>NC_045704.1:70863385-72120550 GCF_009834535.1 Camelus ferus | reverse complement strand
TTCAGGGTCTACAGTGTAACACTGTGGGTCATGGTCAAATCTGAAAGATACTAATTTGTAACCCTGCCTTCAGTTTTGACCCCCTTGTATTCATTCAAATGCAAGAGCAATACAGAGAATCTCAAAACACTGCATACAAAGTCAGACAAAGCTGGGTTGGACACCTGGCCCCAGCATTTAACGGTGGTGTGATGGTGGGAGAGGTACTTCTACATCGCCCCCCTTGATCTCCTCATCTTTAAAGCAGGAATAATAACATCATGAATTCAGGGCTGTGGGCCAGCCCCAGGCAAGCCGCTTATAATCATTTATCTCTACCCTTTGCAAGGATCCCAAGGTACTTATTATCATCCTCATTTTGTTAAAGAAACTGAAGCTCAGAAAAGCCAAGTAACTTGCCCAAGGTCATGTAGCCAGTATGTCCCTGAGCAAGGCATTCGTTTCAAGGTTCCCCGTGTTCTCTCCATAGAGCAGGAATTTCTACTCATACCATGTCTGAGGTTTGTCATCTCGTGGCAACTTTATATTGACTTCTCACACTACTACTCAGTCAACTCAGTATTTACTAAGCATTAATTAAGAGCATAGCACTGAGCTGGGGACTAAAGGGGAAGGTGGCCTGTTCTCCTGGAATGTACATTTAAGAGGGAAAGAAAACACCACCAGAGCCAGAGCAACAGCAAGCTTACTGGTGGTGTGAGTGCCTGAAGCATGTTAGGTGTTCAAAAATTGTAACTGGTGTCATCTTACAATAAACTTAATGGCAACTAATGAAAGAAATAAATTGATATCTTATACAATGCTTAAAGGACTTAGCGTATGGGTCTAATTTATAGATAAGCGATCTACATGGACATGAATGAGTGTAAGTTGCTTATTTTAACATTTAGCAGAAGATGCCCATTTCAGAGATTATGACTATGGGAAGAACATATTTTGCATTTAAAAAATAAACCACACACATTTGTGTTTTACCTATTTATCAGCCTTTTGTTCAAACAAGTTGGTTTGCTTTCCAGTTAGGAACTAATAGGGAAGAATGGCTTTTAAAAAAATCATTCTTGAACTATTATGCTGCACACCAGAAACGGACACAACATTGTAAAGTGACTATACTTGAATTAAAAAAAAAAAACGTTCTTTAAAGGGCTCAGAGGAAGCTGCCTGCTTAGTCACTCATCAGAACACGCCTCGCCCTTCCACGTTTTGTTTACTTTTTTTGCTTTCCCTATTTATTGTTTTAAATTGATTTTCCACTCCTCTGCTGAGCACCATGTTCCAGGCAAAGCTGGGAAATCCAGCTTACATACGCACTGCCGACTTACCAGTTTTTCTATCAGGAGTTATTGAATAGGAGTAAGCCGTACAGCAGGATGGAGAGGATTCAGGAGGTCAACTGAAGAGCGGAGCACGTGGACATGGAGGGGCCACTCTGAAGGATGCTGCCCTCTTCTGCGGCCCACGCCTACAGCGTGGGGGAGGCGGGAAGAGCCATCAATACGCCCTTGGGCCTTTGCGGTGGTTGATATCAGAGAGTCACACAGGACTGTTCTTTGAAGAATTGAAACAAAACAAAACAAAAACCCTGACATGACCTATATCATTACCTTGGTTTAACTGATACTTAAAAGCTATCCTCTGTTGTTATCATTTCTTTAAACTAAGCTCTGTGGCGTCTTGGCTACAACCTGTGAGAAAACTCTACGAGGAAATCCCAGGAAGGATTGAGTTTTCTTTCTTTCAATTTCATCTACTTGCAAATAAAATGGGACATTAAAGGTGCCTGAACAAAATCAGTACCACTCACATCCTGTTTAGGTAAGCCAAACGGCATGCGTGTTTACTCAGAAAACAAAAGCCGCTTTCACTCTTGTTATTTTCCACACTAGAGTTTCAAAGGATGCTAGACTACTTCCCACATAAGTGGGAGTTTACCATGTAGGTACGCAGAGGTACATGCCTAATGAGGTTCTCTGAAGGGTTACACTTAAAAAAAATTATTTGGAAAATTATCAGATCCAAGATAAAAATATCCAGAAAGGATGGTCACAGTATGAAAACTAGGCAAAGCATTTGACAAGAAAAAGACAACTTGCACTATAGCACGTACAAAACGCCCAGCTGCCACAGCATTCCCAGTCAGCACAAGATAACAGGACTCCATTCTCGCGATGTGCGGGAGCTAATACGTCTGAAAGAAAACAATGGCTGATGGTTAGTGGAGGTACAATGGGAAAATTTACACAGCATGCCACACTTGACAGGAAGGTAATATGGACCAGGTTTAACCCACTGTGGCTTGCTACATGGTACATGGTACTAGGCCCTATGGAACTGTGAAGTAAAAGACGTCCTCTCCTGAGCTGTGATTGTTCAATGTGCAAAATCATAAGCCAGAAACGAAGAAATGGAAAGCAGTCACCTACTCCTTCTCCAAAACAATTTAAAAGTCTAGGTTATGTGAAACCAAAGAAAATGATTAAAATATAAACGCACACACATTAAAAAAGAAAAACATACTAGTGAATTTAACAAAAATTGCAATCCGATTAAGCGTTACGTTATCCTGACCAAAGTGAAAACACTGGCTTGTCCGGTTCGCCCAAGGGAGGGGACACAATACCAGAGAAGACGCGGTCACAGAGCAGAAAGTTTGTTTCATTCACTTGAAAAATACGCAGAGTGCCTCCTATGTATATATCATGCTGTATGTGAAACAGTCTTTTTAAAAAAGTTACAAGATGTGATTTTGTGACACTCCTGGGTTTGCCTTTTTATCTGCACAATTAAGTAGTTCTGAGGTTCGGTTATAATGATATTTTAAAATTACTTTCAGTTTTAATCCTTTTTAGGTATCTGAAGAAAACTAGATGGTAATGTGGAGCAATTGCTGAACTAATCTGGGCTACAAGCAATTTATGGAAGAAAAATGGTGTAGCGTTCGTCTACACACGCGTCAACGAGTGTATCCGTGCACCCTGGTGTGTGGGTATCCAGGGGGCTGCCTTCGGTCTAACTGAGCCTATTAGAGGAATTCAGCAGGACCCTTCTCTTCTTGTTCAGCATCTCCTAACAGCTGCTTTTCAGCTTTATTTCCCATATGATTTGGTCACATATTTTGGTGAGAGGAAAGTTTTTTTTAACCAAATGTCTTGTTTATATTCCCTTAAATATAGGCTTGTTGGTAAACTTCACGGATCACTTGCCTTCTATTTATAACTTTAAAGAAAAATGGCTTTGAAAATAGATAAACAAGTTTATACTGTACAGCACAGGGAAATATATTCAATATCTTTTGGTAGCTCATGGTGAAAAAGAATATGAAAATGAATATATGTATATTCATGTATGACTGAAGAATTGTGCCGTACACCAGAAATTGACACAACATCGTAAACTGACTATAACTCAATTAAAAAAAATTAATTAAAAAAAAAAGAAAAATGTCTTTGGTTACTACAAAGTTTTAGTCTGAGGCAAATTATACTTAAAAAGTTGAGCATCATTTTCACTGTTAATATTTACAGTGCATATGGTATCATGTAATTAAATACATGTTTTTTATGTCTAATAAGTTCGATCACATGTAAAATATGATTTAATTGAACATTTTACATCTAGTTTTCCAAATAATTATGCTAAGTGAAAGAAGCCAGACCAAAAAAAGAGTACATGCCATATGATTACATTTGTATACAATTCTAGACAATGTAATCTACAGTGGCAAAGTGGATCAGTGGAAGCCGGCAGAGAAGGCAGGGAGAGGGAGAGGGAGGGATCACAAAGGGACACAAGTTTTGGAGTGTTAGAAAAATCTGTTACCTTGATTGTGATGATGGTTTCACAGATGTGTACATAGGTAAAAACTGATCAAAGTTGTATACTTTAAATCTATGCAGTCTATGATACGTCAATTATACCTGAAAAGCTTTTTTGAAAATTACAAATCTTTTTAAATTTTTTATTATCATTATAATTTTTTTGTGAAAAACCAAATCTTGACTATCAAGTTATTCCTTCCCACACGAACTGTGGTAATCTAAGTACGATATAGTACACAAATCTAGGAATTAAGGTGAAAATTCAAAATAAGAAAGCAGAACCTGAGATTGGCAGGAGGACAGGTCTTCCTCAGTGCTCATTCTAGGGGTCACGTGTCTAGTGACTTACCACTTCAAGCTTTTCCAGCAGCACTGAACAATTTTCTTTCATCACCACAGAACAAACAACTATCCCAATCCTCACATAACACTATTTTCTACGGTCTCTCAGGAAGCTTACATTAGATAATATCTCATAGGGTTGTAACTGAGTAAACCATGGAGCAGATTTAGTAGCTTTTATTGATGGGGAAGGAGAATGAAAAGCAATGATTTAAGGACAGGAAACACAGTTTGGTAGCTTTATTTTATCATTAATATCTAAAAGAAGGAAAAAGGTTTTTGAAAGATATGAATTTGGTATTCAAAGCGCCCCTGCCATCCATTGTATATTTGAAAACCATAAATCTGATCATGTCATTCTTGCTTAATATCCTACAGAGGCTTCCTACTAGCCACTGCTTTTAGGAAAAGCCTTTACTGTGCTTTCCCAGGAGCTCAGGATTCGACCCTTGTCTGCCTTTCCAGCCTCAGCTCATTTCTCTGTCTCTCAGTCAAACTATAGCCATTCTGAAACATCTTAATTCGTCAACGCTTTTCATGTTGTAATGCAGCTTGGGTTTCTCCAGCTCCAGGAAGCAGACTCAGGCAGGGTTTAGTGTTCAGGATGTTTATTAGAGAGTGTTCTTGAGATCAACACCCATGGAAGGGAGGGGGCGGAAGAAGGAGAAATCAGGCTGTGATGCAAGCCCCAAGCCTCAGCCAACCACATGGGGTGCTTTGAAACCAATGACCCACCAGTTGGCCTGCATCTGTGGGGAGGACGTGACCTTGGGCGAGCAGACTTTCTGCAGGGGAGGCAATGCTGGAAGGGGCTGGCAGCACTGCCAGGGCCTGAAACATCAAGTCCTTTCTTAAGGGGGGTCTGGGCGGGGCATTGGTATGTCCACCTCACCCTGGGATTCACATTGCATGAGTGAAACTCTCTTCTCCTCCAGTTCACCTGCATTGTTTCTGCTTATCCCTTAGATCTCAGTATAATTCTCACTTCTTCAGAGAGGGATTCCCAAATCCCCAAACATGGTTCACTTCTCTACCAGGTCAAACTTAACCACATTTCCTTAGTACCATCCTTGTCATCATCCTTATCACGTTAATTGTTTATCAGTCACTCACTTCTGTTTTCTTCTTTACAGTGATAACTGCAGGAGGACAGAGATAACTTCTGTAGGATCCACCTCTGATCTTCAGCGCCTACCACAGTGTTGGCACATAGTAGGTCCTCAATAAACATTGACTGACTGAATGAATGAATGAATTCAAGGTTTAAAGCACACTGCAAGGAACAAAAGCCCCTACTGACATGTCTCTGCTGACAGACATGAGACTTGCTGCCTCATGAAGGCAAGGCAAAGACTTCATTCAGGCTCTGTAGTCAGACTGCCCAGTCTGCCAGGCCAGTCCTACCTTGATCACACATCCTAACCGTGTGACCTGGGATAAGTTAACTAAACTTTCTAAGCCTCAATGCATTTAATAATAATAATAATAATAATAATAATAATAATAATAATAATAATAATAATAATAATAATAATATATTTCCCATAAGGCTATTGGGAGGATTCAGTAAAATAATCTAAGTAGAGGGTTTAGCAAAGCTCCTGGAATACAGTATGACGTCAGTAAAAGTTAGCTATAATTGCTATAATTATTATTGGGCTTTTAGATGTAAGTTCTGAACATACCTTAACAGAGAGAAAAATACTAGGAAAAATTTTTATATTTGCTATTAAAAATGCACCAAAATAGTAACCTTAGAAAAATTAGAACTGTTAGATTTACCTGCAGTTACCTTACAGTTTAGAATTGGTTGTTTTGTTTTATGTATAGAAGGTGGAAACAGCATTATCTCCTCATTACTTAGGGTCTTCTAAGGTTTTAAATAAGTTCTGTTCCTGTCCTCCCACATAACCTAGGAATTTATAACTCAATAATAGCTGTAGCTTACAAGTAGTGGGGTATGTGTGCTCACGCGCACGTGTGCATGTGTATGTGTGTGAGAGAGAGAGAGAGAAACATGCTTTTGCCTACGTCTGAAATGCCTTTTCCTATCTTAGGAGAGTTCTGCTTGGGTATGAACTGACTCATCAGCTCAAGAAACACCTGAACAAAGCCTCCCCTTTCTTTTTCCATGCTGCTCCTGCTTTTACCATGTTTACCCTAAAACCATTTATGCACCCAGACTTTTGTTCTAATCTCCCTGCATTGCACCTCCTCATTAGACTGTGAGCTTCTTGAAAGCAGGTCTCCTCCCTCTTTGGTATCTGACACATTCAGACACTCAGTAAATGTTTGTTGAATTGAATTAGGAGAAAAACACCAGATCTCTTCAGAAAGATATAAATGACTCAGGAAGTTAGGTAAACTGTGATAGTCTCAAAAAAACATTGAATTTAATAAGCTAGAAGTCAAATATTTTCTTTTTAATTGAAATATAACACTCATATAAAGAAAAGTGCCTAAAACATTAGTGTACTACACAGTGAATTATTGCAAAATGAATAGTAGAAGACTAATCAGCTCAGCAAATAGAACATTGCCAGAAGCCTCTCTCGTGTCCCCTCAAGCATCGTCTTCAGAGAGTATTTTCTCTTATACCAGAAACCTTAACTGATCCTTCAGAGGTTAAGTTTTTCCTTTGGGAAAACAGAATTTGTCCCACTCTGCTTTCTCTATGGGCTACCATGGCAACTGATGGTCAGTCACTTCCATCCTTCCACTGGCCAGTATTTTCAAATGCTCTCATCTTCTTAAAGAAATACACACATTTATCACCCTGCTTCTATGCCTTTATGACTCTTACTTCTGGGGCCTCCACTTCCTCCTTTGTCTCCTTTAACTGTGTGTTGTCTGTCCCCATTTTCTTCCTAATTGAAACACTCCACCCGGGGACTATGAATCATCTGATCGCTCTCTTCTTCTAACTCCCCCACTCTCACATGCTTTAAAAATCTCCCACAGGAGTAGAAGTTTTGATGAGTACTAAAATAAGATCCAAATGTGGGTTCTTTATTGAATTCAGACCGTAGAGATGAAGAGAACGTAATCTATTCAGATGGGTCCATAACACAGCAGAAAAGATGACAAATTTAGAGAAAGTGATGTACTTTTCTGGGTGCCGGGCCAAAGAACATAAGACACGGAAACCACTGGCAACATCAAAAGGGTTAATAGTTAAGAGTTGCGCTCAGGATAAACATGCCACCGTGAAATAAACACCGCTATACAGAAAGTTTTGTAAGGTGCAGTTGACTGAAAATCCTATTTATGAGTCAGCTTAGAAGGGAGAAAATTAATAGTGAAAAGAACAAACTGCTTTCCTGGAAATGTCTCATTTCTTTATGTGTCACTGTACTTTATACCTTTTTCTTTTTTGTTATTCTCAACGGTTCTTTCCATTTCTTGACAATCTTATGTAATTTAAAGAACTGATAATTGCTGAGATTTGTGACTTCAAGACCCAGCACGCAAGAACTCAAAGCGCTTATCTTAAATCTTAATGAGATGCCTTTAATTATATTCTAAACGTAAAAAAATAAATTGCACTGGTACATATGTTTGAGCTATTATGTATAAGAGATAAAAGACAGATCTGGGAAATTTAGTGCTGAGAATACATGGTGACTACAATTAATAAGAATAAATTCTGAAATGACAGTGCTCACGTAAGTTAACAATAAAGTGTCCGCAATAAATTATTCTTCTCACTTGGAAAAGATATAAAAGGTGAGGCTGCTCCAAAAACACCACCTAGAATATAAATCTTTATATTGTGTCTACTCATCAAAGTACCTGTCTCTCTGATAGATTTTGAGAACTTCAAAGAAGAAACTATGTCTTTTTCATCCACAGCACCTAGAATGGGGCTTTCTATTCCAGCCTCTCTTCCTCACCACCCTCAGAGATCCCTTTCTGCATAGCGAGGGGAGAGGAGCCTTTTCAAATACAATGTCAAGCATTTAAAATACATTATCTCTAAGACACTATGCAGCAGAGTTCTGTTACCATCGTATTTCTACACGAGGAAATTAAGAGCGATTAAATAATCGATTCTAGGAAACAAAGCTGTGATAGTACTTCTTGCCAAAAAACCAGCCTCTGTACCCCAATAGCCAAATTACGAGTCGGAGGCAGAGTTTGGGGAGCATAGAAAAGAACAGCTTTATTGCTTTGCCAGGCAAAGGGAGTCACAGCTGGCTAATGCCTTAGAGATTGTGAGCCCGTCTTGGGGTTGGAGTCCTGGGGATTTACAGAAAGATGGGAACAGGAGGGTGATAACAATCAGCATTTGGGCAGGGGCTATTTTCCTCTCATCTTGATAAGAACTTGCTGTTGTTATGGAGGAATTTAGGAGCATCTGCCCATTTTCTTGAGGTTATCAGTCCATGGCCTTCTTTCAAGACCTGAACAACTCAGCAGCCATCTTGTTGGCACTCTATCCTTCCATACTGGAGCTGGCAATTAATCTCACCTCTTTCTGACACTCGCACGCTTCACTCTCTTGCTGGTGATGTTATCTTCTTGTTAAAAAATCACTACTGAAAAGTTTTTACTACTGGCTTTCATATACTTACAGAATAAAATATAAACACTTTGACTTGACAAAGGAAAAGAAATCTTCCTGGATGTAACTCCACTTTTCAAGCCTCCTTTACCTTGACTCCTGTGGTGTACTGTGAGCTCCAGCAGGTCTAGACTTCTCACAGTTCCTCCGACTTCCAGGTCATTCCACAAGTCGATGCCTCTGCGTGTGCTTGCTTCTACCTGGAATGATCCTCCTCTTTTTTTGACTAGCAAGTTCCTATTCAATCTTCAAGACTCAACTCACGTAAAAGTCAATTGCTCAGAGGTTCCCTTGACTTTTCCAGGCTGCTAAGCTGCTCTGTATTACAGATCACATGAATATAATAACACATTCCACATCACGTTATAATCCACTGGACAGAGATTTGGTGTCCCTGACTCTCTGACTGAGATCTTCAAAGCTATAGGTTGTGTGTTTATTTAAAGCGGTATATGTCCTAGTATGTTTGGGCTGCTGTAGCATAAATACCATTGAGTGGCTTCACCAACAAAAATGTGTTTCTCACAGTTCTGGAGGCTGATATGCCCAAGGTCAAGGTGCCGGCTGATTCACTTCCTGGCAGAGCCATTTTCCCATTTTGAAGATGGATGCCTTCCTGCTGTGCCCTCTCAGGACAGAGAGAGATCATCTCTCTCATGTCTCTTCTTATGAAGTTACCAATCCCATTCAGGAGGGCTCCACCCTCACACATAATTATCTCCCAAAGGCCCGACTTCTACATACGATCGCAGTGGGGATCAGGCTTCCACATATGAATGGGATACAAACATTTAGTCCGTAGCAGTGTCCCTAACACGTAGTCTTAAATTTTCACTGAAGAAGGGTGGACAGATCAAATGCTTACTGAAAAATGCAATTTTCCTGCCCCTCCCCTTTTTATCTCCAGAAAGCAGCTTAGAAGCAAGCTTACTGATGAAAGCTATCTGCTTACAAGGTTTTCAAAATGTGATTGCTTCAATGGGCATTCAGTAAACTCATTAAGAAGATACAATTAGCAAAGAATGAAAACTATTACATCTAAACAATGCAACAATAACAGCAACTAACATTTATGGCTTAATTACCATATACTAAGAATTGTTTTATTTGCTTTTATGAGCAAGCTCACTTAATCCTCACAACGATCTTGTTAAGTGGTTATTACTATTGTGAGCCCCTTTTGAAATTGAGGAAATTGAGGCACAGAAAGATTCCCCATGAATATACAGAGGTAGTAAGTGGAACAATGAGGATTTGGACCTAAGTAGTCTGGTTTCAGAGCCATGTTCTTAACCTCCATACTATATGAATAAAAAAAACCATAAAAAAAGATGACAGAGATCTTTTCAGAAAGATTAAATTATTCCATCTCTGTTTTAATTTTTAGGGGAAAGATTCACATCAGAGAGAGCTAGGTACAAATAACAAGTAATTCTATTTAACACTAAACTAAGCCATTAGAAAGTCTATAATGTTCTATCAAGTGTGGTTAAGGAAAGCAAATAAAACTCAATTATAAGAATTAAATTGAAAGAATATAACAAACACTGATTTATCAAGGAATATGCTGTATGTCTAACACCATGATACAGGATTAGGGATACAAAAGAACTGTAAAATGTGATTCCTGTCCCAAAGAACAAACACTGTGATTGCAAAAGATATGACTCTCACACACAAAGTAATCAGAGAATAGATAAGAAAACCTTAAATTCTATGGTACAGAAATAAATGCAATTGTAGAACAACAAATTTATGTTAAATTTTCAAGTTATTTGTTTTTAAAATTAGTTAAAAAAATTAAACTTGGAATTCTTTTTCTCAAATGTTTCCAGAATCATCCCACCAACAGAAGTTTTATAAAATACAATTGCTATATATAAAAATTCCTTAGAAATTAAGCTTAAGAGACAAAGAACAAAACTGAAACACATAGTTCTAGATTGAATTTTGATTTAAAAAAAAAAACAGGCTTTGTTTTAGGGTATGAGTTAAGTGGAATAGCACTAGGAAAGCTGCCTCAGGAAGTCAGAACACAATATAAATCAGTCAAACTTTCCATACCTTTCTGGTCACAGGAAGTCTTAAAATATCACTCCATTCTGTCTGTGTGTGCAGCAGAGGCAAAGTTTCTGAGGCATTCAAAATATTTTAAAGGTAGAGAGTATATGTTTTCTCAAATTAAAGGAACAACTTATATGTTAACCTTGTTTATAAATGTCATTTCAAAGAAGGGAGGGTACATTATAAAAGACCTAAGAAGTCTCACCGAAATTTAATGAAAGAAGAAAAAGACAAGAAAAGAAAATTAACTAAAGTAAAGGGAATAAAAGAAAATGAGATTTTTCCTGGCCATTCAGTGTTAAAAGGTTTCAGGCTTGTTGAGATGATCATTAACTAACAGAATCAGAACTATATGGCAGATTTGCCATTGTGCTGCTGGAAGTGTAGGAAACAGTGGCCTTGAGAGGCCAAAGGACCAGGAGACAGACTGGGATAAACAGAGGCAGCCTTGAGAAAATAAGACAGAGGATACCTTGGCCAAAAATATTCTTGAAATTAGTTCTTGAACTTAGTGAGAAGTTCACAGGCTTTTTGGATTAACTATCTGGCAGCCAGATGGTTTGGCATCACTTGTCTCAAAGTGCAGGCATTAGGTTCTCAACCTTTTGAGAAACATTTCTAAAAAAGATGCAGTGTCTTTGATTGGAACTCTAGGAGTTAATCTTATTACTCACTTTAATTACTAAGCTCTTACTTTCGCATATTATTTTACACTTGAACATTCATTATAATTATGCATAATTTTTCATAGGTTATATGTTTATCTCTCTATATGTGTGTGTTTATTTATAAATATCCCCCAAATAAATTGCCATAGCTTGTTTCCAAGATGGCTACCATCAATTTCTTCCTTTGCTATATCTACTCCCTTGAATCTGGACTGGTCTGTGACAGCCTTGCCTGACTGAGTACAATGAAAGTGATGCTGCATGACTTTCAACACTAGCTCCCAGGCCTTGAAGCTCGTGTTTGTTCCTTAAGTTGTCATGTGGTGTGAAGCCCAAGCCAGACTTGCAGAGTGGCAACATGGAGAAAGGAAAGAGAAATGCCTCACCAGTCCCCAGCTGTCGTGGACATCTCATCCAAGCAACGAGACCTGTGAGTAAAGAAGCTTTCATAAGACTCCAACCTCAGCTGTCAACTGACTACAATGTTTGAAGGATCCCAACTGAAAAGTGCCCCATTCTGTCCTTTAACAACCAGAAGAGTGAAACATAATAATAAATTATTGTTTTAACCCACTAAGTTTTGGGGTGGTTTATTAACACAGCAATAAATAACTAGCATTTAAAGACAGATCAAATACTTCTTAATTTATTTATCATACTTAGTATAAAATTAGCACCATCCTGTCATTCTGAAATGTAACTAATTCTATGTATCTACCATACATTTAATTGAACAGTACCATCATACTCTCTTTCTTTCATTGGGCACAACAAAATAAGTTGTTGTATTTTGTTGAAATTTGTAAAAGCTATAATATAGTACAATCAAAGTGATATAGAATCCAGAAGTTTATATTAATGAAAAATGATTATATGTTCTTTTATTTTAAATAGACTTTATTCTGTAGGGCAGATTTAGGTTCACAGGAAAATTGAAAGTACAGTGTTCCTGCATGCCTCTTGCCCTCACATATGCACAGAGCTCTCCTACTGTCAACATCCCACATCACAGTGGTATGTTTGTTGCAATGGATGAACCTACCCTGACACCCCATAAGCCCCCCAAATCCATAGTTTACATCACAGTCACCCTTGGTGTTGTACATTCCATGAGTTTGGACAAATGTATAAAGACATGTATTCACTATTAAAGTACCACACAGAATAGTTTCAATGCCCTAAAAATTCTCTGCGCTCCGCCTATTCATCCCTGCCTCCCCTCTAACCCTCAGAAACAATCGATCTCTTTACTGTCTCCACAATTCTTCCTTTTCCAGAATCATATAGTTGGAATCATACAGTATGTAGCCTTTTCAAATTGGCTTCTGTCACTTAGTGATCAGTATTTAAGATACTTCTGTGCTTTTACATGGCTTGATTATGTATTCTTTTTGAAAAAAATACTCGGTCATGTTTCTTACCCTCACTCATTCCTTAATCCTTTTAAAATTTAGTTTCTATTCTCACTCCTCTACAGAGTCCCATGCTCGTAAAGGTCACAAAAGACTTCCTAGTCACAAAATCCAGATCCTTTCCTGCAGCATTGAATACTGCTGCCCACTGTCTTCTTAAACTCTCGCCCTTGGGTTTGTGAGACTGTCCTTTATTTTCTCCTATATTTTTCTCTCTGCTCGTTCCTTCCTACACACTCTTCAAGAGTAAGTATTCCCCCAAAGGCTGTCCTTGGCTTTCTCTATTCTCTGTTTAACCATCTCAGCATCTTTCTTTCACACCCATATTGTCTTCTATCTAAAGTATCTAAGTATAACCCTTGATAATCTCTCTCACTTCTTACATTCAGCCAGTTACCAAAACCTGTTGTCCTCCCAGGTACATTTTGCAATTGCCCCTTCTTTCCATTTCTTCGGTCTCTTTCCTAGTTGATGACCTCATCAGCTCTTGTTTAAATAATGGCGATAGGGTCACGGCCAGTACATCTCTGCCTTAAGCCTGTTTCCTTTAGTCCATTCTATTCAGTCCTGCTAGATTAATTTTCCCAGGCTGCCTTGCTAATTAATGTCCACTTCAATGTCATTTGAAGTATAAATGTATATTTAATATTTCAGTAGTAAATGCTGGAATAATTAATGATAAAACTGTTTTTCTACATAATTATTAATAACTTATAAATGGATAAAAATAGTTAAATAAACTCACATCAGGTAAAATATATCAGATGTAATAAAATGACATCATATTCAATAAATTGAAAATCAGGAGTGACAGATGACACAAAGAAGAATGTTAGATTTTTTTTGAGCAAAGAAATATTCATAAAATTGTAAATTATAATACAAGGCAGACTTATAGCTGTTAAGTCATAATTCTAATCTTTTTAACAGCACTTGTGCACTGGCATTCTAATTTTAATGAGATTTTTGTTGTTTTATTCAATTTGGGCTATGACTTTTATGAAAAAGTCCACTTTGGTATTATTTATATCTTGTTTTATAAAGCAGAATTTTACTCACTCAAAATCTCCTCAAAATGGAGAAAAAGCTACAAACTCATTTACAATGTACATGTTATCTTTGAGCCAAAACAAAGCATGTATAAAGAAAAGTTGAAAGAATTAGACAAATATCAAGTATTCAAAACACATTTATAAATTTTTGAAGAAGTATTACTAATTTGAGTTTGAGTAGATGGAAGCTGCAAATTTAAATGAAAATCTTTCCAAAAGTTTGCCTATTCCATAGTTGACAATGAAGAATATTAGAGACTTTTTTCTAAGTGTAAGTCCTGGGTACAAAATCCCTTCTAGGAAACATATCAGTGAAAACTTCAATTTCTTATTTGTATTTTGTCCTACACACAAAGATTAATGGCAATATTAAATGTGTTACTTCAGCTTCTTGTGCCTCAGCAATTTGGAATGAAGAACCAACTAGCAATCATTTTTAATAGACAGCATGGTGGATCCAGGATGAATCCAATTATACAGGGAATATAGTCAATATTTTATAATAACTTTAAATGTAGCATAATCTATAAAATTTTGAAACATTATGTTGTACACCTGAAACTAACATAACATTGTAAATCAACTATACCTCAATTTAAAAAAAAGTCGAGAGACCAGATATCCCAATTTGTCCTTGACAATCCGGGTTTATGCCTGTTGTTCCAGTATAACTGTTTATAAAATCTCCTTTTATTATTAAAAGTTTTCTAGTTTAGATAATAAATTACATAGTCACCCCACCTAAGAGACATATAAATCAAATGAACTGTATTGGCATAGTTTGGATATTGATTCAAAAAAGCCAACTAGAATAAAACATTTGAATTTTGAAAAAAATAACTAAACAAAAAAGGATAAACTAAATTGTACTTTTGCTTTACTTGCTTGCTGAGAGATTTCTGGGTCTCAGTCAACTAATAACAGTGAATTTGACTGAAAGAATATTAATAGCATTAAAAAAAAGTCAGTAAAGAAAATTATCATGTAGTTGTCATCAACACTGAAACAAACATAACTGCTGTCAATTTGATATCATATGTTCTCATTTACAATCTGTGAATCTCAGAGGAGAAACTGAGAACTATTGTTTCCAGAATCCCCTTCCCTCGATGGCTCTGGTTAGAGTCTGCCAACTACAGGCACTTATGTGACACTGGAATGGGAAGGAGCAGAAGCTACTATTTTCCCAGGGCAGTGACAGATAGATGTGTGGGCTGACAGTGGACATGAGGTTCACAGCAGCTTCTGGATGAGTTCCTGCAAATTACCTTCTTGGGTCCCATAGACAATTGAGATGGCTAGTGGTGGCTGCTGGAGAATTATTTGGTTTGGTGCTACAAGCTTATATAATTTGTGGGAGCTTCCTAGAGATTCTTGAGAGAAATAGAGGCTTCCAAGAAAGTTCTCAGAGCCAACCACCTTGGCAATACAAACTAAGATTATTGGACCAGCTTCCCTGATTTTAATTTCTGAACCCTTCCAATGATTGTGGAAGCCTCTAATTCCCATATTAAAACCCTTCATATTTAGAGTGCCTAGAGTAGCTTCTGTTTTTCTGCATGTACTTCGTTTAATAAAATGTGGAGGTCACTCTGCATTGGCCACACTGTTTTGATAAGGTGTTCAAAAATTACTATGCATGGTGTAGTATAGTAATAGTACAGTAATAAAATTATCAGCCAAAATTAACAAAGCGTATTATATATGAGAGATTTTTAAACTACCCTGTCAGGTACTCACACAACGTGTTAAGATGAAACAGGAGCTGTAACATTTAAAAAGGATTTTTAAACAAAATCAAGTCTTAAAAACTTTTTATATAAAGATATTAACATAGCAGGCCTTATAAAACTAAACATTGCTTTCAGAGAAAGCAACTCATATCCTAAAATCTCCAGAAGAAATAATAAAAGTGATATGCCTGAAAAGCACAGATATTTCTTAGATAACGTGCTAAATATGCTCCTTCATTCTACTACGGATGTAAACTTTTTAAGCTTCTTGATTCGTACTGTAAACTGCTTTCTAGACCGACACTAACAACCCCCACTCCTACTAGCACTGTTTGGGAACATGCATTTCACTATATCCCTGCCTACATTATGATCATTTTTTCAACTTTTTAACTAGTAAGATTTCCATAGCATTTTTCAAGAAAGTTGTTTCCCTTGGCTTTCAAGTCACAGGCATTTATATTATCAGTCTTATCTAGGTAAGATAACACAAATCTAAAAACTAGGAAACATGGTTATTATTCTTGGTTCTGTTGTGAATTTTTCAATCTGGCCAAATATTTATGTTTTCAGTTAAAAAAAGACATTTTTAAAAAAGGACTGTTAGCCCTGACTCTTCTTTCTCAAAATAGTAACATATAAAAAATAAAAACCAGAAGGGAGGGTATAGCTTAGTGGTAGAGTGTGTACTTTTAGCATACACAAGGTCCTGGGTTCAATCCCCAGGACCTCCATTAGAAAAATAAATAAACAAATAAACCTAATTACCTCCCCCTCAAAAAAAGTTTAAAAATTAAAAACAACACAAATTTTAAAAATAATTTAAAAACTAAAAAAATAAAAGCAGAGAAATTCAATACATTTGCATCTGCTAACTTGATGGTGAATATTCATCTGTTCACTCCTTGGCTCAACATGTGTGGAGACCCACTAGACACCAGGCAGGTGTAAGGAATCAGAGCTGACTCCAGAGTCCTCACCCTCCAGAGTGCAGCTCCACATGTCTTTATCCAAAGCACTTGGGCCACAGGTGTTTCGGAACCAACACTATTTGTGGATGTTTAGGAAGGTAAGACAATATACATTGGATGTAACACCTCCCAGGAGAGCCTGGGGCAGCCTCCTATAAACAAATCAGCAACATTTCTGTAGCAAAGCAATGTTATAGATAGCCTCATGTCAGTTCAGGTCAAGTTTTGCAGCCAAATAAGTTTTGGCACCAGCCGTAAAATAAACTTTTGGTTTTCAGAGCTTTTTGGATTTCAGAATTGCAGATAAGGGGCCGTGGACTTGAAAAATGGTGTTTTACATTCTAGGATAAAGGTAAGAACAGACAGAGTACTGTGGGAATGTAGAGGTGTGGCTTCCAACCCAGACTGGCAGAGGGCAGGAAGGTCGGTGGAGAGAAAATAGAAGCTGACTCACAGATGCCAATGAAACACAGATATTTTATTATGTTATTATCCCAGGGAGATGTGAGAGAAGCTGAGGAAGAGATTATTGCCTGATGATGAATTTTGAGAAACTGCTTTTGAGTTTTCTTACTTTATCGTTGTGTTACAAACTGTCAGACATTTCTTTATTGTTGTGTTACAAAGTTAACAGTGAAAATGTCATCATTGGGTCTAGTCAGTCCTCTCACTGAGAGAACAAAAAGTATTGCAAACAGCATGTGAAATAGCAGTACTTCATTTAAACACTCAACTACTTCTTGCATGTCTATGCTATAGTTCCAGATCTTTATACTTTCTCACCTGGGGGACTGTTCTCCCTCAGGGCTCTGGCCCCAGCCAGGCTGTATCCTACACCACCATACAGAACTGATTATCTCACTCCCATGCCTGAAAACCTTTAAGAGCTCCCCACTGGGGAAAAAAAAAATTCTTTATAGCTAGCTCCCTCTTTCAGTATATGCTATATAGACCGGGAATGGGTCAGCAACTTACAAACCAACTTGTGTAGGAGCATATATACAAAGAAGCTTTATGAGGATGGCAAATTTCATGATAAAGAGCAGCAGGAGCAGACAGGACAAAAGCCAAAGCCCCGGAGAGCTGGATGAAATAACACAAGACAGGCCAGTCAAGAGCTCATGCTGGAGATGCTAACTGGAACAGGAGTGTACAGAAAGCAGATCTAGAACTAGAATTCCTTCCTCATGGGCCTAGAATACCTCAATAGGTGAAATATTTGCATGTGAAGACTCACTTGTAAAGTTTGTTTTGTTTAGTATTTTTAACATTCCGTTTTTCCAGTCTTACTTGCACTTATTATTTGCACTATTTTTCAAGGCAGCCTTTCCCAAATAAATGCAAATTCGGGACCTGATCAAGTTATACACTAGCCAATCAAACATATCCATTGGGAATCTATTACAAAAGTGACCAGCACATGAGAGAAATCTTGAAGATAGTCATTAGAAAATAAAATCAGGGGAATTTGAACCAATATGGTTTTGCTATATTGTCTTATCATTTTATTGTATGTAAAAAAATATATTTTTAAATCCCAGAAATATGTAAAAGAGTTTAATAAATATACCTTTTAAATATTTAAAAGCTTTAGGTTATTCCTTGGTTTCCACACTGAGAGTATTTACAAGTACAAAGTACAAAATATCAGTTATTTGTTTTTCCTAGCTGGGACAATATTAGGGCAATGAATATTAAAACAAACTTCAAAAACAGTCATTTGAATTATATTATGACTATGCAAACCAAGGGAGCTTGGCTAAACATGAAAAATGCAAAATTTGTTTCATTTTTGTTCCTTAACCCAAATTCCAGTACGAGGGCAAAGATAGAAAGAAAGGCATCTAATGTCTCTTTCCTATTTCCTTCTCATACACCCTAAAAGATGGGGTGTATGTGATACACACTCTGATTCTGCTAGAGTCTCTTTAATGCCTTCTACCTCTAGATAAAATATTTACCTAATTGAGAATTTATTTCAGTGACAATTAAAAAATCTGTTCCACGTGGAACCTAATTTTCCTGAGGTAAGGTTGACATAAACCCTTGATTGTGAGTATATGAGGGTGTGGAGGTGAAGAGGAGTTAAATTCTTTCCTTCTGAAAACATGAGATTGCACTCTCTGAAATAACCTTATATTTGAAGAATGTTATAGCCCTGCAAGATAGGTTTTAAAGATCAGGAAAATAAGGCTTAGAGGGGGAACTACTAATCCACTTGAAAGACATAGTTCATAGATGGCCTGGTCAAAGCCTCAAAACCAGAATCCAGATCCCTGACTCCCTGCCCAGGATGGTTTCACATCATATATGGCAGGAAATGCATTTTCTCAAATGCATTCATTCAGTCCCTCATGCATTTGTTCAAACAAATATTTATTAAGCAGTGATTTAGAGTTTGTTTACAGTGTCTACTAAATGTCAGACACTGCACGGGACATCCAGCAGTAAGTACATCATATATGATCAACCCTGACCTTGCAGACCTCATTTAAGTGGAGAAGATAGAAAATAAGCAAGAGAAATAAGTAGAATATATGATAACTTCAATGGTGGAAGTACTACAAAGAAGAATAAAGTAAGAAGGGAGCCAGGGCACAGAGCAAAGGGAAACTGTAAGTTTAACTAGGTTGGTCAGAATGACTACACTGGAAATGGAATTTGAACAAAGACTTAAAGGAGATGAGAGACTGGATAGGTGGACATCCATCAGAATGAAGCAGCAGGACCCTCTGGGGTCCTCCCTGGTACAAATACTTTCCATGTCTCCCATTTTGAAGGAGGGTTAATAAAATGGCTGCACTTAGGCTAACAGGTTGCTTATTCTTATGCTTGCCCTTAGGACAGTCAACTAACTTGACTGACCGATTGCTACTCTCAGCTCCAGGCCTGTTGTTAAACTAAAGCTATTAATTTTACTGTTTCTGCTTAATTCCAGTAATCGAAAGTAATCATTGTGCTTGGTTTCTGAGTTGTTCTCCAGGGAGAAGGTCATATAACCTTAACCAAAATAGGCTAAATACCAAGAAGACCACGCCTTGGGCGCTTATGAGATAAAGAGATTGAAAGAACAACAACCACTTGCCTCTACAGAACTGGTCACCTGGAGACACCGCGACACCACTCTGAGTCTTATGATGAAAATGCTTCTGTTGATTGTTATCGATGCTTTATTGTTTGAGCTATGGCTATATAATCACCCTGCCCCATCGCCAAGGTGGGCTCACAGTTTTGAAGGCACTAGCCTGCTGTGAGTCTCCTTTGCCCAGCAAAGTAATAACGCTGCCTCTTTTTTTCTATGCTCTAAGACCTTGTCTCTGAGTTTCAGTTAGGCTCATCAGGGATGGGGATCAATCTTTCAGCAACAACCTCACCACCAACCAGTCAGAAGAAAGTCGTGCACCCTGCACCCTCATCCAGAATGTTGTCTTTAAAAACCTTTTCCTGAAAGCCATCATGGAGTTTGGGTCTTTTGAGCCCATTCTGCTTGCTTGGCACCTTGCAAATAAACACTGTACTTTCCTTCATCACAACCTGGTGTCAGTAAACTGGTTTTGCTGTTGGCAGGTGAGAGTTTGGTTTGGTAACAGAATCTACTGATCTAGCACTAACTTTTAGTTTTATGGAAATAGAAATTTCCAGTAAAAATACTTGCATTTATAAAGCACTATACTTCTTTTTTAAAAGTTACACGTACACAAGGAAAGAAATTAAAAGACAACAATAGTATAAGCTGTGTAAAGTCTCCCTGACTGCTATACCCTCAATTCTTTTCCTCAAAGGCAACCAGAGTTTCTAGTTCCTTGTGTGTGTGTGTGTGTGTGTGTGTGTGTGTGTATGTGTGTATATATATATATATATATACACACACATATTATATATATATATTTTTTATGTATATATATTTTATATATTTTATGTGTATATCCATATTTGTTGCCTGTATCTTTGGAATAAAAATAACTGGTTCTCACCTGGCACTTTTCCTTTATTTTTTTGTGGGTTTTGATGTAGTAATCATAGCCCATTCTGAAAAATAAATAGCATTACTCTTTTCCTCTAAGAACATTCAAACAATTCATAAACATTTAAGTTGTACTTTTATCTTTAAAATTTTACTTCACAATTTACCACGTGATGTGCCTGACATTGTTAGAGATCAGAACTTTAAGATCAGTATTTGCCCAAACAAAACCCTTACATGTTTACTGTTCAGTGTTCTTGCACTGATTGCATTTAGTAGAAGATCAAGCATGATGAGAAACTGGTGCTTATTAATTTAACACAGGGCCTTTGATAAAGGTTTCTGCTTTCCCGAATGCACCTGTTAGGTAACAGAAACTATGTTAGGTGACTTGCCTTTGACTCCTAAGTCTTTCTTTATGTAGTCCTTAAATATGCTGTGAATCCAAGGAACATTTCAATACAAAACTGAGATACACAAGCTGGAAGAGAAGAAGCAAAATGAAATTCCTGTATCCTTTAAAAATGAAGCTTCAACTTGAGGCACAGAAGTACATTACATTTTGTTTACCCTTCCATTTCTTCACTGGGTGTCATGCATGTGTTTCCCTGACTCACCTGGCTGCTCGAGCATGTACACTTCTGGCCAGGAATTTTTTTCATACTTCTTTGTCAGCTAGAGAACATCTGGATGACTCAGGACCTCCCCTCCGGCTAATGGTCAGTAGTCTTCCAAAGAATGTTTACTTTTACACAATAATCTGGGAGGTTTCAAGGTCTTGAGAAAGGATGAAATGCAACCTGTTAGGACTCAGGGAGGAGAGGGAGGAATCCTTGAAATACAAAGATTCACCATAGAATATACAATGGAGAAAAGACAATCTCTTCAGCAAATGGTGTTGGGAAAACTGAACATTCACATGTAAATCAAGGAAGTTAGAACACTCCCTCACACCATACACAAAAATAAACTCAAAATGGCTTAAAGACTTAAACATAAGACAAGACACTATAAACCTCTTAGAAGAAAACATAGGCAAAACATTCTCTGATAAAAATCTCAGCAAAGTTCTCCTAAGGCAGTCTACCCAGGCAATAGAAATTAAAGCAAAAATAAACAAATGGAACCTAATTAGACTTATAAGCTTCTGCACAGCAAAGGAAATCATAAGTAAGACAAAAGACAACCTACAGAATAGGAGAAAATGTTTGCAAATGATACAATTGACAAAGGCTTAATTTCCAAAATATATAAATAGCTCATAAGACTTAATAAGAAAAAAAGCCACACAACTCAATTCAAAAATAGGCAGGAGATCTAAAGAAGCAATTTTCCAATGAAGACACACAAATGGCCAATTGGCACATGAAAAAATGCTCAATATCACTAATTATCAGAGAAATGCAAATCAAAACTACAATGAGGTATCACCTCACACCAGTCAGAATGGCCATCATTAAAAAGTCTACAAATGATAAATACTGAAGAGGGTGTGGAGAAAAGGGAACCCTCCTACACTGTTGGTGGGAACATAGTTTGGTGAAGCCATTGTGGTAAACAGTATGGAGAGTCCTCAAAAAACTAAAAATAGACTTACTATATGATCCAGCAATCCCACTCCTGGGCATATATTCTGAGGAAACTCTAATTTGAAAAGACACATGTACCCCAATGTTCATAGCAGCATTATATACAATAGCCAAGACATGGAAACAACCTAAATATCCATGGACAGAGGACTGGATAAAGAAGCTGTGGTGTATTTACACAACTGGATACCACCCAGTCATTAAAAGAATAAAATAATGCCATTTGCAGCAACATGGATGGACCTAGAGTTCGTCATTCTAAGGCAAGTAAGCCAGAAAGAGAAAGAAAAACACTGTCTGTATGATATTACACATACGTGTAATCTAAAAAAAAGACACAAATGAACTTACTTACAAAACAGAAACAGACTCACAGACATAGAAAACAAACTTATGGTTACCAGCGGGGAAAAGGAGTAGGGAGGGATAAATTGGGAGTCTGAGATTTGCAAATACTATTGTATATAAAATAGATGCACAACAAGTTTCTTCTGTATAGCACAGGGAACTGTATTCAATACTTTGTAATAACCAATAATGAAAAAGAATATGGAAACAAATATATGCATCTATCTATATGACTGAAACATTATGCTGTACACCAGAAACTGATACAACATTTGTAAACTAACTATACTTCAATTAAAAAAAAAAGATTCACCACACTTTTATCATTTTCACAATTTAATGTGAGAAAGGGAAAACTGTAACTATTATGATTAGTTCAAATATCAGAATACATTTATGCTTAGCTGAGGAGTTTCAGGAAAATGTGCACAGAGACCTCTGACATAGGACTTCCTCTTACTTCGATGTCCCCACTGCCCCCCTCTCTAAAACGAGACACCCATTGACCTCATTTGTTTCCAAAATAGCTATTTTTTTAAAAATGAAACTTTCTCACTAAAAACTGTTTACTATATAGCTACACAATAAAAACTCAACCATCACTGTACATATAATATATACACACAATGACTCCAACTTAAGGAAATTTCCCAAAATATTCATATAGGTTGTTTGGGACCAGACAGACAGAACAACAACTAACTGAATTTTTCCTTTTCACCTAATTGTTTTGGTCATGAGAAGACATAGGCAGAGCTTGGCTGAACACCAATCATTCATTTTCCATAGCTCCATTTAAGAATTCACCCTGCACAGAGTGTGCTAGAATAAAGAAGCTCAAATTGACATTAGAAATAATGTGACTAGTGATACCATGATAGCTGGAGAAAAGAATTTCTGGGATTCTTCAAAATTGCCTATAGAAAAAGAACTAAAAAATGGGATGAAATGGAGTTTTCAGTTACACAGAATACAGGATGAAAAAAAAAGATCATGGAGACAAACTAATATAAGGCAGGAATATGAAGCTACTTACAGTAAATGAAAAAGAAGAGAAATATGGTCACACCTGATTTAAGATCTTTTTAAAATTTTTTAAAAAACTGAAGTATAGTTGATTTACAATGTTGTGTTAGTTTCAGGTGTACAGCAAAATGGACATATATATACACATATTCTTTTTCAGATTCTTTTCCATTGTAAGTTATTATAAGACACTGAATATAGCTCCCTGTGCTATACAGCAGGTCCTTGCTGTTTATCTGTTTTATATATAATAGTGTATATATGTTAATCCTGAACTCCTAATTTATCCCCATCCCTTTTCCTTTTGTAACCATAGTTTGTTTTCTATGTCTGTGAGTCTATTTCTGGTTTTTAGATAAGTTCATTTGTATCAGTTTTTTTAAGATTCCACATATAAGTGACATCATATGATATTTGTCTTTGTCTGACTGACTTACTGTTTTCCATAGTGGCTGCACCAAATTACATTCCCCTCAACAGTGTAGGAGAGTTCCCTCTTCTCCACACCTTTTCCAGCATTTATTATTTGTAGGCTTTTTAATGATGGCCATTCTGACAGGTGTGAGGTGATGTCTCATTGTAGTTTTGATTTGCATTTCTCAAGACTGCTGCTTCTTGAGATCATATATTCATGTATATAAAATCAAATCTTGCACTTAAATATGTTAAGACTAAACAACTGGTTGGCTTCTGCTTTGCTCTAAACCAAAAACAGTGTAGAGACGGTGTAAGGGAAAAGCCTGTAATTACTGTTTCCTTTCTTTACAGAGTACAGCTCATTGCTTTTCAATTCTCAGGAAAAAAAGTACGATTTATGAGGGCTTTTTCCTTCTCACCTCACCCCTAGACCCATTTTAAGCCTTAATCCTCATCCCTTCAAAGAGTACAGCATTTCAGTTCATTTCAAAGTACTGGATTGGTGCTGATGAGAATAGGACCAAAATAAAAAAAGAGATTAGCTATGCTGAGAAATGTCCATTATAACCACTGCAAGAATAGTGAACCAATCAGCCAGCATATATTAAAGTTGCCTACTGCTGTTTACAAGAAATTCACAAAGCACCGTACTGGAACAAAAGAGAATGGGGCATATGTCGTAGACTTTAAAGATGGAGAAAATACTTCTGTGTTTAATAAATTAAGGACCCTCCAAAGATAAGAAATTAAGATACTCAGATACTATGCTTCACACACACATAAACTGAGCAAGTAAAAAGAACTCCTTAAAATCTATTTTGAAAATGATATAAAACATTATTGTGGTAGTTCCGGGGCTCTGTTCCTCTAAAGAGAGATAATAAGCTTTATGCTGTGTTCATGACAGCAAAGACAATTAGTGGTTCCAAAGATCTGATCACTACACACGTTTTAAAAAATACGAAAATAATTACATCAGCGTATGGACCCTGGAAAATTTCTTCTCTTGTAATAAGGTCAGATGGACATTTCCTGTTTCACATTTCTAGTACACGTTGTCTTTTAGACAATAATAGTGTGAAACAATAGTTTGGCATGAGTTCAATGCATACTAAGAAATGCTCCGGCCCTTGAAGGCTGGAATGAGTCAGCCTCAAATGGCAAAGATCTCAATGACGACAAGAAAGACAGGCTGTCTGGGGAGTGGTGGCCCTGGGGGATAGGATTCAAGAAGCCGACCCAACTAGACTTCAGTCTCTGATGTTTTCTGACCAGTGAAGAGGTCTTATGTTTAACGCTTCCATTTACACAGGCAGCACTTAGGCTTGTGTCTACATAATCCAGCCTTTTTTTTCTTCTTCTTCTTCTTCTTCTTCAGTTGTTTGCAAGGCAAGACTGCAATACAGAAAAAGAATGAATTGGCAGGCCCTCCTGAATTGTTAACAAAGACTCGCCATTGCTTCCACTACTTAACCTCCTGCTCCTGCTGTAAACAATTAATCCAGGCCACAATGAGTTCTTTCCTGCCCCTTACCAAACTTTGCAACCCACTGGGAATCCTTACCCTATCCATGGGCCTTCCTGCTACTTTGAACACCACGAGACAGACCACTCAGAACTGGGCCCCTCCTAAATTTGGTAGTTTACGCATCTCTCTTCTCTGATGCCCAACTGGGATCCTCAATACATGCTGGATGCTGGCATCAAAACAACTTGTGCCAACTTGAGACTATTTGGGCCAGTCATTTCCAACGACATCTCTCATCTCGAATATTCTGCAACTCACTTGTGGAAAATAGATGGGGAGAGAATTCTAAAATACAGCAAAGGATGCAGAGGGATTAACAATGAGACCACTACAGAGTTAGGAGGGGCCGAATCTGAGCCAAGAAGTTACACAGCAGAAGGAATGACAATGGAGGGAAAGGGTAGGCAACTGGGAGGGGGGGTTGCCTTTTCCCAGGGCCCGAGAATGACACAGATGAGAGAGCTGGAGGTCACCCTTGATCAACCCTTCTCTTTCACCCTCTATATATAACTCAGCATCAAGTCCTCCTCATTTGTCCCTACAAGGGATAAAGCACCTGCTGCTTTCTTTTTCCCCTAAGCAATAAACCTTTAACTATTATAAATCATACACATTCATTTTTAAATTTCAAAACAATATAGGAAGATAAAGAAAAAAGGAAAAATCGTCTCCAACCCCACTACCTAAAAATAAGCGCTGCTTTACTATTTTGTTGAAAAGCCTTATCGACATCTCTGTCCACGCACGTGCACAGTCCCGAACACACATACACTTTTACAGAAAGTGAGGCACGTTATACAAGGAGCTAGGGAACGTTCTGCTTTCACGTAACAGATCACAGGAATCTTTCTATTTCAATAAATAAAGACATCCACAATGATTTTTAATGGTTGCATAATGTTCCATTGATGGGGATATGTCATGATCTATTTAACAAATGTTTCATTGAAGGAAATTATTTTTCTCAATTTTGACTGTCACGATAGCACCGATACTAATGTCTCGAACACGCGCGTGATTGTGAGATTTTCTTCACTAATCTGAACAAAAAATAGGTTTTGTCTTTTTGTTTCTGTCTTTTGATCTTTGGTGAGGTTTTAACATTTTTGTAAACTATTTATGTTCTGTGATGAATTGCTGTGTCTGTTTTTTGTGCGAGAAAGCCTTTTTCTTCTTGAGTCGTAAGGCCTCCTTGAATATTAGGAGTGTCAACCCTCCTCCTCCCTCTCATATCATTCGTGTGTTACAAATGCTTTTTTCCAGTTTGTCCCTTGCTTTCCAGACTTAACTTTCTGATGTTTTGGCTGAAGCATTTAATTTTTACAGTCAGATTTCTTTCTTCCGCCGGCTCTGCTGATTTAATCTCCCAACATTCCTACCAGCACTGACCTAAATCAGAGGCTTTCTCACCCTTCACCTAGATAACTGCAACAATCTGAATCGGCCTCCCTGATCTCTGCCTCCTGGACTCTATACTCCACATGGCTGTCGGAGTGCTCTTTTCAAAATGAAAATCAGGCCAGATCTTTCTTCTGCCTAAGGCTGTTCTGTGGTGTGTGTCCCAGGTTGGATATCTGTACGGCTCTTCTAGGAGTCGATGAAGTAACAACTAGCCAGGGGGAGGGTGTAGCTCAAGTGGTAGAGCACATGCTTAGCATGCATGAGGTCCTGGGTTCAATCCGCAGTACCTTCCCTAAGAATAAATAAATAAATCTGATTACCTCTCCCCCTTCCCTCCAAAAAGCTTAAAAAATACAATAACCATAGAATAAACCACTGTTTATTTGTGAAAATTTTTGAAGAAAGAAAGCATATTATTCTTATTTTAAGAAAAACACAAACATATTAAGAAGCAGAATGCAAAATGCAAATGAATTTTTAAGATAAGCAAGAAGGTTCCAAGATATTTTTAGTATTTAAATGAACATGTTTATAAGGTAATGGAGATGGAGGGTAAAACCTAAGCTCCTTAACATGTGTGGCAGGGAGTGCCTAGTTTTCACCAAAATCGTTGCCTTTTCCTCCTCATCACATAGATTTCCCAGCCTCCCTTGAGGTTATGTGTGACTGTGTGACTGAATTCTGCCCCATGAAAGTGGAAGAAATTAGGGTGATGGTATGATTGATTGTTCACATTGGGACACTGTTAAGAGAGAAAGAGGACACTATTAACTGTTGCCCTAGGAATTCAGGCTTAAATTGGGGCAATATGATCACAATGAGGAGAAGGAAGTGTGTCACCCCAGGGTGGGCCCATGCCTAACTCTCTCCTCTCTTCTCCAGGCTGTTGACAGATGTGGAAGATGCTGGCAGAAGACTCAGTGCCCTGGACTGAGCCAGGGGATGGACTCTTGCACTCAACTGTTTCAGGAGTGAGGACGTCACTCCCAGCATTTCAAACCATTGTAGGGGACAGCAGTTCTCACCCTTACCGGTGCCACGTGGAACACGGGCTTTCCACGATATGGCCTTTCCCTAGCTCTCTGGCATTCTCTAGCTTGAACTTAAGCTCTAGCAAACCGAACTGCTTCCTCAAACGTTTTTAAACACCTGTCTGTGAGTCAGTCTCTCCCACTAATCAGGGAGCTCCTTGATGGCAAAAACTTAGTCCTAGTTACCTTTGCAGCAAGTCACTACCTGGCACATAATACATCTCATGAATATTAGTGAATGAAGAAATATTTAGCCAAGAAAGAATTAAATCTTTCAACTGGGGCTATTTCATGACAAGAACTAAACTGTCAAAACTATTACACCACATGGAAGATCTTATATCTGAAAAAGACACATATTCAAATATAAGATATTGGAAAAACGAGCTACACATTCTTGTAGCCTGAAAATACAAATGCAAAAGTATTCCTCCTCTTAGCCTTCAGTGTTCCTTTACCTTCACTTCCCTCAAACCCCTCAGAATATACAAGCACACACACATTCATTCATTTCCTGGGGGAATATCTGACTGAATTACCAATGGTAGAGTAAATTCGAAGGAACAGGAAGAATTGAGATTTTAAGTTCAGATCCTGAAGCTGGCCAGTAATCCCTGCATGAGGTGCCTCAGCTCAGCAGAGGGATTTCTCTCTCCTGCCTCCCAATATGATTAAGAGCTGATGTACAATGGACGAGGATGTACACGAGAGCATGTTATCAACTCAAGAAAGGGGCTTTGCTGGCATGATTTAATTAGCATTAATTGTAGTTAAGCTGCGCACACAGAGCATAATGTCCTCTTTGCTCTAAGAAAAGGAAGGGCTTCCACCACCTAGATTATGAAATATTGATTAATTCACGTATGCTGACACCCATCTAAAAATGGAATCATTTAATCTGTCACTCCTTCCCCCATCCACATACGAAAACATAATGGCAGTCCTGAGAAGAACAAAAGGAGTGATGAGGGGTGGAAATAAGGAAGGAGGGTAAGAGCAGAGAAAGCAAAACACTGCAAATGAAATATGTCAAACTATAACCACAGACACACAATCACACACACACACACACACAGAGAACACCCACTCTACTAATTAATGCAGCTTTGCTTTCACTCCAACTATTGGGAAAACATTAATTACAGAGAAATCTCGTTAATCCACTTCCCAGTTCATTAATTATGCATCAATGCCAAGTTTTTGTTGGCCTGACATGAGACAATCCTGTTCCGATGAAGGTCTGATGCTGCACATTGCACAACAGCTACGGGGCTTTCCTGACGCTGTGGGATGGTTTTCAGGATCTACTCAATTCATATGTTGTATATATTTGTGTCCTCTGATAAGTATTCCGTGATTACGAGATGCACTTGGAGCTGACTACAGTTGTTTCTTAGCTAAGACTTCATCCATCTCTGTCACAGGCACATTAGGAATTCTATTCAGCTAGAAAAGCAGGCAGCACAGCATTGTGAACACACTTAATACCACGGGATTGTACACTAAAAACGGGTTAAAATGCTAAATTTAATGTGATGTATATTTTACCACAATAAAAAATTTTAAGTAAAAATTATAGATTTCTGAGAAAGTTAGGTTATAGAGAGATGACAGATGTTTAAAAAAAAGAAGTTTACAAGTTCTCAAACAGTCTCAGAAGGCCTCAGAATGTCTTTCCTTTTGTTCAGAGAAAATATTACGGGATGAACTTCGGAGCCCAGACAAGCACAAATGAGTTATTTGCAGAGAGATTTGAGGAAAGCAAGGATGTTTGAATGGTCTTATCAACAGATATTAACTGAGCATTCATAAAACGCTCAGCACTGTACCAGTTAATTTGGAGCTACCTATATTTAATCACATCTAGTTCCCTGATGAATTACTCCCTATATTCCTTGCTCATTTCTTTATCAGTGTCTGCATGCACAGCTCCTCCTGACCCAAGTGCAATCTGATTTATCAGATTTGGAGTAGTGAGCAGATAAAAGTTATGGGCTGCTTCCACTAATGGATAGGTTCACTTTTTCTGCAGTGAGTAAGTCTCACTTTTGAGGGGTGCTTCAGATTCATAAAGCGCCTCACGCTTGATGAATACCAGTGACACCCTCTCAGTGGGGACAGCAGTAAATGCCAACTGACATGGTAACCTTTTCTCAACCTTTGTATCAAGAGATCCGGTATTAAATGTCACCAAGTCATATCTCCAAGGTGCAAACTGACTGACCCTGGAGTTTGGGAAGGAATCTTCTATTCACTATCACACAACTGAATTGACTACAAAAACAGTTGTTGTGCCGAATCAATCTGAGGTAAAATCCTGGCCAGTAAATCAAAATGAGTTTTGAAAGAAAGAAAAAAATAGAAAAAGATACAATAAAGGCTCTAAGAATGATCTGATTCTTGGTCTAATTTTTCACCATGGAAATACTGATCACTGATATTTTTATTTAAATAAAAATAAACCATTAATACCCAAAGAGAGTTGCACACAACTGGTTGTTAAATCCTTTTAGTCACTTTTCCTTAAGCTTTCTCATTTTAAAGTCTTAACTTTAGTGTATTTATGCAATGGGCTAATTTACTTAAATTCTCTTCTTCATCGTATCTCTGATTGTGTACGTATTTATCCAGTCAGACTTCCAGTGAGGAGTCGTCTGGGATCAGTCCAGCCCATAGGAGACCAAGGAAGAAGACAGGAGTGCCTCTTGCCCAACACTATATGATGTATGGAATGCAAGGGAGAGCATCAGAGACTACTTACAGGAGAGGCTGCTGAGAGACGTACCTCTCAGGGTCCGAATGTTCACCAAAGAAGGGGGACTAAGGTGGTTACTGAGATCCTCGCTGGGAAACCATGTGATCGGAGAACAAGATGCAGCAGCAGGTCCAAATGGGTGGCTGCATTTTTGCATGTTTCTTCACATCCATGCTCTGTAAGCAGACCCAGTTTACCTGATGAAGAGACCAAAAGGGTTGGGACCCATTTTTGCCAAAAGATTGGCACCTGTCCCTGATGAGCCTAACTGAAACTCACAGACAAGGTCTTAGAGCTTAGGGGAAAAGAGGCAGCTTTATTAATTTGCTGGGCAAAGGGGACTCACAGCAGATTAGTGCCTTCAAAACTGTGAACCCATCTTGGGGATGGGGAAGGGTGGTTATATAGCCATGGCTCAAACAATAAAACATCAATAACAATCAACAGAATCATTTTCGTCATAAGACTCAGAGTAGCGTCACGGTGCCTCCAGGTGACCAGCTCTATAGAGGCTAGTGGTTGTTGCTCTTTCGATCTCTTTATCTTATAAGCGCGCAAGGCGTGGTCTTCTTGGTATTTAGCCTATTTTGTAAGGTTACAGTCTCATGACCTTCTCCTTGGAGAAGGACTCAGAAACCAAGCATAATTATTACTTTCGATTACTGGAATAAAACAGAGAGCGGATTAAACATAGCTTCATTTTAACAATGGGCCTGGAGCTGTGAGTAGCAGCCGGTCTGACAGGTTAGCTGCATTTTAAGAGCAAGCATAAGAATAAGCAATCTGTTAGCCTAAGTGCAGCCATTTTATTAATTCTCCTTCAAGATGGTGTTCAAATACCCTCAACATGGATCAGCTAATATTTATGTCTCATTTTTACGTTTCCCAAGAAGTTGTTTGGGATGAAGTTTCACATGTATCATCTCAGCTGAGCCTTGAATCAAGTGGATATTAATAGGATCCAGAATTTACAGATGAAGGACGGAAGAATGTGATTCTGAGATAGGAGGGAAGGGGGCAGGACACAGCCATTAAAGGAATGACACAGCAGTTAGTGCCAAGATGGTGGAAAAGTCAACTCCCAATAGACCTGGAGGCCCAAGATAGTGGAAGAGCTGACCTCCAGTGGACCCTGAGCTTCATTAGGCATGTTGTAATGTACTAGCATGTACAAGCACCATGACAGTTCTGAAGCTAACCATGAAAGGCCAATGGGGGGGGGGGGTGTGTGGACTAATTCCTGGGAATCCCTTCCCCTTCCCCAAAGAAGTTGGAATAATCCTCTCACTTGTTTGCATATAAAAACCAGCAACACTGCACCTGACAGTTGCTCTATCTCTTGCCTTCTGAGACAGCCTGCACTCTGTCTATAGGGTGTGTATCTACTTTTACTTTAAACTAAACACCAACCCAGCACCTCTCAGCCTTTCTCTTGCCCTCTGAGATGGTCCTGCACTTGGTCTATGGAGTGTACACCTCTCTAAATAAATCCACTTTTACTCAACCATGGCTCACACTTGAATTCTTTCCTGCCTGAAGCCGAAGATCCTTACTTGAAGGGGCACATCCCAGGGACTCATCCGAGACCTGGGACATGGCCATTCACATGCCCTCCATTTTTCCTGTATCAATTCCACCATAGAACCAGTACCTGGGGCTTGGCCACCACTCATGGAGTCACCTAGAAGCAAGGGTGCTTCTCCAGTTGGAGGAGCCACTCTACGGGTATATTGCCTGCTGACCACCTACCAACCAGCTAGTCAGAGAAGCAGCAGTAATAGGAACTGCACTCAGTTCTGAGAGGACAATGAGGTCTGGGAGGTCTTGGTGATGCTTTAGAGATCTCAGTTTCTCACTTAGAAGAAAAACAGTGGGAAGTGGTGATCAAGGAGGAAACATCATTAAGTTATTCTCTGATAAATCTCCAAATTATTTTTTAATGAAAGATTACAGAGCGATTGGGGTGTATGACTCAGAAGCAATGAAAAGAATATAGGTAAGTTTCCATTTAAAAAAGCAAAAAGCCCTCCTTCCAGAGCTATCTACTTATGTGTATGCCTAAGGCTTCTTATGACATGCATCTATAAAAATAGAAACTAGAGATTTTATTGATATTGAACCTGTTTTATTCCAGCAAAAAACAATAATTATTCATCAGTAGGCACACAAACTCATTGTAAAACAAAACAAAAGCCCCCAAAACAAAAAAATAAGTAGAATTTAAAAAAATATTTTAAAGCCTAATTCAGCCCTCATTTCTCTCATTGAGATGTATTTCTAATAAAATTATATTTACTGTTAAGTCAAACACTGTAATCTTTTTTGGGTCAACTTTATATTAACAGTAACTGTAATAGTAACTTATTCCAGAAGAAGTTTGGATATCATGTTTACAGAAAATTTTTTTTTTAATTTTAAAGTTCAATCTATGTAAATATTTTTGTTGAAGTAAAACATGACAGAATCATTAATAAAAGATGTTCAAGCATAAACATATGTTATATTAGAATAAAATCCCATGGATGAAGTGGAATGAAAACATAAGTTTAAGGGGGAAAATGATGTAAATATTTGTAAAGAAAGCTTAATGATTTACTTTTTAAATGGTTGGTAGGGGTATTAAATTGCCATGGTATTTAGATCATGTTAGTTACCATTAAAAAAGTAATACAGCATTTTAATTTTAAGTGGAATATTTAAACATGAAAGAAATTATATCTTCTGCAACTATTTGCGCTTACAATGAAAATTTTCGGCTGTAACAATGTGCAAGAGAGACATACGTTTTCAAAATTCTATTTGGCTGTATGTGAACAGGAAGTTTAAAGATCACTATGCTACAGGAACGTATCGTTTGTCTAATATTTGTATAGGAAATGCAGACATTTCTAAAATTTACTGTACAAGGCAGAAGATAATATTGTGAGAGTACAAATTCATAGCAATTTATTACTAAAGCGAAGATCACTTTCTGAAATAATTGTTTCAGCCAACAGCTCCTATAGTTGTCTGAGTGATTCTTTTATAACTACATCTTAAAACCTACTCACCAGTTCATCATGCATATCAGGGAATAAATAAGAATGTGGGAAACAGATAGAAAATAATTACACAGTTTTGTGTGATTTATAGTGATAAGCTGCACTATGATAAATGATGATTCTCTTATATAACAAAGGCATACACACACACACACACACACACACACACACACACACACGATCACATAATCCTTGACCACCCACAAAACTCACGTGACTGACGTGTAGGATTACATTAGTTTTCCAGGAGTTGTTCCTAATGACTAATCAGGAAGTTTCCTACCCTCATGGAACAGCATATACGTAAATAAAATAGGCTAACATTGTACACAGGAACAACAACACATAAAACAGGAAATGACAATCTCTTTGCATGTTTTAATTTATCTTTGGGGCAACGTGATAATAAACTATCAAAGTGAAAATGGAATTAAGTTTTAATGAAAATTCAGGGAAAAAAGTATTTAAAACTACTTTGCTGGGCCTGTTAGAACAAGGAGTTCTGCTACAAAAGTGTCTGGAAAAAGCTTTTCAATCTAAATGCATTGAAACTCCCCAGTGTAAAACACTCTAAGCTAAATTATGGGAAAAGCCAATGTCGTATCAGCAACCAAACAATCGCCCAGCATCAGAATGAAAAGAAGGAAATGTTGTTCTGAATAGCTTGCCAAGGCTAAAGAAAAGCGGAACAGTTGCCGAAGACGGATTGGTTGTGAGTAACAGACCAAAAGGATGCATTCTAATTTGTGTTGCCACTTAAATTTTGAAATAGGTCATTATCTTCAAACTTTGGGTAAACATAGCTGCATTAGAGAAAAACAGAGAGAAAGAGAAAGAGGGAGGGAGGAAGGAAAAAAGGCTTAACAAGTAACAGCGAGAAATGCATTGTAATTTTTAGATTTCTCTCAATCAAAACATCCTATAACCCATTACAGGTGTATGAATGCTACGTTTTCCCTGTTTAATTCTTGCTGTGACATAAAGATTAGGTTAAGTGTAAAAACAGTAAATCTGGGCACCCCCATTGTAAATAAGTGATTGACACTGTATCTCTTAGATAGCCTTCAGAAATCCATTTTAATCTTTGCTTTTAACAACTTGACTGTTTGAGCATCCACCCAGTGGAAGGATTTTTTAAGCAAAATTACTTGACAATTTAATATAAAGCAGTGGCTCCCAACCTTTTTGAGTTTAACCATTTTTAAGCTTATAAGGGAAAATTCAAAAAAACACAAAGTTAAAAAGAAAGCCACACCGAATCTCCATGTAAGCATCACGTAACTTTAACAATTACCAATTTCATGACCAATCTTATTTCATCTATCACCTACCTATTCATTCCACCTTATATTATTTTGAAACAGATCCAAGATATGAGATGACTTATGTTTGTCTTTAGTATAAAACGTTAGAGGGCCCTCCCTATCTCATTTCAGTGGTTGCAGTTTTTATAACACTGGATTAAGAGAATCTACGTGTACATATGGATCATTGCCCACTCCAGTCCTGTTTCTTTGCTATGAGTCTGTGCCAAGGTTCTGCAGTGCATGCCGGGGAAACTCCTGGCATAATGAAAATAGCTGGTAACATCACTTAGAAATGTGCTTACTCATCAGCGCCTTTGCTTGCACTCACACCACAGATACTGCTCATACAGCTTTATTTCTCAGGAATCTGCTTCTCTCTGTGGGTTTACAAGCAGATCAGGAAAGATAATGTCAGAATTCTTAACAGAAGATTTTTTCCTCTTTATCTACCAAACTGAGCATTTCTCTGCTAAAAGAGAAACAAAGAGCTTTCTAAAAGTTGTTACTCCCTAACAGCTGTTCAGGGGCTTTTATGACACTGACATTACCTATGAAAAAAAAAGTCCAGATCCTTGTGGGCTGCAAATCTTTGCATAATAGAGCTTGAGAGCTGCTGTGTTTGTTGGCAGTCTCCTGGAGAAGCTAAAGAACAAATGAGCAAAGACGGGGTTCACACACTTGGAAATGACAATTCCACATCAGAGGCCTTGGTATACCCCATACATTTCCTTTATATAAAAGACTAGTATCCCATGTGCTAGCCAGAATTTCTCTTACATGTGAAATTCACTTTTGTAGGAAGAAAGATAAAGAAAAAAGAAAACCTTCCTTCTTTTCTCTGTATAAGAGGGATAATTTCTTTAGTTTCCTTGGTAAGGGGAACTTAAAAAGCTTTCCTGATTTCTACTCAGTGCATACATGTAGTACTGATTAATGCTAACGGAGTTCACATATTCAACAAAGAGTGCACTCAACCTCACGATTATAAATATCATTCAGGATGTGTGTGATTGGAATTTGTTGGTATGAATTTAATCCAGGTCAATTTTAAACTCTTAAACTTCTATGTTTAAACGAACAGAATTATCTCTGTTAAATCATACTTAATGCTGGTTGTAGCTATATAAAGAGGAAAGTTATAGCAGTGTTACATTTACACTTTATTAGAGAAAAGCAATCATTCCACTTGAATTCCTTTCCTAGTTTTCTGGAACATCCTGTTTTGTAATTACAAATTTCTGAAAAAATATGTCATCATTTGAAGATTCCAATTTTGGCTTCATTTTTCTAAACATGTCCATTATGGAGCTAAGCAAATAGAATACATACGATAACAAAATCTTGCTTACATAGTACAATGTTTTTCTAAAACATAGTTCAAACATAAAATAAAACAATCTAGTTTTCAGCCAGGGAAATTATTATCTGCTACATATGTACTATGCTAATTAGATTACATCCAAATCCTGGTAGCTTGCATAATTGTATTTAATTTGCCAGAGGGGTCAAATTATAGTATTGGACCTTTACTAAGAGATAATGCTGCTTAGTCAGCAAAGCAGATCACATTCTAAAGAAACTGAAATGCATTTTAACTTTAGCATAATAAAATGTAGTCTTCTTTTCAGAGGCCAAATTTGTACAGAAATCCCCCCAGAAATGCACCTGACTAAATATATATAACCATGAAATATGGTTAAACATAAGTTAGAATCTCCTTTATTTCATCCTCTTCCAGGTTAGTGTAAATTCCTTAAATGTATTTTTGGTTATTTAACCAACCTATCATTAAAATGTAAAATTTCAGACACTGAACTTTTGCCTATTACGTCTTTCTTATTATATTTCCTTCTTCTGGGATTAATATGTTTTCTCTACACTAAATAAATCTTCTCACTCCTCATCTCCACCCTTCAGAAACCAGATACTCTATTAACAAACTTGCTATGTTAAAAAAAAAACAAGAAAAAACAACAACAACAGAAAAAAAAAAAAAACGAGGAAGAACTTTTGGAACTTATTTGTAATGGAGAAAAGGGGAAGACCAAAATTGTGTAAGAAGTAAAAAACTTGCTGTACGAGAATCTCAAGATGTTTTGATAAAATAATATTCTTTCAGATTTCATTAGAAGTTACTTTACACTTGGACAAAAAGTACCCAAGCAAATTTTGTGGTATTTGGTATTCAGTGACTTTGGCCTCACTGGTATTCGACCAACCACCCTGAAAATCATGTCAATTATAAAAAGCCAGGTTCACTCTGAAATTCTGGCTTATAACAAGTTTGGCCCAGTTCTAGGCTAGTTTTTGGCTGGTGTAGTCCTTATCTAAAGCAGTGATATACTCAAACAGATTATCACCAGAATCACTCAAGACACCTTTGACAAAATACAGGTTTCTAGAGAACCAACCAGATTTACTGAATTACAATCTTAAAGGTAGGGGTTGAGATGGAGGCAGGGTGAGATAGAAAGTGAGAATCAGAATTTTTTAAAAGTTCCCCGGAGGATTTTTTTTTTAGAAACAGCTTTATTGAGATAGAACTTACCTACCATACAATTTACCTACTTAAAGAATACAATTCAATAGTTCTTAGTATATTCCCAGATATGTGCAATCACTATCACTGTAAATCTCAGACCACTTGTCATCTCTAAGAAAGCTCCTTAGCTATTATCTTCCCATGCTCGTCTTCATCTCTAAGAAACCGTTTCTGACTCTATAGATTTCCCTATTCTGGACTTTCATACAAATGGGTATGTGATCTTGTATGACTGGCTTCTTTCCCTTAGCATAGGGTTTTCAAGGTCCATCCAAATTATAGCCATGTACTAGTACTTCATTCCGTTTTATGGCCAAATAATAGTCCGTTGTATGGTTATATCACATTCTGTTTATGGATATTTGGGTCCTTGGAAGATTTAATCATTGGCTATATTTGGCAACTGATGATAAAAAAGGCCCACGTGTGGATCGCAGGGCAGTTGCAAGCTCTCCTCACAAAGCAGCACTGGGTCCCATGCTGCAAGGTGGAAAGGGAAGCATAGCTGGAAAGGCAAGCCTTTGGATGGAATTCTGTCTCTGTGCCTCTTAGTCACATGACTTGGGGAGTGTCTTTAATAATCTCCACTTCCTTTTCTTCATTTGTAAAATAGGAATAGTGATTTCTGCTTCATAGAATTCTTATGAGGATACATCAATCTGAGTGACATGCTTAAAATTGCCTGGAACACAGGTATTTTGTACGTGACAGCTATTATTCTATTACTCTTATTTTCCTTGTTGGATTAATACAAAACAGCCATTTATTCACAGTTACAGAAGTCAGATTATTTCCGTCTAGAAAATAACTTATAAATAAATTAAACTCCAAGTTATAAGAGAGTAAAAGGACAGATTGGATGATGCAATTTCTTCACTTTTCTGAACTGAAGTCAAAGTAATAAGTAAACGTCCATGTTTTCATTTGGGGGAAAAATAGCTGCTTCTATTTAAGAGTACAAATCAGATTTTCATTGTTTCATTGCATTTTCAAAGTCCACATATTTTGTAGACTTTGCGAATCTTCTTAAAGTTCTACCCATATAGATACATGCATGTATATGTCTATACATACACACACACACTACACACTACACACAAGAACACACATATAATTAAAGTTAACACTTACTGAACCCTTGATATATGCCAAGCAATGTAATTCATGTGCATTAATATACTTAATCCTTCCAACAACCTTACATGATCAGCTAAGCTAAGGGCATTGAATCATAGTGTAGCCAGGAACCTTGCTCCGGATCATAAAGCAAGTGAGTAGCAGAGCCCACATCCTCAACCATGACACTTGCAATAGTTTTTCCTCCGTGTGTTTGTATATAAGATAATGGAACAGACATTGTTCGTGACCTACAAAATGATGTTTACTACAGTCTGAAACAATCTTTAGCCGCTACGGGGGAAATCCTCTTCATCTGTAGACGAAAGGACAGAGGGCAAGGCACTGAAGTGGCTAGCTTCAGTTTGGTTAGTTCCAGTCTCCTGTACTCCAGTCTAGTTTCTGTCCACCACATCATACTGTCCAGGTGCCAAGGTTCCATTTCTGTGTTTTCAAGGCAATGCAGTATGAGAACGCCAAGCAGGTTTAGGGTAGCTGTGCTGCTGTGTCTGCCTTAAAAGTCCTTTCTTCATTCTCCTGCTGGAAACCCATTCTTAAGGTTCAGCTCAAATGTAACCTCTTCGGTGGCAATTCCTTTCCTTTTATAAAGCTCAGTCCTGGCTCCTTTCTTTTTTGCTCTCAGAGTGTGTTGCATACCCTACACTGCTGTACTTTGAACACTGTTTAAAGATCAAACCAAAGAAAAGCAGCATTGTGAAGTTTACTGGTTTTCAAATTGAGTTCAGTGGTGCCCCTTCACCAGACCCAGGGATTCACACTCTGATTAATCAGAGCAGTTCTGCGTTTATCTGTTTGGTTTATTTTCATCTCAACTTTGATACATTGGGCTTATTTTCATTTCAACAGTGTTACCTGACAGGAAAAAAAAGATTGTGGAAACTCCTGGTATGGCTGAAAGACTCTCAACTTTGGAGACAGACAGGCCTCATTCTGAATCTCAATTATATTACTACCATCCCAGCAGTATAATCTTGGTTTACATACTTAACCATTCTGGACTCAGTTTCTACATCTGTCTTACAGGAAGGGGATCATCTCTTTCACAGTGCTAAGTTAAGGGTAAATAAAATATGTATAATAGATTAGTGCCAGATACATAAAGGTTCCATAAATTAATTCCCCCCCCCCATTTATTACAATTGTCCCTTGATTCCCCTGCTATTCTGTAGGGTCTTAACACTCTTTTGACCTAATACAGGGCCTAGCTCAAAATAGGCACTCTATGCATGTTTACTGAAGGGAAGCAAACATGATGGGATACTAGAATGAAATAGTTAGGGTCAATACTGAGGTTAGAAGGGAATTATAGAGCTTTGAATGCTATGATAAAATTTCAAATGAAGTGTTGAAAGGTAGAGGTGTGATCATATTTTTTTTTTAGCAAAAACATAATTGTAGTGCAGTGATTCTTAACAGAAGGGGCTGGGGTATAGTTCAGCTTAGTAGTTTGAAGTTTGGAATCCGACTTCAAATCACAGCTCTACCACTATTCATGTTTGGCTGATTAAAGGGTAATAAATATGACTTTAATTAAATGGCCTATCATTCCAAGAGTGGGTTTAGATTTTCTTCTATAAAGGATTTTCTTGAAATAACATTTGTTGCAACAAAATTTGAACTATAATATTCACTCAATTCCCTAATACCCAGCATCTGATTATAATCGCCTTGTTTGATACAGTTGACATTCCATATGGAGTTCTGTCCACTTTTTATAAATATTCTAGCATGGATTAATCTCTGCTTACGCTTATTATCTGATCATAGTTTCCATTGTGATTTGTCTGTGTGCGGCCCCACGGGACTGCTATGCCCAGCTTTTCTTTGCTCATTATCAGATGAGATGAACAGTGCACACTCTGAATAAACTGTATAATTGGATAAGGTCCTCTTCCCTGCCTCCAGGCTGCTCTGTCCTCTTCCGAGGACCTGCTGCCTTTTTGCCCCCTAACTCTCCTTCTCCGTCAAAACAGGAAAGAGTGTGATATCTTCATTTATAGCCAAAACTGATTCAGATATTTGTATTTTCAAGCTCCTTATCTCTAATTGTGAAATGAAAGGATTTCTCAACAGTTTAAAGTGATTTCTTTTTTCTTTTAAGTGAAGCAGAGCTAGTGGGAAGAAAACACTGGATTAAATGCAAACCTTGAAGGTAAAACAATTTTCGTTGTATTAGGGTGCTGTGTGTGTTAGGGGAAGGGGAAGTTGTGCAGAGAGAGGTTTGTGTGGAGAAAAATGATCAGAAAGAACACCAGGCTGTGTAAGAACCTCTCCTTTCCCATGTTTTCTCTTCTTTTAAGTCTAACGTTTCTCCTTTCTTTCTTTAGCTAAAGAGTCTCAAATTTTGGAGCTCTGAAGTCTATCCATCCCTAAAAAGTAAAACCTGAGACATGAATTAAGTGATTCAGCTTTGCGTGGGAGGTGCGATCCCAGAGCAGTGAGAGTGAGGGCGGGACGGATGAGAAGTAACAAGGTCACCACGATGGCCACTGCTTCATAGCCAGCCGTGGGGAGACTGAGGCCGTCGCTCACAAGGTCCACCTGTCCGGCTACACTGGGAAACTCTGCCTGAGAGTGAACGGGAGGGAGAGAAGAGGGAGGCCCGATCCATCTGGATCCATCGGCTCTCCTGGTTTCCATTAGCTCAGGCTGACTCAGTAGGGAGTTCATGCTCCTGTACTTCGAGATGTAACATCTGGCTGATCAGGAAGCTGAGTCCCATGCTCTGTGGTGAGATGTTTCATCTGAGTCCATAAATGGCAGAAGCAGCCAGACAGTCTGGGCATTACCTGGAGCTGGTTACCTGGCTGCAGGTGATAACCAATGTGGAGGGTCAGTATTCTTAGTTCAGCAATAAGTTGGCTCCAGACAGCAGAACTATGTGACACATAGAGTAGGTGTACCGCAGAAACTTTCGAGAAACAGCTGGTGGCCCAGAATGTGGGGCAGGCAAGGCCAATGGAATCCAGGGGGATGTAGAGGCTGTGTCTTGTTTTTTCCATTTTATAAAAACTGGAAGTCCATTTAAGGCAGGGCTATGTATTTTCATTTTCATGTCTTTCCTAACTGTAATACTACATGCCATATCTTAGGTGAGTTTGACCTCAAGGTGTAGTATGATTTCAAAGACAGCTTGCAGAGAAGGGCAAGAAGCAGGATTAAGTAAGGGAAGGGAATGGTACAAACTGGGGTTTATGAAGGAGCGTGTTGAACTGGAGCTTGGTCAAACACAAAGCTGAGGGGGTCTAATTTGCCCGGGATACGCAGCCGTGGGGATATTGGATATCAGGTGGCTCCGCTGAGCGATATGCAGCTTCCCAGCCAGAGGCTGATGATGTAGGAGACAAGATCCCAGGAACAGAGCACAGGGTCCCAAAGATCCAGCCAACTGGACTGGGGTTCAAAATAGGTTTCAGTTCCAGATAGGGAAGTAAAATTAAAATATGGGACACCAAGGCAAAAGGACTCATAGTTGGGCTGTATGAACATGGCAGGAATTTTACAGATGGATGAAATTATTCATAGTATTTATATTAATAATAATAACTTGTAGTCAATATTTATTAAGCACACTAGCTACTTCTCTATTTTGGGGGGTGTAATTAGATTGATTAATTAATTAATTAATTAATTAATTAATTAATTAATTTTAAGTGGAGGTACTGGGGATTGAACCCAGGACCCCCGTGCATGCTGTGCATGCACTCTGCCACTGAGCTACACCCTCACCCTACTTCTCTATATTATATTTCTTAAATTTTTGAACATCTCTCTTTGATAGACACCCTTATTATTTCTCTCAGATAAGGAAATCAAGAGTCAGGGAAGTTAAGTAACTTGCCTGTGGTCACACAGGTAATGAACAGGGGACTAGGATCCAACTAAAGGAATTCATTCCAGAGCATATACATTCAACCACTGTTGACAGTATTAAATGAAACAAGGCTTACAAAGCTCTTAGCAGAGTTCCAGTCACAGAGTAAGTGCTCAGTGAATATTCTCAATACACGTACGTGGAACATGGGGTCAGCTCATAAGACCTACTGAGTGTCTTGGTTCACGGGAAAGGACTGTTGAGATGAGAACTTTTCTAGGGCACAGGGGCTGAGAGTCGGGTGTGAGGGAGAAGATATGGGGACATATAATGCAGAACCTTGCCCTTTTCACAAATATAATTGAGAGGTAACACAGAATAAGAGTTAAAAGCATGGACTTCAGAATTACAAAGGCCTATGTTCCCTGTTATTTATTAGCAAGGAGAATTTAGGGAAGTTACTCAACAGATGTGCTTCAAACAACTTGCAAATATACCCAGCAGAGAGCCTAGCATATAGTAATTATTCGATAAATGCTCGTAGAGTTAACTCACCGCTTCGTTTCCTTCCTTTCCACTCAAAAAAATAAAACAAAACAAAACCAAAAACTACCCCAGCACACAGCTGCCGTTAAACTTCTAAAACACCAGGGTCGTCATCCCAATGAGTGTAGCTGTTTTTTTAACTGATCTGGGTTGTCACCGGCATCCACCTAACATTTCAAGAGCATCCTAATCTGTCCTCAAAAACGGCAGCACAACCAACAGGACATGTGTGGCATGTCATTCCTGTTGTCTTGCCTCCATGTCGCTACAGCAGGTATTCCTGCAACTACTCGTTTATCTAAAGCTATTCTGATTTGACAAGGAGGAGGAAAATTTGAAGAGAGGTCCTATTTTTACCCCCCAAAGTAGGTCAGTTTTAAAGAAAACAGCTCTCATTTTAGTGATGGTGCAATTAGACATGAAAATCAATATCGATTAAAAGGAACAGGTCATCTCTTTTTGGTACCCTTTCACTGGAGATTTGAATTTCATTTTCTGGGGCTGAAAAGAAAGTAATGCTGTAATTCATGAGGAGGGGAGGGAAGGAGGGACCGAGGTGGTGGGAGGTGTGTGTGGGGGGGGAGAGGAAAAGAACAGTACTGCCACCTCTCGCTCACTTCTTTAGGACAGAGAAAGTGTGGAGGAAAGAAACCTAGCACTTACTTGCCGAAGGTTCACACAGCCTGATTTTTGTTTTTACTTCCATGACCTTTAATGGCTCTCAGAGCAATCAGACCAACTTTGCATATATATTGACACTATGGAAACCACACAGATAAGCAGTTTGGGTTTGCATGCTGTGTTTATTTTGGCTCTGAACAAGGATGCACATATTTTCCTGTTAGAGCTCCCCAAGGCTTTGTTCTGATCTTGAGTTTCTTTTCTCTTTTATTCAACTTTTAGATTGCTTCATAATTACTCCAAAAAATGCATGTGTTTTTAAACCCCCCTTTTTTTGGCCAAGTGTGTCTCCATTTTGTTTTAGAGTACATTGTATTTATGTTTGCTTTAACAGAAGTAGGAAGGGTCCTGTTCAAGCTGGGAAACACACGCTCTCCAGATTAGTTCTGGAGGGATTAAAAATAGAGGAGTGAGGAAGGAATCTCGGCAGTCACTGGAGAGACAGACCCTGCAACAGGATCACCCTCACATTTGTAGACGTTTTCTATTTCTTTTCACGCAGGAGTTTCAGAGCACCCTTTGCTATCTCAGATTGTCTCTCAGAACCACTCCTTTGTACCCCTCTGGCGATAGACCGTTGCTTCAGTTAGTTCACACTCGTATCATTAAGGAGAAAGCATATACTCCTGGAACTTTCTTTAGAAAGACATCTCAAGAATGACAGTGTTTGAAAAATCTGATAAATATATTCTACTTTTAAATGGTTGCCATGGACTGCATGTTTGTGTCACCCAAAATTCCTATGTTGAAACCTAAATCCCCACTCTGATAGTGTTTGGAGGTGGGGCTTTGGGGAGGTAATTAGGTCATGAGGCTGGAGCCCTCATGAATGGGATTAGTGTCTTTTATAAGAAGAGAAAGGAGAGAGACACTCTTTACAGCCATGTGAGGATTCAGCAAGAAGGCAACGGTCTACCAGCCCGAAAGTAGGGCTTCACCTGACACCAAATCTGCTGGGCACCTTGATCTTGGACATCCTAGCTTCCAGAACTGTGAGAAACAAATATTTATTGTTTAAGTCATCCATTCCATGGTATTTTTATTATAGCAGACTGAGTTGAATACAACAGTAATAAAATATATGTAACAAAATTTACCATTTTATGGCTTAAAGACTTAAACATAAGACAGGACATTATAAATCTCCTAGAAGAGAACATAGGCAAAATATTCTCTAACATAAATCCTAGCAATGTTTTCCTAGGTCAGTTTCCCAAGGTAATAGAAAGAAAAGCAAAAGTAAACAAATGAGACCTAATTAAACTTACAAACTTTTGCACAGCAAAGGAAACCATAAACAAAACAAAAAGACAACTTACGGAACGGGAGAAAATGTTTGCAAAGGATGCAACTGACAAGGGCTTAATATTCAGACTATACAAACATCTCATACAACTCAATAACAAAAAAATTAACAACCCAATCCAAAAATGGGCTGAAGACCTAAATAGACACTTGTCCAAAGAAGACATACAGATGTCCAATAGGCACAAGAAAAGATGCTCAACATCACTAATTATCAGAGAAATGCGAATCAAAACCATAAAGAGGTATCACTTCAACTCGGTCAGAATGGCAATCATTAAAAAATCCACAAACGATAAATTCCGGAGAGGGTGTGGAGACAAGGGAACCCTTCTACACTGTTGGTGGGAATATAATTTGGTGCAGCTACTATGGAAAACACTATGGAGATTCCTTAAAAAACTAAAAATAGAGTTACCATATGATCCAGCAATTCCACCCCGGGCATGTATCTGTGGAAATCTCTAGTTGGAAAAGATACATGCACCCCAATGTTCACAGCAGCACTATTTACAATAGCCAAGACATGGAAGCAACCTAAATGTCCATTGGCAGTTGATCAGATAAAGAAGATGTCACACACACACACACACACACACACACACACACACACACACACAATGGAATACTACTCAGCCCTAAAAATGAATGAAATAATGCCATTTACAGCAACATGGATGGACCTAGAGGTTATCATATGAAGTAAGTCAGAGAAAGACAAATATCATTTGTTATCATTTATATGTGGAATCTGAAAAATGACACAATGAACTTATTTACAAAACAGAAACAGACTCAGAGATGTGGAAAACAAACTTATGGTTATAAAACAGAAAGGAGAAGGGAGCAATAAATTAGGAGTTTGGGCTCAGCAGATACCAACTACTATATATAAAACAGATAAACAAAAAGGGACTACCGTATAGCACAGGGAACTATATTCAAATTTTATAATAACACATAATGGAAAATATAAAAAAGAATATGTATATAACTGAATCACTATTCTGTACACCAGAAACTAACACAGCATTGTAAATCAACTATACTTCAATAAAAAGAAAGTTTATCGTTTTAACTGTTTTAAAGTGTCCAGTTCAATGGCATTGAGTACATTCATAGTATTATGCAACCATCATCATTATACATCTTCAGAACTTTTTCTTTATCTTATATTGAAACTCCACATCTATTAAATAGTAACCCCCTACTATCCCTTCTTCTCACTCCCTGATAGCCACCATTCTACTTTCTGTCTCTGTGCATTGGACTACTCCAGACCCCTCATTTAAGTGGAATCATACAATTTGTCCTTTTCTGTCTGGATTATTTCACTCAGCATAATGACTTCAAGGTTCATCTATGTTGTATCATGTGTTAGAATTTCATTCCTTTTTAAGTCCAAGTGATATTCCACTGAGAGTGGATCCATTCATCTGTCTGTGGATATTTAAGTTGTTTCCACATTTCGGCTTTTGTGAATAATGCAGCTATGAACATGGGTGTCAAATATTTGTTCTAGTCCCTTCTTTCAGTTCTGTTATATATATACTTAAACGTGGGATTGCTGGGTCATATAGTAATTCTGTGTTTAACTTTTTTTGAGGAACTGCCATAGAATTTTCCACAGCAGTTGTACCATTTTACATGTCCACCAATAGTGCTTGAGAGTTCCAATTTCTCTTCATCCTTGCCAACACTTGTTATTTTCTGTTTTTTTTTTTATAACAGCCATCTTAGTGGGTTTGAAGTGGTATCTCATTATTATATTTTAATTTTTCATAAAATAAAGTTTCTGGCCTAAATATCTAGATGTTTTTACAAAAGATTTGGAACTCACTATTGACCGTTTTATAACAAAAACTAACGTTTTTATAGGATTGTTAATATGGTGGCATCTGACTTGAGTGAGTTGGTTGTCAAAAAACTATTAGCTAAACAGATATAGAACCAGGCAGGATAGATGAATAAGAGAATTAGGCTTATACACGTACTTTAGTAAAATGCACAGGACTTCATGCCTAATTTGATTAGGAATGCAGAAAAGGCAAGAACAGGGAACCTCTTCCATGTTTCTGACATGGACCATTGACAGATGGTAGTGCTATTTACCAAGATATGGAAAACAGGGAATTATAATAAAATATGCTGCACATCCAAGCAGACATGTTCAGTATGCAACTGAGTCTAGCAAACAGGAAAAAGCTGCGGAAAAGGGAGGGATTTTGAAGTTCTCAGCGGTGGTGATGCCATCAGCCTGGAGACTTCATCAATGTGAAGGAGGAGAAGGGGCCACAGAGGACAGATCAGTTGGATACACCAGTTGTTATCAAGGTGGTTAGAGGAAGAGTAAAAAGGAATGATTATAGAGTTACGAGGCCTGAAACCAGGCAGAGAAAGGTTTTGGCCAAAAGTGTCAAAGCAGCAGACAGATTGGATAAATAAATAATGAAAACTGCCTACTGGATTTAGCACCTGAGCAACCACAGGTAACATGCATAGGGACAGGTGTGGGGAAAGGGGGACAGAGAGATTACAGCACAGGCTTTCAAGAAGCTTGGGCATAAAGAGAAGGAGAAATTCAGGGTGGCAGCTTAAGAAATGCATTTCTTTGTTTTTTTAAGCTAAGAAAGAGCTAAACTTGTTTGTAGCCTAAAGGCAAACAGCTAAAGGAGAAGAAGAGGTTGAAGGCACAGGACAGGAAGGAGGCAGCTGATGAATCCAGGTCCTGGAGGAGGTGGGAGGGAAGGAGATTTGGAGCACAGGCGGCTGGATTAGGATCGGGGTTTGAAACCTGTCCTTTTAGAACAGGGGAAAGAGGCAAGGTTACAGCATTTACAGTTATGTTTGTAGAAGTGGGGGGAAGGGCAGGAACGTAAGAGCATTCATGCTTGATACAGCCTTTGTGAAATAGGAAGCAAATCACCTACTAAGAAACGGTGATCTTTTAGAAAATCAGTTTGGTAGAATAGTGCAGTGTACATTTAATGAGATAAGTTAAAAGTGTAAAAAGGAAACTAACATAATAGTTTAGGTGTGAGTTTATACAGGACTTAAGTGGAGTGATAGCAGTTGGGTTGGAAAAGGCAGGTGGACATCACGCTTTTTTTCCTCAAATTCTCTAAGTGAAAAGCATTATTTATCTTCTGATGAACAAACCCTAAAAGACAACACCCGTGCCATGGAAATTGCCCCATGACGCTGATATCCAAAACCATTTAAAGACATTAACTTTGGTGACGTATTTTTTTGATTCTGACTCCAAAAGCAAAGACAACAAGAGCAAAATTTAAAAGTGGGATTATATCAAACAAAAAAGCTTCTGCACAGCAAAGAAAGCCATCAACAAAATGAAAAGGCAATGTACTGAATGGGAGAAAATATTTGCAAATCATATACCTGATAAGGACTTAATATGCAAAATTTATAAAGAACTCATACAACTCAATAACAAAGAAACAACCTAATTATAAAAAATGGACAGAAGATCTGAATAGACATTGCTCCAAAGAATACATACAGATGGCTAACAGGTATATGAAAAAATGCTCAGTATCAGTAATCAGCAGGGAAATGCAAATCAAAACCACAATGAGATACCACCCACTTGTTAGAAGGGCTATTTTAAAAAAGATAGGAAATAACAAGTGTTGGAGAGGGTGTGGAGAAAAGGAAACCCTTGCGTGCTGCTCCTGGGAATGTAAATTGGTGCAGCCACTACGGAAACAGTATGAAGTGTTCTCAAAAAATTAAAAATAGAACTACCATACGATCCAGCAATTCCACTTTTGGATATTTGTCTAAAGAAAATGAAAATACTAACTCAGAAAGATGTAGGTACCTCCATGTTTACTGCAGCATTATTTACAATAGCCAAGAATCTAAGCTTCCATCAGTGGATAAATGGATAAAGAAAGTGTGATACATATATATGTATATATACACACATATATAATGGAATATAACTCAGCCATAAAAAGAAGGAAATCTTGCCGTTTGCAACAACATAGATGGACATTGACTGTATTATATTAAGTGAAATACGTCATCAAAGACAAATTCTGTATGATGTCACTTATACGTACAATCTAAAAAACCAAACCAAAACAAAACAAAAAACAAAAAACCCAAGCTCACAGATTCAGAGAGCAGATGATTGGTTGTTGCCAGAGGCAGTAGGTCAGGGTGGGCAAAATGGGTGAAGGGGGTCAAAAGGCACAAACTCCCAGTTATGTAATAAGTAAGTAAGTCAGGAGGATGTACTATATAGCATGGTAACTATAGTTAATAATAGTTTATTGCACATTTGAAAGTTGCTAAGAGTAAATCATAAAATTCCCTATCACAAGATTTAAAAAGATTTAAAAAGTTGAAACTATGTATGGTGATAGATGTTAACTAGACTTATTATGGTGAACATTTCACAATGTATGCATAACATGCACAATATATGCACTAAATATATTTCATCATATTATATACCTGAAACTAATATAATATGTCAATTATAAATCATAAAAACAAAAATTAAAAAAGAATAAATGCAACTGGCCAATAAACATTAAAAATTCTCAGCATCATTACAATTGTGTGTGTGTGTGTGTGTCTATATATATATATATATAAAATTCAGCCATAATAAGAAGGAAATCTTACCATTTGCAACATTTGTTTTATATATAAAAAACATCTAGAGCTAGAACAAAGCATCCTTGGAGCAGCAAGACTCTTAAGACTTGTTAGATTGTAGAGATCAATATCAATATATTCATATTGCCCGACCCATTTCAATCTTTGAGCTAGCCATCTTAACACACTCTCTCTCTTTCTCTTCTCTCTCTTTCTGTCACAAAAACACCCTAGCACAAACATTCTTATGTGTGTACATATACATGGAAAGTAGGACAATTGATTTGGGAGGAACTAGGGTAAAGACACGAAGACAGCCTGACCAAAAACCCTATGTAAACCAGAAATAAAGATCATAATTATGAACAATTTATTTTTTAAAAATTGTGGTAATACATTTAACATAAATATGCCATTTTAATCATTTAAAAATACACAGTTCAGTAGCAGTAAGTACATTAATTGTACAACCATCACCACCATCCATCTCCAGAACTTTTTTGTCATCCCAAATTGAAACTCTATACCCAATAAACAATAATTCCCCATTCTCCACTCCCCTAAGCCCTGGGAATCTCCATTCTACTTTCTGTGTCTATGAATTGGACTAGTCTAAATTCCTCATATAAGGAGAATCATACAATATTCGTCCTTTCATGTCTGGCTTATTTCACTTAGCAAATGTCTTCAAGGTTCACCCATGATGTAGCACATACCACAATTTCATTCTCTTTTAAGGCTGAAATAATATTCATATATAGAGAGAGACTATTGTGAACAGTGCCACTAAGAACCAATGTTCAAATAATTGTTCTAATCCTTGCTTTCAATACTTTTGGATACATACCTAGAATTGGAATTATTGGATCATATGACAATTCTGTTTCATTGCTTTGAGGAACCACTATACCTTTTTTACAGCAGTTGTATCATATTATATTCCTACCAGCAATGCACAAGATTTCAACTTCTCTACGTCTTTGCCAACACCTATAATTTTCTATTTGTTTGTTTTAATAATAACCATCTTAATGGTTGTGAAGTGGTATCCTATGGCTTTAATTTGTTTCTGTAATGATTAGTGATGTTGAGCATCTTTTCATGGGGAAAAATGTCTATTCAAGTCCTTTGTCCATTTTAAAATAGGCTTGTTTGGATTTTTTGTTGTTGGGTTTAGGAGTTGTAAGAATCCTTTATGTATTCTGGGTATTAATCCTTTATCAGACGAATGATTTGCAAATACTTTCTGTCATTCTGCGGGTTGCCTTTTCCATCTCTTGATAGTACTTTGAAGTACAAAAATTATGAATAGTTCACTTTTAACTCCAATTGATACAAAAAGGTGTATAAAAAAGTTCTCTGAAGTAAATTTGAAATAAAACCTCTAGTCACCATAAATTTATTGAACATCTTTATGATGCTGAATTAAAGAAAATTTGCACTGAAAAGGCACTGAATCTTCTAAATTTTTTCATGAATATAGGACAGTTAATTTGCTTATTCATTCATTGTATTCAACAAATATTTACTGAGCCCATATTTTGCCAGGCCTTCCTTCTCACAGTCCACCAGGAGAGGACTATGAAGGAGCCACTCTAGGGATCTCCTTATTCAGACACAGTTTTTCTGCAGTCAACATGGTCCAAATTATTTGTCCCAGACTGCTGATGCCTCCAGGCTCTGGCTTCCTGGATCTCCTTATTCTGGCAATGGTATGTTATAGGCTGAAGAGAATAATGGCCAAGAATCCAAAGAACCTGACTGTTTCTATCATGATAACTCTTGTACAGGAACTTTTGCTGTTGCCCCATCTTTTCAGAAATATTGACACTCACCTAGCACTGAAAATCAGAGAGAGAAAAACTAGCCTATATTCTTCACCCTTGCTAGTGTCTGACTTCACCACATGCTAGTCTGTTTCACCCTGCACAGATATACCACAGTGGGCATGCCCTGTGCTCCTTCGTGCCACGGTACCAAAAAGTTCACATAAAAATCTGGGTGTCCAGCTTCTCTTGAAAAGGTAGAGGATCTAGTAAACCTGGGCCCATGTTCTCATGTGTCAAGAGTTAGAACATTTGCTTTAAAGTTGTGCTTCCAAACCTTTTAAGTAGAGACCCAAATAAAAAGCGGTAATATTTGAATAGCATACTAGGGTCACCAGAAAAAGCTGCTTGAGATGAAGGCAATGAACCTTGGGTTTAGCTACTTCCCCCCACCCAGGGAGCCCAAAGGCTGTCACTGTTAATACCTTCTCACACTGGTAATCCATCCTGGTGAGCTATGAACCACTGAATGTTTCTAAGCAGAAGAGTGAAATGATCAGGGCTGCATTTAAAAAGATAATTCTAGCAGCAGCATAGAGAGCAGACTGGAGGCAGTTAGAAGTTTTCCTAGATCAGTATAGGGAGATGGCTATAAAAGCTTGTCATATGGCATTGGTGAGGACAGAAAAGAGGGGACTCTAGAGACTTTTAAAGATAGAAGCAAAAGACCGGATGCCAGTGATAGCTTCAGACTTTCCTTACAGCAGGAGCCTGGGAACAAGTAAAGTCTTCTTGGCATGTGCAAAATAACGGACAAAGAAAAATGTATGTTGTTGAAGCTCATGTTGTTTTAAAAACTCAAATATAAGTATGATAAAAATCAGCTAAGTCTTGTATCAACTTAAATGCTTCAGAAGATTTTAGCCTCATGAAAGGTAGCTTAATAAGCAATGGTATTGTTTAAAATGCTGTTACAAACTTATTGAAATGTCTGATACACAGATTTTTCTTTTAGATGTTTGATGTCTTATATATCTTTATAAAAACTGGCTTAAGAATATATGCAGGGTTTTTTTCTCCCTTTATCATCATACTTTAGCCTTATCTGATCAAAAGGGTGGGGTTCGTGATCCACAGTAACCACTAAGCCACCTGAGAAGCAGCAGCATGTGTATGAAAGTCATTTACGTCTACAGTAGTGAGTATAAAGGGAGCAGGTTATGTCCAGTGCTCATGTACTTGATGCTGTCAACATGAATAATCTAGTTAAAATACGTTCACAAAGTCTCCTGCATTATTATTTTTACTTGTCACCACGGAGGTAGCATAGGTGTGATTTTTTTTTTTTCTAAATAAAACTGTGGAGGGGATTTCCTACCTCTTTCTTCCCTCACTCTCTAAAACAGAAGTGTAGAGATTTTTTTTTTCTTTAAATGATTACATGGGTACTTTGAATTTGAAATCAATTTTTTTTCCCACTGAAATCAAAATATGGTCAGATTTCCTTGAACTCTGGCAGTTAAGAATTCAGGGGACCCTCAAAGGAGCAGACTGCAGCTTAGGAAAGGAAGGACTGACCACACTGCTCTGCGACCCTGTGCTTTGCTGCTATCTGTAACAGGCAGCTGCTGCACATTTTGCACACAATTCATTTGAAGACTACAAAAAAACACACTGAAGTCAGATGCAGAACATGTCAACCAAGAGAATGAGTTTGATCTATTGCATATCTCATAGGGAGTGGGAAAAAAAAAGGGGCAGGAAAATAGAGTGGTTTCAGAGAGATTCCCACCCCACTTTACTGCCGGAAGGAAGCCTGCCTGACCTTAAGAGACCCAGAGAGGAAAGCAGCCCTAGATGGATTCTTGCACACAGAGTGCCACCACACAGAGAGAAGCAAATTTGCATAGGTATGCAGCACTGCCTTCTCTTACCAAAGCAGCTGTGAAGATGGGCTTCTATGCCAGGCTAATTGTGGTTGATCTACCTGTGATTCAAGAGTCAAAGAAGAGAGGGCTCCTCCAAACAGGAGAAAGCATGACATTGTGCTTCCCCAGCCAAGGTCAATGTCCAGAACAGTTGTAATCAGTCCCTGGAAGCACATGTCCCATCAAAAAGGGGGTCTGAAAAATCTATAGCCTTTAAAAATCAAATATTGATCTAATTATCACATCCACCTCTGGATTTTCCAAATTTGCCAATATTAGACTGTGGCTGTAAACAAATTTTTATTAAAGTATCCAAACTCAGTCCTAAAATAATTTCATCCAGGCCTCAGGATGGGATTAATTACTATCAGAAACCCTTGCTATTGGTGATACAATAAATTTCCCACACAGATTCTCTTAAAAGCAGTGATATATTAGATGTACATTCATAAACAGGGAATTTATAACTAGCAATGCTATAAACTGTCAATGTATCATAACCAAATCGTAATTTCACTGCAATGGGAACTCAAGCTCGGCTTCATCCTTATTTTTTGGCCTATTTACAGCATGACCTAAAGCAGATCACACATCATAACCAGTAACACAAATAAATATCTGATTTACTTATTTTTCTTTTTAGGAAAAAACTACAATTTAATTTCTTTAAGTTGAATATCTTTAAATTCTTCATATTGGACATTTATGTAATAAAATATTGAGGACAATATTATAAGTATAATTTTTATTATAAAAATAAGACCTATAAATAAGAGTATGTGGTACATGTAAATTGAGTGTTATCTTTTTCCTGACTAATCAAGAATTATCTACTGCACATTTCACCCAGAAAATCATGATATTTTAGTTTTGTTTTGATATGACAAATACAATCTTAGGTTAACCTTGGTTAAAATTTTCCTGTGTTAGGTAACTCCATAGTGTATAAGTGTGGAAAGAGTTAGGGAAAAGATGATCAAAAGGGAATCTGAAATATTAATATAGATTGAAATATTAATATAGATATTTTAAATCTTCAAGTAAATACAAAACTTCCATTGCAACTAATTATGTCAATCTTCTTTTGCAATATAGCTAAATTTATAGTTGAAAAAAATTTAAGTAGAAATATATATGTTGAGCTTTGGAAGAAATTTCAAACTCTTGAACCATATGTGTTTTTTACCACTATATTTGGGAAATAAGTTGTTCTGATTGAATAAATTTTCTAGTTTAATAAGAAAAAAGAAAACTTTTGTTTTGATCTATATAGTGGAAAACTTAGCTCAAATATATGAGTTTACTATCTTCCCTTAGTAGGAAGAATATGACAACAGGTAAATGATTCAGGCTCTTAGAATGCTGAGGACTTTACTTTTCCCCTTTATTAATTCATTCATTTGACAATTACTTACTGAACAACAACTATGTGCTGGGTACTGTTCTGGGCAAAAGCTCTATTTGATGGTCGTTGTACAGGCTATGGAAGAAGTGTCAATAACAAGATTCAATATGTAAGGATTCCATGTCCTACATTGGAATGCACTCTTAAAAATCCCTATCAGCTTGTTTTTGATAATATGGCGATTTTGCCTTAAAGTTTCCGATGTCTTTCCTCTGCATGCTCTTAAAATATCATCTGCTCAGTTGAAGTTCTGGTTAATTACACCTTTTATTGCCGTTCAAGATAATCTATAAAGCAATTACTACAATGATATGGGAACCAGAGATTGTGTACTTGTGTATGACTGGCAGAACTCCACTACATAACCAGCAGTCTGTCTTCAGTGTCTACATAAAAAGGCCGTCTTCAAACAGAAAGAATAGGCGGTGTGATAGAGAAACAGTGTACACTCGGGAGTCAGGCAAACCTGGCCGTTTGACCAGGGGGTGAGTTCCTCCCTTTAGCCTTAGTGCCCTAAACTGAAAAATGAAAATTATGTCCAACCTAATGTTCTTCTGAAGATTAGAGAAGATAATTCATTCAACAAATATTCATCAAGTGCTTTATCCCGAGTGCTCCAGAGAATCATTCTAGGGTCTTCAACAGAAGAATGCCGCTCTGGCTGCCGTATGGAGAATGAGTGAGAGTGAGGTAAGGTTGGAGGGAGGGAAATCAGTTAGGGACCTGCTATTATTTGGAACAAGTGTAGTGTTCACTAAAGTAGAAGCAGTGAAGAGAAAGAGAAATAAATGGATTTGAGCATTAAAAAGAAAGGACTGTCTCCCACAGGAGAGGGTGACACGCTGCACATGGATGGTAAGAGTGTAAGGTATAAAGAAACATCTAAGTCTCTTACTTGGGTGTCTAAGTGGATGGTGGTGCCACTAACCAGGAGAGAGAACATTGGGAAAACAGCAGATTTTGTGGGAAAGATGACAAATTCTGTTCTAGCTAGGTAGAGTCTTCTGAGGGACCTGTGGGATACCCAAATCGTGATATACGTATGTGGTTAGAAATACAAGTCTGGAGAGAAAGCAGGGGAACATGACACAGAATAGAAGCTCAATAATCAGGGGCTATTACTGAAGAGACTTCCCAGCTGGTTCAGTTCATCTCTTCTTCCCCGACTGGTCTAGAAACATCTACAGTTCAGAGACCATGAGCTATCTCAGAGTGCAGTCTCTCTCTCTCTCTCTCTCTCTCTCTTTTTTTTTTTGTTTTGTAGGGGGACATAATTAGGTGTATTTATTTTCAGAGGCAGTACTGGGGATTGAACCCAGGACCCTGTGCATGCCAAGCATGCGCTCTACCACTTGAGCTATACCCTCCCTGCAGAGTGCAGTATAAATGATTCATCACTTGGAAATTTTTCACAACTACTAGCACTAGCTGAAGAACCTGTCTGGATTCTGTCCCAGCCTCTTAGCTATTGGAATGCTGTTTAAGAAGAGTCACTCTATTGTTTCCTTTTCAGGGGTCTGTATGTTAGTTTTCACTGTGGTTTCTTAGAACTTCAAACTTTTGAACTGTATGTTAAGATATGCTGAAAGTATGTATGTACTCTCCCTCATTTTGGTTCTTCATACAGCTGTTGAGTGTAACATGCTGAAGTCACATAGCTAGACTTCATAGCTGGGGAGGAGCATTCAAGTCAGAGAAAAGACACACAGCTCTGAGATACAACATGCTCGGTGCATTCAAGACCAATGTGGAGGGATGGGACGATGGCATGGGATGAACCTGGAGAGCCAAGCAGGAGTCAGCTTGTGCAGGGAATGTGCAAAGATCCAAGGGTAAGAAAATCACTTGTTCAGGGAACTGAAATTTCAGAAATTCATAGAGTAAAGAGATGACGCTGCAGAAGTATTTGTGGGGAAGAGGTTCAGATCAGGAAAGTTCTTGTCAGCCATGTGAGGAAGTCTGGGTTTTATCCTGACACTGATAAGAAATTATTGAAGAGTTTTACCTGTGGGAGTTTCCTAGTTTAGAAAGATCACTTTTGTTGTCACGTGGAGAATGGACTGGATGAGGCAAGAAAGGTGGCAGCCATGAGGCTGTGACAAAATGCCAGCTGAGTTATAATGGTGGCATAAATGATACCAGGGAAGCAGGGAAAGAAAGAAATGAATGCATTCAGGAAATACTGAATAGGAATAATCTGCAGATTGGTGAATATCTGGATGTGGGGAGTCAGGAGAGGAAGGAACAGAGCATGACTGTCACCCACGTTTCTGGTGGGGGCAACAAATGGTGGCCCGCTCTCCTCTGTCCTTTTTTCCTCTACAGAGCTTTTCTTGACCTGTGGTTGCCATTCCTCTATTTCTCTCTGCAGTGGTGACCACAAAAATACTTATTTGCCACCAGTTGGTTGATAATAAGTTAACACCAAAGAATGTGCAGTTCTGCTGTTGCTGCTGCTGCTTCTACTAGTGGAAGAAGTTTTTCCCTGAGTCAGTGACAAGCTGAGGCCCAGAGGAAGTGAGTGACAGCAGCTGCTCCATCCTGCAGGGAGCTAGCTTGGGACCGCCTCCAGAATGATGGTCCCTGGCTTGTCTCATTTTTAGGAAACTAGCACTCAGAGGACTAAATCTTACTCAATTTAAGTTCCCTACTCCTTCTGCCAAAGTCTATAGATTCATAATTTCTTTAAGACGAACATAAAGTATATTTCTTTTATCGTATAACTGTAAAATTCTACAGACTGAGTTACCATGTAGAAACACCTGTATGCATAATTCTGCGATTTGATTATTGAAACTCTCAGCATTTCTAATTCCTCACACACTGACCACTAGCTTGAGCCACAACCGTCTGCTTAACAGATATTTTAAAAGCTATTGTGGCTTACCACAGCACCTTGAAGGGGGGTTTCTATTATTATACTGAAGTCTATCATCTGGTACGTTCAGAACTACCTTTTTTTTTTTTTTTTTTTTTAATGTAGAATAGTTTTAAAGTCAGTCATCCTGAAGCTCTTGCTTTTAGTTTGTTAGTAATTCTGCCTCAGACAGGATGTACTTCAGGTGAAAAGAAAAAGACAGTAAAGGAACTTCCAGGAGTTTATTTCTCTGAAACCATTTTAAGAAGCAATAAATTTTCACAGCTTTTTTCCCAAGAATTCAGACTAGTTTTTAGTAAATGCTATAAAGAAAATGTACATAATTTTAAGAAAACACCCAGTATGTTAGGCTCTATTTGCTAGGAACTGATGATTTGATAATTTTTCAGGGAGGAAGGAAAATCCTAGAGGGGGACTTCATGTGCGCTAAGAAAATAGAAACAAGTTTATTAAATTAGGCAAGTCTTCTTTGCATGAAACCATTTTAAGGAATACAAAGTAAATGCTTTCAAGGAGACAACCTAGTTGGAATGCAGCCTTTTATTTGCCTGTTCAGTTGTGGGAGAAAAACTAATTTAAGTGCAATATGCTGTGTTATTTATTTATGTATTTATTTGTTTATTTATTTATTTATTTCTAGGAAGGATGATATTAGTGATGTCGAAAGCAGAAAAACAAAGTTTTTCTTCTGCATGTCGTCTCCCATTTTTTCATTAAGTACTTTCCATAATGAAAATGGTACATGTTCCATGTTCCCATTTCACTGCTAAAGGCAGTCAATACATATAACAGGTTAGCCAGGCCATTATTAATGCTTTTTGCACTTTAAGCATTTTCTCTACATGATAGTACTTTGAATATTTGGTGGGGTTTTTTTTTTTTTCTTTTTTTATGTTGGGAATATAAAGCAAAACCTTGACGTACTTTACTTCCACTGATAGTAAATATTTTGCATCAGAATCCTTTTTACCTTTTATCTCTGGTGAGTTCCAGTGGAATAGAATATTTTACATTTGTTAAACTAACACATAGTTATCTCAAATTTTAAGTATCAAAAAAGTAGAGTTCTTTCTTTATTTGGCAAAGAAATCCCTCTAAGTGTGTAGTAGCTAGGACTCAGTTTAAATATGTCCCTTGTATCTTCTGTATCACTTGGCTTTGTCTCCAGAGGACCAGACATTAGAAACTTCCATGTGTCCTTTGAATGTCTTGATATAAAGAAATAACTGATCGTCAAGATGATTTCTGCCACTTCAGTTTTTATCATTCGAGTGTATGTTAAAGTGCCTTATGTGAATAATTACTCTTTTTAATAGAGTACTCTCTCTATAACCTTTGATTTCTGTAGTACACATCAGACACGAGGTATCTATCTACTTGCCACAAACACCGCACGTGGGATCCCTTGCAATGAAGAGAAGATTAAACTAAGTAACCTTTCCTAACATTCCACAATGTCAAGGAGATGACAAGGTTTTCATCTATTATCTTATTTTATTTTTCTAACATTCCTCTGAAGTAGAGGAGCAAGCACTTTCTCTCATCTTACAGCTGAAAGACAAGAGCTGCAACTTCCCCCAAATCATATTCCTCGTTGGTCTGGAACCTAAACCTTCGTTTTCTGACTTTCTCTCCTTACAGAATAACCAAAGTAGCTTGTAAACAACTTGTCTTTCTATTATCTGAACTTTCTGAAATGACCTTTCACTTCCTAAACTCTTTGACGTTGTCTTTTTTCCCACTAGCAACGCTGCTTCTATAACACGCTGATAGAGCTATGAGGTTGTGCTGATCATCTGACTGTAGATGAACCATTAAAGTAAGCCAGTGGGAAATATTTTAAGACTAGAACTGAATCTTCAACTTAAAATCTGCATAGTTAACCATGCGAGGAAATGATTTATCACATTTATTTGTGATCACTGAATTAAATCCTCATGACAGTTAACACCATACCTTCTTTTGATAAAAACAACATTACATTTTGGAGTTCTTTACCACAAATTTGAAATTGAAACATGTAAAAAGGGGTTTCCAGGATCAAATGAGCGGTAAGGGCATTAAAAGACGTTGCAGGATGCTGATTAAATGTAGTCTGGGCATCATTTTACAAATGTAAACTATTTGAGATACCCTAAGTTCTTTGTAATCAAATGCATTAACTTTCCAAACTTAAACATCATAATAACAAAACAGCAGTGCTATTTTAAGCATAACTTTCCGTGTTAGGAATTAGTTGTTTTACTATCCCAGAGATATATCTGGAACAGGGTCTAGTTCACAATAACTACTCAATAAATATTTGTTGAATGAATAAATAAATAAGTCTCAAGTTCTGGAGAGAAGTGTGGGATGCAGACATAGATTTGAGGATCACAGCTAAAAAGAAGGGAGCTGAATTCATGCCAGGTGGATGAAAGAAGAGTGTGTAGAGTAAAAAGTTCTCAATAATGCACATAGATGAGAAGTACGAGCTTGCATAGGAAGAGATAAAATTATGATGATAATTATATTATGTCACCTATAATTGGAGTTCAGTAAGGTAATCAGAACAAAAAATATATAAAAATCAATAACTGTCAGACCCAAAAGATAATTTAGAAAATGTAAAGGAAATTATATTATAATAGCATACATATGTAAATACATAGAAACAAATTTCACAAAAATAAACAGGACTTAACATGAAAAAATTATAAATCTCCACTAAAATAAACACACACACAAAACTGTGAATAATGGAGAGCTAACCCCAAATTAGATGATAAACTTTGCGATCAAAATTCTAATGGCTCACTATGCACCTATTAGGATAGCCAAAATCCAAAGCACCAACAGCACCAAATGCTAGTGAGGATATGGAACAACAGGTAATGTGCATTCATTGCTGGTGGAACTGCAAAATGGTGTAGTCACTTTGGAATATCATTTGGCAGTTTCTTACAAAACTAAATACATTTTTAACATACGATCCAGTAATTGAGCTCCTTGGTATCTACCCAGAGGGGGTGAAAACTTATGTCCACACAAAAATCTCCACACAGAGGCATATGACAGCTTTATCCATATTGTTAAAATGTGGAAACAACCAAGATGTCCTTCAGTAGATGAATGGATAAACACACTGTGGTACATCAGACAATCGAATATTATTCAGTGCTAAAGGGAAATGATCTATTAAGTCATGAAAATACATGGGAAAAACTTAAATGCATATCACTAAGTGAAAGAAGCCCATCTGAAAGGGCTACATATAGAAAAGATAAACAAGACTGTACCGTGTAGCACAGGGAAATGTATACAGGACCTTGTGGCGGCTCACAGCAAAAGAGAGTGACAATGAACGTATGTATGTCCATGTATAACTGGAAAATTGTGCTCTACACTGGAATTGGACACATCATTGTAAAATGACTATAACTCAATAAAAATGTTTATACAAAAAAAATGAAAGGGCTACATACTGTAGTATTTCAACAGTATGATATTCTGGATAAAGTAAAACTATAGAAACAGTAAGAAGATCAGTAGTTGTCAGGGATTGGGAGGAGGGAGATGAAAGTTTTAGGGCAGTGAAACTTCTGTATGATACTGTAAGAGTGAATACATGCCATTATATATATATTTTTATACTATATATTATATATAGTATTTATTCATAGTATTATAATATAGCATATATATATATATATATATATATATATATATATTATATAAAATGATCCCACTTGGGTTAAAAATACGTATGCACAGTTGTGATCAGAAAAAAAGATAAAAGAAGTAATTCTCTTTGAGGAGTGAGATTACAGATGAGCAGGAAAGGGTACTTAGACTTGCTGCGTCACATACTTCTCCACTGCACACTGCATAAACTACACTTATAACTTAAAAGATAACCAAAATGACCTGGGGAATGTTATGTATGTAATCATGACAATCTGATACAAGATAGATGGGTGCCAGACAGCATAACAAATTACTAACCACAGGCAAAGCCAGACATAAAAGTTCAGGCTATGAACCTAGGTTTTTCCATTCCCCAGTTCACAATCACAAAAAGGTGAAGTCCAAGGGACACAGCCCAATGTTGATGGTGATGATGACGACACCAGTGACTGCCACTTAGTGATGGCTTATCATGTGCCAAGTGTTGAGCCAGATGCTTGATATATTTCCTCTGATTTAATTCTCACAATCCTTTAAGGCTATAAATGAGGAAACTGAAGTTAAGAGAATATAAGTCTTTTGCCCAAAGTCACAGTGTTAGTAAGAGCCAGAACCAGAATTAAGTTGAAGATGATCAAACTTCAAAGTCCATGTTCTTTTCCTTACAACAACCAAATTGCTTCTCATGAAATAGAAATAGAAGGAAAAGTCAATAAAAAAACATATCTGGCTTCAATAAAAAACATATCTTACAAGAAAATTTGATTTCTAGTAGTAAGAAATTTAGTGTATTTGGATGAATAGTATTCAATTGTAACTGTAATAAGCAGAGCAAACTCATCTCTACCATACAATTCAGCCACAGCTTTCCATGTTTCTACTTGAGCTTTACAGCAACTTTTTTCAGTAATCTGGCCTCTAGGCCAACATAGCAAATGAAGATAGAAAAGCAACATAAAATCACGTTTGCATCAGTAAAGGGGTCTCAACTGGAAAAAAACAGAATTATCCTACCCTGCATGCATGTGAGAAGATTACATATTTGCACTCCTCATTCCTCCATAAAAGCTAATCCAAGCTTCATTACTGCCTAGCTTCTGAACATTTACATAAACTATGGCTTTGTTATCACTTATTACTGGATTCAGCAGATTACATGCAAAATGTGCAAAGACATGATTAAAAAAATCTTTGATCTTCTAATCAAAAGAGTAAGCAATATTAATTCATTTTGGCAAGTGTGATGCATATACTTTATCGTAATACTATTTTGCATTTGAGATTACCACACTCCAATAGCTGTTCTTCATTAATGAAGATTTGTTGCTATGTAATTTCACTGCAGCTCTATGTAATAATATCCTTGCTAGAGAACTGGCTAGATTTGGTGTGAATTTTTTTATGATATAATCATATTCTTTATAAAATATAAATTTTACCATCATGGTATGTGATTCTGCAAAGCTCATAGACAGAAATATCACTGAGAACTCCGTAAATGGGAAGAGGGAAAAATCTTCAAATTGAATAAGAAATAATCTTCAAATTCAAAAGCCTTCTGTATTTCTGTTAATACTAATTTTGTGAAGCCAAAAAAGAAAAAAAAAAAAAAAAACCCTCCCAAATCTTACTGAGAGATAGATTTACACATAAATAATTATAACATAAAGAAGAATGCACGTGAATGTTGCAACAGAAGAAGTGGCATGCCAGTTATTCCTGGAAGGATCCTGGAAGACTTCATCGAAAAAATATCATTTGAATTCATCTTTGATGAATGGGCAGGATCAGGAAGTGGAGAGGAAGGCACAGGGGTGGAATAGGACCTAAAAGGCATAGAGTCTTGAATGCCAGCCTAATGGTGAATCTTTATTCTGCAATAAATAGAAAGCTACCCGATTTTGAGCTCAGAAGTAATTTGATCAGAACTATAGGAGTACTCTGAGAGGGCTGTGAAGGGGACATAAGATTAAGAGAAAATTATGGTGGCAAAACCAGTGGTGAAGTTACTTCAATGATTGGTTTGTTTGTCTGTCTGTCCCCCCTAGAGACTCGTCATGCGCACATCCAGGCCAGACATCATGTTTTCCACAACTTGACATTCTCCAAGCCGCACATGTTTAACAAGTGCTGCTGAAGGCACGGGTTCTTGTAGCAAATGGCCATGGGAGTGAAGAGACATGAAAGAGAGACAGTGTAACTGAGGAGGTAACATTGTAAAGAGATGTCAGCTGGTTGGATGTAGATGCCAAGGGAGACAAAGGAATAAAATCGTTACTCAGTTTACCCTAATACAAATTTACTGAGCACTTACTATGTATCAGGATGTGGTAGATATTAAATATATAAATATGAATTAATATCTGGTCCTTACTGTTAGAAAACTAGGGGTGACAGTTAAGTGAATAGACAAACAATAATATAGATGGTAAATAAAAAATGGAATAATTTTGTGTATATGTATGTATATGCCATAATATGTGTACAAAGTCACAAATAGCAAAGAAAGAAGCAATTTATTTTGTCTGGGGAGAGCAAAGGAAGACTCCATTGAGCAGATGGTGGGTGAGTGGGACTTTGGAGAATAGAGTTTTCAAGGTAAGGGGTACAGGAGCCCATCGCACACAGAGGAATTAACATTTTTAAGTATCTGGAGGTCTCAAGAGACTTCTCTCCTATGTGTGTGTATGTATGTGTACATATGCGGCAAAAGCATAAATTACAACAGGGAACCAGGAACTAATGGGAAATGGGATTAGAGAGCTGAGTGGGGGAGAAAAATCTCTGCATTGCAAGCTAAAGAGCATGAACTTTATTCTGTGCGTAGAAAGGAGTCAGTGAAGATTTTTAAGCTATGTAGCTGCTAGTAGATCTGCCCATTAGTAAAGGGCAGATGGGAAACATGTTGGAGAAAGCTTGGCGAATGGATAGGGAGGAAGGGAGGAGGGTGGGACTGAGAGGAGAATGGGAATGAATGGTAAAGAGTCAACTGCAACAGGTCAGATGAAAGATAATGAAGTCCTTCAAAGACAGTGATAATAGGGAAAGAATAGATAGATAAAATAGAGATATTTCAGTGATAAAATTGGACAAATTCAGTGGCATGGGATGTGAAGCAACCAACTCGTAAGTTTTTTGATTGAATTACTTACCGGGAGTTGTGCCACCAAATGAAGGTTCAGTGGTTTGGGGTATGCGGAGCCTGAAGGCTTACCCAGGGCAGTGTTCCTGCAGACACTGAAGTTTAAGCCTGTGACTTAGGGGCAATGTTAGTGCTAGTGCTCAAGTTACACACATGGAAGGAGGGTGACACTGTTAACCGAGATATGGAATATGGCTTGGAGAGATGCAACAGTTTAGAATGAAAATTATAATTGTTTTTATTTGCAGCATTTGATTAGCTGGTGGAATAACCATGCGGATCTGTCTATAAGGAGTTTAGAAGTATGGGACCCCGTACTGTGAAATACTATGCAGCCTCTTAAAGGATCAGATTGCTTCTTACGCATAAATTAGGAAAGATATTCATGATTTGTTATATAGAAAAAATACAAGTTGTAGAACAATATTTAATATGGTACAATTTTCATAACAAATATATATAAATACATATATGTGTGAATATATTGTACACATATATGTAAATATAAACAAATAACACATAAACATACATACATATACAGAAAAAATGTATGGGAGGAGGGAAGACAACTAATCTTTTACTGGATAGTCCACCGTATTCTTTGTATTATTATAATGCATATTCATTGCTTCTGGTTTCTTTTTAGGGTTAAAAAAGCTGTGGAAAAAAATAAGATCGCCAAGTGAGAGTCTAGAGGGAAGAAAGAACAGGGTCAAAGGCAGGAACTTGAGACATGCTCTAAGCACAAAGATAATTTGAGAGTTAGATAGAAAGGCAAAAAAGGGGACTGAAAGATACCTGAGGGTTAACAGTCAAGAGAAGAGTGCTTAGAGAGTTGGTGTTGAAGCCTTCCCAAAAAGGTGGATAGAGTGATGATCTCAAAGTGGCAAATGGGGTTGGGAGATTGGCAAGTTTTGATTAAGCAGTTTTTTGAGAGCAGGGTCAGATTGCATTTGGTGAAGCATGAGATTAAAATGAGGACATAGGGGGAGCAGTGCCCTTAGTTACCAAGCAAAGTGTTTTGGGCAAAGGGAAATTAGAGCACACTTGCAACCCAAGGCTGAAGAGGCAGTGTTCTGCTAAAGGTCAGAAACACAAAAGGGGGAGGGAGTAACTGTGTTATTTCATCAGATCGATTTAAATTTCTTTTTGAAAGGAAATAATACTGTATACACTTTTATATTTGATTTCAAAACCAAGCATGCTTTTGTTTACATTGACTTTTGATTATTTAAAAAATGAATTTTTAGAGCTTTTTCAACTATTTTTTTAATTCCCAACTTTACCATTTTTCAGACAAAAACAGGAACCGGAAAGAAGTGGCTGGGCCGGCTGTCTGGTGTGACGCACGCTGCCGGCCAGACAGCTAGAGTAAATGTTGTCTTGGTTCTCATAAAATGCAGTCTTCTAACACTGCATCAAACACCCTTAATCGTTCAAAGTGACAGCAAGTGTTAGAATAAACCACAACTGAACCGTTGGCAGTGAAATAACTCCACCCAAAGGTCGGTTCTAAGATGCACTTGTGAGCACTGCTGTTGCATGTATCACTGACTTCTTTGGTAGGAGTTAGACTATTTTTCTGCAAGTTACTCACCTCTTGACTACATAGACACAGACACACACACACGAGTACAATGAACACAAGCCATTTAAATACACATTTGGTTATTCACATGGGGATTATGCAAGGCAAATTTTAGTCCTTAGACAGTTTCCTTCCTCATCATCCATCAGAAACCTATCAACATTGCCATGTGTTTAGGAGATGCATGTTAATTTTAAATTTTAAATGTTAACAGCCTAAAAAAGGGAAAACCTATAGGGTATATACCTCCTAGGGAAGATGGTAGAGCAGAACCATACACACACAAATACATTCTAAATCTAACTATGCATGATTTTTAAATTATCTGTGAAACTAAATTTAGATCATTACTTCTTGAGATTATACATAGTGCTGGTAGAAGGTTGGAAGAATATTTAACACAGAAGTATTCTACCAAATTTCCTTCCCCAAACAAATCAATCTTACCCCATAACCTTGAATTAAAAGGCTATAGAAAGTACACGCTGCTCCCAGAGCTCTTTTGCTATGTATTTAACTATAAGACTATGTCCTCCCCAAATGAAAAACTGTCAAAAATTCCTGATGAACATCTTCCATGGTAGTCTCACCCCCGGTTGGAGTTTACAGTGTAAAATTGCATAAGGAAATGGAGTTGGAAAAGATAGAGTGGGCAGGTTATGGAAAATCTTGCACAAAACATTTAATATTTTAGCATTATGTCAGGCACTACTTGCCATCTTTAGGTCTGTAGACCCTCCTCTCCTCTGTCACTATTGGCTTTCTATTGACACATTTATTTTATTATTTTATAATTATCATTCATGGCACTATCTCTCCTTCCCAGATTACGGGCAATCTGAAGAGCAGGAAAAATGTCTTTGTTTGCAAATCTTTTTGTCCCGGAGTCTAGCAGAGTGACTGAACTCAGTAAGTGCTCAAAGGAATGAACACATGGAATGACGCATGTATGTGTGAACACAAGTGGTATGAGTGACTGAACTCAGTAAGTGCTCAAAGGAATTAACACAAAGGAATAAACACATGTACGTGTGAATACAAGGCTATGAAGGTGGCTCTGAAACGAAGAGATGTTTCAGATAAAATTGGCAGGACTGCACTCCGGACTCTCCTGTGATTCTTTTTTTTCCTTTCTTAAAATTAGATTGATATTCATTTTGGCATTGCCTAAAATATCTCTGTCTTTAGTCCTGACCCCAAAAGTAATATGGACCATGAGGGCCAGCACCGAAGCGTGGTCCACGGGTCCAAGCCTAATTAATGAAGGTTGTAGTCTCTTGGAATAACAGGGAGAGGAGAGAATAAACTCTGTGTAAGGAGAAACAGTAAGAGTCACAACTGAATGAACCAAAACCGTGGTTAAAGTCTTTGAGGCAAGTCCTAAGACAGAAACGGGAGCTAAAGGCAATTTGTATTCTAGGTAAATGCAGTAGGGTAACAAAAACTAGGGAAAGCAGGAGAGAAGAGGGCCCAGGACTTGGGATGTGATGAGGGCTGCTTCCCTGAAGTTCCTCCCCTTTGGGTGCAGCCATGCAGCTCGGGTAGGGGGCATGACAGGGTCAGGACATAAATACTCTCTCAGCTTCGTTTCTAGTTTCCTAAGGTCTCATCTTCACCCGGGGGTGTCATTCAGTGAAGCATGCTTCATCGGTTTATGAAAGAAACATATTTTGTTGCCTGTGGGGTACCTACCAGGCGCTAAATGAGTGCAGCGAGAACACACAGCTGTGAAGGAGCCACAGTCCCTGTTTCTGGTCTGAAAGGAAAAACAGACATATGAACAAGTAATGAGGGCAAGTAAACAGGCTAGGAAGTATGTACACATCTTATGGGAGTTTAGAGGAAATGCCTGAGTTTACTTGGGGATGATGATGACTCGGATGGGAAGATCCTGAGGAAAAATTCTATAAAACAAAGTCTGGAAGTCTGGAGGAGAAGTTTAGCTGTCAAACTAAGAAAACAAAAGTGATAAAAGCAGCTAGAAAGATTAACTAATTAACAATCAGTGCATAAAAATCTGAGGTACATGAAAAAGTAGGATATATTCAGAATTCAGGTAGAAAGGGAAGAAATGGTGGGATATATGGCTGGAACTGTAGCTAGCGCCCCAAACTTGATACCCTATGAGACCTACTAAAATTAATCAAAACTGTAAGACAAGTTAGGTGGTGAGAAATACAGACACTATGCATTTGAACCAAGACACTGGCAAGGGGGAACAAAGAGAAAGTCACAGATTTTGAAAGCAACTTGGAGGCAGAATTGACAGAGTTTGGAGCTATGACTGTATGTGTGGGGTGAAGTATGGGATAGTCATACGAGTCCTGGGTTTCTGGATTGGGTAGCTAGATTGCATGCGGGTGTACCTATCAAGATTAAGAAAACAGGAGGAGTAGCAGCTGTGCACATGATGAGATTGGTTTTGGATGTATTCAGTTAGAGTTCAAATTCAGTATGTGTAAAATTAAACTCATGGACTTGAAAAACCATATGAAGAGGCCAGTATGTAGTTGAAAATATGATTGGGTCATGACCTGAACACCCTTCTCTACTTCTGCCAAGATCGTGGATGCATTCTTGGCTTTTCATACTGACAAGCCCATGCACACATTACTTATTCACAAATGTTCATCATATATTTCACTCTTCAATGAGAATATACAGGTTTTTATTGATTCTTGTTTAATGCCTTCGTCAAAATAAGAGCATTTAGCTAGAGGAAGCATAAACTCCCTTCTAACGTTCTGATCTCTATGTTTGGGTAAAAATGTATGTCTTTAACACAATTCTAAAATCCAAAAATAAGAAGAGGATAAAAATATACATTTTTTGATTTTCCCTGCATATAGATAAAAGACATTCTTTTTTCTGGCTTCCCAGCATTTACATCTCCAGTTTCCTTTTGGGAAATTACCTGTGCATAGTTTCAAGATCAGAATTGAGACTTAGGCAGTCTAGCACGTGAGGTAGGTTAATCAGATGCTCTCTCATGGGATTTTGTATTCCACGAGCAATACGAGGGCAGGGGACAGGGCAGTATTGCAGTGGCACTGTGATCAGGCCATCCAGTGATGAAGCAGTAACTTTGGGGCTGTTTCTGCCTTTTTGACTCTAGTGACCTTTTGGTTCCCATCTATTTCCAAGCCTCCCATGCTCCAGCCTTCTGCTTGTTCTGTGAGCCTGGTGTCCTCTCAATAAATCCCCTTCGCTTCAATTAGCTAATTCTGCCACTTATTTGATAAGAAACCTGGCTGAACATCAGATTAAATTAAGTTATCCAACCAAAAGGAAAATACTGGATTTTTATTTCCTAACTAATTGAAATAATGACTACTACTAAAGCCACTGAATGTAATCAATGTCTGGAATCAGAAAAGATTTCAAAATGAGTTCTTTTGAAGAGAATGTTATTAGCTTATCTTTAATTTGTATTAAACACATTCCTTCCTATCTGTCTGGTTATATAATCTTTACAGTAAGTTGAACAGAGGTAAGATTTTACTAGTAAAACCCAAGTTGATTAAGGAGAAATTTCAGTAGGGTTTTTTTTTTTCATTTAGTTTTACATTGCAAAAGATTTATTTTTCTGCAGATAAGTATCTGAAAGGAAAGATATATTATTCTTACTCCTTTGGTAACATTTACTGAGTGGTTATTGCATGCAAAGCAATGTGCTAGATGTGCAAAGAGTATTCTGTTTCATCATTGTGTATTTTAAAGCATTTAGTAGATGCTTATATAGTAAGTTTCTGTCCTTTTGGAGCTTACATTCTAGAGAGAGAGACGGGGGTAAAAGAGAAAAATAATTAGCAGTAAGTCATAGTAGGTACTATGAAGCACACAGACGAGGATCTGAGATGGTGCCAACAATGAGACCTGCCTTAGACACAGTGGCCAGGGAAGGCCTCCCCAAGCATGGGACTGCTGTGCTGAGACTTGGGGGATGAGAAGAGGCTGCTAGACAAAGGGTGTGGAGAAGCGCATCCTGGTGCCACCAGTCACACTCTGTGGGACTCTGGGCAATTTATTCAACCCCTCTGTGCCGCTGTTTCCTCATCTGTAAGAGAGCGCGAGAGCACCTATTCCGTACTGCTGTTGTCAGGATTAAATGTGCGCACGTATGGAGGGTGCTTAGACCACTGCTTAGCGTGTAGCAGGAGCAAAATAAATGCCAGTTATTCATACTCCTCCAAAAAGACGGACCGGCACGTACAAAGGCCCAAGGCAGGAAAGCCCTTTGGCAGGTTAATTAAACTGAAATAAGATTAGTGTGGCTGGAGCAGAGTAGCAAAGGGGCGAGTGGCACTAGACGAGGCTAGAAACCTGAATAGGGTCAGGTCACACACGGCCTGTGGTTCATAGTAAAGAGGTTTTGTCTGTTTTTTTCTCTCTTTCTTTCTTAGTGAAATGGGAAGGCACTGAAGAATTTACGCGGAAGATTGATGTTATTGAATTTATGTTCTAAGATGATCACTTCACCTGCTGTGTGGAGAACAGACTGGAGGGGGCAAGAGTAGAAGCAGAATGACCAGACAGGAGGGTGCTGTACAGTAGTCAGGGTGGGAGATGATGGTGGCTGGGCTGAAGGGGAGGCAGCAGGAAAGAAGAGAGTGGTTTCAAGATGTACTTTGGAGATAGACTTGGCCGTCTTTGTGAATTCATTAAATTTGGGGAAAAGAACAAAAAGGGGGAGATCAAGGCAGAGCTGTCACATGCAGTTGTGCAGGGTGTATACTGCCTAAGTGTGCCTAGCTGACAAGGGCACCTGGGGGCAGACACCCAGCACATACTTAGTTTACAAAGTCCTGTCCCCTGGCATGGGGTTACATGCACTTGCAAGGAGTGCCTTTTCTGATTTCTACAAAGGCAGCACCTAGGTTAGAATCAGCCCTGCCCTTTAATTCTGGCTTGGGTACCTCTTAAATGATGTTGCCACTGACAGAAACGGGGGTACCAGGAACAGAGGTGAGACAGGTTTTGGGGGGAAATCAAGAGTCTGGGCCCTGTTAAGTTTGACGTGACTCTGCGATACCTAAGTAGAGATTTTAGATTGGTAGTTGGCTGCCTAATACTGATCTTCCGTTCATCTTGCTATTTCTAATAATTTATCTATTGATGAAATTTCACTCAACACAATCATCATTCACAAATAATGGCAATTTTATTAATTCCTCTCCAATCTGTGTGTATATATGTGTACACAGACACACACGCACACACACACACACATTTTGTCTTAATGCACTTGCTCAGGCCTTCAGAACAAGGTTAAATATAAGGGGTGAAGGTGGTCATCCTTGCCTTATTCCAGATCTCGAAGGTACAGTTTTTAGTCCATTTCCATTAAGTATAATGGCTAACTGTTTCTTCATAGAGACCCCTGTCAGATGAATGAAGTTCCTTTCTATCCATAGTTAACTAAAAAGAATTTTTTTTTAATCAAAGAGGATGTTAAGTTTTATCAAATTTTTTCTGCATCTGTTGAGATAATCATGTTTTCTCTCATAATTTTCCTTTCCTTCTCATAATTTTAATTTCCCATAATAACCTTGAATTTTGCTGACAGGGCTATGCTGTTCTCATGAAACAAGCTGCTCACTTTCTATTCTTTGAAATAGTTTGTGTTAGAATAGATTCATCTCTTCCTTAAATTTTTGATAGAATTCATTGGTGAAGCTATCTGGACCCAGACTTCTCTTTGTAGAACGGATTGTGAATATGGATTCATCTTCTGTAGTAGTTACAAAGTGATTTAGATTTTTCTATTTTTTTCTTTTACTTTTAGTGAATTATATTTTCCTAGGAATTTGTCCACTGTCTAAATTTTCAAATTTATTGACATAGTAGTTCATAATAAAAATGATGATCATAATATTCTCTCATTATCCCTTTAAAATCTGCATTTTTCCTTGGTGTCATCTCTCTCTTTCTCTTGGTCAGTCTAGTCAGAGGCTTTTCCCAGAGAACCAGCTTTGAGGAGTGACTGCTAACAGAACAGCATTTCTTTTTGGGGTGATAAAAATGTTCTGAAATTAAATATTGGTGATGGTTGTACAACTCTGTGAATATACTAAAAACCACTGAATTGTACATGTTAAAAGGATGAATTTTATGCATTTGAATTATATATAATATATGTTATTCAATATATAGAGAGACAAAATAATATGACCAGTATAACCTGTAATAAGTACCAATCAAGTTTGTATTTGCCTACGTCAGGGCTTCCAGCAATATTGCTCGTCTTTTTGTACACTGTCATGTTCTCTACATCACATAGTTGTTGACAAATTAACCACATTTAGTATTGTCAGGAAGGTTAAGATGTATTAATATGTAATTTCTTTAAAACTTTCAGATTTTAACTAATAGCTGATAGTTTCCAGAGAATACTGGTACATGTTCTATCCATAGAGACCAAACCAATCTAAGGAAAGTAGGTCACAGAGCACAATCTGATCCAAACTTGGCACTAAATGATGCAATGCTTTTCTCTTCACATAATCACGATGTTCTAATCACACCATGACTCTGACCTTTAAGTCAGTGGGTAGTCTATCATTACTTGGTAGCTGCTGAATCCAGAGCCAACATTTTGGAAGCTAAAGAATGCCCATCTTCTTTCAAAATCATTTGGCTTATTAAAAATTGAGCCCAGCTCAAAACTCTTGCCAAGGTTTAGTTATTTCATGCATATGAACTAAACAACAAACAGAATACAATTAGCAGGGAATAAAAAATAGAGAATGTATTTTTTTTCTAACATATTAAAACACATTAAATATATTAAAACATTTAAAAAGAAACTACTTTGAAGCATATTATAATCTTAAGAAATTATTGATTAGATTTTTCTAGTTCTAGTTTCTTTCTTAACAAAAAAAATCAAGAAACATGAAATACCAAGAGATGATTAGAAATATATATGAAACCTTTAAGAAAAGTGCTTTGAAGTCTTGATTGTCAATCCTAAACTAACGTAATTTCCCCTTTACTGAGGAATATATAGCTTCTATGTAGTAATTTATTTGGTATAATAATAAATTGCCTCTTTGGAAAACATATACACAAACCTAAAGAGGTCTCCAGGAACCATGTAATCATTTTTTTCCCTGTGTGTGTGTGTGTGTGTGTGTGTATGTGTGTGTATATATATATGTATTTTTATTTTTTAATGTATTTTAAATATTTTTTTAAATCGAAGTACACTTCATGCACAGTATTATATATGTTTCAGGTGTACAACATAGTGATTCACAATTTTTAAAGGTTTTACTCCATTTACAGTTTTTGCTAAATATTGGTTATATTCCTAATGTTGTTCAATGTACCCTTGTAGCTTATTTATTTTACACATAATAGTTTGGGTTCTTAACAAGTTAACACCCTCTGTCTATGAGAATGAAAAGAATGAAGTGCAAATGACTTAAAATGCAGGTGCACGTCAAGGAATGGAAACCCAAAATGACAAATACAATTTTAGATGCAGTCATCCATGTTCTTTAAATAACCTTAGCTGTGAGATGTTAAAATACTGTGAGAAAATGGAAGTGTGAAAAAACGGTTTCTTAAATATTCATTCTTGCACCTCAACGTAGCTATGCCTTCATGCATTCAACGATGCATAAAAAAACTTTAAAATCATACCCCAAAGAAAACCATTCTGATTCATAGCAAATTATTTATATGTCTTTTTTATAAAAAAAATTTCTAAAAATTAGTAAGGAAACATACACAAGTCAATAGAATAATGGGTACAAACAGGTAATTCACCAAAGAAGGACAAATACAAAACAGGATGCTGATCTTCACCAGCTAAAACATATAAGTTAAAACACACTTGATATGCTTTTAATTAGATTAGAAAATTTTGATATCAACAACCATTGGATAGATGTGAGGTATGGGGAAATGAGTTTTATTTTTTTGATAGAACTATAAATTTATACAAACTTTGGAAGGATAATGTAATTTTCCTTATTAAAATCTGAAAAGTACATATCCTGTTACCTAAGTAATCCCACTTCTAGGAATCCATCCTATGGATGCAGTTACATGAGAATGTAGAAATAAAATACAGCATGGTCATTACAGCATTGTTAGTAATAGGGAAAATTTAGGAACAGCTTATATGTCTACCAATAATTAAATGACTCAATGAATGAAGGTGTAGACATAAAACAAGTACAGCCATTTAAAAGGGCATTGATAGGATTTCCAATGCACTGACAGTGTTCTTTTTCTTAACCTGAGTAGTGGATGTCTAGATGCTAACAATGCATATATATATATATATATATATATATATATATATATATATATATATATATATATATTTATTTATTTATTTATTTATTTATTTATTTATGTGTATAACTGTACATGTTTTTATATGCTTCCGAGTTTTCAACAAAGAATGAAAAGGAAGAACAAGGACAAATCTATATGGATTACTCTAGTAGGATGTATGCGATGTTAAGAAAAAACATAATAGACCATAAAGACCATTATAAATGGAATAATTCTTATTTTTTGAGTAAAAAAGTATCATGTATGTATACATAATTATGGAGGTACATTTTGAAAAAATATAATACTCAGTAGGAAGGTTGTTAAGTTTTTTAAAAATTACTCATGCGATGATGTCTGAAAAAAACTGCTCTTCCTTTTCTTTAACCCAAGCTAACCTGAATGATGAGATTCCCTTCCTGTGTAGCTCTTCTATGCACTTAGTCCTTAATTCCTGTTTCTCCCACAAGCCTAAACAAACATATAGATCAGCTGATTACTAGTTATCACACATACATTTTACTAATAAGGAATGCAGGGGTCACTGATTGGTCAAAGGTTATCTGGCAACATTCAGGACTTTTAACTTTCATTTCAAAGCTTCACCACACTCCGGTTATCACAGCATGGAAATATGAAAGTGAAAACACTAAGAATCTGCACCTTCAAATGATTAGTGGGATGTAGAAAAAGAGCAGGGGACTGCAGTGAGTTACATCTCCCGGTTCCTTAAAATGCAAATGTAATTTACACCAGGAAAAGTCATTTAAGTAAACTACTTCATGCTGTAGAAGAGGAAAAGGAAATTGTATAAGAATTGACTATTAAGAAAGTTCATTTACAGGCAGCTCTAATGATGGAACTGTAAGGAAGTGGTTTAAGGATACTTCCTTTAAAAAAATAGTACAGCAATTAATTTTATTGTCCTTAATAAGTTCCCTGAGCCTTAATCTATGTCCACCCAGAAATCTTCTATAAATACTTAAATTTACAGAGATTCTTAGAACTCCCATCCTTCCCACTACATGGCGAGAAAAGACTGGGTGTGTGTCACGTTGTGGGTAGGAAAGGGTAGGACAGGGCAATAGGTAGGTTTTAGTGCCAACAGACTGAGGACTTGTCCTAGAATAAATGCCTGGAAGGAATCCAGACTTGCAGTCATCAACATTCAGTCCCTATCCCATGCAAGCAAAAAGGAGCAGACCATACAGCAAGAAAAGCAGACAAATTAAAAGAGAAACCATCAGAGAACTCCCACCCAAAATGGTTTCTTTTTAAGGGGCATTGAAGAAGAGTTCAAGGTCAGATTATATTAAAATATAGATTATTCTTCTCAGGATCTAAAGCTACAGGAAAAATAATATGGAGCAGTTACCTAAACAATCATATAGGAAGTGGAGGATAATATTGTTCACTAAGGTTGCCCGTATTTGGGTTCCTCAGGAAACTGAATAATACTGAAATGTGGGTGCACTGGGGCATGAACCCAAATGCAAATTACACATTAAAAAATACAGCCTGAACTAGCTAGGACGTTCAAATTAGCAATTGGGTTTTCTATGCAAGTGAATTTTTCAATAAGGCTTATATTGTTTCAGTCAACGAAAAGACAGCTTGACTTTTTTGAGGGTTGGAAATGATACATCATTACCCATTTAGCTATGTCAAGAGTATAGGCAACAATTAACATTACTGTTTTCTTGAACCAAGAGAGTGTTTTAAGTCAGATATATCCTTTATCTACTATTTCTTCCAGTATCTCCTTCTTCCTAGAGGGAGAGAGAAATAGTACCTTATCTAATACACAATAAAATTTCTGATGCTCATGCTCATCTCTCAGTTGTGTAAATGCAGATGTGAAAAGGACATCCTGTAATCTACAGTGAAGATGAAAAATTATTTATAAAACTTTGTCAATAAAATACAAAATAATACACGATGAGGCTTAAAAAGACTGACGAACAATATGATACAAAGCACAAAGAAATGGAAGCCCAGGAAACTAGTCCACTGTCTAGCTTTGTTACCTTGTGCAGATTACACTTTCTGGTGCTCAGTTTTGTCGTTTATGCATCTACTTTAAGTGTGGTTTTGAGGAACTAGATTAGATTAATATTTTGAAACAAATACAGAACTAGATACAAAAACAGGCTATTATTGACTTTGCGTTCTATCTTATTATCTGTCAGTTAGCATGTAAATGCAGTCTCTTTTGAAGAGAATTGAACCTGGAATCTGAATTGAAACTTCTCTGGCCCTTTTTTTTAAAATCTATTAATAGGCAGTAATATGGCATATGGTTTCTTTGGTGAAATGCTGTTGGTAGGAGTTAGTTATTTGTGTTAAATAAGCTTACAGAGACATTCTTAGAAATTCTAGATTCAATATATGTATTAGCTAAGAAGGTTTGGGAGCAAATGACAGAAACAATAGCTTAATAAAGATGGAAATTAATTTTTGTCTCATGGAAATGTCCAGAAAGTGATTCGTGACTGGCATGGTGACTCATGCTGCTAGGAACACAGGATCCGTTCATCTTGATGCTCTGTCCTGCAAGGCTTCAACCCCACAGTCCAAGGTGGCAGCATCACACTCCAGAGTTACGGAACAGGGAGAGGGTCAGAGGACAAGAGTAAAGGAACATACACCTCTCTTCCTTCTCAAAAACGTTCATGAAAACTGCCACAAGACACCTCCACGTGCACGCCTGGCTGCAAGCTGGAAACAGAGTGTCCGTTGCAAACGGTCACAGATCTGAGCTCCTACAACCATGGGAACCGCTACTGGAGGATAACTAATTTACCAGTCTCTGCCATTTATCATTTAATTTATATAATTATTTCAGTTTAGAAATTTTCTCTTCTTGAATAGGTAGAAAGAGAATGGGCTAAGAAATATGTCAGGCTAAGAAATATGTCACAAAAGTGAAGTGAAGCTGCATTGTGAGTGTTCATTATTGTCTTTTTAATTTTGAAAATTAGTAAGCTCCAATAACTGAAAAGATTTAAAATGCTGATTATTTTTATCATTATATAATTACTATTTCTATACTTCTGAATATCTAAAATGCATATTTCTCCTGTCTTCATATTGACCTAAAACATACTAAATAAAACTAAACATAATAGAAGCATAAATAACAAGAATATGAAAATTCTCAGAGCATATAAAAGAACTGCTAAGGGCCGGCAGTATGAAATGTGGCAAGAACACAGACTTTGTAAAGAAAGTCCTGGGATGGAAGCACATCATTCACTCGTTCACTCATTCATAGCGTCTATTGCTGTTACGTGTGTATGTTTCCGGCAGTGTGTGTTAGGCACGCAATGTACAATTTGCTTAGGGAGATAGGAATAAAACCTACCATTTTACAAATCCTAATTCAAATTACAAATGTGGTAAGTAATTCTATGTAGGATTATAGGGTAATGTGAACATCTAAAGGCAAGATCTGGCAATGAAACAGAATAAGGAAAATTTATATTTACTAGTTGAAAGATCTCTTACACTTAAAAGTTTAGACACACTAAGTGGAAAAAAATCTTGCAAAATGGTATTTGCAGTATGGTTCAGTTTCACTTAAAAGGGTGTACCCCAAAATGGCGACAACATTATCATATATATACATAAATCCACAAAAATATTGTAGGAATACATTCTGAAATTTCACCAGAAGTTATCTCTGGTATTTCTGTTAAGTATTTGTATAATGATTTAATTGTTTGCTATGAGAACATATATTTTTTGTGCTTGGAAAAAAATAAATAAAAATGCATTTAAAATATAAAAATTGGGAATGTAAAACGGACTGCAACATGAGACTGGCACCTAGACATTGACCTGCATCTAGTAAATGCTCAGTGAAAGCTTTCATTACACTAGTAGAAAAACATTAATGGACAAACAAACAAAAGAATAAGTATTCTTCCATAAAAAAGAATGCTTTTTAAAATATATTAACAAGTTTATTTATTTTATAGTACAAATTTAAGATCTGGTATCCAACATTAAAGATAATTATATTTTTTTCACTTATAAAATAGGGAAAATAAATTCTGATTTCCCTTAGCTTATAGGCATACTGAAGGAATTAAAGATGATTTTGGCCCTCACAAAATAAAAATACACACATTGAGTGTTTATTATGAACAAAACACTGTGATTAATACTTTTGGGAAAATCTCGATAAGAAATAATTTACTAATTCAACAAATATATACTTGGGTACCTACTCTGTATCAATACGATGCTCTGGGGATTCCAAAATGAAAAGGACATAGATCTTGCCTTCAAAATACTTTGACTTAGTGACAGAGACAGATACATAAATAACTTTCTAAATATCCTACTAGAAAGATCAAATAACCACAGGTAATTTGTAGATCTAGACAAAATTCTAACATGCCAGCACATGCACATTCTTCTCTAGAGTGTCACCGAGTTATGAACTTTACAATGAGGGAAACCAAGCGCAAAGAGCCTGAATGGCTTCCCCTGTTTTAAAAACATGAAAATACAGAAAAGTAAACTTGAGCTGAGGGGACAAGAAATGGGAGAAAGACAAATTTGGCTCAAATAGCTACCATGTTAATAAAGTTTGGTGGCTCTTGTTTAAAAACTCACTTTCCAGTCTTTATGTAATGATCTTGAACTGTGAAATAGTTTCACTGTTGACAATGTAAACCATAGCAGAAAAAGTCCTTTTCACATCTCAAAAAAGTTCTGTTTTTCTCTTTTTGTCAGTTTTTCTAGCAGTGACTGTGGTAATAAAAGAAAGCCTTAGATCCAGGGTGATAAGATGGAGTGGTTATTTTTCTTTCTTGAAAGTCAGCATAGGCATTTATACCGAGAGCTCACTAATAAGGATTTTCATTATCAATGTAATGAAACTCCTTTGTAACGGGTTTGGAGACAGAACTAAGTCTCAATGAGACATTCACTCATTCATTCAACCAAAACTTTTCTATCACCTACAGTATGCAGAATAATTGCTGGGCTCTGAGCTATAAGAAATGAGGAAGGCATGGTCCAAGCCCTTGAATTCACAGAGGCTCACTGTATAGGCAACAAATTTCCTATAATCTGGCATTCTTTGGTTAATAGAATTAAACATACTGTTAACCATATAGTCTTCATTTCTCCATTCATTTAGTAAATATATTCTCAGCTCCTTCTAAGTACCAAGAACTGCACCACATATAAAACAGGATGTAAAAACAGCCACGGCCTCTGTTCTAAAAGAGTACATAGTCTGGTTGGGGTAGAATGAGGCAGAAATTGATACTTTCGCAAACAATTTCCATTCTCTCTTCTTCTCCTCTAAAAAGAAGCCTGATTCTTGCATGGGGAGCAATATGTCCAGCTGCAGGTACTGGATCATGATTAATTTCAATCCATGATTCTCAAACTATGTGCCCCGTCTCCAAGTGTGCCAAAGTAAACTCACTGGGGGGCCATGGCATATTTTAATTTTTAAGGGAAACAAAGTGGGACTCAACATTTGTGGAATAGCATGCAAATTACTAGCTTAGGGTACAATTTCCATATTAGAGCACCACATTCCTTTAGACTATGCCATATCATTGTAAAGCTAGATTTTCAGTGGCTATGACTAAAAACAAAGCATGGCATGAAAAGCACGTAGAATGAGAAATGGCCCTGTCCAGTCTGATTCCGACGTTTGAGAAGCCGTAGAGTAACCAACAGATAATACCCGTTAATAACACATGGTTATTTAAAAATGAAAAAGTTATTACTTTTCTTTCAATTTATGTGTGCAATATATTCAAATGGCTACTAGATTGTAAATGGAACTTTTATGTGTTTCTTTTGGCATCATGAAAAAATTTACTGAGACCCCAAGGGAGCTGTGAACCAAGAAAGTTTGGGAACGTCTGGTCAAAGTCAATTATGTAAATCCTGTTTCCTGTTTCCTCAGCTTCCTCGCATCTAGAGGTGACCAGATGACCCAATTCCGGCTGAAGTAGAAATCTGCTGTGGATTGAGGAAGGAAGGCGCTGTAAGAAAATTTACTTTCCTGATAAAAGGGGATAATGACTAAGACTGGTAGTTGTCCTTCAAAAGTCCCGTTCCTTTAGTAATAAAATCCTACAAGTTCCAGCTACAGACCACATGTTCCAGACTCTTTTCAGCTACATGCGAACAAATGACTAAGCCCTGGCCAAAGCTTAAGCTCTTGAGCAGAAAGGACACATGCAAATTCTGGATCATACTCTATTTAAAAATGAATGGGTGTGCTTTCTACTTCTTCTCCCTTTCTTGCTGGGGCCCAGAGAACTTAAATAATTAGCCTCAAATACACACAGATAATATCAGCGGAACTGAGATAAGAATGTTAGGCCTCCTTATTTCTAATCCACTGCTCTTTCTGTATACTACACTCATTGGGGTCTTCGAAATATCTGCTATAACTCTATATACTGTATTTAATATGTTGATGCAATAGAGTCTCTTTGATATGATGCCATATTATTGATTCAAAATAATAACAGGATAAATCCACATTATTATTATGCATAGACCATAGCACTTTGGTTAATGAGTAAGATTTAGTTACTGGGTCAACTGAATTTCTTAACCTATACAATTTAGGACTAAGACCCTAACTCATGGTAGGTTCCCTCTCCAAGGTGCAGGCTGTGGGAGACTTGGACAATTCCTACGACTAGGAGCAGCAGAGGGGCAGAGCTTTAGGCGTGGCTCTGTGAATGAGGGTTTCTCTTAGTCAGGGTGGGAATATGTGAAAGTGACATCAAGACAAATGGACATAAAGACAAAAGCACTTAAGGACAGACACAAATCACAAGATTATAAAATCACAAAAGAATTCATGGAAAGATTAGCAAGGATGAGACATCACATCTGAGACAGCTGACTTTGTAACTAAGTTATTGCGAGTTGTATAAGAAAACATTTAAAGGGATTTCAAAACAATAAAATTGTATTTCTTTAAAAACATATAACAAGATTTCTTCTGCCATCTGTCATGTTCAGAGTTGTACCACATTACAAAATTATTTGACTCCCTAGAATATAAAAAAGAATGGTTGAATCTCTAAGAAGATGATAATGACTGAAGATGTTCTACAAAGCATACCCACTGTACTCCAAGCTGCCTACAGGACTTCAGACAGGACTGTATAGTACTTGCAAAGCCATGGTTACTGAGCTACAACTTTGTGGTGATCCAGAGATTCTCACCTTTCACGGCACTGTCCTTGAGGGCTTCTCCCAAGAGACATTCATACCCATGTCTTTTGGCCGCACCACTATGACGAGCATCACATCCTTTCCCTTTCAGTGTATATACCACAGCTTCATTGCAGTAACCACCCTTAGGACGTACCTAGCAGAACAAAAAAAAAAAAGGAAAAGAAAAGGAAGATAATGATGACTAACGTTTTCTGAGGGTTACATTTTTACTATTGTTTCCTACTAACTTTGGCCCCTAATGACATGTGGATGACTTCTTTGTGTAATTAAAGCTTTTTTTTTTTTTTTTAATATGAGGTCGAAAATGAATGGTGAGTGTATCTAATATCTAGCTGAAAAAAACAGGGACATTCTGCCTGTATCTGTGTAAGGTAAACATACAGAGAAAATATACATCAGACTTAATGAAAATGTGGGAGAGATACAAAGGTGTATTAAAAAGAGGCCCTTTAAGTGAAAAGTACCTTACTTCATTTGTTTAGATGATGATAGTCTTAGGGACTCATTTCTGAAAATGGCGCACTCATGCTTATAAATTGAGGCAATCCTACTGGAACGAAAAGGAATTCTGAGTGGAGAAGTGAAGAAAAGTTGATAACTAGGCTAAACGTGAAGGGTACTAAGAAGCTAGCAATCTGATCTACTGAATCCTCCTCCTAACTTTCTGCCCCCTTTTAGTTCCCATTTTCCTTCCAATTCTGTGAATGGACTGAGACAAACTAACACTTCTTACATTCTGAACGATGGAGAGGACTCCAGAAAATAGCCTCATTTATTCACTCAAAAACTATTTTGTCACATGTAGTTTGCTTTTTATTTTTGGTGCCTTTCTTTAGGCTTGCTAGAGTGTCACGAAGTATTTGCCAAATGACATATAAGATGTGACATTTAGTATTTGCCAAGTAACATATAAGATGAGATTGGAAATAAGACAGAGGAAAAAAATCCTCTATTTAATGATTAAAGAAAGAAATAACTTCTTTACTTGTTGCATTAAAAAAATAAAATACTTAAGAATAACCTGACCAAGGAGTGAGAGACTTATATGCTGAGAATTATAAAACACTGATAAAGGAAATTAAAGATGACTACTGAAATAAATGGAAATATATCCCATGCTCTTGGATTGAAAGAATTAATACTGTTAAAATGGCCATACTACCCAAGGCAATCTACAGATTTAATGTGATCCCTATCAAATTACCAAGCACATTTTTCACAGAACTAGAACAAATAATTCTAAAATTTATATGGAATCACAAAAGACCAAGAATAGCTAAAGCAATACTGAAGAAAAAGAACAAAGCTGGAGGAATAATCCTCCCAGACTTCAGACAATTCTACAAACCTACAGTCATCAAAACAGCATGGTATTGATAAAAAAAAAAAAACAGACACCTGGATCAATGGAACAGAATCGACAGCCCAGAAATAAACGCACACACCTACAGTCAATTAATCTTCAACAAGGGAGGGAAGAATATACAATGGAGAACAGACAGTCTCTTCAGCAAGTGGTGTTGGGAATGCTGGACAGTCGCATGTAAATCAATGAAGTTAGAACACTCCCTCACACCATTCACAAAAATAAACTCAGAATAGCTTAAAACTTAAACATAAGACAAGACATCATAAATCCCCTAGAAGAAAACATAGGCAAAGCATTCTCTGAAATAAACTGTAGCAATGTTCTCCTACGGCAGTCTACCAAGGCAATAAAAATAAAAGCAAAAATAAACAAGTGGAACCTAATCAAACTTACAAGATTTTGCACAGCAAAGGACACCATAAACAAAACAAAAGACAACCTATGGAATGGGAGAAAATATTAGTAAATGATGCAACTGAGAAGGGCTTAATTTCCAGAATATACAAACAGCTCATACAACTTGATAATAAAAAAATAAACAACCCAACCAAAAAATGGACAGAACAGCTAAATAAATATTTCTTCAGTGAAGATGTACATATGTCCAAGAGGCACATGAAAAGATGCTCAATATCATTAATTATCAGAGAATTGCAAATCAAAACTACAATGAAGTATAAACTCACACCAGTCAGAATGGCCATTATTAAAAAGCCCACGAATGATAAATGCTGAAGAGGATGTGGAGAGAGGAGAACCTTCCTACACTGTTGGTAGGAATGTAATCTGGTACAGCCACTATGGAAAACACTATGGAGATTCATTAAAAAACTAAAAACACAGTTACCATATGACCCAGCAATCCCATCTCTGGGCATATATCTGGAGGGAACTCTAATTCGAAAAGATACATGTACCCCAATGTTCATAGCAGCACTATTTACAATAGCCAAGACATGGAAACAATCTAAATGTCCATTGACAGACAACTGGATAAATAAGTTTTGGCATATTTATACAATGGAATACTACTCAGCCATAAAAAGAATAGAATAATGCCATTTGCAGCAACATGGATGGACCTGGAGATTATCATATTAAGTGAAGTAAGTCAGACAGAGAAAGACAAATGTCATATTATATCACTTATATGTGAAATCTAAAAGAATGGCACAAATGAACTTATTTACAAAACAGAAACAGACTCACAGACATACAGAACAAACTTATGGTTACCAAGGGATGGGGAAGGATAAATTAGGAGTTGGGGATTTGCAGGTACTAACTACTATATATAAAATGATAAACAACAAGGTTCTATTGTATAGCATAGGGAACTATGTTCAATATCTTGTAAGAACATATAATAAAAAGAATATGAAAAAGAATATGTATACATAACTGAATCACTATGCTGTACACCAGAAGCTAACACAACACTGCAAATCAACTATACTTCAATAAAAACTTCTTTACTTATAAATATTGACCCATATTATTAATAATAATTATTAACCTGTAATAAGTACCCATGTAACATAATTTAGTATCAAGAAAAAGACAGTTATACAAATAAGGATAAAATATGACAGAACACAGGAAGTGAGCATTTATTACAAGGTTTTTTGAAAAATGAGATATGGGACTCACTGACCAAAAGGCTCTATCCTTGAACTTCTATCACCATCCTTTTTCTGAAAACTCGTTCGAGTCTCCAAGAATTGTTTCTTCTGCTCTCTCCCTGTTCTTCTCTACCCTTTCTCCTTCAGTTCCATCCACTTTAGAGCCCATCTTTTGCTAATATCTCAACTTCTCCTGTCCCATTATTCATGTTACGTCCCATCTGGCTGTCCACACTGGCCTTCTCTCAGTTCTTCAAATGCGCCATGCTCATTTCCATTTCACGGCCTTTGCATATGCTGTCTGCTCCACCTAGAACACTCTTTCATGTCCCCAAATTCTTTTAATCCCCCCCTCACTTCATCTAGCTAGTTCTTCATTCTCCAGATCTCTTCCTGCACCTCACCTCAGGGAAGCCGTCCCTGATTCTCAGCCTAAGTTACCACCTTTCAAACATGTAGAACCCGTGACACTTGAAATTAGTTATCAAGTCTTTTATGTTACACTGGAACCTTCATTAGGGTGGGTTCCAATTCTGTCCCAGTCATTGCCAAATCCCCAGCACTGTTTTCTCATTTGATACATGTTAAACATTCAATAAATATTTGTTCCATGAATGAGTAAACAAAAGGAGAAACAAACGCTATACATTCGGCTGGCATGATCATTTAAGGATTTATGGTGGAAGAAGCCTTGTGAGACAGGCTTTGAAAAATGGATGCAATAGTGAGAGGCGGTGGAAAGAGCTGATGCTGATCTGAGGCTTGGAGGCAAGAGCGCTGGAGGGTGCTCAGGGAAGAGTGAATTGTTTACTTTAACTGCAGAGTATGGACCATATAGGAGAGCAGGAAAAGATTAGGTTGCAAAGGAAGGTCAACATCATATGGTGGGGGAAGCTCTGTCTTCAAAATAAATACTTAATTTTGTATTTGATGATGAGTGAAGGAACTTGGTACATAGGCTAAATGAAAGGGAATAGAGGATGCATGTAGGAAACTCATTCATGAACTCAGAGACAGTCCAGGCAAGAAGCAATAAAATTTAAAAAACTGGATAGCTGACTGCTGAACATAAATGGAAAAGAAAAAGCAGTTATAAGAAGAATTGTATGTTTAAGATGGATTCTATGGAGAGAGAGTAAAATGTTTAACTAAAATATTTGGGGGGAGATAAGGAAAAGAGAAAAGCCAGTGTGCTTCCTGCAGTTTCTGTAAGAGTAACTGGGAAAATGGTGAAACCGGGAAAGAGGATAATCTGGCTTCAGGGATGATGAGGCAGAGGAATGAGTTTATTCTGTAATGTTACTGAGCTAGAGTTTTTAAAAACTCACCTAGAATATGATAGCCTTGGGGTTAACACTGTAGATCAATGGCTGAAGATTAATGCAGAACTTCTGCTCTATTGAGATTTTTTATTTACATTTCTGCTAATTCGCTTAGTCTGTTCACATGCTTTTGCATCAGGGGGTGCTTCAAACCATAGGGTAAACAGAGTATGTCTTTTTAGAGAAATAACTATGCAGAAAATTTGAAACAATAACCAGCAACCAACTTAATCCCTTTCCCCAACTTAAGAATATTTGTATGTTAAAACAAATAGAAATGTGTTATGGAAGAGAGTGTAAGATTCACATGCATTTTTAAATGACATTCTCAAATTCAAAGAAATGTCATGCTTCATAGGGGAGGGTATAGCTCAGGGGTAGAGAGCTTGCCTAGCATGCACAAGGTCCTGGGTTCAATCCCCAGAAACCCGATTAAAAATAAATAAGTTTAAAGAAAAGTACCTCCCCCTAAAGAAATGTCATACTTTGCAAACTGCTTCCAGTTCTATCCTCCTTGGCCCAGTCTCTCCACCCATCATTTGAAGTTTCTTTTGCTAAGTATGTTACCTAAATAGCTTGCCCACCTCCACACAGCTAGTAGGTGGTGTAGCAGGAATTTTCATCCAGATCTCTCTAGAGCCTGCACTCTTAAAACTACTTCACTATATACTGTTTGATAATTCAGTGGTATCTGAGTCTTAGTTAATGTTATATTTAGCAGCACTCACCAAGTAAATGACAACATAATGCCAAATGCTGGCAGCTGGTATTTTTCAATAATGAATAAGCAGCATCTATGAGAATGCAGTCAGAGCAAGGGATTGTTCACAGTGCTTGGGAGAGGGTCAAAATGGGACCACCAAAAGGATTAGTGTGCTGTTTCCCAGTCCAGGGACCATTAATTACATGGGTATGTTAAACATTCTTGTAAGGCTCAAACCATCCTTCAAACTTTCAAAACATAAAGCTGACATCATTTTCCTGTTCAAAATCTTGAGAGTGCAGTTTAGAGATTCCTTACAATCTGGTTCCAAACTGTCCTTCAGCAATGAATCCCCACACCATCAGCCCCAAATACACCAGGCTTTCAACTCATTAGTTAGTTAAGACAACTAAAAATCTTCCTGAAAAAGTAACCTAAGGTTAAGATCCCAAGAGTTAGTAAGGGTTGATCTTATTAAAGCGGGGAAACAGGGTTGGGAGGGAGAGAATTCCAGGCAAGGAGATGCAGAAACAACATTATGTGGAAGAAAGAGGCAGGCCCACTGGAGAGCTCCGCTGAGGGAAGGATGGTTGGGAGATGAGGCTGAAAAGGCAGGTAGGCAGAAGCCAGAAGGCCGAAAGAGGACTTTGTAAGTCATATGGAACGTGGGCCTTTCCCTTCAAGGGCGATAGGAAGTCAACGACGGTACTGAGCAAGGAGTGCTTAGATCAGATCTGAACTTGAGAACGTTCAGTGTAGACACCACTTGGAAATGGGATTAACACGCATTGTACTTCCACTATTACTTCCCCAAGGCACACCCTCCACCCACTGCTACAGGTAAGTGTGGAAGCTGATGAAGAGATTTACCTAACAAAATTGTAGTCTGAATTCTATTCAGATTTTAAAATACAGTAGTTAAAAACACAGTCTTTCCTCTTAGAATCTAGGGATACACATTAGTGTGTTTTTATACACTTTAGTAACTGTAATAAGCAAATTACTTTGAAGCACTCCATTTTTAAATGTGAAATGTGATATTACAGCATTGTCAAACCATTTTATAATCTTTTTAAAAAGTGTTTATTTCAATACATAAATATGATTAGTGAATACAGAATTATATAATCACCAAGAGAAGTTACTAGAGTTTTCATCATGGTCTCCTGGCTTTTCCTCTGCTGATATTGGCGCCAAAGAAATTAGGTTATAACTATTGTTTCTTTTTGTGGCTGAAGAAACATTTCCAAGTACAGAATGAATGGAGTTCATTCAGAGGCCTTGCAAATGGGCTGTGGCCCCTTTTTATGCATAATGGGCCCCAGAAAGGATATTTAGAACAAAACCAACTTTTACTTTTTACTCCAATGACAAAATCCTCACATTTCAAAGGAGCTCTGCACACTGGATTTATGCAGGTTTATCTGTTCTTTTATCACAATTTCTATAGAAGAGTATTAAGGATGCTAGATAGTCTTCCACTCAGAGAAGGCAGCTAAATTTTTTTTAATAACAGGGTAAGCCACATTTTAGGTTGTTTAAAACCTAAATTACAGAGGACACAGAAATCTCCAACAGACTAAGCCTGATATGATGACATGAAATAATATTTGAGAAGAACTAAAGAGAAAGAGAGCTTGATGGAGAGAGCAAGTCCCTATGAAAGGGAAAAAAAAAGGTGGAAAATGTCATGCATCTTTCAATAAACCTAATTTTTTGTTGTTGTTACTGTTGTGCCTGAATACATCAGGGCTTCATGTACCTTTTTTTTTTAACTGATTTTTTTCAAAGGTGAGACAAGACAGTACAATTGGGAGAAAAAGAGGTTGTAACCCACTTCCTCCACACCCTCTTGACACTTACCATAAATCCTTTGTGTGGTCTTGGCTTATGCAGTATCCTGTCTCATTATGACTGGACATGAAGAGTCGAATAACCGTCAGCAACAATATAGTATCAAACTGAAGCTCCCATATTTTTGTTAAATGTATCCATTTTGTCAACTTAGTCTTTTTTTTTTTTTTCCTGTTTAAACCACAGAACAACCTCCGAGAGGTGCCAAGTTCACAGCCAGCAAATTAGCACAGAAGTCAGCTGTAATCGAATGCAATGGCTTCAGAAAAACAGTCAAAAGATTTTAACCTGAGAGGAGAGGAATTTCAAATGTTTGACCCACAAGTTCAATATTTAAAGGTTCTCTAGTATTTTTTAGCAAGGGAACTAGTTTATTCCTAGATTGGCCGGGGGATGGATCTCTCGTGGTCTCAAAGTAATTTGCAGGTGGGACTTCAAAGGACACAGAGAAACCCAGTGAAAGACAGTAAGGAGGAAGAAAGGGTGCGGGTTCCCGGCATGCGCACTTCTGAGCGAGGCATCCTCTGTCTGGCCAGGAACCTGCGCCCTCGCTTCACTCATCCAGCAAGGGGGTCAGCAATGCTCCCTCACATGGTGCACTTTTGAAGCACTGGACAGAAACCCTTCTTAATGAGATATTAAAGATTAAAGCAAAATCCTGAGACTGAATCATTTGGGGAATTTAGAAAGGAGAGAAAGAAAACGGTCTAAGCCAAGTGAAGCCACCTCCGACGAGAGCTTGCTAAGCAGACCGCTCCTCTTTTCCCAGGAGTTCTGCAGGGGCTAAAGGCTGCAGAGAGATAATTGCTAATTAATCCCTTCGTGTTTCCATTCAGTAAATATTTATTAAGCTTGCCACATATCCAGAGCTGTCTTTTAATTATAGAAATATTGTATAATGACTGCGCATGTATTCTACGCATTTTATTACATAACACTGTTATATTATTACGGTAGAAATAATGGTAGTATCTACTTCATCGGGTTGTGGAGAGGATGAAATGAGATAGTAAGTATAAAGAGCTCATAGCCTCACTCCTGGTGCGCTTAATTGCTCAGTAAATGGTCGCCACTATTATTACTGCTGTTACGGAAGCTGTTCAGGTAAAGCTCTGATTTCTTCGTCCAGCTCCAAAGACCTTTTAATGGAGATTCCAGAGGCTAACTAGTAACTGGGATTTGAGTAGGATCTGGAAAAAAAAAAAAAAAAAGATAAACTTTCGATCCAGAGGCACTTAAAAGATTTTGAACCACCTCAAGACTTAGATTTCTTATAAGGTTCCTTAATTCCTGACGTTTGTGAAGAGACTTGCACTTTCAAGAATTTAGGCTTTGACATTGAATTAGGGAATTTGAATCCTGGCACCCATGACTTAATCTCTCTACTCCTTGGTTCTCTCGTAAAATGGAACAAATAGTTCTACTTACACCTCACGGTTGTTGTGAAGAATTTGCAGACCCTCTGCTCTTGAGCATAATTACTCATGTGTACAGAATTCCTGATACCATGATCCATCTGGTTGAGAGATTGCTCACCTCAGTCTTTCCTAATTCCTCCTTTATTTGTAAAGGTCTACGATGATTCACTCCACAATTACAACATCCAAGATGCCCATGCACCTCACTTCAGCTCCTGGCATCCTCCAGAGCCCACAATTAACATCTATGGGTACCCTGTCTTTCCCTCTGGGATCAAAGTGAAAAAAAGAAAAACCAGAGGTGGTGGTTTCTATATAGTTATTAGCAGTTAAACAACAACAATTACCACCAAAAGTAACTTAGGAAAAAAAGTTTTAAAAAAAGTTACTAGAGGAAAGGGACTGGTTCTGGCTTCTAGAACAGAAGAAGGAAGGAAAAAAGTCATGAGACAATAATCTGTTACATTCTACAGGGACTAGAGATACCTTGCTCAAAAGTAAAGAAAATTGGTTGGGCTACTCCCTAGGCAATGACAAGAAAATGACAATAAAAATTAAATGTAGAAGTAAGAATTCAGAACAAACAAAATACAAACAAAAAATTAAATGAGAGTTCCACATAGGTATATCATGGCATTCTTGCTCATCATGTCAACCTTGAAGCAAGAGAAGGGGATGTATTATGATATCCCAAATGGAAAATATGAGTACGTTTTTTGAGTAAAGTTATTAAGTAGAGTGATTTTTTTTTTATATAGTAGGTTTAATAGGATTTGGTAAGTGGCCTAAAAATGTATAAATAGTAATAATAACTGCCATTTAATTAAATGTCAGTGTAGTAAATGTTTTTCTGATTTTGCCATCCAACATTCATTTTCTTTTCTTCTTATGACACCACCTACATTTTTCTTTGGGGAATCACGTTTCCTGTGTCTTCTGTCCTTATGCTTTGGATGGAGCTGAATTCAGACCTGATTCTGAAGGTGGGTATGTGATCTAGGTGTGGACAATCAAAACACCAAGTTTCCCTGGACCTACAATTGTATCAGGGCTGGAAACATACAAAGTGGATTTAATCAAAGTGAGGCCAGGACTTCTGCAGATATTTTGGAGGAGAGTTGACCCCTTTCTCTGTTAGACTGGAAATCGGTAAGATGTAAATACCGAGTTGCTAGGAGTCAACATTAAGAATCTCTTTCAAAATAAAGCAAATAGCAAAAAAAGCAGGCTGGAGAAATGCATTGGGATCAAACCCTGAGAGTATTGTCTGAAGCCTTAATATTTTAGTAATAAAAGTTAATTAACTTTTTAAAATTTTAGCCAGTTTTCTTTTCTTCCTTCCTTCCTTCTTTACATCCTTCTTCCCTCCCTCCCTTCCTTCGTTTTCCTTTATGCCTGCAACTGAAAGTGTTAATACAATGTATTTTATGTTAGCCATTTAAGTAATGTTGCATTGTGTGCACACATTCTCTTTCTATCTAGAGGAGAGAGGGTAGGGTGAGGCAGTAGGGAAATTTTTCAAATAGGTTTAGAAATCAGAGAAATTTCCCTTTACTCTTCTCACTAAAATGGATTAGGGTGGATCATAGGACTCTATTTCAAACAAATCAAAAATCTCCTAGTATTTTTGTATTGCAAAGACAAATTGCAATTTGTCTAAATTGTCATCTTAGAGCAGCAGATAGCTTAGAAACCACATTTATCTTCCAGCTTTATTGAGGTATGAGTGACAAATAAAAATTGTATATATTTAGGTTGTACAACAAAAATTTTAAAAGGTATACAATGTGATGGTTTCATATACTAAACATTGTGGAATGATTACCACAATCAAGTTAATTAACACATTCATCTCCTTGCATAGCTACCTTTGTGTGTGTGTGTGTGTGTGTGTGTGTGTGTGTGTGTGTGTGTGGTGAAAACACTTAAGATCTACTCTCCTAGCAAATTTTAAATATACAATATGGTATCATTGACTATAATCACCATGCTGTACAATGGATCCTCAGGACTTATAACTGAAAGTTTGTACGCTTTGACCAACATCTCTCCATTATCCCCCAGCCCTGGGCAACCACTACTCTACTCTCTGCTTCTATGAATTTGACTTTTTAAGATTCCACATATAAGTGAGATCAAACACCGTTTGTCCTTCTGTGTCAGGCTTATTTCACTTAGCATAATGCCCTCCAGGTTTATCCATGTTGTCACAAATGGTGGGATTTCTTTGTTTTTTATGGCTGAATAATATTCATTTATAAATGAATAAATATATATACCGTATAAGTTTCTTATCCACTCATTTGTCAAAAGACAAGTTGTTTCCGTATATTGGCTACTGTGAATAATGCTGCAATGAACATGGGAGTGCAGGTATCTCTTCGAGAGACTGATTTCATTTCCTTTGTATGTATACCCAGAAGTGGGTTTGCTGGATCATATGGTAGTCCTATTTTTAAATTTTTTGAGGAACTCCGTACTGGTTTCCATAATGGCTGTATCAATTTACATCCCCACCAACAGTGCACAAGAGTTCCCTTCTCTCCACATTCCCGTCAACACTTATCTCTAGTACTGTTGATAACAGCTTTCTGAAAACTTGTGAGGTAATGACTCGTTGTGGTTCTGATTTGCATTTTGTTGATGACTAGTAATATTGAGCACCTTGTATATACCTGCTAGCCTTTTGTATGTCTTCTTTGGGAAAATATCTATTCAGGTCCTTTGCCCATTTTTAAATCAGGTTACTTTTTCACTATTAAGTTGTATGAGTTCCTTAAATATTTTGGATACTAACCCCTTATCAGGTATATGGTTTGAGAATTTTTTCCCCTGCTGTAGGTTGCCTCTTCATTGTGCTTCTTTCCTTTGCTACACAGATCTTTAGTTTGATGCACTCTCAGTTGTTTATTTTTGCCTTTGTTACATGTGCTTTTTGTGTCATATCCAAAAAAATCATTGTCCAGATCAATGCCAAGAAGCTTTTTCTCTTTGTTTTCTAGGAGTTCATGGTTTCAGGACTTACACTTAAGTCTTTAATCCATATTGAGTTGATTTTTGTATAAGGCGTAAGGTAAGTGTCCAATTTCATTCTTTTGCATGCAATACATATTTCTTTTAGTGCCCATACAGTGCTGAATGGATCCATGTGGTATAATGATTAAGAACAAGAACACTGGTGCCAGAGAAGTGTGGGTTCAGATTCAGGTTCTAGAACTCACTGTGTACCTCTGGATGAGGGTCTTAGACTAAATGCTTAGCATGGCTCCTGGAATTTGGCAAGCATTCAATAATAGCAGCTCATATATGTACATATAAGTATACATGTACAACAGCACTAGGTTTGCAAAATAAAAATCTTCGTAGAAAAGACTTCAATGATAAAGGAATTATGAAAAGTAAAAGACAACTATTCATCCTTGAAGCTTCTTTACTAGTAACACACAGAAAACCATAAAACGCAGATTCATAACATAGTTCTATGAATTAAGAGGTGAATCACTTAGGTATACACAAGGTGCTAGATAAATGCCAGGAAAATGCTATACTGCTAGAGAGTAATTATTTATATTACCGTTTAACTATTTTAACTATATTTGACTATACTGTCCCAACATCTTATCAGTCCAAATGCAATATTAAACACTATGTTGTATGATGTTCTGTACTTGATTTTAAATGAATCACAATGGGATTTGACATGATTTGTTACTTTTTAAGGTTTTTATATACTTGACGATGAGCTGAGCACTCAGTTTCGCTTCAGTTACACAATTACAAGATCCATTTTTAATCACACAATTATTCTTTCAAAGCTGAATGTGCATGTACAAATGTCCGGAGTGTAGACAGCTGTCCAAACAATAAGAATTCTATGTGTCAGGACAGGTGCTGTTATTATCCCCCAAATCCATAACACAAGTGTTCATTTATAAAAGATCTGAAGGAAAAAGACTGAATAAACATAAAAAATAAATAATTAAAGATCTCAGTAGTAAAACAAAGCAACGCATTTTAATTTATTCCATGCAGAAGAATCAAAAAATATTCAATGAAAAGTCAAAAAAAAATTATAGGGGGTTGTCCGCCACTATGGAAGTATTTTGCTTTGGGATATGTACTGCTTCAGAGTGTTATTAAGAATCACCTAGCACAGTTACAAAATCTGAAGAATCAACTTAATTTACACATTTTTAGACACAAGTTACTACTGGGCAAGGACCATCTTACTCATCATGGCTTTGCCAGTACCTCTCACAAATTAGGCACTGAATATATGAAGGAGCACTGCCAAGTGAAGACCTACAGCTCCTGGAAGAAAAGCCACACTGTGGTCAATCTGCACTGGCCCATAGGCTTAAAATCAATGGCTGGATGATCAAAAGCAGTAGTTCTCAATTAGGGGTGACACTACCCCCCAGGGGACCACTGGCAACATCTGGAGCCATTTTTGGCTTCACAACCTTGTGGATGCTGCCATCTAGAAGGCAGAGGCTAGGGGTGCTGCCAAACATCCTGTGATACACCGGTCAGCTCCACACAACAGAGAACTATCTGGCCCTAAATGTCAATGGTGCTAAGGTGAAGAAACCCTTAGTTAACTAATGGGTTGTGATGGTTATATCACACATATATTTATCAAAATTCACCAACTATACATTTTTTAATGAATGATTATATTATGTATAAATTTTCTTAATAACACTGTTAAAATGAATAAAATTAAAGAATAAAAAAGTTAACTTGATATTTATGATAATATTAGACAGTCATCCGGAGCCAAACCCACCAAATCTTACCTTGTTTAAATAAAAAAGCTTTCATTATACAATTGAGAACTCATTTTCCAAAAAAGAAAAGCAGCTGAAATGGAAATATGGAAGTAAAATGAGAAGCCTTTCATTATCTCTCAGCTAGCAGACCATTTTCCACATATCTTTGTATTTATCACCACATGTGATATTTAGGAACTTTGGATGAACATGAGCTCAAATGGTATGCTAACACATAAGACTTTTCATTCTAGAAAATACACTGACTTTTGTTAGTGAGACATTTTAAAAGGTCAAATATGGAAGGACTAGATTTGTACTCTGTACTGGCCTAAGCATACTGAGACAAGAAAGGTAAAGGTGATAATGATAACAGAGATAGTTGGCATCTTTTGAGTGCTTTCAATTTGCCAGGTATTAAACTAACCAATTCACTTGTGTTTTCATTTAACTGGTAAGCTTTATCAATTTCAGAAATTAAATGTTCCAGTAGGAACATTATTTGCTCATTTATATAGAATTGTATTCTAATTTCTCTCTTACATATCCCTCTCCTCTTCTAGTCTGAGATCTTCTGGAGGACAGAGTCTCTTGTCTTATTCATCATTATATCCCCAAGAGCCTGGTACCTTATCAAAAAATAGCGCATTCAGGGGAAAGAGGGGTAGAGTGTGTGCTTAGCATGCATGAGGTCCTGGGTTCAATCCCCAGTACCTCCATTAAAATAAATAAACAAACAAACAAACCTAATTACCCTAACCCCCCAAAAAAGGGAAAAAAGAATTCATTAAGAAAAATAGTGCATTCATTAGAGGTTTCTTTCATGAATAAAGACATCACTGCTTGGTAAAACATAAACCTAGGGAAACTATCTAAAACCCTCCAAATTTTGAGAAAAGATATTATCGTAAATCTAGCCAGTGAGCTCCTCCAAAAGCAGTTCATCTTGTATTCACAGTTACTAGTGAAGAGTCTAGCATACGATAGACACAGAATATTTTGAATTGAGTTTATCTTGAGACTAATTTTCAAAAGTTTTTCTAAGAGAAGGAAATGTGATCTACTCCTTTACATGGATCTTGACTCAGTAAAAACAGTTACTCCTTCTTCCACGTGTGCTTGTTTATAGCCCTTGTGTGGTTTCTGCCCTTTACATGAGCCATGTGCAGCTCTAATAATAACAATTAATGCACTCAGACAAGTTCAAAGGGAGGAAATATTTCACAACTATATATTTTTCAGAGTGAGATGCAGAGTGGTCATATTAAGTAAAGACAAATATTCCTTTCTAAGTCTAACACAGATCTCTACAGCCACCCAATTAGATTGTTGCCTTATCTAGGGAGCCATCATGTAGTCCTGCGGAGGGTACTGTGGAAAAAGGAAGAAAAGAAGTAGCAACAAGTTAAATGTGCTGAGGCAGAAACTACATGTCTATTTTGGGCATATCATTCATGCCACCTGTAACCAACCCTTCTGGTGTTTTATCAACAAAGATAAGAATGACGTCTCTTCTGTGTTTTAGCCGCTCAAAAAAGTTCTCACAAAACCTCAAACGTCAAGCATATTGGCCTAACAGCAGAAACTCTAAAGTATTTACTTGCATTTCTTTTGATTTAGAAAACATGTTTTCTTCTTTCTCTTCATGGACTAATATTTATGAAATACTCTCATACACATGCTTGTCTAGCATATACCACTCTAAGAAAGTTAAACAGAGAAGTTGCTGCCCTCTGAGTTTCTCTGTATTATAGGGAATAAGGGAGAGTAAACTAGAAGATCATATTCCCTCCAAATGTCACAATCAAATAGAGTATGTATATTATTATTGTAACCAAGCAATACAACAATAGTATAGCTCGGACCAAACTGAATGGAGAATATATGCTCTCAGAGTATGGCCTGGGTGAGCAAACATAAAATATAACGCCTTCCAACTTCTTTCAGCACAAACGATTTCTGCGTTTGTTCATTCTGAGAGGGGGGAATAAAAGCCCTCTTGGATAATCTCTGGTCACTTCAGAGTCAGTCTCCACCAGCAGATCCCTTCTCGGTCTCCTACCCAGTGAGTGGAAAGACCCCAGAGAGGGCTGCCAGAGAGCTGCAACACATGCAGAGCACTTGTAGTCCTTCTTGTTTTCTTATTTTTCCTGTTTTCATTGGCAGAATTTTTCCTCTGCCCAAAGCAGAGCTGCAAATGAAAGCAGCTGCCCCAAAGTGGAAGAGGTTCAAAGACCAGGGAAGAAAGAGAAAGGAGGTGGGGGTCAAATGAGGAAAACAACTGAGGACACCAAGAAGACTCTTGGCAACTCTGCCTGGTACAAACGTCTAAAGCAGAACACATGCCAGGGGACAGATGCACAGGCGGCAGCCATGGGCAAGGTGATGCATCCATAGGCTTTCAAGTGACAACAACTGAGTACTGTATTTTTATAGACTTGCCAACTTTTAACACTCCCAGGGCAAGAAGTATTTCCAAGTATTTTCCTCTGAACTTCTGGTGATCGCTTTTTGGGTTCCTGCCATATATTCATTTATGTTTCTGATTCACGCCACAGATGAAAATCGATTTGAAATTATTGTATGAATTTCTCCTTTTGGTTCCATAACTTAAAGGTATCAAGGAAATACAGGTATGGTGATTTTGGAATCTGACTTCAACAGGTGTGTTTAAAGAAATTAGTGTATATCTTAGCATTTTTTTTTTTAACTACAAAGTTTAGTGCTTCATTAGATATTAAAAGAAATCTTGAAGTTATTATGACAGGATTATAGTTAAAATAGTGCAGTTAATTACTTTCTTTTGAGGAAGAACTTAAGTGAAATAAATACAAATTATGGGACATTTCAGAATATATATTTTTAAAGATTTAAAGAATATATAAATACTCCACTGTATTTTAGAATTTTTAGAAAACTTATATGCAAATTAGCTTTATATACTTACAATTCAATGCCAATAATATATGAATTCTAGCACGTTGGGATTCCACAAGAGATCAGAAAACTTGACGGAGTGCACAGATTCTGGGAAGCAACTTGTTTGAATATATTTGCAAACTCCAGTATCTACACTTTTAGCACAAAAACTTTTCTATTTCTCCTTTAAAAAATATATTTAAAAGCAAGAACAACTGTGAAATAGCACCTACAAATATTTAATTATGTAGAAATTTCAGGAACGTAACTGTAGAACAGTAAACACTTTTCTACAGACTGACTGCCAAATCTAGAAGCCTTTTCTTTCAGGCAGCACTTTCCCACCATCGTGAGAACCATTTCTCATTAACAACCAAATTGTTTTCAGATGCTGTGCTATACGGGGTTTCCTTAGAAACCGTTTGGTAAAAGACTGCGGCTTTCTTCCATAGAAATCTCAGCAGTGAAAAGGCAGATTTTCTGGCATAAATCAAACCCAATTTCTAGGGTTCACTAAACCCTTTCTCCTCAAAATAATGTTTTGTGACTTGATCTTAGCAGTTTATAGTACATGCAGGAGAGCTGGTGTGAACCAGTTTTAAATGAATTTTATTCCACTTCTTTTGTCATTTGACTGAAATCACCTCCAGGGCTTGTTATACCTTGCTGAAGGTTTAACTGCACAACTAATGGGCAAAATAGTACATTTTACTGTATGTTTTTCCCCACTAAATTTGCCCAGGTGAATTAATCTCTGTATTGTTAGGGTAATATCTGTTCTGATTTCGGAGTTGTTCCTACCTAGAAATATATATTTTTAAAAGGAAATTGGGCAACAAAAATGTTTTCTGTACTAAAATTGGAGATATTTCAACTGGCTAATATACACAAATACAGACTAATAATGTTTTAGGAGTTTCTAGACGCATGCAAATTCATAAGAAATACACCAAAAAAGAAGCATATGTATCAATGATTATGTCTCAAGTGTGAACTTGGCAGAGTACTTTAAATGGAAATCTAAAATTGCTACTGGGATGGAATTATGCTTCTCCGCATCTCCAGACCTTTTGCATACATTGTTCTCTTTGCCAACAATGTGCACCTGCCTCCCAAACAATCTTATTCCTCCCTCAGACTTTGTTCAACTATCTCCTCATTCAATCATTCACTCATGCATTCATTGATTCAATGAATTTTTACTGAGCACCTACTATTTGCTAGATTCTGTGCTAGATACTGGGATGAATAAGGGAGACAACATCTTTCTTCACGGAGCTGATGACTGAGTGTGAATCATTCCTACTTTCCTGACTTTCCCAGAAATAGACACTACCTTCTTGGTGCTACCATTATTTATCAATTTAACAACTATCTAAGAAGCACCTACTAAGTACTAAGCACTTACCATGACTTACTACAATTACTTATTTGTGAATCTGCTTCACCTATTTGACCGTAAGCCCTTGAAGGAAAGAGCTTTTCTATATCTTCGTTTTCCCAATACCTAACACAATTCCTGGAATATAGTAGGTACAAAGTAAGTGCTTGCTGAATGAATGATTGAAGCAAACTAAAATATTCTAGCTAACAGAACAGGCTTTCCACTATTTGAAAAACTGTAATGTACCATAGGCTTACAAAAGTATTGGCCCTGATTTGCTAAAAACTTCAGCCAAACATTTTAGGGATAGGAAAGATAAATATCGGAGAAATGATCAAGCTGTTCTAAGCAGTTTAGCAACTTGAGTCCCTAATATTACCAAGTAAGTCTTTCCCAAGATTGAATTAATAAGTTTATAGGATGATCCGCTCAAGTTCAAAAAATAATTCAAAATAGAAATTGGTCCATTTAATCAGGTAACACAAGTCTTGTGGCAATTTGGTTTAAGGGTATTTTGAATTAAAAAATGCAACCCAGGGGGAGGGTATAGCTCAGTGGTACAGTGCATGCCTAGCATGCACGATGTCCTGGGTTCAAGCCCCAGTACTTCCATTAAGTAAATAGATGAATAAACCAAATTACCTCCTCCCTTCAAAAAAAGATTAAATAAATAAAAAATTTTTAACTGAAAAAAAAAATGCAAAGGGTTGCCCACATGTTCTAAATAAAGGTACCTGGTCACTTCTTTCTTTCCCTATTTCTGATAATTACACAATGCATCTCAAAATTCCCTGTGAAATACTGATGTATTAAGTTAGAAATTTCCAGTTAACTGATTTGGGTTTATATCAGAAATTATCTTATACTATAATCTTATAAATAAATCAAATCTTATAAATCTCATACTAAAATCTCATAAGCTCTCTAAGGGCTTGCTTAAATATATGATTAAAAAATAAAATTGAAAACATTCTATTAATTAATTCTTCTAGTTATGAAGGTGCCCCTTGCCTGTTATATCCCATTCTTACCTTAGTTCTACTGATTTTTCCAACATTTTTTCATAGCATTTAACCCCTCAAACATACATATACAGTCTTGTATACATACACAGGTGCACAAACATGACATATACACATACAGGGAAGAAAATCTTGGTCAAACCTACTTTTCAGTTTTGTCTATGACATCACATAAACCTTTCACTTAAGCTTTTTGCCTTCTTTTCCTGGTCCCTGAATTTTTTTTAAGTAGTAGGGTGTTCTAATTTGCAAACCTGAATTGCTTTTAATTTGAAACTGGCTTGGCATTCTCACTCAATATATTCATTAATATACTATAAGAACTCAAAATTTTAAGAAAACTATTAAACTTGGATTAGGTTAAGCTGCAGATATGTTGAGTCTTCAGTAACAAGGGCTAGAGGTTTAGGGGAGAGGTCTGGACCAGGCCAGTGGCAGGATGACCAATTCATCCTGCTTCAGCTGGGATTTTCCCAGGTTAGCACTGAAATTGCATGTCCCGGTAATGCCCTCAGTCCTAGGTAAACCAAGACAGGCAAACCTCATGGGTGACCGTCTGAAGGACACTGAACTGACAGGAGCCTGATCTCTCAGGCAGTCTAGTGAGCTACTAACTTCCAAAAGAATAGTAAATACAGATGTGGTTCTGAGAAGACTCAGGAACAATGAAATCTAACTTAGTTGGTAATAGAGGATGGTCAGGGCCTGTAGACAGAAGAACTGGAGTCCAGTAATCTGGACCTGGGTTAATGTAGCCCTATGGGGTATTTATGGAGCGAGGATACAAAGCCTGTTTTAGGAAAGCTGGCCTTGGTGCCATTAATTTGGTAATACTGATGGTAGTGAAATGTTTTCTGACCTGCTGGGAATGAGCTTGCTGGTGAAGAGCTTCCAGTTATATCGGTGAAATAAATCAGTGAAATATATCAGAAGATAGACCTGGATGAAATTAAGATTCAAATGGGCTCAGAGTTACACAGCTAGGAAGAGGCCCAGAGAAATGTTAAATCTAGATATTTCTGCCCCCAGGTCTGTTGCTCGTTTAAGTAAAGGTTATAATATAAATTCTATTCAAAGAAATCCATTCTCTTACACTAGTTGTGTCCATGTCACTTCCTGTTTCCCAGATCGTTAAGTTCTACAAAGGTAAAGGCTATTCCTTCTTTATCTTTGTATCTCAAAATTAGAAAAATGCTCAAAAGAGAATAAACATTCGATAAATGTTGCTGAATTAATGAGTCTTGCATATTCCTACCTTGTTACCTTACTCTTCCGAGGTGTTTCTGCTTGCCCAAAGGAATGTCCTTTTTCTAATTCTGTTCAACTTTTAAAATCTAGCTTAGGTTTTAGAATCTTTACTTGAGCTCATAGAGATCTCTCACCTCTCTGAACTCCACTTCAGCATTTTATCTTTTCATGCATTTAAATCCTATTAATTCTCAAAGGTATCACCAGCTCCTTTGCATCCTTCATTATTATGCCTTCAGTAGACAGTCAGTCTGGGTGTTGCTATTTTGTGTACAAAACAATTCCTTTTGTCCTTTGTGAGGAACCTAGCCCTACCACATCTAAAACATGGAGACTGTCAGTATATTGATAAGGTTTTTTTTTTTTTAAGAAGAAAGCATTTCTTTATGAAAAGAAATTCTCAGCATTTTCTAAAAGAGAAAAACATTAATAAATGGTTGATATAAATAATTAAAAATAGAATACTTGCAATAAAAACTAGTAAAAGCCCAATTACTTTTGGGGAGCTACAATGCAGCAAACCTAGTTATGAAAATCAAGTTTGTAGCCTGATTATTTCTAAGTGATGGACTGGACTGGGGGAAACATCTATGAAAAGACAAATATATAAAAACTACACCACTTACTAAGTATAAAAGTAAAAACAAATAAATATTTTCCACTTTTGAATCAAGACATTTGCTTACTTGTTTTTGTTTTGCAATGATGAAGATTCTATATTGCAGAAAAGTCTGGATTTTCTTTCTCAATTCCAATCTTTAGTAAATCCTTTCTTTTTTTTTCCTACAGGGCTGGGGAAACTCAGTCTATAACTGACTTTTGTCAGTTATTAGACAGCTATGAAAAAAATCACACCAAAAATGTGTTCCTGGTTCCCTTTTTAGTGCCAAAAAAAAAAAAGTTTTTTTTCCTGTTCAAGATTATAGTTCTGAATGCTAATTCCAAAACCTTATAGACTGTATGTGATATAAAATGATCATGCATTTAAAAAACTGATTGTAAAACCAGAAGCAGAATTACTATGAAGCTAATGAAGCACAAGTTATAAGGCTCCTTTGCACAGTCCTTCTCCAAAGCACTGACAGGGACTCTGGCGATAAATCTAATGACTACACACTTGTCAAATAAAATTCATATTTTATGGCAAGGCAAGAAAAATTTCAACATGAAACATTCTTCTCTGCCCTTTGGCTTCTTCTCACACACTGTGCATTCTGTATTTGCATTATGCATCGAGAAGCCATCAAGAGCAGCATTGACACGGCAACTCCTTAAAAGATAACATTCTTTCTCGAGCTTGTAACGGGTCACATGACCCACCAGGGTGACGCTTAGATCTGGATTATGTAAACTGTCAATAATGTACAGTCATCTGTCTCAAAAAACTTATAAAACTGTGCCTTGATTTCTAATGGACAGAACAGTTCTCAGAGCTCTCTGAGATGCTCTTCCAGGGTTATAATCCTCAAATTTGGCTTGAATAAAATTTTCCATTTCTTTCTTAGATTGACTGATTAATTTTTCATCAGCACACTTTTGTACAGTTCATAAAGTAAGATATATTAACTACAATTAGTTGAGACCACTGTCTCTTTTCATGATTTTCCATCACTTTACCTCATGGTTGGTGTGTTAGAGTAACTACATGCATTTCAGAATTCAGATAAGAGGAAGTTGGGTTAGGGATGTATTTAGCTTGAATTTAGTGGGATAGGATTATGTGGTCTGCAGAGTTTTATGTGTAAGTAAATTATAACTATCCAAGCAAGTTCAAGACTAGCTTCCAGCATTACTTTTATCACCATGTGTACTGACTCATTCATAATGATGACACAAAAATGGAGGTCCAAAGGTCATTTTATGGCTTGAATGTGTCTAATGCCTGGTAGTATGTAGCCAAGTCAAGAAAAAATTTGAGAGCAGTTTTCTTAAATTTGACAACAATCTTAAAAATTTAGATGCTATTACTAATAACAAGTTTAATAATGAGTTGTAAACTTAGAAAACAACTTTTCTTCTACCAATAATAAAAAAAAACCTTCAGATTCTATTCATGAAAGATTACCTTCAAAGGGTATTGTCCTTCCGTTGTAAACAACTAGAAAATGAGAAAAAATATACGAAATATGATTTTAAGACATTGTACAAAAGGCAGTGCAGAATTGTGATCTCTGAAAGAAGGGTCATAAATTAGTAGTGAGGATAAATTAGTTCCCCAAAAGGCCCCACAATAACAAAGCTTAAAGGCAAGACTTAAAAGGATAAAACATGCACTTAACTGCACACCAGAACAGATCTAAAGAGATCTAGCAGAACTCTTCAAAGAAATGCAACAAAATCCAGTAACCAATAGTAAAATCCAGTACCCAACAGTAAAATTCACAAGGTCTAGTATTCAGTCAAAATTTACCAGGAATGCAATGGAGTGAGACATTATAACCCAAAAACAGTAAAAATTAATCAATTAGAAACATACCTAGAAACAGCACAGATTGGGAGAAAATGTTTACAAAAGACATACCAGATGGAGAACTGTTATCCAAAATATACAAAGAACTCTTAAAACTCAACAATAACGCGAACAACTTGTTTTGAAATGTAGTTAAATACCTGAACAGACAGCTTGCCAAAATATATACACATAGATGGCAACTAAACATGCAAAAAGATGCTCCACATCATATGTCATCAGATAAATACAAATTAAAACAACAATGAGATATCACTACCCACTGGTGAGAATGCGGAGCAATAGAAAGTCTCATTCATTGCTGGTGGGAATGCAAAATGATATAAAACCTTTGGAAGACAGTTTGGGAGTTTCTTACAAAACTAAACATACTCTTACCATATGATCCCGCAATTGTGCTCTTTGGTATTTACCCAATGATATGAAAACTTTGTGTCCACACAAAACCTGCACAGCAATGTTTAGAACAGCTTTACTCATAATCATCAAAACTTGGAAGAAACCAAAATGTTCTTCAGAAGGTGAATGGATAAACTGTGGTACATCCAGACAACGTCCAGACAATGGAATATATTAATCAGTACTAAAAAGAAATTAGTCATCAAGCCATAAAAAACATGAAAAGAAAAGAAGAGAAAAGATAAGACATGCAGGGCATGTAAATATATATTACTAAGTAAAAGGAGCCAATCTGAAATGGTTACACTCTGCATGATTCCAACTAAATGAAATTCTGGAAAAGCCAAAACTATGGAGATAATAAAAACATTAATGGTTACCAGGGGTTATGGGTTAGGGAGGGATGACCAGGCAGCGCACAGAGGATTTTCAGGGTAGTGAAACTACCCTAAATGGTAATACATGTCATTAAACATGTGTGCAAACCTATAGAATGTACAACACCAAGAGTGAACCATAGTGTAAGCTATGGACTCTAAACGATAATGATGTGTTGATGCAGTTTCATCAATTGTAACAAATGTACCACTCTGATGGGGATGGTAATAATGGGGAGACTATACACGTACAGAGATAGAAGATGTGTGTAGGAAATCTCTCCACCTTCTGCTCAGTGCTGGGAATCTAAAATTTCTCTAAAACATAAAGTCTATTTAAGAAAAAAAAACTACCAAACTGAAACAGACAAGCAGTGTGTAAGTTACATGTGGGACCATACCAAGAAATCTAACATATGTATAATTATAATCCCAGAAGGAAGGTGTGGAACATAAAAATATTTGAAGAAATAATGGCTAAAAGTTGCCCAAATTTGATGAAAACTATAAACCCACAAATCCAAGAATCTCAATGAGTCCATGTAGAGGAAACATAAAGAAAATCACACTAAGGTAAATCACAATCAAATTGCTGAAAACTAGTGATAAAGAGAAAATAAGAAATGCCAGAGGACAAAAAGACACATTGTATTCAGAGGGACAAAGAGAAAGCTGACAGCCAATTTCTTATCAGAAGACACGCAGACCAGAAGACAATGGAGAGATCTCCTTAAAAGTGCTGAAAGAAACTGTCAACCTAAAATCCTAACCCAGCAAAAATGTTTTCAAAAATGTAGTCAGAACACAGACTTTTAAAAATGAACACAATTTGAGAGAATTAATCACTAGTAGACCTGTACAAAAATAAATGTAAAAGTTCTTCAGCCAGAGGAAAATGATACCAGATAGAAATCTGGACCTACACCAAAGAATGATGAGTACCAGAAATGGTAAATATATGAACAAATACAAAAATACCTAGTTTTCTCATTTTTAATCTCTTTAAAAATAATTATTTGTCTGTTTATATTATTTATAATAATATAAATAAGGTTTATAAAATATATAGAATTAAAATACATGACAATAAGAGTACAAAGGATAGGGAAGAATAGTATTATGTTATTTGAGGGTAGAACATAAGTTAAAGATATACACTGAAAAACCTAAAGTGACTACTAAAAAAAAATAAAATAAAACCAGCCAGTTAGTGGAGATCAAATACCCTATTAATAATTTTTTAAGGTAGGAAAATAGAGGAAAAGGGGGAAAAATAAAAGGAGAGAAATATAAAACAAATAGTAAGATGGTAGACATATACCAAATAGTATCAGTAATAATACTAAATGTAATGGCCTAAACACTACAATTTAAAACATGGATGTCAGATTGGATTAAAAAAGTAAAATCTAACTATGTACTGTCTACAAGAAATCTACCTTAAATAGAGAGGTAGGTTAAAAGTAAAAGAATGGAAAAATATATACCCTATAAACACTACTCAAAAGAAAGATGGAATAGCTATATTAATATCAGTTAAAGCAGACTTAAGAAACAAGAAAGCATCAGCAATAAACAGATACATTTCACAATGATAAAAGAGTCAATTATTCAAGAAGATAAAACAGTCTTAGTGTGTATATATCTAAGAGCTTCAAAATGCACAAAGCTAAAATTAATAAAACTGGGGGAAAAATGTACAAATCCACAGTTAGATATTCTAACAAATCTCCCTAGCAACTCAAACAAACAAAACAAAACATTAAGTGTGTAGAAAGGCCTAAACAACATATCAACCAATTTGACCTAACTGGCAGAAATAGAACACTCTACCTAACAACAGAAGATTATCCATTTTTTTTCAAGGGCCAATGGAACATTCCTCAAGGAAGAGCATATTCTGGGCGAGAAAACAAGTCTCAATGAATTTAAAAAGAATGAAATGAAATACAGGATTTTCTCTAACCACAATTCAATCCACTAATTAAACTAGAAATTAAGAAGATATCTAGAAAAAATCCCTACCTATTTGGAAATTAAACAAAACACTTTAAAATAATTATGGGTCTTAGAATAAATCATGAAGCAAACTCAATATATTTTGAGCTAAATGAAAACATCAAAACCTTGCTGGATATTGCTAAAGTGGTACTTAGTGGGAAATTTATAGCATTAAATGTTACATTAAAAAAGAAGAGTTCTAAAATTAATGATCTTCGCGTACAACTAAAGAAACCAAGAAAAGAGGAACAAATGAAACCCAAAGTAAGCAGAGGAAAGAAAATAATAAAATAATGGCTTAAATAAATAAAAGAGAAAATAAACAAAACAAGATAAAATCAATAAAAAGCAAATGCTTTGAAAAGAAATCAAATTAATACACTTCAAATTGGAATAAATGTAAAAAAAAAAAAAAAAGACCCACATGATCAATATCAGAAAGAAAAAAGGAGATGTAATTACAGACCTTACCCACATTTCTGGATTTCTCTATTTCATTATTCCAGTCACTATAGTTCAAGGTCACAGTACTGCTTTGATTTCTCTCTTGCTCACAACAATCACCAAGTCCAGTCTGCAATGTTTTTCTCATCTGTTCAGTTTTTTCCCTTATCAAAAATCACTTGAATTTTGTATTTTATTACCTCCCAAGGAGAGAACATTCTTTTTTAACTTGTCTCCTTGCTTCTAGACTATTATCCTAAAGTCCCTCCATGCATTACTTAACTCATTTATTTACCCAAAAAAGTATTACGCAGCACTTTCCGTGTATCAAATGATGGACTCTTCATTGAAGATTCGTGTTATCAAATACCTCAGTCTAGTGAAAGACTGACATTTACGTAAAAGAATACAGGGCAGTATAATATGTATGTTCAGATACGTATAAAGTTTAATAAGATAAACACAGAGTAAGTGATGAACCCTGTCTAGGCGAGGAGGACATGCAAGGCTTCAAAGAGGTCACGATGTTTAAGTTGCATCTTATAGAACAAGTCATTCTCAGGCAAAGGGAATAACACAGATAAGGACACAAACATGAAAAGCTCGGTATGATGTTCAAAGGATGGTGAATAGTGGGTATGGTGTGACTGGAGTGTAGTGTTTGTAGGCGACTGTGGCAGAAAGTAAGGGCTGATAGGTGGAAAGAGCCAGAGAATAGAGAATTTGTATGTTATGATTAAAAATTCAAATTTGGTGCTATAAATAATTATAAAAAGCATTATAAAATATTAGAGTGACACGATCAAATATGTATTTTAAAAAGAACAGCTGATGAATATGGAAGGAAACTAGAGATGGAAAAAGACTAGAGAAGATGAGGCAAGTTGGGCACCTTCTTCAACGGTCCAAGCAAGAAGATGATACAGGCGGCAGGAATGTAGAAGAGTCAGATTCAAGAGATATTTTTGAAGTAGCAGGGCTTGGTAACAGGGTGCTGTCAGTGTCAGGAGTAAAAGAAGTCAAGGAGATAACTCCCAGGTTTCTGGTTTGGCCAACTGGAAATATAGTGTAGCCATTCACACAGAAATGAGTATAAAAGGAGACAAATTATGGGAAAGAGCCTACTTTTGAGCATGCTGACACTGAGGTACCTTTGTACATACATATATGGAGTTATCCATAAACAGTCAAATATAGATCTTTAAGTCTTATCACCCTTCCTAAAATATGCTTTAATGGTCACTTCCTGTCTCAGAACTTTCCCATAGTTTCCCCACTACGTGCAGGACGAAGTCCAAATGTTTATCTTCGTACTGAAATTTCTCCACAATCCGGATCTAAGGTACCCTGTAAGTCTTTACTTCCACTACTCCCATATTGTCTTTTGTAGTCATTCTCAAAACGTGGTACTGGGACCAGCAGCAGCACCAGACCCTAGGAATTTGTTAGAAATGAAACTTTACAGGTACCACCCGAGACCTATAAAACCAGGAATCAGAGACTCTGGAGGTAGGATCCAGCAAGCTGTGTTTTAATAAGCCTCCTCCTGGTAATTATAACGCATGCTAAAGTTTAAGGACTGTTGACATATAGAAACTCTAAAATCCAACAAAAATGGACTTGCCATTCACCCAAGTTGCCCCCTCTTGTCTCTGACTCGTGTCGTTCTCATTAAAAGAGCTGCACCAGCAGAGCAGGTGTCCACAGACAACAGATGATGAATAACTGACGAACCACATCACTTACTTTGCTAAAAGGTATCCATTTTCACATTTATATGATCATTCAGTATTCTGAAGAGAATTACATTTGTTAAATATTACTTAGGTCGAGAACATTTTTCTGAAAAACCGTGTTGGTGAAATTCACGTAATACCACATGCAAACAAGTCACAGACATAAAACAGACCTATACTTGGAGTGTGTACCTAGTCAAAGAAATAACAGTGCAAGGGCTTCCTACAGTTCCTTTGAAAGCAGCTGACAGCCCAAGCAGCTCATTTTGGTTAGAAAATAGAAGAGTGGCTTCCCTCTAGCTCATACTTAGAGCAAATGCCTGTTGTGGTTTCAGCCTAAGCATAGATCAAAGAGCTTCTTTTCTTTCCTCTCTTCTTAGTTTCACTGGAATTTGAAAATGACAGAACTTTTCTTCTCACTGGGTTGTTTTAAAAAGATCAGATGGTTTATGAGTCTTAAAATTGCCCTTTCCAGAAACTCGGAGCATAGCAAGTGCACTGATTCACAGGGAGACCATCAGGGCTCAAAGCCCAGGGCCATCACCTACTAGGTGGTTATTCTTGGATAACTTAACCTCTGAGTATTTATCTTCTCATTTTTTAAATGGCGATTTAAAGAATTCAGTAAGTGTAGTTCTGGTCCAAGATGGCGACCTAGGAGACTCCTCCCACGGACACACCAAACCTACCGCTACATGGGGAGCAATTCTCTCTTAGAGAAATCCAAAAATCAGCTGAATGACTCCTACACACTTGACAAATGAGAAAATATCCACATAAAAATGGGTAGAAAAAGCTGAGACATACCCTTTCCATAAACTACATTGCTTGCACAGTGACATACAATAGGGTGGATTTCACAATTCCTAGCTTGTTCCTGAAAAGTGAAGGGTTTGGACCCAACATCTAGTGCTCCATGCTTTAAAGACTCCCACTGAGGAAAGGATCTCCCCCAAAACCTAGCTCTGAAAGCCAATTAGGCTTATGGCCACGAGACCCAAATGGCTTTAGCAAAAAAGAAACAGTTCTTTTTATTTTACAACAATTTTTTAAATTTATTTTTTAATGGAGGCATTGGGGATTGAACCCAGGACCTTGTACATGGTAAGAACATGCTCTACCACTGAGCTATACCCACCCTTTGTTTTATTTTATTTTAACTGAGTTCTAATTGACATAAAACAGAGCCATTTCCTTATAAGGAAACTTCACTTATTTAAGCTCTCCTCTCTCTTGGGAAGATTCCCACAAAAGTGATATTACACGGAATCTGACCATCCAAAGGAAGGACCTGAAATGGCACTTTAACACTGTCAAAGCTTTGAAATACACAAGCCATCATAGACACTCACATCCTGTTATTGGCTCGATCCAACAACATGAGTATTTTTATTAAAAGAATCATTTTTAATATGCCCACTGTTAATATAGCAGGAAATTAGAGGTTCTAACTCTGATGTGCTTAAAAAGAAATCTCTGTAAGAAAACTGTAAAACATAATTTGGATTCAAAGATGTTTATGTTGGTTACATTCAATTTTAATTACAGGTGATTCTTTTAGGGTTTGCTTTGGGGAAAAAAAAAGAAACTTGTTGAGAAATTTATAATTGACATCTACAATGTGAAAACAGGTAAAATAATATAAAACAGTGCATACTATTTTAAAGAATTTGTGAGTAATAACAGTCATTTGTTTTTCAAGCTGTTACTGGAACTGTAAAATACAGTCTGTCCTCTTATCTCAGAAGAACAGTTGTTCTGTCTCCTTTCCAGTTAACCTCCCACCACTGTACCTGATAACCTTCTCTTCTGTCACCCCCACTAAGGCCTAAAAACTATTCTTAAATTTTATAGACTATTTTTAAACTATTTTTAAATTTTATATGTCTGTTTCTGTGTCTATATCTCTATTTCTGACTCAATCTCTATCTCTAGATAATTTATCACTATGTCTCTCTTCCTCAGTGTAGATTTTGCCTCAAACTACAATGCTGTTTTTCTTTTTGTAAGAAATTTCCAGTGTTGGGGGGGGTGTTTCCATTTTAAGCACCCACTAATTTATTTCTTGATGCCTTGCAATATAGCCTCCTACTTCACCACCTCTCTAAAGTAACTAAAAGTTCCTTGTCCTGGGTTGAATGGTGTCCCCCCCAAATTTCACACCCACCCCAGAACCTGTGAATGTGACCTTTTCTGGAAGAGGGTCTTTGCCAATGTAATCAAGTTAAGATTAGAACATATAAGAGCTGATCTTAAATCCAGTGACTGATGTCCTAATAAGAAGACGGGAATTGGGACTTAGAGACAGACACTCAGAAGGAAGAGGGCCGTGTGAAGAAGGAGCCAGAAACTGGAGTGACGCAGTGATAAGCCAACAATACCAAGGACTGCCCGTCACCACGAGAAACTAGAGGAGGCAAGGAAGGATTCTTCCCTAGAGCCATTGGAGGGACCAGGGCCCTGCTGACACCTTGATTTCAGGCTTCTGTCCTCCAAAACTATGATAGAATACATCTCAGCTGTGCTGTGCCTCCTGGCTTGTAGTAGTGTGTTGCTAGGAAACCGATACATCCTCCTAATCACAAAATACAAGTTTCTTTTTATTCCTCATTTTCCTTGGCAAGGAAGGCTTAACTGTACCTGCTACAGTAAAACTCCTTTACTGGGATCTTCATGAGCTATTCTCCCTCCATTTTCCTTACTATGGGCCTACCTTACCACGGGTTTACTCCAAACCTTTGCCCTTTTCATTCTTTCTCCCATAGAACCACTCCTACTCTCGTGATGCCAACTATTGCTTCTATGTAGATAATTTCCAAACCTAAATCTTCAACTCTTATCTATCTTTTGAGCTTTAATTCCTACATTTTCAACAACAGTGGTTTTTAAATTCTGTATTTTTTTAATTTTATCTTTATTTTTACAGACATTTTTGTAGTAAGAGCCACATAGCCTCTTAATGTGCCAAGCACTTTACATACATTCACTTGCTAATATTCATAACAACCTAATGAAGCCCTTACTATTATTATGCCCTGATTTAAAGATGAGAAAGCTGTAAGGCCCTGAGTGGTTAAATAACTTGCCCAAGTTCCCAATGTCAGTAAGTGGCGGAGCTGGAATACAAACCCACAGTTTCACTTAGCATAGTGAGTCTGACTCGTATTTAGGCAACTCAGACCTCTTTGAGAATCTGGTGAAACTATGGTCATTCTCCACAGAAAAATATGCAAAAAATTTCCCATAAAAATTTAGCGAGTTCTTGTATCTCTTAGAAGTCCACTTGTGGACCCAAGTTAAGAACACCTGTATTGGAAAGAACTGAATTACTACAAACCTCCCAGTAATAAGAGAAAACAAAAACTGGATTCAACAGCCTTATTTGATTCATTAACTTGATTATCTAGGAAAATATAATTTCTGCTACAGGCAGCAAATTAGCAGATCTTCATCATAAAGAAAATGGTGACCATCATGCCCATTCATTCCACACAAATTTAATGAATGACACCCAGTCTAGAAAGGAAAACAAAGCATGTAAACAAATAATTACAATATAATGCAATGGTTATGACAGAAGAATAACCTTTGTGGATCTGTGGATAGTAATACAGAAGAATAGGATAATGATGAACAAGAGCAGGTTAAAAAAATCATTATAATTAGGAAAAAATAGACATGCAAGAGATGATTAGAGATCCTAACCCAAGGCAGTGGAAGAAGTAAGAAAGGAGTAGATTCATGGGTTGCCAAAGAGGAAAGAACTGTCCAAGTTTAGAGGCTGATGTATAAGACGAGAAAGAAAGAGAGAGTAATCAAGTACAACTCTGAGATTTCTAGATAAGATGATTAGGTGTAAAGATGGCATTAATTAAAACAGGAAAAAAGGAGAGAAGGGAGCTGTGGTCGGGAGAGAAAAAATTCCATTTGGACATGTCTGGTTTAAGACTGGACTGAGGCAACAATGCAGAAATGCTTACTGGTTGGAAATATAATTAAGAGTTCAGGTAAGAGATTGGGTAAATATTCTGGAGTCAAACATATTATGGACATAGTTTAAGAAGTGAAATGGGAAAAACCCAATGGCAAAGGCTCTGTAATCAGTCAGTGACCTGCAGACAAACAGAACCAACAGCAGATGTGTGTGTGTGTGTGTGTGAGTGTGGGTGTGTATTTTAAAGACATTTATTTTAAGGACTGGCTCATGTGATTGAGGGTGGTTGGCACTATAAAATCTGAAGGGCAGGCAAGGCAGAAATGTTTAGGGTGGGCAGGCCAGCAGGCTGGAAACGTAGAAATTCAGGGAGATATTGCTGCTGCAGTCTTGAGGCAGAGTTTCTTTTTCTCCAGGAAACCTCAGTTTTTGCTCTTAAGGCCTAATTAGATGAGGCCCAACTGCATTATCTTCTTAAAGCCAACTGATTATAGATGTTAGCTAGATCTACAAAATACTTTGAAAGCAGTATCTAGATTAGTGTTTGATTAAGTAACAGTATACTATAGCCCAGCCGAGTTTACACGTACAATTAACCATCACAGGAGCGAAGACAGCACCCAGCAGTGAATGGAAAAACACAGGTCTGCAAATACCAACAAGTAGGCAGAGGAGTAGAAGAAGGGATCAAAGAAGCCAAAATGGAAGAGACCATCAAAAAGATGATCAAAACTGTCAAGTACCCGGGGGTCACATGCTGAAATCAGTTCATGGAACTTGACATTTAGTGGTTCACTGTGACTTCAGTAAGATCTATTTTGGTGGAATTTAGGTAAGGGAGCAAGACTGCAGTGGATTGAAAAGTGAAAGGCAGTTGAGGAACTAAAGGCCTGATTACAGTATATTAGTAAGAACAATAACTGAAATGTTCTGAAAAACATTTTCCCCTTCCTTCAGCTGGGACGTCCCCACTATCAAATTATGTGGGTCTTCCCCAAGGCTAAACCCACTCCCTGAGGGGCCACTTGGCAACAGGTACAGTCATGGCTATTTAGATGCCAAGCATTATGGAAATTAACTTCATGTCAGAGATTACAAATTAGACATTACAATGGAAATTTTGATAATACTCTTAAGAGCTATAAAAGAATCAAATCCCTAGAAATTAAAAAATGTACAGAGAAATGCAAGTGTATTCATTATTAAATATTACTTAAAAATCATTGGTAACCTATGAATTATTGTGGTATTAGAAGAGTTTCAATTTTACACGTCCAGTTTTGTTTAATGGTTACTGACTGCGTATCATGTGCAAAATATCATGCTAAATATAGTGGAAAGAGGGAAGGGTGGTCAGCAGAGTACAAAAATAAAATATAATCCCTCTCCTTAAGATGATTAATTTGCTTTGTTTCTCTTACTTGAATTCAACCAGGCTTAAAATGTGCTTGGCATTGGAAATAAAGAGAAAAGTAAGACACTAATCAAGTCCTCTGGCTTTCAAGGATTCACGTCAAACTCAACATCTGTTTATTGATTTGATGGGAATAAAATCTTAGTAACTTAAAGTTAAGGATGGGCAGGATACACAGTGGTTAAAATCTTTGGAATCAGATGGAGTCAGCGTTCAGTCCCAGACCTAAACACTGTAAACTTCAGTTTCCTTATTTGTAAGCTAGATGGTATCACATATAATCTCATAAGGTTGTTGTGCCAATTGAATGAGAAAACTTATTTCAAAGCACCTAGTGTGGTTTCTAGCATATGGCAGAAGATTTTTAAAAGTCAGTGGTTATTATTACTAAAGTATCTAGTCTAAATCTCTCATTTATTAGCTAATGACCCTGAAACCCCAGAAGAATGTCTAAGGCTAGTGAGCAGACAAGTTAGGGCTAAAATCCAGAAGGACTTAATGGGGGCAGAGGTGGGGGGCAGGCGTCAGTCTGCAGTTCGAGAACTAAGCATTTCCAGACAGACTGCTAAGTAACTGTCATAATTCTTCCCTATGAGTTTCATTAGAATGTAGTTTTTTAAAGCTAAACTTACAGGGAAATACACCTGTTTCAGTATACTTACAATTGCCTTTGAGTTTTCTTTCTTTTTTGTTCTTTGTTTCTCTGTTTCTCTCCTCTGCTATTCTTCACCACAACACAGGGACACAGTCCTTTGCCCGGCTTTTGAAGAATGTTCTGCACTAACTTACCTACACTCTTCCTGTCTCTTCTCTATTTACAGTGTGGATGAGTCACATGGGTAGAACTGTAACTGAACTACTGATCAATGGGCCAGTCCTTGATTTTCAGTGTCCAAAGGATACAGATGAGCTGCAGAGATTTCCTGGGGGCCTGGGTCAGGCAGTGGAAGGGACATCTGAAGGGGCAGCTAAGAAGTCAAGATGCTCAGGCCTCACCACAGGCCTCTATTGCATTCCAGCCCATAAATCTTAACTATGCTGCTTTTTCATCCCTTCCGTGCTGATGTCAGGGACAGTGGGTACCGTGGAAAAGAGCTTACATTTTGGAGTCAGTTGAACTAAATTCAAATCTGGGGGGTTCTGCAACTTACTAGCTTTGTAACTTTGATTCAGTTACTTTGCCTTCCTAAATCTTAATACACTTACCTGTAAAATGGACCTTATACTTAGTTACCAGGATTATGGTAAAGGTTAACCAAAATACTGAATGTAAAACACCTAACTCATAGCAAGCTCTTAGCAACACCCCTCCCGTGATCCTGATACTGACTTGACAGTCTGATGCTCATCTCCAGTTTTGTTTATTTTTTATAACTCATTTCAAAATAAGCATTTAATTATGATGAAGGCACAGACAAGTGGCCTTCCATTTGGTAAAGAAATGATTTTAGATCCCACCACAGAACATAAAATGAAATGTTATTTTGGAAAATATTGTAGCATGTACAATGGTTCACTAGAGATACTACTAACTAAAGTGTTAAGCAAGACATTTGCTTTGGGTTAATTTCAGGAATGTTTTCATTGCAAGTTATGTGTGTGTTGATTTTTTGTTTTTTCTAGTAAATTTATGTACAGTGAAATACACAGATCTTAAGTGTAAAACTAGACAGGTTTTGACAAATGTATAAACTCATGTAACTAACAACCAGTTAAGATATCACCTCAGAAAGTTCTCTAGAGCATCTTTCTAGGCAAGTGCCACCCCCATAGTCAGCCACCTATGATAGTCACCATAGATTAATTTTGCCCATTTTTTTAAAGTTTCACATAAACGGGATCAGGCAATATGTATTCTTTTGTACCTGGCTTCTTTTGCTCAGTATGTGTCTGATATTCACTCCTCTTGCTATGTGAATCAGCAGTTCATTTTTGATTGCTTATAGTATAGTATTCCGTTATATGACTATATCACAATTTTTAAAAATCCACTTGCCTTTTGCTGGGTACTTGGGTTGTTTCCAATTTGTGGCTATTATAAACATTGCTACAGAAACTCTTGTACAAGCCTTGTTGTGGGCATATGCATTCATTTCTCATGAACACCAGGAGTCAAATGGGCTGTCAGAGTAGGCACATGTTTTAACTGCCACAAAGGTCTCCAAAGTCGTTTCTACATTCTACTAGTAATGTATGAGAGAATTCAGGTGTGTCCTCGTCAACATTTGATAGTGTTAGTTTTTAAAGTTTTAGCTATTTTAATAGGTATAAAGTGGCATCTCATTGTTAATATTAATTTTCATTTCCCTGATGACTAATCATGCTGAGTACCTTTCTCTTTGCTTACTAGCCGTCAGTAAATCTCTGGTGAAATGTCATTCAGGTCATTTTAAAAAACTGGGTTGTCTTCTTTTGAATGGTAGTGTGAAATTAATAATAATATATATATATATATGTAAAATATATATACTGGTCTCTGCTTCTAATTCCTGACACAGAGCTCCTGAAACCCTTGTAAATAGAGGTGCTAAAAGAATTGTTTGTTTTAATATTTAGTTTTTGACCAGAGTTCCTGACACAGCTCCTAAGAACTTGGTAATTTCCTGAATGATAGGAACATCTTTTGTTCTAATAAAATGACTCTTGGTGGGCTTCTGGATGGGGACTGGTTACCTAAAGATCAAGTCATTATCACAAGCTTGGAATTTTCAGCCCATCCCACCCTCTTCTCTTGAATTTAATCAATAATCATGCCTATGTAATAGACCCTTCATAAAGACCCAAAAAGGAGGAAATTTGGAGAGGGACTGGAAATGGAGTTAATAATCAATCATGCCTATGTGTTGAAGCCTCCATAAAAATTCCAACGGCATGAGCTTCGGAGAGCTTCTGAGTAGGTGAACACATCTGTGTGCTGGGAGGGTGGCCCACCCTAATTCCACAGGGACAAAAGCTCCTGTGCTTGGGACACTTCCAGAAAATGCCCCGTGTCCTTTCATCTGGCAGTTCATCTGTGTACTTTAACGTATCTTTTATTATGCAATACATTGGTAAAGCGTAAGTGTTTTCCTGAGTCCTGTGAGTTGTTACAGCAAATAACTGAATCTAAGGAGTGGGTCAGAGAGCCTTGGCTTTGTAACCAGACCAGACAGAAGTTGTGGGTAACCTGCTGTGATGCTGTGCTTTGTAATAAAATAAGAAATATGCAGTTGGTCTTTGTCCATGTTCCTGGCACATAGCTCCTAAAACTTTGTAATTGCCTTGCAATAGAGAAGATCTGTAGGGGCATCTTTTGCTATAATATTTGGGCTTTTGTCATTGGCTCCTAAAATCCAGAGCCATAAAGTTCAAAGGAGTGTCTTGTTATTTACAAACCCCTTTCAACCATACCTGAATTTATGTTAATGAGGTGACTTTTGGAAATCCTAAGGATGGAGGCTGGTTGTCTGGGAAACTATGATTAGACAGTTAGAACTTAATCCTACCACCTGACCTCTGGAGAGGGGAGAGGGGCTGGAGGTTGGATCAATCACCTATGGCCAATGATTTAATCAATCGTGTGTATTTAATGGAGCCTCTATTAAAACACAAAAGGAAGGGATTTGGAGAGATTCTGGGTTGGTGAACAAGTGGCGATGGTGGGAGAGTGGTAAGTGGGCATGGAAGGTTGGTGTCCTTCCCACAAACCTTGCCCTATGCATCTCTTCCATCTGGCTGTTCCTGAGTTATATCCTTTTATAATAAACCAGTAATCTAGTAAGTTCTATGAGCTACTCTAGCAAATTAATCAACTGCAAAGAGAAGGTAGTGGGAACCTCCAATCTACAGCCAGTTGGTCAGAAGCACAGTAACAACTTAGACTTGTGATTGGCACCTGAAGTGGGGGCAGTCTTGTGGGACTGAGCCCTTAACCTGTGGGATCTGACATTACCTCCAGGTAGATGTCAGAACTAAGTTAAATTTGTGGGACACCCGTTCAGTGTCTGCTGAGAAATGGAGAATTGTTTGGTGTCGGAAAAAAACACACATTGTACCTGGGGACCTACTACCTGTGACTGGTGATTCAGGTTGGGGACATTCTTGTGCGACTGAGCCCCTAACCTGCGGCGTCTGTGCTAACTGCTTAGTTTCAGAACTGAATTACACAACACTCAGCTGGTGTCACAGGACTGGTTGATGTGGGAGAAACCCCACACATTTGGTGTCAGAAGTAGCATGGCAGTACTATTGTAAGAGTAAAGTAGAAACTGGGAGTTTTACCTCTAAGTAGGATTTAATTATTTATCCAGATACATGTATTTTGAATACCTTCTCTCTATCTGTGGCTTTTCATTCTCTTAATGACATCTTTGAACGAGCAGAAGATTTTAATTTGGATGAAGTTTCAATGTATCAACTGCTTTTAGGTTAGGGTTAGTGCTTTTTGGGGCCTTTTATAAGAAATTTTCTTGATCTTTATAAAAATCAAGTCAATAAATGAGAATGTATTTCAATTTTAAAGACATTAAAGTTCAGTAAAATATACCTCATAGTTTGCACTGTTTCACCAAGTTTCAAATACAAATAAAAACTCAAAGTGATCACATAAAATGGCAGAATTGAAGTAATTTAACTTCTATTTCTTTGACTTTAAGTCACAATTTATTTCAAATGTATTATTTACACAAAGGCCTATGTGGTATTACACGAGTTATGAGATGCACCTCAAGAAAGCTCGAATGATTTCTCATCATTATGAATCCTAAACCAAGAATTGACAACGTTTTTCTATAAAGGGCTAGATAATAAATACTTTAGGTTTTGCAGACCATTCAGTCTCTGTTGCAGTTGCTTACCTCAGCTATCCCAGGGTGAAAGCAGCCACAGACAACATGTCAATGAATGAGCATGGCTGTGTTCCAATAAAACTTTATGGATACTGAAATCTGAATTTCACATGTAATTTTCATGTCTTGAAAATACTGTTCTCCTTTTGATTTTTTGGCAACCACTTAAAAATGTAAATGCCATCCTGTGCTCACAGGATGTACAAAAACAGGCAGCAGGCAGATCTGGCTTGAGACCCATTGTGTGCTGATCCCTGGCTAAAGGAAAGTTCATTTTTATTTAATATTCCTTGCTGTCCCCTTCCGTGGGGACAGCTCTGTGGACAACAGAGGTCTCTTATCAGGCTGCCTAGCTTCACAGGCTGCAGGCCTGTCTCCCGCCCTGAGTTGTCTTGAGTCTGAGTAGTCTGACTTGTGCAAATGAAGCTCAGGGTCCACGTGCTCTTGCACAAATCCCTGGGGCGGAAGTCAGCTTGAATGCTACTTTGTCTCCCAGGCTTTCTGTGTTCATTCTGCTTTTGGCCTGTGAATTTTTTAAATTTGTCAATTCACGCATTTTATCCAGCATCTATTGCTGTTTTCAGTAGGAGGGCTACTCAGAGTATTACGTCATTCTGTAGAAACAGAGATCCTCCAACCACAAGTAATTTTTATTCACACTAAAAGCAATGTGTTGTTTTACTCTTTCTTTACTTCATAATTTCTCAACGTTTTAGAGGTTAAAGTAGGGAGATTTTTAGATTTCTTTGTAGGAGTTATAGTTTATTCCAGGCTAATATCTTTTAAGAGTGTCAATATTGGTAAAATAGATTTTATATAGTTTGGTTATTTAAGGCACCTATAAATGTAGGCAGAAACCTTAATCAAGATTTAATTGCTATTTATAAACAAAATCTTGATGTATTCTAAATGCTAAAAAGAATTTTAAATTAAATCAGTAAGAAATACCAAATGGAGGGAAAAAAAATCTATTCTAAGGAATAGATTATTTTGTCTATTCAATCTAATTTGTTTGATGGAGGACCTAAGGACTTCACAGGCCATCATCTTTACAAGAAGGATCATTCAAGTTTCATTCTGTTTATATGCTCTTAACGTCCACATGAGCACAATTTCTGAAACATACTCTCTAAACAAAGTTGGTGTAATCTAATTTAGAAATATTTCCTAATTCTGATATATTTTTCTTTATGGACAGCGTTTGTCTTTGCCAAATGGATATTTATGCTATCAATTTAGTTTTTAAGTGCCTTTCAGACTTTTAATCTGAACATGAATGTCATGTTCCTTGCCCCATCCCCCTTTTGAGAATATTTTAAATGCACTTTCTTAGCAAATTTTAACAATACAGGGTTATCAACGATAGTCACTATGTTATGTATTAGATCCTCAGACATTATTATCTTATAGCTGAAGGGCTTTATGCTTTTACAACCTCTCCCTATTTTCTGCTACCCTACTCCCCTAGCCCCCCCCCCCCTGCCCTAGGAACCTACTTTTCTACTCTGTTTCTGTGAGATTTTTTTTTTAATAAAGATTATACATATAAATGATAACACGTAGCATTTGTCTTTCTCTGTCTGGCTTACTTCACTTAGCTTAATGTCCTCAAGGTCCATCCATGTTGTTGCAAATGGCAGGATTTCCTTCTTTCTCATGGCTGAATAATTCCATTGTATATACTGCATCTTCTTTATCCATTCATCTGTTGATGAGCACTTACACTATCTCCATATCTTGGCTAGTATGAATGATGCTACAATAAACACAGGAATGCAAATATCTCTTCAATATCCTGTTTTCATCTCCTTCAAACCACGGCTGTCTCTTAATATGATTAAAAAGACAAATGAATACAAAATCTGAAGTATCGATATAATTTAGGTTTTGCACAAGCTTTAGTTTGTTTTGATTTTAGATGGTCTAAGGTTATTGGATACAGAATGTGGCTGGTCTTTGCCCCCAGTTCCTGTGAGGTAGCCTTTAAATCCCTGGAATGTCCTCAGTGATAGGAGCGGCGTTGTTATTCGTGGGCTTCTTTGGCTAGTAAGATGACTCAGGATAGGGGAGACACATGCTAGAAAGAGCAATCATGTGATTAGAAGACTGAGACTGTGAGCCATATGATATCAACACAACCTTGGGGAGGGGAGGGAGGATGGAGACTGAGCTCAAACTTATGGCCAATGATTCAGTCAATCGTGCCTGTGTAACGAAACTCCAATAAAAACTCTGCACGATGAAGCTCAGATGAGCTTCCCTGGTTAGTGGTATACTGTGCACTGTCACACAGCGATGTGAGGGTGGGAGCTGACTTCATGGGGAAAGGAAACTTCACCTCCCAGACCTCACCTGATGTGTTTCTTCGCTGGTTCTGATTTCAATCTTATTTGCTGTAATAAAACTATACTCTAAGTTTGGTGCTTTCCTGAGTTCTGTGAATTGTTCTAGTGAATAAGCAAACCCGAAGGGGTCATGGGAACTCCCTAAATTTGTAACAGCTGATCAGAACCGAGGATAGCCCTGGGAATTTCCAAATTTTCAGCTGGTGAATGAAATGAAGGCATTTTTTGGAAGACTATGCCTTAACCTATGACATTTGGCCCATGGGTAGCTAGAGTCAGAATTGCATTGCAAAGGCTTTACCATATTTACTGCCACTGTATTCCTGAGCTACTTTGTCTTATCTCTGAGTACTTTGGCTCATAGAGGAATTGTGACCATTTTTAAAGAGTAAACCTATTATGCATTATATACCTTTAAAAAAGAAAACACTGCAATTGGTGATAGTAGTAATTATTTCTGAAGTAAATCAGACACCAGACATTTTTATCCAACAAACTTTTATTAAATATATTCCATTGGTACATTCTAGTTGGCAGGATGCAGAGATAATACACAATTCCTACTACCAAGGAGTTTACAGTCTAGGAAAGACTCAAACAATTACAGTAGATTGACTCAGTGCTATGAAAGAAACATAAAACAGGAATCACGGAAACGCCAAATGAGTAGGTGAGGAAGAAAAGCAGAGGCCCAGAAGAAGTGTCTCAGGACCGAAGTATGAGAGCTGGGCAGGGAATGGCCAGAAGGAAGAGTAAGAAAGGAGAAAGAGGACAGCATGGAAGGTGGAGAGTAGGATGCCCTCTGGGACATGACACAAAGTTGAATTGCACATAGGAGAGGCAAGAGCTGCAGTTAGAGTGTTTCTGAACATAAAATGCCTAATATACACTATGCTAAGCAGCTTGGATTTTTATCTTAAAATGTAGTGGGAAGCGCTCAAGGATTTCAAGCAGAGGAATAAAATAATTAAAAAAATTTTTTTGGAACAGTGTAATAAATAGATGAGATATCAGATGAGATTTGAATCAGTTAAGAAATGACAAGGTAATTCTGGACAAAAACGGTAAGACCTCGGAATTAGGACAGAAAGAAGGAAGTAGAATCACAAGACACCCAGGAGGTAAAACTGAACCAGAATCAACTGAATTTGAGGGAGCAAGCACTTAGGGAGGCATCAGGGCTTGGTCTGGATGGTGCTTCTCTTCAGTAAAGGGAATAGAGGAAGAGAAGCATCTATGGTGGGAAGAGTCGAGTTCAGTCCTGCACACAGTGAGACGCTGTGAACCACCAGGCAGAGCAGGCACATGGCTGGGTGTACGAGATGGCAGCTCAGCAAAGTTATTGCAAGGGAAAATACAGACATAGCGGGGAGGGTAACAGCTCAGTGGTAGAGCATGTGCTTAGCACGCCTGAGGTCCTGAGTTCAATTCCCAGTACCTCCATTAAAAGAAAGAAAAAAGAAAAAAAAATAGACATAAAGGTCATAACTTTAACACTGATTTTGGATTTGTGGGAATGAATAAAATCATCAAATAGGTATTTGTAGAGCCAGGAAAGAATAAGACCAAGAAAAGAATCTCAAGAACATCAACATCTGAGGAGTAGATGGAATTAAGACATACAGAAACTCAAAAGAAAATGGTGTCACAAACCAAAGAAGGATCAACAGAGCTGCAGAGATCCAGCAGCAGAATAGATGCAGGTCATTAGAGGCCACAGTCTCATTGCAGCAGAGATGGACATTAGATCAAATGGATTAAGAACTTAGAAGGGATGAGAGGAACTCTGACTACTTTTTCAAAACTAAGGTGTGTGAAAGGAAGGGAAAGTATTGGGAAATAGCTAGATGGGACGAACAATTAGAGGAAATTTGTTCTGATTATTTTTAAGATGGGTACATTCTAATATTCTGAAAGGAAAAAGCCAGCAGTGAGGGAGTAGTTGAAATTATGGAAGAGGATAATGGATGAAGCGAGGGCTCTGTGAATGTGGGAGAAAATATTCAAAGACATTCAGAGAAGGGGTAGTGGGGTAATGTTCAACACACAGTATGAGGAATACCATATTCTGAGCAGAAAAAAAATAAAAAAACAACGGTAGGGAAGGCACTACAAAGAGAAAACTCAAGTTACAACTCTAAGATAACCTCCTTACAAGGACAGGGAACTCACTGACAATGGAAATCCTATTGAGGCTGCTAATCTTTGAAAATGATACAAAACAAGCAGCAATTTATGCACATGCTCTACAGAAGAACGCCATGCATAATACCAGGCCCAAAGAAAAAGAAGTATTTCCGTGCCATGCTTCCTTTTCCTGAGGAAGCCAGGAACTAACTACTGAAATAGATACGTAAGTGGAGATTCTGTTTCTGCTGAGTACGCAGAAGGCACGGCCATCCTGTGAAGGTGTTATTTAGCATTTTAAACTAGTACTCTCTACTCATTTTCTATGGAAACAGTTCTGTAAAAATAGCCCACAAAAACTCATTGAATTCATCCTGCAACTGAAACTTTTCAACAGAACTTTGGCAGTCTTCATGGAAAAAACAACAACAAAATATTCTGAAATGATGGTGTTATATAGCTGGCTGGAATCCTCACACGGTGAGTGACTCATTTCTGCATACTAACTCCACAGGGCACTTGACTCAAATTTATGTCCAGAAAAGATTCAGAAAAGGAACTTATAAAAATGGGGCTCACAAGAACCCCATTAACTTGTGTGCTGTATGGAAGGTTATTTCCTTATGTCTCCCAGAATCTAGGTAACAATACTCACTTACTTGTATGGACTGTATTGTCATTCAGGAACCTTCAAGTTGGTATCTCAAAGAAGGGGTGTCCTAATTAGGAATAACATCCCCTACCTCTCCCCAAACACTAATAAAGTTGACAAAATGACACTCAGATTTTTTATGTCAGAAACAGTTAAATGTAGTCAGTATTAGTCCATTGCTAAGAAAATGGTAATCTGGGTAACCTGGAAAATCCAGTTAACATGTTTGCAAGGCTGCAGTTCATCTGCAACAATATGGGGCTCCCTGGACAACAACCCACCGATACAGTTCCCCCAAACTGTGACATAAATAAACTCTGGTTATCTGGTGACCAGTCAAGCATCCAGAAAGGGCTTCCTTGTGATACCTGGGTATTATAAAAAGAACAGAATTAGACCAAGCTATTAGAGCAGTATCCAGTTTAATTAATTAATCTCTTTTTCCTTCTGCTCTCCCACGGTACACTGCGTGTACCTTTGTTATAGCATGTGTCTGTCACAGCACTATCTATGTATAACAGGCATGTTATATCTATTAGCATGTTATCCCTAAGGAGCAGTTATACTGTTTTTCCCACCTAAACACAATCTCTAGAGGGTAGAGATAATAACTTACACTTCTCTTTTTCCCTAAGAATACAAGACACATAGCCTTACACATGACACACTCAGTAAATATTTGTTGTATTGAGCTAGGCACAATTGAGGTCAATTAGGTATGACAGGGCCTCTAATTGTGGAAGGAATTAAGCCAAACCTCTGCATGTGATGGACACTCATGAATGTGCAAGAATCTATCAGAAATAAGTAAATCAAGCTCTCAGGGGCTTCTGGGGAGAAAGGTATAAACATATTCCAAGTAATCTGCAGAAAGGAATAATAATCTCAACTCTCTCTATGCCTATTCATTCCTGTGTTCAGCTGGTTACAAGAGGGGAAGAAAATCCCACAGCTTATTCTAGTTTTGTTGAATTTCACCAAAAACTGGATTTCATGTTTATAACAATCAAATGTTATGATAGTCCTAAAAAGACTAAATGAGAGCTTTTTTTTTTAGGATCTATTTCTTTGTGGTTTTAAACATTATTAAAGTGAATGCAGAGTACTGTTAATTTAGATCTGAATTTATTTTTATTCTCCTGACATTTGACATAAACATCTAAAAGTAAGAAACAAATAAATAACAAGTAATAAATAATAAACAAATAAAAGTAAGAAACAGTTTACAGTTTGGATCACCAACAGGTTTTACTCAATCCCTGCCCTCCCCTCCCCCATTCAGTTATGTTCAACGGTCATTCACATTGATTTATATAATCAACACATCTCAACTTATTTTGGCATAGAGTAGATTCCAGGCTGATTATCACCTCATGCACAAATCACTACAATAGTTTACCAAATCACTTCCTTGTTTTTAGCCTCCCCTCCCAGTTCCATTAAGCGCATCTGTACTTGCTGTTCCTGTTAAGCAGAACTCTTACCAAGACGTTCTACAAATATTCACTGAGCACCTATCCTGAGCAAAGCACGGATATAGGTGTTACAGAGAAGGTACAGACAAGTAAAACACTGCCCTTGCCCTTTGCATCTATAGTCTAACTAGAGAAATAACAAGCAATAGTAATAAAACATTAAAGGAAATGAAGAGAGGAAGAAAGAAAACAAATTACAGCTCAGGTGAGGTGGGAAGATACTATAGATGAGGGGCTTCTAGACTAGAATTTAAAGGAGAAGATTCCTATCACATAAAGTCGAGAAGGAGTATTCCAAGCGGATACAACATTGAGCGGTGAATGGCTGTGAAAGCTTAGGCAAGTTAACCGGAAGCAACATACACAGCAGATAAGATCAAATAAGTAATGAAGACTACAAACCCTGGGCAAGAATCTCAGCATATCCTGTCCACTGAAAACCACTCTTTAAAAGTGCTATTCTAGCACACAACGATATGGCATATAATATTACTTTAAAACAAAAACAAAAAAAATCAAGTAACACAAGATCCAGGGTACCCATCCAAGCAGGGGAATGGCAGGCGAACAACAGTTTAAGAAATAGTAAACTGGTCACTGGGCCACCACCTGCAATTGGGCAGGTTTATGTAGTCTGTGTAAATGGCACTTCCCAAAGTGGGTCAGTGCACAACCCGTTCAAAAGTACTGTGACCCTGACAGTTTCAGACAGGGGAGTACTTAACTTTGTAGGGCTCTAGATGGGTCCGAGGGCAAGAAATCAAGTCTCTTAGAAGACTGAAATCAGTTGTATGGCTCAACGTCTTGAAATAACACAGTAGAGACGCAGGTCCTGATGAACTAGGTAAAAGCAAGGAAATTTATTACTGAACTCTAAACACAGGGAGACCAGGCAGGAGCCCAGACAACAGGAAAGTGAAAAAAATAATATTAAGTGATACAAATACCAGTATTAGTATGTCTCGGAGTGTAATTGCTATGTAAGAATGCTTACAGCTTCTTTAAGAAAAGGATTGGCCACAGAGTTTCACACAGCTATGTCCCCAAACACCCCCAACTTACTGATGGAGATTAATTGGCCACAGACCAAAATTACTAGGAAGTGAAATATATCATCACATCATTATTCAAGAAAAAATATTTAAGCCTTTTTTATGGTTATTAATGCCATGTTTGCTTCCTTTCATTATAAATAATATTTCAGCTACATTATAATTTTTAAAAGCTTTGATTTTTAGTCTAGAAATCCCTATTTTCTGAGTACAAATATACTAATGGCAAATTCACTTTTTTGGTGTGTGGAAGGCAGAGGAGAGAATGGCCTTAAAGTGCAGTTTTACTTGGACACATAGAAACTGTAAAACCAACTGGCCAGAGAAAAACCTTTGTTTGGTAACAATATCATACAATGCTAACTGTGTATTACATTGCAGGCCTTTTGATAGATACTTTATTTACATTATCACATTTAATCCTCACAAAACACCTAAAGGTAGTAACATTTATAATGACAGTTAAGACTTGAACAATTACTAAGTACAAGACACTGTTCAGAGCAATTTATATGTAGTATTACCTCATTTAATCCACAAGACAGTCCTATGAGACAAGTACCTTTTTTATCTGCATTTTACACATAATATATTTGAAGATTAAGGAACTTTCCTAAGGTCACACTGCTAGTAAGAAGAGCCAGAATTTAAGTCCTGTAGTCTGACGTCAAAGCCCAGGCTCTTAATTACAGCTTTTTACTGCTTCTGCAATTGGTATTCATGGAGTAAACAATGTTTCTGATACTACTGTTAGAATTTCATCAAGTGCGTATTATTTAATGAACTTCTGAAGAGAAGCAATAGCCAGAGCAAAGAAAAGATTAAAATAGATTCTTTTTGAGTCTAGATCCCAAGAAGCCATTATTTTCAGAAAATTTAATGAGCTCTGATAGCAACATGTTGAAAATCACTGCAAAGAAACAATGCTACTCAGTTCCAATAGAAAACTTTATACTGTAAAACAACAAAAAAAGCCAAATAAACAAAAAAAAGCCAAAAAAACAAAATGCAAGGAAATAAGGTTAGGATGAATTATACCCTATGTCTGCCTAAGACTTAGAAAATGCAAACCAAATTCACTCCAAGGAAATTAAGTTTGTGGAAATTCTGCAAACTTGATATAGACAGGGGCTTAAGTTTGGTTTAAAAAGTTTCTAGATTTATCATAGAAAAAAAAATCACTGTCTCTAGGTATCATTAAGTGACCATATTACTAAATCTGAATAACTCAATGGCTATACAGTTTATTAGTGTACACATTTAATGATAACGTAAATGTTTTTTTTAAAAAAATTATACCGTGGTTATGCTAATTTTCTGGCTTACGGAATTACTGCATTGCTCACTGTTTCATATCTGTTAAAGGAGGGAAGGTAGGAAAAGAAGAGAACAATGACAGAGACTTACTGGGGTTTAGAAGTATGAAGCAAAGGCCCACACGTGCAAAGAGCCCAGGCTGGCTCCCAATCTAGTACTTTTTCCAGTCTAACCCACTTCCCCTACAGAAGGAAGTTTCTGAATCTACAGTATATCTTAGAAATCATCTAGCTGGAAGCATGCATTTCACTGACAGCAAAACCAATCCAAACCCACACAGTGACTGGCACCGGAGCCAGAGTAAATGGGCTTCCTGACCACGGGTATTCTCTCTGGGCACAACTGTACTCTTTAGGCACATACATTCCTCGGTGCATACGTATTACAATCTGATGGACACTGTAGATAACTATCAAATTAGTTTCAAACTCCATATCTGCAGTGTTGATTGAGTCTTTACTAACTGACACTATGCTAGCCCTTTATATGTATTCTTTAGTTTATCCCCACAATAATCCTCTGAGGGATGGTATTACTATAGTCTCTACTTCACAGATAAAAGACAACTGAGGTTTAGAAAGGGAATGCGCTACTGAGTAGAAACATCTAAACTTAAATCAAGGTCTGAATGACACCAAAATCTGAGTTCTTAAAACATTATGCAAACTTCTCTCTGCACAGCTCTTCCCTTACAAATAAAAAAAATTATTTATAATAAACTACCATATGTAGGTGTACATTTATTCAGCATATATCTACTGGGCAAATGTGTCAAATGCTGCTCTAGGTGTTTCACATTCATGTATCAAATGGAACAACAACAAAATTCCTGCCCCTGTGGTGCTTATAGTCTAGGAAGACACAGACAATAAACATAATAAATAAGTAAATTATACATTTATATTCGAAGGTGAACAGTGCTATGGGAAGAAAGCAGATGATTGGAAGTGTCAGTTTTATACAGGTTAGCCCTCACTGAGGAGGTAACTTTTGGGCAAAGACTTCAAAGAAGTGGAGCCAGAGCCACAAAGATATCTGCGGCTGGGGGGGTGGGGGTGGGGGGGTGGGGGGTGGGGGTGGGGAGAACAGCAAGAAGCAAGGTCAGAGAAGTAAAGGAGTGGTACAGTTAGGGGGCAGGTGTGGCATGATAGACCACTTTTAAGAATTTTGGCTTTTGAGTGAAAGAGAAACCACCCCACTTCTCCCACCAAATCTTGCCTAATTGATGTTTCCCTAAATAACTCTTAAAAGGGCACTATGTAGTTTTTTAAGCAAAGAAAGAGTGAAACTATGTATCCCTGATTCTACCTTTTTTTGCAATAGATTCTGGAGGAAGGAACTGCCACGTATAAAAATAGGTTAAAAACAAAGAAAAAGAGTTTACACACATAAGCAAACATCTGAGGGAGCAACTTTACACAAAAACATAGGGCTGTAGGTGACTTTCTTACACAGTCCACATGGTTACTCTTCCAATCCATTAAGCTAAGGTTAATGACAACAGTAAAAATTTCATATTTTTCACAGAAAATAGTTATGAATACATAGATTTTTAAAAATATTATTAGCATTTCACATGATCACATAACGTAAAATGTGTAGATGAGTAAGATCACTGAATAAAATAAAACTAATTTTCCCCCCAAGTAAGCCAATGCATAATCAAGTAACTTCAAAACTTTTCTTTATCTTAGTAAATATAACTCCTTCTCCTAAAGCAATGCCATCTTTAATTATAACTTATTTGTGAACCGTTAGAAAAATGACAATCAATTCAGGGTCTCTAAGCTCTACAAATATTAATCAAGGTCCTCTAACAAAGAGGCAACCTCTGGAAACATGTAGTTTAGGCCAGCTTCAGAGTAAAAGAATATTCTCTATTCACTATAAGGTCAGATGGAGTTTACCCAGAAGCCCTGATGTCTTCTTTTCAATAGACACACAATGAGCTCAAATAGGAAAATTGAAAGATGACTTCTTTTAGATGTAAGGTAATCACAATTTGTTCACAATGTAGTGCAGTGTCTCAACTATGCTGCTATCACTTTACAATAAAACTACTATATGAGGTGTTTATGACAACGGAATGAAAAGCCATCAGTATGAACCTCTTATGACTATCTGTATCTCTCACGTTTTATGACTGCCGCTTGAAGGTCTCCGATTAGATATTAGAAAGACTTTCTGACAATGAGGGTACTAAAAATGAGTTACTAACAAAGGTTATAAAAACATCTTGAAGATCTTTCAGGAAAAGCATGAATGTTCACCCTCAGGGATGATTTGGCACTGTCTTACATGAAAGGAGAAATAGAAAGCAGAAAACTCTTTAGGCCTCATTAATCTCTGTTATTCTTTAAACTAAAAAGGCTTTTACTTCTTCTTTTTTTTTTTTGCCCTAGAATTATGGTTCTCTATAACCATCCCTCTCCTTCTGCTAAATATGAAATTTCAAATTTGCTGTGACATAAGAAATAAATATGTATTCTATGTGCTTTATCATCAAAATAATGTTTAATATTGAATAAAAACTAATTTGAAATTGTTTTAAAGCAAAATCCTCAAGGCCCTGCCTAAATTAGGTGAAGAAATAGTATCATTTATCAGCTACTAGCTTAGGTATATATGTTTTGTTAACCTGTTACCTAGATGAGGTGGTTTATCTTTCACGCAAAATATGATCTGTGTACTTATGTCTGCAACTCCCTTGGAAATGCATCAGAATAATAACAGGGGTTGATGGCTGGGTGGATATGTGATCAAGTAAATCAGCAAAATGTTAAAACTGTAGAACCTAGGAGGTGGCTACACATATATTTATTGTAAAATTGTTTCGACTTTTCTGTACGTTTGAAATTTTTAATGATAAACTGTTGGGGAAATGCAATTATATTTGAAAACTGTTTTAAATAGCAAGGGAGAAACATCCAAATTACACAGAATAATTCTGCAAAAAAGATTAGGCAAGCCTTATACGTGTCGAGTCAGGGAGCAAAAAAGGTTGCTGTAACACCTTTACTTTATCTGCCTCCAGAAAAGTCCTCCAAATTCACTCTCCTATTGAGAAATGAAGGCAGGCAGAAAGGTGTATTTAAAAATTCTATAGTGAAACTAAATTCCTCTGACTGAGTTTTGAAAAGTAAAAACTGAAATTACTTCTGTATCTAAAAAATACAATATTTCTTTACCTGCCCAGACTAACTTCATTTTCAATATAGATTTCTTGAAAGGAAATAAAGTGTAACTTCATTTGGATTACTCATTATTCTCTTTGGCAATGTCCTTTCCCTGTGAAACTACCTGAAATTATTCAAAGAAAACTGAAAACTAAAACATGTTAAGAAATGATCAATACGTTGGAAAATTTACCAACCAAATAGCGTGTATACGAAGTACATGTGACATGTGTCATAGCCTTTCAACATACACGACTTTTTTTTTTCTGATAGGTTCAGTTAAGTGATCAACATAAATGACTTTTTAAAGTGTCACAAGCAAGGCATATTTATGTTTGATAATTCCATCGATGATTTTTTTGGTAGTCATTGAAAACATACCACTTCCTACGTTTCGTAAAGATAGAAAGACATCATAACTCAAAGAAATTGCTCAGCTAGCAGTGGTTAATGACTTATTTAACAAAGATTTACTGAATACGTACTTGTGCCAGACACTGTGCTTAGCCTTAGAGATGAGAATATAAATAAAATACAGTCCCTGACTGCGTGAAATTGATGGTTTGGTAAAGAAGACCTACAAATGGATAACTGCAAAACACTTAAATTGACCGATAAGCACATACATGGAGTGTTACTGTAATAAAAGGAGATACCTAACCTGGTGTAGGGATCTTTGGGACTGCTTCCTGAGTTTAGTCTTAAAGAATGAGTAGCAAACAGCAAGTCCTACTGGACAGCACAGAGAACTATACTCTGTATCTTGTAATAAACTATAATGAAAAAGAATATGAAAAACAATATATATGTATTAATGGAATCACTATGCTATACATCAGAAACTAGGACAACATTGTAAATCAACTATATATCAATTAAAAAAAAAGAATGAGTAGCAGTGGTTTAGGCAGGAGAACAAGGGAGTGGGTATTACATGCTGAAGTGGCCACCTGTGTGGGATATGTTAAGGAACCTGGACTTTCTCTTGGCCTCCAAAGGATTTAGAAGGGGAGTGATATTTTCAGATTGTATCTTAGCTAGATCTCCTTGGTTCTTGAGAGAAGGATGAATGTGAGGGAGAAGAGACCATGGTGCAGCTGCAGGAGTGACATAATGAGGACCTGAAGTAACACTGTGATGGTAAGTATGGTTTCTATTGAGAAAGACCAGCAGATTGTCAGATTAAACGTGGGGTGATTTCCACGTGTCTGGCTTGGGTGAGAGTCCATAGATGACAATGCCTTCCAATCAAAGTAAGTAATACAGAAGGGAAGGCCAAACTGAAAGGGGAAAATGATGGATTCCGCTTTGGATGTGTTGGATTTGATATGCCTCTGTGTTATCTAGAAGATTTCCAGCAGAAAGTTAAATATAGGATGCCAAGGGGGTGTACTGAATGGGAGGTTGAAATTTGAATCAGCAGAATATCAGAGATACCTGAAATAATGAAGAGTGAATATTCAGCGTTTGTTTTTAATTTTAACCATTCTAATAGGTGTGAAGTAAGAGTTCATCATGGTTTTAATTTTTATTTCCCTAATGTTTAATGACGTTTGGCATCTTTTCTACTTGCTATTCATGTATCTTCTTTAGGGATGTGTTAGTTCGAATTATTTTCCCATTTAAAAATATTAAATTGCTTTCTTATTATTGTGTTTTGAGAGTTTTTTTTTTAATATATATTCTTGATGTAACTCCTTTATCAAATACATGTTTTGAAAATACTTTCTCCCACTGTGTGGCTTCACAGTGTTTTCTGAAGACCACAGTTTTTATTTTGTTGAAGTACAATTTTTTTCTTTTTCTTTTTTTCTACATAATGCTTTTGGTGTTGCACCTAAGAAATCTTGGTCTAAGTAAGGTCGCAAATATTTTTCTCCTGTTTTCTTCTGGAAGAAAGTTTTAAGTTTTCCATTTACACTTATGATACATTTTGAGTTTATTTTTGTTTATTGTGTGAGGAACGGATGGATATGAGAGAGGACTGAACTGATCATTAAGAGTGTAGAATGAGAAGGCCAAAGAGTGGATGGAATTCGGGGAGAAAAGATAAAGCCAAGGCTAAAGGAAGAGGAGTTGGGCAAAAAAGATACTAAGCATTGTTGGAGAAGTACAAGGAAAATTCTGAATAATCAACACCGTCTACTAAGATAAGCAAAGGAAACTGTCTTTTTAACTTGGATGAGGTCATTAGTGACCTTAGGAAGAGCATATTCAGTCAAAGCAAATCATTTAGACACTGGAACACGTAACAAACCACTTTATAAGAATTCCCCCTGTGGAAGCTCTGGGGCGAGGTCTGAAATCCCTGAGCATTCTTAAAGTTCACTTCTCTAGGCACAGGCGGGTTTGGGCTTCCCGACAGAGGATGACTGAGGCAGATTCCAGTCACGCCCCTTGGGGCCCTCCAGAATGAAGTCTTAGGATAAACCCGAGGAATCACTGCCCCGCTGGGAAATCAGAACCAACACTCAACACCAGGTTTGCCAAGCTGACACCTCACCAGGGAGGCAGCTGGCTACACTGCAGGCGAAAGAAAAGGCGAGGATGGGAATGTATGCACTTGGGCAATCCCAGGGAAGATTAGGGAAATCCCTTCCACCCACCACCTCCTCGAGTGTCTGGCGGAGGAGAGGGGAAGGGCGTGGGGCCGGCTCTCCGCGGGCGAAGAGCTCCCGCACTTACCCGGTCCCGGGCTGGGGATGTTTAAGGCACAGGCTAGGGGAATCGTGGGCAGGCCTCTTCCCTTCCCAAGGGCCATGCTGGGGGCACTGGTCGGACTCCCCTCGGCCGGCTGTCCTGTCGCCTCCCCGCCCCTGCAGCCTGCAGGTCACCCTAAGTCCAGGAGGGACTGGGTCTTCCCGCCAGAAGCCGCCAGCAGCCATCCCTTCCAGCTAGTCGTAAAGTGCAGTAAAGCGCCGGCGCTTTACGGCACCGTAGGTGAGGCCGGCGGCGTGGATCCTTGCTGGGCGCAGGTCGTCCGCGTAGGCAGCTGCTTGCAGACGACCGCGGAGGTTGGGAATTTGGGGAGGACAGGGACCAAACTACGATTCTCTCGACGGGTAATTGTCTGTTCCTAGGTTTGTGTAACAAGAGAGAAAGCGGGTAGGGTTGTTTAAAAACACTCCAATCCTTAATTAAGAGGAGTGCAGTAAGGTTCTTAAACCTCACTGTGACATGCCGTCCTTCCTCGTGCTACTTTGGTTTTATCGTGTTCATCACTAGATTTTAGGTATCCTCCGTGTCACTTGATTTTTTTGTTGTTGTTCATCTCGTCCTGCAGTCGCCCCCCTCCTGAACTTTGAAATGCTTTACCTGATCGGTTTGGGCCTGGGAGATGCCAAGGACATCACTGTCAAGGGCCTGGAAGTTGTAAGACGCTGCAGCCGAGTGTATCTGGAAGCCTATACCTCAGTCCTGACTGTAGGGAAGGAAGCCCTGGTAGGTGCTTAAGGCTCTGCAGCCTGCTGGGACGAACGATTATCTAACAGCAGATTTTTTATTACGTTAAGCTAAATTGAAAATGTAGGTCTGTTTGTTCGAAACCTTTAAAACACATCCCCAGCTCATTAAGAATTTGAGGAGTACAAGAATGAAAATCATACACCAAGTGACTTGGAAAATGGAAGAGTGCTTTTTCTTATTTTATAAGTCTAATTGTGTGGCTTTCTCCAATAAATAGGAAAGTTATTTTATACTCCTGGGGATAGTTATCAGAATCCCTTATTTCATGAGATAGCCAAGAAGTCCTTTCTGAGTTGACTGCTAATGAGGTGCTGACACAGCCTTAATGAGTTGGTTATGTATTCAGGAACCAAGCTGAAAGCTTATCCCTTTGAAGTATTTCCATAGGGAATGGTAATCACTTTTCTGTCTGTATCTTATCCAGAGAGGATCTCACCTTTAATTAGACATCTCCTAGTAAGGCTTATACCCATACGCTTGGGTGTGTTGAGTGAGCCTGGGACTTAGTAGCCATAGAATTTGCTAGTATGTCATACATTTAGCTGGTTCTGGTTTAAAGGCTCAGATTTTGGAGGAGGGGTCAAATTCAGGTTCACTGTCAAATTTCAAGTAGACTGTAAATTAAGATGAAAAGATGGATGGACATGTTACAGGAGGAGGGACAGGATTTTAGAATTGTCTGGTCTATCAAGTATTCCAAAGAAAAAGGTGACTTAGAGAATTTCAGGTCTTCTGACGTAAGATTCACAGTCAAGGGAATTCTGAAGGTCTCAGAGTTGCTTTAAAATCTTAAAGAAGGACTGCTACTTGAATTGGCCATGCATTGAAATAAAAGTTGTGTCTAATGACCAGCTTTGATTTGTTGGCTCCAGTTTATTAGGATGGAGCCGGAGTATCTGAGTTCAAGATGATAGGAATGTTCGTCTCTAATTAGTGATCAAGGACAATTAGAATGTACTTAAATCTTATTGGAGAATAAAGACAAATCAGTAGTTTTATAGAATTGGACCTGGCTTTTAAGTCTTTGCTCTGTCACATGATAACATGTGACCTAAGATAAGCCTTTCTTAGTTTCTTACTATCTAAAGAGGACAGAATTGCCTACTTTATAGGTTCTTAGCATAGTGTCTGGCACAAAAGTATTTATAAATATGAGTTGTTAATAGATTCATTTCCAAACTTCTCTAAACCTCAATATCTTCATTTGTCAAATGGAGATAATAGACAATTGGAAGGCTATTAAAATTGTATCATTTATTAAGATGATATATTTGAAAGTACTTTGCAAATGTAAGTGCTAGCTAAATGTTAATTTTGGTTGCTATGATTTTTCTAAGTATTTCTTTTTCTAAAAACAATTGGAGAGACCAGAGAGGACAGGAAAGAACTCTGCATTGAGAAAAATGAGGCCATCACCTATTACCTTTATTAACATCCTGTTTATCCTTACTCTAAATCTGAATCTGTCCTCCCTCCAGTCTTAGAAAGTGACTGAGAAAGATGAGGTTCTCTTCCTTTTCAAGTGTAATGCCATCTAGATGGTTTTTCCCACACTTCTTCCTCTGTTCCTCTAGAACCTTACTCTCATCAGTTAGTCTTTCTTCTTTATGTTTGATCTGTATTAACATCCTTCTCTTAGTCTGAAACCATATTCAAACACAGTTGACCCTTGAACAACTTGGGTTTGAACTGCACAGATCCACTTATATGTGAATTTTTTCAACAAGTAAATAATACAGTACTACTTGATTTAAGGTACGTTGAACCGCAGATATAGAGGAACCATGGGTATGAAGGGCTGATTATAAAGTATACTGGGATTTTTGACTTCAGGGAGAGTGGGCACCCCAACTTGTTCAAGGGTCAACTGCAGTATCCATTCTCAAAGCTCTCCTCTTTTAAACCTCTTTTCCCCATAGTTATTATTTCTATCTCTTCTTTTCCAAAGCTTTTTGAAAAGTATACTTTTATTGTCCCCCACTTCCGCTCATGTCTCAAGACTCATACAACTGAATCTTCCATTCCTCTGAAATATTTCTCTTTTGAACAATTATTTAGTAGCTGAGAACTCCAGAGGATAGTTTTGAATTCTTGTCTTTTTTTTGACATAGTTGACTACTCCTTGAAACTGGCTTTCAAGACATGACTTGACTTTCTCTTGGTTTTGCTCCTACTTTTCCATTTTTCTCAGTCCCCTTTGCAAGCTCCTTATTTCTCCATTCCTACTTAAATGTTAGTGTTTTTGTTTTGTTTTTAAGATTTTGCTCTCACCTTTGTTTTCATATGTTACTTTGAGCCTAATAGTCTTCTACATTTTGACAAGGTAATATGTTAAGCAGTTTGAAATTCAAAAGATACTAAAAGGTATATACATCAAAAGATTTCTATCCCAATTCTTCTTTCTAGAGGTAGTCATTACTAATTTCTTGTGTATCCTTTCAGAAATACCCACAGTATTTTTAGCTTTTAGTTTTTACCCTCTTCCCTATATACAAAACCTGTCAACTTAAAACCAAGAATGAATTTTGAGTTTTACCTTCATTTTCATGAATGGAGATTAGGGCTGAGATTATACAAAAACTGTCTAATCAGTCATTGGATAATAATATAGTATCAGTTTAATATCATTTGTTGCTTTTTTTTTTTTTTTTTTTTTAGTTTTCGTTCCCTAACCTTGACTAGCTTCAGTGTTCTTATAGCACGTATAATGTGGTGGTTAATTCCCCTCTAGGCCTTATGCTCCGTAGGGCAGCGGTCACATATTCACATTCACCACTGTTTCCCAACATCATGCATAGAGTTTGGCACAGAGGTTGTGCACAAGAAATACTTTTCAAATGAGTGAGTGAACAAATAAATAATCAAATGGTTAAGTTAAAAATAGTGTAGTACCAGTCTCTTATTGCTTTTGCAATCTCTTCCCTTTTCTAAACGTTCTTTTTCAAAAGGACCAACCATTTGGTTATACTGAAGTATTTATGTTTCTCTTTAAGGAAATTTTTTTTAAAAATAAATATTCTGTTGTCTCAGTTAGATAATGAAGTATTTCTTGGGTTAGGATAAGTGATAAATACGGAAAGATGCATGACAGACTTCTTGAGGAGAGAGTGGGTTTTCTATTGTTAAATAAAATATTGGATAGGATTCCTGTTAGCATTAAGGTAGTGACTCCCTGATCTTTAAGAAATGTTACAGGTTCAGAAAAAACATCGTTTCTTCCAGTTTCCAGTAATCATATGTGTTTTCTCTTTACATATGTGAATATAAATATTCTACAACTATTAAGTTTACTGGGCTCACAAAATTAAAGTATGATATATGAAAATGAATGATTAAGAAAAAAATACGTGGTAAAAGTGGAAATAAAACTTTTTTCATCTATTGAAACATCATTGCCCTTCAGGACTTCTGGAACATTATCTCAAAAAAGATACACAAAGAAAAGGAAAGGACCTTTTTTCACATTTGAAGAACAGATTCTTGTTAAGTATTAGGAAAAAATTATCAGAGTTGGAACTATAGCCTTTACCTTCAAATGCTTAATCATTTGTTCATTTACTCATTCACTTGACAAATATGATTGAGTAGCACATGCTCTTCCATTATAGCAATCCTTTTTTGACATATGATATAATCCTTATAATTGAAATAAACTTCTCAGTATGTAATAAATAGTATTATTCATCTATGTGTCCACTTTTATTATATTTTGATTATATATTACTCCATAGGAAATCAGTTATAAGATTCATGATCTTGCATAATAGCTGTAACCACTCCCACATGACCACCAGCACACTAGCTCACTGTTACATGCTGCCGTTCCTGTTAAGGTCAGCCTCCTGGGTTTGTTCTTTAGGGTTGAGCTTCTGGGGATTAGTTCACAAAGCAGTTTATGTGGAGACTTCCTATATATTTAGAATTTTTTTTTTCTCTTGCAACTCTGCCTTTTTTAGCAGGAACTAGGAAATAGAGTTTTAAATTAGTCTTTCCTGCAATTATAAAGGAATGTTTGCTAGTTCTGTAAACAGCTAAATCTTAATTTTCTATTATTTCTCATTGAAATTACCTTTTATTTTAGATAATCGTTCCTAAGGAAAATTTAATAAAACCCAACTATGATGTATATTTATAATTATTATTTAATATATTTATTCTGTATTACTCTGTTTCTGAAGTAAGATGTATGCATACATGTTCTCTGTTCATCCTACAATGTTCTGCCTGGTCTGTTGGACCCAAATTTAGAGGTTAATTTAAAATGCAAAAAGCCTCAGATGTTAGGAGGTCTACCTCCTCTTGGGATATTAAGATAGCCACAAAGACGGAGTTTAATTGCAACATGATACAGAATGCTAGCTGACTGATGAGTTGTATTCAATGATCTGTGTTTGGATGGTTGCCAAGGTTTGCACTAGCCCCAGACAAAGATTGTTTTGTGTGTGTGTGTGTGTGTGATGAAATGGTCACCTGCTTCTCATTTTTATATTGGGGTTAAATCTATAGGAAGAATTTTATGGAAGAAAACTGATTCTTGCTGATAGAGAAGAAGTGGAACAGGAAGCAGATAATATTTTAAAGGATGCTGATATCAGTGATGTCGCATTCCTTGTAGTTGGTGATCCATTGGGGTAAGTCAAAGCAGATATTTTGAGTTTTAATTTATTTACTTTTTTAATCATTAAGAATTATTTTATTACATTCAAAACTTTACCTACTGGGTCCTGGTAGGGGACTTTCTTTACCTGGACTCTGTCTAAGATTTTGTAGTTTAAACTTTTGGTATCTTTGAGATTAATGAAGAAAATCCACTTGGGAAGAGCATTGTCATATGTACCACTTACGTTGGTTGTTAAGTGTCAGCTCTCAAGTTTGCATCATTGCTTCTGCTGTATTTTTAGAAAGTCACTTAGGGTGTTCAATAACCTAACTAGTATATCATTATTAAATATATTACATTATCGAGAGTCATATATTTTGCAGGTAAGTGCGAGCATCTTCTGCTTGCTTTGTCCTAGGCTTCTCCCCCCCTTTTAAATCATCTATTGTTGAGCAATACTGCTGTTACTTTACTTGCCTTGCATTTATTATTTATCAAGCCTCAGATTTTGATTTCTTATATCCATTGGGAGCTCTGCTCTTCCCTGTTACTAAAAAGATGGGCTTCTACTTGTCTAGTCAAGCATCATTAATCTCTAATATCAAGCCAAACAGAAAAGTTCTTTGTCTCCAGCTGGTGACCTAAGATTTGTATCACAGATTTAAGGAACATAAGGACACTTAAATCACTGTGAGCCCAAGGACATTTTTCAAAGCAGTGGAGTTACATGTGCATGTATCTGTCAAAAAGAAAGTAATTCATATCAGTATGAGGTGCCAGAGATTGTGTATCATTATTACACTTGATTGCAAATGACACTGGGTAATCATACATTTAAAAACATTTCAATAGTTTGTTTTAGTCTCTGACATTGTTTTCTTTAAAGACCTTCCTCCAAATTATTAGCACCTATGGTTCTTTTTTTTTTTTAACACCACCAAATGGTAAAAAAAAAAAAAAAAAAAGAAGGGTAATGAAAAATCCTATGTATAAAATGTCTTGGCACTCTTGTGATCTTTTCTCATTATCTCACTGACTCCTGCCAAAATCCTGTGTTTACTATAGTGACACCTTCTGAACTTGCCAAACTCCTGGCTTGTTGGTATCACAACTCTTAGAGTCAGCTAGATGAGTATTCTGAGTCACTTTTGACTTTCTTGATGTCCAGTCACTGACAAGGTCCAATAAACCAATGCTACTTGAAGTGAGGTTTGCAGACTGGTGCCAGCCCACAAACTTACTAGTCCACGATGAGATAACTACAAAATTTGGAAGTAAGCATTAGAAACTTTTATAGCAGGTTTACAAGGTAATTTTTTCTCTGCTGAATCTAATAATAAAAATTTGAAGCTTGTATTTTATATTATTTTATATTTAATTTTCCTAATACTTTTTTTTGCATTTTACAAAACTAATATTCCATGACAATTTAGAACTTTAAAAAAATATTGGCCTTTCACTACAGTTTGAGAAACACTGCTACTGACTTTTCTTTTACGAAGTTTTTCCTATCCTTTCATTCCTTTCTACTCTGGCAGCCTCTGTTCTACCTAATCCAGGCTCTCATTATACTAGTTTAATATAGTAGCCTTTTACTTGGTCCAGGCATAGACTCTTAACTCATTGCTTAGGCTGTGGCCAAATTCGTGTTTGTAAAACCACAATTTTAAAATCTTACCTGGGCTCAAAATTAGATCATTATTAGCTCCATCATTGGCCAGGCATGAAAAATACTGTCCAACCTGCTCTTCTGTTGGCGTCTTACCACTCTTGTTCTGAAACCCACATTCATGCCAACCAGTTTGCCCTTCCCCAGTTATCATGCTTTCTAACTGTCACACATTTGTTCAAACTGTTTCCTTCATCTGTAATGCCTTTTGCCCCATTTCTGACTGTCAGAAGTCTACCCATCTTTCAAAGCCCAACTTGGCGATGTAGTTCCTAATTACCCCAACCAGAAGTTATCTCTTCCTAACTGCTGACATATTATTTATATTTATTTTCATATTATTACCTCACAAAGTTTTTTATGTGTATATTTACTCTTTAGATTTGTAGGCTGCTTTTTTATCTCTTTAGCTCCCCTTGTAATACTTTGCTTATAGTAGACATCAATTAAATATTAATTGATAGAGTTGTTAATATTATGCCTGAGATCATGACAAAGGAAGACCAGACATAGCTCAGACTGACATTTATCCATTCAGCAACTGCCTTTTGAACACCTATCTCATGACAGGTGCTCCTGCATGCTGGATATATATTAGATGATAAGACACAAAGTTTATAGTTTAGTAGGAGAGGCTGACAGCAGTTGAAGAAACAATAATAAAAATGATAGGTCTGTAAAGCAAAAAAAAATAGGGACTAACAGGAATAGACTAATTTATGCAGGGTCATATGGAAAATCCTTTCTGTGGAGGTGATATCCAAGCAGGTATCTAAAAAGTAAAGGGAATACAAAACAGAAACAGACTCACAGAGACAGAGGACAAACTTATGGCTTCTAGGGGTCAAGGGGATGGGAAGGGATAAATTGGGAATTTGGAATTTGCACCTCTTGAGGGGTGATCAACATGTTAGCGATCTTGATTGTGGTGGTGGTTTCATTGGTGTACACATCTATCAGAATTCATCAAATTGTACATCTGAAATATGTGTAACTTACTGTACAGGAATCATACCACAATAAAGGTGTTTAAGAAAATAATAAAGGGAATGGTAGAAGGAAAGAACATTCTAAGCAGAGGGAACAGCAAGAGTATATTCAAGGAGCTGAAAAGTCAGTGGCTGGAGCACAGTAAGTGAAGGAAAAAGAGACATGAGGAGTTAAAGAGGTGGGAGCCAAAACGTGTAAGGCCTTGGAGGGAGGAAGGATTTTATTTGAAATGCAGTGGTGACCTTTAAAGGTTTTAAGCTGCAGATAATCACAATCTCATTGATATTCTTAAAAGATCACTCTTAAGTGCTTAGGAGAATAGATTTTTAGGGAGACAAGGGTGGCTCTGGTGGAAGAAAGAAAAAGACAAACTGGGAAAATTTTACAAGGAAAAATGCCAGGTCGTATATAGTTGATGAGGAAAAGGAAAGAAGTTAGTTTTCAAGGATTCTGGCTTTAGTAACTGAGTAGTTGGTGGTGCCATTTGTTGAAATGATGAAAATCAGCAGCAAAAAGGACTGGGGGAAGCAAGAATTGGTTCTGGAAACGTTTTAAGTTTAAAATGTCAGACAGACAGTTTGATACCTGCTACTGGAGCCCAAGCGAGGGGTTATCTTGGTTATACAGCTTTTTAATTCATCAATATGTAGATGATATATAAAGCTAGAGGAATGGGTGGAGTCACTTTAGGAAAGAACAAAAGCCAGAGAAGACGACCTCGGCTCAGTCCCTAGGAAACTTTGGCATTTCATGGTCTATCAGGAGCAGAGGAGGAGGAAAACCAATAGAGTGTGCTGTCACAGAAGCCAAAAAAAGATAATGTTTCAGAAAGAAAGAATGATCAGCTTTGATATACTGCTGAAAGGTTAAATAGAGGATGAAGATAGAAAAGAGTGTGTAAATTTAAGGGCACATGTTTGGACTTAATTGCATGTGGCTTTATGAGGAGGTGGTATTTGAGCGAGGTCTGGGTAGAGTTTATCAGGGCAAGATTGTGGGGTTGAGAGGTGGGAGTAGCTGAGGGAATGGAAGGGAAAATTCAATGTAAGTGAAAAAACTGAGGCCCGGAGAAAGTGCCTCAGTGCTGCTCAGAATCCTTCAGGGACTTCATGGCCTTAAATCTTTTAACAGTTTGTCTGCTTTTTCCTTTGGTTACTCTTTTTGACTGTGGCAGAGCTCAGTTGTATAACTTTGTCATTTTACTAATGTTTTGCAATGTTTGTTCCCCGTGTCCTTATTCATGCTTTTTCCTTTAAACAGACTGTTCTTCCTGGTTTCTGTTTTATAAAATAGTAGATTCTTTAAGGCCTAGCTCAGATGCCACCTCTTCCATGACTCCTCCCTTTTTCTTTCAGGAGTAAGTGCTTTTTTTTTTTTTTTTTTAACTTTTAGACAGTTAATTTTCCCTGTATCAGTGACTAATCTTATGGATCTGTGTATTCAGATTTATGTAATATTTACTGAATTGTAGTTATTTTTCATTTACCAACTGGATTATTATTGGGATATAGTAGTTGGAGACAGGGTGGTAGGGAACATATAAAATTTTAATTGGGCCTTGAAGAATTAGAATTTGAGTTAATTATAGATAAACCAGGAAGAGAATACAGAATGCAGCAAGGCACTGAAGTTCTTCCTTATATGTGACCAAAAATAGATGCACTTTGTTTAATTTTAAGCCCCCTTCTACTTGTTTGAATGAAAAATTCAAAAAGAAGGGAAAATTGTTTAGTCAGTCTTAAAATTCTTTTTTCTAATATTTTACGAATTTTCTAATATGTAAAAATTCTAATATTTTAGAAATATAAAGTATTTATAAAACGGACCTTTTTAACCATTTTTAAATGTACAGTCCATTGGCATTGAGTACATTCACATAGTTGGCATCCATCAGCAGCAGCCATCCCCAACAATCTTAAATTCATGAAGAGGGCAATTGAAAGTCAGTTAAGTCAGTTGGTGTAGTTCTCATCTTTGCCCTTTTATCTAGGTTATTAAAAGGAATGTGGGAGTTAATCACATAAAGAATGTAAATGAGTCTAAAAAAATACTACATCAATAGATCTGACTCAGTCATGTGAGAGATGATAGTCTTAAGCGTTCCATCCCCATAAAGAGCAGTTGAACAGGGTCATCATTAAGCAGATTCTTTCTAAAGATGATTCCTTTTTTTATTCCATTCTGTACTTTGATGTGCTCTGTAACTGTATGTATTTCATAATAAGTGTACACATGATTTTTTTACCTTTATATTCTGTGCCTTTTCCTTCATGGCGCGCCCACGTGTGCGCACACACACACACACACACACACACACACACACACACAAACAAGTGTACCTCTGTTCACCTGTGTCTTCTGTGCCTCAGTTATGGGCATTTGATTGCTTCCGTTCCATATAATTAACGTATTTGAACAGTGTCCAATACACTTAAGCATTATTATCATTAGTCCATTTTTTTTTCTCAAACATAAAGTTGTTATGCATGGATTAAAGCATATGATCCTTACCCCCCCCCTTACTTTCTTATTGTCGTTTTTTTGGATTGTTTACTAATGATAGGCTCTCCAAAATAGGTTTATAATATCAAAAAATCAAAAGTTTAGGACATGGACATTTTCAAGCGTATATTGTCAAATTAACTTTTCAAAAGGATTGTACCAATTTATAGTCCTTCCAGTAGTTCATAAAAACACCATTTTTATTACAAATATTAGTGAATTTTCAGATTACCAGCCATACCTCTGTCAAATATGGTGATACTGTGTCTGCAGATTAATATTATTTAAAATAAAACTTAAACATACCAGGCTTTATACATTCAAATTGGTCACCTTTATGTACTTTATTTCATTGATTCCATTGATCAGAACATTCTTGAATCTTCTCTTTTATAAATGCCTTCAGAGCAATTCCCAGTAACAAGCATATTATTAAGAAACATTTATTAGTATTTCTGGGCATGTGACTCTACCTAGAATCATATGTGTGTATGTATATGTAAATACAATTTTGGATAGGGCCACATGCCCAGAAATAGTAATAAATTTGTCTTTACACACACACACACACACACACACTCTCTCTCTCTCTCTTTCCCATTCACCATAATGAAGCATTTTCATGAGCCACAGACTGGGAGCAATGCCCGGTATAAGGATGTTAAGTCCTTGTTTCATACCTTTTTTTCTTTTTTATGAAGCAATATAATCTAGGTAATTGTGATGATAAAATACCAATTTTATCACAATTTTTCATAGCAGAAATCTGAGGGGCTCATTTAATCACATTTATAGCAGTTTCACAAAATCAAATCACTTTGCCAGGTCATTAAATCTTCATAGTACACCACCACATCTGGTCATTTTAAATGAATTTGTGATAAAGAGAGGTATAATTTTAAATCAGTTTTTCTTTGTGCTCATCTGTTTAAATAACTCACCAAGAACTAATTCAGTTTTCCTTAATCTTAGTGTTAAGTAGTGAGATTCTGTTGAAAGTGATATTAAAAACAATTCTTTACAACTGGCATTTATATTATTTTTTAAAAGCTTACTCTAAATCAACTTAATGATTGTTTTTATAGTAGTTTTTATTTTATGTGTGTGATTAAAAACAGACTTCCCTGGTGGGCGTTTGTTAATCTGTTTCTGACTGCCTCGTGGGGTGAGAGCCCTTGATCTTCCTACTCGGTATGCGCTGACCAGTTGACAGGTTCTGCTCGTTGTGTGTAGTTTCTCAAACATGCTAATGTTGCTTTCCCCAGTAGGGCCTGGAGTTTTCATCAGGGGAGAAAAAGGTTTTAATAATGCAGTTCTAAATTGATGTGGGGTTACCTTTCACGGTATCCATATTTATATTTACATGTATTCTCTCTTTACCCCAATCTATCTAATTATAATCACCAGATCTGTCTTAAAAAAGGGAAGACAGCAGGCAGAACAGGCACACACGTACACATGCTAATTATACACAGCGACCACACTGAAAACAATGATAAATAAAATAAGATGACTGCAAGACCGATGTAAAACCCAACTTGGAATGTGTCTGCTACCACTCTAATGTTAAGGCAAAGATTGAGAGGCTCTGAAATGCTCTGTCAGTTCTGCCTTATACAGAAACAGTCTTCAGAATAGGAGCAGACATCAAGGAGCAGATCTAGTTGTGCTGTGATTTGGAACTCTACCGCAGTGGTGTTAACGGTTTAAAGGGATCCTAAGACCAACAAGTTTAAGAACTGCTGCTGAAGAGTTCAGTTGCTGAGCTTATAGTCCACAAACATTTCATACAGGTATTAATAGGACAAAAAGAGCAAGTTAAAACTCTTTTTTTTCTGTAGCTTCCAAGGCTCCTTTAAGAGTGTTAAAGGTGCAGTTCAACATTGTTTAAGGGCATGTTGTAAACCTTCTTGCCGGAGAGCCCAGATGAGGGCCTTATGCATGCACCTCGAAGTATTTGAGGAAAAGCAGTGTCCTAGACCCTTTGCCTTGAGCTCATGAAATGTTATATGTAGCTTTGCTGTCTTAAAAAATTAGCCTTAGTTAGTTAATCCAACTTGATCTTTTTTCAATACAGGGCTACAACACACAGTGATCTTATTCTGAGGGCAACAAAACTGGGAATCCCTTATCGAGTTATTCACAATGCTTCCATAATGAATGCTGTAGGCTGCTGTGGTTTACAGGTAATATTACAAAATAACTTTTTTTAAAAATGGTATTTAGCAAAAAATTTTTCCTATAAATTCCTATAGATTTTATTATATTTCATGAATTATAAGATACTGTTTTATATAGTACTGTGTATTAAGTTTTTAATACAGATTTTTACAGTAATTTTCCTTTAGCTCAGATTGCAACCCCCACTGAAATTTAGCTAGAGAAAGGTTTTAATCTTCTGTCCAACTTGTACATACACAAAAGGGAATATAACCCAATTAAACTGGTTAAGTATTCCTAAAACCTTTTTACATTATTCCAAGTGACTTCCTCTGCATTGCTGAGGCCCATGTTTTTCCACTCAGTGTTGTTTTCTGTGCCATCAAGAGCACCATGATACAGCATTTCTTAAAATGATCCATAAAAGAGCTAAAAGCCATTATAGGCTTTTAAGCCAGCTGTGCAATTGTTGATGTGTAAAGTTAGTTGTTTTTAACCTAAAAATCTTGGTTCTGAGGAGTTAAAACAAAGTTCCATAACTGTGTTCAATGTTTTCCTCCAAGCTGCTGGCATTCATTTTCAAAGTTTGATATTTGTGTTCTGATGATCCACATATATACTCCATGACAGTTATGACTGCTTATGGCCAACAGTAATTTTAAGACTTCATTGATTGTTAAGACACGTTCCTATTTCAGATATAATAGGAAAAAATTTGCATCTTAGAATCTATGAAATAATGTATTTCCCAGTATACCTTCCTGGAATGCATTATTTAAAGTAGCTGTTTATAGCAAGAAGCTACGTTAGCATTGGTACCTAATGTTATGTCGGTAGCTTTAGAGGGACCTATGTTTTCTGTACCACCTAGGAAGACTTTCTCACTTTAATTGACTGATCGAGGCCAATCATCTCAGAAATATGCCTTTGGTTCTGAGAACCAGAGAAAAAGTATAAATGATTCACCTTTCAGTATTCATTACTTGTTCTTAGTTACAGCTATGTTTAAATTGGCAAAGAATTTTGCTGTCTATTTTGTCTTCTAATAAAATGCATACTTTAAAAAAATCTTGCCAATTCAAGTCTTTTTTACACAAAATTTTTTCTGAACATTTCTGTGTTGGAATAAATTGAATTCTTGACTCTCATATTCTTGATTGATTCTCAGTCCAATAGTCTTTCCTCTAGACAATGCTACCATTTAAGAATGATTTCCAGGGGGAGGATATAGCTCAAGTGGTAGAGTGCATGCTTAGCATGCATGAGGTCCTGGGTTCAATCCCCAGTGCCTCCTCCAAAAATAAATAAATAAATCTAATTACCTCCTCCCCCCAAAAAGTAAATTAAAAAAAATTAAAAAAAAATGATTTCCAGAAGAAAGGAAAAAAGAGAGGAATAAATTACCATGTGATAGGCAACAATGTGTAAACTTGAAAGCTGATGGGCTGATTTTTTTCATATTGGTTTTATTTTTATTTCTAGTGAAGACAGCCCCTTTCTGTCATACTTTACTCTAAATTATCTTATGATAATTATTATTGAAAGTTTTTTACTTCTCTTTAAGCATAACGTTTTTAAAAGATCTTTGTCTTTATTATGTAAATGTAAATCTGTTATCTGGATTGGCTAAAGCTAGGCTGTGGTGACCCTGTGATCCTCTGCACTGATAGAGAGGTACAGCGTTACTGTTCACGTGTTTAAAATGGGTGAAGGTACTATGAGAAGTGACAGACTCCATGCGTATAAGCCCCTAAGATCAAATCATATCCACATTTACATATATTATTTTTTTAATTTAGCTTTCTCTTAGTTTTATATGGGATTTCTCCAAGCGGGCACAAAGTAACTGTTTCCACATCTTGGTTCTCTTCTCTAATCTGGATATGAAAAGACTTACTACTTGCATGAAAATCAGGAAGTGCCTTTTTATTTTCTGTCATTTATTGATGAAATCTCTGTGTAAGTATAATTCTTATACCACTCAAGTTACTCATATCCCAAGAGGAGAAGGTAATTATTGATTTTCTAAGATAAAAAGCATTAAAAATAATTATATGCTTGGCACACTTAAATTTTAAAATAAACTTGTGGGTATCCTGCATAATGTAAAAATTTTGGTGAAGTCTCCTTCCTTGTAATAGCTGACCTTTTTCTCTTTACTATTTGGCTGACATTTATGGAAAAAAACAGTAACCAATACCAGTGGTTCTCAGACTTTAGTATTATCAGAATCAACTAGAGGGATTATTAAAAAGTTTGCTGGGCCTTCCCCTCAGGTTTTCTGATATGGTAGATCTGGATTAGGGGTCTGAGAATTTGCATTTCTAGCAAATTCCCAGGTGATGCTCAAGCTGCTGGTACAAGCACTACACTTTGAGAACCATCAACCTAGACAGATAAAAATTTTTTCAGAAAGTTAGAGTTATGCTTTCTTTTATACATTCTTTTAGCATAGCAAAATTGAAAAAGTAGATTTTAGTTCCCGGAAATATGCTTGCTAATTCTAGAATGGTAACAGGTTACCTTGCTATGCTCTCTTGCTCAATTTTTAAAAAGGGAAGTGGGCACCACTTACGAAAGATATTCGGTCATCTCATCTCCCATGAGTTTAAAAACAGCCATGGAGTTATTAAACAGAAGTGCTACTCCGGGTATGATGACAGACCTGAACAGTATATGCTTTCTTCCTAACCTAAAAGCGGGTACAAATTTTTTAAACTATCAATTTATCAGCCTCTTTTGAACTCTCTTTTTGTTTTTTTGGTTTCTAAATCAGCATAGAGAGTTTAGAATCAACCACTGAGTATTTTTTTTACCTTTGTAGTTTATTAGCCAACAGAAGACTCTTGATTATCAGTATTAATGAAGGTAAGTAGTTGCTTAGATTAACACTTCTACACACACACACAAACACACACACACGGCATTTTATTGCAGGCATTCTATAAAATATAATTCCTTACCACAAACTCCATTTTCCTAATGAATTTTTTTGTTTTTTTTGTTAAATGGAAAGTATATTAGAGGCTCCCAAGTTAGACGTCATTAAGTGGAATAATGATCCATTTATTCAACAAATAGTGTTTGCCTTCTTATTGTTTGCCTAGTAAGTGTCTTTGGAAACAGTGATAAACCTGACCAAGAAGGTGTCTGCTCTCAAACAATTCTAGTAGGAAAGAGAGGCAATAACAAATAAAAAAATAAATGTCAGATAGTGGTAACTCTATTCAAGTAGACGGATAGGTTAGACCGTGACTAGGTCAGTGCTACAGTTGGCTGGTCAGGGTAGGTCTCTCAGGGCAGTAATACTTAAGATTAAATATGAATCAAGGAACAACCATGTCCCAAGCAGAGTTCGTACAGAGGCCCTAGGGTGGAAATGAGCTTGGCTTGTGAAGGGAACCAAAGGAAGGCTGGCTGGAGAGTAGCAGGCAAGGGGAAGAGTGATCTGAGGCTGGATATGTAGGTAACATTGGATCACTAGGTTGTCTAATTCAACATCAGGAGTTTGGATTTTATTCTAAGTCATATACACTACGTGCCTTCAGAGGGGTTTAAGCAATGCAAATGCTTGATCTTATAAGTGTTTTTAAAAAATATCTCTGGCTAGTATATGGAGATTGAATTGCTGCCGGGCAAGACTGGAAGTGAGGAAATCAATTAGTAGGCTTATTGCAGTCCTTTAGAGGAGAGATGATGGAGGCCTGGACTGCATGGAGAGGGTGAGGTATGATAGAAGGTCAAAATGAGTGGAGGTGTAGGAGCAGTGTCTGTGAAGAGAACTGAGGTTTAGGCAGATGTAGAGAGCCACCTCTGCCTTACTGATAATCCTTGGAAAGGAAATGGACTCTGTATGCTAATGGATCCTTTCCTACCATCTCCACTGTCATAGTTCTTATGGTTCGTATCCCCATAGACTTGTCCATGGGGCTGGACCCATCTAGCACTATTGGCCCGGTGTTTTCTCAGTTTGATTGGTTGTGTTGTCATTTCTAGAAAAGTTACCTCCTGTCCTAAGAACCCTGTGCCGGTCTTGCTTTGCTTTCGAGGACCATTATCAATGTTGAAGAGTAGGGTTTGGGATTGGGTTTCTCTTACTCCCGGATTCTTGAAGGCCTGGATACTTACCTGAGGTCTCCTTTTATCTTACGAAGAATTAGTAGTCATGGCATAGATATTACGTATATGTATGTTAAATGAAAGAAGTGAGACACAAAAAAACACATATCTTATGATTCCATTTACATGAAGTGTCCAGGAAAAGCAAATCTATAGAGATGGAAAGCAATTAGTGGTTGGCTGGGGCTGGGGATGAAAACAGGAATTAACTGTTAATGGATGTAAGGGATCCGATCGGAGTGATAAAAATTTTCTTAAACTTGATATAGTGATGGTTGCACCTAACTTGGTGCAATTCACTAAAATCATTGCAGGTATAGTTCAAATGGGTGAATATTATGATATATAAATTATACCTCAATAAAATGGTTTAAAAAAGGAATTACAGGAAGTATGCTAGATGGAAAAGAAGACAAAAGATATTCCCAGCAGAGAGAAATGTACAGTTAAAAATAGAGTCGTGGAAGTGCTTGGAGAATCTGCAAGGTATTACAGAAACACGTAAATGAATACATACATACATAGCACAGAAACGTTGGCAATCTAGAGATTAGTTAACACAAGACTGAAATATGTCACATAAAAAACTGCCTACATATTGGGGGAAGAATTAGTAACAGAAAAACAATGGATATAATGGAAAAGGTTTAGAGTTTAACTGCAAATTGAAAGGTCTTGTTTTTACTTTTTGCTCAGGCTATAATGGAGTCATCTAACTTTTCTGGATCTCTTAAGTTTCTTAACCACAAGGGGATGAGGTGCAAACAGAGAGGAATGTTGGACAAGATCAGTGGTTTTCAAAGTGCACCACGATTTATGAAGCTGCTTTAGGGTTCTGCTGATAATAAAGTAATTGACACCAAAACACGAAGAGAAAATCCCTGAAGAGCCCTGCCATTATCTTTAACATCAGTGATGGTCTATTTAAGAATGCATTTGGAAAAAAAGATTTGGCACAAAAAAATATGAAACATGCTAACCTAGATAAGTTCTAATATCCTGTAGATTTGGAAGCTAAAAAGCCGGCCTATTTTCCAACTTTAGGCAAAGGTTACCTTGACCAAAATATATTAGATTCTCAAATTTTCACTGAGTTAATTTTAAGATTTTTTTCAAAATTAAAATATTGGTTATAAATGTATATACTTTAAAATCATGTTATTTGAAATTCTTAAGTAACAGATATTTCTAACACTTAAATTATTTCTATTTTGAGGATTTTTCTAATCAAGAAAAATCCATTTATTTGTCTGGAGTCAGGCAAGGTGCTTGTATTTAGACATTCCTGATAATGAAAAATCAGGGATTTTTCTTAATACACAAAAGACAAGAGGAACAAAGTCCTTTTCTTGAAATCTTCAAGTTAAACATTTAGCAGCTTAATCATGCAGAATCAAAACTGCTTTTATATATCATTGTTTCTGCTTTTGAAGAGCCATTTAAAAAATAACTTCTGTTTCTTGATGATAAATGAAATTAAGAAATTAGGAAAATACAGTAGGTATAAAAAAGAAGATGAAAGCGTCCATAGCCCCACCACCTAAGGTGACCTAGTTACCTTTTGGTGTATTTTCTCAGTCTTTTTACTTAGCACTTACTATGTGTACATTCTCCTGAATCTGACAGACTAAATAAAAGAAGAATTACAGATCCTAAAATACTTTGTGTGGTATTTATCATGTATTGTTAGTCATTTGTGTATTAAAATGTATTAATTCTTTTGTAAAAGTTTGGTGACTAAAATGGTTTTGAGACAGTTTAAAAGAAAGATAAATGAGGTAGTTGGATGAAACCAGGTAATGATTTCTGCTTAAAAACTGCATTATCGGTTGTAGCTGACTTCAGGGAAGAGGTTGTATAACTTTCTCAACATTATGGAATGCTTCCACTTTCTCTGGCTGTTGTGTAAGTAACCTTGTTTATTGCCATATGTTCCTGCATTTATATAATATATTTTTACTTCGGAAAAAATACATACTGCTTTCAAAGAGTAACAACTCATTTCCTTCCTTTTTATCGTAACACAACACCCAGTGTGTTAATTAGCATTTTTGTCCTTGTAGTAGTTCTTTTTCTTCTTTTAAGGTTTTTGGGGTGAGGGGAAGGTAGTAATTTGATTGATCGATTGATTGATTGATTTTACGGAGGTACTGGGGACTGAACCCAGAACCTTGTGCATGCTAAGCATGCACTCTGCCACTGAGCTATACCCTCCCCATTGCCATAGTAATTCTCACTATTAGTTTTCAGAAGCATTAAATTGATTTCATTGTTGTCCAGGGACTATTGTAAAAATGATAAAACCTAACTAGTACAAAGCACTTAAACTGGTTCTGATAATATCAGAACTCCGTGTTGCTGTGTAAGCTTAGAAGAACTCATCTAATAAGTTCTCTATTCTTTTAGTCACTTTGGAATTATTTTTGACCACCTGTTAAATCATGGGCATACTAAATTTTTTTTCCTTCCTTTCCATTTCCTTTTTTTATCACTATTTTAATAATCACCTTGCCAGTATTCTCTTATACTTCATAGTTTTCTGCTTAAATTGTAAATCTGATTGTACCATTCTTCTACTCAAACAATCCTGGTAAACCTCCATCCTATAAGTGCTTACCATATTGTAAAATCTTTGATTTGCTCATCTTCACATCTTCCTAGTACTTTATTGTAGTGCCGTGCGTATAATCAATGTGCAACAAGTATTTCCTGAGTTGAATTGCTGATTTATTTATTTATCTCCCCCCACCCCCTACCACCACCCTAAGTTGGATCTTGTCTTTGGAAGTGTATGCTTTAAATTGTAATTTTTTCACTTAATTCATATGTGGGTTCTCATTTGTGTGTGAAAATATAAATCTTGTAGCTCTTTTGTCAACATAGTCATTCAGCTTTATCTGTGTACCTAGTGTGTGGCCATGTGTCTAATCTTTCTTACTGTCAGCAGAAATCAGTATATCAACATTCATAAGCAAAATGCATGTGAGGATTAAAAACAACAACTCCAAAACCAGGATTCTCTATCGAAGAGAAAACTAGTAACTCTTGATTGTATGGCTTTGTGGTACATTTTTTGACAGCTCTGCTGGGTCAGCTTTCTTTTACCGCACAGACATAACTGACCAGATTTAGGATAGACATATATAAAAGATACATGTGAGGTTTAGTAGAGTTCTTAGTAAGTTAAATTTTCTGATTTTTTCATATGCAGAAAATATATTTTTAACTTAAAACAACAAAATATTTTTATTTGAATATAAAGTACCAAAAGTATTAAAGCCTAATAATAAAATGCAATTTACAAAGACCTCAATGCTTCCAAAAGAAAGGGAATGTTGGCAGAGAGATGAGTTAAAAGACCGAGGCAAGTTAAAAGTCACTCAGGCAAGTGGTATTGAGAGCTCAAACTAAGGTAGAGGGAAAAGAAATTAGTAGTTTCCAGATAAATTATTGAGCTAGAATTGACAGGAATTGGTATCTGGTAAGATGTCAGGAATTAGAGATACTTGTTAGAGGCAAGTCAGGCAGTACCTATTTCGGGATAGTTGCTTAATGCTATTCTCAGTATTGCCCAAGATTTCCCATCCCTGTTACTTTGTTCATACCATCTGGTTCTTCTGCCTTGTTCAACATCCCCAGTCTAAATCTTACTCATCCTTTAAGGTGCAGCATATATCCTGTCTATTCAGAAGTTACCCTTCAGGCGCTCTCTAAGTGGGGGAAAGGCTGCACTCTTATACTACTTTCAATCTACATCTAATTTTTTATAATTATTATTTACTATCTAATACTTGTCTTTCTTGTGCATCTCTTCACTCTAGTGCCTTACATATAATTAAATAGATCGTTTTGAATTGAGTTTTTGTTTGTTTTCATTGATAAAAACGTGACCTAATATCAAGTTAGATAAACTACTTTTTCTAAAAACTTACTCCAGGTTAAAACAAAAAAAGGGCTGTGTTTACCTACTATTCTTGAAAACAGCTCTTTTTGTAATTTTTAAATACAGATTTGCGTCAGTAATGGTTTGGGGGAAAGCGATCATAGCACAAAGGCTCACACTTGTAAGTAAGACGGTAGGTACTTAGGCTTCTGCAACCTCAGTTCTCATCACAGTAGGATTTTGTTCCAGTTTCCTTTTATAGTTTACTGGTAGGTCCTTGAATTGTGAAACACAAAGGAACTGGTCCTTCTGTTCTTTGAGGTACTAACATCTAAATGGTGAAACCGTTTGCATAATGTTCCAGAATTCATTGAAGAAGTCTGCACCACAGCAGTGGAAATGGTTGCAGTCTATAAATCAGGGTCCTAGAAAGCAGTGCTTATGTGAGGTTTTCTTTAATCCCCCAAATGAGACAATTCAACGACGATTTTACACAAAGTGTTTCAGCCAGTGTTTATATGTGACTAGCATCTCAATTCTCTTTTAAATGATCCAGCCCCTTCTTTCTGAATGAATTGACCTCCATGACTATACTTCCATGAGTCTTAAAATATTGAAGACCTAGTCAAAGTATTTACATATAGCTACATACAATTTTCTTTAACTTTAATGGTTTTCCCTTAAAGTTTTTTTTTAATAGAGTAATAATAGTATTTCAAAATCTGATCAGAGATGCCAAAAATCCTTTGAGAATGTAAACAGTTGAATTTGTCAGAATTAAATCATAAGCATAGTTTGAAATATTTGGTAACATTTTTGAGTTCACTCCAGTAAGAAAGCAGTTGGATTATAGCACAACACAGCATTTTAGAACATTTTCATACCATCACTACACACGTTCTCATTTTATGTCATCAAATCCCTAACATTTATTGAGTCTTTTCGATGGCACTAGGCACTTTACATACAGTGCCATCTAATCCTTAACAAAACACATTATTAGGGTTATAGTTATTATACCCATTTTTCAGGGGAGTTCCTCCTGAAAGTCACCCATCTAGTAACCATGAGCTCTGACTCCAGAGCTTTTTCACCTGCTGCGTAAGGTGTAAGGTAGACTGCTTACTTTGTGAGGACCCTCGCTCCGCTTTGCTTCTCACTTTATACCTGTGCAGATCATAAAGCCTGTTGTGTAGTGGATGATCTATAATAAATATTTGTTAAATAAATCTGCCTCTCTTGGGATAGTAGCAGTAACGGAAGCCCCCAGCAGAGCTAGGCTCATTCCTCGTAGCTTGGGTGAATGTATTCCAGGAGTCTCACATTGGAACCCTAAATACATTTTTTACAGAGAAACCATGCTAGTTGTGGTTTGAAGGTTTATGACTGAATTCTTAAGAGTTACATGGGTCTTTGTACACTAACCTGGGAATTCGACTGCCACTAGATGGCATGACTTCTGTGGGGAAATACCTTTTTAGACAATTTTCAAGTGGACTTTGGGAATAAAGCCCACTGGTAGGTAGGTTGGAGGTTGTGGCCATTTGAGGAATGTGATGAATCTTCCCTTGGAAACACAGATCACCGTCATGAGTACCAGTGATCGTTTTTAGGACCTCAGTACATAAAAATCGAGAAAAGTTGAGCTTCTCTAGGGATGGAGGGATGGAGGACCCTGAACACCCCAGCTTCTCTGTTTCCTCCCCGTTTGCCTCCTTCTTACCCCTGGCAGCAGCTTGTGAAAACTGAGAAGCCTGAGGACGATAAATCCTTTCTCCAGACCAGTTTCTTTTGCAAATGAAGAACTTTAGGCTTGAAAAGTTAGGTGATTTCCCGAAGTCACACAGCTATTTCAATTACGCAGTTAATCTGTGGCAGAGGACTAGATGAGATGTCTAGCATCTGGTGCTTTCCAGCTCTAATAAAAATTCTTTTAAGCACTGTTTAAATTGAATAATTAAATCTTTGCATAACAACTTAAGTGTTATGTTTTACCATATATTGTCTTTGAAAATAATATATTTTGTACAGTGCCTAGATAAAAACTAAAAATAGCATATCATTCACTATTTGAATAACTTTTTACATGTTAGTGATGCACACAGCCCTACAGGTAGGAAGGACACTATGTTGTCGCTGTTCATATTTTAGAGATTAAGACTTAGAAAGAGTAACATCACACAGCTAACAAGTTGCAGAACCAACATTCAAAACTAAATTTCCTCAGTATAAGATTTGGAGCTGGACTCACAGTAGTGAGATGTGCATTCAGTCTGGAAGCAAGCTGAAAGCAAGCAAGCTTCTTGGTTGTGTAATAGTCAAGTGAGGCGGGCAGGACACTTGAGGGGAAAGGAGGAAGTTTAGGAAAGGGCCCTTATTGGACTCTATAGTGAGGGAACAAATAGTGGGTAAAGTAAGGGGGTAGGTTTTGCAGCATGGCTGCAGTGAGTACAGTGTGTGAATTTTACTGAGATGGCGTGTGGAAAGGAGCGCTTCCTCAGACCTCGGTCTGAGTGTCTTTTTAATTACTAACTGTATGACCTTAGGTAAGTCAGTTGATCTTTCTGAGCTCTGGTGGTCTCTCATGTGTTAAGTGAGGATAATATTAACCTTGTGAACCTGGTTCTGACTGCTCAAAAGTCTTTCTCTCCTCCCCCCCATCCCCTTTGGCTTCCTTCTAGGTTCTTTGTATTTCAGTCTTTTTAGCAGCAACTTAGCTAAATCATGAACTAGCTACATACGTTCCTATACTGAATGGAGAAATACTAGAAGCGTCCCACTGAAAGGGCATCAGAATGACACCAGCTGCTGTGGATCAGAAAGAAATTTTATTACCGTTTTTTTGTGACAGATTTGATCCAGGGTCCCTCTCAAGTTCGGTTCTCATTTTTTATTTTGGTTGTTATCTGTGAAATAGTAGTTGGTGAATTGTTCCATCATTAATCAATGTTTTTATTTTTTCCAGTTGTATAATTTTGGAGAGACAGTGTCTATTGTTTTTTGGACGGATACTTGGCGACCAGAAAGCTTCTTTGACAAAGTGAAGAAGAACAGACAGAGCGGCTTGCACACATTGTGCTTACTGGGTAAGGGCTCTGGGGTTTCCTTAGGGTCCCAGTGTGGAGTTGTCACATTGTTCTCATTTTGATTTTGTGTTAAGTTGAAACTGTTCTGTGGATAACTAGCTAGAGATAAGAAAGGATACAGTCTAGCTGCTCTGTACATCCCATGCTCTTTCCCGTACTCCTGGGGAGACATGAATTTCCTGCTCCAGCTACCATGTGGCTATTCCTACATACGTGCCGCTGCCCACTTTTGCCCTAGTAGATCCTCCCCAGCATCCCATCGCTCACCCATTTATTTGTCCATCAAGACTCTGTCCTTGTCAACTTAACTGCAATTCAACAGACTTGCACTGAGCATTCATTCTTACCAAGCGCCATCCTGGGTCTCCCTTGAGATGTTCTTTGAGTACTGCAGTACTGATGCTGGCAGAATCACAGAACTACAGATCTGGAAGTGACTCTGGAGATTTTCTAATTAAAGCTTGTTTTCCAGATGAGATTGAGGCCCAGAGATAGTGAATCATTTTCCCACTGTCACCCAGCTTATTGGTTGCAGAATTGGGAGAATCCAAATAGCCTGTTATTCTTAGCTCTTCTCACTGTATCATGCTGCCAAATCCTGTTCCCCACCTAGTGTGGAAAGAGCTGGGATCGCTGTCTTTGTACACAAAGGTGATGGTACTGACAGGGCTTCAGAAGGAGTGGGTGGTATTTGCCTGAGAGGCACTGGCATTGTCTTGATTCACATTCACTATCAGTTCCTGTGCTACAGTCTATGGTGTACAAATACTGTTAACCAAAGTTTCAATCTGGGGATTGGTAAACAGAAAAGAGCTATCTGGCATCTTGGACAACTTGGAAATGACACTTGGAATCAGAAGACAAAGTCTGAGTGCTGCTGCCTACCAGCTAGAGAGCACTGTGAGCAGTCCTCACCTTTGCCTTTGTTTTTATCAAATAGGAGTCATCTTTCCTTGCCTCATGGAAGTGCTCAGAGAAGTACTTCCTATACTGTTTGTGGTGAAGGAGCCAGTGTTGTTCTTTTATACACACACACACACACACATATAAATATATATACATACATGCATACATGTATATTTTAAAATTTCTGATCTTTTATGTCAGAGTCAAATTGTTGTAAGTGTTGATAAATATTCATTCTCACTCCTGAAGTTTCTTTATCATTTACTGGTGACAAAATGCTACATACTGGCATCAGGCCTTGGATCATACACTGAATTGCACTGTTTTGGTGATACTGTGTGTGAAGTTACCCAGCAGAATATCTGCCACATGGTACAGAATCAGAGCAAAGAATGAACCCATGGTTTTGGCCCTTATAGTAAGTACAGATATTCAGAACGTTAGAAAAGCATCCCGTTTGCCAAAAACATTCAGGTTATTTGTACAGTATAGCCAGTTCTTTATTATTCAGTGATATATAATTTGCATGTTATCAAAACCCCCATTAATATGTCTCTTTTAAAAGACTATAGGAAAGTTTTACTAATGATTAGCATTTCTTACAGGGTAGAAATTGGAAGTTATCTAGAGCAAGGGTTAGTACACAAGCACCCATGGATCAAATCCAGCCCACGGGCTGTTCTATAAGTAAAGCTTCATTGGAACACCGCCATGCTACTTCATTTATGTAGCATCTGTGGCTGCTTCCATGCTCCAGTGGCAGTGATAAGTAGTTACGACAGACACCTTGTGGCCCTCAAAACCTAAAATATTTGCTACCTGGCCCTTTACAGAAGTTTGCCAACTCCTGATCTAAAGTGAAATTTTCCCTCATCTCATGTGGTACAGCCTGTAACCCCCAGTGATTCTCTTTCCCATGATTTTGGGTTGTTTCTTTTCAGTCTTACCATCTATCTGAATTACTGTGTTAACTTGTTTTCTTCTCTGCTTCATAAGAGCAGGGACATTGTCTTGCTCATTCCCCTCTCCGTAATGTCTAGAAGTCTGGCACAGTGAAGCTGTTTAATAAGTATTTAATGAAAGTTAATTGGTTGAAGTTTATTTTTAGTTTTTTTCCCTCAGATTTGATCTTATTACCTGTTGGCACAGAAGATCTTTAACTCTTGCATCCAGAATACATTCCTTTTATTCCATTAACAGTGACACCTACTTAATTCCAGATCCAGATCAGGCCATGAATGCTTCTGTGACTTTTTTTGGCTTATGCCTGTACCCCACAATTAACTGGTAGGGTAATGTTTCCTTGTTTTAGTTTATTGTCCATGCAATTTAGTAATTCATAATTAATCAATTATCTTTATAGTTTTGTCTGTGGATTTTCCATGTGGAAAGATACAGGTCTTCCTTTTTTGTAGTTCTTACTGCAAGCACACAGTAACACACTTGTTAATTCATGTGGAATATGCCATTAGATATATCCATCATGTAGTCTTAAGCTTAGATCCAGTTTGGCCAGCAGTATGTAGAAAGTCAAAGTAGAATGATGTGAGAAGGGCGGCCATTAAGGGGACTTTTATTAAAGGCAGAGGGGAAGTATATGCCACTGGGGGATAGAAAATAGGCATTCATTGGAGCTCAGATACTTGTGTGTGTGTGTGTATTTGTGTGTGTGTTTTACAGCAGAACTGAGAGGTTTGAAAACAATGGGGAGAAAAGAATCTTAAGAGGCAAGCTACCTGATCACTTTTTCATGTCATAAAAAATGTGGGGAAAAGGGGGAAAAATAGGATTAATCTTTTGGAAGCTTTGGGAAGGAAGTTAGAAAATCAATTTACAGTTATTTACCAAATGTTTACTCTGTGCCCAATGTGGAATTAGGTTCTGTGGAATACTAAGGAAGTATTAGACACAGGTCCTGCCCTCAGGGTTTTGAAATCTAGCTGGAACTAACATGCCGTGTACATGAAAGTGTAGAAAACAATTGTGTTCTATTGTATGGAGAAGCAGGAAGGACAAACCAGAACGTTGGCTCCTGAACTCTGTCTAAGGGCTGCCTCTTTTCTTGGCTTTCCTGGGAAAAGACAAACAAGGTTAAACAATCTATCTTCCTTGCTCCACTAACAAAAACAGGAACAAGGTGTGAAGTATAAGATATCATGATTACAAATTCTCAAGCCATAGATCTCATCATTTTTATCACCTGGAATTCTCATTATTTAAATTAGTATGTATTTATTGAATGCCATCAGTGGGCCAAGCCCTATAGAGATTAGTTGGAATATGTCATGGTAAAAAAAAATCATATAGAATTTAAAATTTGCTTGGAAAGATAAGACTGATATGTATGATGTTAATTAGAGATGAATAAAATACAGCATTAATTGTATGGTTATTACAAAGAGCATTTGAGGGAAAGTCACTAAAGGCTTAGAGCTGGGACTTACCCTACTTAAGGGGTAGATAGTTTAAGATGGGCTGGTGGCTGGCTGGTCATAGAGCCGTGTGAACAAATTTATTTATGGAGTAGACATTTATGGAGTATCTGCTGGGTTTGCATTATGCTGGGTACTGAGATGACTAGGAGACGCTTACCTTCGAGCAAGTGGAAGTAGAAAGGAATAATTATGGACTGTGTGAAGACAAGTAAGTATTAAGATGAGTCTGGCTTGAGATTAAAAATTCACTGATGCAGTCTTATGTTTAATTAAAACGCATTTGCCTATAAAAGTTCTCCCTAACCCTCTTCATTTTTTTAAAATCAAATTCTGTAGAGCATATCATTAAAAGAGTAAAAATGAAAATATTAAATTAAAAACTTAACTATCACAAATAACATTTCAGAAGTTTAAGGTGAATGAACTAATACATGTATTGAATTTTTAAAAAATATTACAAGTATCAGGTAAAGGAAATCTATGCTGACTTATATACCGTTGATTATATTACTGGCCATATTTCAGTAACAGCTATGCATTTTTTCCTGTATGTGCCAGACAAGTGGAAATATTAAATAATTTATGATATTTCAAACCTGAAAAATTCACTACTGGTTCCAAGGACATTTAGAAATACATATAAGGGATTATCTCTGGAATATTTTCCAAGCAAACTCTTTAGTATCTTTTAGAAAAAAAACTTTTGTAATCACTTAGGAAAGCTGTAGAAGTCTATCAAAAAGACCCCTCAGTTACACTATATTTATTTTTGCAAAAACTTTGGCTGAACCATTTGTTTTCTGCATGTAGAGCAGGAAGCAGCTGTTGTGTACTGAGTTCCTGCGAGGATGTAGAGTGATTCTGCTTTTTTACCTTCTACCGAATTGTTTAGCTGAGCATCAGTGATTAAAAAGTGTAGAGAATCAAATCTTTGTGGCGGTTGCATTGTCAAGCTTTGTGAGAGCAGAGGCTCTGTGTGTCTTGGCCTCCCTGGTAGCCCCGTACCTGGCAGTCAGGGCTCGGAAAAGCCCTGTTACAAGTGTGAACATTTGGTATCAGAATGTCTGTCCATAAGTTATTACACATGTCTTACCATTCACAAGAAAGCAAAAGTCTTGTTTCAAAATGTAGTAAGAATTTTCTTCTATCTGTGTTACATGCACTGACGTTTATATGCTAGTGCCTGAAAAATAGGTAAGAATAGGAACATGACAAGACTTTTCAGTTGGGTCTGTGCCGTGACCAGCTAATGGAAATGAACACAAAGACTTTGATTAGCTGTTAGGTAGTGTACGCCAGTATTTATCTAACTCTTTCCTGTGTCTTCTTTTCCAAGAGGAAATTCGATCCTTTCAGGATGGTCTCAGGGCCAACCTCATGTTTGTTTTCGAACTAATGACCTTCACACAACCGCAAGCTTCCATTCTTCTCTATGTTTCCATTAAAAAAGTGACCAGAACCAGGGGGTAAACGGGGTGGGAAGAGATAAATTGGGAGTTGGAGATTTGCAGATACTACTATATATAAAATAGATAAACAACAAGTTTCTACTGTACAGCACAGGGAACTATATTCAATATCTCGTAGTAACCTATAATGAAAAAGACTATGAAAACAAATATATGAATGTATATGAATGACTGAAACATTATGCTGTGCACCAGAAATTGACACAACAGTATAAACTGACTCTACATCAATAAAAAAGAATGCAAATGAAATATGATAATTATTGAAGTTAAAAAAAGTGACCAGATACATGCCACCATGAGGGAAGACTGTCACAAACTCTCAAATTAGCGTTTTAGAGACTTGAGAAAAATGTTTACCAAAAATTCAGATGACTCAACTGAAGTTTATGTGTAGGATTTGGGGTAAAGTAGTTAATTAAAAGAGAACTATTTTTTTGCTTCCTACAGACATCAAAATAAAGGAGCAGTCTTTGGAAAATCTAATCAAGTAAGTTCTTATTCTGAGAATGCTTACATCTGTTTTAATTCCATGAACATAAATTCTACTTAAATGACGTAAGTTCTAAAGATTGTTGAAAACCAGCTTCCAGTAACAGTGCAAAATTAAAACACTTTCAGCCTTGTGAAATTGTAAGCAGTGTGGTGGAGTGGAAGTAGCAATGGCACCTAATCGGCACTCAATAAATATTTGTGGAATGAGTTAGTTGGGAGTCAGAAGACAGGCTTTGAGTCTTGAGTTGGCCTCTGGTATGTGCTCTTGGGCAAGTTACTTCCATTCCTGTGTATAATGGGAGTAATAATCCTTTTGTGCTTGTAGATCCAGTGTCCCATGCAGTAGCTGCTCCCCACATGTGACTAATGAGCACTTTAAATATGTATGGCTAATGTCACTGAGGAAGTGAATTTATAATTTAATTTTAATTAATTTAAAACTAATACTCAACTTAGTTATTAGAAAACATTGAAGTATATTTAGAGGTGCAATATGTAAATCTACTTTTACAACTATGAATTTTATGAAATATACAGATCAAGTATTTCCAATGAAAATTTAACATTTGAATTAAGATGTGCTAAAATATAAAATATAGTCCGGATTTCAAAGAATAAATACAAAAGCAATCTTTAATAATTTTTATAGGAATGGATGTTGAAATATAATATTCTGGATATATGAGGCCAAATAAATGTTATTAAAATTAATTTTGTTTTTTTTTGCCTGATGTGGTTACTATAGAACATTTTAAATTATGTTTATGGCTTGCATTATATTTCTCTTGGACAATGCTGACTTACAGAATTGTTTTGAAAGTCACTAAAATAATCTATATGAACTGTTTTGTAAACTACAAAAACAATGTTTTAATTTTGATCATTGGGCAAAAGTGGTGGGCTTTTGAGGCATATGGAAGTAAACGTATTTTACCCTCTAAGATTTTGAGGTATTTATCACTTTAGTGTACTTATTCTTAGAGGAAGATGTGAAAAGAAGAATTTGTAGTTAAACATGGTAATTAAAGTGAACACTATAGAACATGACTAAGCGAGGGTATAGAACAAATTGCCACTTATTTTGAATTATTTTTGCCTAAGATATCACTTTGAATAAAAGTAACTTTGATTTAACCATTTATCTTTTAAGTTGTTGGAATTTTATTTCTGCCAACAATTCAGTAAGAGGAGAGGGCATTTAAAGTAGGACAATGAAAAACACTTAAGAAACGTATAACCATCACTGTGTCTGTGCTTGAATGTATGCTTAAAACAGGTAACATGTGACAGCTTCAGACAGAATGTAGACAGTGGTGATTGAGTATATCTGGGGGCGTAACTGCATTAAAATGTATTATGTAATTTTATGGCTAAGAGCAGTGGCATCTAGTTTTACACTTACAGGGGAAGGAAGATCTATGACCCTCCTCGGTATATGAGTGTAAACCAAGCAGCCCAGCAACTTCTGGAGGTTGTTCAGAATCAGCGAATCCGTGGAGAAGATCCAGGTACTCAGGACCCTAAAAGGGCTCTCGTGTTCCCCTGCTGCTGCGCTGAGATGTGGGTGTGACAGAACATCTGTCACATGCACACACGCACACACACATGCGCGCGCGCACACACACACACACTAATACCACTGAAGCAAGAGTCAGTGTGTTCACATTGTATTTTTTCTCATTTTTTTTTGGACTTCCTTAAATCTCATAGGCTGAAAGTTGTACTGAAAGAAAAATAATGGAGTTCTTCCTAATAAAATTAATATCATTCTAGAAAGTGAGGATTTTTAACAAATTAATTATAAATCAGATTTTATGTAAATATGTTAATATATAAATATTTTGGTAAAATACAGAACTTCATTTAGCCCAAACCCTTAGTGAGATCTGTCCAGCAGAAGTTTACCTATTCTGCTTTTTCTTGTTCTCAACACTGAGACCAGGTGTAGCTTTCTAGAGGATAAAGACAGGAGAATTGATCCTTACCTTCCTAATGTCTGGATACAGTGGATATGATATATAATAAAATGTTCATTATCAGTACTGTTTTATTGAAAGGTTCTTAAACGAATCTGTCATTAGGTTCTGTTATAAGGTACTGACTGGCTTTGAGCACCTATTCCTTGATAGAAAAGATACGTGAAGAGATTCTTGGATGACCATTGCTTACTTTTTTCTCAGTAGACCCTTTTAAAGTCATGAAACAAATGATCTGCAAGGACGCTCTATATCCATAACTTCGTACAGAGTTCCTTACAGGCTTGCTTGTCCTTGTAGACACCATTTGCCCATTTTGACCATTTTTCAATCAGGACAGCTTTCCCAACTAAACAAAGCCAGAAAAGGGTCAGCTCTTCAGCTGTTGCATCAGATTGAATAAAACTAAAGTTCACTGATGCTGGCTACTTTGAACTGAAAAGCGTAAGTAACGTCATAATGCCTGTTGTTTGTTAACAGCTCTGTAGTTTACTAGGTACTTTCATATTTATTATCTCAGCCCTTAAACCACCATTTAAGAGAGACAATATTCCATTTTTTAAAAAATGGAAGAAATAAAAATGAAGTTTGTCACGTAGCTGATTAAGTGGCCAAACACAAACTCAAATCTGTGTTTTAATCTCATAATCCCCTGGCTTTTCCAGTACTTGGTCGATGTGACTATATCCCAGACATTTTATTTAAAATATAAGCATGTATTAAACATTGTTCACTTAGAATCTGCTAAAAGACAAATGCTGTGCAGTAGAGTATGGATGCAGGTAATTGGTCATCAAGTCGTAAAAACTTGAAGGTGAGCCTTTGGAATTCTGGAAGGGTAAAGTTAGGAAGTACTGCTTCAGTTCATATGTCAGGGAGTGCAAATCATTTAGAAAAGCCTTAGATAAGTCAGTAGATGGTTGGTCCATAATGAGCAACTAAGGGGACTTACGCTATCTGTGGCTTCTTTATATGTACTTTTGGCACTAGTGTTAGTTTGAATTGATTGAGGATAATGCATTTACTGAATTGAATGGCCGTGTCTTTTTTTTTTGTTTTTTTTTGATAGCAATCACCGAGGAGACACTCTGTGTTGGCTTAGCCAGGGTTGGAGCTGAGGACCAGAAAATTGCAGCAGGCACTTTGCAGCAGATGTGTACTGTGGACTTGGGAGGACCACTGCATTCCTTGATTATCACAGGAGGCAGCTTGCATCCACTGGAGATAGAGATGCTGAATCTGTTTTCCATACCAGAAAATAGCTCAGAATCACAAAGCGTTGATGGGCTCCGAACATAGACCGTTTCTCTTGTGAGACGTTAACTTCAGTCATGTATGCACCTACACGTATTTGTATAACAAATCAAACAGGCCTTTTGGTTTACATAATAAGTATAAAGCAAGTGACCAAGAAGAAAGGTGTTGACTCACAGTGCTTGGTTTCCTGTGGCAGTGAATTTTTCCCTGTGACATCATCAGTTGCTGCGGTTTTGGCAGTTTTTCAGGATGTGCATACATGGAGCAGACCAAACTGGAAAACTTGTAGACAGACATCCATAGGCAGAATTATTGAAGAGCAATTTTTGTTTATGAAACCAGTTTATACAAGGTGGAACTTTCTTCCTTCTTCTAAAGTCAGCTGTACTGACTGCGAGATAAGTTGTCCTGACAGCGTTTGGCATTAATGCAGGTAAACAGAGGTGGGAGGAGTAAGTCCCCACCCAACACTCTTACTTAAAGCTCAGCTGAGTACATGCCACACAGTGACATCCTTTTGAATTGTCTTGTCGCGTTTAGCTGACGTCCTAATTATGTGGCTCATGTTCTGCTGTATTTTGGAGGTTGTATAATGGTTGAATTATGAATGTTCAGCCAGCCATGTATAGTTGCTGCTTGGTCTCAGTTAGCATCTTTCACATCCAAATTGACAAATGGAAAACTTGCTGACTACAAAATAAAATTCAAAAAAAATTAAGTTTGAAGACAACAATGGATTAGTCAAGATTTGTCATATCACTTAACAGTTAATACAGTTCTACGTGTATGCAAGTAGCCACAGTCTTCTTCCTAGTTGTAAATCACACTCCCATTTTTTATATTTCATGACTATAAAGTTTTGTACTTTTCCAGTTTATAACAGAAATAGCTTTACTACGTGTTAGTTTAGTTGGTCTAACTCTGAGTACAGTTGACCCTTGAAGAACACATGTTTGAACTGCACGGGTCCACTTGTACACAGATTTTTTTTTCACTTAATACATCCTACAGTACTACACAATCTGGTTGGTTGAATCCACAGGTGGTTGAATCCATGGATGTGAAACTGTGGATGTTTTCAACTTAATGGAGCGTCAGTGCCCCTAACCCCCACATTGTTCAAGGTCAGTCAGCTGTGTTTCCATGTTCTAATCAATTTATCTGACCTCTTTGTTCAGTAAATTCATTGGAAGTTGAGCAGATACTTCCCTATTTTCTGGAAGCATCAATTAAAAAGAGATTCTTTTGAGTTATTTCATTTCAGTTGTGATAAAAAGATACCTTAATATATGTGAAACAATCTGTTTTCAATCTGTTGGACACAAGAGGGAAGAGAGCCAAAGGATATTTAAGTACTAGTTCTACCAGTATTTTCTTCCAAGGCGTTAAATTAAATGTTGAAGAATAATAAAATGAAGGCCTTCTGCTTTTGGTTGTAGTGAAATAGCTTTTAATGGACAAACCTTGGCACTGGGGAGTGACCAGAATAGCCTGAGAGCTCTGCTTCTATGACTTTTCCCTGAGGGCATTCACCAGTCTGTCTGGTTGAGGGGAGGGCTAGAGCTCATGAGAAAGCCGCAGTCTTACAGGCTTGAGGTGTTAGAGGAGTTGGGACTGCTGGATGAGCTGAAATTGAAGGAAGAGATCCTAGAAATGAAGATGGTGCTGAGGAAGAAGGCTTCCAATCTGTGTATAATTTCCCCTTAAATCTAACTCCTGCATTGTGCATGTGCAGGGAAGGCTCCGATGACTCTGGTGGAGAGCCATATCTGGAAGGCTGAAAAAGCTGAGCAGAAATTTTTGCTCTGTGTCGCAAGAGAAAACAGATTTGAATCCCGGTAAGTTGGAAGGCTTGATAAGTACCTCAGGCTTTCCATCAAATCCCTAGAATGGTTGTGTATTATTAGCGATAAAGGTTATGCCCGGGACTAAGGATTTGTGCTAAAACTAAAGACAGAATCTTTAACGTAATGTAAAATCAAGCCTCCATAAAATCGAGGTGACTGGCCAATAATTTAACTGCCTGCTAGGACAAAGCTTATCACTTCCACCACATGATAACGAAATGAATCTATCTATCAACAATGCCTGGAATGTTTTAAAATACTATGCGGCATGCAGTGAAACAGGAAGATATGACTATGGTCCAAAAGAAAAAAGCACACAGTAAAAAGATCCTAAAATAATCCAGGTACTGGAATTAGCAGACAAGGATTCCAAAGCAGCTGTTAGAACTATGTTCAAGGATAAAAAGGGAAAGTGGTTGTAATGAATTAATATAAATGGGTACTCTCAGCAGAGAAATGGAAGCAAAGAAAAACCCAAATGGACTAAATAGCAGAGCACAGGTAACAGGTGAATAGAAATTGCCCTATCTGAGGAATTTAAATAAAAAAAGCTCAGAACCTCAGTGCCATGTGGAGCAATATCAAGCAGTTCAATATATAAGTAATTGGATTCCCAGAAGAACAGAAAGGAGACAGGGCAGAAAAAAATATGAGTAAGTAAAGGCCAAAATTTTCCCAAGTTTGGTGAACCTATGAATACACAGGTCCAGTAAGTTCAGTGAACTCCAAGAAGAATAAATAGAGAAAACCATACCTAACAAACAGATCACAGTTAAAACTGACGAAAATTAGAGATGAAAGAATCAGTAGGGGTTGTTCTCATTGGAAACAGTGGCCGTCAGAAGACAATGGAAAGACAAAATCTTTACAGAAATTTAAGAGCAAAACAAAACCCAATCAATCCAGTGTTCTATATCCAGTAAAAATATCCTTCAAAAATGAAGGCAAAGCAATCTTCGTGAAAACAGAGTTTGTCACTAGCAGACCTGCACTGCAAGGAAAGCTGAGGGAGGTTTCTTGGGCTGAAGGTAAATGACATCAGATAGAAGGGAGGAAATGAGTATTTAAATGTAAGTGACTGTCAGGTTTTCTTTGCTTCACATTTTTAAAAGACAGCTAACAATTTAACATAGTGTGGCATATATTTGGCTGTAAAATACATAAATACATAAACATATAAATATATAAAAAATATAAAACAATAATGGAAGTTGCAGGTGTTAAAGGGAATTATACAGCTGTGGGGTTCTTACATTTTATTTAAAGCAGCAGAATACTAACTGCAAGTAGACTGTGATAAGGATGTGTATTGTAATCCCTTGGCAGCCACTATCAAAACAAAACAAAACGCATGGCAGAAGTAAAATAAATAAATATAAGAGGAATTAAAATTGAATCCTGAAAGATATATGATTAACCAAAAGCGGGCAGGAAAGGAGGAAATAAAGGTCAAAAAAGACAGTGAGGTGGGAAGCCCCATAAAAAAAGATGGGCAGGCAGGGCAGGGCCACTACTCTCCTGCCAGTACCATCCGGTTCCCTGGCCCAGACGCTCTGTCTCACTTTTTGCCTCTGAAATGGCTTACTTCTAGGAAAGTGGAACTTACTCCTAGAATTCTATTGGTTCCCTGAGCTCACTTGTGATTGGTTATTTCTCTCCCTCCTGATTGGTCCATTTCTACAAAGCCTGTTCCTAATTAGTCAACTTTTCTTATACCTTATTTGCATATGATGTTGCAAAGTGTAAACTGGCAGCCTATAAAAGCCTGTGTAAACCTACAGACGGGGTCCAGAGCTTGGAGTGTTAAATCCCCTGGGCCCGCTGGCGAAATAAACCTGGGTTCTCCCAACTCTCTGAGTGCTGCTTGGTCTCTCGCCCAGATCCAGGTTGCTGTCATAACTGAGCTGTAACACTGAGCTGTAACACTGAGCTGTAACACCGAGCTGTAACACGTCTTTCTGCAACAATAGGACAAATAGAAAAAAAGTAGTAAAACAATAAATTTAAATTCAACCATACCAGTAATTGCTTAAATGTAAATTAAGTATTCTAGTTAAAAGAACTATATTTTTTTTAAAAAAGCACAACCATCTGTGTCTGCAAGAGTTAAACTTCAAGGACACAGGATGAAAGTAAAAGAGTGGGGAAAAAATAGACCATACAAACAGGAAGCATAAGAAAACAAGTGGCTACATTAACATAAGACAAAATAGACTTCAAAAGAAGGCATATACTGGAGATAAAGAAGGACTTTTCACAGGGAAGAAAGGGACAGCTCTTCATGAAGACATTCTAAATGTGTGTGCATTGAATACCAGCTTGAAAATACATGAGGCGAAATGGACAGACCTAAAGGGAGGTATAGACAAGTATATAATCAACGTTGGGCATTTTAATAATCCTCTCTCAGCAAATGATGGAAGTAAATAAAACATCAGTAAAAATATTGATTTGAACAACACTAACAATTTGGATCAAAACAGTATTGATCCCTACAGGCATTATTTTCAAGCCCAATGTGGAACATTCACCAAAGTAGACCATATGCTTGGCTCTGACCACAATGGAATTCAAAATTGCCGACAAAAAGATGCTTAGAAAAGCTCCAAATATTTGGAAATAAAACAAGGTACATTTATTTTTAACTGAATAAAAGCAAAAACAAAATGTGAAAATTTGTGGGATGCAGATAAAGCAGTGCTTAGAAATTTGTAGCTTTAGAACAGAAAAGAAAGTTTTAAAAATCAGTGATCTGTTTTTATCTTAGAAACCTAGAAAAAGAAGAGCATATTAAACACTAAGTAACTAGAAGGAACAGACTACTGAATATAGGCAGAAATTGGTGAGACAGAAAATGGACAAACAGTACAGAAAAGGAAAGCCGATAGATTGTCTAAATTTTTAAAGGCTAGCAGTAGTCGAAGTCGCCAGGATATGGGGTAACTGAAACTCTAATGTTATTGGTAGGAATATAAGTTGGCACAACTACTTTGGAAAACAGTTGGCAGTTTTTATACAACTGCCCATGAACTAGCAAAACAAGTCCTAGGTATTTACTCATAAGAAATGAAAACATACTGACAAAAAGTAGTACCTGAGTGTTTATAACTTTTCTATGTTTATTCATTCATAGCCCCAACTGGAACCAAGCTATGTGTCCATTATAGGAGAACGGATTTAAAAATTGTAGTTTGACTTACAATGGAATGTTACTTAGCAATAAAACAGAAGGAGCTTTGACTCACACAACAACAGGAGTGAATTTCAAAAACGTGTTAAGTGAAAGAAACCAGACACAAAAGAGCACTGTATACTTCCCTTCATGTGAAGTTTCACAACAGGCAAAAACTAATCAAAAGAAGACAGTGGTAGTGAAGAGGGGCTGGGAGGGGCCAGCAAGGAGCTGGGGTGATGGAAACGTTCTGTCTTTTGATGGCGTGTTGTTTGTATGGACACAAGTTCACTCAATTATATAGATTTAGGATCTGTGCATTCTTCTGTGTTAAGATTACCAGTTGAAATAGGGTATCCATTTAAGTTGAATTTCAGATAAACAACAAAAACTTTTTTTTTAAATACAAGTATGTCCCATTCAATATTTGGGAAACATTTATACTACAAAAAAATTATTTTCAGTTAGAAATTTAATTAAGTTCCTGTGTTTTTATTTGCTAAATCTGGTGACTCCGTATGTAATTTAACCTCAATTTAAATGAAATTGTAAAATGAAAAATGTACCCTATTCATCAGCAGAAAAAGGATGAACAATATTGTTTCTGGTCTACTATCATGAAAGTTCAGTGTTTTGGCAGTAAAAGTAGAAGCACTTAAACACTACATACATTTGGTTAATAGTTGTTAGCCCTTTAATACTATTACTTTTTAATGTTATTTTAAACTACCATAGAGTGAAACCACTCTCATATTCTAGATGCATAATAGTTCTATCACCCCCCAAAACCCTCTCATACTTTCCCTTTTTATATACACCCCTCTACCCACCTGGAAACCATTGAGCTGATCTTCCTCTACAGTTTTGTCTTTTTGAGAACCTCAGATGAGACTGGCTTTTTTCAGCAAAATGCTTTTAAGACTCATCCAAGTTACTGCATGTATCAAAAGTGTATTCTTTTTTATTGCAAAGTAGTATTCTCTTGTATAGATGCATTGCAGTTTGCTTATCCATTCACTTTTTGAGAGAGATCTGGGTTGTTTCCAATTTTTTGCAATTACTTATTATAGAGTCGTTAAAATGTTCACATACAAGTTTTCGTGTGAACATAAACTTTTATTTCTCTAGAGTAGATACCCAGGAGTGTGATTGCTGAGTCACATCATAAATGTACGTTTAATTTTATAAAAAACTGCCAAAATGATTCCCAGAGTGGCTGTATCATTTTGCATTCCCGCAGGCAGTGTAAGAGTTCCCGTTACTCTGTATCTTTGTTGTGCTTCACATTGGCAGTATTTTGTACTTTAGCTATTCCATTAGGTGTGTTGTATGTCATTGTGGTTTTAATTCGCTTTTTCCTAGCGACTAATGATGTTGAACATCTTTTCATGTGCTTATTTACCATTTTTATATCCTATTTAATGAAGCATCTGTTCATGCTTTTTGCCCACTTTTAATTAGAATTGTTTATTTTCTTCTGGGTAAGTTTTGAGTATTCTTTATATATTTTGGATACAATTTCTTTGTCAGATATGTGATTTGCAAATATTTTCTCCCAATTTTCTCTGTAGCTTGTCCTTTTATCCCCTTAATCATGTCGTTGGCAAACCAGAAGTTTTTCATTTTGTCAGTTTTCTTGTATGGATCGTGTTTCTGTTACCATGTCTAAGAACCTGTCATGAAACTCAAAGACATGTAGATTTTATCCTATGTTTTCTTCTAAATTTTTTATAGTTTTACAGCTTACATTTAGATCTACAATATATTTTGAGTTAATTTTTGTATGAAATGTGAGTTTTCAGTGAAGGTTTTTTTTGTTTGTTTTTTGCATATTCATATTCAACTGCTCCAAAACCATTTGTTTAGAAAGACTGTATTGAATTGTTTCTGCACCACAATAAAAAATTAGTTGGCCATATTTGTGTGGATCTATTTCTGAACTCTTCTCGCTGTTCAGTCAATGTCTGTCTCTCTCCCTTCTATAATACCACATTGCCTTGATTACTTTAGCTTTATGGTAAATCCTAAAAACAGATAGTGTAATTCCTCTAATTTTATTCTCCTTTCCAAATTGTTGTATTTATTTCCTTTGCCTCGCCACATAAATGTTATAATGAACTTGTTGATATCTATATAAAGCTTGCAAATTTGATTGTAATTATTTGATTATGATGATGTGTCTACGTGTGGATACTTTAAGGTTTATCCTTTTTGGAGTTTATTCAGCTTCTTGAATCTGTAGGTTTATGTCACCAAATTCAGGAAGTTACCAGTCATTATTTCTTTAAATATTTTTTCATCACTGTGTGCATCATCACTGTATGCAGACTCCTCTGTTTCTGGGCTTCTGATAACAAACTGTTGAGACATTTCTTATTGTCCCTCAGGTCTCCGAATGCTGTTCATTTCTTTTTTTTTTTTCTTTCAATCTTTTTTCTCTGCAATTTAGTGTGCATAATTTTTATTGATATATATTTAAGTTTATTGACTCTTTCCTGTGTCTTCTCCAATCTGCTGTTGAGTTCATTTTGTATATTTTTATTTTGGTTACTATTTTAAAATTTCCATTTGGTTCTTTTTCTATATCTTCAATTTTCTGCTTTAACATTTGTTGCAAGATTATTTGTGATTGCTTGTTCGAGCATTTTTGTAATAGCTGCGCTAAGTTCTTTGTCAGATAGTTCCAATGTTGATGTCATCTCAGATGGTATCTGTTGATTGTTTTTCATTTGGAAGTTGAAATTTTTGTGACACTTTGCCTGGCAATTTTGGATTGTAGCTTGGACATTTTGAATATTGTGAAATTCTGGGTCTTATTTAGATCCTGTGATGAATGGCAGTCTTTTTGTTTTGACAGATGACAAACCTGATTAGACGCAGGATGCAGTTACCAGTCCGCCTTCTGTAGGCTACGGTTCCAATGTCAGTTCAGTTTTCAATGATGCAGTTCTCTTTGGTTCTGTCTCAGGTTTATGTGGCCCAGTCTGGGACCTAGGCAATCTTGGACCTAGTCAGTTGGATAGTTGTTCTGAAGATCTTTCAGTCTGCTGAGTAGGATCAGATCCAAGCATTAGTGATTTGAGAGTGAAACTTGAGGTTTATAATCAGCTTCATGGGCTTTGTTTCTGAGCTCCTCCCTCTCCGTGAACTTACTGCTTCCTGGTTCCCTGGGCTCCCTTTTTTGGTCCTCTGGCCGGAAACTTGGGGAGTTCTGTTTACTCTATTCTGTTGCTCTGTGTCTCATACCTACACAATTGGGCCTACATCCTGACCCATGTGGACAGGGGGACAGGAAAAAAGTAACAGGGGTTTGCGCTAACCTTTTGTAATCATAGCTATCACACAGAGGAAAATTCTCCTCTCTCAGCTGTCGTTCTTGTGGGTTTCCATAGTTGCTGGCCACCACGACAGGGCTGTCTGGGGAAGTCTTTGGAAGCCAATGGGAAGTCTCTGCTTCAACTAATACAACTGCAAATGTAGTAACTTCTCCTTGTTTTGAAGTTCTGAGGAAATCAACATGACCTGTGTACAGATTATTGCTCAAGAGGAAGTAGTATGATGCGCATACGGGACAGATAACCCCTGTAAAGCTGAACAATGATCTGATCTGACTTAGTGCCTAAGGTGGAAAAACAGTGGTGGCTGATCAGACAGACCTTATTTTATTTATAATTTTAGAAGTGGTTACAATCTTTCAAGTGTCTAGGCCAAATGGCAGGGTTGTAATTGCTGTGAAATGGTACCTATGCTTAGATGTGAATCTTAATTTCTTATGTACAGTGTCTCCCTTTTAAAATACTATTATGTACCTGCAGTCAGGAAATACTTTGGGGAATCCTTTTGTTTTCATATAATTTTATTTTTAATCCATTGGCTTTAGTACTGGCTGCCTTGCAAAGAGTACAGTTGACTTTATTGATCCATACAGAACCATTTTTCAAAGAGGGGCTAAATTTCATATTAAAAGCATAATTCATTCATTTTTTTCAACACATTTTGATTGCTTAAACCATGCCAGACTTGATGTCTTTGAGTTTTGTCACACTGTTATCATTATTACTCATCTGAGTTATAGATATTTATTAGATAAAGTTGAATTGTTCATTTGCACGTTGGTAGCATGTGCTAAGACTGAACTTCATGTTAGATTGTTTTTAAAGTGTGGAAGTGGGGCTGGATGAGCTGACAGATTGAATGAGGTAGAATCCTATCCTGGCATGTTTTTGTTTTTGTTTTCCCTCGTACAGAATGAAAAACACTAAATTGCTGTCATTCTGTCTACATCTATTGGACCTGCTTGCTTCTCCCTGTCTTTGCTGTTTCTCTGGTCTAGAGTAATGGAAAGTATTGTGGGTAATGAGATTGGATAATGGGGGGGGGGGGGAAGCAGCATTATGAGTTTCTAAAGTCATTCAGAGGAAGCTGTATTTATTGAGCATTTAGAGAGCCACTCAAGTTTCTTGAGCTGAAGAAGTAGAAGTGGAACCTGGGAAGCTTGCTTTGTTACTATAACACAGGATGGCTTCTGGGGGGAAGGAAGCAAAAAGTCTAAAGAAAGGTTGGATAGTGAACTATGGTAAATAACTTGCCTAAACCTGTGTGTAAACAGAAGAGGCTGATCTAAGGGGAGGTTGATAGGCCACTGGAGGCTTTGAGTGGGCCAGGGGCTAATTCCAGAGAACACAGGAAAGGCGGGGTCCCTGGCAGGTGTTCTGGCTCTAGCAGGTCAAAGTCCACTATGCAGAAGGGCCAGCCGAAGGTAATCAGGAAACCAAGATGGGGAAATGTTTTAAAAAGGCCTGGACAAGAGTCTGATTCAGCAGAAATTCCTTGTACTTCCTGCTTGAGGCCAGAATTGTTTGTGTGGTGTGTTGGGGGTGTGTGTGCCGGAATGGAGGTGGTCAGTTCCTCAGAGTGACTCTGCATACAGTTACCAGTGGAGTCTCGGAGTAGGGAGTGGGAACGGTGAATTTCAAAGACTTCCAAGGAATGAGGAGGACTTTGCGATAGGGGATTCAGGAAAAGGGAAGTAAAGGCAATGTTTAGATTTCTAAGAATACTGTAAGGAATTCTGACAGAAATTGGCAGTTGAAAAGAGACTTGAGTGGGAATGATAAACGTATTTTTCCTCTTTGTTGAATTTGAGATGCTGGTAGTTCTGCCGTGGTTGTGACAGGAAGTCATCCACCTACGGCCTTTGATTAAACCTACAAATGAGGGAGGAGTGAAGCTGTATTACTGGGAGCTACAGAAACGGTTAGGAAGGGCTTGGAAGCAGCACATGTAGACCTCCTGTAAGATATTTGACAACAGACACACTGAGGACAAAGCCCCTATTGTGGGGCAGAGACTTATAGTAAGGAAGAGGCTGCTTTGATTGGCGTTATATTTGGTGGGAAGAGTGGGATCTGGGGTCTTGTAGAGAAGTTGTTTTAAAAAAGAATTTCTTCTGATTAGAGGAAAAAAATTGGAAGGATAACGGAGGCTCATGTCAGATGCTTTTGGTCTTCATTTCTTAAAGCTGAGATCATAGAGCATGAACTGAGAGAACAGTTTGGGGTTCATGAAACTATCTGGAAATAAATACTTTGTGAGACTTGTTTCTGAGGTAAAATGATGAATAAGAGGAACCACAGTGAGGATTTTCACATTAAGACATTTCCAGTCTCCTACCCTCTCCTCTCTCCTGATGAGCTCTGCTGGTTCCTGGCCCTGAGAATCATCCTTCTTTCCTTTTCTTTCCTTAGTCCTCTAGACTCTATTCTAGAAATTATTAAGTTCACAGTGTTCTTTTCAGTTCATCAAACTAGTAGACACAATTCAGGTAAAGACTTTTAAACAGAAATTTTATTGGAAGAATTTTGATACATTGTTTATTATTATTTTTAAATACATCTGAGGTTAAACAAAATATATACATGAATGTCTTCAAGTAGAAAAAAGTGAAATATACATTATGGATTTGTTGTGTTATTCTTAGGCAAATCATAATTGCTGACTTTAGCATATTCAAACCAAATTACAAGTTTTTGACATTTGATGTGCCAACCTAGCCTTGTAGTCACACATTTGTTTAGAAATGTTTTGATGCCATAATCTTCACCAAAGGATCAAACCCAAATTCAAACTTGGCCATATTTTTAGAAACCATTAAAGACAGGAAGGTAAAGTGTTATAGGGGTGTTCAGAATAAACCAAGAAGGGATTCGGCAATTTTTCATTCGCAGTATTTCTGATTTTATTAAAAGACCCATTCCGTTTATTGATCAAACTCACAAACATTCAGGCAAAATATCCCTTGAGCAGAAATATCACTGAATTTGCTGTTATTAGAGGAAGCAATGAGAGTACTTGGCTAACTCTTGACAAGATATGTCTGCTTCAAAGTAGAATCTTCATTGAACTTAAAATTGATGTGTGACATACGATACATAAAATTCAAAGACTGAAATTCAAATAAAGCTTTTTTCCCCCCACTAGTGAAAAGGGGAAGTTTTACATTGGCAGCAGCAATGAACAGAGATGCAAAATCAGAATATAGAGAAGCTCTGCTAAAAGTTAATATTTAGAGGGGAAAGAGAGAAGATTAAAACTATCTTAGGAATATTTAAATCACTTAATGAAATACATGTTGTATTGTTTTTATAGAAGTACCTTCAAAATACACCTTTGAAAGAGTTTGGGATAAATGAAATAGAAAGGATGTTATACACAGATCCCTAAATGGCGATTTTTCATAAAAACAAAGGAGAATGTGGTTTCTCATTTGGCTACACAAAATATAAAAATTCAAGTGACCCAGGTTCCACACTCCCAGTTCTACCAATTTCCTGTCCAACAACATGCAAAATGTAAAACGTCTCTTTCTCTATACTCCCACTGTTCCTGTATTAAAATGAAGGAACAGCTCAGAGGGCTACTTGAAAATACAATGGCCAAAGTGACTATAAAAAGTTACATTTGTGCAAAGATGCCAGAGAAAAGCTGAGATGTCTCCTGTAATAAACAGCAAATTATGGTTTTAACTGTCCCCATCCCTTACTTTTGTATCCACTACTGTCTACAATGTTTACTGAGCATGTAGGTGTAGATTCATGCTAAGTTTGGTGGTAATAGGAATTATGAGACAAACACATTCTTTTTTACAGACTCCATCATGATCAGAATTTCAAATACTACATTTTCAAAGCCATGGGAAGAGTTCAAAGTTAAATGTTATTATTAAATGCACAGATTACTACTGATTATGAAACAGAGTTCTTTTTGAAAAGGTGTCTGAAAAGGGGTCGATAAAATGTAATGCTGTGAATCAAATCCTATGTATTCCTCTCATGCAGCGCAAAGTTACTCACACTTCTTGGAAGACAGCTCCCCCAGAACTAAGTTAATGTCTGTTGGCCAGGAATTCGGTTTCTCTTTACTCACACTGGCACCCATGCTGAGCCAAGTATCTTTCAGGCAGTTTACTCTGAGTGTCAAGAAAACCTTTTACTATTTTTTTTAAAGGGTTTAAAACTGCTTAAGGGAGCTCTGATTGCTCTTCTTAGCCTGCATAGTTGAAGTACAGTGGCAAAGGTAATGAGCATAGAAGAGCATCCAAAGAAGGAATGAGTCTAAACAATGTATTTATAACTGCTCCTCTCTATCAATTTTGTCACGGTGATTGTTCACTGATTTTACAGGAGAGTGTGTTTACATCTGCCACAACTTCTTGGACCTTTAAATCATTGTAGGATGATGTACAAAACCAGAGTGGTCATCAGAAAAAGCACTGGATTTAGAGTCCGCTCCACCACCGGCTGGCCCCCAGTCAGGTCTTTTACCTTCTCTTGAAATAGCTTCCTCATCTGTAAAATGGGGTTAAGAATTCCTTCCTCACAGGAATGTTGGGAGAATCAGAAGAGAAAACATACCAATCATAAAATCATGCAAAACTTTTGTCTTTATAGACTTGTGAGGACTTCAAACGTGGTAACATGAAAAAGGCCATACAAAGAGCATGACACATACTTAATGGTAGCTAAGCCCTACCCTTTCTTTCTGTATACTTTGTAGTTAGGAAATGATTAAACATAAACCAAAGACACCCTCATCAAAGACACATCGATTTGACCTTGAAATAGAACTATACTTCTTTGCAAATACATTTTTGATGTATAATTCTGCATTGTTAAGTCGGGCTTGACTCTGTGGTAGAGGTCTGGACCACTAAGGCTTGTGGGCAATCACGTCTTGCAACAATCTGCCTCCGTTAATAAAAGTTTTAATGACTGTTCTTTCAAAGAATAAAGTAATTTCCCTTTTACCAAAGTTCTTTGAACTGGAAAATGATTTGTTTTGAAGATGGTGATAGAAAAAGTTTAACTTTCTCAAGGTAACACTTTTATGAAGAGTTAAAAGTTGCAGTTTAGCCTTTGGGATTCTGGTAAAACTTCAAAAGTTTACCCTATTAAAATTTTTATTTTGTTCTAGACAACGTCTAATGCCCAATTTTACATGCCTCTGAGAATGTCAACAGTTCAGAAGCTCTCCAGTGACTGAAAACTTAACATACCAAGAATGAAATGATATGACCTGTGCACTAGTCTGGTTTCTAAAAAGTACCAATTCACAGAATATAAACAAGACAAAGAAACTAAGCAATCCTTAAACTGGATTTAGCCTCGGGCAATTAACAGAAAAATTCACTCACAAGTTAAAAGTATCCAATGCACAAATGTCATTTTTTTAAAAAGTCAGGAACTGGTTTCACAAGAGTAAAAAAGTAAAAAAGAGTAAAAAAATTAATTATATCTTTCATAAAGAATACTATGGAAATAATATTTGAAACCTTATAACTAGCTATGAAAAATAAGACAATAAAACTCCATTTATAAAGTGCCTTAATGTACCAAAAACAGAGGTCAGATGTCCTTTATTTAAAAATGCTTCTTCATCACATTTACAGAAAGGCAGATTTTACCCTGGAGATACAGCACAGTGGAGTAGAAAGAACTCTCGACTTGGAGTCAGAAGACCTGCATTCTGGCCTTGGCTTTGCCCCTAATTATCTCTGTGACCTTGAGGAAATGACAGCATTTCTGGGCTTCAATTTTCTCATCTGTAAAATGAGAGGTAGGACACGACTGCTTCTAAGGACAGTCTCCTTGGATGTTAAAGCAGTGAATTATTTTTGTTCTTAAAGTGTTTTGTTCTTAAAATCTTATGTTGCTACCATATTCATAATAGCCGCAAAACTGATTATTCCATAGTCGGCAAAAACATCGGTGAGCTCTGGCCACCTGCATCTGGAGTCAGTGATTTGGCTGCTTTACAAACGTGCACAGGAGTCACAGCAGTTTGGCTCCTGGTGGAGAGGAGGGGGCTCTGAGGAATGCCAAAGCCCTCCAGACACACGGGAACTCACAGTGCTAGCATCTGGCAGCACTTCCTCCTGCCTCTGTGTCTGCAGAGGATGGCGAGGGGTGACAGCGTGAGGGACACCGAGCTGCAGACACACTGGGCGCTTCCTCACAAAGTGCACAGGGAGTCACAGAGGGCAAGCCCTCTGTCCTCGTCAACACAATCTACATTTAAAAACACGAAACTGGTATAGGTATATTTCTGTTTGGGAAAATTTATTTGGCTAGGTAAACTTTCCCGGAGCAATACAAATTTGTTCTCCAGAGAATATTTTGGTTTTTAAAATATTAGCAAAGTTATACTCAGAGGCTTTTTTCCCCCAAGAGTTAGCCTAACAACAGGGACATCTAAATTTATTTTGTAAGAATAATCAAGTAGTATTTCTCAGTGAAATTATCTACCTTAGCAATACATCTGTGCCGAGAACACTGATAACACAAGTATTTTCCTAAGAGTGAGAAAAAAGTTGCTTTTTCTCACACTCATTTTTTTTCCTGCTTAAACATACAGGTTTAAGAACATTTAATTAAAGCATACATGTTAATGCCAACCTGACATGAGCCATCCATCTCTTGTAACAGGTGCAAAATTAGAGTTTCATATCGGTCAAATATTCTATATATACTCTATCCCTTTATCAAAGAAAACAACCATCCTCATGCACTTGTGTATTGAAGAGTGTAGCTAGTAAAGTGATGCATACTTTGACAAAAAACTTCACTTGGAATGGAGGGCTCAGTAAAGACAGAATTGGATCTTCAAAACACACTGGTACATTTTACAGGCCAGTGCAAGCATGATCTCCGTGTGTGAAATATCAGCACAATCCCAGATAATTAGTTTTTAAAGGCACACATCCCAAGTCCCTGCCCTCATCTAGAGCTGTCATTTCCCACAATATGCCAAAACCTACAGAACAGCCCAGGCTTCTATCAGGCATGTATGGATGCAGACTTCCAAGTGACTACTGAACACTTACAGTGAGAAAGCAGTACCATTATCAGGACATTCCCTTTATGGGTCCCTCCTAACACATCTTAACAGTTGTTTCAGTTAAACACATTCTAGTGCAGGAATTCTGAGCTTTAGAACTGCCTGGCAGTAAGTAAAAATGTTTTGAAAATACTACTTAATGTGCAAAAAGGAGACTACCAGCAGCTCATGGCAATCTGCAGCAGTTTAGAAAAGCATGAAGAAAGGAGCCTTAGTGTCCCTAACACAGTGTAGGTCAGAAATAGGGGAAAAGATACTCTGAAACGTAGACAAAATCAGCAGTGACTTCTGTCACATCAGTGAAAAAGTGCTTATTATTGATCTACATTCTAAATATTCATTTCCATCCTGCAGGGTTTTTCCCCCAACAATTTCAATTTTTCCCTTTCAGTTAAAAGGGAATATACATTGTGACAAAATGAAGTACAATGGGAAAATGTCTAGCTAGATCAATATTTCTTTACAAAACAGAGACTATTTAAACAGAGTTCATTCAAGCACTTATCTCAAATTGCAATTTTATTTTTCAAATACACAAGAACCTAGGAATCAACTTATTTATTAACTTCTAAGATACCTGTGTTAGGAAGAGTTCGATCTTACCACATTTACTCTGTACCTTCAATACTTCAAACTCAATAAAACGTGGCTTTAGGATCCTGAAAGCAACTGTATTTGGGAAGCACTTGCAAAGGAAAACAAATTGTATGATTTGGCATTTGAGGATGAAAAAAACAAAACAACATCGTCACCACCATTGCTGCCTTCACTCTACATGCCTTTTTCTTCCAATAATAGGATCTATCAAAACAGCAAGGACAGATACAGGGACGTTTACCATAGACACAGCAGCTTTTATAGAAATTTAGAATTTAGCAGATGTTTTAAGTAAGTCAAAAACACCCATCTTTTGCTAAGTTTTGAAAAGACAGTCCACAAAATAATTTAATGTAATAACTGAATTTGATTTAAAAACCAAAGTAACACCTTTTATTTTTTGATGGGAAAAAGCAATTAAAGGAAAAATTTTATATATCTAAACCTATGCTAGAAGTACACAAAAAAGACATCTGTATACATTACTAACAAGAGTCTTATTTTGTACAGATTACAGAATATCCATTAAAAAAAAAAGACATATACATGACCTTTGATGGTACATTTCTATGCTGGCAAATACATTTTCTGATACAAAGGCACTTTGAAAACCCAATATGGTTTGGTTCATAAGTTTGCAAGGTACAAACAATTTTACAAACGTATGATTATACTGAAGAACGTCAACAACTGTGACATTACATATAAAACAGTATTCCATTTCCTTTTTTTTTTTTTTTTAAATAACACTGGTTTTGTGGGAATGAAAGCAGTGGTTTCCAGCAGCTTCAGTGAAGACATCCCAGATGATTAGAGGCCCACAGTCTGAATTTCTTACTGGCTAGGATGAGGGGCGGGAGGGAGGGCATTTGAAACAAACAAACGGAAGAAACAAATAAACAGAATATGATACCCTGGAATAAAACCAGAAACCTCAGAAATCGAAATGGTTTGGAGGGAAGAGCACAAAAGACAAGACCAAAAGTCCAGGAGAGATCCTGTTAATTCTGACCCCTTGGCTGTAAACTCCTGGCTGAGCACAGATGCCTGGCTCCCCCTGGTCTGCTTGGTGCTGGGGAGCTGTAGTGATGATTTCTCTATTTTAAAAAGCTAAGTACAATGTTTTGGGTTGTACAGTACCAGAAAAATTAGGTCCCCCAAAAAGCATAATTTCTTCTCATTCATTACATGGCCGCAAAGTCAATCTGTACATAAAGCTGTCTCACTCCAGCCTGAAAAAGTTTTTAAAAAAAAATTAGAAAAATCAAACAAACCAATAACAGACTATACATTTCAGAAAAGTAGTAGGAAAAAAAAATCTCTCTCTTTTTTTTTTTTTTTGGAAAGGGAAGAATTATTTTTCTCTTCTGTCACTGGGAAAGAATTCTCCACTTTTCATCATAAAATGCCAATTACTTTATTTTAGAAACAAGTATATCAATAAACTGCAAAAGAGATTCTCCATTTACCTCCACAAAAGATGGCTATGCTCCTGCATGCCGCGCCCAAGTGAATTTCGGCAAAACGAGGGCACCCACCCACCATGGTTCTGCCAGAGAACAAGAGCACCACAGCGTTGACCAGCTGGCTACTAAAATCACAAATCCATCAAGTCTGAATCTTCCCATGACAAACAATTTGTAAACATTCAAATAAGCATAACCATCTATTGGTTACTGAGTGACTTTACACTCCGACTCCTCTCTTCAATTTTGTGTGTGAACTTGCTACTCAAGGACACTGCGCTTACAATGCCCCATCTCTCCTCCATTATCAGTTTTTCCTTATTTGCTGCCTGCAATTCCTTTTCTCTCTTTTCTTGACCCCATTTCAACCAAACTTTTGCTGCCAACCACTTCCCTAAACTGTCAAGGGCACCTCTAAATTGCTCAGAGCAGCCACTGATCAATTCTCAGTCCTCCTCTTTGCACTTGGCCTAGCAGCAAGGACCCAGGTGATCACCTCCTTCTGTTGAAACACTTTTTCTTCTCTTGGCTTCCAGAGAATACTCACTGGTCGCCCTTATACCTCACTTATCAGTCTTTCTCAGTCTCCTTTGCTGGTTCTTTCACCCTCTCTCTGAACACTAAACACCAAAATACCCAAAGGCTTGGTCCTCAGACCCATTCTTTTCCTATAGTTGTTCCCTAAATTATCTCACCAAGTAACCAAACTTTCAGTACCATCTACATAGTCACAGCTTTTGTAGACTGGAACCTATTTACCATCTATGTGACCATTCTACTTGGATGTTCTGACAGTTCTACCTGGATGTCTGACAAGCATCAAAACACAGACAAATTGAACACTGTTTCCTCCCCTCAAGCCTACTGAGTCTGTATGTCTACAGCTCAAGTCCTTCTCAAATGCTGCAACTTAAAGGTTTGTCTTTCTTTCTCACACCCAACTCATTAGCAAAACCTGGTTTGCCTTATCCTCCAAAGAATGCAAATCCAGAATCTGATCACTTACCTCACCTCCACTGCTATCCCCAGCCCCAGTCACTATCATCTCTTGCCTAGATTTTGTAACGACCTCTGATCTAGTTTCCCCTCTTCTACCTTTGGTCTGTCTCTAAGAGCGAAACTACAGCAATGTCACTCCAGCACTCAAACCCTATGCCAGCTTACCTTCCTTCGTCCTTAGCCCAGAGTGTGGCCTTACTGTGGCCTACAAAGCTGTCCTATGACCTGGCCCCTGATTACCTCTCTGATGTCATCTCTGACTCCTCTCCCTCTGTTCACTCTGTCCCAGCCACACCGGACCTTCTGCCTGGAACAATGTGCCTTGAGATAGCCTCATGACATACTCCCTCCCTTGTCACATCTCAGATGTCAGTTAGGTTTACCCTGACCACCCCATATAAAATGCATTCAGTTCATTCATCCAATAAATATGTTTCGTGCATCTGTTGTATTCCAGGCACTGCTCTGTCTCCTGGGAATACAATAGTGAACAAAATAGGTTTAAAAAAAAATCCTTGCCCTCATGGAGTTTATAAGCTATTGGGAGCTGGGGAGAAGAGGAGATGATAAACAAGCAAGTAAATATAGTAACATCAGATGATGAGACATGCGTATCTAAATAAATCTATCTTCCTATCTATCTATCTACCTACCTACCTACTATCTATCTACAGAAAAAAACAAAGCTTAGTACAAGAGATAGTAAATGCCTCAGCAACCCCAATCTCCCTAGCCTGTCTCCCAATCTATAATAATCACTTTCTAATATATTGTAAACATTTTTTGCTGTGATGCTGTTTACTTTCACTCTCTTTTATCTGTCTCCAAGATAAAAGATTTTGGCTATTTTTTCCCTGCTGACTCCCAGAACGTCAAATAGTGCCCAGCACACAGTAAGTAGTCAATAAATATTTGTTGGAAGAACTGAATCCTACTAATTTCCTTCTTTTAAGTAAAAAACAATTTTTTAAGATAAAAGCACACCATCAGTTACAATAAGCACCCCCTGATCAGTGCCAAGAATGGAAGGTAAATTACAACAGTTAAGAGAAAGAAAAAAAACCAGTGTTGGGGATAAAATAATACTACTACTTGTTTACAGTGTTTTCTAGGCTCTTCAAAGCATCACTTTCTAGCATGGCTGATTTTCTAGCATTCAAGTTGGAGGGCTCTGCCCAGCACCAATAAATGCCTAAGGACTCAGAACTGCTCTGATGGAATAAGAAGCTGGATGGATCCAGTAGCTTCTGCCAGCACACAATACCTCTTAGCTTTTTTGCCTCATTAAAAAAACAAAACAAAACAAAGCAAAAACTTTGCCATGGTAAAGTTCAAGTTCTCTGAAAATACACATAGTAGCACACACCCCTCACACTATGTTTGTGGCAGAAAGACAGAACTTGGTTATCTATATGATTTTGAGCTAAAAATTAAAACCAAATCTCAGTTTTCCTCATTTTAAAAGTGTTGATAAATACCAACCCTATTTATCTCACAAAGTTGTTACATATATTCATCCAGCATTTGACAAATATTTAATAAATCCTTGCTACACACCAGGCACTACTGTAAGGATATGTGTGAAGACATGAGACAAGAGTTTAATGCCACAGAAAACTATAAAAACCAAATTATGATTGATTACAATTATATTTGATTTACTCAACCCAGATGGTGCCTAAGTAACTGTACTTAGGAACCCTTCTGCAAAACTCTTGTATATCTAACTTTGAGAGAAAACAACTATTGTCCAAATAAATTGGCTTAACTTCCTTTCTCTTTAACAAAATTGTTAGTCAAAGAAAAATGGGCAAAATAAGTTGGGCTCCCATTATTATCTCTGCCTCTCTCCTGAGCCCCAGACAGTGAAGATGGTAATAAGAAATGAGGTAGCCCAAGGCAATAAAAAAGAAAGGAAAAACAAAGAGGCTAGATAAATTGATCTTTGCATAATCATGAGTTAATTAGTCAAGCTGATATCTTTTCCCTCAGGCCTTACTGCTTACACAAAAGCTCAGTCTAACAGAGCAAGCCATTTTGGTTCATCCATCTGTCCGGGTGGGGACAGCTTCAAGTTTTCCAGCTTCCCATTTTCCCTTCTCAATTTCCTTCAATGGAGAGAGAAAAGTGGAATTTCCAAAGACTCCTCTAGTCAATCTCACTTATTTCTGAATGCAAACTCTGTTTCTTATTCAGTTTATTCACAGGACAAAGACATGACAAATACTCCAGCAGATCAGAACAGTTCCATTAAATATTCTACCACTGGGACGACACTAGGACTCAGAGGCTGGCTGAGGCTTGTCCTCAAAAAAGTGAAAACCATACAATACTCGTTGTGTCCTATATTCTGAGAATAATGTATAAACCATAATTCAGAGAACACTTTAAAATTGGAAAGACAACTAGTTTCTATGCTCCTAAGAAAATAAGTGTTAAGCTGATGCTGTAGACTCAGGACATTTTCAATAAATATTCATCGTTGCGGAAAGGAAAACAAATCAGCGGTAAAAATTTAGGAAAATAAACAGGAATATGGCTATAGAAAATTACCAGTTTGTTTGTATTCTCTACCGAGTCTCAAACACTACAGAAACTTTCTACTTTAGTTTTTGATTGAAAGTATAATATTAATCTTTATCCCGTAAAAATGAAGTTGTGAAAAACTGCCTTATTCTTCCATGTGAAAATAGTCATCTCGGAATTAGGGAAACAGGGACTGAATATGATGAGATTACAAGCCAGGGAAGAGTACCCTGGGTCTGGGCTCCTTCTTCCATACACGGGGGCCGATACCACCTGCCTCGGGAGGCTAGGTTAGTGTGTGGGGTGCCCATCACAGCGCCCGGCACGTGGCGGGCTCTCAGTAGAGGCCGGCTGCTGCGGCTGCTGCTGCTACTATTTCAACTGCCATCGCCCCACCACGGAACACTTAAACCTTGTGGATTAATTAAAAATAACCAATACTTCTAAAAGATTAAACCTCCTCTACAAACAGGAAAGAAAAAGGAAAAGGCGGGACAGTAGCTAGCCACCGGGACAGGGGAGCGCGCGTCTCCGGCTCCCCGCGCTCACCCCCAGCAGACGTGGCCAGGCTGGGTGAGGTCTGTGGTCGGAGGCGGGACGGGATTACGAACGCAAGAGAGCAGTGCAGGTGGAAGTTTCTGAAGCTTGGGGGGCTCCCATTTGGACCTGTGAGGAGGCTTTGGTTCCTTCCTGCGTATCAGTGTTAACTTCTATTTTGAGGCTAGAGAACAGAGCACAAAAAGCTGAAGCAGGAAGCTGGGGGCTTAGGACTTAACAGGCATAATAACAGAAACAGGCAGAAGAGGAGAAAAAATAGAAGACATCAAGGTAGAAGTTCTATCGGAAAGTAAATAATATGCATCGGCTTGACTGTCTTTTGCACTTTGTGGAGGGTAAAGAACCCCAAGCATATTCTAGATTTTTCTTCCAACATTATTTCTAACAAAAGTGTATCAAAAAAATTAGCAGATGACATTAGCCAGTTTAAAACAAGAAATACAAAATGATAAACTGCCTTCCTAAGCCAGTATCCCACGCTCTTTTCCTGATCATATATTAAACATAAATAACACGTTTTCTATTTCATCAATTCTCACATGATAAATCATTTCTAAAAAGCCAGTGCAAGGGGTGAAAGGCAGAAGAGAACTTTTTCTACACCAACAAAAACCTTGCAGTTTGAAAACTGGATTATCGCTTAACTAATCATCGCAAAGTAATCTAAGTACTGAAGGGACTTGTACCAATTCACTCGTATGGCCCTGTATCCGTGATAGCAAGCCAACTGCTCTAGCCATTAATGATTAAGTGATAACTATGGAAAATGAGAATAAAAAGACATGCCTAATATACAGTTCCAGAATAGTAGCAAAGCTTGTAGTTTTACAATCAAAATAAAAAGTTACATTCCCAATCTTTGTTAATCTTTTCAGTTTAAAGTTATCTCCACATACATTTTAACAAAAACAACTTTTTAACCAAAGTCATTTAAATTCTAATTTAAGACCAGCTATGAGAAAAATACTTTAAAATGTCAGAGAACCATAAAATATAACTTGATATTGAGAAAAATCCTTCTTTTGGTCTTTTGGAACTAAAGCCACCAGTATTTCAAATCTTTCTACAAGAAATATACTTACAGCATTAGTGTAATTTTTTTCTCAAAAAGGGAGCAATTTCAGTTTTATTACTTTTGATAAGTAAAATCTATGATTAAGATGTAATTTAGAATTTTAAAAAATATACACAAATTTTAAGCTTCATTTCCTAAACTGAAATGTTACTGCAAGTCCTAGGATCTACTCATAGCACAATCAACATGCATGACTTGGGTATAAGCAGGGAAGGAGAATTAATTTAAAATGTTCAATTTTGCATATGTCAGAACTAGAACAACTATCACAAAACAACTTTACAATCATTAAACGTATGGAATTTAAGTCACTGGAAGGGTGACTCCCCTCTCCCTGCTATGAAAACTGTGCTGAACCACTTTCACGGCAAGCCGAGAAGTCCCTGGTCTCTGCAAGGAATGAAAGAAAGCTGGCTTGACCTTAGCTGATAAAAAGGCTTAAAATGTTTTTAGGGCTTAAAATTTTCAAACCCCAAATACCAGTTTCCAAAACCAAAGAGGCAGCTGAATAAACTTTCAACTTCAGCCATTTTAAAAGCCAAGATTTCTAAGGTTACCAGAAGCTCCCTCCACCTACCTCAATTACAACTTCAGCAGTTCTAAGCACGCAGCTGCTTGCACATTTCTAAACCTAAAAACTGCATTCCTCTTCAGAGGGAAAATTATGACTAAGGGCCAAAGTCTTAGGACAGTATGAGGTGTCCTAGAGGTGAACAGAAGCTCACACCGTGAGGGTGGAAGGACATGGTGTTAAACAGGGGAAAATCGAAGTTAAGGGAGAGAAAAATTATCCAGAAATGCAGTGAAAAGCAAGGGAATTGCTAGCCATGCTCTCCTTTTTACCTCTGAAAAACAGAGGACACGTGAGAAGGATTCAGACACATTGTGGCGGTTTGCATGCTTCATTATGAAACTCATAATGGTTTAGACTTCTTATAGTGTCTGTTAAGAAATGACTTAGTTCTTAAAAGTCTAGAATAAATAAGTGGTACCAGTATATTGTTTTGGAGTAAATTATGTCTCACTGTTGCCTATATTGTAAGATTCTTTCCAGTAATTATTCCAAAGGAATATAACCATACATTTCTCTTTATTAGAGGAGATTAATTTCCGCTTAGGTCTTGGATTTAAACTCTCTTTCTCTCTCTATGATGCTTAGAAGGGTCTTTAAGGCTCTAGAGAGAAAGTAACAACTGAACTGGACCTTTACATTAGAGGAGCATTTTTGTTAATAATAATATTTATAGTATTTAATTTATTACAGTAAATAATATTTACAGAAAAGTAAATAGTCCGGTGGGGCTGGCATATGAAGTCCATGGCAGTGACTAATAGCAGGAGAGAGGCTTGAACGGTTCATCGGGTCATGCGAGAAAGTTTGGGCTTTATCCTGGTAGCAATGAGGAGCTACCAAAATTTTTATTTTTTTAACTTTTATTTTGAAAAGATTTAAAGTCAAAGGAATAGCACAATAAATACCTCTCTAGCCATCACCCATATAAGCCACTGGTTAACATTTTGCCACATTTGCTTTATTTCTCTATGTGTGTATTTATCTGTAATCTTTCTACTTTTGCTGAAACATTTGAAAATTAGACATCCTGCTACTTGGACACGCAATCCTTCAGCATGTATCCCCTAAGAATAAGAGCTTTCTTCCATGACCGCAGTACCATCACCACACCCAAGAAGTTTAACACCTATCCAATTATATGAACTATTATGTAGTCCATTTTCAAAATTCCTGATTACCCAATAATTTCCTTTGTGGCTGTTTTTCCCCAATCCAAGATCCAATCAAGGATCACACGCTGCATTTAACTGTTTCTTCTAACTAGAAGAATCCCCCATTGTTTCTTGTTTTCCTTTCATGACATGGACACTTTTTAAGAATCCAGGCTAACAGCCCACAAGCTGGGTTTGTCTGGTTGTTTACTAGTGACAGGATCTACGTTAACCATTTCTGGCAAGAGTACCACACAGGTCATGCTGTGTACTTCCCACTGCGTCACATCAGGAGGCACAGGTCAGTTTCTAAGCACAGACTTTTAAGGCATGGAATCAGTTTCCTCATTAGATGTATGTGTCAGATAATTTTGGCAACAGTGCTGGCATCTAGATGTTCTTGCCAAATATTTCCGGCAAATCAGACCGAAAAAAGAATTTGTGGTCTTTCTCTGTGTCCTCGGATATTCCTGACATGACATTCTTATTCTCCCAGTATATACAGAATTACATAGAAATTGTTTTTACTTTATCAGTCACTGGCTATGTCAACTCATGAGGGCATAAACATTAATTGATATAATTTGGTTGCAGGCATGCACTCACTAATTCATGGTTCCGCATATAGTATTAAGAGAAACTCAACAGCATATTAAGCTATTAAATCACACAGAAGTAGCTATGGCTTGCTATCAAAAAAAATGTGAACATAGTTTGTTTTCAGCTAAAGCCACAGACAAGGCATTATTCTTATTCTAAATGCTATTTTAGAATTCCTAGCTTCAAACAGCATATAATGTGTCTTATGAGGAATGTACAGTAGAGGAGAATCTATTTTTCTTAAAGGAGCTCAAATCAGTACAAGGATGAGTAAACAGGACCAACTTCATTAAGAGTATTAACTAAAATAAGGATCTCCCAGATTTGACTCTGTGGTTGAAAAAAAACTTTTATGCTTATTTCATAGTGTAACATAGATATATATTTTATATGTTAAATAGCAAATATTTTTAAAACTAGTAGATACAGTAAATGCCAAGACCCTTAAAAGAAGTTAGTAAAGAAGTCATACCTGAGTGAAAATATTATGCGTTTGGCTTAAAATCCATCTAGCATCAGCATCGGGTGCCACTAGTAATTTCAAGGTGCCAACATACACGTCAGAACACAAGGTCCAGAAGTGCTGCTCTTGTAAACTGTAAACTCCTTGCAACTGCTGCACCTAAAATATTAAAGAGCAGATATTCACATCAAATCAAGCATAAGTGTAACATCAAATCACGGACGGATCCCATCCTCTAGGGAAAGAAAGCGGGCGGGGGTGGGGATTTGAATTGATTAACAAATGCCTACTGAATACTTATTATGTGCTGGTAAATATAAATGTGTTTGGGAAATATAAATGAACATGTACCAAAACCTGCAGGGCACAGCTGAGAGGGTGCCTAAGGGACATTTACATTTTCAAATACGGTTGATCCCAGGAACAACGCAGGGGGTGGGGATGCCAACCCTCCCCTCAGCTGAAAATCCAAGGATTCAGCCAACCGTGGATCATGTAGTACTGTGGTATTTACCACTGGAAAAAACAAAACAAAACAAAACAACCCATGTATAAGTAGAATGTGCAGGTCAAACTTGTGTTGTTCAAGGGTCAACTGTAACACCGATCAGAGGACAAATATAAACACAAATGAGCTAAGAAACCAGGAAAAGAACAAAGTCAACTCAAAGAAATAAAAAAGAAGGAAATAAAGGACAGAAATCAATGATCCAGAGATTTAGAAATGACAGAATCCACAATATCAAAAAACTAGTTCTTTGAAAAGATTAACGAGCTGGAGGAGTCAGTGTTTCATAATGGCACCGTATTTTGGACAGCACAATTATTCAGTGTACCACTGTTGCAAACCACAGGACCCAGGGAAATAAATGCCAACATATACCCTTCCCCAACTCATGTGACAACAAAAAAGGGAGGGATAGCTCTAAGTTCTTCCAATGGCTCCTTCAATTTTCTACAGCCTTAGGTTGAGAACCACTGGCAAGATAAACTCTGACAGAGGTGAAAAAAAAAAAAAAAAAAAGAAAGAAAGAAAAGAACATGCAATTAAACAAATTAAATTACAAAATTAAAGTACAAAATGAAAAATGAGAACAACTACAAACAACAAAGATTTTAAAAACCATAAAAGGGAATACCATATGAATGTATCAATATATGAGTACACAAAGGATTACAACTGAGTGGAATCCAAACACTTCTCACCATCTTCACTGCTATCAGCTTAGTGGAAGCCAGCGTTATCTCTGGTTTAGATTATTATAATATCTTATTACATGGTCTGTTTCTAGCCTTGCACCTCTTCATCTATCCTCAAAACAGTAGCCCAAATGAGAGCCTGTTACTTTAGGTCAGATGCTTTCACTCCTCTGTTCAAAATCCTCCAGTGCATTCCCTTCTCACTCTGAACAAAAACCATGCTCTCACAATGACTTACGTGGACCCATGTCATGCAGCACCTCGTTATGTATCTTGTTTACCTCCTCTCCTGCCACTCCTCCCCTTGCTCCCTGTTCTTTAGCTACAGTGGCTGAAAAGTCAGGCACATTCCTGTCTCAGGATATTTGCTTTTCCCTCTGCCTGAAGGGTCCTTCCTTCCAGATTTCTGCATGGTCTAGTTTATTTGGGTCTTTACTTAAATGCCATCTTGTCAGGAAGCCCTTCTGCTGTTACCCTATCTAAAATTACAGTTTTTTTTTTTTAATTTTTACACTTCTCTGTTTTATGTTTCAGCACATAACATCACACACTACATTATTCATTTATGTTATTTATATTGTTTATTGCCTGTCTCCTCCAGCAGAACTCAAGTTCAAAAGGGTACAGACTTATTTTTGATATTTATGTTTTGTGTCCTCAGTACCTAAGACAGTGCTTGGCCCAAGTAAGTGCTCAGTAAGTAGTATATATATGTGTATAAAATAAGTAAAAACTCAATTTTGGTGTTTGCTTTGGCAGCACATACAGTAAAATTGCAATGACATGGAGGTGATTCGCGTGGCCCTTGGGCGGAAATGGCACGCAAATTCATGAAGTGGCTTGAACTTGATACCCCTCCACATTTCTCTGAATAGCATCCTTACAGAATGGTGTGCTGTTGGTGAAACAGCCACCTGACTGAAGAGGCTTCTTCTACCTCCACAGAACTAGCCGTCCAGTACAGGCTAGGAAGGATTCCCACAGAAACTGGCTTTAACTTCCCTCCAGGTAAAACATGCGGGGAGAGGGTAGTGACAGACGAAAATCCACTGTTGCTCTTCCTCCTCCGACAGCGTGATACACAGAAAGAGCATGAGCTTTGCAGTCAGAGTGACACGGACTAGAGCCCTGATTCAGCTGCCAGCATCTGTGACCTTAGATGAGTTACTTAAATTCTCTGAGCCTCAATTTTACTCAGTTTTCCTAGGGAAAGAAAAATGAAACTTACCCTGTATGGTTAATGTGAAGAACAGAGAACAAATATGCAAATCATTTAGTATAAGGACCAGCTTATAGTCGGCATTCAGTAAATTGCCCCTTTCTCTTCCACAATTATGCTGTCCTACCTCAAAATCATAACCACAAATGTCAGATGGGCAGCACCTTACCTTCCCTATCTCAAAAAAAACTATTCTACACCTTCTCCCTTTCCGCCTGGTCTCCTATTTCTCTGCATGATTACACTGCCTTATAAATCACGGAGAAAATAGAAGCACGCAGACAGTCCCTTATCCTGCACCACCAAATCCACCAGTCAGCCCTCATCCACGTCACACCTTCTGCCTTCCCTCAGGGGATACAACACTCCTGGTTCCTATCTACAATTAATTCCTCCATAGTGCTTTGGGTTCCATCCTTTTTCACCTTCTCGAGAACTTCATTGCTTCAATACGAAGCCTCCTTCACTACCACATCATCAATTTCTTCCTCTCAGTTGGACTGTTTCCTTCAGTAACAAACATGTTCCAGAACCGTGCTGTGCAATACAGAAGTCACTAGACACATGTGGCTAAATGCATGAGAATGAAATGAAATCTAAAAACTTGTGCACTAGCCACACTTGGGATACTCAATAGCCATGTTCCTTGTGACTCACCTACTGGATAATGTAGATTATTAAACATTTCCATTATTGGGGAAAGTTCTATGGGATGTTGTTCTAAAATACTTTATTTTAAAAACAAATATCCTCACCCCTCACTATACCCATAGCCAAGCTATTAGCTCATTTCGTTGTTCCCTTTAACAACAACACTTCTTAAAAGGATTGTCTATAAACACTATCTTGACTTCCCCAATTCATTTCCTCCTTAATCTATTCAAATCATGTTTTCTCCAAACCCTACTGAAAGTGCTCTTATCAAGGCCATTAATGACGTGCAAGATGCCAGTCAATGATCACTTCTCTGTTTCTACCTTAATTGCCTCACAGAGATATTTGGCACAGTTGATTACTTCCTCCTTCTTCAACTCCTTCAGCTCCTTCTGAGTTTTCCAGTTCCCTTTCCTGGCTTCCCCATCTGTGCTCTAAATCTGGAGTTGAAAGTTCAGCTAAAGAATCGGGTTTAATTCTCCCAAAGTAACCTCATACAATCCTAATGTTTTAAATGCTATTCATACACTGATGACTCAAAACTCCTTCTAGTCCTAATCTGTCCCTAAAATGTCAGATTTGCATATCCAGCTACTCAACTGACAATTCCCCTAGAAGTATAGAAGGCATTAAAATTTTTACATATTCAGAATAGAACTCCTGATTTGGGAGAATCTTCCACCCTTGAACCTGCATCAGTCTCAACAAATGGTATTAGCATCCGCCCAGCTACAAGTTAATACTTCTTCTCCCCTTTCCTGTATCACCCACCCCCAAAAACACAGCCAAAACCTGTACTTAGCTCCATCTTCACTGCTCCCACTACAGTCCAAGTCAAGAATTTTCCACTTAGATGACAATAGCCTCTTATCTGGTTTTCTTTGCTTTCATTCTCCCTAGAACTTATTCTCTAATAGCAAGCAGGCTAAACTTTTACAAACTTAAATTTTATGACACTCTCCCTGCTAAAAGCTTTCTAATGCTTCCCACTGAATGAGAATTAAATCTAAACCGAGTAGGGCTAAAACCGCTATGTGATCTGGCCGCTGCCGCCCTCTCCAACTTTTCCAGCCACTCTTCCCTTCATTTATTATGCTTCAGCCACAATGACTTTCCCCCCTGTTTTTCAAACACACTAAATTAGTTCCAGCCATAGAACTTTCTGCATTAGCATTTTCCTTGCCTGGACACTCTTCGCCAAGATTTTCATATGTCGAGCTCCTTCTTGTCAACAAGATTTAAATTTCCTTAAATATGACTTCCTCAATAAATGCGATGTAGCCATCCAAGTCTACCGCATCACTTTGTTTTACTTCTATTATAGCAATCATCGCTGGTATTTTCTTATTTATTGACTTATTGTTTAGTGCCTGTTTCCCCACCAGGCTGTAAGTTCTCTGAGAACAGAGACGCTGTCTATCCTGTTTACCACTACATCCCTAGTACCTTAGAAGAATACATGGCATAAAGGGAGAGCTCAAAAAATATATGTTGAATAAATGCTTATAGTATCTGCTATTCATAGTTATATTTTAAAAGAGTTGCTTGATTTCTAGATGAGGAAAATTTCTACACATTTTCTTTAGTGAAGCTCAATATTTTCCAATGCTTTTATTCTGGTTTGTATAAATGGCATTCATGGTCAGCACTCAATCCTGGAAGAAATACTAAATTATACACACATGCTACCCATATTTGTAAAAGTTAAAACCCCTAACAGCTTGGAAACAGCTAAAACCCAATGGTTTGGAAGCTTTGAAACTTACCCTCTGATAGCACTGAGGCAGAGTATTTTCCAAAAAAGGAGGAGTTCTCTGCATTAATATCCCAACAGATTCTCTTAAAAGAGGAATAACACTAAAGAGAAAAAAGACAACAAACTTATTAAAGCCACATTCTGAGGATCCTGTCCTTCAAGTACAAGTACACCCCCCGACAGTAGACTATAATAAATATTTACTAGAATCATGTGAGGAAAAAGATCCAATCACTGTTCTAAATTTTTCATGTGGTAAATTATTATCTAAAGTAGATAAAATGTATCAACGCATGAAACACTAACCTTATACTGCTGAATAGTATGGGAGCATCTAAAAATCTAAACCCAGCAATTGCTCAACTGTCATTTAAAGTATGACTTCAAATAGCTAGAATCTTCCAGGATAATCTATAAAGCATATCATGGCCAACAGGTCCTTAACATTTATCAAATATTTACATGCATTTATCTGAACAGCACTGTTAAAGAAAATACAAAAAAAAATTAACCTGGTATATTAAGTCCAATATTTCATTCATTCAGTATTTTTGCAAACCGATGATTTATCAGTCTTCTTTGATTGTTAAACAATATATAGGAGCCTGGTCATAACCACAGAGCTAGTGAACCAGCACCTCTAGGGACAGGGCCCAGAAGACTATGTGAACTGAGGTAGCTGGTCCTCAACTGGTATGTGGAAATTACTGCTTTAGGCTATTCGGATGATTAAATGCACACAAAGCAATTAATGGTGTAATGGTGAGGGTGACTTTAATACAGTAGTTTTATAAACTAGCTACACATCAAATTCACCTTGGAGTCTTGTTTGTTTTCTTTTCTGACATATTGAATGAGAATCTTTGAGGGAAGCCTGAGGCACCTGCATTTTTAAAAAGTTCTGCAGGGGAGCGCAGTGAGCCAGGGGTACGGCGGTGTGCTATGGTTTGCAGCAGACTGAGACGGGAGGTCAGGAACAGCTTCATTACACTTAATAGCTTATGCCAGTGCTTTTCTCTTAGACCTGTAGAATCTCAGAATTTCCAAAATAAAGCCCCTCTTGATCAGAGCTGTAGGAGAAAGATATACACACACACACACCTTCTAAGGAAGGTAGAAGTTGAAGTGAACCCTAAAGGCTGAGTGGTATTTCGGACAGATGGAAAGGAAAGATCCCAGTGAGGACTCAGAGGAGAGGGCGATGCTCGCCTTGCTCGTTCTCATATCCCCAAGGAGGCCTAGAAGAGCGCTGGTCACCAAGCAGGCCCACAGTAAATACTTGCTGGTTAAATGAATGATAGGTATGTGAATGTTAGATGTTTTAGAATCTAGATTAAAGAAAGGAAAGGCCACAGGGAAGGAATTGGTAGACTGTTCCCATACCTTGTGTACAGTGATAAATGCCTTGACAAGGAGGGTAAAAACAGGAACAGTACTGAGAGATGCTGAGAAAACAGCGTCTGACTGGATGTAGTGAAGACACAGTGAAGTGACACCAAGGGCAAGCTTAGAAAACGTAAAGTGTGGAAGGGATGGCAGTAATGAATATAAAAGCTCAAGGTGGGCAGGAGTTTAAGTCACATTCAAATGAAAATATTCTTCAGTCAAACAGTGATTTGTGCAGCAAGAATAATTAAGAGGCCACCCTTAATTGCTTCTTCTCCTTTACAACCCTCATGCTCCAAATCACCAAGTGCTCATGGTTTAACATTCTGAGTATTTCCTGACTCCATCCCCTCCCCTTCATTCTATTACGTTATGTCTACAATAATCCCCCACATCTTCACTTGCATTATTATAATAGCCTCCTAAGTGGTTCCTTTGTCTCTTGTCTTACTTCCTTAAGTCCACTGTGACAGGCAGCTTCGCAGATGGATCTCAGTGACCCCTGCCTCCCTAGCATTCCTGCTCTTGTGTAACCCCAACTCCTTGAGTGTGGGCCGGACCTAGTGACCTGCTTCTAATGAATAAAACAGGGTAAGGGTGACGAATGTCACTTCTATCTTCAACGACTCTGGCTTCCATCCCGCTCACCCTGCTCTGTCGCCCTCTCACTTGCTGGCTCACAGCTGCCACGTTGTGAGCTGTCCTGTGGAGAGGAACTGAGAGTCCCACAGCCCAGAAGAAACTCAGTACTGTCGACAGCTGCTTCAGTGAGCTTGGAAGTGGATTCTCCCCAGATGAGCCTTGGAATGACTGTAGCCCTGGCTGACACCTTGACTGTGACCTTGAGAGAGCCTGAGTCAGAGAGCCCAGTTAGCCATGCCCAGGTTCCTGAACCAAGACAAAGATAATAACGTGTATTATTTCAGCTACCAGGTTTTTGTGTAACTTGTTATGCATCTATAGATAACTAATATAACCATTCTAAAAGAGCTACTAGACTAATCTAACTAAAATCAATACCTAACTCTATCTCTTCCTCAGTAAGAAAAATCCATTAAAAGCTCCCTACTGCCTTGGGGCTCAAGTGTAAGCTCTTGCACACGGCGTCCGTCTTGATCTGCCCCCCAGCTTCGCCTCCTGTCGTTCTTGCTCCACACTTTGAGCTCCGTGAGACATAAACACACTTGCGCTTTCCTTTCCGCTCTCTGCTCCTCCATGCTGTGGCTCATGCTGTAGCCTCTGCCTAGAGCTGTCCCTAAACTGCCCTTTAGTCTGGCTTCCATTCCTTCTTGAAAATTTCAAGTGTCACCCCTTTTAGGGTTTATTTCCTGATTCTAAACTGTCCTCCAAACTGTATGAAATGTCCTCTCTGCGACACCTAGAGTAAGGCTGGAGGAAGGATGGATGGAAAGCAACCGGGAAGTGGAGTTAAGGATTTTGACGGGGAAAGAACATTGTTTATTCCGGCATCTAACCTGAAGATTACTGTCTGTTTCTAACTACCGTGCTATTATTGAAAAGGTGAGGTCTCCCTGGGTTTACAAAAAAGCCAAAGAAAAGCATCATGATAGAATAATAAGGCACACATCAACCATTACGAGGTTTTTATTTCCTCTCTCCATCCTCATGTCTCAGGAAAAAGACAGGGTCAGTCACTGAATGTTTTTATAAACCTAATTTACAATCTTTATGTTTTCCTACTTCCCTTATTGTTCTTCTCAGAAAATGAGGCACAAAGTGGTTCCCCTAGAACAACTGAGAATAAGAAAAAGTATTTTTTCCCACATGCCTACTAAATTTAGCTATTTTGATCATTTTTTTCTCCAATCTTCATCTCAAGATACTACTACTAATGCCTGGAGATAAGTGAGGTGGAAAATCATTCAAATGGAAATCATGAGACTTGGGTTCTAATTATGCCATTAAGTAGCTTCAGATGAATAGCACAACCTTCCAGAGCATCAGTTTTTTCATCTATAAAATGAGGGAATGGATGAAATATCTAAGCAATTTCATTAATTTATTATCATTCAGTAAGGAAAAACTGGTCAAGCCACAAGGAATACTACTAGAGAGAGAATATATTTGGAAATGAAAGAAAATATAAGTGAGCTTTTATATACTAAAACAACAATAACACACGACAGCATCACCAAACAGACAGGCTTGGCAAACCAATTTAACCCATTACTAACGGGGGGTTAGCAATCATTAAGCACTACTCTATGCTTTGCTGGCATCAAGTTTTCTAGAACCAGATAGAACCTTACTCTAGAGTTGTGGAAATGGAGGCCCACTGCACCGAAGTAACTTGCCTAAGGACACAGCTAGTGAATGGGAGAGCCAGAGTGGTAAGAGCAGGTCTTCTGACGCCAAAGTTCAAGTCAACAAGCACACACTGTACACCGACCACAAGCCGGGCACTGCGAGGCCCCAGAAATAACAGGGTAAATAATACACAATACCTCCCTTCAGAGGAATTCAAAACCACTGAAAAAGCCTGTAGAAGTCGATGGAAATCAGGCAACAAACTTATCTAGGACCCACCATTTGTAAGAAAGCACATGCGAATTCAAAACAACAACTGTACATTCAGCAGGTATCCATTTTCATTTCCCATGAACTTTTGGTGCATTTTTTTTTAATTAGTATGCTGACAACTTACTCTCAGAGATCACTCACTTTAACACTCAAGAACCATAATGTAGATAAATGTTTTAATAAAAATAACATTAGAAGCAAGCACTTACTTTAAAATAAATAAAAGATATAACTGATAGGAGGAAATGACTGAGGTTTTGACTGATTTAGATAATATTAGACAATGTGGAATGGTTGCCGGCTTAGGTACGTAAATGTTTACATTTAACAGCAGCAAGCATTTCACCAGAGCACATGGAAGTATCACACCAATTTTCTCCAGTAAGAATTTTAAAATGTTGTTAAGAATTTTAGCTGTAGGAGCCATAACCAGATCATGAAACTGGGGTGGGGAGGAAAAGGTGCTTGCTAAATTACGTGATAAGCAATTTAGAATGAAGGTCAATTTCTATAATAATGTAAAAGAAGGTTATAAAAATGTAAAAGAAACCTATAGAAACTATATTTTTGCCTTTTAAAATTGTGTTTAGCTCAGGACTTTGTGTCCATGTTTTTCTGATTAACTATCATACTAGGGAATCATAAAACAGATTTTAGCGTGGATCTATCTAGCCATAATGAAAGGATATGGGGAAAAAGACAAACTTAGCAAATTCCTGACTGAGCTAATACTTAGAGCTACATCCAAACCCCAAAAGTAAGCATTTGGAAACAATTAGAGGTTCACTTCTGGTTGACTAACTCAATTCTAGCTTTAACAATGCAGTAGTATTCTCCTGGCATACATAAAAAGAATGAGTTATTAGGTACATGAGTTTACCAGTAAAACATGGTAATAGTTTCATTCCTCAAAAGCTGAAGGTAAATCAAATTTATAATCATATAATCAGAAGCATAAAATTAATGTGAAAGCTTAAATGCTTGCAGACTAAAAAAGCTAGAGTAGTTATTATTCTTTATTGCCAGTAACTTTGTAAATAAAAACACATTTAAATCTTACTTCAAAAGCAGCTTTGAGTCAGTCTCACCATTTCAACAGTAAATAAAACTATTTAGCAATAATTTTAAACAAACCAAAGGGCATACCTTATGAAAACTTCTGAAGAACCATCACACTAGTGAGAATCATAATGCTTAACAATAAAAAAATTCAGAGATCTGAAACTATTATTTAGATCTGAGAACAAATATCTATTAATAATAACTAAAACACAATTACTGATTCAACTCTTTTGAACTGGCTTATTGACTAAGTCCTCCTGCATAATAGCAGTGGTTTTAAAAACCTACAAACACAACGACAGCTGTACTTCTTAAAAGAACCCATAAATCTGCAGGCCTAGCGTATGTCAGATACTCGAAGATGTTTAGTGGACAAAAAAGTCAAAGAAAATTGACCCCCAAAAGTAATGTATTCTACATTTAGACATGGTGGTCATATGGCAAGCTGTAAATGTTCAGTCGTATTTACACAAATACAATTATTCCATAGTAAGAAACAATTACCTATTAACTCAGAATTTCATAAGCCTAATATAGAATAGATAATCCCAAACCACAAGGACTGTGATTTACTTTATAATTATACTGAGTTTCTGAAGCCTACGGTTTAAATCAATGCATATTTACAGAGAACCTGTTTTACTCAATAAGGAGATAACAGATACCCTAGTATACCCCTAGAATTTGAAGCCAGTTACGAAAAGGTCACCCTTTTCCTTAAACTTCTGGAACCTAGTTATAACACTTAAGGCATCTGGTCTTTGGACTAAAAGCATTAGTCAATAATGTCCAATTAGTAAATAATTAGTAACATCTTTGTGTAGACCACATGTAATAGTTTTAAAAGTACTTTAATAATTTTTTTTTCCAATTGGATCCTTATAACAACCTTAACTAACTTTAAGAAAATGTTGGAATCGCAGATGTAGACAAGATTATAAAGATCATTTAGAGATTAAGACGACCTGTTCTTTATAACACACTGGTAAGAGGCAGAGCTGGGAGTGGTAACTCCGAGGCTGAAGCTCTCTGCCCTACACTGCAGTGTCTCGTCAGGATTCAGTCCTCTGGAGTCAGAGACCATGTTAAATTCTTTTTATTCCCAGTGCTCAGCACAGTCCAAAGAATATAATAAATACTTGGCACATCTCTGCTGAATGTATAATCTAGTTTAAAATTTCAAACACCAGTGGAAGATTATTAAAATGTAGAACGGCCCTTGTTTGACACGACTTTCAATCCCTCACAATAATAGCCAAATAACAAAACAGTAAAGAGCCCCCAATTTAGTCATTCCCCAAAAAGATTCTCTAATAAATAGAAGCAAAAGTATCTTATCTTCTATTCAAGTACAGGTGAGAAAGAAATAGACTTAGGCAGGAGCAATCAGCGTTCCCAGTTTTTCATGAGTAATTTATCATCTTAACCAAGGCTCTTCATGTCTATGAATAAGAATATTCTCATGAATAAGAAACTAAAATCATACCAACAATATAAGTAAAAAAAATTACTAAGTTATCTATTATGTATCCATGAGGAACAAAGGTGCAAATAAATAAGAAAAATGAATGAGAATTCATGATAACATCCAGTCAAGAGGGAGGGAAATGGGAAGAGACAATGGAATCAAGTAAGTCAGAGGGCAAAGAGCTCCACAAGATATACAAGATTGGAATAAATCTTTTTATCATTCTCATTAAATATGGTAACATTTGTGTTGAAAAGATGAGACTTGGAGGAACCTCCCCACTACCTCTGGAAGCAGCTGGAAGCAGTGGCGAGGCTAAGATGGACAAAGACAGATGAAGCTCTTGAAAGATAGCTGCATTTTAAAAAAGTATAGAAGTGAAGAAACAAGACAACGAAGAAAAGTTTATTTAGAAAAACCAGATGAAGTGGCAAGGTGTATTTGTTAATACTATCAAAATCAAATTAATTATCACTAGGTGGCTTCAGTGATCACAAATTTCAGCTCAGAACAAAAAGACTTAAAGGTCAGCAAGAAAAATCCAAGAGGAATGGGACCAGAGTGCTGATCAATATCTAGGGTCAACAAGACCGTTAGGAATCTGAGGTAAACTGTGTCTATCAAGTTTTAATTTAAGCGATTAACACTTATACAATACTTGCCAAGTGGCAGGTCTTTTCTAGGCTTGATACATCTTAACCCATCTAATCTACATGTAGCAAATTATGAGGTGGGTATTGCTATCATTCTCACTTTAAAGATGAAAAACCGGGGCTAAGTGACTTGCCCAGGGCACACAGCTAAATGGAAAAAAACCAGATTCAAACCCAGGTAATTCTGCACCATAGTAAATGCTCTTAACTGCTCTGCAAATTTTGTCCAATGAAGTCAACACGAAGGTGGCTTTGCTAGTGCTCCCAAAGCACCTTTGCCTAAAGGAGAATTCTGGCTTTAGGAGAAGCTGGTCTTCAAAGTATATAGGAGGCATGGACCACAAAAAGAAATTTAAAAGCTCAGGAAAAGATGAACAGCAATAACAGTATGAAGGTTTTCTGTCATCTGAGACCTGACTGGTATAGTCAAAAGTTGAACAAAAGCAAACCCCTGACGCACATCCTCAACGATAACTTCCAAAGACACAAGTTTGTGAGACGCAAACCTAACAGAAAATGAAAAGCAAAGGGAAAAAGTACTCTTATTTAATTGTTTACCCAAACTAAACTTAAAATATCACTGTGATAGTATATTTTTAGTGAACATCTCAAAGTAGGTTTCTAATTGCTACATTAATGCTGACTTGATTAAAATACTTAGTTGCTGAGGTAGGAGTAGAAGTCTTGTTTTCAAAGGATTAATTAAGCAAGAGAACAGAGTAATTTAAATGCAGGTTATACCTAGTGGTGGAGAATTTCACATTAATTACACACAAATCAACAACGAACATTAAAAATAAATAACCTAAAGGGAATAATATATATTCTTTCGGCAGGAAGTAAAATTAAACACTGAAAAAACTCAATCTGCTACCCACATCTAAAAATACTTTCATTTTTTAAGTCTAAAAATATTGATGATTCTAAAGTCAAAAGTATACTAATATATGTATTTTATGTATGTAAAAATACTATATACATATTCAAAGTCTCACTTCTAATCCCTTCCTTCTACTCTGCCTAGAGGTCATTTATTGTATTTGTTTTTGTTTATTCTTTGTTTCTTTTTGAAATTACCAGAAAACACGCAGACTATGTGTGTATCTCTTCTCCTAACAGAACAGGTAACAGCACTCCTTTTCCCCCTCGTGTGCTACACTCCTATGTATCATGTGCTGCATACCAGGTGCCATTTTGTTTCCTTAACAATGTATCTTGAAAATAATGCACATTACCATATAGAGATCTTCCTTATTTTTTAAAAAAATTATTACAGTAAAAAACATGTAACTCTAAATTTATCATCCTAACCATTTTAAAATGTTTATTTCAGTAGTGTTAAGTAACACTGTTGTGCAAAAGTCTCTAGGACTTTTCCATGTTGCAACACTGAAACACTACAGCCATTAAACACGAACTGCCTCCCCCAGCAACCACTTGGCAACTACTTTCTACTTTCTGTTTCTATAATTTTGACTACTTTATATATTCCATAAGAGTGGACTCATACAATATTTGCTCTTTGGAGATTGGCTTATTTAGCTTAGCATAATGTCCCCAAGGTTTATCAATATTGTAGTATGCGACAGAATTTCCTTCTTTTTAAAGGGTGCATAACATTGCATTGGATGTAGACACCACAGCTCCTTTATCCATCTGTCAGTGGACACCTGGGTTACTCCCACCTCTTGGCTATTGTGAATAATGCTGCAATGAACATGTGTACATGAATATCTCTTCGGAACATGGATCTGAGTTCTTTTGGGTATGTATCCAGAAGTGGAATTGCTAGATCATATATGGTAACTCTATTTCCCTCTTTTTGAGAAACACCAATACTATTTTTCATAATGGCTGCACCATTTTACATTACCACTAACAGTGCACAAAGGTTCCAGATTCTCCACATCCTTGCATCCTTGCCAACACTTATTATCTATTCTTTTGATAGTGGACATTCTGACGGCTGTGAGGTGATGTCTTGTCATTTTGATTTACATTTCCTTAGTGATTAACGTTGAGCATCTTTTCATGTGCTTAATGACCAGTTGCATATATACATACTTACATATATATATATTTTTTTTTTGGGGGGGGAAATGTCTATTAAAATCTGTTGCCTATTTTTAAATTTGGTTATTTGGTTTTTTGTTATTGTTGTTATTGCTGTTCTTGAGTTGTAAATCTTCCTTATATATTCTGAATATTAATCTCCTACAAAATGTATGATTTGCAATTATTTGCTCCAGTTCCATAGATTACATTGCACTCTGCTGATTATGTCTTCTGATGAGCAGAAGTTCTTAAGTTTGGTAAAGTTCAATTTGTTTATTTTTTATTTTGTTGCCTGTCTTTTTTGGTTTATATCCAAGAAATCATTCCCAAAACCAGTACCCTGAAACTTTCTCCTATGTTTTTATCTAGGAGTTTAATAGTTTTTGATCATACATTTAAAGTCTTTAATCCATTTTGAGTTAATTTTTTACATGGTGTAAGGTAAGCAACCAACTTCAGTTTTTCTTTTCTTCTTTTGCATGTGGATATCCAGTTTTCCCCAAACCATTTGCTTTTCCCTCACTGTGTAGTCTAGGCACCATTGTCAACAATCATTTGGCTACATGTATGCAAAGGTTTATTTCTGGGCTCTCTATTCGGTTCCACTGTTCTGTATATCTGTGACTATGTCAGGACCACACCATCCTAATTACTGGTGCTTTGTAGTATGCTTTGAAGTCAGAGAGTGTGAGGCCTCCAACTTTGCTCTTCTTTTTAAGATTGTTTTGGCTATTCATGGTCTCTCATATTCCATATCTGTTTTAGGATTTTTTTTCTCTTTCTGAAAAAAAATGCCATTGGGATTTTGGTAGGGATTGCATTGAATCTATAGATCACTTTGGGCAGCTTACACATTTTAACAATATTTAAGCCTTCTGATCCACGAGCATGAGCTGTCTTTCCATTTATTTATATTTTCTTTGATTTTTTTTAGCTATGTTTTATAGTTTTCAGTGTACACATCTTTCACCTCCTTGGTGGAGTTTATTCTTAAGTATTTTAACTTTTTTGATGCTATAGTAAATGGGATTGTTTCTAAAATTTCTTTTTCTGATTGGTTACTGTTAGTGTATAGGAATGCAACCAAGTTTTTGAGTGTTGATTTTGTATTCTGCAACTTAGCTGAATTATTGTATTAGTTCCAACAGTTTGTGTGTGTGTAATCTTCAGGGTCTTCTACATATGAGATCATGTCATGTGTGAGCAGAGATATTGTAATTCTTTGCCAATTAGCATGTCTTTAATTTCTTTTCCTTGTCTGCTCTGGCTAGAACTTCAGTATATGGCAAACAGTAGTGGTAAAATTGGGCATCCTTGCCTTGTCCTTAATTTTAGAGGAAAAGCTTTCAGTCTTTCCCCAGGTGTGGGTTTTCATATATGGCATTTATTACACTGAGGTAGTTTCCTTCTATTCTTGGTTTGTTGAGTGCTTTTATCATGAAAGAGTGTTGAATTTTGTCACTTTTCTGCACTGATTGAGATGACAGTCTTTTCTTCATGTAGTGTATAATACTGAGTGATTCTCCTATGTTGAACCATCCTTACATTCCAAGTATAAGTCTCCCCTGGACATGATGTATGATGTTTTTAATGTGCTGCTGAATTTGGTTTGCCTAATGTTTTGCTTAGGACTTTTAAATCAATATTCATCAGGGATATTGGTCTATAGTTTTCTTCTCCTGTTGTGTCCTTGTCTAGTTTTGGTATCAGGGTAATGCTGGCCTCATGAGTTTGGGAGTCTCCTCTCCTCTTCAATTCTTTGGTAGAGTTTGAAAAGGACTAGTGCTAATTCTTCTTTAAATATTTGGTAGAATTCACCAATGAAACCATCTGATCCTGGGCTTTTCTTTGTGGAGAAGTTTTTGATTACTGCTTCAGTCTCCTCACTAGTTACAGATTTGTTCAGACTTTTAAAATTTTCTTCATGATTTAACCTCCGTAGGCTGTAGGTTTCTAAAATTTATCAATTTCTTCTAGCTTTTCCAATTTGTTGGCATATAATTGTTCATAGTAGTCTCCTAAAATTTTTTATTTCTGTGATACCAGTTTTAACGTCTTCTCTTTCATTTCTTATTTCTCTTTTTTTAGTTGGTCTAGGAAAGTTTTGTCAATTTTGTTGATCTTTTCAAAAAACCAATTCTAGGTTTTCTTGATTTTTTTTCTATTGTTTTTCTAGTCTCTGTTTCATTTATCTCTGCTCCAACCTTTATAATTTCCTTATTTCTGCTGACTTTGAGTTTTGTTTGTTCTTCTTTTTCTAGTTCCTTGAGTTTTCGAGTTCCTTAAGGTTAGGTTGTTGACTTGAGATCTTTTTTTTTTTTTTAACATACAAATTTATTGCTATGAACTTTCCTCTTAGTACTGCTAGGGTGAATTCCATACATTTTGGTATGTTGTGTTTTTGTTTTCATTTGTTTCCAGATATTTTCTAAATTCTCTGGTGATTTCTTCTTTGACTCATTGGCTATTAAAGAGTATGTTGTTTAATTTTCACATAGTTTTGGATTTTCATGTTTTCCTTTTGCTACTGAATTCCAGTTTCAGCCCATCGTGGTCAGAGAAAATATTTAGTATAATTTCAACATTCTAAACTTTGTTAGAACCTCTTTTGTGATATAACACATCATCTTTCTGAGAGAATGTTCCATGTGTATTGTTGGGTTAGGCATAGAGAATCTATAGTGTTCAAGTCTTCTCTTTCCTTACTGAGCCTCTAACGACTGATGGTTGCTCTAAGGTAGGGTATTGAAATCTTCTCCTATTACTGTGTTGCTGTTTCTCCCTTCCCTTTCATCAATGTTTGCTTCACATATTTGACTGCTCTCATGTTAGCAGCATATATATTTATAATTTGTTATATCTACCCAGTGAATTGGCCCTTTTATCCTTATATAATGTTTTTCTTTGTCTCCTGTGACAGTTTTTATCTTAAAGTCTATTTTGCTGATATAAGTATGGCCACCACTGCTCTCCCAGGCTTCTGTTGTATGAAGTATCTTTTTCTACCCTTTCTCTTTCAGTCTGTGAGTCCTAACATCTAAAGTGAATTTCTTGTAGGCAGAATGAAGATGAATTTTTTTTTAAATCCATTCAGCTAGTCTGTCTTTGAATTGGTATGTTTAAAACCTTTACATATAAAGTAATTACTGGCATGGAAGGACTTACTATTGCCATTTTTGTTCAGTTTTCTGTCTTGCAGCTTTTTCGTCTTTCTTTTCCCTTTGTTCCTCTCTTGCTGTCTTCCTTCATGTTTCATTGATTTTTTTTTGTAGTGACATGTGTTGATTTCCTTTCCATTTCCCTTTGTGTATATGCTATAGAAAGTTTCTCCGTGGTTATCATTGCATGTGACAAGTTGCTTTTCTTTTGCTGCTTTCAAGACTCTGACTTTGTGTTAAGTTTCTTGAATTTGTATATCCATCTTTCTTCTCGGATTTGGGAAGTTTGGGCCATTGTTTCTTTAAATAGGCATTCTGCCTCTTTCTCTATTACTTTACCTTCTGGGACTGCATATGTTGTTTGGCTTGTCCATAAATCCCTCAGATTCTGCTCATTTTTCTTCTTCTTTTTTCTCTTTTGCTCCCCTGCCTCAATAATTTTGTGAAGTCCTGCCTTCAGAGTTCACTGATTCTTTCTTCTGCCTGGTCACATCTGCTGTGGAGTCCCTCCAGTAACATTTTCAATTCAGTTATTGTTCTTCTGTTTGGCTCTTCTGTAGTTTCTCCCTCTTTGATGATATTCCCGCTTTGTTCATGTACCATTTTCCTGATTTTGTTTAGTATCTATCTATGCTTTCTTTTAATTAGTTGGGCATCCTTATGATGGTAATTTTTAATTCTTTATCTGTTAATTCATATGTCTCCTTTTTTAAAAGTTTTGTTTCTGGATATCTAATTGTTTCCACGGTTGGCTCTTTCTTTGTATGTCTTATTTGTTGCTGTTGAGATTTCAGCATCTGAAGAATCAGCAAACTCTCCAGACTTTGTGGTCTGGCTTCATGCTGGCAGGACTTTCTCTACAGAGCCTGGGTGGAGATTCAGGCGACTCTCAACCCTTTTCTTGGTATGTGTCCTCTCAGCTTTGCATACATCAGTTTGAAAACGTTTGCTCGCTTCTACTCAGGAGCTCCCCCTGGTGTCTAACCGCAATATTGCTGCTTTCTGGAACTGTAGTAAACCAGGCTTAGGGTTCCACCTAGTGTCTGTCTGTGGTACTACAGGCCGTAATGCAGAACTGATGTCTGTTCTCAGGGATACCCAACCCAGCACCTGTTTTTGTCAATATTTGAACACAAGCAAGACAAATCTCTCAAGCAGCCCCCACACTAAAATTCAGTTGGAAGTGTTAAACTCCTTTCCCTCCCCAGGGAATAAGGTGGGAGTTGGGGGTTTCCTCCTACAAGCCCAGCACGTTCAGGCATGGCGGGTAGGAGCGTCTACAATTTAAATAGGGAGTGTCATTAATTTCCAGTCAAGCTTCCATGTGGATGGTGTGCAAGAAACTTTTAACTAGTTTCTGGATTTCTCGCAGAAGTATTCTGTCAGTCTCTGTCTCTGTGGAAGAAAGAGCGTTTAGAGCTTCCTATTCTGCCATCTTCCTGATGTCACTTCCTCGTCCCCCTTTATCCATTTTATTTAGGGCTGCATTGAATTCTCTTACTGATGTACATTTGTGTTCCAATCTTTGGCCCAAACAAATAAGCCACAACCAATGGCTTTAAAATATATCTTTCCATATTTTTTCCAGTTTATCTTTAGGATACGTTCCTAGAAGTGGGATTGCTTAATCAAAGGTAAATACACATTTAATTATGCTAGATGTCAAAGTTCTCTCCAGAGACAGAACCATTCTCACTTTTATTAGTAATATAAGAGAGTATTTATTTTACCTATAGCCTGGCCAAAAGATTATGCAAATTTTTGGATATTTATCCACTTAACTGGTGAGAAGTAAGGTGTTACAATGTAGTTTTAATTTGTATTTCTTTTTTTTCTTTTTTTTAATGAGTGAGGCTTAACTACTTTTACAAGTTTAAAAGTCATCTGTATTTCTTTTCCTCTGAATTAAATGAACCTACACTTTTGCCTATTCTTCTATCAGGCTTTCAGTTTTTAAATTTAACTTTTATTTCCCTATATTAGGGAAGTTAGCCCTTCATGACCTAAGTGGCAAACACTTATCCCATTTTATTATGCTTTTTGACTTCCCTTACGGTGCTTTTTTCCTTTTTTGTAACTTTTTTTCTTTTAATGTAACTTAATTCATCAATCTTTTCTCTCATTACTGATTCTAGGTTTTGAGCCATAGCTGTTCCTCTAATGTTCTCGTGTGGTAGAATAATTCAGACATGCTTTCTCCTAGTATTAGCATGGGTTGATGCTTTACTTTTAGAGTTCCAATCCATTTGGAGTTTATCCAGGTACACAGTATGAATTACAGTTCCAAATTTATCTTTCTCCACATGGTTATCCAGTTATTAGAAAGCCCAGGTTTTCTCCACTGATTCAGAATGCCACCTTTATCCCTACAGTATTTCTATTTGTATATAAATCTATTTCTGGAATTTCTATTCTGCTCCATTAGGCTGTTTGCTTTTTCAGGCATCTCACTATTTTGATTATAAAGGTTTTACACTTTATATCTTCTTTTCCAATATTTTCTTGGCTACCCTTCCTGCTTGTTTTTCCTTAAAAACTTTAAAATCAACTTTTACTACCCTGTCTCTAGGAAAAAAAAAAAACTGTTGGTATTTTTATTATAATAGTTTAAATTTATAAATAAACATAAGGGTTAACATGTTTATGATGTTGATTCTTTTTCTAACCTACCACTTTTTAAATTTTCTTTGTCTATTAAATTTATTATTATTATTATTATTATTATTATTATTATTATTATTATTATTATTATTATTACTATATTAGTAATTTTTATTACTGGGAATTGAACCCAGGACCTCATGCATGCTAAGCACATACTCTATCACTGAGCTATATCCTCCCCTACGATATGATGTTGATTCTTCAAAAAACATCATAATTGACAAAAAGGCTGTGTGAGTCTACTTTGGGATTTCTTAGAAGTATTTAAATTTTTCCTCCTATTGTAAGTGTTACATATTTTATCTCTAGATTGTCTATTATTGCTACTGAAAAAGTGTCTTCTCTTTAATTGTATCATTCAACTGGATTTTGCATATATATAAGGAGGACTAATTCTGGACATCAATTTTGTATCTGTAACTTTACTAAATTATCTGTCATACTTTTTCCATTGATGCTTAGGGGGGTTTGAAGAAATAAAATCATATATTTAACATAAAAGAAAAATCTCTTCTTTCCAATTTTTAAGCCTCAAATGCCTTCTCTTATCTAATGTTATTGGCTTATGATCACTAATACATTATTGCACTTGCTCTGTTCCTTCTAATATCTCTAAGACTGTCTGCTCACCTTTCTTAACTGTGGTTCTTCTTCTGAACCACTGAATATACAAAGTGATTTGAATGACTATTTCTCAATTCCCCCAAGTATAGTACATAGCCATTACTTTCCTAGATGCATAGGTGGAGTTAATAATTACATACAAATGGATGCATTAGGGCATTAGGGTATTCTCTCCCAGAACGCTGGCTGAGAAAGGCTGTTAGACTAATCAGTATTTATATATGCTCTTACTAACTATGATGGTTTTACATATGAATTAAAAATACAATTACTATCCAATAATGTTCCCATATGTTCAATTCGACAATATGGATACAAACACCAACTTAAAATCTTGACAAACTGTTTACCTTTATCTTAGTCACCAAAAGTATAGTTCATAAATTACAACTACTTGAAAGACAAACCACAAAGGAAATTGTTAGGCAACACCCAAAAACATTTTTGAAAAAAAATCCGTAATTTTTCATATATATAACTATTTGGATATATGGTAGTTTTTTGTTTAAAAAATGCCTTTTTGACTTAATACAGGCTATAAATAATTATCTATTTAATGACAAAATCAACAAGATTTATCAAAATCAGTATTTAATCCAAATCCTGTATTCATGAACAATGATTATCACCTATGATTTAGAATTTCAAGTTTGTAATTTGTTTCATTACTGCATATTCTTTCCATTTCACACCTCAATTTATGACCACTGCCTGTCATTTTTAAAGCCTGTTAATTAGTTTGCTCCTAAAGGTTGACCTATTTTTTCTTCATTATTATAAGAAATAAATATATTATTTGAAAAACTTTTGCCCCTAATGAAAAGACAATTTAAAAAAAAAGTTTTTCTTTGTATTTACAAATGATTACAGTGAAAGGTAGAAAGTGCCACAGGATGGTAACTTGTGAGCTGTAGTAAACGGATTAAAAAAAAAAAGAAAGAAAGAAAGAAAAAAAACCTCCAGCAAGGCTTCAGAAATACCACACCAGTAACAAAACTTATTTCTACATCCTGTTTATGTATTTTTTCCCATCATGCACAGGTACCCCTTTGATTTAAGTGAATCAAAAATCAAGCAACAGAGCTATGTAAATGGCATCACTTTTAAAGCTCAGTGCAATTCAAAGCTATAACCAATGGTTCAGATTTCTGTACTCTAAGTTATGAATCCACTTTCCACTCTGATTCAGCTTACAAGTGGGGAAAAGGAAGCAAAATCACACTGAAATCCCCTGTATTTTCAGATAATAAAAAAATTATACTCTCACTAATATACTCAATCTCCTGCTTTTCATTGGGAAACAAAATTCATCTCAGTTTAATTCAGTTTCACCCACAAGTTTATATCACCCTTTGCTTATGTTAGAAAATCATGGGAGACAAAATGTCTTTTTCTAGGAAATCATTAACTTGAAAGTGACAATGCAACACTGGGCAGCCTAGAAAGGATACACATCTATTTCCACGGCATGTTCTCAACTGAGGCACATTTAGATCTAGAGAACATGTAAAGAGTTCCATCATTTCTATTGTTTTTAGTGAAATGCAAATATATATAAAAATTAACGGTAAGGAAAATTACTTCTCTATACTCCAGTCTGTTGAGTCCTTAAAAGTTTTCATTGATCTCCTAAAATCAGCTTTGGCTAATTAGGCAAACTCTTAATCAGTCTGAAAAACATCTCAAAGTTAATCTCTCTGCAAATATTTCATTATCATGTGAATACTTAAGTAAATTGAGTTTGCTTTCTTAACAAAAAAAATAGACTGAACTCGAATGTCTTTATTTTGTACTTTAGAGTGACCTTGTTTTTTTTTAATTGCCCTCCATTAAAAAATATTATATATATATATAATATATATATATATATAATATGTATATAATATGCTTTTTTTAAGGCAAAATCAGAATTGCTGACTTACCTTACAGAATTTAGGAAAGAAGCCTAATGTAAAAATTACATCACCCAGAGACATCCAATTAACATTCAGGGAGATTTTATATATATATGTATGTTTTCCTCATGATACATGTAAAGAGAAATATATACGTTAGATATGGACTCTTTATAATAATGACTCATTCTTACCTGTTGCCCTGTTTCGTGCATTAAGACCATGCTATCTAATAAATCATCCCCAAAATTATTAACTTAAAACAGTAACTGTTCTATTATCTCTCATCTAGAACTTCTGAATGCTCTACAACTGACCAAGCTTAATAATCATCGCATGTAGTAGAAACTCAATAATGGGGGAGAAAAAAAGGCCTAAAAATGACCGTAAAGAAATACTGTGAAAGTGGTAATGTGACCTCTGGCTGTTGTGATCCTCACCGATCTTTCTTGATTTCTTTATACTTCTCATCATTTCCCAAGTTTCCTATCTGATACCGTATTTACTATCAGAAAAAGCTAAAAACTTTTTTTCCTACTCAGAAATTAATTTTGTATACATAATACAGATAAGCAGAGGCTCAGAATAAAAGAAAAATGTCAAATCCTTAAGAATATTGACATGGTTCCCTTGGCTGGTGGAACTATGGATAATTTTTTTCTTACCCTTTTTTATATTTTACCAAGTTTCTGTATCAACATAATTATTCCCATAATTTAAAAAAACCCCTACTTTTAAATATGCAATTTTCATTAAATCTTCAGCCTCTCCCCTGAATAGCCATAGCATGTTCATGCTCTACCTGAAAACGGGCTGTCGTCTGAGGACACTTTTCCAAACAGCGCAGTTAAGGGTACTGTTTCCCCGCTCACACCCCCTGTACCGCTGGGGCTGGTGGTGAGGGAAATGCGCCCCTTGCTTCTCACTACTGTTGTTCCTCCTGCCTCCCCTCAAACAGCTCCTTTAAGGCCATGCCACCCCATTATTCCGCCCTCTGCCCAGCCTAATTACTAGTGATACAATTCTTGATAGCTCCCCCGCAGTCACTGAAGAGTTTAGCAACAGGCTTATTCTCTTCCCACTTCCAGCTTTTTCATTACTCTTAGTTTAAATATCCACGTGGACCATCCATCTGACGCCTCTATATGATGATGCTTTCCTGCGTCCACCCGTATGATCAAGCCTTAGATCTTAGAATTTCAGTTTCAAGTATCTCACAACCTTCCTACTTCTGGATTTCTTCCCTCAATCCCTCCACTCCAGCACTTCTCCCAGAACTGCAATCCACTAATCTATCACTTTTCTTTTCTTCTTCAGACTCTGTTATTGCCTTTAAATCTTAATTTCCCACGACTGTAATCCCTGCCTTGCTGCTTTCTCACTCTGTTAGTACTCACCCGACAAAACTCCAAACCTTTTAAACCCAACTCTCTGCCTATTCCATACCTTTTGTCAAGCAGCCGAAAAAGACTAGAAAAAAACATACAACTGTGCTGGTTGTTTTCACTTTAAATTCGTGACCACAAACCTCAAAGGGAGCCCTCCGTGTTGCCAGGCAGTCACACTGCTCCCCTTACAGCAAAGGCCTTGAAAAGGAGTTGACTAGTTACCTCCATTTCTTCCCCTCCCGTTTTCTCTTGAAGCGACTCTCATCAGGCTTTCATTCTCATCACTCTTCTGAGTGTCTTATCCGAGTTACCAATTATCAGCCCCAAAGCCTTTAATACGGTTGATCATTCCTTCCTGTTTGAAATGCTTTCTTTACTTGGCTCCTAAAACAAGGCATGCTCACGTCTTTCCTCCTGCCTCACCGGCCACCCCAATTTACTCTCCTCTGCTGGAGTTGCCTCCTGTTCCCCACCTCCTTCAGAGCTCAGTCCTCAGACCTCTTCTATCTTAAAAGCCAACTGTAGTTGATGGTTGTGGCTGCTTGAAACACTATATTGAAAGGAACCCGGAAGCTAAATTGGGTTCAGTAGGAAAGAGAGTTGTTTTCCAGGAAAATGGAAGGGTTAGGAATTGCGGCATTCATGCAGATAAGTGCTACTCTGTGACTTTAAACCTACATGTGGACTACTTCCAATCCTTTCTGTTCAGCTGAGTGCTCCCAAGAACTCCGTATCTGTACCAGCGCCTCCTACTGGAGATCTCCACATGACTGTCTAATGAGAGATCTCAAACCTAGTGACAACCAAGCGGAACTTCTTATCAGCAATGCCCTTCAAAACAAGTGAACAGACATTACTCGCCCCTAGTCCTCCGTCCTTCAGTAGTGGCAACTTCATTCACTCAGTTGCTCAAGTAAAAACTCTAGGAATGATCCTTGACTTCGCCTCTTTTAGTCAACGCTTCACCTAAACATTTATATCTATGAGCAAATTTCATTGGCTCTAGGTCCAAAGCATTTTCTAACTTGACCCCTGTCTCCCCACCTCCTAGATTACTGGTACCTTGTACCAAGCCACCACGGCCTCTTACGTGGTCCACTACAACACCTTCCTAGCTGGTCTGCTGGTGTGCCCTCCTGCCCCCTTATAATCTTATTACCTACACAGCAGCCAAAATTATTTGTAACAGTACAAATCAAATAAGGTCACTCTCCTAGAGTTTCCTGCTCTGCTTGAAATAAAATATGACTCGTAACCCTGGCTAATTTCCCCCGGCCTGTCTCTCCAGCTCTATTTCTAAGCAGTCTCTCCCCTCACCCCCTAGACTTCTGCCACTCAGGGAACCTCCCTTTAGTGCCAAGGCTGCTTTCACTCCAGGGTTTTTATACTAGCTGCTCCTTAGACTAGAATGCTCTCGTGACATTCTGACCTCAATTTACGTCCTTCCTCTTCGGAAGTCTTCCCTTATCACTCAATCTAAAGTGGCACCTCAGTCACTATCACCCTATCTTACTCTCTGCACAGTTAACTGCTTGATATCTGAGTGGTTTATTGATGAATTTGTTTGTTCTCTCTCTCTCTCTCTAATGCAAGATCAAAACCGTGAGTATCTTCTCCTTTCACCACCCTGGTAGGAAGGTCTACTTAATAAATGTTCATTGATTGGGATTAGCAGATATAAACTACTACATGCAGAACAAATAAACAACAAGGTCCTACTGTGTAGCACAGGGAACTAACTATACTCAGTACCTTGTAATAACCCATAATGAAGAAGAACATATATGCATGACTGAACCACTATGCTGTGCACCAGAACACAACACTGTAAATCAACTATACTTCAATAAAAAAAATTCATGGAAAATGATCTGTGTAATTTTTTTAGTATGTTATATTTCAGTAAAAAAAAAAGTTCTTTCATTCTGTGTGTGTGTGTGTATTTATTTCTTCATATCTGTGGAACAACGGAATGAGACTAGAACTAAATTAAGAACTCCCTACTTGGGATTAGAGAAAGGAATTCTCTGAAGCTGAAAAAACACAAATTTATTTTGATTCAAATCCAAACTGTACAACTTTTTGCCTGGTAGAGTTAGGTGCTGACTTTACAATAATGAAAAACGTTTGCCCTCGTGGAGCTTAAGGGAGACAATGAGAAATGCTACTGCAATACAGTATGTAAACATCATAGGAGGAACAGCAGATGGTTCTATAGGTATACTTAACACAGCCTGAGAGGTGGAGAAGCAGGAAATGCTTCCTCGAGGAGGTGCCATAAGCTGAAATCTGACCTTAAGGATGAGCAGTTATGATCTATGCACTTGTAGGGGTGAAGTGGGGGGGGGGGGGAAGACACTCAGTGAACGAGTATTTTATTCTGGATGGAGGAAACATTAGCAAAGTCCAGAATGCAGAGAGCTCATAACATGTTTTCAGGGAACTGAAAGTTATTTGCTGCGGCTGGAGAGCAGAATATAAACTGAGACGGGGAGAGAGAAAGACTGAAGACGTGCATGGGTACCAACACGAAGTCCTGCTAGGGAGTTCAGACTTTATCCTGAGGGTAAGAAAGCCATGGAAGGACTTAAAGCAAGATAACTTTTCCAGGTACCTTCATCTTTATTAAAGAAAGATCACTTTGGCCACAGTGTGGAAAATTTTAGAGGGAGACAGAAAGGCCAACTCTTCTAAGCAGCAAATGAGAGGAGAATTAGGGCAGTAACAATGGAGGCAAAGAAAATTAAAGATTAAGATCCAAACTTGAATTTGACACAACACTGTAAAATGATTATAAATCAATAAAAAATGTTAAAAAAAAAAAGATTAAGATCCTACTCTAAGAAGTACTAGAAGCAGCCAAGAATTATAACACAAAAGAAAATGAATACTAAACATGCAAATAAGGAGGTACAGATGTAAGTTACCAAGTCTATCAGTAGTTAAGTTTCATAGAATATGTGATATCTAAGCTGAACTTTCAAGAAAGTATAGTAAGACTTCCAGAGATGAAGACAAGACATCCCAAGCTTTATAAAAGACTTTTACATAGCAGAGTTGCTTCCTAGTACAAATAAAGAAAAATTTTAAATAATCTGCATGTTTAAAATGTCTATCCTATTTTTTAGCAAAAAACTTAAAAATCTACATTTATGACTAACTTATAAGATTATAATTTCATTGCAATTTATCAAGTCTATTCTATTCAACCACAAGCTATAAAAATCACAGTCTGCCCTCTAGTAGGTCTTTATTATCATTACAAAGATAGCTTTACTAACAGTAAAATCATATGGATAACTTAACAAAATCAGTCCAATCAAGATGTATCTATATAAATAGTTCTAGATTGTGAAATAAAGGTGCATATTGTTCATTATTTTGATAAAAATTTAAATAATAATAAACTGACATAAATTTAAGAGATAATAACTATACACTAGTTCAGAACATATTTAGTGAGAATTTATATACACCCACTTACACACTTTTACATACACACTGGTACTATGATAGATGATTGAGAGCCAAAGAGCTAAGATCCTTCCTCAAGAATTTATAATTTAGATAGGGAAACAGAAGTAAATACACTTTGGTAAGCATTGTTACAAGACTTCGGCAATGATAATGTGACTTTACAAATTAAAAATAGTTCTAGAAGAGACTTTAACATTCTTTTACATTTCACACTGTAAAAATACAGGTGTCAAAGGGATAACATTCTAACATTAATACATTTTATATTTCCAGTGTTCTACTCTACAGACATAGTGTTGGATTTGAGAAAATTGCTACTGATTTGATTTACAGACAAAAAAAAGATTACTAAATATCTAAAAGAAATATCAAAACTTAGGTAAAACACAGGGAAAAATAGGAAGATGAAAAGAAATAAGTCTATGCAAAAATCTGTTAAAGACCAAAAAAAAAAAAAAAACCAAAACTCCACCATAATAATAGTTTAGATCTGTAATTTAAGTAGCATATTTATCACCTCTCATTTTAATCCTTGAGAGGAAAACACCAGCACTTACCTTACAACTATGAGCATGGCTATCAGGATTGAACAGATAGGATCTGCTATCATCAGACCGAAATTCTGCATCATGATGGCAGAGGCAATGACACCGATACTCCCCAGTGTATCCGCCAGAATGTGTAAAAATACACCTAGAAATAAAGCATAAGGAAAATCAAAACATTTTCTGATCAACTGAAAATGCAAATATTACTTAAAACTATATTCTTGATTTTATATATACAAAACTAAATACCAATTTGAAAATCAGAATGCAGATTCACTGTTTAGTAAAGAAGTAAAAGTAGCTTTGGGAATCGAAATAATCTTTTCTTTTTAAAAAATACCGAGGGTTAAAATATTTGACTCATGAATTACATTTGCCCTTAAGGACCCTTAATAATTTGCTATAATATAAAAGAAGTAGAGATATAAATTGATTTAAAAAATGTTTTTGTGCATTCATCTCTGGTTAAGAGTCCAAAAGTTAATAACTTGTTAGGAGAAAACTGCATTAGACTGAAAGAATCAGTCAAGAAAACACTGTTCATAATTACAAACATGTACACACAGAGCCCTCTGCTGGCAATTAAAATTACTACCATTTGAGACTGGAATTTCCTATGGACCTCAACTCTACTAATCCTGATAAACTTAATTATCCTAAAGGGATTGTTACCTATAGTTACATGCTAAACTCTAACCTGATATAAAAGAAAATAGAAATGGGAATATTTTAAAGTGGATGTAAATATATTTTAAGCCTTTGATAATTAAATATTGAAATGATAGGATACTGAAGTTCTTTCTAACTGCCCAAGAACCTAGTCCCAGGAACTTACCTGATCTTTCAGCTATCTATCGGGCTCTTCAGCCACCATAAATTGATGGACACTCAGAAAAAACAAACTAATTTTCACAATAGCTCATATAAAAGATAACCAGGAAGGTAAATCTAACCTCCCATCCTTCAACCTGTGATGATTTCCAGAACTAAAAAAAAAAAATTCCTATCATCAAGGCTGCATTCACAGCATTGAATGTAGATGCATTACATACGTATGATTACAAGCCATTTCAGCAAATGCTGTCCTAAAACCATTCTATATATTTCCCAAATGGAAAACTAGTGACTAGAAGACACACTTAAGCCCCCTGAAATAAGCTCCTCGGTGTGCAGGAACATATTCACAGTGAAAAAGTAAAAAGCAAGAGCTGTATCAAGAAATAGGGGAGAAAGTAAGTGCAGGAGAGAGTGGAACACCAGCTAGCGAGGAAGTCAGACTGAAGTCAAAAGTTAATAAAGGCAGGACGACGGGGAGCTGGGACTCAGGGAACTTTGACAACGAAGTCGAAATGGAAATCCAGAGCCGAAGATTGGTTCACATTCCAAAAAAGAAACTACCAAAGTTCACAGACAAGACTGATTTTCTCTGGCTTATAAAATTTTGTAATATATCATTTTATATAATATATAGGCTCCTGTTTAGGTGTCATCATTTGATGCCTCTGGATATGAGACAGATCTCATTTTGTGTTACAATTTTAAGAATATAATGGACTTTACTTTTGAGAGCAGTTTTAGGTTCACAGCAAAACTAAGTGGAAGGTGCAGAGAGTTCCCTTATATCCATGCTCCCAACTCATGCACAGCCTCCCTCATTGTCAATATCCTCCACCAGTGTAGTGTGTTTGTTACAACTGACACATCATTATGACCCAAAGACCATAGTTTACATTAGGGTTCACTCTTCGTGTTGTATATTCTTTGGGTTTGGATGCATTATATTTTTAGCACTAAAATTTTTTACAACACAAATACATATTAAATATTATTCTTTGAAAAAATGTTTAATAATCTCACAGAAGCAAACATACTATTATGATGTTATTATAGTCACTGGCATGGGTATTGCTTATATTTAAGCAGTATAGTTTCTGAATATTTTAATCTTCTTATTAAATCTGAGAAAAAAGCAAAGTGACAATTAAAGGAATATCTGCTAAAATACCTAATAGTATATATTTAAAAATCAACTAGGAAGGCTAACATTTTAAACACAAATCCTACAGTATGTGTTTTTCTTAAAGGAAGACTTCAGATAGCTCAAAACTATGAAGCCAGTTTCATAAAACAGAGAAATACACAAATTGCTCATCATACCTTGTAAAATCTGTCTGCTGGGTCCTGCTGTTTCTTTTAAGGAGGGGCCATCTGTAGAGAGTTAAGTTAAATTATTTTAAAATACATCTTCAATTCCTGATTCAATTTTTGCAATTCAGAGTACTTTTCATTCAAATGTATTGTGAAGGACGCAGGACTACATAGCCACATCAGACTTACAAAATTATTTTTAAATTTTAATATAGTAATTGAATGGAGACAGACATAGGAAATTTCAAAATGTGTCAACAGTACAGAGTATTTAGGAAATTATTATATTAAGCAATCTGGTAAAAAAGAAACACAAAGTAAATTAAAAATACTGGTCTTCTAATATTCATAACATACCTTCCAGAGCTTGCTACACTAATTCTACAGTTGGAAAATCCAGAAAAAACAAAGCTACTGCTTGACATCCTAAGAAGACCAAGAAATGAAGCCAGGACCACATCCAGAAAAACTGGACTACGGCAAACAGCAGTTTTCCAGTAGCTTCCAGATGAACGTGGCAAGCTTTTCATACAGAAAAGGTAAGAATGCTTTTTCATTTTGCCTTTATGATGAAGAAATGAAAAAAATACTGCAATTTCTTTTCTTAAATACTTGGAAGATGACTCATCAACTGTAACATAATATCAAAGCAGAAGATACAGGTAAACAATGCAAATGATCAGCAATATTTGTTCAAAGGGATCATCAGGAGGATTGACGAGCTTTCTGATCACAACTCAGAGTCATGGTTCTTGGCCCACAGCACCAAAGAGCTGACAAACCCTTATTACCACAGCTGTGGCAGGGCAGTGTAACGATCCCAGGAGAAGTATAAAAGCATAAGGCTGCGCAGGGATTTCTGCCTGATCATGGCACTGCTATGTGGGGGAAAAGATGCAGCTATCTTGGAAATCCTGCTGAAAGTCAAAAGTGTAACTGTTCTAAAAACCTAGCTCCTGATCAAGGCACCAGATTTCTGTCTATACACAGTTGGTCTAAAGAAGTCACTTTGACATAATTATTTTGAAAGGTGTATTCCACTATACTAATGGAAAAGTTATATAAAACAACATAACTCCAATCTATGTAAAATTGAAAGTTCTTCTGGATGTAAAACTTGTTATCTGCACCAGGCACTGTGTGCCTGCTTGACAAACCCATTTCTTCTTCTTCTTTGGTAAACAACTTAACTAGATTTCCTAGGCTTCCTTGGGTTAGGAGGTGTATGTGACTGAGTTGCAAACAAAGAAATATGCGATGTAAACCTTTTTCCAGGCTCAGCCCATAAGAATGTCCCAAATGATCTCTGCGCACTCTATCTCCAGCTCGATGCAGAGAATCCAGTGATGGATCCCAAGAATCCTATAGATGGAAAGAGCCTGGATCCCTGAGTTGCCACGAGGAACAGAGCCCCCACCCTCCACCCTATCAATCCAAGATATAAACCTTTACTGCTTAAGTCACTGAGATATGAGCAGTTAAAACAAACAAACAAACAAAATAAACCTGTTGGCTTTATTCACAGTGCAGCATTCCAATAAAAAGAAGCTCACAGTATTTCCCAGTAAGACTATAATATATCTTATGGGCCAAATGGAATCATGGTCCTATTATTTTTGTATTCCTCAGACTGGCTTATATAATACAGAATAATATAATGCTGAAGGCAGAGTAACAGTTAACAGTAGATTTTGGAGTCAGAGTCCCTGTTTGAAGCTTGGCATTTCTATTTACTAGTTCCTATGATCTCTTTGTGTTCTGATGTCATGCCAAGTCTTCTTTCCCACTTACCCTTCTCCCTCTTGACCATAAAAGGGCTATTTTTCACCTATCTAAAAGCTTACTACAATGCATTGGACAGGATATCAGAAATATCCTAGGGTGAAAAACAAGGGGTTAATTGCAAATGTTGGTGATAATGACTCTAATGATTGATTAGCAAATCTTTTGGTAAGCAACATGGTTTTCAATTCTTTGCTCTTAATAAAATGTAGGGACTAGCTAATGAAACTGCCAATTAACAGATCATCAAAAATATTTATGTAATTTTTAGAATGTAATTCTGAAGGTGTTCAAAGAATTGACTGAAAGGCTATAACAAAATTCCTTACATTTTAGGTTTCTTAGTACTTGTAAAAATGAAAAATAGAAACAGAATTAATGCCAAAGTCTTTTTTACGCAAATCATGTTATTTATACATAAACTAATTGAGAAAAATCCCATCATCTCATTAAGATATGTATTTCAAATAAAATATTGCTTTTTATTATTATATATGTATCAAACCTAAAAATAGAATTATTTTGATTATCTTTATACTAGTAAAAGTTAGAATAATTCCAACTGAAAGAAATGTTTAAATGCTAAGTCTTATGCTCCCAGGAAATAAAAGGTTTTAATGTATATACATATTTCATTGTCAAGAAACATAACAGATAATCAATTAAAGACTTAACACAAATATACTCCACTTTATAAAATTCTGGAAAGGAAGCAGAATAGAAATAAGAATTCAAGGAGAAACAAGATGCTGTAAAATTAATAACTATTTATATATTTTTGAATGGGTGATAATGGGTCTCAAATCACTAAGGTATTTAGAGTCCATTAAATGTATTTGATAGAGTAATATAGAAATTTCATTCTAAAATATCTATAAGGTATCAGAAATTATATTCTTCGCAATTATTTAAACAATTTTTTTTTGAAATTATCTTAAAAACATGAGGCATACATAGTTTTTCAAAATTATTTTGGGATGAATGTGAGCAGAAAACTTAGAAAAGCAACGTTTTAAAGCATACTGGTGTAACAGTTACAAAAATATAGCAAACTTTAGAGACTGAAAAAACTAGGGCCTTAATGCTCAATCTCTAAGGCCCCTTTCATATTTTCAAGTCTAAAGCTTCAGGATTCTGTCTATATGGCGAGTACAGACAATGTTTAAGCACGTAATTTATCTAAAGATTAATCAAACTGTATTACTCAGAGCAGTTTCTGTCTATTAATCTCTCCTCTAAAATTTCATAAATATACTATTGAAATATAATTTTTAAATAAAATGTTAATTAAGTTGATAAATACCTTACAACTTAGTACCCAATGCTATGTAAGTCAGCATATAAAGATGTCTAAGAGAACATGGAGGTAAGTATCAGGTGATACCTACTGAAGTTACAACAAAAATGTGAAAAATTGAAAACCCCTGTCATATTTTTATAAGACTATATATGGCACAAAAGTCCTCATCATACTTTAAAAAAAATCATGATTTTTATTTGCTAAAATGCAGTTGTTCCTCATTCACTGACATTCATTTAAAATAGTGGCATTTCATATGATATACTCACTGAAAAAAGCTACAACCACTGCCTTATATCAAGTTAATTTCGTTATATTCTAAAAATGAACTAGCCCTGGGAACCATTTAGTCTGATTCAGTAGAAAGGAGGTTGAATGCAACATTTTTAACGGACTGTTTCAACTAGGAAAATTAATCTACATAATTTCTTTTTATTTGGAAAGCTGTCATTTGAAAGTGCTTAGGCTGTACTCACCATGAGAATGAAAGTGTCCATGTCCATGACCGTGATCATGGCTGTGTGCAGCACCATGTTTTAATTCATGACTATGGCAATGATCTCCATGGCCATAGGCCTGATCCAGAGCACCGTTGAAGAGGGAATGACTATGTCCATGGCCTAAAAACAAAGAGTGTTAGAACAAAAGGTATGTAAAAATATATTATTTAATGGTTACAATAATACTGATATTAGTAAAAAGAATTAGCTCTAAAACCAGATTCAATTGAGTAAACACTTAATTGTAAAAAGTACTATAAATTCATTAAAACAATACTGAGTTCCTAGTATAGAGTACATGAAGGAAATGAAAGCATGGCAGGAAGTGGTAGACTTTACTGGGAATGAAAATAAGTGAAAAGTACACAAAAATATTTAGAGATTAGATAATGTTCATTCATTTAAGAAGTTCTTATTTGGAACACAGTATGCTACAGCAGCATTCTAGGCACTGGGAATAAAGCAGTGAATAACACAGACAAAAATCTTGGCCAAAACTTTGCCAAGTACTATTACTCACACTAACAAAGATGAAATAATGTATGCATATGGTCATATTAAGGCAGAAGCAGGGAAGTGGCTGCATTTGCTAAAAGGATCAGTAAAATTAATACCAAAGCATACACAATCCTTAGGGGAAAAAAGTATAAAACAGTGCAAAATCCTCTCTCCATAGCAGACCTAAATAACTACTAAACCATTAAGGAAACATCTATAAACTATTCCAAAGCACAAAAAAAAAAAAAAAAGACTGGATGCTACTAATTCAAAAATTATTGCTTATATTTATAAAAATCCTAAATACCAGGAAATCAAATTCAGCATATAATTAATGCATTATATGAAAAATCATGAATAATGGGGAGATCAACTTCCAGAATGGTGGACGGGAATGTTGGCAAACTAGCTCTCCTAAAACAACAAAAATATGGGGAACTAAAAAATTTCAGAACTCTGGCAATTAACCAAAACCACAAAACAAACTGAAAATCATCTACCCAAGAAACTACCAAATCTTAGTAACATGGGGGTATTCTCACCTCCTGCCTTAGCTCATTTGAAATTAGTCAAAAGCCAGCAGCATTGCAGACAATGGAGAGATTTGATTTCTTTTGAAGCTCTGTTAAAAGCATCATTTGACTGCACAATCAATATTTTGTCCAAACTTGAGGTTCCCTGAAAAAATTTCTATTCTCAATTTGGTGAATATCAGACTCAGAGCTCAGCTCTCAGAACTCAATAGCCACACACTGCAGGAAATGAATTAGTTCAAGATAGTCACACAGCAGGAAAAAAAACAATAATATAAAGAACAACAAACTTGGAGAGGAGAGGGTGAAGTAATCTGATACCAGAGTTGTTTTAATATAAAATGTCCAGTTTTTAACCAAAAATTTTAAGACTTGCAAAGAAGGAGGAATGTATTCCACACATACAGGGGAAAAAAAAATAAGCCAACAGAAAATGCTCCAGACAGGGACTCAGATTTTGGGCTTAATAGATAAAAACTTTACATCAGCTATTACAAAAATAGTCAAAGAACTAATGGAAACCATGTCTAAAGAATGAAAGTATAACAATGGCTCACCAAATAGAGAACATTAATAAAGAGATAGAAATGATAAAAAAGAACCAAACAGAAATTTTGCAGTTAAAAAAATACAACTAAAATAAAATACTTTAGAAGGGCCCAACCACAGATGTGGGCGGCAAAAACAGCAAATTTGAAGACAGATCAAGAGAGATGATCCACTCTGAGAAGCAGGAAAAAAGAAAATTAAGAAAAATGAACAGAGCTTTGGAGACCTGTGTAAACATCAAGTATATCAAATTAAGTATAACAAGAGTCTCAAAAAGAGAAGAGAAAGAAAAAATATCTTAAGATATGTCTGGAAACTCTCCAAATTTGATGAAGAATATTAATCTACACATTCAAGAAGCTCAGGAAGCTCCAAGCAGAATAAACAGAGCCCTATCTAGAGACATCACAATCAAATTGATGAATATCAGAGAGAAATCTTGAAGGCTGTATAACAAGATAAAAATGACTTATCAGGACAAGGGAACTTGAATGAGATTAAATGCAGACTTCACCACAAAAACCATGGAGGCCAAAGGACAATGGGATGACAAAATCAAAATAGAAAAAGACTCAACCATGAATTCTAAATTCAACTAAAGTCTCCTTTAAATATAAAGGAAAAATAAGACATTTCCACATAAACAAAAGCATTCTTCACAAGTGAAATGAAAAGATACTAAATAGTAACTCAAATCCACATAAAGAAATAAAGAGCACCAGTAAAGGTAATTATGAAAGAGAGAGTAACTGTATTTTTAAATTTATAACTTTTTTCTTCTCCTATACCTTTTAGAAGACAATTGCATAAAGCAACAATTATAAAACTGTATTGATGGACTTATAAAAACGTGTAATTTTTCTGACAATAATCATTCAAAGAAGGAGGTGGGAATGGAAGTATATTAAAACAAAGTTTTTGTATATTATTAAATTATTATTAATCTGAACTAGATAGTTTTAAGTTAAGATGCTACTTGTAATGCCCACAGGAACAATAAAGAAAATAACTTAAAAATGTACAGTTAAAAAAAACAAGAGAATTAAAGAGGTGCACTAGAAAATATCTATATAAAAGACAAGAATTGAGAAATGGAGTATCAAAAAGGACAGAAGATATAGACAACAAATATTAACATAGTAGATGTAAATCCTACCCTAGTAGTAATTATATGAAATGTAAATTATTTAAACACCTCAATCAAAAGACAGAGATTATATAAGTGGATTAAAAAATATATAGTATAGCTATATTCTGTCATATTCTGTCTAGAAGAGGTAAACTTTAGATTCAAAAACAAAAAGAGGTTGCAAGTAAAAGGACAGAAAGAAAAATATACTATGCAAGCAGTAAAAAGAGAGAGAGAGAAAGTGCATGAGCAAGCAAGCTGGAATGGCTATCATAATACTCTAAGCCAAAAATTATTGTGAGTGAAAAAGAACATCTTATAATAACAGGTTCAATCCCTCAGGAAGATATAACAACTATAAAAATACATGCATGAACAACACAGCTCCAAAATACATAAAGCAAAACCTAAAACAATTAAATGTAAAAAAAAACAACCTTACTTTCAGTAATGGATAGACAACTAGGTAGAAGGTCAATAAGGAAACAGAAGATTGAATAACTATGAACAAATTAGACCTAACAGACATCTACAGAACACTCTACCGAACAAAAGCAGAATATATATTCTTCTCACAGGCAAATGGAAGATTCTCCAGAATAGACCAAATGCAACAGCATAAAACAAGACTGAATAAATTTTTAAAATTTGAAATAATTAAAAAATATGTCATCTGATCACAATGAAATTAAATCAGAAATTGACAACAGAAGAAAACTAGGGAAATTCACAAATATGAGAAAATCAAAAACACATTCCTAAATAACTAATGGGTCAAAGAAGAAATCACAAGGGAAATTTAAAAATATTTTGAGATTAACAAAAATGAAAACATGAAATACTCAGGCTTACAGGTTACATTACAGCAGTGCTGAGAAAGAATTTATAGCTGTTATGCCTATGCTAAAAAAGATCTAAAAAATAATATAATCTTTCACCTTAAGAAATTAGAAGAGGAAGGAAAAAAAAAAAAACTAAACCCAAAGCAAGAAGAAAGTGCATAAGAAATGTTACAGCAGAAATAAAATGAAATAAAGGTGAGAAAAGCAATGGAGAAAACCAATAAAACCAAAAGGGGGTTCTTTGAAAAAAAGACTGACCAAGAAAAAAAATGAAAGAAGGCAAAATTACCAAAATCACTGCTGACTTCATGGAAATAAAACAAAAGAAAGTTTAAAAAGGCATACTTTTTAATACATATCTATAAACAATCATAAGTCATTTAGATGAAATGGACAAATTTTTAGAAATGTACAAACTGCTGAAACTGATTCAAGAGGAAATATAAGTCAGAACAGATCTATAAAAAGCAAAAAAATTGAATTAATAATTTTAAAACTTCCAAAAAAGAAAAGCCCAGGCTTCACTAGTGAATTCCGCCAAATATTTAAAAAGTACCAGTACTTCAAAAATTCTTCCACTATTATGCCCCTAAAAAGATAGAAGAGAAGGGAACATTTCCCAGCTCGTTATATAAGGCCAGTATAACCCTAATACCAACATCAGCCAAAGACATCAAAAGAAAACTACAAAACTATATCCCTTAAGAATAAAGACACAAAAGTCTTCAACAAAATAGTAGCAAACCAAATCCAGCAATATATCAAAAGGATTATGGCCATGGCCAAATGGGATTTATCCTAAGAATGCAAAGGTGATTTAATGTCTGAAAATCAAGCAATGTAATACACCATATTAACAGAATAAAGATAAATAGAATAAAGGATAAAACCCAACTAATCATCTTAAAAATGAAGAAGAAAATGTCATTAATAAAATCCAGTACCCTTTCATGATGAAAACACCCAGTAAACTAGGAATAGAAAAAAACTGCCTCAATCTGATAAAGGGCATTTGTGGAAAACCTACAGCTAACACAGCTAATTTCATATCTAATGAAGAAAGATTGAATACTTTCACCTTCAAATCAGGAAAAAGAAAAGAATGTCCACTCTCACCATTTCTATTTAACTATGTAAGGATCGGACCAGGGCAATCAGGCAGGGGAAAAAAAAAAGGCATTTTGATTGGCATTCATCTGCACCTTCAGCAAGTCATAGTAGTCAAAGATCACTAACCAGAGATTATCATAATAGACATAATAATAATGGAAAAGTTTGATATATTGCAAGAATTACCAAAATGTGACACAGAGACACAAAGTGAGCAATGCTACTGGGAAAATGGCACCAACAGACTAGTTCAAGGCAAGGCTGCCACAAACCTTCAATTTGTAAAATACGTGAAAGCTGCAAAGTGCAATAAAATATGGCATGTTTGTATTTCAAAAATTCTAAGGAACCCACTAAAAACCTATTAGAATAATGAACAATTTCAGCAACATGGCAGGACACAAGTTCAATATACAAAAATGAGCTGTATCCCTATATACTAGCAATTAGCAATCCAAAAATGAAATTAAGAAAACAATCCCTCTTGTAATGGTAGCCAAAAAAAAAAAAGCCCTAAGAGTAATATAATAAAAGAAGTGTAAGACATGTACACTAACAACTACAAAACATTGTTGCAAGAAACTAAAGATGCTAAAAATAAATGGAAAGGTATCTCATGTTCATGGATCAGGAGACTTGACATTGTTAAGATGACAGTAATTCCCAAATTGATCTGCAAATTCAATACAATTCCTATCAAAATCTCAGATGCCTTTTTTTTTTGTAGAAATTGACAAACTGATTCTAAAATTTATATGGAAATGCAAGAAGGGACCCAGAATAGCCAAAACAACTTTAAAAAAGAATAAAGTTGGACAATTCACATATTCTGATTTCAAAATCTACCTCAAAGCTGCATTAATCAAGACTGCATGGTACTGGTATAAGGAAGACATATAGATCCATGAAACAAAATTGAGAGTCCAGAAACAGACTCTCTCATTCATGGTCAACTGATTGTTGAGAAGACTGCCAAGACAATTCATTGGGAAAAATAAATCTTTTTCAACAAATACTGTTGAGACAACCAGGTATTTATACACAAGAAAATGATACTGGACCCATACCTCATACCATACACAAAAATTGACTCAAAATGGACTACAAACCTAAATTTTAACCTCTTAAATTTAAAGATGGTTCCTCATGAGAAAAATCTATCAATGTAATTACTAATTTTAAACTAAATAAAGCAGGGGGAAAAAAACATGATTACTTCAATAGATGCAGGAAGAAAAGAATATCCTTAACTTGATAAAGTGGTTTTATCAGAAACAGACCATCAGACCCAGTGGTAAAACTTAAGTAGCATTCTTCAACATTGTGCTAGAGGTCCTGGTTATACAATTAAGACAAGCAGGAATAACAGCTTTCATTCTCAATAGTAAGAAAAACTCTCAACTACCTAAAAATGAACTAAATGAAAAATATAAAGATCTTTATTAAAGTATCTAAGACAATTTAATAAAGGGTATAAAATTTAACATGTCAGCTTCCACAATTAAACAAAAGATGATGCATTCCCAATCAAAATCCCAAAAAGATTTTTTATAAAACTTGACTAGCTGATGAAAAATACCAAATGAGCAAGATAGGTCCAAAAACTTTGGGGTAAAAAAAGAGAGAGAGAGAGAGAGAGAGAGAGAAAGGGACTAACCCAACCAGATATTAAAACATAAAATTTATAGCAATTATTCCAGTGTGACAGTGGGGCAGCCAAAGATAAACAGGCCAGATCTGATACATAAGGCACTTTAATATACGGTAAAAGTGTACTTTCATATTAATGAGGTAAAGAGCAGATTAATAAATGGTGCTTGGAAAACTGCTTTTTCACACTGAGAAAAAAAAAGTCCTAACTCACCCCATCACAAAAATGAATTACATACAGATGAAGGACCAAAGTACATGGGAAACAAACCATAAAACCAAAATTTTCACAGTATTAAATTATAAGAGAATTTGTTTATAATTCAGGGATGGGAAATTCCTTAAACAAAGCAGAAAACATAACATAAAATATGTATGACAGAAAAACTAGACTATATCCAAATTAAAAACCTCTATGTAAAAGTTTCAAGACAAACAATAGACTGGAGAAAGATATTCGCAACACATAAAACAAAGACTTAGTATACAAAATATATTTTAAAATGCTTATATAAATGGATTAACAATAAGACAACAGAAAAACAGGAAAAAAAGAAAAAAGGACAATTCCAGAAGAGGAAAAATCTGAGCAGCCTAAAAACATACAAAGATTTTCAACCTCACTACCAGTCAAAGAAATACTAAATAAACTGTGGTACCATTTTTGTTAAAATATCAGCAGAATGGTTTGAAACCCATAATATTATGTTTTGATATGGGCGAGGGAATATTGGTACTTGCATTTTTTGCTGGGGTAAATGTGAATGAGTCATTTGGAGGGAAAACTGCTAACCTCTACTGAAACTAAAAACTACATATCCTGTGTTTCAGCAACTTTACTCATATTCCAGCTCGCTGCAATTTAAAGAACTTCCTGTGATGATGGAAATCTATATTTGCTGACCAATATGGTAGCCCTATGTGGCTACTGAGCACTTGAAATGTCATTATTGTAACTGAGGAACTGAATTTTTATTAAATTCAATTAACCATAATTTAAACTTAAATAGTCACATGTAATTAATGGCTACTGTAGAGGACAGGACAGTTCGAAGAAACACTTGCATGTGTTCCCAAGGAGAAGCTTCATATGAAAGAGCGAAACAATGGAAACGACATGTGTCCAAAGAAGACTGGTTAAATAAACCATGGCAACCCACACCATGGAGTTTTATGTGTCTGTTAACAAGAGAAGGTACATTTGATGGATACTAGGCAGAAGGTTCTCAAAGACAGACTGTATAATACATTTCATATACCCGTATACTATAATATTTGAGTTACTAGATTTGTATTGTGGTTTTTGATGTTTGTTTATTTCATATAAATGGTATCACACTAAACCGTTGCGCTACAGAGGTCTGGAAGATACCCACACACCAAACCGACAGTATCTGTAACCCTGAGAAGGTACTAAGAGGGAGGGACATAGAAAAGTGGGAAGGATGGTTCAGGAAGACATTAATAAGAGCCTATTAACATATTACTTTCATTATTAAAAATCAATATAGAGTTTAACCTTAAAAATTATCAATTTTCAAAAGTGAATAATTATGAAAGAAACCAGAAAATGAAGAAACAAAGGGTTCTAACCATCATACCAGAGCCATGAGAATGTCCATGACCTCCATGCTTGAAAACAAATATTCCTATTAGGTTTACCACAAACCCAAGAATTGAAACAAGCAGCAGTCTCTCATGGTGTACATCTGGGGGGGCCAATGCTCTCTAGAAAACACACAATACAAGCAAATTGCATTGATGTAATTCCTGACGGATCAGCAGGTAAAAACAAAAAGAAATTTTTAAAACTTTTTAGTTATATTCAGAATTAAAATCACTCCAAAATTATCTGCCAAAACGGTTAAAAGAAATAAAGCCAATGCTCACATACTGCAGAAAATGTAACAGTTGCTATTTTTAGATAAATACAAACATTTAAAAGCATGAATATTTGGTCTAAAACCATCCTTCTTTGGAATCTTATAATATTGTCATTAATTTTAAGTTGATTAATCTTCAAATTTTCTCTTTGTTGTAATATACCAAATACTAAAGATTCACTGGCAAAATCTTCAGATTCTATTTTAAGTGCTCTTCCCGTTGGACCACACTGCCAGCATTGTGTCTGTACTTTTCATAGTGTCAATTCTTCATTAACAGCTTGTAAAGCACTATTATATAATTATTTTCCATTTCAAGTAGTTTTACATAAAATTTTTTCAATTACTTTGTAAGTTCCTCCTGTAACAACATAATATTTTATCTAATCCAAGACCATCCTCAATAAATACTTAATGTTAGTGTAAAAAGTAGCTCTATTACATGCATCTTTAGTTAGTAAACATTTTTATTACAGAAACATAATTTACTGACTAATTATTATCTACTATACCTCAACTCCTTCAGAGAAAATAAAAAAAGCAGTGAAGATCAAAAACAGGCCATTGACAAAGCCAGCCAGAACTTCTGCTCTAACATACCTAAAGGAGAGCAAAGTAAACACCCGCGTTATTAACTTATTCCTTAAAAAAATCAAATCATACAATTCACATATATTCAGAGGTTCTAAACTATATTATATGATTATTACTGGCCAAAAAAGTGCAAGCGTTTATCGTATAATATGTTTTATTGTACATATGTTATAAAATTGAGGAAGTGAATTTAATTATTATGAATTACGTTTAACCGCAGAATGCCACAAAATACACAGATTTCTACAAGCCAATCAAACGATCTTTTTACAGTCAGTAGGTTTAGAGAGACCTTTCACAGAAATGCAAATTTCAGGTTGCCACTGGAGAAGAAAGAACAGGACCAGGTAAGTAGGCAAAGAAGGAAGGATACAAAGATAAAAAGTAGAAAAGAGCTTGAAAAAAAGGGATTTTTATAACTTATTAATTCCTTCTTTTCTAAGAACTCTTTATGCTTTCTGCTTTGTACCTTTCAGCTTTCAACTCTTTGGCAAGTGGAGCTTTGACCTGAAGGAAAATAAAATTATTTCTGAATTATCCCAGAGACAACTTGAGATTTATATTTCTATAACTCTTCTTCTAAGATTAATAAATTTAACAAAAACTTTTCAATTACCTATGTTTAGAATCAATTCTAGTTTCACAGAATTCTAATTAAACTATTTTAAAAATACCTGTCTTTTTCTCCATGGACTTCTGCAGCTTTCTGCCTCCTACCTATGTGAAGCACTGGGGAAAGATTTTATTTTTCCATGAGGTACAGTGTATATTTCTACACTTGGAAATAATACATATTTCTACCTTCTAATACATATAAGTGAATTAAATTAACATATTATTTGTCAAAGCATATACTTCTTTTCATTAAATTCAAAGAATTCACAGCCTGCTTTCCATAATCCACACTTAGGAATTTATCCAATATAACAGCAGGGTTACTGCCCCCAAAATAAAAAGCACTTTTCTTTTATTCCACCCTTCTAATCCCATAGCTAATGCTTGATTGAAAGCCTTTTGTCCTTGAGTTCCACTAGATTTCAAGATCAAAGGCAAGACTGCTTTTCAGGCATCTTTTTGTCCCTAAAGCTTAGCCTATTTAGCTGCTCCATAAATTCTGATAAATTGTTTGGCTAAAGTGATTCAATTAGGTGTAATATATTTGCTAAACTTGGCTGTAGGGTTAAAATGAAAAACTTGTGAAGTCTAGACTAGACACACTTGCTTTTACACATGACTAACTACACAGACTTGAACAGACTGAGTGTTGGAATTAAAACATGATCCATGAATGTACTATTGCCTATTTAAGTATGATGGTATCTGGATTCTTTAGCCAGGGCAAAGAAGATACAAGTACACATACATACGTATATAAGCATGTGCGTATGCATCTGTCTACCTATCAGAGGTGTATCACTTTTATTCTGGCTTTGCTATTTCAAAACTAGGACTGTGACAAGACACAAAGATGATTTTACATAAAGAAAGACTGAAAAGTCTTTCCTGCCTCTCAGACTCCCTCCTACTGTTTCTTCTATTACAGTCGGTCTGCTATTGTGATCATATTAAATAACTGGGGGTTTGGGGATTCAGCACTGGGCTTAGCCTAGTGAGTGTCATTTTGATGTACTGGCACCCGTACATTCACTACTGCCGCTACTTACTACTACAGCAATTACTAATAGTTTCAAACGTTACATCAGCTTTTATTCCCTAAGTTTTCCCTTCTCAAAAGGAAAAAAACAAAAACAAAAACAAATAAAGAGAAGACAGGATAAACAAATTAAAAAGTGGCAAGAATATTATTCTCATATATTTTAGTTAAAGTTGAATCAGTAAAACCTGCTCTGGTACTGAAGGTGTTCAAAGGTATTCCTAAACACCATCTTACACCAGGAGATTGTGCCTTCTAAATAGAAAACAAAAGACTGTGCATTCTAAACAGAAAAGAATAGATACCCTAACAGTTAAGGAACTGAGGAGAATCTTTATAGTCACTTACAGTTTATCCAGAAGGATTGTTTAATAAGATATTCTAATTAGATCTTTATATACAATATGTATGAATTACTAATTTTCCAACACAAAATTATAACTTCACATACAATCTTTCTTTAATGATTCAAAATATACTTAAGAATCTTTTGATTATACAGTGCCATAAAATAGGTTCTTTTCTGAGCTTTTAAGCTGTTTAGATTTATAGATAAACAGGATCTCTTGCTCTACAGTATAAAAATAATATAATTAGTATCTTTGTTTCACTTTTTATAATTTTACAAGTAACCATATCACTCTGGTTATACCCCAAACAGCAAGTTCTGTCACAGAATTTCATCTCTCTCTCTTTCAGCACTTGTCACAATCAATGTATAGTTATCATGGTATTTTTGCAGAACTGCTTCCCCATCTGACCACAAGCTCCTCTAAGGCAGAAACCCTAACTTACTCCTTTTTATATCATTAGAAGTAGCAAAGTATTCAATTCATAGTGGGCCCTTGAAAAACATCAGACGAGAACAAGAGCATGTGGAAGAAGCAGAGTGTGTGCTCAAGGTCAAAAGCAAAGCTGGAAAGAAAGTGGAAGTGGGGCAGCACAGGTAGAAGAGAGAACCAGGGGTGCAAGAAACAGCGCCTGTAAAAGGGTGGATGTGAACAGGAGAGGGAGAGAATGAGGGAACCTGCACGGGAAAGGGGGTGCTCAGGGAAGGAGAACCAGTGAAAGAAGGAAAGAGCACCTGGGAAAGGGAGAGAAAACACTACAGCTGAAGAGGTTGGGACGGAAAGGCGAGAAAGAGCCTGAGAGACACAGTGGCACAGCATAGAGGGGGAGAGCAGGAAAAAGGGAAGAATAAGAGAAAAGATGTGAGGGAGGAAGAAAGAGAGGATGGGGGAGGAGAAGGGAGAGAGAGAAAAAAGGTCATGAGCGCAGACCCAAGTAACTAGAGAGAAAGAACAAGAAAGAGGGAAGGGAGTTTAGGAGGGAGGAAAGGGAGAGGAGGTGCATGAGGATGGGGACAAGAGATGGAGTGAAACGGGAAAGAGCAGAAAAAGGAGAGAATGCAGGCGAGCTCTCACAGGGGAGAGGGAGGGGCAAAGACAGAGGACAAGTGACAACAAGTAAGCAGGATGAGAGTGGGGAGCAGGAAAGAGAAAGCGGGTGAGAGAGAGAGAGAAAGAAGATATTAGTTCTGAGCATTGCTTACACATAATTACAGCGACATTGTAAAATATTCTATGAGCTCAAAAACGGAAAACACTCGGGCAGTGTAAATCAAACAATGGAAACCCCACTATTCCCCACAACTGGAGATGGCAAAAGGCAAGCCCTGCGTCTAAGGGTACTAGGCTACGACTTGAGGCCAGTTGTTCTAAATAAAGTCCCTTCAGCATAAGAACACTCTGCAAATATTGGGTTAATTATCCAAATTTAGCAAGAGTATGAGAAATATATTACATAAAAGCAGAGCTGAAGGGAATAAGTAATATAAAATATAAGTAATATAAATAATGATTTTAAGTAAATTAACAGCAATATATCACCCAAAAAAGAAAAAGAAACATGACCATTTTCACATACTAAAACTTTTTCTTTTTCCTCCTCTCCAAAAAACAAAACAAAACAAAACAAAACAGGTTAAAAGTTGAGAAATTCCCCTTTCTAGTAATAATCTCACCTAAAAAGTTTTGGTAAAATCAAGATGCAAAGAACTTAGATGCAAAAAAAAAAAAAAAAAAGGTGGGATGTTTCAAGGGTTCAAATCATACTAGTGTATTCAATTGTGGAAATTCATCAAGTTTGAGAATTATGTTTTTTTTCTGTACTTCTATACGTTAATTAAAACATTTTAAAAAAGTCTTACCCATAAGAGAAAGCATCATTATCTCTCCATTTTGAAATAACAGACGCTGCCAATCCAGCCAAAATGGCAGTGCTATCGAAAAACATGTGAAAGGAGTCGGAAATCAAACCTAAGCTGGAAAAGAATAAACACAATGGCATATTATAATAATAACCAAATAGTGGTCATCCTTCTCTAAAAATCTAAAAGATTCAGCCTCTACTCATCAGGAACTAATCTTCTAAAAAGACAACATCTAAATATGATATACAGAAAGATACTAAGGATCATTTTCAAGCATCTAAGGAGAAACACTCACACCCCTTGCCCACGGAAAAGCCAACTGCAACTGCAAGAGGGGTAGAAACGAAGCCATATGCTGCTGGGTGAGGGGTAGGAATCTGCCCACCCTCTGGTGACTAGGAAAGGTCAGTAGCCACTGAAAGAGACAGAAAAAACAGCCATCTGCTACTGGGGGCAAGGCTGAAGCCAGCTTGGGCCCAGGATCTTACACTGATACAAAGCAAAGGTCTCCTGTTGGAAGAGGAGCAGGACTCTTGCTCCTTCTCTCCTTCTCTTGATACAAGGCTGGAGCGAGAGGTGGGAAAAGGGGCAGGGACATTAACAACCCCTACTCTGACCCTCAGGTATAAAGGGTCTGCCTGATACTGAGGCTGCAACAGGAGAACCAAATACCCAACCCCTAACCCCCTAACCAAAACCTTGATTAAAGTAAAAGACAACAATCTACCAGTGAGAGCTGAGCAAGAGCAGGCTCCCTGGTGGTGCAGGTACGCAGGGCTTGCTGAAAGCTGAGAGAGGAGAAGGAACACTGAAAAAACCCTCCCGTACTCCAAATCTCACACCCGAAGCACAAGGTGGTAAAAGCCACTGGAAACACTTGAAGTCTGTGGCTTCTCGGAATTAACTAGCAATACCAAAACACAAAAAACCTAGCTCAACTATTCACCAGGTAGGTAGGTTTGAAACCCTCTGACCTGACCAAATAATAATAATAATAATAATAATAATAATAATAATAATAATAATAATAATAATAATAATAATAATAATAATAAATAATAATAAAAATAAAAATAAAGTGTTCACATTTCTGGGCATAAATACTATTAACATTAGACTCTATTACTCTTTTAAATATAATATCCAGCACTGAATAAACATTTATAAGGCACATAACAAGATGAAGGAAAAACACAGCAAGACCCATCGTCAAGAGCTAAAATAGTCAACAGAATCAGAAGCAGAAGAGGCCTAGAGGTTAGACTGTTACAGGGACTTTAAGACAAATATGATTGATACGTTAAAAGATGTGGTACAAAGCTGGAGAAAATTAATGAACAAATGGGGACTTTCCACAGAGATAGAAACTATAAAATAATCAAATGGAAATGATAAAAACTTAAAAAAATTACAACATTGAAGATAAAAGAATAACATACATGGGATTCTGAGCAGAAACGACACAGAAAGAACCAGGTCAAAAGAAATTATACAAAGTAAAACACAAAGAAGAAATGAAATGGGGGAAAAATAACCCAACAAACAGAACAGGGCATTCAAAACCTTTCAGAGCATCAGACAGACTAAAGTAGATATATTTAAATTTTCAATAATGGAGAAGAAAGAATAGTGAGGAAAAATTATTTAAAGAGAAAATGCTTGGAGTTTTCCAAAAAAAAAAAAAAAAAATCACATATCCAAGAAGCTCAATGAAGTCCAAGCAGGAGAAAAATCCTACCTACCTCACAAACTGCTGAACACCAAACAGAAAGAGAGAGTCTTAAAGACAGTTAAAAAAATCAAATATGGAAAAACAAAGATATCTATGATAAAGATAAAGATAGCTATGACATAAGAACGATAAAGATAAAATATGCTATCAAGCATATTTTGCACCAGAAACGACCCAGGGCAGAATGCAATGAAGCAATGTCTTTAAAGTATTGAAAGGAAAAAAAAAGTGTCAACTGAAAATTCTATATCTAGAAAAATATCTTCCAAAAATGAAGGCAAAAATAGACTTTTTCAGACAACGAAAACAGAGAATTCATTGCCAGCAGATCTGAATTAAAAGAATTAGAAGTTCTTCAAGTACAAATACAATACCAGATGGAAACTTAGATCTGTACAAAGAAATGGAGATGAAAATGGTAAGTATGTAGGAAAATATTTAAAATATTTTTTTAACTTTTAATACCTTTAAAAGATCATTGAGAATAGAAAAAAGGAGGAAAAACCAACAAGCCAAAAGTTGGTTCTTTAGAAGTAGCATCAAAATTCACAAACTTTAACTAAACTGACCAAGACAAAAGAGAAAGAACTCAAATTACTAAAGTCAGCAATGAAAGTAAGACACTACTAACTTTACAGAAATAAGAAGGATTGTAACAACTAAATATAAACCAACAAATTAGATAACTCAGATGAATCAGACAGATTCCTAGAAACAATCTACCAAAACTGAGTCAAAAGAAAATCTAAAAAGATTCTTAAGTAAACAGATTAAATTAGTAATTCCCAACAAGGCAAGGTTGGTCTACTATATGAAAATTAACCAATATAATACATCATGTCAATGGAATAAAGGACAAAAACCGCAAGATATCTTAACAGATGCAGAAGAGCATTTGACAAAATCTGACACTTCTATGATAAAAACACTCAATAACCTGTAGTAGAGGGAACTTCCTGAACAAATAAACAGCACCTACAAAAAACCCACAGCTAACATCAGTATCATTAATGGCCAAAGACTGAATGCTTTCCTCTAAGATCAGGTACAAGATAAAAAATGTCCACTCAGCACTTCTATTTTACATTGTACTGGAGGATGTAACAAGGGCAATTAGGCAGGAAATGAAATAAAACGTCCCCCGACAGGAAGGGAAGGAGTAAAATTATCTCTATTTGCAAATGGTATAATCTTGGATATACAAAATCTTAAGGACGCTACTAAAATTATTAAGAACTAAATGAGCTTGGCAAGGTTACAGGATGCAAGATGAATTATATTCTATATAATGTAGTGGTGAACAAAAATGAAATTTAAAAAATTTTCATTTACAATAGCATCAAAAAATACAATACTTAGGAATAAATTGAAAAAAAAAGTAGAAAAGCTATACTCTGGAAACTACAAAATATTGTTGAAAAAAATTAAAGACGACCTAAATAAATGGAAAGATATCCATGTTTATGGATCAGAAGACAATACTGTTAAGATGGCAATATTTCCCTCACTGATCTGCAGATTCAACTCACTCCCTATCAAAATCCCAGCTAACCTCTTTGGAGAAATTAATAAGCTGCTCTTAAAATTCATATGAAAAAGCAAGGGATCTAGAATAGCCAAAACAATATTAAAAAGAAAAGCAAAGTTAGAGGACTCACATTTCCCAATTTTGAAACTTATTACAAAGCTATAGTAATCAAAACAATCTTGGTACTGACGTAAGAATAAACATACAGGTCAACAGAACAGAACTTAGAGTTCACAAATAAATTCTCACATTTATGGTCAACTGTTGGCAAGAATGTCAAGACAGTTCAGTGGTGGAAAGAACAGTGTTTGCAACAAATGGTGCTGATACAGCTGGATATCCATATGCAAAAAAATGATTTTTGACCCTTGCTTCATACCACACACAAAAATTAACCTAAAAATGGATCAAAGACCTAAACATGAAAGCTAAAATATTCACAGTCTTGGATTAGGCAATGGTTCTTATATATGACAGCAAAAGCACAAGCAACAAAAGAAAAGAGTAACAGACATCACTGAAATTTTAAAACTTCTGTGCTTCAAAGTACAACATCAAGAAAGTAAAAAGATAATGCACAGGTGGGAGAAAATATCCGCCAATCATATATCTAACCAGGGACTTACATCCAGAATATATGAAGATTCTTAAAACTCTTCAAAAAGAGAAATTACCCAATTTTTTAAGTGAACAAAGGATCTAAATAGACATTTCTCCAAAGAAGACACAAATGGCCAATGAGCGCATGAAGAGATACTCAACATCACTAATTACAATGCAGGGAAATGCAAATAAAAACGACAGTGAGAAACAACTTCACACCCACTGGGATGGCTATAATCAAAAAGACCAACAAAGTGTTGATAGAGAAACGGGAACCTTCGCACGCTGCTGAAATATTATTTGGCAACAAAACTAAATTAAATACTGAAACATGCAGAACATGGATGACCCTTGAAACCATTATGCTAAGGGAAATAAGCCAGTTATAAAGGATTATATGCAAATGATTTCATTTATATGAAATGTTCAGAATAGGCACATACATAAAGATTAGTGATTGAAGTTAGGGCAGATCAGTTGAGGGAATTAGAGGGTGATGGCTAGCAGTGCAAAGTTTCTTTTGGGGTAATAAAAATGCTCTAAAATGGGTTGTTGTGATGGTTTTACAACTCTATGAATATACTAAAAGCCATTCAACTGTATACCATAAATCAGTGAATTTTAAGGTATATGAATTATATCTCATATATATATTAATAAAAATATTTTTTAAAAGATATCTGACTTTCTAGGGCAGAGGTCAGCAAGCTATGGCCCACAGGCCAAATCAGGACCACCATCCACTTTTGTAAATAAAGCTCTATTGAAACACAGTGTGCTCATATGTTAACATATTGTCTATGGCTGCTTCTGTGCTACAATAGTTGAATGGAGAAACTGTGACAGAGACTTTTTGACCATTAAAGCCTAAAATATTTTCTATCTGCTGTCAACAGAAAAAGTATGCTAACCTCTCATATAAAGTGAAATGTATGACAAGAATAGCGCACAGGACAGAAGGAAGTGGAAGTGTGTTACTACAAAGTTTTTACAAGATATACAAAGAAATACATTATTTGTGATGTTAAAGAGTCATATTACACATGCTAAAAAAAAGCCACTAAAGGAGGGTGTGCAGGAAATCCTATTGGGCACAGGATCCTGCACCAACACAAGGCAGATGTTCTGCTATTACTGAAGAAGGAGCAGGAAACTCACTCTCACCCAAGACCATCCACATATATGTGATAGACTTCGGTTGTCCTGGAAGGGTGGGTAAAAATGTTGGGAAAAAACCAACCCCTGAGGCCCAGGCTCACAGGGCCTGCCTAAGACTAAGGCTTGGTCAAGTTAATGAATGCCCCTCTGCCCTCATCACCAACCTCACACAATCAACAGCCATCTACAGCTTGGCAGGGGAGGCTGCCATGAGCAAGAAGAGAGAGCTTCCGTGACACACACACACATGAAGAATACTGGAAGCAAAAGGCCTAACCAACAAATGGACTGACAGAAGACGCATACCTGCATCTAGTCATAAATACCATTACCTCAATATTTACCATTCTTTACTCACAATGTCCAGCCTTTGATCAAAAATTTCAAGAAACACAAAAAAGAGCAAGAAAAATAACTCACTGTGAAGAGATAAAGCAGTCAACAGAACCAGATCAAGATATTGGCCCAGATATTGGAACTATCATAATTATAATCAGTATGTTAAAGGATCTATGGAAAAGCTGGGGGGAAATGCATGAATCAAAGAGAAATTTCAGCAGAGAAATGGGAAGTATGTATTTTTTAACAAAGATTAAGTAGAAATGCTAAAAACAAAAAATAAGGTATCAAAGATGAAGAATTCTTCCAGTTGGCTTATCAGAGGACTGGACACAGCTGAGGAAAGAAGTCAGTGAACTTTAGGACAGGTCAAAGCATGCATATCAGCAGCTCGATCTTTAAAAACAAGAAGCATCAAAATGGCTAAAAGCACTGCTTCTGAAGTCAGAGTATCTGGGGTCAAATCCCAGGTCTACCGTCTACTAGTTCTGTGACAGTGAAGTCTGATAAAGGACTAATGTGGTAAGTCATTTCTAAAATTTAGTTTCAGAAAACAATCTTTCTATTTTGATAAACTGATATAATTTTGTTGTTGTAGTAAAACCTGACAATGAGAATTTTTAACCATTCTGCCTTGAGTTCATGAAATTTTATAACTAAATTTAAAAGTCAAATTTGGTAATGACATTAGTCTATGTATTTAATAGGTTTATTTTTTCCTCTCTCTATATGGTTGTTAACATTTTTATTTCTCAATTTGAAAGTTTTATTGTGTATGACTTTTATTTTAAATAAAGGTAAATTAGTTGTTGAAGAAGGCAAGGTATCCATGCTAAATGAATATAAATTTTAAAATATATCGATTTTCTGATCTACACATATATTTAGTAAAACCTGTTATGGGTTGAATTGTGTCCTCCCCAAAATTTGTAGGTTGAAGTTCTAATCTCCAGTACCTCCGAATGTGACCTTATTTGGAAGTAGGGTCACTGCAGATGTAATTTGTTGAGACTGAATCATTTAGATGGGCCCAAATCCAGTATGCCTGCTGTTCTTGCAGAACGGGGAAGTTTGGAGGCAGTCAGACTTACACAGGGAGACCACCAAGTGAAGAGAGGACAGAACTCAGGTGATGCTTCTACAAGCCAAGGAACACGAAAGACTGCCAGCAAAGCAACCGACCTCACAGATCTCAGGAAGAACCAACCCTGCCAACACCTTCATCTCAGACTTTTGGCCTCCAGAGCTACAAGACAACACATTTCTGTTGTTTAAATCACCAGTTTGTGATACTTTGTCAGAGCAGCCCTAGCAAGGTAATATCCACCATTTTGTTACCACAGATTTATTTTATACACATCCAACAGACACAAAACACTGCCTTAATAGTGAAAAAAAAATGGTAAACCTCTTCTGTGTATCACAGCAACCAAGTTCCCTTTAAAAAGGTTTAGATAAAGCACAGTAATGTTAATCCTCATCAAAATGAGATTTTAATTTAAGTAGCACTGTGATACAAGACCTTTTCACTTAAACCTGGTATCATGATTTGAAAATTATTCGTTGCAACTATGTAGGCAAACTCGTGAAAAAGCCCACTTCTAGTTCTCTGCTCACCTAACATACATCAGGAGAGTGTTCAATTTTACTGCTCATCTTCAATATCAGCAAATGTTTCTGATTATAAATTACCATTTAAACTACATGGCATAAACTTCCTTAGAAAATAAAGATAACAGAATATTTAAGGTTATGTGATTTACACACCAAGTGTAACTTGATAATGCAAAGTTAGTTGCCAAAAGCAGCATACTTGTTTTAGGGTCCTATCTTTAAACACTAAATATTAAAGTGTATTTTTAAACTTTTTTTCAGTGACCACTTTCTGAAGATATTTTAATACGGAAAACTTCTTAGATATAAAAAAGAAACCTGATCAATGAAGCAAAATATAATAAATGTTAACAGAACATCTGGCAAAAGAAACTTCTGAAAGGGATTTTATGTAAGGTCTATTGAAAGCAAAAACAAGGAAAAGGAGAAAGAACCTATAAATTGAGATTTAAGAGACATTATCAACCAAACACTACAGATCTTGTTTGGATTTTGATTTATAAAACCAACTTTTAGAAGAATTTATGAGACAATAAGGGACATCTGAACACCCACTCACTGGATATTTGATATTAATAAATTATTAATTTTTACAGGCAAGAATGGCATCAGATCATGTTGAAAAGGGGAGGCTCTTACCTTTTAGGGACTCATACTGAAGTAGTTATGGAAGAAACTACATTATATCAATTAATTAGCAAGAAACTGGAAAATCCTTAGAATCCTGTTATTTGTATAAGCTGTTGTTTGTATAATGAGAGTTACAGTGAAAAACCCACAACTCCACTGCATTCCATTATACAATCCTCTACTTTAAAAAAAAATTCTCAGGGGAGGAGGGTATAGCTCAGTGGTAGACCACTGTACTTAGCATGCATGAGGTCCTGGGTTCAATCCTCAGTACCTCCATTAAAATAAATGAATAGGAAAGCAAAAGTCATCACCATAATCTGTAAGTAATGTCTTTTGATAAGGGAAAAGTCAACAAAAGTCTAAGATATTTAACACTTTTAATTCTACAGAAAAGTATCTGACTAATGGAAGCATTTTTCTTTACCAAGGAATTACTTGACAAACATATCCTATGACATATTATACAGAAGTAGGACCATACCAGTAACTGGTATGGCCTAGAACATCTTGAACAAATGCTTACTTTGCTAATACAGAGTTAGATGAGTTTCCCCTATGTCTAAGGGGAAAATGGTTGTAACAGCTTTGGTAGAAAATCACTGAAATTAAATCTTTTAACCATGAAATAAAGATAAAATAGAAGAGCATAAAACAAAATAAAAGCAAGCTTTATTAAAATACTAGGGAAAAAAACATTGTATGCTGGGAAAATTTGGGTAACAGGTGCTTCTGGGCTCTTCTACTCTGGAAAGTAAAAACTCTTGGGTCTTCTACACTTTTCCACCTGTAGAAGAGGTCAGATTGGCTTCTCTGTCTCTCTAGTCCCATTTCCTGAGCCTAGTGAAAAATCCTTGACCTTCAAAATACCTGGTTGACTGGAACAAAGATGACATTTGTAACTAAGCATGACCATGTGATACAACTTCAGCCACTGAAACCTCAGTGAAAGGTTAAGTGAAACCTGTGTGTTAGCATCCAGATAAATCTCCTTAAAAGACACTGGACACACTTTTTACCTCTTTTTCTCTCCATTCTAGACATTCTGCTGCCAGGGATGTCTGAAACTCTAATAGCCTTCTTTGAAACCAAGTTTTATCTTGTTCAAGCAATCACTAATTTGGCTTTTTTCTATAACTGGAAAAAGAACTTAATCCTAGATGGCACAAAACCATATTATTACACATATTATATTACTTTGTGATTAGTTACTCAACATAAATAAGTAAATGAAAATATAATGCTAGAAGGCAAAGAACTCTAGAAGGAAATATCACAAATGGTATTTCTACTATTTTCCTACTAACTTCTAAGAATAAGAGAAAGGAGGAATTTAATGCTTCACCCCCACTGCTCCCAGACTCAACAGGGGTAGTTAGCATGGTTACTGCAGGTAAATTAACTCCCTATATTCATTATTCCTTCACTCTTTCATTCAGCAAACATGTATCAAGCATACTATGTGCCATTTACTAAGGTGCCTGAATAACATAGAAAAGATCCCACTTTAAAAAAGTTAACACTCCAGTAAAAGGTAAAAGGCACTGGATATTTAATGGGGGAGTAATAGACAAAGAGCTTTGTTATTCTTCCATTGAGAGTACATTTTCACCATTAAAAATATAAATCAACTATAATTCTTATTTAAAATGAAGGTGCTGAACAAAAACCAAAACTATTTAACATTTTTTTCCAAGTAGATCAACTGTTTCTATGAACTCTTACTTGTGAAGAGAGAGTATGTTTTAACCTATCCTTTAATCCCATAATGGCAAAAGATTCTTGACACTTCATAACATCTTGAAACTTAATTTTTACAGAATGAAAAGGAACATAGAAATGACAATGACCAAAAAAAATTTTTTTTGGTAAGAAATTTACTCAAGAAACTTATAATCTAATTGAACCTTCAGGAACAGAGATAATCTAGTCTTATAAGGAAACTGTTGATCACCACCAAAATCTGTAGTGTCTAAATAAGACAAAAAGCCAGATTATGGAAAGGCTCAAGCAATTTCTAAGTCTGCCAAGGCTTCAATAGGAACATATTTTTACTCTCAATCAACTGATAAAAATTAATATTGGGGAAAAAGTGATTGTGGACCTGGTAACATTATAATGAATACCTGCTAATTAACCTAGGTTATGACAGACAGTAGATCAAAGCTAGACTGTAAATCTGTAAAATACAACATAATGAAAGAGAGTGAACTGGAGAAGCAGCCAAAAGTCAGAGTCAGCCACCCGAGGGCAGAACAAGTCATGCATTACTAATGTTTTCCTTATATACTGATGAATATTGACAAATGGCTTGAAAAACAATGGTTTTAGTAATTTCCTCAATAGATCTCTGCAGATGAAAAGAACTACTAAACATAACTTTCCATAAAGAGATGGTTTAAGCACTTCAAACATGAATCCCTTGAACAAGACATTCCACATCGTAATTCATTCTATGGAAGGCAATTTATGCAATGCAACTGACATATAATGTATTATAATATAAAGTAACTGTAGTAAAGCTGTACATAGGCAAAGCAAGATACAGTCTTGATACAGTTAGCACATATGCCACAATATGGCATAATTTAGGAGGGACAAAATACATTATAAATATTGTATATTTATAATAAAGTATGATTATTTCAATACAAGTTAAGGCAATACAGTGCTTTTAACATGTACACTATATTGAAGGGTATTAATATTACAGGACACATATATCTGATTCCTAGAGTATTAAAAATGGTTACTACATATACTGAGATTTTATTATGCTTCAATATGCCTTTTACACTCAAGTGGTGACTAAACCAATAACCTTCATTCTCTTTCAGTATTTTTTATGAAACTGAATTATTTGAATTGAAAAGTCTACCTTTTCATATGAAAGTATTCATGTCACAAAAACTGGTGGTATCACCTAATGTCATTGTTCAGTCTCAATAAAGATCAAGATAAGCAATTCTCTCTGAAAATGGACTTTAAAGGACCCAGATGAAGTCTTCTTAATTAGAATTTTATCAGATTCTCAGCTGAGTGTGATATTTAAAGAGGAAATCAGTACACCTACAAGTGTGATGATCTTATTGTTAGCTGAACTGTTTTACAAGACCTTAAGTTACTCAACAGGAAATACCTAGGTAATAGTACTACATTTCCAGAGTTACACTGGATATACCTCTTCCCAAAGCAGTCAAAACCAAAAATAACCAAAGATGACACCAAAACCACCAACTCAAGATATGTAATGCTTTTAGAAAATTATATGGGATTTCCTACTGCAGTCAAGACCAGACGAAAATCATGAGACAGTTTCAGCATAAAATTACGAGAAGAGAATGAAACATATTTATCCAGATATCTCCGTTAAAACCTCTTCCTCATTTCAAGACTTAATAATAAACTAAGCGGACATATCAGACATGCCCTCTCAGAATTTTAAGGATGAAATCTAAATGCCACTCCCCCCAGAGAGGCAGGAAACGGGTTTCTTCCGATTCCAAGAAAGTGGTCAAAGCTAAGGTGTGTAGTTAGAGACAAAAGACTCTTTCCATCTGTCAGAATGAGGAGGGGACTTGTCACTGTGGTTTGACGGAGTGGGCGGTGGGAGGAGGAGGAGGCGGGACTCAAATCTTAACTGCTGCACTTGATGGTCCCGGATCTTAAGAAATGTAACCATGCCGGGCTGGTGTGGATGCGAGAAGACAACTCAGCAGCAGAGGTGGTGGCAAAGGCAAGACCTGCACCTCCTGGTGAGGAGCTACGTGGCACTAAGCAAACAGTGCTTCGTCTCCCCCACCCCCTGCTTCCGCCCCAACCCTTTTCCCCTTTGGTTACCAGTTGCTCCAGATGCCGTAGAGTAGTTCAACAAAAGCGAAAGAGAGGTTCAGGCACAGGAAGAAAAACAGGTTCCGAGACGTCTTGTCGGACAGGATAGACCTGGGCACGACACAAGTGGAGAAGAGCCGGGGAAAGTCAAAGGGGTGCCGGGACCCGGAGGCTGGATTCCCCTTTCAAGACCCTCCCAGTCCACACGCTCCTTTCCTCACAACGAACGAGGAGGGTGTCCCTGACGCTCCCTCCCTGGACCTCGGGTCATTCTTAGGTCTGGGCCTTCTCCCCTTCTGCCGGACACCCCCTTCCCGCAAACACAGCAGCCCGCACCTAAACCAGCCTGAGATCTTGCCGAAAAGATTGAACTTGGGTGGTTTGTATTCATCGTCCTTGATGGACAGGGGCAACATCTTCTCTGCCCGGCGAAGGGCCGGGTCTACTCCCGTCTAGAAGTGGCTCCGTGGGTGATGGCAGTGACAGCGGTGACGCCTCAGATGGGAATCCCCAGCGCTAGTCCCGGGCCGCGCGCCGCCTGGAGACACAGACAGACTCAGACACACACCCGGGACCCCGCCGACTTCCGGCCCGGGCCGCGCAACGCGTCCTGGGACGGGAACGGGGGAAGGCGGGGCCGGGGCGGGGCTTGCGCAGCGGGGGCGGGGCTTACGGCCCGGGCGAAGTTGCGCGCGATCTGTTGTGGGCATAAGAGGGTGGTGACCACTAGGTGGCCGCCCTGGAGTGGAGTCCCGCCACTTGCACTCAGGAAGAAAATTCCGAGGTTGCTAGCCTCAGACTGGGCTGGATGGGAGGTTGAGAGCCCGCTTACGCCCACCCCCACCGCCTACCACTGATGTTTCCGGATGCGCCGGCGTCCAGCGCCTGCCCTTTCGCCATTTCCCCTGTAAGCCTTAAATCTCGGTGCACTAGGAAGGTAGTTTAAAGAATCCAGCCGGCAACGCGATCTCTTGCCGCCACTCGGCAGGAAGCGCGAATGATAGTTTTGCTGGGTGAACTCGATGGGAACCCAAATCCTAGTGATCCGCCCCGCCCCGCCCCCTGACCTTTCCGTACTGCCACGCGGGAGACAATCAGTAAATGTCTTTCGAAAAAATGTTCAGTGTATTTAAAACAGCCCTTTAAAAGCAGCTCCTACGAGACTGGCGAATTGAGGTTTGGGTAGGGCAGTGCCTCCACGACAATCTCAATCCGTTGCTAACCCACAGCTCAGGTTCGAACGCTCCCCCTTCACTTCCAGGTCGCCCCGGAGGCCAGCGGCCGCGGCTCCAATTCTCGTCAGAACCCCGCTGCCCATTTCAGGGAAGTGAGGGGACAACTGGCTCCGCGGTGGGACGCGAGGGCGTGCGCAGCGCAGGGAAGCGAGCCTGGCGGGCCTGTCCTGGGCGCCCGCGGTCGCTGGGACTCATCTTCGGGCGCTTCTCCGGGAAATCGTCTGGGTAAGGTTCGATGGTCCATCACTTGAATGATTAAAAGTTGTCACCTCAGGAGAGAAATGGGGAAGGGGAGGACTGGCTTTTGGAGGTGGGCTAGAAACTACAGAATAGAGCTTCTTGGGAACAGCCTCTTAGTCTGACGGGAAGTGGAGCGTCACCGAAAGGGAGGGGCACGCACCCGGGGCTGTCCCCTGCTTCAGGCTCCGTCTGCGGGCAGTGTTTGCCCAGGTTATCAGTTCAGCGAATCATGTTGGGTGGATGCACTCTGATGGGTTAGGAAAAAACAAAAAACGAGCAAGCGAGACGCCCCTCCCGTTTTATGATAACCAAGCTGCAAGTAAATAAATCGTCTGGTCCCACTGCAGTCTTCTGCACTCAAGGTAAGGAAATAGCAGAATGTTCTCGTGTTAAATTTTTTTTTGCAGTGAGGATGTGTGTTTTACGCTCCTTCTTGGACTTTTTGAAAGTGTAGGGTAGTGATTCGGTGGTTTTATTTTTTTAAATATAATTTACTTATTCTACAATTTTTTAAATGTTCATGTTAGTTAAAACTGTGTAAAAACAGCTAGATTCCAGAAATTAAGTTCTAGAAAGAATATTTTGTCTTTGCCTTGCTTGACATATATTTCATTATTTTAACTTAAACAGAAATATTTTCAATTAATAGTATTTACTTATATTTTTAGAAAGCATTTATATTAACCACAGACTGAATTTTACTCTACTGCACTGATGGGGAAACATTAAGTGGGTACAAACTAGGTTAGAGATAAATATTTCCATGGCAATTGAGGTTTTCCCCCCAAAGCTTCTTTATTTCAATATGGTGTAAATTGGAGGTTGGGGGGAGGATATATAGAAATAACTAAATTTCAGCAACTGATTTCCAGCGTTCTCTTAACTCATCAAGGTCAGCTGCAATTTGAGCCTGTGTTTTTGTGTTCTGCCTTTGAAATAAATTCTGCATTTTATCCTATGTTGCTGCAGATGAGAAATTGCTCAGCTGGTTTATGGAGAAATCTGCAGTACCCTTTTTCAAATAGTTTTGAAATAAGTTGGAGAAACTGAAGTTTAATTTCAGATATATTGGTTCTAAATTCCCCTATTTCTGTCCCCCAGTGTATAAGATAACTAATCCCTGGGGGCCTTCTTTCAAAAAGCAGCAATGACACTTCGCATTTTTCATTCTTAGATGACATAGTTACCAACTTCAACACTAAAGGCATTTTATTAGAAATATAAATTGCATACTATTTAAATCAGGAAAAGTTCTATAAGTGGAAAATGTTTGACTGTGTCTCGTTTCTTTTGTCATCTTGAAATAATTTTGTCCCATATATGGTAACTGATATATGTTGTCACATCAAAATTAAAGTTAGTTTCTTTCATTCATTCAACAGACATTTAAAGAGTGTCTACTATATGCTAGGCCTCGTGCTGGGCGTGGGGTGGGGGAAAGGCAGTGGGTTGCAAAGCCTGGTAAGTCAAAGTTCTTTCCCTGGAGGAATTTTATGGGAAGAAGAAGCTGATGTGAGGAGAGGGCAAATCAGTTCAGGGTTTTAGAACTGCGAGATGTTTAAGATGTGCACAAGAGGTGCTTTGGGTGTAGCGAGGAGGGACACCTGTCACTCAGTGAGTCTTTAGACACTTGTTAAGCCATCCTTTTGCCCCTCCAATAATTTGTATCATGAAAGAATATGATTTTGGAAAATCAAAAATGATTCTTTGGCTCTGTTCAGATGGTCATTACAGATGCAGTATCTTGCAATTCTCCAATCAATTTTTAATTTCTTCATATGCTGTAAGATTAAATGGGTTTGTAAATTACAAAATACATATATTAATGAACATTTTTAAGCTAATAAATGGATTTCTACCCTGAACTTTTTAGTATTTGTTTAGATCATCTACTAATTAATTGCATTAGGTTAACTATGCAGACTCTATGGGGAAAAACCCCAGCTTCTCCAAACATGTGACTGAAGACTGAGAAAGAGAGCAGAGAGGATTAAGGGGCAGAAGCTCATCTCCTCCAGCCAAGGGTCCAGTTCCTTTTGCGCAACAGTCAGTAAGGAACAGGAAGAATGCCATCTGTCATTCCTCAGTAATCCACCTGGCATTTATCTGCTACCCTATTTTGGACCCTGTGGTTTTTAGTACTTCATACTGAATGTCCTATGAACCTTTAGTGAAAAAAGGAGTTTTGATGGTAGATAAAACTACAGATATTTAAAAATCTGGAAATTGAATACAAGTGCAGATTGCTAATGCGTCCAGAGGTCTTGCTCCCAGGCATGTATGTTCTGGTTTCAAATGTGTAAACACATTAGATCATCAGGCGATGTGAGTTTATTCTGCTTCTGGGTACTTAAGAGAAAGATGAAAACGAGAATATAGCAGTGTTAGCACCTACCTGACAGGAAGACATCGTCTACCTAATTGCCTCAGTGTAATTTTTAGAACACAGTATAGCAAATTTCAAAAACAATTCAAAACCTATGGATTATGGCATTAAAAAACATTATTTAAAAAAAATTCTTGCTGATTGACAAAAACATCACAGAAAATTCTTTGATTTCCCTTAATAGTGCCAAGAGAGCCTGTACCTGTCAATTACTGAAGCCGTAAGGAAATTTTTTAAACAATTAAAACTTTATCAGAATGAGGTAAGTACCAGTGTCATTTTTTTTTTTACTTTTTAAAAATAGTGGTAAAATACACAGAACATAATATTCGCCATCTTAACCATTTTGAAGTATGCAGCTCAGTGGTGTTAAGTGTACTCACGGTGCTGAGCAGCCAAAATCAAGAACGTTTTCATCCTGCAAAATGAAACTCCACAACCTTTAACCAACAACTTCCTGTTTCTCTGTTCCCCAGCCCCTGGCAACCACCATTCTGCTTTCTGAATTTGACTACTCTGGATTCCTCATGTAAGGGGAATCATAAAGTGTTTTTCCTTTTGTGACTGGCTTCTTTCACCAAGCATGATGTCCTCAAGGTTCATCCATGTTGTATCATGTATCAGAAATTCCTTCCTTCTAAAGTCTAAATAATATTCCATTGTATGTCTACACCACATTTTGTTTATCTGTTCATCTGTCAGGGAACATTTGGGTTGCTTCCACCTTTTGGCTATTGTGAATAATGCTGCTCTGGACATGGTGAAGTACCAGTATTTTTTATCTAAGAAAAATTGTTTCCTACAGGGTTATTTTCGCTTCCTTGGAAATAAGAGTTTTTACTTAAGCCAGCGTCTGTTAGAAAATACTGTGATGCCTCTTTTAGGTCTTATCCGTTGAAACAGTAGCCCAGATTATAGAACACAGTCAGTGCCTACAAAGTTCAAATATTTTTGTAGACTAGAACAAAGCTGAAAATAGAGACTATGCAGAAGACACTGGAAATACAAAGTGGGTCAAATGTGAGAGTCGGGAGTTTGTTCAGACCTGCCGCTCTTTCCATGGCTCAGGAAACGTCATTTAACCTTCTCAGTCTCAGCTATCCCATTTACAAAATGGGGTGGATATATTTTAATTCCCATCTCTCTAGAGATGTGAAACATTACCAATTTGAGATGTTAGGTAACGTAAAGGAGGAAGAGGTCTGACAACTCTCATTACTATTTCTGAACTCTCATGACAGGAATCAGTGGTCTTACTCGTCACCATCCCTAGTGCTTGACAGTGCTGGGCACAGGGTAGGCACCGACGGATGTTTGCGGACTGACAGATAGCTACAATAAAGTCTAATCAAGCTAATATGAGTTGAGATTGCTTCCCTGTTAATTTTGACAGCTAAAACTATTTACAACCCGTAATTCATATGCATGAAATCTGTTTCTCTTAGAGAAGCAATTTTAAGAATGTGAGTGTTTTGCTGCAAATGAGTATTGTATAAAAAGGAGAGAGTTCCATAGAACATTCCAGGGATCTGTTGCCCAGCAATTTTGCCTCCCCTGCATTTTCCTGTGACTAAAACAGAAAGAAGTTCAATTAAAAACTTCGGTATTCTGGAATGGTAAGAGTAATATATTTGCAGATGTACTTGGTTTCCTTTTTGACCCATTTCGGGAACTAATTTTGCATGGCGCTGTGCTGAGCTAAAAATGCCTTTCTATTTCTAGGCTTTCTTCTTAGGATGCATTGACTTCTTGGATCCTTATAAGTTATGGATGTTCTTCTTAGGAATAAGGCCTTTCCTACTCCTGCCCTGGTATATGCCCATAAGTCTGGTCATCTCCAAACATTATCATCATCATCATCATCATTATCATCATCATAATAGCTACCATTAATTGGCAGTTCCAGGAGAAAGATGCCAGGCTAGAAGGAACTTTTCTCTAGTATAACTCAGACCTGTGCACTTTGGGGAAAGAGAGGACCTCATGGCCTCAGTAACAAGTGGCTGGATTGAAGGAGGCAGTGCTTTAAGAAGACTTTATACACAATATTTATGTGTTATTTCCTCCTAAGCCAATGATGACAAGGCAGATCTAGTTAACTGATAGCAGCTGCCTGAAGAAGCACTGAGAAGCAATGTGATGCTTTGTACAGGATGCTTAGAAGGAGGAAGAAATGGCAGCACCGACAGGCAGTCTTTGCTGCTGATCACAGGGTGAGATTGAGGAGGGAGGTGGAGACACAGGTACTTCGCGTCTGCTCTCCCTGATTTAAATGCTGCCCTTGGTGTTCATTCAAACCTGACTTCCCTGTAAAGGAACGGCTCCCTCAACCTGGTTGCCAGGAGGAGCACTTGGTCTTTAACGTGACCAGTACAGAAATTCTTCCCTTACAGCTTTCAGTGAGAAGTGGCCTGTTTTTCAAATATGATACTGTAGCAAATGTAGCTATTCAATGTGTTTTAACAATTCTGTTTCAGATCTATAGTCTCAAAATGCAGTAAGGGCAGCCCCAAGCCTTCTAAATGACAGGACTTAAACTGCCTATCATGTATGTGTAGCCGGTTATACTGTCAATAGAAAAGGTGAATCACTGTAACCTTAGGGGCCAGTCCATGACTCAGTTGATCCAGAGTGTAGTCATCTAAGTGATCCATTCACATTGCTGTACAGTTGGTCATAAACACAGCAGGATCACCAGATGAATCTGTGACACTATGTGGACCCTTTCATTGTCTATTATTTTAACTCTATTCCTAGTCTTGCCTTTATTATTCTTAAATAAATAGTATTAACACAAAATAACTTATTTTGATGTGTTTAGACTTCTGAAAAAAGTAATGGGAGTTAAGAAGAACCATAAAAAAATAGATGGGCTCTTTAGGAGGAAAAGGGAGGGGAAATCATGCAGGAAAGAGGGGGTAGCATCTGAAAATGAGGAAAGCTGTGTAGCCCTTCTAAAATCATAGTGGAAAGAATGAATTCCTCAAATGTGGGAAAATGCACAGGCAAAAACTCTTAGAATACTATCTAGCACCTGGAAAAGACTCATAAAGAAAAGTGACCTTTTGTTTGCTATTTCTGGCATTCTGTATTTTGCAAAGAAGTAAATTCTAATGTGTGCTGCTTAAAATTTTAATGGAAGAGGCTTACTCAAAGCAGTAGTGAACTGATTTGGGTGGTGTTATGACTTAGTTTTGTTCCTGCCAGTAGTCCTGAAGTCTGTTTGGTTTTTGTCAATTTCTGAACCCAAACTAAATTTCTATTTCTCATCTAGATAAAGCTTTATTGTCTGCTTGTTTAAATCATACATGCTGCCAGATTCAGAATATAGCTTCTGGTAATTGTTGCCAGAGTTCAGGAGGGTGATATTATCTAACAAGTGATGGTTTTTCTCCCAAGGACAAATCGACTCATTCTCCAAGTGCTTCCATAGAAACAGGGATGTGCAAAGGTATTTTAGTGCATAATATCTTTGGGAAAAAATCGGAGTTCTAGGACATCTTTTATTAAGTAGTTCGGCCACAGAACTAAAAGCAGGAAGTTGACTTGTATAGCCTGAACTTGAGACCGCATCTCACGACTTGCTCTCTCTCCTAGTCCCCAGACTGGGGATAATCCAGGTCTTCATTGGAAGGAAATGTTTCTTGAGTCTTAACCAGGGCCTTAATTTGCATTGAATTTGAGTTTATTCTTTTAAAGTTTCAGGCATTTCTTACTGTTTGTGAAGCTGAAGACCATGCAAATGTAGATTCCCTCACTCCTTTCAACCACAGAGAGTTGTGAGCACTTAGAAAAGGGCCAGGCGCTCTTCTGAGCTACAAAGACCACAGAAACAGCCCTCAAGGTACAGTCAGACTCAAAAAGGAGCTGGAGGCACGGTCAGCAGTTGTAACACCTGGAAAAAAAAGTCGGGTAGCGCTATATTCCTGGTCTCCAGGAGCACTGAGGATGCTGGGTGATAAGAAACATTCACAGGGGAGGGGATGTTGGAAAGAGACTGGAGGAGAGGAGGGAGGGACGGCAGAGAGTAAGAGTTTGCCAGGTGGAGAGGAAGGGCTTCGTAATAGAGAAGCTACGATGCACCGACACACGGAGACATGGGTCAGCACGCTGGCTGTAGCTACTCTAAGAGGAAAGTCCTTTTGGAATTGGGTACCACACGTGCCTTTGCCTCAGTTTGAACAATGTCACCTACATGCCGTGAAGTGCTCACCAGGTGTACACTCTCTTCTGACTCTTCTCGCATGTTCATAGACGGGAAGCCCGGGTTCTGAACTGGACTCTGTGTTCCACCTTGGAATGCTTTCATCTCGTGGCAGCTGAACGCCCCTCTCTGAGCATCTATATTGTGTAATCATCAGTTTTTAGGCCAGTACATAGTTAGGAGGATGAGCCAGAGGAGAAGACAATCTGTACAATATGAGGCAAATTGTGTAGTGAGATGGCAGAATGGTTATTATTCTTCCACCATCTGTGGCATTAAAATGAAAATGACAGTTTCTCAGTGCATGACATGAAGCTGCTCGTTGCTTTTCTACTTTATGAGTCAGAGGACATAACTCATCTTTGTTCATGCTGTGCCCTGGCTATTTGTTTTCCGCTTTTGTCTGGATAATTATTGCTTTTCAATCTAAAGGAGCTAGCCTGGAGAAAAGAAATCTTCACTCAACAGTGGTCATTTTAAGGAACTCTGCAAGATGATGTAGTAAATAACTGAAGAGCAGGTTGTTGAAAATTCAAATCGCCTAGCCCATTTAAAGACTGCAGACATTAGAGAATTTGTTAGTTGTTTCATTATATTGTTTACTTTCTCACTCTATCATATATCCACATTTAAGAGAATTTCTTAAAGTTTCAAATAATGCTTTACCAAAAGCTACCCCAATTCTCAGATATTTAAAAAATCTGATATAATGACCCAGCCATGCCACTCCCAAGTAGACACCCAAGAGAAATGAAAACATAGGTTCACATAAAAACTTGTACATGAATGTTCATAACAGCATTATTCATCGTAGAAAAATGTGGAAGCAACTCAAATGTCCAGCAACTGATGAACAGATAAGCAAAATGTGGTATATCTGTGCAATAGAATGTTATTTGGCACTTAAAAAAAAACGAGGTACTGATACAGACTATGACATGGGTGAGCCTTGAAAACCTTATGCTAAGTGAAAAAAGCCAGATACAGAGGCCACATAGTGTATGATTCCATATATATGAAATGTCCAGAATAGACAAATGTAGGGAGTAGATGAGTGTTTGCCTGGTGCTGGGAATGAGGAGTGACTGCTAGTGAATAGGTCTCGGATTTCTTTTTAGTGTGTGAAAAATGTTGTAAAATTAGATTTGGTTGCACAATTCTGTGAGCATACTAACAGCTATTGAACTGCATACTCCAAGTGGATGAAATTTACGGTATGTGAAATCTTAATAAATTTGTGAAACAAAAACCCCAACATACCAATATGAATACTCACATAATCTTACAGGTACCTTAGTGACAGTCTTGTATACTGCTTGTTGACGCATCCTGGCAGGACCTACCATAACACAGTGGAAAGAGTCATGGACTGTGTCAGCAGATGTGTGTTCTTGCCCTGGCTCTGCTGCCGGTTAACTGCATGCAGCTGCATGAGTCCAGGCAAATGCCTTATGCCTAGACCTTGAGTTCTTTACCTATGAGACAAGGAAGTTGGCATAGGAGGGCTCTGAGCTTTCAGTTTTCTTAGTTTATGTGTTTGTATAATAAGGCATATAAATATTGGAGCAGTTTTGGAGACATTGCTTTATCCCTCATTGTTTGAGTGTAATAAATAACAGGGGGGGATTTCAGAGGCTGCCTGGCTGGCAGTCCTCCCCCCATCACATTCAGAGCAGCGCTTCTCAACCTCAGCGTTACTGGCTTGTTAGGCTGGATAAGTCTTTGCTGTGGGAACTGTCTTGTCCGTTGTAGGATGTTGAGCAGCAACCCTGACATCTGTTTCCCAGATAGCAGTAGCATCTCCTCTCCCCACTCACAGCAATTAGAAGTGTCTCCCGACTTTGCCAAATGTCCCCTGGAGAGCAAAATTGTCCCCAGTTGAAAGAAAATCTCTCAGTCTAAAAGATGCTAAATAACACTATCGAAATAACTAAAAGGCTGTGCCCTCTACCCACAAAGAATAAATAAGTTAACAGATATGCAGAAAATATCTTTTGGGGGTCTTTGATTTTTCAGATGATTAGGAGAAAAAGAAGGATGTGTTTGGTTTTGCTGGCATTTACTGTGTTTATCAAAGTCCGTATTTAACCTGCTGCTGTCATGGATGGGAGAAGGGCAAAAAGGAATAGACTAAGAACTGGCAGATCTTTTTTGGAATGAGACATGGTGCCAATAAATATGTACAGATATAATTTTAAATTTAAAAAATTTAATTCTTGGTTCTTTAAGATGTAGGTTATCCAGGTGTGTTCTTTCTCATACCCCCAAATCAAAGGTCAAAGCTGTGAATTAGATAGGTTCTCCTCTAGACAAAGAGCAGCAGAAAGCTATAAACAGAGGTCCAAACAGCTATGAAGTCATCATCCCTCTCCAGACTGTCCTGAAGCTGTTCCCGCAGGCCTGCAGCAGAGTGCCCGACTTCAGCTGTTCTTCAAGTACAGAGATGCCACTGGCACGGCAGCCTGTAAAGTTCTTGTTCTTCTTGCTTTTCTATAGACTTAACATGGTACCTAATTTTATTGGGCTGTATCATTTAATAAATGCTGCATGAAATGTTTACACTGTCTTTCCAAAGATGTAAAGTATTCCTAACTCCCCAAACATTTTTGATGCCGGTAAAATGGGGATTGGCAGCTACCCTGAGAGAGGGCATTTCAGGGATGGGTATGGAGGGGAACTCCCACTTAAAAGTATAGATAAAAGTCAAACAGTCATTTGTGATTATCTTTGACAATGTATATTCATAGCAGGCTATAGAGGTGAATCTTCATTACTTTTTCTCCACTAAAACTGCCCGGTAGGTATCAGTGTCTGCTTTAGAAACTAGAGACACTGCTGTGTACGTTTTACAACATGCTGTTCCCACTCAGCTATAGAAAATGAACATTAAACTCTTAATCAGGTCATACTTTAATGCAGTTGTCAGATGATCCTTGACTCTGAGTGCTTCTAGCTGGCCATTTTTATGCAGAACTGAAAAATATATTTTATGATACCTGCTTTTGATTCAGTTTTGGAAGGATTTTTAATGGCTTCAAACCAAGATTATTAATTTATAATGGTTTCACTTTGTTTACCACATTCGCAGTATGTGTTGTTTTAGTAAGAAGTGCATACAATGAAAACATCGTACTCTCAAACCTCAAATTACTGTCCTGGAAAAATAATCATGGTGAAGCTGAGGTTACTTCCAAAATAACTCATTTTATTCATATCTTAGCATGAGGCCATGGTAAAAGGAGAAATGCAAAGCTGCTTTCCTTAACAGCAGGCTGCAGAGAGAGTCCAGGAGAAGGTATCATTGAAAGCTCTCCAAAAAGATTACTACAAGGGAACATTGCTTGCTTAGATCTGGACTTTTGAAAAATGAGAGCTACGGAATGACAATGACCGTTCCCTCAGCCTTATGAATAAGCTCTTCCTTGGCCTGCACGTGCCTCAGCGTGCTCTCACATGCCATCGCGGACTGACCATCCCCTCCCCACCCTGCAGTTCTCCAGTCCCCGCTCTGGTAAACTTCAGAGGGAAGTGTTAAAGGCACAGTCTGTCTGGTCTCTCTGTGTCCCTGCTGAGCTGTATAGAGGAGAACTGTTTCTGCAGGCTACATTACACACCTCACAGCATGAAACACGCTCAGGGGAATGTGTCTGTCACTTTAGCTCCACCACTGCCAAGGCTCCTCGATGAAAAAACGGAAGATTGACTGGACACCATTTGCATAGGGAAAATTCCAAATTTCGCTTGGAATCTAATCTGTTAGATGAGGTTTAGATTCCAGTCTTAGGCCTAGCTGCAAACGCCCAGCTTAAACCGCGGGTGCCCGATCAAGAGCTTACGCACACGCGGTGCACTTTTCCGTGAAGGTGGAGTCAACCCAAAATAAACCGTACAGAGGCAGTGGCGTACAAGGAAGAACAGTGACAGTGGCCTTGTACAGTTTGCACGCCACAGCTATGAGTTAGCAAAAGAAGTCTTTTCCAGCTTTACCATGCTTGTCTGTGTTAAGGAATAGATAAGAGTGTGTTTGTTGTATAGCCTGAGAAGAAAAATTGTATCAAAAATAGAGAGGGTAGACTGCATCAACTGAAGTCATCAAGCAGAATAATACCTCATTCTTCCTGGTTCTAAGAGATCTTTTTTTTTTTCTTTAAAGGTATTTTTTAGATGTTTAGAAACTCCTGGTTGATTTTTGTTTTCCATCTTTTCCTAAGTCAGGCTTCTGTACTTGAATGGAGCAATATCATAGTCCAAGGAGAATGCTGAGACATGTAAGAGGGCTGGCTGCCAGAGCACAGAACAAGAACATCCCTAGAAAGCCTGTGCAGGCTCGTGCAGGAGCAAGTAAAGCAAGAAAATCAAAAACCGAAATAGCAGAACAATTTATAAAAAAAACCACAACAATTGAAAGCCAGCAGTACTCCAGAAGGAGGCAGTAGGGGTGATAATGAAACTGTATTGGAAGCCAAGAAATCAGAGCCCTGGGTCTCTGTAAAGCTGTATGGGATTTAACCTTTCCTGACATTTATGACTGAGAGTTGGGTTTTTTTTTTTAATTGAAATACAGTCAATTACAATGTGTCAGTTTCTGGTGTACAGCCCAATGTCCCAGTCATGCATACGCATATATATATTCGTTTTCATATTCTTTTGCATTAAAGGTTATTACAAGATTTTCAGCATAGTTCCCTGTGTTATTATACAGAAGAATATGACTGAGAATTTTGATCAGACAAAAAATTTTGACCAATGAATATCCAGGCCACGTTCATCAGTAGTTGTTCACCTAGTATTCTGTAGCCAGCACAAGCAGATGCCTTAGGCACAGTGAGGGACAGGAAAGCATACAGTGCCTCGTGTTCTGTGATCCCTGTGTTCTGTGGGAGAGGGCGCTGGGGAGCCTCAAGAGCCCTACCTCCGTGCAACGTAGATTTGCACCTGGCAGTGCCCTCCCCAGCCCACAGTGATGAGCAGCCTGGGCTCTGGGAGCAGTTTTTCCTGGGAATAAACCCTAGATCCATTACTTAAGTTGCTTAGTGATCCTGAGAAAGTTTCTTTGACCTCTGAAAGCATCCAAACTATTAAATGGGAATAATGGGAATAATAACAGTAAACAAGATAAACAAGATTCTGTCACTCCCCTGATCAAAACCCTCCAATGGCTTCTCATCGCACTTAGTCACATAGAATAAAGTCCATCCTCCTTACTCAGGACAGCATCCCCCATAATCCCGCCCTGGCTTATGTCATTCTCGTTTACTCTCTTCATTATCTCTATCCTAAATTAGCTTTGAGTTTATTTACTTTGTTGTCTGTCTCTCGCTACTATTTCCTCTGCTACTAGCAGCAGAGGATTTATCTATCTGATTCATTGCTGTATTCACAGAACCTGAAACAGGTGCCTGGGATAGTAAGTGCTCAGTAATTACATGTTTAATCTATTGAGTAGGTAAGTACATACTGTGACATGCAGAGCACACAGTACAGGGCCTCACGGTAATAAACCCACTATAATTGCTTGCTGCTGCTCTGCTGCGACTATCACCTGTCTCATGTATATTAGGGTTCTGCATATGATTTTACTTGGAAAAAAGTTTGCTACCAAAAAGTAAATTTAAAGTTGATATACTAAAGTATACAAATGTCAGGACATCAAGTTTTACCCCTTAAATATATACAATTTTTATGTGTCAGTGATATCTCAGTAAAGCTATTTAAAGAATCTAGTATACTACAAGGACAAATATAACCCTTTTTGAATAAATAATCTCAGTCCCAAATTTTTAGTGGTGAAATGAGGGCAAAATTTAAAATACACTATTTAATCCTTCCTGTTTGGTGGGTAGGTGAGTTTTCGTCTGCAGCTGCAAAGCAAGCAGGCCCAGAAGGGAAGGTTTCCTCACTGTATTTTTTATCTTAGCCCACATCACCTTACCAAAGTGGCAGGGAGAACTGAACTCAAATCAGCTAAAAGAAGATTAACCTCTCTCCTTAAGAAGGCAAAACAAAAGCATGGTAACTGGTAAGAATGCTAAGATTCTGCATTTTCTTTCCATCTCTGCCGCAGGTGTTGCCACATCGGCAAACTCCCTGGAAGAGTGATGGGGATTCGCGTGCTCCGTTTCTCGTTGGTGGTGATCCTCGTGTTACTACTGGTAGCGGGGGCTCTGACCACTTTGCTTCCTAACATCAAAGAAGACAAGATGCTCGCTTTGCGCAGGGAAATCAAATCCCAGGGCAAGTCCACCCTGGACTCCTTTACTCTCATAATGCAGACATACAACAGAACAGACCTCTTATTTAGACTTTTAAATCATTATCAGGCGATACCATATCTGCACAAAGTGATTGTAGTGTGGAACAATGTTGGGGAGAAGGGCCCAGATGAGTTGTGGAATTCCCTAGGGCCTCACCCGGTCCCGGTGATCTTCAAACTACAGACAACAAACAGGGTGAGAAATCGACTCCAGGTCTTCCCTGAACTGGAAACCAATGGTGAGTTACAGCTGGGTTCTTAGCCTGGTAGGGTTGCAGCGAACCAGAGCTGCGGGGCGAGTGTGTGGCTTTTTGGCCTTCTGCTTGTCTCAACTGTCCAGAGAAAATAGGGAAATTTTATCACAATTGGGAAAATAGGGAATTTTAATCAGAAAGCATTTTGAAAAACTTAAAGGGCAGTTTCCGAGATGTCAAGAAGCAGTCACCTGGGGAAGAAATCACGCATATCTTGCAACAATGACAAAGAGGTTAATACTGAGAAAGAGATATGCTGTGATTACACATTACTGCGTCACAGAAGGGAGTAAAATGCCATTTAACTTACGCTTAGTGTATTTTTTACCACCTCCTTTTCCTCCTATTCATAGCAGTTACACGAGATTATAATTTACTTAAAAGGACGTCGGTTTTATTTATTTATAGGTTCATTAATTTCTAGCATAATGGTTGATAATGACAGGATACTTTCCCCCTCAGGCAGTTAAAAAATCAATTACAATTCAAATAGAAACTTTTTCTGCTAGACAAATCTGTCCTATAACACCTTTTTTATTTACTGATTTCATTTAGAAAATACTGTCATTTGAATGATCTATTTTGTATCTCACTAGTTTTGCTTTTATTTCTACACTTTCACTTAAATTGTTTTCCTCTCATTTCAGCGGTGTTAATGATAGATGATGACATGCTAATTAGCGCCCAAGACCTCGTTTTTGCTTTCTCCGTTTGGCAGGTAATGTTGCCACCTCCTTTATAAAATCATCAGTATAAAGTCTGATCTAGTGTCGAACCAGGGCAGCATGGTTTAATGTGGTAGTCACTCAAAGCAGTGTAGGTAATATTTATCTAAAAGGCAAATTAATTTGTCATGAAGTAATCATATTTCCTGAGCTCAGTTAAGCTAATCTGAAAGTTACAGTATCTTTTATCAATATTTGATTTATATTTGGTATGTTGGGAGAAGAGCTAGAACTGTCTTCCAAAGAACAGTGAGGAAGTGATCTCGTGTGCGGTACAGTGGGGAGGAAGCGATCTGGTGTGCGGTACAGCGGGGAGAAAGTGATCTGGTGTGTGGTACAGTGGTGAGGAAATGATCTGGTGTGTGGTACAGTGGTGAGGAAGCGATCTGGTGTGTGGTACGGCGGGGAGGAAGTGATCTGGTGTGTGGTACGGCGGGGAGGAAGTGATCTGGTGTGTGGTACGGTGGGGAGGAAGTGATCTGGTGTGCGGTACGGCGGGGAGGAAGCGATCTGGTGTGTGGTACAGCAGAGACTAGAATCCAGGGATGCCTTCTGCAAGGTAGTAGACCTGTGTATCTCAAATGAGAAGTGCATTTCCGTATTAATATTGTCTAGAACTTTCTTTGAAAGAAAGCTTTTATTACATCCACAAAACTTAACTCTGATTCTGAGACTATTGTTTAAAAATTGATAATATTAATAATAATTCTACATGCACCATTGTGGTGGCAGGTTTTTTCCCTCCTAAATCCCAGCTGGGATAAACAGGTATAAATTGCTCGGTATTCTATAAAAACACCTCTTTCCTAGTGAATATGTGTTAGTAGCTGGCTTTTACAAGTTACACTACAATTACCTGAAACCAGACCTGCATACAAATACTCTGAAACCCTGTCAAATAATTTAACCATTAAAAAAAATTCAACACTGTGTACCCAGTAAATGGTCTCATTTGCACGGTGGTAACTCTCCTTAATAAGTGACTTGGGATGTAACAACCTTAGATATTAATGGTAAGTGGTCACAGAACTCTGCAGATACCAGCATTCCCAAAACTCCACTTTTTAATTTCATGCCTAGTGTTCTGATCAACACATTTTTTCCATATCAGCAATTTTTCCAGCCCTGTAAATTATAGACAAAAAATTCTTATATCATACTCCAGCTATGAGATTTCTATTTCAGGTGAAAAAATCAATTTACTGAAAATGTCAGTGTGGGAGGAAATAATGAGACCTATGGTTAATTAGAACAATCCAAGTAAACCGTAATTGAAGATGGATAAATATGATTTTAGGTTTTATTCATAAAAGTATCAAGAACGGTTTCAATCTATTGTGCAAGATGATCTGACTCCTAAAGTTCAATGCCATCAGTGCCCTGCAGGGGGTAGTGATTTGGAGAACAGAGGCCAGCAAATTAGAGCAGACACGTATCTATCTATGCCTTTGCCCCTACCCATGACCTCCACCTCGTAGAGTCAACTGCTCTTGCAGTAAACTTGGAAAAACCAGACTCTCTGGTGGTGCTAAGTTATTAATATCAGATAAGGTTTGAATTAGGAGAATATTTGTGAGGTTAGAAATTTTGTTACAGATTTAGGTTATGGTGGCATTTGACCTTTAAACTTACTAGGATGTAGATTTATGAAGTTGCCTAGAGTTAAGAGAAATTGAGACGTAGAAGCCGGGAGTAAAATAATGTTGGCAAATCAGTTTGGTTCTTTCTGTAATAAATCATTGTCTTTTTCACCATGTCAGCTCTAAAGAAATGCCACACTCAGTTGTTCTTTTTCCGTCTTTTCAGCAATTTCCTGATCAGATTGTAGGATTTGTTCCTAGAAAGCATGTCTCTACCTCCTCGGGTGTCTACAGTTATGGAGGTTTTGAACTGCAAACACCAGGCTCTGGAACTGGTGACCACTACTCTCTGGTGCTCATTGGAGCCTCATTCTTCAGCAGCAAATACCTTGAGCTCTTTCAGAGACAGCCTGCAGTCATCCACGCTTTGATAGACGAAATGCAAAACTGTGATGATATTGCCATGAATTTCATCATTGCCAAGCACAGTGGGAAGCCTTCAGGGGTATTTGTGAAGCCTGTAAACATGGGCAGTTTAGAAAAAGAAACCAACGGTGGCTATTCCGGAATGTGGCACCGAGCTGAGCACTTCCTGCAGAGGTCTTACTGCATCAATAAGCTTGCTGCTATCTATGACGGCATGCCCTTAAAGTACTCCAATATTATGATTTCTCAGTTTGGTTTCCCGTACGCCAACCACAAGAGTAAAATGTGAAAGCAAAACAAACAAAAGCGAACCTCAGACCTGCTTGGTATTTGAGTAGCTTCTTCGTGCTATGGTCGGTTTTTTGTTTTCTGGTGTTTTAAAGCAACATCACGAACTTTTTTTCCACCCTAGAAGTCTCTACAAAGGGAAAAAAAAATGCCTAGTGCTTTTAGGATGTCAAATTCATGTGAACGTCAAAAACCACGAAGCTGGTATTGTCCAGACAGACCTTCTTGTGAGGAGTTCTCGTCCACGGGTATAATCCCTTTGTTGGCAATTTTATTGTCTGTGTTCTGAGACCGGTCTACAATTTTTTGACTCCTGGCACTTACCTCAAGCTGTTTCCATGATCAGAAACTCCAGAGAAGCATTTCTCAGCTTTTTCACTAAAGGATGGTTGTTTTCGTCTGAAGCCTCTTCAGCAAAAGCCTGCGGTGTCGGGAGAACCCGTGCGAAGAGAGAATAGTCGCAATCCCATATGAGAGCAAATGGCAAATTTGTGTCGACGAGTCATCATTGCTTCCCTTGCGGTCCTTCCAGCCATCCTGTTCCAGGACTAACTCATCTTGGCATGGTTTTGATGCGGCCATTGGTGCTTTTATTTCTGTTGATAAGTCTGTTGTGACTGGGAGGGGTAATTTTAGTAGCTGAAGGATGTCTAGTTGTTGGCTTAACTTTTGTGAACATTTACTGCATGGATCGCAAAAAGGTACAGCCTATGTTTCTTATATGCAACAAGGAGTAAATGTGTTACTAGATTCAGGTCATGCACTTTGTCACCGAATCTGACTTTGAGATTGTACATTAATTCTTGTATTTTACACAAAGTATGTATTGTTTAAGAAACACATAAAATAACTCTTCTGAAAGAGTGGTTAAATAGGGACTGGCAGAAATTAAAACCCTTAGTATCAAAGGATCTTTATTGTTACAAAGCATAGGTTATCTCGTGAATACTAAAGGGTTGTGTGTATTACACACAAAGTCAATCTCTTGCATTCAGAGCTTCTCCCCTCAACCCCCCCAAAAGATCCAAAGCTCATGCTGATATTTCAGTCACTTACATAGATACTGGGAAAAATAAGGGACCTGAGTCATAGCAGAGGCGTTCCACAGGGAGTGCGCACCAGTTAATGGTTGAGTTGCCCACTCTGTTATATGGATTTGTGTCTGATCCACACCGTGTCTGCGTTTGGTCCTTGGTCACTGCTGGTGGCGAGGAATACTTCATTAGGTCCCTGTCTGTCACCTTTCCCTCTTCCTATTCCCCCTCCTGCTCCCACTATGCCATTATATTGTCACAGTAGCAAAGCGGTGAAAGTATGAAAACAATCATGGTTAATGTTCCAGCAATGAGGTCTCTGCAGTTAGCTCGGGGTCTGTTGTTCCTTTACATTGGCGTGTATTACGTGTCTTACTGCAATCAGAGAAAACCAGTAGAACTCAGAACCTCACTAGAAATCTATAGTGTTCATTATCTGCTTTGTCCAACCTGGGTAGTGATTTTTTTTTTTGCCTCTTGAGAGTCTGCTGACAGATAAATAAAATAAATGTTTACCATCCAGGTGTTCTATATTAATTAAGAAGACATTTGCTCTGGGGTTCAGTATTTATACAGATTGACAAATATTCTAATATATTGCTCAGAGTAAAGTAGAGGTATTCGCTACATTACCCATGGGGGAGTTTTCCAGTGGGAAAATATTCTCAGATTTTATTCCTCATCTTGTGCTCTTAGACTTGTCTTCAGCATCACTTAAGTTGCTCATGATATTTTTCAGACATTATAGAACAACGATGAAAACGATGTTCAATCTGTGTTACAAAGACTCTTGCATTTGCTTGAGGCTAGATTTCTACTAAAACTCTTTTCCCCTGCACACCTCTTATTCTTGCTTCAAATGATCTGGAGAAGGGTTGATGCTCAGGCTTAAAACTGCATAAGAAGAGTGATGTAGCTTAGGGGTTAATTGTGCGGTAGAGTACCTGGGCCCACATCCTTCCTGGATCTCATATTTGCTTAACCTCTTGATGCTTCAGTTTCCTCAACTACAAAAATGAGAATAATGTCTATATAGAGATTTGTTTTAAGGAATAGAGGAGATCGCTTGTATAAACATAGCACAACACCTTGACTATTTTAAATGGTCCATAAAGGAAGCTGTTGGGGCCTGTCATTGATCATAGCGCAGTTAATTCTTCTACAGCTCACCTCACAAGTATTAGAAAGGTTTCTGGACCCACCAGGTGAGGTATTTGGGAAATTGTTTCTCCGTAACAATGTTTCTACTTAACCTGGGCAATTTTCATCTCATTTTCTTTATTTCAGCCATTTTTCTTGTTATTAAAATGGTACATACTCATTCCAGCAATTTTGGCATATTCAGAATGGTACAAAGAAGGAATTAAAAGCTCCACCACCACATTAACAACGGCTAAGCATTTTAGTGTCTATTCCTCCTGACTTTTCTAGGCATATATTTTAATAGCATGATTTGTTTGGTATCTCATTAGATGGATAAGCCATAATTTATATAGTCAATCCTGTTACCACTTTGATAATTCATGACTATTATAAGAACATTTGGGTAAGTGTCCTTGCCGTGAACTGACATCTTTGAGCTTCTCTATAATGATTTCTTTAAAATCAAGTCCAGGAAGTCCAGTATCTGGAGCTAGCATTCATATTTGGGGGGCTTTTAATACATAGTGCTGTATGCCTCCAGAGGCATCAGCATAGCTACAGTGTGACCAAATCTGAGGGCACCTGCTTCCCATCAGACTTCCCAACATTGCATATTATTTAAAATTTTCTTAATTTCTTCTGCTTTGTACCAAATACTCAAACACTGCAGGATTTGAAAGGACTTGGGTTATGTTGAGAACTCCATGTTGAGAAGGCTGAAAACACAGGCAATCAACTATCAAATGAAAGATTCCAGGGCAGTGTGAGCTTCAGGAAGCTTTTGAAGTGCTTCCAGAAACTCTCTGCTCCCAGGTTGGAATACAGGCAATGAATTGCTGGCTCTTTGCTGGTCCCGGGGAATAAAAAACTTGGAAGCAACAACAACAAACAAAACTGTCACACTCGTTCATCTTACAAAGACCTAGGGCTTTGGCCACAAGATCGGGAGTGGATAAGTGAGTGTGTGTGTGTGCGCGCACACAGCTACATGCACTTGTGGCAGAGGGGAGGGTAAGAGGTAGAGTGGGAAGGAAGGGGGTGGAATGGAGGTCGGTGCTGTGATGGAGGAGGAACAGGAGGTGCCAAACCCCACTGGACGCTACAAGGGCTCACATGGTGAGATCTGATCATCCTCTACCCCATGCTATTTCATAAACCAGTTTTTAGCGTTCTGCTAGGGTTCCCCTAACTCTCTCTCTCCCTCTTCCTCCGCCCCTCCTTCCAGGAAGGCTTTCTCAATATGAAGCTCAAATGTTTTCAAAAAATATATTTATTGTGGATACAACACAAAGAACATTTGCTACATTAGAAATATGCACTGAGTCCTGGCTCCACTGAATTTCCTTACCTGCAGAAGAGGGTTGAAAATCCCTGCCCTAAAATTTCACCAGTTGCCTTTGGTTTCAAAGGGCACAATGTAAATGAAGAACTTTGTAGCATCAGGAAAATGAAAGAATTTTTAAAAAGCCATCACAGATAAAGAGAGAGCGGCTCCGCCAGAAGTGAAAGGAACTTGGTTATGAATTAGTAGCTGTGTCAAAATTATACCTTAGAGCATAAAAAGAAATGAGAATAAATATGCAAGTACTGAAAACAATTTAAGGAACCCACTTTATTAGCTCTGGCTCAGAATGAAGTATATGAATGAAGTATTTAAGCTAGAGATGACTTGAGGCAATTTCTCTTTTCATATGTCAAGATTTCTTTTACTGGAAAAGAGAAAGAATCAAATTTTTCATCGAAATATTTTAAGTTAAAAAAAAAAAGAAATCTGAAGGAAGCAGCTTCAATTTACAGCAGTGGTTCTTCACTTCGGCTGATTTCCACCCCTCCAGGGGTCGTCAGCAATGTCTGGAGACCTTCTGGTTGTTAATAAATGGGAGCAGTCTACTGGCATGTAGTAAGATGCTGCAGCCTTCCCCCTCCCGCAACGAATTCACCGTCCCCAAATGCCAATAGCGCTGAAGTTGGGAAAAAACGTGCATGGCATTACATATAGAATATTTGACTGGTAATTTATCTGAATAACTAACACATTCACAATGCAAGTTTCACTGCTGAAGTTCTATCTTATATATCAGCGCCTATTAGAACAGAAAATTAAAGGGGGAAACGTTTACATTACTACTGAGACATCCGGTGCATAATTCTGTGACCCCCAATCTGACCAAAGAGCCAGAAATATCCCTGATTAATGTTTATTTCTGACTATTTTTTCCCCTAATTCACCTGCCTCTTTCTATTTTCACATCTGAAGAAATAGACAATGGCTCTCCAGTTTCTAGGAAGGACCTATGAATAAATACACATTTCTGAAGCAATATTGCTACAGAGCAATATTACATAATATAGTGTGACTTCATAACACATCTCTAGTTAGAGAAAGTCAGAATGGTTAAGTTACTGGATGCGAAATACCAATTTTCATTTATTTATGTATCTTTCAAGTATTTTTGGTTTAAACAATAAATAATTTTTTATTGAAGTATAGTCTATTTAAATGTTGTGTTATTTTCTGTGTACAGCATAGTCATTCATTTATTCTTTTCACATTCTTTTTCATTATAGGCTCTTACAAGGTAAGGAATATAGCTCCCTGTGCTGTACAGTAGGACCTTGTTTATCTATTTTGTGTATAGTAGTTAGTATCTGCATATCCTGAACTCCCGCTTTATCTCTCCAACCCCTACCCCTTTTCCTCCTGGTAACCATAGGTTTGTTTTCTACATCTGTGAGTCTTAAGCAATAAACCTAATAAACAGCTAGTGAAGACAACTTACATAGGAAAGAATCCGGGAATGAGAGAATTAGGAAACATTTTTCTCTTATCAGTTAGGTAATGAGGTACGTATATTTTGGGGAGTCTTAATTTCCACATATGCAAAAGAGGGGGATGAACTAGATGAACTAAATGACTAGTAAATTTCTCTCTATTTGTAAAATTCTGTAACCCCAAAACAGTGTTAGAATTGGTAGGTTTCAAAGGAGCCATGTTATACTTCCGGGCAAGGAAAAACAAATCCCTTAGAATTTAGCCCTCCTGGTGCTTACAGCCTTCCCTACATCCTAAGCCTATCTCCCCAGGAGTCTTTTCTCAAGGTGGAAACTAACTTAATAAACATCACTACTGTTGTACTGCTTTAGGACCAAAAGACAAAATGATGATGATGCGATGAAAAAGAAGCTGATGATGTCATTATTCAGTAATAAACACTGACTGGAAGAGGTTAGGATTTAAAAGACGTTATGCTTCTCAACCAAGCTTCTGTTACCACTGGCCTTGAGGAAGGTCTCAAAGTAAATTGCAACAGGCTAACAAACCACTTGAATCAAATTGAACTATAAGTCAGAAATCATCAGGTACAGCCGGTAATTTGTTAAACCAGGAATGCAAGAACAAGGTTTAAAGACTAAATTAAACTATTTGATTCTATTGAAATTTATAAAACGCGATTTTTATGGAATTTACTGTCTTACCAGCAGATGTCAGAGCAACCTAATTAAGTGAGTAACGTTTTTTAGCAGATTAAATACCTGCCAGTAAACTGAGTGAAAACAGTCTTAAAATAGCAGTTAAAAACCTGTCAATGCGTTTAAGAATATCTTCTTAAGTGGAGCTATAGAAAAATATCAATCCTTCAAAAGTTATTAAGTTAAAATGGGCCCTTACCTAGATAAATCTTATTACATAAGTTGTAACACGTTATTATCGTCTTAATTTATGTGACAATAGCATTTCTCAGTGACATATAAAAGACATGACCTTAATTAAGTACAAAATGCTAATCTGGGGTAAAGTGTAAGAATAACAGTATTTTAAAAACTCATGCATCATAGACACTAGAGCCCAAGGAAACTCATTTGTCTCTGGGTGACATATTTACAACCCCCGAAGAAACACATTAATTCTTAATGAATCCTAAAATATCTGTAGTGTGATGCCATCTGTTTTCCAGGCTGTAGCCTTTTGCTTTTAGCAAAAGTTGTTCATCTAATGGCAGTAACAGCAACACCCAAGATGTGGGGAACATGCACTTAAATTATACGTACAATCTTTATGACAAACTGCAACATAGGTAATTGTATCACCCACATTTGAGGATTAATAACTGATGCTCCACGAGGTTAGGTAATTTGTCTAATAATTAAAAGTTACACAGAAAGTCAAAGTGACAGACCACAGTGGTTTTTTATAAATTTAAATGTGCACTTACCATATAACATAGCAATTCCATGCCTGGGTATTTACACAAGACGTGTGAAAAATTATATATCCACACAGAGACATGCATACAAACGTTTACCGAAACTTTATTCATAATCCTCAAAAGCTGGAAACAACTCAACTTACCATCAGCTAGTTAAAGGATAAACATTGTGGTTTATGCATGTGATAGAGTACTAGTCAGCAATAAATAGGAACCAACTTTTGATACATACAACAACTTGACAGAATATCAAGTCACTAAGCCAAGCAAAAGAAGACAGCCACAAAGGCTACGTGACACATGATTCCATGTATATGACATTCTGGAAAAGGCAAAACCATTGAGCTGGAAAACAAATCTATGGGTGCCAAAGCCTGGGGGTGGATGGAGGAGATTCGGCTACAAAAGAGCATGAAGAAAGTCTGGGGGATGAGAAAAATACTCCAGACCTGGATTGTGGTGGTGGCAACATGACAATACACATTCATCAGAACTCATAAAACTATGAACTTTAAATTACTGAATTTTATTTTATATAAATTTTACCTGAATAAAATAGACTTTTTTAAAAATTGAAAGACACTGGACACACATAAAGTATTAGTCATTTCATAAATAGTCAAAATGATGAATACTTGAGTCGAGTAACAAGAGCCAGAGAAGTTAACAACCTGAACCTTGCCTTGAAATCCCTTGCCTAGTCTGGGAATGTAGAACAGAAACCAGGGTTCTAGGGTTAGCCATCCAGCCCACTGGTGTGTGATCCTGAGTGACGCATTATTTCTCTCCAAATAGTTAATTTACTGTTAAAGAAGCTGCATCAAATATTTAAATTCTTTAAACCTTCTTGAATTTCTCAAGCCAAAAGATGAAACAAAAAAGGACCAGATTTGCCATTCCAAAAAACCTCCCACTGGCTGGTGATTAAAGGAAATCCAACCTGTAATTCCTAGGTAGGGAAGCAGTGTTAATGGTATCAGCTTTGTTATTCACGATTCCTTTGGAGAAGGAAATTACACAATTCGGCCAGCAGGTGTCAGGCACTCATCTATGAAAAACTGACAAGACTTCATATCAAAATGCTTTCTTAATTAATATTTACCTAATATTTTCATCTGTAGTGATTATGAACATTGTTTCTCTATATAAATGCTTAAAGGAAGGAAGATGTTTGAAATAGTCAACCTGTTCCTCAGTTTTTTTCTCAGTTCTAATCAAGTATCGTAATTCAGTCTATACATCGAGACAGAAATCGCTCTTACGCCACTGTGTTTAATGTTTCAAAGATTTTTAGGGAAAAGAGTAACAGCTTCACAAGCATTACCTGTCTAGTTTTGGCAAACTCAGTCCTTTAACGACTTTCTCTTCATTCTCAGTGTCACCTCTTGCATGAAGCCTTCCTCTGGGATATCATATACCATCAAATATTATGTCCTACGTAAAGCAACTTCCACATTGTCTTGCAACTGTTTATGTATAAATCTATCTCCCTTCTTTATTGACCAGTCCCCAAACCATCAATTCCTAGGAGGCACCAGCGCTGCATCTCCAAGTATGTAACAGATTACTTTGTGCTCAATAATATTTGTTGATGGGAAGTAAAAAAGTGCATGAATGTATAAATCACTTTTACCATTTCCAAGCAGGTGATGTTTCAATGACCAGGTGAAAAGTCAAAGGACCAATAGGTGGCCAGATAAATAGAAAAGTGCAGAGAGGCACATGGCTGTTTTCCCCAGAGGAACATCTGGGACAACTGTGACTTATTGAAATAAGAGCAGCAGCGTTTAGAAACCAAAAGTCAGGGTTAATGGGGTAGGTATATGGCTTACGTAATGGACTAGCAGAAAGTCTGAGCCTTTTAGTACCAAAGATTCTCTGACATCTGGGGAAGCCTATGGCTCCTTTCTTAGAACAGTGTTTTTAAAGAACATGAAATAAAATATAGAAGATTACAAGGAAAACTAATTAACATTTAAATACAGTTTTCAAAATATGTTTAAACAATTTATTAATAAGACCCAGCAGTAGATTAGATAACTACCATAATTTTATAAAAGAGACGAATGTAAATGATATTTTGAGAAAACTGTGACAACTGTAATATGATATGAAAATACACTTTTGACAGTCACAGTTTCTGCTAGTCTTTTGTAGTTCTTGCCTACATTCATAGTTGATGAAAATGCCAAAGTTCAGGCTAGTGAAATTAAAGTTGTCTTTTTTCCTCCTTTTTAAATTCATAGGGCCAATTCTGTTCATGAACCACTTGAAGGGGTCTATGGACCCAGGGCTGAGGATATCTGGATGAAAAGGAAATTAGGATGATGAAAAACAAGGAATTATGAAGGAAGAGGGAGCAAAAGGAGTTCCCTTCTGCAGGCAGTCTTCTCTCTCTCATTTCCTTCAGAAAGCTCACAGCATTCACCTCCTCACCCCTCATTTGTTCTTTGCCCCATTACAGTAGGGTTGGTACCCCTGTCACTCCATGAAACCATCCCTTCCCAAGTCGTGCCTCGTGTCCAGGCAAAACCCTGTCCAATGAGTATGTCTCAGTCTTTAACTTATTTGGTTTCTCTTTGGCTTTCGTACTGTTGACTACTCTCTTTTTAAAACTTCTTTCCTCCTTTGGCCTCTTTCTTTTTCTCATATCTCTTTGGTTCCTTTTCAGCCTCCCACCCTGCTTCCTCTTCTGCCTGTGAGTGTGTCCCTGGAGTTCTCCCTACCCTGTACTTCCCTTGTCATTCTGCGTTCTTTCTCTGGGTGGCCTCATCAGTCTAGTCGACACCTCTAGCCCAAGACCCTTTCTTGATTCTCAGTCCTTATATTCAACTATCTATGCCACTCATCTTCTTCAATATACCAGGGATCCCTCAAAGTCAATATATCCCAAATTAAATTTTTCCTCTTCCCCTCTCTGCATCTTCTTCCATGTTCCCCATTTGGGTGAATGACACTGCAACCCAAAGGTTCCCAAATCAAAAGTCCGGAAGCTCTTTTTGATTTCGTCTTCCCCCCTACACCCAAACATAAAAATAACTGCCAAATTCTTCAGGGTATTAATCTTTAAGATCCCTCAAGCTTGTCCCCCTTTTCCAGTTCTACTATTATTGCCTTAGACACTAAAAAAAAAAAAAAAAAAGTTGTTTTAATGGAAGTACTGGGGACTGAATCCAGAATCTTGTGCATGCTAAGCACACACTCTACCACTGAGCTATACCCTCCCCCTATTGCCTTAGACATTTTAATAGCTACCAACCATTTATTGTTAACGATGTATCAGGTACTATGTTTTATATAAGCTGTTTTATTTAATCCTCATGTCATCCACAGGGTGAGAGTTACTATGCCTCAAATTACAAATTAGGAAATAGATGCAAAAGGAGAGGAAGAACTTGCCCAAGGTTGCAGAGCTTTCAAATGGCAGAGCCAAGATCAGAGCATCGGTCTGTTGGACTCCAAAGCCATATTCCCTCTTGCTGCTCTTAGAGTCTCCGGGGCTGCCCTCCTAAGCTCCATTCATTATGGTACACTGAACGTCTCTCTCTCAAAGGCAAATCTGATCCCCTCATTCTGCTGCCTGTGCTTTTCAGTGTTCCCGAGACCCCTCCCCACAGAGCTCAGACGCCTCGGCTTGGCCCCAAGAGCCTGGCCCTGCTTATCTCTCCAGCTTCCTCTCTCGCTACCACCCAGCCTGCACTCCACACTCAGATGCTTTTCTTCCCATCCGCACACCTCACTCTCACACCACACAGTATCAGTTTGTTCAGGCAGCCATACAAGTGCCATAGACTGGATCGCTTAAACAACAGAAATATATTTTATCACAGTTCTAGACACTGGAAGCCAGAAATCGAGGTGTCGGCAGGGTAGTTCCTTCTGCAGCCTCCCTTCTTGGCTTGCAGATGGCCATCTCCTCTCTGTGTTCTCACGTGATCTTCCTCTGTGCATGTGCACGTCTCTCCGTGTGTCCAAATTTTCTTTTATTTCTTGTGAGGACATCAGTCAGATTGGTTGAAGGCCCACCCTAATTTTAGGGCCTCATTTTGACCTAATCAGCTCGTAAAAGCCCTAACCCAGATACAATCACATGTGGAGATTCTAAGGGTTAGGGCTTCACCATATGAATTTAGGGGTGTATACAATTCAGTCCATAACACCCACCCACTTAGCTAATTCCGACTCCCCACTTTCACCTCCTTTCACGCCAAGCTTTCTGGGAAGGCGTCTCTGGCTGCCCCAGGTCCGAGCTAAGGGCCTGTGCTATTAATGCTACTACAGCCCCGGGGCTTCCTCCTGCTGGAGCACTCACCATCCTGGCCTGCAATTGCTTTTCCACTCCCCTGATCCCTCCGCTGGCCCCAGCTCCTTGAGGTGGGAACCATATCTCATTATTCATTTTCCTAGCCACAGCCCCAAACCCAGTTCCTGGATCACATCTATATTTAATCAGCCAGTTAGTCAGTTAGCAATTGGTTAGTTATTGTTTTTTGAAAGCTTATTTTTGTCAGGCATTTTTAAAGAAATTAAGGGCACAGTGGCAAACAAAACCAAAGAAAGTGCCTCCTCTCACGGAGCTGACGTTTTTGCAGGCAGCCAATAAGTAGGTAAAAATTAATAAGTAAATAGGATAGTTTGGTTACTGGTAAAGAAAATAAAATGGAGTAACCTGGTAGAGAGCAGCTTTGGGGGACTTCTTTGGCTGGGGGTCCACGGAAAGCTGGAGGAGACATTTGAGATGTAGCTTGAGTGATGAGATGTAGCCATGCATGATCTATGAGAAGAGAGTTTCAAGCAGGAAACATCAAAGGCAAAGGCCCTGAGATGAAAATTAACTTGGCAAGTTTGAGGGGCCATAAGAGTACCAGAGTGACCATGGGGCAGTGACTGATGGTGAGAGTAGAAGAAAATCATGTCAGGAGCTTGAACTGGTTTCTAGGTGGATAGGAAGCCACTGAAATGTCTTAAACCAGGGTTGGATAGGATATGATTTATGTCCTTAATAATATCACTCTGGCTGATTTGTAGGGTGTAGCGTTTAGAAGGGCAATGGTGGAGCTGGCAGAAGAGTGAAGAGCTAGCTGTGAACAATAATGGCCTCAACAGGGGATGATTTTGTATCTCCTAGCCCCGCAGAGGATATCTGGCAATGTCCAGAGAGATTTCTGGTTTTCACAGCTGCAGACTGGGAGTGCTACTGACTTGTAGTGGGTAGAGGTCAGGGATGCTGTTAAACAGCCTACAGTGTACAGGAAATTCCCCCGTGACAAAGAATTATTTGGTCAAAATATTGGTAGTGCCAAGGTTGAGAAACTCTGATTTAGGCAAAAATGACGGTAGTCTGCTCCAGGTGGTAGCAATGGAGGTTGTAAGAAGTAGTTAGACTTAAGATATACTTGGAAACTGTACAGATTGTAGACAGATGGATGTGGGCACCTAGGTTTGGGGCCTGAGTAATGAATGAGGCAGATGTTGGTCATATTTACTGAGATAAGAAATATTGGGCCATTAGCCATTAGAGCATAGATGATATTTAAAGCCACGGGACTGGGTAAAATCACCCTGGGGGATAATGTAAATAGAAAAGAGAACCTGGCAGAGCTCTGCAACACTCCAGCATTGGAAGTCCTGTTGGAGGACAGAGGAGACAAGAGTGAGGTCCTTGGAAGGCCAGAGAGGATGTGCTTCAAGCTCAGGGGAGGGTCTCCTGAGGAACAGGGGCACGTCTTCCACTGGAAAAGGGGGGAAGGCAAATTTCATGAATAGGGATGTAGGCAGGTGAGTGGATTTGGTGGCGGAAAGGAGGGTAGTTCCCATCTGATGGCATTTATCGTCCTTATGAACTAAAGTCTGGGTGTACCAGTTGAGTGTGAGTGTGAGTGTGTGGGAGGTACTGGAGATTTGAGAAGAGAGGATGTTATGAAACAGCTATAACTTGGAGAGGGGAGAATGAGTCACCGTGGGAGTGGGATACAACTGTCTGATAGTGTTTTGAGTCATCTGAGATTTGTAGTCACACATTGAAAGTGAGTCCAGTCAGTAAAATTTCTGAATTAATAATTAATTAATAACTTTCATTGAGAGAATGAAATGTCATAGTAACAATAATATGAACGGCTACCATTTCTTGATCATTTGTAATGTAGCATGCATCAAACTTTACAGAAAACTCACTTAACACTCTCAACCCCATGGATAGACAATATTATCCTTAATTAGCTGATGTAGAAACTATAGAGTTCAAAGAGATTCCGTGATTTGTTCAAGTAAAAGGACAGAATTCAAAGCTGAATCTGTTGACTTCAAAGCTCATATTCTTCACTAATATTTTATATTCTACTCAGACCATTGCCCTGACCAAGGCTTTGTAATTTCCCTGCCTTTTTTTTTTAAAGATACAATTTATTTTTAATTCTTATTTTTTATTGAAGTGTAGTTGATTTACAATGTCAGTTTCATGTGTACAGCAAAGTGACTCAGTTATACATATACATAATATATTTTCAGATTCTTTTCCATTAATCTCATTACAAGAAATTGATTCTATGTGCTATACAGTAGGTCCTCATTGTTTACCTATTTTGTATATAGTAATGTGTACTATTCATCTGTTAATCCCAAACTCCTAATCATCCCTGCCTTTTTAGAAGGCTGAAGATGCCTGTAACTCCAAGGGGAGTGGTGGGAGTAAATGGAGACAGGACTAAAAAAAAATCACCTGGGGTTTATTAAAAATGCATATAATTGAGGCTATAATTTACTCCGCTGTGATTTTTCTCTTTCAAGATTCTCCTTGGAGATTACTTAAATCCAATTGTGCCTGTTTATCCAAGTGGAAGCCAGGAGAGCCTGTGGATAAGGGAACAAGACACTGGAGAGGGAACAGGGTACAGGGTGTGATTTGCCCTCAGCCTCCAACCCCCTGAGGGACAGTCTTGAGTTCTGAAAAGGGACTAAAATGACTTCTACCAAGGAAACATTCTACTGTCTCCTTTTGGTTGAAATGGAGATGTGAGGGTTGGGAAAGAGGTTATCTGAAAACTCATGAGATTACCTGAAGAGAATGGAGAGATTTTCCTTTGTAATTGGACACCTACTGCACAGTCAACTCACTGTGCATTCTTGGCAACGGTACGTTTCCCCACATGACCGTGGTTACAGACTAAATGCAAGCTATGACAGGTCCTTTCAGTCACAACCACCAGAGCCAATGCCCCACTGAGTTTCCCTCATTTTAAAGAGCTGTCAGCCATACTCCTTGTTTCCCTCCCTCCAAATATTTTAGGGCCTGTTTTTTTTTTTTTCTTTTTTAAATCGAGGTAGTGGATGGAGAGCAGACAAGGATGGAACTGGATAGTTTCCAGATCTGATGGATGTGCATATAGCATTAATGGTATGAATGTATATCCCATGGAAAGTTGCGTTTATTCTGGGCCTCTCTGTTCTGGTAATATTTACCTACCATTTGCCATTAACCACCATAATGTTGCCATGTTAGCTTTTGAAAAATAACAATTTTTGACACCTGTGTTTAATACTTACGAAAGATCAGTTAAAACTCAGCATTTATTTTTTATAGAGCTATTTTTTTTTTCTCTGAGCCTTGTTTCAAGCAATTTGTATATTTTGACCACATGCTTTCTCACCTTAATAGTCATCATGAAACACGTTGGCTACGACGGGGCACCCTACTTGACACTGGGCGAGTTAACATCTCTCTTATACATGCACTGGGTTAAGCCCGTACGTATCTGGTCTTCTTCCCAGGAAAGAGTTTCAGCAATCACTTAGCATTCCACAAACACTGTTAAAACACCTACTGCCTAACACGGTGTTAGATGCTCGAGTTACAAAGAAAGGTAATAAATGGTCATTGTTCTCGAGGAGTGGAAAAAGACGAGTATATCAAGTGTTCATAGAGGGTAAAATAGCTCTGTCCGAAGGGTGGACTGGAACAAAAGGAAGAAACACACAACCAGAACGTTCTGGCCTTTCTAACGGGAGACAGTGCCACTGACCATCTCTCACTCTGACCCCTTGTGATTAAATAGGGCTCGGCAGAGAGCATATTGGCTGGTACCAGAAAACCAGGATCAGGATGCAAGCTTGGCAAGTTTTGTAAACTCATTGAGCCCAAATTTCTTCACCTTCAAAAGAAAGCTTATTGCAAGGGAGGCGACGTTGTGAAGTCCCTAAGGAGTAAGGCTTTGCAGCTAGGCTGCCTGGATTCAGCCAGGTGACCTTGGGCACGTTTTTTAATCTCTCAAATTCACAAGGAAAAGATTATCTTAATCTTTTGCAAACTCCTTCAGTTTCCTTCATTTGTAAAATGGGGACAATAATGCTTTCTATCTTATTGGTTTTGGTGGATTCAGTGATTGGAGTGCATGGAAGAGTGCCTGGTACATTGTAACTGGTCAATAAATATTAATGATCATTATGACTATTACTAATATTATATCTTCCTCATAAAGCAGTTGAAAATTAAATGAAATAATGTATGCAGAGTAGCTACCACTGTTCCTAACACCTAATAATCACTTACTAAATGCAACAAATGAAACTAAATGAACTAAATGCAGCATACTCACTTTTCTTTCATCAAATCTCTGCCTTTGACTTCAACAGAGGGAGCTTTTAAAATGTTAAATCAGACAGAGCACAGTTCTCCAGTGGCTCCTTGGCTCACTGAAAAGAAAAACCGAAGTCCTCAGAGCAACCTGCAAGTCCCTAAATAATCAAGCCCCGTCCGCCACCCACCCTGCCACCCCCTCCAACCTCTTGGTTTACCACTCCATGCCTCACTTACCTGCTCAGCCACACGGGATCTGGGCTGTTATTCACAGACTCTTATCTCTGATCCTGGCTGTTTCCCGTCCCTGGAAGGCCCTCCTGCCCCCAGATGCTGGCTTTTTTTCCTTGCTCAGGTTGCATTTCCAGTGAGGCCATCTCCTGTTCTGCTGTCCCCCTACTCTGCTTTATTTTCTGCTTAGGACATTGTTACCTGATATACCATGTATTTTAACCTATTTATCTAGCTCTGTCTTCCTTCACTAGAAGGTAAAGTAACTTTTATATTAAAAAGTCTATAGTTTGCTAAGCATATCTGTTTAAATACCTGTCAATGATTATTTACAAAAACTGACTACAATCTGGGCCTTGAAGCAAAGGCTGACAAATTTCAAATTCTTCTCACACAAAACACAACTTAAAATTAAAAGTCAACAATAAAAGACAAGCGAAAGAATTCTTATGTACTTGGAAGGGAGAAATTAAATTGTATATTACAAATATTTATAAATAAGAAGATTTAAAATATTACATATCAAAACATGAGAGGACCAGCAAAAGTAGTTTTTAGAAAAAAATACAGCCTTAAGTGCTTGTTTTAGGAAAGAATAAATCAGCTGTAAAAAATTAGAAAAAGAACAGAAACAAATTTAAGAAATAATAGAGTTAACAGCAAAATTAATGGTTTAGAAAATAGAAAATATGATTTAAATAGGATCTACAAAATCAAAGCTGGTTCTTTGGAAAGACTATGAAAACAGATAAACCTCCAGCAAGATTGATAAAGAAAATGAGAGATAGCACAAATAAATAATGACAGCAATGGAAAAAGAAAATAACTTTATATCCAGCAAAACTGATAAAACATAATAAAAAATACTTTGGTTACTTTTGTGCCAGTGAATATGAAAACTTAGAAAAACTATACAAACATTTAAAGGCAGTTCAAGAATTCACAAGACTGACAAAGTAATTGAACATCTTCCCATAAAGAAAACACCAGACGGTTGATGGGTGTGTTGTACAAAATTTGCAAGGAAAAGTTTATTCTAGTCTTTTGCAAACTCTTTCAGAAAAATAGAAAAAAGAGGGAATGTTCCCTTCATATACTGTGAGTCTAATATAACCTTAATAACAACCAGACAAGGATTATATGAGAAAAAAATTACAGGCCAATTTTACTTATAAATGTAGATTTAAAAATTCTAAACAACTATTAGATACATCACAATCAAGTTGGATTATCTCAAGAATGCAAGGCTGATATAAATTTAGAAAATTCTAGAATGTCATTCATCAGAAGAATAGATTAAAGGAGGAATACATTGAAGGAGGTATAGCCTATATATTTTTTTTCTCAGAAATTTGATGCTATCCCAAGGAATATTTGGAAAGGAAAAAAACAATGAGTTGTTTGAGTTTATGAATAAAGATCATTTCTTCAGTTTTGCAGGGTACTCTATTCATAGACACTCAATGTTTCAAAGTTTGTCTGGCTCTGTTACTAAGCTGTTCTTTTATCACCTGGCAGAATGACAGAGTTAAAAAAGAAAGAAAATCAAACTTTCATAGTTTTGTTCTTGAAAGATCCTATTTACTAAGCCTGCCATGGGAACAGCTTTATTTTCTTACATGGTGGGGCTTTCCCATGTTATTTCTTGCAAACGTTGCAAGAAAAATTTTAAAAGGCACTATTTTATCACTAAGTTTGGTGGTCAGCTTCTACTCCATTCTTTTATCTTGTAATTCATCATTTTAAAATAAAAAATTGTTTATTATATAGCATGACGTGGTTTATTTATTTTTTAGGGACTAGGATAGTTTATGATCGAGCTTGCTTTGCCAGAATAAAGTAGGAATACAGTAAAGTGAAATATTTATTGAGCCTAACATATGACAGGCACCAGGTTAAATGCTCTACAAATATTGACTTGTATATTCCTACAAGATTTCTTATCCTTAAGAAGTGAAGAAACTGGCCGATGGTCACTGTTTCCAGCTAAGAGTGTTAAGGGAACTGAAACTGAGTTTTATCTGACTGTAACAATTAGCCTTTTTCTGCCAAACATAGGGGAGTGGAAATGGCATACTGAGACATTTTCTTGATAATCCGAGAAATTCTCTATTTTCTTTCTTTCGTGGTTTTTGTTTTTGTTTTTTATTTTTCACTTAGGTATTTTTTAGGTATGGGAACCTTAACCAGATCATTTCTTCAGTTTTGCTGGGTACTCTATTCATAAATCAAAGGTTTTATTGAATTACACATAAATTCCCATTTTGATAAGCTCATTTAGCATCCATTACAATTTATGGTAATTTGTGGCAGGAGTTTGGTTTGATATCGAAGGGCATTGGTGAGTTTTTGTAGTAGAGGGAACTTATTTGACCTCTATGTCTGATCTGTGAGAAGAACTAAAGGTGAGGGAATTTTTGTTTGACTTCATAGAATCTTCTAGATCTTTAAAGCTCCTCCCATTGTATTCCATTCTATCCATTTTCTCTTGACCTTTCATACTCAGCCTATCAATTATTTAAAATACGGCCTTAATAGCTCATGGAACTCCTCTGCCTCTTTACCATGGACCCACCCTATCTGAGAAAGCCCTAACTCTGGAAACCCTAAAAAAAACTACATCTGCTGCTATTCTATTCAGGCAGCTCGACTGTAAAGGGAAAAATTTTCCCAGTCATACAATTGTCTCCTCTGTAAGTTTATGCTTTGCACATTTGCTGGCACGCAATACTGCTTACCAAAGTACTTCTCACTGGAGCCAGAATTCGCTATCCGACTCTTTTCTTTCTTCAGAAACTGTCCAGTAGCTTCATTTTCTACTCAGGGTTCAGTTTATTTCTTCTCTACTCACTAACAGAAAAGAATTTCCCTTTCTCTCTCTCTCTTTTTTTTTTTTTTTTTTTTGGAAAATATGGAGGTCTTTAGATCATCATTAGATTCATGCTTTAAAAGACTGACTTTGCTATGCTGTTCATGTTTCCGTCCCGGTTAGCTGCTTACATCTGTTTTTGTTTTCAGTGACGTATTCCAAATACAGAATCATCCATGGAAGAACAGTAATGACCAAGGATGTTTTCTTTCTTTCTTTTTTTTTAGGAAGCTGTGTTATTATTTCTAGTCATTTGGATTATCCCCAGTTCTCAGTGATTCAAAACTCATTTTAAATGGATTAGTAAATACATACACAAAGTCCCTTGATATTTTATAATTAAGGGTAGCTAGGCTGGTGAATGTGGCCACATTCTAATTGTTTTATTTACTATTATTTTATAATATTTAGAAAATAATTAATTTTCAAGTGTCTGTTTGCTAGTATGCTTGGTTGTGAGTGTAGATAAATGTTTTACCACTTATTATGATTAACGTGACTCTTTCTATAAGATCGTATTGAGTAGGTCCAAAATAATTCAGTACATCTCAACTGCTGTCACTGACCTGTTCCGCCTTGTGTTGGCACCTACACTGGTCTTACCTCATGAACACCTTAGGTACTCCCAGTGGCCTTAGGTGATAACAACAATGGAATTTTCAGACATCAGGATGATTACACATACACAAACAGCCCACATGCCCACACACAAAGACATATATTTTAAATGCAAACTAAAATAGTGTTGTTAAATTTATGAGCTGGGGCAGAGAATATATCTTGTGCCTTTTTGTATGCCTCAGAGGGCCTAATGCAGACGTGTGAATATAGTATATACTCTATACTTGGACAAATAAGAAAGGTTATGGGCATCAATAATGCATCTAGACACTGAAGCCAGGTGCTTGTGGACACTTCTTGGCTTGACTGCTCCGTAGCCGTGTGATCTTGAGCAAATGTTATAAACTCCATGAGCCCCAGTTCCTCAGTCATTAACTGTGGATAGTAATTTATATTCACCTCATAAAATGTTTGTGAGCATTCGATGAATTAATACACAGAGGTACTCAAAATTGCACCCAACACACAATAAGCATTCAATTAATATTAGCTGTTATCGTTCTGAGCAGACACGCTAAAGTGGAGTCTTGCCTTTTAATGCTTTTCTAAAACTGTTACTCCAGAGTGACCTGCACAGAAGGATGGCTCAGCGACGTTCTCAGCGAGGAGGGAAGGGTGAAACCAGTGGGGGCGCTCCAGCTCAGCTCCTGACGCATAGTGGTTTTTTTCCTCCCTTCTTCTCCCCTGACCTGCCATGGCCTTCCCCTCAGGTCTCTTTCTGACAGATGCTATTCTTATTATTGTGTTATGAATGGCTTTTTAGCACGCTCATCCCACAACTTGGATCTCAAGTCATCTCCTGTTCCTTGGATCTCTCATCTTCATTTATGAGAAAACCTTGATTCTGTAAACAAATAAACCTGAATTCAAGCCCTGGCTCTGCCACTGCATCTCCTCAGTATTTATTTGCTCATCTGTGAAAAAAGGGGACCCTCTAACCTACATTTCAGGGTTGTTGAGAGGATGAGGGCGATTTTATGCTGTGCCCATTATAGTGCCCAGCACGTGTGGGTGATCAAACTATATCCCTGTGTTTCCTTCTTTCCAGGAACGGACTTACCTCATTTTATATTTTCCTGTTTTACTTTATTTCTTTTAAAAATTGAAAGGAAACTCTGACTTTGAACAAAATCTTTTCTGCAGTATTTCAAATTTTCAGTTTCTAAAAAGAGCTTGAAGTGGTTTTGAATCCTCTGGCTGCTTTTAAAGACTGTGCTACAGTCCCAGGGCCTACAGAATATAAAACTCTATAAAACATCAGTTTTTCCCCTCAGAATAAACCTACAATTTATAATTTTCATGTGAATTACTATTTGAAAGCATTAATCATCTCATTTCTTACATATATTGAATAGTGAGTACGAAGTTCTCAGGTCACAGATCTGAAAATTTAAGGAAATAATTTTATTTTTCTGAAACAACGTAGTTGCTCTCTCAAAAATCCCCTCTCATCTCAGCAGTCAATAAAATAATCAAGTTAGGGTCTTTTCTGCTTTACTTTTTCTCTGATGCAGAATTTGATTTCCAGAAGCTTGTGGTATTGTGTCTTCCGATGGGGATGGTTGAAGGGTCTCTGGCCCATGACCGCCTGCTGTGTTCATGTTGGCTCCCACAGATATGCACTAGTCCTTTGAGACGTGCAGACCTCCGTGTCGGCATCCACAGAGGGATGTGGTGTGATCTCTGCTGCTTGCCTCTCACTACGGAATCCTCTTCACTAGGTCTGTGAGCTCCTCACCAATTTCCTGGCTAGTTTCTGCAGCCTTTTCCAGAGCATAAGAAAATTAACTCCGGTCGTGCATTGCTATTGGGCTTCAGAAAGTTCCATAGGACCATCTCAGGCTCTAACTGCCCTCTTCAATTTACACAACCACCTCTGCCACTGAGCTTGGTGGTAGAGGAAATTCCTGTTGCCTTCAAGAATCCTCTGTGATCTTGCTGTTCAAAGTGTGGGCTATAGACCAGCCGCATTGGGATTGTCCGGGAGCTTGTTAGATGCGCAGAATCTCGGACCCTGTTTCAGATCTACCCAATCAAAAGTGCATTTTCACAAAATCTCTAGGTGATTTGCATCCACATTAAAATGTGCAAAGCACTTATTAATGAGATACAGCACAGAGTTTCAACTTAGCCTCAGGACCCTGATTTAGCTAAGGGTTCTATTGCTTTTCTTTCCCTCAGGAGCTAACTATTTGGAAGGAGGGAAGGGAAAGTATAGCCTGGGAACACTTCCTAGAGATCTACACCAATGTCTTAACAATCTTGTTTCCCATCCCTATTCAAACTCTTTCCTTACCCCAGAAAAAGTTTTAAACTATCTCCTCTGGGAAGGGAAAATGCCCAGGAAATACTTGATTGAATCCTTATATCATGTAACTGGACATTTTTAGTTGAAAAGCCAAGAATTTGATATCTTAATATTTTGATCTGTGCTGCAACTTTCTCCCCTTCCCTTCTTTCTCACCCACTTCTTGGGGCAACGGGACAACCCATTCTAGTGGCCTGGATAGGAGAGTTTCAGGGAGAGGTAACACTTTACAGAATCATCCTGTGATACAGAGATTTTATTCAGATTTTTAAATACTTCAGTCTCAATTGGACCTGGGTTTTCTGGAAACCCAAATTACATTTCTGAGATGCAGTTCATGCCATCATATTGAAATTCATTCTACTAGCCTTTATTTTCCTGACAATAAAGTTTAATAGAAATTTGTGTTCAGATAGTGAATATTGGGCAAGTAAACTCATGCAAGTAACTTAAACCTCTTTCATCTTCAATAATCTGGTTTGGTGTAATATGTAATATGTAATGATGTTTCAAGTTACATGAGTTTTAGTCCCTGAAATCTCTTTGGACCCCTCAAGGGCGAGCCCTGCCTTCCCCGAGTGCTAGATATTTACATCTAGGACAGCATTTAACACTCTGCTTGCTATATCCCTTGTTGGACTACCAGCTCACTGAGGTCAGGCTGAGTGTCTTTTTCACTGCTGCATCCCCAGTGCCTAGCTCCTGGCTCATAAAAAAGTACAAAAACTGCTTGGATGAAACAAATGAACAAAGTCACTGATATTATTCACACCTTTCCTTCACCTACCCTCAATACATACAAAGAAAGTAAGTATAAAAAGTGTTGCAGAGGTCTTTTAGTCCAATCACCGACTCAGAGGAAGAATCCTATATATAGAATCTCTACAGAGAGTCAAACTTTTGCTAAAATATTTCCAGAAGAGGGAATATAATTAGCTTTTTCCATTTATGGGTATTTCATATTTTTAGAAAGCACTTTTTAAGTTGAATCGAAATCTGCCTCCTTGATTCTGTCTGCCTTTTTGGAGTTTAATTGGTTCACATTTCTATAGTATAATTCTCCAAATTTGTTTAAAAGATACAAAATTAAAAAGATTTAAAAAAAGGTAAGGACAGTTTATCCTGCATAGAGATCACCATCAGCTGAGGTTTCTGCTTTTTCCTCCAATAAAATATACAGGTCTTGCTTTCGAACTCAGGTATTCACTGAAAAGTCAGAAATGGAATAGGACAAGGATGCTGGTAGGTTTGGCCACCACATTCAAGGAGGGGAGGTCGCCTTGAGTCTGAGCCTTGTCTTTGTGGTGAGAGCAGCATTGCTTAGGTACTTTGTGCTACACGTAATACATCGTGGGATGAGGATTCATTCCTGGTTGTGATAGCGTATGTTAGAAAAATGCTCATCAAAATTTCTCCGTGTTTTTTGCTCTGTCCCCATATTGCTACTGCCTATTAGTTGTCATTGGCACCTCAAATCCTATGAAAGGCCAAAATTACCGTGTCTTCTTAACCAGGGTCTTCTACCAGCTACTCTACTTTTGACACTGTTATTCACACAGGCTTATAAAATAGGGGGTTAACTTATTCTGCTCATTCCCCCATCCCATCAGCCACCCAGTCATGCACATTTCTCTCTGTAGTGGTTCTCACATCTCCTTCTTCCTCTCCAGGGATGCTGACAAATGGCCGTCACTGGACCATGTGATTCAACACCTGCTTCCCTTCCTCACTCCAGCTTCTATTCCATTTTATTCCAAAAGACATACCACTGTCATAGTAATTTTCCTTAAACTCCTCAGCATGTCGCCTAATTGAAAACCTACAGAGTGTGATGTTCTACTGCATCAGATGCTAAATTCCTCTGCTTCCATCTCAAGGTCCTTCTTCAACACCACTTCAAACCATCCAGCTTTATTTTAGCTACTGCCCCTCCCCATCCACCCTGCCCCCCTCAAACTCCAGGTCCACTCTTGTCGGCACCCTTTCTCCCTGCAACCCACCTGCACCTCCACCCACCCACAATCATGCTACATTTGCATTTGTATGATCTCCCTCCCCTGGGCTAATTTTAAAGCCCACCTTAACTCCTGTTTCCTCTATAGATTTTTGTCTTAATTATTCCAGGCTTTATTCATCTCCTTCCTTCTTTCCCCTCTATGATTTTTATTGTGAGTTATAAACAAAAGTAAATGAAACTTATGTGTACAGTTTAACAAGTGGTTGTTAAGAGGACACCCAGGTCACCACCCCTCAGATGGGAAATAGAATATTCTGGAACCCTGGGAGCCCTCCCTCTGCTCCCTTATATCCCTTCCCAATGAATTTTATGGCACTAACAGTCTGTACCTCATAATTTAGCACTTACAGTGATTAAGTACCATCCTGCTTTGCCTTGTGGCTTAAATGTGTTGATTTTATTCCTCCTACTCAACTGTAGGCTCTTGGAGGGCAGGGGTTCTATAGGTTCTTCTTCAGAATACCCCGCAGTGTTCCAGGCATTGCTAAGCAAATAATGCATTCAGTAGATACTTGCTCACTTGACTACAGACTAAGGAAAAAGCAACACTGAGAACAAACAATATGTATGTTTATGTCCAAGAGTTAACATCGTGATATCTCTCACAATCAGGCTAACTTTAGAAAATGGCATAATTCTATTTTGTCAGGTTCTTGCCCACATCTTGTGCTCCCTGGTTTCAGTTTTCTTTTCCTTGATGTGGCACTCAGCATTTCTGGAGATTTCTCGGGGAATTTCCAGTCTTGCAAAGCAGAATGTAGAGGAATGCCGTGTCAGTGAATAGAAGTCCATAGCAACACTACACAAACACCAGTGATTCTCTCTCCTATTTCAGTCAAAGAACTGCTGTAGTCACAAAACAGGCTTCTCTCCTCCACTGCACAGTTCTTTTTCTCATTAAAAAACTTTGTATTGCATCCAAATGTTTTTAGAATTAAATGCCTTAGCAAATGTTAGTAACATTCCCTATCTTACAGGTTTGATCACACAGGACTTCTAACAAGGATTCCATGCCAGGAATAGAGAAGAAAAGATACACGTATAATAAACAAATATGGAAATAGTAAACACACATACTGACAAAAAGTAGTCTCTGAAGGAGCTCTCTGTGTAAGTAAAATATTTGACTCAAGGAAATAATGCAGTGTAAACATAAAAGATGTTTACAGTATGCCAATGATGGTACTAAGAAAAATAGTATATATATTACAAGACCATAATAATTCTAATACTTGGTGAGACCTATAAACCACTGAGATGTTGGATTAAATATGTATTCTTGTAAAGGAGGATCTGATTTAGCAGCAGAAGGAAGGAAATCCACTTTTTTGTCTTATCCTAGAACTTCTGGGGCAAAACTTCATTGTACTGCACAATTATTTCTGGCTTGGGTTAATTATAATGAGACACTGGAGTTGAGCAGGAAGGAAATCCACACTTATTGAAATGGCTTATTTACAATAGCTTAGTCCATGAAAAGGCCAGTGAAATATCTATCAGCCAGGATAATAAGTGACAAGAAATAACATGTGACCCCTGCACCCCAATGTTCACAGCAGCACTATTTACAACAGCCAAGACATGGAAGCAACCTAAATGTCCATCCACAGATGACTGGATAAAGAAGATGTGGTATATATACATACAGTGGAATATTACTCAGTTATAAGAAAGAATGAAATAATGCCATTTGTAGCAACATGGGTGGACCTAGAAATTATCACACTGTAATCAAGTCCAAACTCATTCTGCTCACTGCATGACAGGCCAATAAATTGGGAGATGAATTGTTGGGGCAAGGAATAATGACTTTATTTGGAAAGTGGCAGACCAAGAAGGTGGCAGACTAATGTCCTGGTGGACCATCTTCCCCAAGTCAGAATTCAGGCTCCTTTTACACCAAAAAGGGGAGAGGGCAGGCTTGGTTGTTGCAAACTTCTTGGTGTAAGAATTCTTTGTTCCTGGAATCATTTGTTCTTGTAGCTGTGCACGTGGGTCAGATCATGGTGTCCCTGTAAACCTCTGAAAAACAGACATTATTTTCCATTCTGCAACTTGTCATCTTTGTATGAATGGAAAGTGTTAATAGCCTGAAAGGTCAGAGCCTTGAGAATAGGCTCTCCTGTATATTTTAGGCTCTAGGCAGCATTCTTTTACAAAAGGTGCAGAACGGGCAAGACTACGCCTAGGGAACAGAGCCCAGGGTTAAAGTCAAAGGAACAACTCCAACATGGCGTCAGAGTTGTTCTTTTCTATTACAATACTAAGTAAAGTCAATCAGACAGAGAAAGACAAATATCATATGATACTACAGATATGTGGAATCTTAAAAAACATGATACAAATGAAATTATTTACAAACCAGAAATAGGCTCACAGATATAGAAAACAAACTTATAGTTACCAAAGGGGAGAAGAGGGGGGAGGGATAAATCGGGAATTTGGGATTAACAGACACATAGTACTATATATAAAACAGATAAACAACAAGGACCTAGTTTGTAGCACAGGGAACAATATTCAGTATCTTGTAATAACCTATAATGGAGAAGAATCGGAAAAAGAATACATATTTATATATGTATAATATGTATGACTGAACTACACCTGAATCTGTAGTGGCTGCTGAGAGTGTAGTATAAGGAAACTTTATAAGGAGATTTCCACTTCCAGTTAGAATTTAGCTAGTTGTGAATGAACTCTGCTCCTATAGTAACAACAGGGGAAAAAACCCAAGCAAAATAAAAAAAATCATACTCTTCTGTGGGGCTAGACAAGAAAGAGGGACAGAAGGAAGCCTTAAAGAACTAAACTGCAGAGGGATATGGGTGCCACCTATTTGATTGGGAGCTGTGGCTGCCTCCACACCTGGGTTGGGGGGGAGGTACCTGTTCTGTGTCTAAATGGATGCAGAAGCTGGCCTGTCATAGATGGAGAAACAGCATGACTAAGGGTAAATCAGCTAGGGCTTGCCTAAATGACAGAATGGAATAATGAAATAGAATGCCTTATCTGGAAGAGCCTCATATACTAAGCAAATTGCTAGGTTTGACAATTCTCTATAACCCCACTCTGAATTTGTGCTGAGAACACAGTGGGTGTTGAGGAGGTGAGAGTGTAGTCCTTAGCATTCTTGTGGTAATTAGATTCTGGGGCTCTGCCCAATTAAGTCCAAAAAGTGAACCAAATATATCTTAAAATGCAGCACAATTGACTGCCAGCTTGACTATCAATGAAATAAAAAAGGCAGAGAGAGGCATGGGAGGATGTAAGTTGGACTAATCACAAATGAGCTCTAAAACAAAAACAGAAACAAAAACAACCCCCTGCAATTTCTGATATAAAGAACTGAAAAATGTAATATTTGAAGTTAAAATGTTATTGGACATGTTTAAAAGCAGATAGATCATTGCAGAAAAAAATTAGTGAACTTAGAAAAAAGTTAATAGAAATTATCTAAACTGGAGAAGAGACATAAAATGATTTTAAAAAACAAACAAAGGGTCAGGAATTGTAGGTTAATATCAGATGGTCTAACATGCATCTAATTGGAGTCCCAGAAAGGGAGGGGAGAGACAAGGCGACACAAAAGATACTTGAGGAAAGGGAAGTCATACATTTTCCAAATACAATGAACTAATATATATTCACTCTGGGTGGTTGGCATATAGGTGTGTTATATTAATATGCATTTTTATTTAATTTTTAAACTTTTAATATTAAAGAGGTCAGTGTTTAAGAGGTTTTGGAAACAGACTACTGGTGTTTGAATCTCTTCCATAATTACTAGTGGCATTCCTTAGGCAAGTTTCTTTAGCTCTGTAAGCTCTACCTCCCTCATCTGAAAGCTGGGTATAATAGCAGGGTCACTTCACAGAGAGCATTGTGAAATGATACATATTAAGTTTTTAGCAGTGTTCCCGGTGCCTAGAAAGAACTCAATAAATGTAAAATTCCCCTCCTCCTCCTTTTTCTCTTCTCTGTCATCACCTAGGAAATTTTCAGGGAGCAGTCATGTCCATGCCCAAAGACCAAGTTCACATCTGATACAGAAAACTGTAACACTTTTTCCTGATCACCCTAATTCAGGACAAAGTTGCTTCAAATACATCATAAATGAGGTACTGTATATGCATCATCCTCCAGAGAGGGTGAGCCAGACTACAGATGCGAGAGACTGGAATAATCAGGTCTGTCCATATCTGAAGACTTACCCTCCAGCCAAGCATACCTCTCTGCTGAATGTACCACAAGGCTGGAAAATGGTGCTGAGCAGCTAGCCACTCAGTGACTAAGCTTCTGTTCTGGACAGAAAGCAGAACAATTCAAGTAAACGTTCTAGGATATCGTGGCTTCCAGTTTCCTTCCTAAGCAACTTTCGCATTCGGTTTGCCTTTCTGGAAGAAAAATACACTGGAAGGATGTCTGCTTGGGCAGTCTAGACCAACTCTGGGCCCCTCCCTGATAACCAGTCATCTTTTATATTTGGACTATTTTTCTCTGTTACACCATCTGGCATCTCTCCATGTGGAAAAATAAGGCTGATTTTCTTGCAGGCACAGCCTTAACATTTTATGCCATTTATTTTGGTTGATTTTTAATTTCTTTATTAGGAAAATCTAAATGTCTTCTGAAAATCCAGAAAATTTCAATCTGTTCTTTTTTTTTTTTTTTCAGATTATTTCTTAAAATGTCAAGGGACAGCAGTTACAGTTTTTACTCTTGGAGAAACCACTGTTTATACCCTTTTAAGTTAGAGTTTATTGCTACTTTAGGTTGTGATCTTTAGACCAGTTTATCAATTCAAACATTTAAAAATGTATTTAGTTAACAAACTGACCAGACACCTTTCTTGGTGAGGGGATACATTAACGAGTACAACGAAAACATGATGAACATGAACTTGCCTTTGTTGAGCTTACAGCCTAATGAGGAAGAACAAGAGCAGAAAAACACCACCACTGAATTGAAGACAGCAGCCTACGAGTGACGGCAGAACCAGCACCCACAATCGTGTAAGGTAAAATCCTTGTAACAAATACAAATATCTGTAAAATCTCCTCTGACTGAACCCTGACCAATGCAAGTATTGAGCAGGGGTCCACAGGTGCTCCTTACCTGACAAACTCTAAGCAAGGCAGGAAGATGCACACAGGGAAAAATGATAGGTTTGCTCCTTCACAAAACTGGCTGAAGTAGACATTGAACATGCAGCTGTAGCAGGGACTGGAATAAAAGGGTTTGAAGTAGTACGCAAGAGGTGCCTGGCACAACATTCTATAACAAAAAACATATATTGGATGCTAGGGAACTACTCAATTCAATTGGGGGAGGGTATATCAAGGGAAAGATTCATGGGTCTCTATCTCTGGAGAATAACGTCCTCAAATAAATGTCAGCACATTTGTCATAGTAATTGTAACATTCTGGTTTTATCATTATAGCTTGTTCCTTACCTTGGAATATGGTTTCAATATCCATATTTGGTAAGGAGACCAATGCTTCTGCGGCTGTAAAAAATAAAACCTGTCGACGTGAAATTGGAATGGATTCAAATGTTCTTAGTTTGGTCTGTGAAACATCAAATCCATAAAATCAACAGCATAGGCCCTTTTGGAGTTTCCACAGATAGGATGTCTTTTTTGTTTTCTGCACAGCTTCCCAGCACTTCTCTCATAAATGAAGGTTTTAACGCTGTATTTGTATTATAACTCTCATCTTCTTTTTCTCTTCTTAACTTATCTTTAGCAACAGGAGGGAATTTTGGGGGCTGTAATAGATGGAAATCAAAAAAAGTAGACTAGGCTTAGCACATATTCATAGTGATGTGTGCAAGGTTTGCAAAATTCTTGCTTGGGTTTTGTCTGCACATAAATATTTATGACATAAACCAATGTGTACTGTAAACAACTGTTTTTATACTATTAAAAAGAGACTATGAAATCAAGTCTTTCACTAACTAGCTTTGTGTCATTGGGTAAATAATGTAAACTCTCTGGGCTTCGGCTTCTTTTATACCTAATAAGATGTTTTGGTTAAATAAGCTTTCTTCTATTTCAAAAATTCTGTTGTTTAGGCTTTCGTTTTGCAATGAAATTTCCAATCAACAAAGAAACCCAGAAAAATATCAGCAAAAGTAACATGATTTCAATTATTATTACTACTGAGTTTCAAATTTCATTGGTGTTAAAAGTTTGATTTTAATGGCATTTTGTTAATGGGGTTGCTTATTTTCTCAGCAGCGGGAAAAAGTAACATCCAAATGCTTATACTAGACATATTGTTTTTAGATTTTTATCACTTAAAAGCAGCAGGAAAAAGATTCCTTTTTATACCATCTAAAGGAAATGAAACAATTCCCTTCCAGTAGCAATAAATCAGCTAAGTGAAATTTTCTACACACCACACCCCGAGAAGAGTACCTTGAAAGAAACATCAAAACCCTTTTAAAATACTTTTGGCATCAAAACCCCCATTTTTCTTGGGAAGTTCCCCTGATTCATGAAATTCAAAAAGTCTAAAGAACAGGATCTGATGAAAATTGAAAGAAAAATCCCCTAATAATTGTGTTTAACAATATTGTAAAAGAACAAAGTTTAAAATCTTAGAGGGTGAGTTAGATCAGATGTGAGACATTCCCAGACCATCTTCTTTGACTCGATTGCTATCAGATATAAAAATAAATTCAATTCAGTATTCAGGAAGGGCTGCATTTCTCTGTGTAAAATGAAAGCTATTCATACTCTCTGACAATCATGAAAGAGAAGAATGAAAGATAAAGAAGGTGAAGAGGAGGGAAAGAGAAATATTGACTATCTTCGCCATCAGTGGCACCACCATCTATTAAACTTCCGTTTCCCAATCTCTACTGAATATTTCACATACATGATACTTCATGTGCATGGGTGGGTAGCTCAGCTTGAGGCTAGTCCATCCACTTAAGCAGATCAGTTGTGTCTGAATAGATTTGGGCAAATCTATTTTCATGAAAGTGTTCCCAGTGTTTAGATTCTTGTCTCGTTGCAGAAAAAATTCAGAGATAGGACTCGGAGGTTAAGAAAGTGAGGCTTTATTAAGGATGGATAGTACACTCTCAAGGGGAGAGCGGGCAGGCTCAGGTGAGCAGCTGCCCTGAGTTTCTTTGGCAAGTTGGTTACACAGAGTGTAAAAATAAATGGGCAGAATATTCAATTGGGAGGGAGGGGTTTGGAGTCATATTCCCTGATTTTCATCCCAACTCTACCTTCCCAAGGGAGGAGGGATTTTTGTCCTTACTTAGTCTGGATCGTAAGTGTCATGGCGTCAGTGCATGATGGGTACTTCTAATCTGCAAGGCTAATTGTATTGAAATGAGGGCATAATGAGCAAAATGTTACATTAGGACATTGGTGATTCCTGCCTTTTCCCACCTTTCTTTGTCATCTCCAGGCCACTTGTCACCCCAAAATGTGTGATCTCTTATCAGTTCAGAGGTTCCTGCTTTTCTTTGTTTGCCCAGGGACCCTTGTTTACACTACATATGTTTCCTGCATTTGGCCCGGGCCCCTCCTTTTTGCCCAATTCCTACCATTTGGCCTCTGTCCCCCTTTCTCTGCTCACATCTAGCTATATGACTGCTCTAACAAAAATGCTGAGGATCGCCGAGAAAACAACTAGCTGTAAGGAAAGGAGGAACCAGCTATCACTTGCCTAATGCAATAGCAAAGCCTTAGTCATCAGAAAAGAGGAGAGAGAAGCGTTTGCTCACTCCTCAAGTGACTTCTGCATCACTTGGATTGACGCCTTGCTCGGGGGCCCTGTCTGGGTCAGGAGAGAGAGCCAAGTGAGGGTGAGAGGGTGTGCCCTAAAAGAGCACTTCCACTAAAGGTGTATCAGAACTCCTTTAATGCAGTGTAACATAAAATGAGGGAGAGCAACATATCCTCTATGTACCACAATCCAACAAATAGTTTTAGCACATTGAGGGAGAAGTGTGTAGCAGGTGTCTACAGAGCTCTTTGGTGGGAGGCAGCAGGTGCTTGAGAAGTAGCAGTGGGATCAGCAGGATGTCCTGTGATAACTGATTTGATATATTCAGTAGCATTTCTGGAAATTCACTGTGACTTCCAGAAAGTATGTAGGCAAAAACATGGGTGTATCTGTCAGGAGAGGCTAAGTGGTCATAACAAACACATCACTTCTATTTACAAGCCAATGATCAGAAGTCCTAGAGCCTTGCCCAGCAGCAAGTGGGCTGTGGGGGAGGAGATGGTGTCTCTGTCACCATAAAGGGTGGATGCTGTAGGAAGCAAGTAGGTGAGGGCAAAGCTAGTGTAATATACTGTTAATCTGACCTCGTTCATTCCCACATACCAGTGAGACCAAGGAAAATGGTCTATATGCATAATACTTTGATTTAATCCATATGACAGTCAGAGGAAACAGATTCAGAGATGCTAAGTAACTTACTAGAAGTCACACAGCTGTTCAGTTGTCCTTGACTCCAAGACTTTTTTTATTATTATTATTATTCCATGTCTGTCACTAAGCTCTATGCTTTAAAATAACTCCAAACATTTACTGAGTTCCTGCTCCATTCTTTACTATTTTATTAAGTTTTTTCATTACAACCCAGTGAGGTCAGATTGGTATTATCCTCAACAGGCTCAGAGAAGTCAAGTAACATGATCTAAGTCACAAAGCCTGAAAGAAGAGATATGGCTTGAGCCCAGATTTTCTGCCTTCAGGTGGAGGGCTCTTTTCAGACGATTGTACCCAGAAAGGTTAATAATTTGTCCAAGGTCACACAACTAGCAAGCAACAGACTGGAATTTGAAGTCAAATCACACAGCTCCCAGTCTGATCCTTTTTGCATCATAATGCCTCTCCTTAGTGACGCAGACACTCCATTTATACCTGTCATCAGTGTCATCAATCTCAGGCTGTAAACTTGGTTCACTGCACACTACTGGTTCATTCAGTGACTGCTACTCTGGAGAATAATAGCTTCTAATAAAAACTTTATTTTTCATTTGAACAAGTCATTGAACATCTCTAAAGCAGAACTCCATTATTCTTCACAAATTGAACAGAAATAACTTTTCCATTAATTGTATTAGACATTAAGGATGCAAGTCGAATGCTTAACTCTAACTCATGGGATGTTTTTGAGGCAGAATATACAGAGAAAAACCGAAACAATGTCAGAGGGCATCAGTTGAGAAGGAAAGCAGGTAAAAGCATAACAGGAAAAAAAAAAATTTAAAGGAAGTAGATACTAAATACTGACTAAAGGTTGAGCACAATTATTTTTTCTAAATGTATGTCATGAAAAATGGTAGGAGGCAGATCCTACGGTAAGAAGGTATTAGGGTGTAGATAGAATCAAAGCAAGGAGGGAAAAACTAGAGAAAGTCAAAAGAGTTGTCTGAATGTCAACTAATTTATAGGTTATTTTCATCCGCAAAATCCAGCCCATTTGCAGATAGCGTTTGAGACCTGTCTCAAGCAGATTCAACTTGGTTTACCTGCAAACAGACTGATTTCCACATATGAGCTCTTAAAATGCTACTTTGCTTGAAAATAGCCTTTATAACAGGATGTGTTTGTAAGATGACCCACAATAATCTTTCTTCAAATTATTGTGAAAACAAGGGATGTTAGACTTAAATTTTACCTTTTCTCTAAAGAGCCAACAACTGGCTCCAATCAGAGAAGGCATCAGAATGGCTGCCTTTAAATCCAAAGTTGATACGGAGGGTCTAGAAAAAGGTCCCTGATTCTGCCTAGTCTTTAGCATCTCCTGAGGAACCGTCAATAAACGCTGCACGCGGGCCCCACTGTGGCAATTCTAATTAAATTGAAATAGGAAGGTCCAAACAATTATGTATATTTTAAAAAAGTATTCCCAGGTAAGCTGGCATCCGATCTACAGCCTTTCACTCTCAGTCCTATATAAGTGTGCACTTCTTTGAATAATCAGCCAGCCCACCCAAACAAACACAGCACAAGCCCCCAGTGCTTGGGAGATTAGCCATGTCGTGCTATGGCTGGTTAGAGTTATTAGTGGGGTTTTTTTTTTTCAGTTTAATCATTTAGTTATTAGTGTATTCTTAGCAAATGCACATCACGAGTGGCAGTGAATCACATTTTGCATGTGAGAAATCATAACAAGTTGGTGTTAAACCTTTTACCTTAATGAACACGGTGAAAACCTTTCCCACATCTTATTGTTAAATTTAAAGCTTTTATCTTTAGCAATTCTCTCTGTTGACTTCTGTGCCCTCCCTTGCACCGGGTTTGATGGCACTCAGCCTCAGCATGTCTACTGTCTTTGTTTTCGTATTCATCTATTCCTTTGTAATGTGGTAATTAGTTTAAAGATGAAAGTCACTCCCGACTGAGTTTAGTACTGAGCTATTATTACCGCCGGCTAATGCACCACTGGAAGATCATGCACAGTAAAACAGAAAAAAGTTTTTCTCATTCACCTCTCATTGGTTTATTATTACAATTAGGGAAATGCTGTGCAAAATGTATCTCTTAAGCATACATGAAAGTAGAGATGGGGGAAAAAGTCAAGACTATAGAGAAGAAAAACAGTGAGTTTTCAGAGAGCAATTACTAAGCCTAAGTCATTTTATGACTCAGAAGAGCAGGGTTCGGCATCCCCTTCCTGGTCCACTGGTGGAGGCAGAGGATCTGGAATGCCACACGTCTTCTGAAGTGACACGCAAAATACTGCGTGTGCGTATGTGCCACTTTCGGGAGATAGATACTTCGACCTTCGCCAAAGGCTTATGAGTGAGGCACCTACAAACTGGTTTGAAGGAACATTCTTTCCTCAAATCTTCTTCTTCTTATCAGTAACTGACACTGACTTTTAGACTACTCTTCATTTAGGATCTCTCTGCTGGTACAAGCCATACGTACTTAGTACGTTTCTTCAGTGTGTCCCCGCGAGAATTCCTAATCAGCAAATACTGGAATCAGGCTTGCCTCTTATGTACACAGGCCACCAGGGCCAGGATCTTAATTTCCTGAACAATTGCTGCAACGTCTCTTCCTTCTCTGCCAGTACTGCCTCTAGTGAGGCTGTCTTCATCTTTTTTTCCCCAGACTTTTTTGCATGTCTGTGTGGTTGGTAGGTGGACCAGCTGGCTGGGTACCATGGAGGCTTAGTACCTACCCAGGTCCAGGCTCTTCTCTCTTGCTCTATGGAGGGGTAGGTTGACATCCTTAATGAGAGGGCAGGACCTCAGTTCTCCCAAGTGAGTGGGAAGGTAGAAGACAGGGTGCCTATCTTGTTATTTCTTAACACTGGGTCAGGGTCTATCCATTTATTCATCCATGGCTCTATTCTCTTGCATAGAGAATTCTCCGTTCTCTATTTCAGTTCTGTTGGAATGCATTTGTATGTGTATGAATGTGTGTGTGTGTGTATACATAGAGGGTGTGGTCTGAGAAATCAGGTTGGAGGAATGGGCCTTTAATGCCTTTTCCTGATAATCAAGGCTCAATGCCAGACTGGTTACACAAAGATCCCTGACATTTAAAGCAAGTTGTAGCCTTCAGCTCTATTCACAGGAGACTGATGCCATCTGCCATGTCAATAATAATTGTTCATATTTATTGAGCTCACTGTATATCAGGCATGTAATTTATATTACCTCATTTAATGTCTACAAGAATCCTCTGAGATGGGCCCAATTATTATTCTCAACTATCATCTACAGATAATGAAATAATGATGTAATGTAACCAAGTAATTTGGGTGTCATAAAGCTAGCGACTGGTTGAGTTGGGATTTAAACAGAGGTCTGTCTGACTCCAGAGCCTCCATGCTCATCAGTATTAACCCCAGGTCATCTGTAAGGACACAGAGTCTCCAGGGAAAGTAGTCACAATCAGGGAAAGGTTAGTCATTGTGAGCTTGAGGCCTGGGGAATACAGAATTAGTTGTATATTTCTCATAGATATTTATGAAATACTTTCCAGTATCAAGAACAATGAAATTACTAAGTTTTGATGTGGGCTTAGACATCAAAACCAACAACAGCAAACAATAACTTTAATCACTACAGACCTTGAAATCATCTAAATGTCCCCTTCAGAACATCCACAATTATTTCTCTGCTCATCACAATTACAGTGACTTTTCCTCAAGGAACAGCTTTTTAAAATTAAATTCAATTACTCTTTACTTTTTAAATTATTAACATCAGAAACTGTCATGTTCTATTACCCATCTATACTTAAATAACTCTGCTTTAACACTGATGATTATGTGCCCAGCTATGTTGGACACTATATCCATTTTATCTTGGGATATGATCTAAAAATTATGGAACGTCTTCTTACTTTGTTCTCCATAAACTATGTCTCATGTCTGCCACTAGATTACAAACTTGGTCTTCTGCAGTCAGTAACGAGGAGCTACTAGGTGCTAAAGTAATTTTGCAGTGATTTTAAAATTGTAATAACAACTCTCACTAATTTGAACAGTCATTCATGAACTTTTTATTTTGCTTTTTTTTTTTTGGAGGGATGTGTGCCAGCCACTACGAAGATAAAGACTTCATAGTTTTTCTACAGGAAGTCAGTGATAAAATTTTTATGTCCCTGGAATATTTTCCAAAGAAACTTGATCACCTAGTAAAATTTATTTTAAAAACCATGATATTACTAATCAAATAAGACATCTAGTTACCTAATACACTTTACAATATCTCATAAATCCATACTTTTATTATCATTAATTAATGGAGAAAAGGGAGAATGAATGTGAAGTCTGTGACATGAAAATGACATAAAGCAGTTTCTTGAGAAATCAAATGACCTGTCTTTAAATGAGTGACCTTGTGGATACATTAGTGCCCAACATCCACTTATTTCTGTACATCTTTACATGCGCTAACCTATGTATGAGGTAGTCATCTCAGAGTATAATCTCAAGTGATCATAAAACAAGAAATGCCTTTTTCTGCTGTGATTTTTTAGCTTTTCTATAGTCCTGCTTCTCTAGAAGAATCACCTTTTTTTGAAGCCTACTTATAATAGAATCCCTCTTCTCATTTCTCACTGTTAGAATCTTCAAAGGGCACTTAGGGAGAACGTGACTGTCCCACATGAACAGGGATCAATCAGCACTGTATCACTGGAATTCCATCAAATTGTACAAAATGATTGAAGCGATAAGCCTACACTAGAGCTATGGGTGTGTAACCCTCTGTGACAGACTGATTACCGCCTTCACATTTCTGGAACAGAGTCACAGCCTTATTCCTACAAATACCCAACAATTTAAATAATTAAGCCTGTGAGCTCTTTTCTGAAAGTATGTCCCATAAGTTCTTTGCACAAGCATCAGCAATCCTTTAAAAATCCATGGTGTCAGCTCCTGGTTCTGTTGTTATAGCAACCATCACACCATAGACATATGCAAAGAAGGGAACACCACCTAACCAGTAACATCAAATTGTCATGACAATTGCTATGTTAAATACAAAATGACAAACCATTTTCTAACTGCCGAAGCATAAAATCAAGATAAAACCATACTTTCAGATCCCTTTTTGCAAATACGGATAATGGTGATGGTGGTGGGTGTGGGTAATACGTGACGGGACTGGAAGGGGAGATTGGAAGAGATAAGAGATGAGCATATGAGACCCTTATGTAAGATGAGCTTAACTGTTCAAGAGTTAAAAACCAGTGTTAACTGAGGCTACCCAGGCATTGAGAGGACTACTAATTTTAAAGTGGTCAGCTCCCATGCAGGTATAAAATATGAGATCTGGGTTTTACCCATCTAATAAGAAAGCTCACCTCTTATGTGCGTCTTTTGGTTTGAAGGAGATGTTTGTAAAATATCCCTCATGGCTCCTCTGATGCGTTGTTCCACTAAAGCTGGGAAGATCTTAACATAGACCCCTATGGTTCAAGAGCAAGATCATGTCATGAGCAGGGGAGAATTACACACCATTCAGAAGACTGCTCTTGGCATGCGACCAGGCACACTGGTAAAGACAAAAGATCTGACTGCGAGGCAGTAGGCAACCATCTGGCTAGAGCTGCTCATCATAAGCTGAAATTTGTCAGACCCAGCAGCAATTCACCGGAAGATGGAAATGGAATATTTGGAAGCAGGCATGAGCATGGGCCAGAGGACACAAGTAAGCTGCATGAGTAAGTGTCCCAGACCCACACATCACTAAACACCTGCATGTTTAGTGCATGCAGGGAGGGGAGGGGGTGGGTATTCCCTTTATGATGAGCTGGTGGAGGATTAAAAAAAAAAACCAAGCTTAGTTTATGGATAGGTTGGTTCATGGTGGGGGGTGCAAGCTAAAAAAGGCTGCTGCACACTACAGCCCTATAGAAGGGGGACCCCAAAATCAGCAGTGAGGGAAAACCCTCCCAAGAGGCAGAGCTTTATGGACTAAATACTTTGTGTAGAATTGGCCCAAAATAAGAATATACATAAACTCATGGGTAATAGTGAATGGCTTAGCTGCATGTTTAAAGGGCCTATAAAAGACATACTTGAAGATCAGGGCTAAGAAATTCTGGAGAAGAGGCATGCGAATGACCAAAGGAAGTGGACGTAAAATAAGATCTCTGTACCACGTATCAACACCCAGTGGAGATCACCTGCCACGGAAGGGGCACTAAACTACCAAGGAGACAGAATGACTCAGCCGGCCGACCTCATCCGGCCCCTGTCTACAGCCATTCGCGTGCTAGTACCGTCGGCTCCTGGAGCGGACCTGTTGACAGTGATGAAGGCTTATGAGCAGGGCTCATGTGGGCTCCCGTTCACCATGGTTGATCTAGCTATTGCTGCTGTCAGGTGCTCAACCTGCCAGCACCTGGGCCCCACATACAGCCGCATCCTTAGAAGGGACCCATCAGCCACTTGAAAGCAACAGGCTCAACTGGAGGATCACAGAGTGTCCTTTAAAAACCCATCACAGGACCAAGCTATGATGCTGGGTTTACACGTGGAAGTTTTGGTTTCCATTTGCTAGTCAGATGTTAAAGACATTACTTTTTATCTTCCTGATTAACATTTAATATTTAGCTCGATAGTTTTCACCAAATAAAATGCTGCTGACCCTTGCTCACTAAAATGGAAACCGTCCAATTTGAAATCAGTCATCAGTCAGTCCTCCGTGTGACTAACTTATTTTGGTTTGATCTGGGTATTAATAAGCCCAAAGTTGAAGTCATTGACCTTTTTTAAAAAGTTTATTTTAAGAAGGCACATTTTATTTTTAGAATATCTGCACAGCAGAAGCTAGCTGGTACAAGCCATCCATCTTCTGCTTGCCACTCCAATCCTCAGTCTAACTGGTAGAGTAGGTCTTCCTCATCCTTCTAGCCCTGGGCTACGGAACTCCTTAATTTCATTCCTTGGTGATCCATATTTCTGATGTTGAACTCAAACGAGGTCAGTGGTTACTATTCTTAAGTTTAATGTAATACCAGTGTGCCATGAGAGACATATCTTAGACATCTCAAGCACTCAAAAGGTGTTTGTTGAATGAACTAATATGAATGAATAGTTTCATAAAGCATAAGTATTTGTAGAAGCTTTAGAAAATATTTTAAAATCATCTGTATCCTCTATTTTCCACGCTCCATCAATTATTCTTTTACCTTATAAATCTACCTACTTCCCTCCAGTTCCACAGCCACCACCCTAGTCTGTACCACTGTCATCTGTCGCTTGCAGTACTGCTAATTGGTCTTTATGTCCCCTCCAGAGTATCCTTTACAGGGCAGCCAAGTGATTTTAAAGAGAAAACCTGATCACTTCAAACCCCTGCTTAAAACATTTTCATGGCTGCTCATTGCTCTTGGGATACTTACAGAGCCTTTGAGATCCTCCAGATCTGTCCTCTGCCCACGTCTCTGGCAATGGTGTTTCTAGAGTTCTGTTAAGGCCAGCAACCTGGAAAGTGAGGTCTGGAGACTTAGAAGCTGTGATTAAGCAGCAAACACTCTACTTTTCCTGTTTATGTGGGTAGCTTGGGGTCCCCTGGGATGTGGCCACTTTCCAGTTTCGCTCCCTTCCCTTCCTCCTCATTCTCACTTAGCGCTCTCTATGAAAGCTTTGCTAGCTCTCTTTCAGTTCTCAGAATGTCCCGGGCTCTCTTCTTCTCAGGGTCTTTTTGTTTACCACTCTTTCTACCTAGAGCCATTTTATTGTTCTAAATATTACTCATTCAATTTTCAGATTAAATGTCATTTCCTCAGGGAAAATGTCATTGGACTAGGGCGGTTCCCCCAGTCATAGCCTCTGTTTTTCAAATGTGTGGCCCAGTCTTTTCCATTACATCATAAGCTTTGGGGAGGCAGGGGCAATGTTTGTCTCGTTCACTGCAGTGACCTACCTAGTGCCCAGCTCAGTACCTGCCTGATTCACTCCACCCATGTTTGTTGAATGAATCAACTGCGTTGAAGTTGGAAGAAACTTTACTGATAATGAGATTGGGTCATAGGATTGTTGGTAGTATTGCTCATGGTCTGATAGCTATTTAACAGCAATCTCAGAAGCGGGATGCTATAAAGAACACCGACTCTGGACCCAGAAAACTTGACACATACGAACTCATTTAACCCCCCTGCAGCTACACGAAATAAGGTTCCATTAAGGTAGCTCACCCAAGGGCACACAGTGATGAGCGATTGAAACAGGAACTGAGCCGCTTTAACTCCAGGATTTATAATGTCAACCACTGCCCTACACTGTCTCCGAGTGAAGAGGCCATTTCAAACACACCAGTAGAACTGAGAAACCAGACAGAATATGTCCTCATCACAGGCAGAGAAAAAATAAGCAGGTAAAACAAGAAAAGGCAAGGATAGTGCTAAGAATTCAGGTGCAGGCAATGCTGAACAGATGATTCTTTTACACTAAATGTGTATCTTATGAAGTTGCGTGTGTTCAAATGTGTCCTGTTAATTTGGTAAGCACCATCTGTGCCCCAGAGTAAGGGTGGGGTGTATATTGCAGCTCAGGAAGTTGAGGGAATAGTAATACTTCAGATTTGATGAAAACAGGCTTTGTGAGTGCTGCTGACATCCAGGTCCTCCTTCTGTGCGAGACAGTCCCCCACCCCCAGGAACGGAGCTCGAGGCTGTGACATGAGTGGGGCTAACAGACCCCTGCTACACGACACCTCTTACCAAGACACTCTGCAACATTCTCAGAACCAAATGGGAAGAAATGCTGGTGTTTCAGAGAAAAGGGGAGAGAAGTAGGGAGAGAGGAGACCAGGACAAGGGGTGAAAGAGGACAGAGGAAAGAGAGCTGAGGAGAGACTCAGAAAGACAGGAATGAAGAACAGAGTATGAGACAGGGCAGCATTTGTAGGAGAGGATTTCATGATTGTCAAAAGAGCTGTCTCAGAGATTTCATTAACTTAGATTGTGAGTGATAGGATTAGTGGATTTGGTCTTTATTAGCATTTCTACTGCTGTTTCTAAAACATACTACTTTAAAAAATAGCAATGGCATCTTGATAATCATCATTGTCAATCCCAGTCTGTCTCCTTTAAATATGTTGGTTAAAGTTTAATCTTTATGAAGTTGTGACTGTGGACTATCTCATCACTTCTCTTAGAGCCCCTGCAAGCTTCCTTCTAGAAGCTCTGTACATATCTTTACCCCAGACCTCAGAACTCTCGGATATCCAGGAGTGTGATACTCCGTGAATTGGGTATAAGAGGGTAGGACTGGATCAGAATGCACTCATCACTATTTCTTATCTCACTTATCACAAAACTTATCTCACTATCAACTATTTTTGAGTACTAGGGCAGCATGTGCTTATAAAAATGAACACATACTCGCAATTTTTAGCATAAACTATGAACTGGGTGGACTTTTTGAATAGAGCAACATCAGAGAGAGGTGGGATTCTGATTCTAAGATGGAAAATGTAATCTGGCATTCAATCAGACATTAAGAGGAAAAAGCAAAGCTCAGAACGTGAGCGCTGGTCCAGGTGCCACATGTAAACTGGGAGTCATGCAGTCTTTTCCCACATCCCCTCTAATAACATAGATGTCATGTGCGGTACAGTTGGTGTATTTCACAGGTGAATACTCTCATCCTATAAAAGCATTTTGAGACTGAGGAATATGAGTTCTGACAAAAATCTCAAAGATTATTATCTTTTTTTCCTCTACCCAGGGAGGGCTCAATTTTTGCATCTCATCTTTAGCAATGTACGCCATGAAGAACTAATAAGATGAAATAAGATGAAAGCAGTATCCATATATAAAGCCAAGCGTAGATCATAAAGTGCTAATTTCTTCATTTAAATTATATTGTTCATTTTTAACTGAGTGGCTAAAAGATTTAAAATCTGACATTACATTTCTTTGAAATCAACCTGGAAGCCTCAGAATTTGTCTTAATACGTTCTCTTTGTATTCCAAATTTCCTTCATAATGGAATGCATATCTGAAATCTGTTTGGTCTATTTGCCAGTTTATTTTGTATTGACCTGATTTCAGTATAGTAGATTTTTTTTTTGCATATTTAACTAGTTCTCAACATGTTACGAAACAGAATATCCCCCAGTCAAATCTGCTACAATTATGATTTTTACTTCTGTTTTATACAGAAGCTAGGTTATTAACAAATTTACTCTAATCCACTCATGGCAAAAATTGATTTAGTAAATATCAGTAATTGATTTATTCCAAACTTATTTTATCTCTCTTTCTCTATATAGATGGACAGATAGATAGATAGATAGATAGCCCACTACTATTTAATACACATTAGCAAGCTTCCTGGAGTTCTTTATGACAATTACATGTCACTTTAATCTTACATATAATGAGTCAACCTTCCTTATTTTTCTATTCAGTTGTCATCACTATAACAGTGCTACTTACTTTCTTGAATATATTTTCTTCCTTCTGTTTCTTTTCTTTCATTTTATCTTCCGGTGTGATCTATTTTTATTTTTCTCCTATTCATTTGAACTTTACTGACCTTGAACTTGGTTATGTTTAGTCCTCATATATGTACTTTCCATCTAGAGAAGGATGCTAGTTTCTAAAGATCGCTTATGTTGTATCATTGTGTTTGGGCCTGCTCTAAGTATGAGATTAATTTAAACAAGAATTAGTTGATTATCACAGGTAATATATATAATTCCCACCAGTAACTATTCAACCTTTATGATACTCAGGGGCTAAAATGCTTGCTCAGGAAAAAAAGAAATTAAATCCGTAAGTATAAATAACATTTAGATTAAAATATAGCCATGTAAATCGACTCACAAGCAGGACATTGTACCAGTTCCTACAAGATGCTCTGTGGCTCACAACTGTGGTTTGAGGTACCAGCAAATACTGAATCTGCACTGCAGTCCTGGCTCTGCAGAGCTTCCCTCGTATCTCCAGCAATTCAGCGATTATTTAAATCTCTGTCAGTAGAAAGGTGGGAGCTTGTGCAACATCTCACTGAGGCATCACCTTAGGGGCTGAGCCCATGGTTTGTGGGCCAGGTCTGCCCACTGTCCTGCTGTGGTCATCATGTCTGGAAAGATAACCATGTTTCAGAATCAGGCTCTCCCATTTTGTTACTGACTTGCCTAGCAAGTCTTTCTGAATGTTAGAACTTTTGCCTCTCTGCACCTCTGATACCTGACCACTCTCAACGTGTGTGTGTGAGTGTGTGTGTGTGTGTTAATGTGGATTACCCTACTAGCTCTGAACTTCTCAACATGCTTTTCTACAGTCCTTTTTTTGGGCATTTTATCTTCGATTATTCTGATAACTGCATGCCTTCAATTCGTCTGAATATCCAGGAACTTAAAAATCTGACTCTTCTGTCCCTGAAAAAGCGTAGGTCCAGCTTGATACTTTATTTTTAACGAACCACACAGATAATATAAGTCATTTGGGAGGGAGGGATAAAACTGTGCACTTTGCTAGACATTCCCCTTTTTCTGCGTCCGTCCTGCCGTGACTGGCTTTGTGTGTCTCATCATCCCTCTCATCTTCCCGTGGTCAGAGCTGCTCCCATTTGGACTGAACTACTGAGAGGAACATAGACGTTGGGCAGCTGAGTTGAGCCCATTCTCCTCCTCGGTACTACGTTGAGAACTAAGGAAATTAGTCTGAGTTGCTTGTTGTGAATCACTATGTTCTTAAGGTCATCAACTATCTTTACAAATTGCTGTTTCAACATAATTTGACAAAACTCGCAAGTGACCGTAGCTAATAATTACTGTAACAGCAAATGTTCTGTTTCTAGCCTGGAATGAGAGAGGAATGGGAAATATAAATCAGCGTGGCTGTCTTTACATAACTGAGCTGCAAACACCAGTTCAGCCTCAGCATCCCCTCACTTTCCAGCAGTTGGTATAAACATAGCCTTCCTTTTCCTAATGAATTACCAGGCCGCCTCTACAGTGCTGCTCATTCTCTCATATTTCTGGTTCCAGCATTGTGTTCTGTTTGTTTTACTCTAGCTGTTTGGTGGTTCTAAGAGGATCTACTTAGAAGAGTCTTATCACTCATAGGTTTAATATTTAGGAATATGAAAACCCATGGAAATTATTGATAAATAGTTGTTAGTAACAATGGAAATATTTCGAGTAATCAGCTTTTTCCTTATGCATCATGTTCAGCGAATGCACAGCAGACAATATTTTATTCCCAGGCTTGTTACCTGCAGAATTATTCCTCAGGGAAATGCTGTCATTTCGCTGCAATATGTCACCACTAATGGGGCATGGAGAGAGCATGGCTAAATAATTACTGGTCTGCTCATCTCAGGAGGGCCTCCTCTCTCTCTGTCTTACATTAAAGTCTGGCAAAAGTCTGTTTACTTAATCAATGTAAGGAACGTATAGAATCATGCAAACTAATTGAAGAGATGGATTCTTGTAAGTGGCCAAATTTAGTTGTTCTTTATTCCAAAGCAATTAATTTTATTTCAAGTGCAATGATAGTGGGAGTCATTACTGCTATTTGCCAAATATTCTTGTTTCTGCCCTATTCTGGGCACACAGTAGACTCACAATTCTCTGCTCTTTATTGCCAGGAAGAGAATCATGTGAATTCTGTACAATGAGCTATAAGTAAAATATACCTCATTTCTGGGTTAGGATGCTTGGTCTTCACAGTGAGACTCTCCAGATCTTTCTCTTTCCTTCTGTATGATGACAGATATTAAAAAAAATAATGTCTGTCCCATCAACCTGGGTCCCTGAGTGACTGGGATGAACTGAATCCCTCAATCCTGCCCCACTGCCCACAGATGGATATGGAACAAGGGCAAGGAATAAATCTTTGTTGTTTTAAGCCACTAAGATTTTAGAGTTGATTGGTTCTCTAACCTGCCTTCACTGATGTCTACACTCATGCAGAAGTAAAGTTAGGAATTACTAGTTGGATGTAACAGAAGAAGGAAAGTACCTCAGGGCAGTGCCTGTCTGACCTGTGGAGATTGTCGGACAACTTGCCTCCAATTTCAACCATCTTTACTTGGTGTGAACTCACATTAAAATTCCTTTCATAGTGGCATCCTTCAGTGCTGCGTGCCACTAATAGCATGCTTCTCAGACAGCTTCCCAGGAGGGATCTACACACAAGATAACATGGAAAGGCCTAAAAATAATGTGGTTAAAATATGTTGATGCTTTGAAGTGAGCTCTCTGCAACTTCTAAATTTATTTCAACTCATCACACTGTTGCTTTGCAACCTACGGGGGTTCTACCTGGGTATAACCTGAAACCATCCTGGTCCTGGGTACTCCGGCACCCCGAGGGCAGGAAGAGACCGCAGAAGGAGGCGTGTCATTCCAGGTCGGTAGGTGGGAGTGGTTAATAAACAAGGGAACTTACATACAAGTCTTGTTTTGGGTGGCCGCAAGTTGAGTGGATCTCCATACCCACCACCAGAATCTTAAAAAGTTTATGTAGAGGATTTAACTGTGTTCAGTCACGTACATAGACCAGACGGTCTCATCACCAAGTTATCATCTCAAGGCTGGATCCTTGGGGCAGCATCTGGGAGTGGAGAAGACAAGGGTAATGCACATTCCAAGGACAGGGGCGAAGAGCCCCCAGCTGCCTGGGTCCAGCTTGCGGCTCAAACCAGCAATCACATCCCTTGATTCACATCTCTTAGTGACTTTGGCCATCACACACTCAGCCCAATGGTGGCGACAATCATGTAAAATACATCTTCATACTCAAGGGCCCAAATCTATGGGTGAAAAAAAAACACTTTTTTTTTCTAAGTATACCGTGCTGTGGACTTAAATACATTTTCTCAATGAATCCTTAAAACTTTCTTGTGACCTGACACTGTGATCTCCGGGAACTGATGGTGTTGACAATTAATTACACGTACAAGGCATTAGGCTAGGCACTTTGTATACATTGGCTTGTTTACCACAGCAAGTTCATGAAGAGAAAGCTGAGACTCAGAATTTGGAAGAGTTTTCCAAAGAAACACAGGAAAAAGTGACAGATACGGGATTCACACTCAGGTCTATCTTCAAAGTCCATAAGTGCTCCATAATGGGGAAGAGTTATGCTCATTAGGGCTTTAGCCTCTGTTGGGAAGATGACTAACACAGACGTTTCCTGACATGAAACCGAGAAAACCTCTGGCAAAGTTAAGTAAACATAGCCAGTAAGTTCCTTTCCTAAAACACTGTTCCTCTGAGATTTTCCCCATTGTCCATCGATTGCAACCACAACCTCTGTTCAGTGGTATGAGTAGTCATTAACTTCATTTAACAAGCAATGATTACACAGTAATTAAGGGCCAGGTATCCTTATCCCTTTTTCTGTGCCTGGGGTCTCTGCTGCTCTAGCATCTGCCCACGGTCTTCTCTTAATTTAGTGTCTTTAAATCTTTCCCTCTCATTTACTCAACTTGTACCTGGGACTGACAGGATAGTTGTATGAGAATATTTTTTGGCAGTTCAGGAAGAACATCCTTTCATCTTTACTTGCAGGTGATTATTTCTCCTAACTTAATTAGACCCATAAAATGTAAGCAGGCCACTGGAGACGCTCAGACATGATAAGAGGAAATTTAGGATGTAGACTCAAGAGATGCGAGGGCTATAAAGACAGAAGAGGGCATCCCTGACCTGGGTAAAATCTTTTTATTTATGTTCAGGTTTCTGCTGTGTGTTTCCCGAATATGTCTCTTCCTGTAAGTATGTCGCTCTGCAATCGTCTCTGCCAGCCCTTCCTCAGGTTTGGTGGTTTCTCTGTTCTCATCACTATTTGCTTAATTTCAGCCAGAATCTCTTCCCTCTGGTTCATTTTCTGCATCAGAGTCTGAATTTGCATCCTGAAGCATAAATCTAGTCATGTTTCTTCCATCCTTCAAATGTTTGCTGGCTCCCCACTACCCACGGGGGGACATAATCAAGCCCCGTAGCCTGCCATGCAAGACACTTTGCAGCTCAGCTCAGTCCCAGCTTCCTTCTTGACCCTTCTTTCCTGACATTTCACTATGAACCTCTTTCCTTCCCCTATTGCCATCTCACCCCACCACTTGGCAGGTTAGAACAAGAACAAGTCTCTCTTCCCGGAATATCCTATGACTTTTCAGGTCTATGCGATTTGGAAGCTGGCTTGAACGCCTTTCCTTTGACTTTTCTATCTAGAAAACTCGGACTTACTCTTCCAACTCAGTACAAATGTCACCTGTTTGGTAAAGTCTTTCCCAGCTGCCCCAGGCAAAGTTCATCAGCCTCTTTATGGGACCAGCAAAGCACTTTGTTTCCATTTACAGCATGGACTTCACTGTGTTATAACTTATCTGTTCATATGTCTCTCTTTTCTACTAAATTGGGAGCAGGGTCTATAGTGTCTTAGGCATCATCATATTTCCTGTGACTTGTATAATGCTCGGCACAGAGCAAATCCTCAAAAATGATCACTGAATGAAAGGAGGAAGTTTTCTCCCTTAGTATGTAAATTATCAGTCCAAAATGATAACTCAGTCACAAGAGTCAGACCTGTGGTCCCAGCACAGTAACCTCTGCCTCTGATAACCGAGTTTCAGCAGGTGTTCCACTGAAACAAGACAGGCCGTTCTCTCACGGAGCTGGACACAAATACCTAGGTAAGAAGCGTTGCTATTTTGGGCAACCTGTCATCTCCCACTTGTCCCCAGAGCAGTCGTAGAAGGAGCTTTGATCCGGCACTGATGTCTCGGGAATTTAAGCTCTGCGAGCCACCACTGCTGCTCCTCTTCCCGCCGCCCGCAGGCCTCTGAGCAGGCTCTCCGCGTTATGTGCGGGGTCCTGACCCAGGGCACATCAAGACAGACGGCGCAGTCCTCATGCAGGGTTTTGATAGATAAGCTTGCTAGCTCCAGGTTCACAGAAGACTTTTCTCCCTTGGTGCATGAATATTCAATTACATCAACACTCACACAAAATCCTTGCCCAGAGAAAGAAATATACAGCAAGAGGGAGAAAACCACATGCATCTTCAGTCATTTACGTTGGACACAGTCCTAGAAAAATTTGCTTCCATACATGATCCTTTTCCCAACCACAAAGGCCCAATTTAAAATCTATCTGGTTCTGGAAGCTTCCTCCACTGCTCAACCCCAGCTGCAGTATGAGATAGACTCTGAGTTGCTCTTTGAAAGGGTTCAAAACTTACCAGTGTCAATATTTTTCCAGGGACTGCCAGGTATGCTAATGTGTCACTGCCAGAATTCATTTATCAGTCATCTGTGAGCTCTCCCCCAACCCCGTAGACAGATCTGTTTACGTGCTCATACTCCAGTGACAGAGAACAGATGGGCTGACTCACTCTGCTGTAGCCGTGCACAGTCAACAGTTTGCTTTAACTTAGCTAATTAAACTTCAGAATTAGATAGCTGATTGTATTCTCCACACACATGGCCAGAGTATTTGGGAACATACTATTATCGCCATCCTAACAGCTATTCTAGTTTATTTTATGTTTATGGCTCTTCGTTCCTACACTCACAGTTTTAAATAGCAAGCATGGGTGGAGGTCATTTAATCAGTTCAGCTTATAAAAATATGCCCCCAAACTGTGCTGACTCATCAGCGTGTTAATGTTACGACACATACATGCATACACAGCCCGAGTTCCCTGCTAAGCAAAATTGGAAGATGAGTTTTTTTTCTCTTTTAAAAGTCTTTTTAATATATATGGTGAAAAAGATGAAAGACATGGTTGGTGTCTTTTGTTGTCTAATAAAAATTCACATTAGGTCTTAGTATAGCATTTGGGTTATTAAAACTGACATTCCTGACACTAATGAACTCATCTACAAAACAGAAACAGACTCACAGACACAGTAAACAATTTTATGGTTACTGGGGGAAAGGGGGTGGGAAGGGATAGATTTGGGAGTTCGAAATTTGCAAAGGTTAATCACTGTATATAAACATAGATTAAAAAACACAAACTTTTTCTGTACAGCACAGGGCTAACTATACTCAATATTTTGTATTAACCTTTAATGAAAAAGAATATGAAAGTGTATATATATGTGTGTACATATACATGCATGATTGGAACACTATGCTGTACACCAGAGACTGACACATTGTAACTGTCTGTACTTCAATAAAAATAAATAAATAAAACCACCATTGCTGAAACAATTTTTACATTCAAAGTAAAATAGCAAACTGGGAGCTGGTGTGCCTACATTACAGGCCCAGGGAGACTAGGTTTTGAGATTTTGAAATCTTTAGCTTTACAAAATTTCATTTTCATAGCTTTATAATGAGGGGGTTGAACCCAAAATAGTGTTCACCTTCTTCTTATTTCTCCTCTGCTCCTTCTCTCCCTCGTTTTCCTCTTCTTCTTCTGTTTCTTCTTCATTTTGTCACCAAACTGGGAGAGTCAGCAGAATCGTATACAACTCCAGTTACACATGTAACCGGAAGAACAGAATTCCTCCTGACTTTCCCCTGGGGGTGTTGCATGTACCGGCCTCATAAATGCATGTGTTCTCCCTTCAGCTCGCAGAGTGTGAATATGCCTTGCCTGGAAATGCTATTCAGCCTAAAGCTGGTGAGAACTGTCATTTCACAGTTTCTGTCAGCTCTTTGATAAGTAGATGGATTTGAAACAGTTTAGAAACCAGAACATGAACAAAACGGCTAGCAGGTGGGCGCAACTAAGACCTTTGCTCACCCTGTGGGGGGCTGTTCCTTTTGTAGGCAGGGGTCTGCACAGGTTCTCTTGTATGTCGGGCAAAGCTTTCTTCTTAAGGTAAGGAATTAGGTTACACTGTTTCCAAGAATGTGTCTCTGGGAGATGGTTTTGTTCCTCTGTCTCACACTAGCGGGAGATTTTAAAGGGATCGCACTCCCGACTCCCTCATTAAAGGCCCATCAGTGGGTTAAGCGGCACGGAATAAATCAATCTTAGGAAATCGCATTGGAAGGGATTTTATATTCCACAAATTGTCTCATGGGGGAAGGAGATAAACTCTGATGTAACTAAATGTCCGCCTCTGAATCTCCATACATTTTGGGTGGCAGACAACTTAACCTCAGTCCTTTCTGTGTGCCTTCCTTCAAATCCCCGTAATCTCAGGTTTGCGGAGGGCTGTCGTGCACAGAGTGTGTGGAGAGAGAAGCTTATTTGGGTCTGATCATTTGTCCATTACCCTCTTTCTCTTTCCTTTCTCCCCAGTCCCGGGGAATCTCTGGTGATTGAACGGGCAAGAACCCGCTTGACAGCCTCACTCAGATACTTAACAAACACCTTAAACTTCACACATACAAATCAAGGCTTCTGAGTTTAGTTCCTCAAAATGCTACTTCTTCAGTGTTCCCCATCTCAGAAAATGGCACTTCCTCCCATTCAGAGTCATCCTTGAGTCCCCTTTTGTCCTTATCCTCCTTAGGCCAAGTCTTCACCGGTTCACCCTCAGATCCAAGTCTTCCCTTTGCCCTGTTTTGCTCTGCATCACAGAGGGACGGACTCCTGCAGGCTGTACTTCACAGGGTCGCCCGGCAGCCAGCTGTCAGCTGTATTTACCACGGAAGCACTGGCAGCAGATAGGAGGGCAGGAAAAAGGGAGAAGCCAGGGTGTTCACCTCTGCCCTGGGAGTGAGCCTCAGTAAAGGCTGCATCTCCAGCCTCCCAGTGGACAGCCTACCCCCTTCGCCCTCCCCACCCCCCTCCCCTCACCTGTGCCAGTTTCTGCGACACCCTGGCTTCTGGGCAACGATAGGATCACTTCCTCACTTCATCCCCCCAGCACAGGGACGATAGCGGCTTTTTGCTGTTACTAACCTCTGGGATATCCCACCATCTTACATGGCCTCTTGGCTCTTCTATCACGTGTATAAGTAAATCTTCCTAAATTCCCTCCCTTGCATCTCAGCTGGTCGGGGTGACATCAAACGCGCATGCTTAAGCGTATCACTGGTGAGAGGAATGGAATGAGCACAGTGGCTTACCTTAGCCCACCTTCGTCCTCTGGGACCGGGGAAGAGCTGTGAAGCTCGAATGTGCATTTCCCCATTTCACCTACTCATTCCCAGCCGCTGTCTCCAGTATTTCTTAATCAAAACAGGAAAATGATATAAAAAAAATCCAACTCTGTTTATGTCTCTACGTATTTGAAAGTATTAGTAAGTATTCTCAGAATTTTTCCTACTCACCGAAAGACTTCAAGGCGGGTAGCAGTGAGATTAGAAACTGCACTTCCTCTGCTTTTGTATTCTGCTCGAGAATTTTATCTTCTTCCCCTTGGTTGTCATTTTTTGAAATGTACTACTTTAGGCTGTACGCACTTGATTGTTGTGAGTGAAAAAAAAATTGCTATTTTTGAAACTATTTTTCTCATTTTGTGTCGGGAAAGAGAAATTTTATGAGAAAATTTTTATTGATCATCTTAATGCAGAAGTCAAATGATATTTATATAAAATTTAAGAACATGTGACATTATATTGTACAGGGATGCATTGCTAAGAGGTAAAACTATAAAGAAAATCTAGACAGTGAATACTCTTAAGTGTCAGGATGGTGGTTACTCTTGAGGAGAAAAACATTTCTGCTCTGGAAAGACCATGTTCTGAGAGTGCTTCTGGAAGTCAGCAACGTTCTATTTATTGACTGGGTGATGGAGACATGACCTTTGCTTTATAATTATGTACTGAACTCTATACATGTGTTTTATGTGATTTTATTCCTATATGTGTTTATATTTCACAACTGAAAAAAGTTAAAAAATCAACAACAGTTACAAACTGTAAGACATTACTCCTTAAAAGAAAACCAGATTATGCCACTCACACACTTAAGAGTTTCCAAAAATAATTTCCCAATACAGTTAAAATCAGATCCAGATTCCTCACTGTGGACCCTGAGGATTTACAAGACCCAGTGTCCATTCACCTCTCCAACTTCTCCTACACATCGCCCCTTCTTCTCTCAGCCCCACCCACTCTAGCCTTAAATCCCTTGAATATGTCAGACTCACACTCACCTCAAGGTGTTTGTACTTGCTGTTTCCTCTGCTTAGAGTATGCCTTTCCAAACTCTTCGCCAAGCTGGTGCTGCCTCAAGTGTCATATTCATCTCCCAGTTTATCACCACTCAGATGTTCTCCCTTAGTATCTGAGCTACATTCATCCCCCTGCCCCACCATCCACCCCATCCTCTCCCCACCACTGTGCTCTATCCTATCACCTTACTTTGTTTCTCCGATACACTGATCACCACATGAAATTATGAAATATAAAATATTATTTCATGTACTGATCACTACTTGAAAGTATCTTGTTACAGTCTTTACCTGTATGTTGCCATCCCCCACTAGAATACAAACTCCATAAGCACAGGAAATGTTTCTATCTTACTGTTTTTATCCCCCCACCCTACCCTACTCCCCACCCCACCAGCATCAGAACCTGACTGGTACATATCAGATGCTTACTTGCTGAATGTTTGTTGAATACATGTTATTTCTTTGTAACAGTCTGTGTCTGTGAATATAAATTATCTTTTCTGAAGGTGTCTCCCTCAGGGGGACCTGGTGTATCTCCTTCATGGGTTTAAACCAGGAGTCAAGCAATGCTGACAAGAGCAAGGCAACTGATGTGAGTGAGTGAAGCTTCCCAGGTCAAGGAAAGGACAGTGGTTGGAAGACTGGAGAACTGGAGGATGCGACACCCACCCAAGGTGGCAGACTTTACTCAGACACGAGAAAACAGCAGCCCAGTGTGGCTAGACCTTCAAAGTTTTAAGAGAAGTCAGAAACTCAGATTTCTCTGTGAAATGTGTCAAATTATTAAAAGTTGGTTCAAACTTTTAAGAATTCCATATGAACCTAATAAAACTTTTCTGTAGACCAAATTTAACTCTGGGGCCTCTGGTTTGAGACCTGGTTTAGGAAGCATGAAAGAAAATGTCTTCTGGGGCAAAGAGGTATAGTGTTTGTTATCAGCCTGAAAGGAGGGAAGGGGAAGAGGAAAATAAGGGTGAAATAAAAGTTGGGTTGATACCTCAATATTATCCTGCCACAGGGTTTTTCTGAGTGGGTGGTCCTTGTGACCTTTGGTTGCATCAAGGTGCTAAGATTGGTTTTAAAGAGAAAAGCAAGAAGGCAGAGTTTTATTTGGGTTTCATAGATAAAATAAGACAAAATGGTGTCCTAAGGAAGGGAGAATGAATGAACACGGAGGGACTCTTTCCTTTTAGAAAGCCCATCACTGCCGTCTTTAGGGTAAAAGGAACACCACGTGACAAGGATCAGAAATCCATTAGAGACAATCTATGGAAGCTACTGAAGTGTTTATATGTCAGAGGGTAGGAACTAGGCTGTGTATGTACACAGACTAGTGTAGCTTGCATTGGAAAACTAGCCAAATGAAATCGCCAAAGAAAAAACTTTGCTTTTTTAAACCAATGGCTGCTTTGATTAACTAGTGAAGTCTTGTTCTGTACATTTTGGCACAAACTAGATCTATTTTACTTTGTATATCTACTTTGTGAATTATCAGGCAGTACAAAATTCATCATCCGCTAGTGTTGGCAGTTCCATGGAATGATTAGGTCTATTTCCCCAAATGAGAAGTTTTCATAAATATAAATAAACACTAGCTATTTCAGAAGACAAATGGAAAAAATTCAGCCCTGCTCATGGGAGTGGGTCCTGAAATTTGCTTTCTAGTTAACAGGTGACTACAGGTGCTTTCATTTAATGGCAAAAAGTACCTGTCATGGGCAAATCTACAGTGCAGCATAACCAAGGAGAAGGTTTGATTTTAGCCAGAGCCCAATAATATAAACGCTGACAATAAAATGTGAATATTGGAGGAGAGAACTTATATAAACAGAGTGAGGATGATGGTGATGAGGACTTGGGGGGTAAGAACCAGAATACAATATGGAGGGAAAATCAGAAAGGGGAGAATGACCTGCAGATAGAGGGTTGGAGAAGAGAGGGAAAAAAGAACACAAAATTAAAGCAAACGAACAACCAAAACAAAAGTGGAAAGGAAACCAGGGGAAGGGAAGGCAGAAGGCAAGAGAAGCAGGAGAGGAAAGGTTCTAACAGTAGCAGGAAAATGTTTGCCCCCGATGTGGGAAGTCTCATAAATCTTGCAGCGAGACATATGATTGGAGACACTGGAGGTCACCCGGCAGAATGTACAGTTAGAACACAGCTGTTTTTCTCATGTTCTAGTGTTGACTTCTGAGTTCTGCTGCCTCTTTTACTCTGACTTCTGCTCGAGATAATGAACAGTTGACAGTAAGTTTCGGTGCCCTAAGTTCCAGTTTTCTAAGTAGAGCTTGGGCAAGTAGGAGGACTTTTGCCAAGAAGGATCCTGAATTGTGTGACAAGGGACTTTCCTAGGTTGCCGTTAAAATAATACCTCCCCCCGGGGGGATTAGCCCCTCACAGGACTCTGGGACGCTGTGGTCACTGGAGCACAGCCCAAGCCCATAAGTTATCATCACAAACGTCCGTTTCTTAATATCTTTCTCATTTTGTACTGCTCTGCTAACAGTGTCTTTAAACACATCATTTGACAGACCCCAGGTGGTATTTTACTGCAGATTTTACTCTCCCTAGGCAGAAAACTGGCCACATAAACATAAATATACACTAATAATCTGATCGGTGGCTAGGGAAAACTTAAATGCTATGCCAGAAATCACAAAGAAAAATATAGATACCATGTAAAAGACTTACGTAAATAAAAAGCAAGTTTAAAGAGAAGGCAAGAAGCTGAGGAAAATTTAATTTTAAATTTACTACATACTTCTGAATTGCCAAAGGGAAAAAAAGATACAAGCAATACAGAAGGTATATATGGAAAAGTGAATGTGACTTCCTTTCCCTCACCACCACCTACCTCTCATTCTGTTAACAGTTTCTTAATTGTTCTTCTGCACATATATAAAGGCTTTTCACATGTACATATAAACATGTCCCAAGTACCTCCACCAGCCCTGCACTCCTCTTCCATGTCTGTGCTCCTGTATGGACCACAATCATGATGCCAAAGATCACCCTCTGGAGCCCGTAGACAACCTTCAACAGGATGCTCTTTGCTCTCGTGGAGCAGGCTGCATTTCCCTTGGCTGCCCCAGAACCTTGTACTCCTGGGTAGCACTACAAGGGTTGGAGATTTTACCCAACTGGTGAAGTCAGACGAAAAGCAGAACACTGTTACAATAAATATGACTTTCCCCAAGGCTTAGGGAAAACAAGAAGCAAGGAGATGAAACCTTCAGAGGGGCTCCATCCATGGGCGAGACTCTGTGCTCCCTAGTGTCCTGTTTTAGCTCTCATGAAAATACTTGCTTCTACCCTTGGCCATGGAATTTTTTTTTTTAACTTAGGAAAACATAAACTGTTATCATAAAGGTGGTTTTATAATTGAGTTATCCCCAGGATGCCTTAGGAGGACAATCAGTGATAGCCGTTGACACCCAGAGTCCCACATGTGTGAAACGACAATAGGGGGCACTCCGCACTGAGCCCCTTCAAGATTTTCCCAACCCAGGTGACTCAGACATCTGTTTATTCTCATGAATATATAGTAAGTATTTAGCCAAACACACAGACACACACACACGCACAGAGACACATACATATTCAAAGTAAAACACCAGTTCTCAGAGACTGCACTGTGTGAACCACTCAGGAGAAACAAATATAATCTTAACCAACTCAAAATTTGTGAGGTGCATATTTCACTTTGGAGTTCATATTCCAATTATTTTGCAGGCTAGAGTTGCTTACTTTCTTTCATTCTCAAACCTCCTCATTCTCAAACTCATTCAAATTGGGCTCCTTCATACCTGAGTGGGAAAAGAAAAGGAATTATAGAAAAGCAATGTCCCTTTTAATGGCTGCACCCTTAGCTAACCAGTTTAAAATCAATCTGGCTTATAATAGCTCAGTTAAATTCTTAATTAAGAATTTTCTATTTGAGAGGGGTAAAAACACTAACTTTATTCTTCCAGTAATGACTACTCCCACTGATACACACTGTTCTATTTTATGAAAGGGAGTAATATTGTACACATTCTAAAGATTGTCAGGAAATACATCATTTGTAAAGAAAATGTAGAAGGGTAATACTCTTGATAAAAAGTCCTCTTATAAATCCCATTTTTGAAAGGTGAAAGATTTGTATGATCTGAGGAGAAACCAGAGTATTAAATCCCATTTTAAAAAGTTTGTAATAGCTAGATGTGCAAAGGAACAATGCCATTTAAAAGAAACCTAAATAATAAAATAATAATACATGTATCTTTATAAATATAGAAATCAAAATAAAGTAACAATGAGACATCATTGCTATTCACAATATTTCAAAAAAAAATTTGTTAATGAGAATCCTGGTAACAGTCTGATGAGATAAGCCTCTTACCTAATCTTGGCAGAATTATAATTTAGTAGAGCTGATCTGAAAAATTATTTGGCAACATGTATTGACACCTTCTCTTAGTACTTCCAGTGTATTAATCTCTTCTATATAAATGATAAGAACTATTTTTATGCATAAAGTTTTGTTTTGATATTAATTAGAGTATCTAAAATTTAGAACAATGTGTCAAACATTAGGGGACCATACAGGTATATTATGGTGCATACATGCCATAGAATATTATATACATTTTAAAAATGTCTACAGATCTTCTTTTTACTAACATAGGAAAAGACATGTGATATAACATTTCGTGGAAATGCAGGATATAAAATTATTTTAACATCAACATAAAGATGTATGGATCAACAATTGAGTAAACAGTGGCTAATTCTACTTGTTCAGGGGTTGAAGATTTAATACATTCTTCATTCTTGGTTATTTTTTCCAAAATTTTCCACAATGACCATGTAACACTCTTAGCAGCAGAAAATAACCCCTCATACTTAAAAACTATGAACAGAGTTAATATGTTAGATTTAGGCAAAATATCAATGACGGAGAGAAAATGGTGGAAGTTGGATCTGATCTGAGGGCTTTCTGACTCTGAAGCCAGAATGTTTTCAATACACAGGCACTATGATCTGAAATCTTATATACTCTTAAAGTAGACTACATAAGTTTCACCTGTAGATCCATTGAAAAACCTTGGAATGATATTCTATAAGCCCAATTACTCACATTGAAAAAAAGACTATCCGTCCATATTATTTTATAATTTACCTAGAAAAGAGTATGATTACCCCTAAGTTATAGTGAATTAGGCATTTATATTTAGAACCATATCACACTGTCATAAAAAAAATGTAGTGCTTACCTTTATAATGTTAATTAACACTGAGGTGTATATTAACAAGTACATAGGCAAAAACCTCAGAAGGTTTTTAAATTATAAATTAAATTCAAAACTATGTAAATTAAGTAAAATATATCCCTTAAGAAGGGATCATATAATGATTCAGATTTAGATGAATGGATTAAAGATTCTTATGGGGAGTTTTCACACTAAGTAGATGGGATAAGCCCTATTTAATAAAATCTAGAAGTCTTGTAATAAATTCATTAGTTAGGCAGTTAACTTAGTAATGTTCAGTGGGCAGACTTCAGGATGAATTCAGCATTTCTAAAAACAAGAAGTTCATGTGAAATGAGGAAGCAAAAAATCCCTATATCTTTTCATTTGAAAGGCAAAGAGCCATATAAGAAGTTCATGGAAGTTCTACTTGAAGTTAGCATTATTTACAGAAGATAAAAAAGAATTCACACGGTTATTCCTTAGGGCAAATGGGTTGATTCTTCAAGATGTTTCTCGATACTGTTGAGCAACTGAGAATGTGAAATGCAACAAAACCCTAATGACAAGCATGGAGCTACTTGAAAGCTCTTTTATATTCTCTTTTCTCATCATAATTGGTTAGTGGATAATTAGACCAAAAATAGGGAAATTATATATAATATAACCACATACTCAACAAATCTTTATTGGAGAAAGGTCAGTGATGATTTCCAAGTCAATGGTTTCATTTACTAGGATGTGAACTGCTAAGGGAGAAGCAGTTTTGGGGGGATCAGGAAACAGGAAGATTGGGAGGTAATCAGGAAATAAATGTGTTTTTTATATGTCAGATTTGAGGTAGCTGTTAAATGTCCAAGAAGACGTGGTAACTAGATAACTGTTTAGTATACTAGAGTCTGGAGCTCAGGAAAGAGGTTTGGACAATAGATATAATAGCTATAAATTTTAGAGTCATTAGATTATAGGTAGGATTTAAAGCCATAGAACTAATTGAGGTTGCTTAGGAGGTAATTGTATCAAGAGAAGTTAAGGACTGAATACTGCTGGATCGCTTCAATAATTGAAAGTTGGATAGATAATGAGGAGTCATCAAAGACATGGAGAGGGATTGTCCTGTGAGGCAGGAGGGAAACTATCTGGACGTGTAAGGGGGGAGAGTGTTTCTAGCAGAAGAAGGTTGCCAAAAGGTCAAGTAGGACATGAACTGACCATTGTATTTGGCAGCTTGGAGGTCACTGTTGACCACAAGGAGAGCAGCATATGGGAGGTGGGTACAAAGGTCTCAGTGGAGTGAGTAAAAGGACAATAGTAGCTGAGGAAGTGGAGATAGCAGAAAGAGACTATTCTTGTCAGGGAATGTTGCTGTGAAGAAAGCAGAGAAATAGAGCTATTATTATATAGGGAAATGTCAGTAGAGGGGAGAATATATATATATAATATAATATATAATATATATATATATATTACTTTTTAATATTGAAAGATACTAAAGCAAGCATGTATGCATGCTGATGATTGAAGTGATCCCAGTAGAAAATAAAGATTCTCTATGTCTAGTAACAAACAATGGTAAAGTTAAAATTTTCAGATAATGAAAATTCTGTTAAAAATTTAATAATCAGACAAGAGTGTTTTTCCTATGTTTTATGAGGCAAAAGTCTGAAAATTTGAGAAGGTACTGGAGCACTTAACTGTTGATAAAAAGGAGAAGAGAGATTATAAATAACATTGATACATTGCCTAAATACTCTACTGATTTTCAAACCCGCTCTTTGAATAGATAATGTTATCATTTTCATTTTATAATTAGAAAATTAAGCTGAGAAATACTAAGTAATTTGTCTAAAGGTAGTAAGAGGGAGAACCAAGATTTCAAATTAAACCTGGTTTACTACCAGAGCCTTAATTCTTAACCACCGAGGCAATGTTCCAAAAAAGTCCTGGTTTGATATATTCATCAGTGACCCGCATATACTTAAGAAGACCCTCCATTAATGTCAAAAACAAAAAACAAAACAAAACAAAAAAACTCTTCAGGTGGAGTTTTGGCTCTGGTAATGGCAGAGAAGCTTGTATAAGATAAATATTTTTGCAAATGACACATTAACTCTGGACAAACTATCAAAAATAACTTAGTGAAGTTATTGTGGAGTAACCATAAGCAATTAGTAGTTGAAGATTTGACTCTTAAAAGAAGGGAAGTGTGTTGATTAATATACACATTTTTAGGGTTTTATTCCTGGGGTCGTTCCCCTGTCCATAAAATGTGAAGTGACTAGAACTCAAGCAGAAAGCTGTAATTTTATTGGTTTGAAGAGTTTATAGCAGGAGATTAGGACTGCCAGAGCAGATAGAATTGAAGAGAAACTATGGAACCACAAAAGACTCTGAATAGCTAAAGCAATCTTGAACAAGAAGAATAATTCTGCAGACATCACTCTACTAGATTTCAAACTATTTTACAAAGCTAAAGTAGTCAAAACAGTATGACATGGGACTAAAAAAGACACATAGACCAACAGAACAGAATAGAAAGCCCAGAAATAAACCCATGCCTATATAGTCAACTAATCTTTGACAAAGGTGCCAAGAATACACAATGAGGAAAGAATAGTCTCTTCAACAAGTGGTGCTGGGAAGACTGGAGCTCCAAATGCAAAAGAATGAAACTGAATCCTTTTCTTAGACCATACACAAAATGTCAACTCAAAAAATGACCTAAAGACTTAAATAAAATACTAGAAACAATAAAATTCCTAGAAGAAAACATACAGGGAAAAGCTCCATGTCATTAGTCTTGGCAATGATTTTTTGTGTATGATACCAACAAAAGAAAAATACATAAGTGGAGCTACATTAAACTAAAAAGTTTCCACAGAGCAAAGGAAGAATATACAAAATGAAAAGGCAGAAATGGGAGAAAATATGTGCAAACCATTTATCTGATAAGGAGTTAATATCCAAATTATATAAAGAACTCATACAACTCAGGAGGAAAATGAATGAATGAATAAATAAATAAATAAATAAATAAATAACCCAATTAAAAATGAGTAAAGGGCCTGAATAGACATTCTCCAGAAGAAGACATACAAATGTCTAACAAATATATGAAAAGGTTATCAACATCACTAATCATCAGGGAAACATAAATTAAATGAGATATCACTTCACACATGTTAGGATGACTATTATCAAAAAGTCCAAAGATAACAAGTGTTAGCAAAGATGTGAAGAGAAAGGAACACATATATTGTTGGTGGGAAAGTAAATTGGTACAACCATTATAGAAACTATATGGAGGTCCCTCAAAAAATTAAAAATAGAACTACTATATCACCCAGCGATCCCAATTCTGAGTCTATATCCAAAGAAAATAAAATGACTTTCCCAAAGTAATATCTGCACTCGCATGTTCATTGCAACCTTATTCACAAAAGCCAAACTATGGAAACAACCTAAGTTTCTGTCAGTGGATAAATGGATACAGTCAATGTGGTATATGCATACAGTGGAATATTATTCAGTCTTTAAACAGGAGGAAATCCTAGCATTTGTGACAATATAGACTAGTCTGAAGGACACTATGCTAAGTGAAATAAGCCACACAATACTTCATGATTTCACTTATACATGGAGTCAAAGACACAGAACCAGTAGAAAGTGGTTACCAGAGGATGGAGGGGGTGGAAATGAGGAGATGTTAGTCAAAAGGAACAAACTTTCAGTTATAAAATGAATACGTTCTGGAGACCTAAGGTACCATATGGTGCCTGTAGTTAATGATAATATATTGTATACTCAAAATTTGCTAAGAGAGTAGATCTTAAGTATTCTCACTGCACACACGCACACACGCACACAGACACCCACACACGCACAAAAGGTAACGATGTGAGGTGATGAATATGGTAAAATTAGCTTGACTGTGGTAATCATTTTACAATGTATATGCACATTAAGACATCACACTGCACACCTTAAATATATTCCAATTTTTGTCAAGTATACCTCAATAAAGTTGAAAAAAAGAAAATGAAAAAAAAATAAAAGAATTGAGGGGAAATGCCAGAAATAAACATCAGTGAATATGAATATGAGACAATAGAAATCATGTAAGCTGAGGCACACAGAGGAAACAAGATTGAAATAATTTGAGAACAGATACTAAATGACTTGTTGGAAGTAACAAGTAGTAAAATATATGTGTAACAGTAGATACAGAAGGACTGGAGAGAGGATATGGGGTCCATGAAACATGAGGAAATACAAACTAAAATTTTTCTAAATTTTTTCAGTGTAACCCACATATCTAATAATCTCTGCAAACCCAAGCAGAATAAAAACAAAGAAAACCACATCTAAGCATGTCATAACCAAACTACTGAAAAGTAGAAATTAAAAACAAAAGTAAGCTTAAAAGTAGCCAGAAGAATAAAATGTATATTAAATGTTGGTGAATAACAATACGATAATTGATTCAAACATTAAAGGCTACAAGTTAATAAGTAAGGTCATAAGTAAAAGTATGAAGTTGGACCCCTGCTTCACAAAAATTAACTCAAAATAGATCCAGGACTAAGAATAAGGGATAAAACTATAAAACTCTTAGAAGAAAATATAGAACTAAATCTTCATGAACTTGAATTTGGTAATGGATTCTTAGATACAACACTTAAAGACATGAGCAACAAAAGAAAAACAAATAAATTACACTTCATCAAAATAAAATAAAAAAAAACTTCTGTGTGTCAAAGGGCATGATCAAGAAAGTGAAAAGACAACCTATAGAATGGGAAAAATTCTTTTCACATCATATATATGATGGGGTTTAATATTCAGAATATACAAAAATTCCTACAACTCAACAAAAAAAGACAATCCAATTTTTAAATGGGCAAAGACCTGAAAAGACATGGCCGAAAAAGGTATACAAGTGTCCAACAAACACATGAAAAATATTCAACATCATTAGTCATTAGGGAAATGCAGATGAAAACCACAGTGATTTAGCACATCACACCTACCAGGATGATTATAAATTTTTTAAAAAGGTGAATATCACATGTTGATGAGATTGTGGAGAAACTGGAAGCCTAGTACATTACTAGTGGGAATGCCAGAGGTTGTGGCTGCTGTGGAAAAAAGCTTGAGCTTTTCCTTAGAAAGCCAAACATAGGCTATGACCCAGCAATTCCATTGTTAGGTATACACCTCAAAGCATTGAAAACAAAGACTCAAATAAATATTTGTACACCAATATTAATTTTCGCATTAGTCATAATAGCTAAAAAGTGGAAACAACCCAAGTGCCTATCAACAGATGAACGGATAAAGCTGTGACTATATACATACAGTAGAATGTTGTTCAGCCAAAAAAAAAAAAAAAAAAAAAGGAATGAAATTCTGATATAGGCTACAACATGGATAAACTTTGAAAACCTTATGTTAAGTGAAATAAGCCAGACAAAAAGGACAAATATTGTATGGTTCCACTTACATGAAATATCTATACTAGGCAAATTCATAGGGACAGGAAGTAGATTAGAGGTTACCTGGGGCTAAAAGGATGGAAGCTATTGACTAATAATTAGCACAGGGTTTTGGGGGGTGATAAAAAAAGTTTTGGAAATAGATGATGGTGATAGTTGCACATTATGAAAGTAATTAATATCACTGAACTGTATACTTAAGATGGTTAAAATGGCAAGTTTTCTGTTACATACATTTTATCACAGTAAAAAAAATTTTAAGTAATATAAAAAGAAAGCAAATAAAGATATTTTCGATAATAAAAAACAGATTAAAAGTGTTGTCAGCATCTCTGCGTTACAAGAAATGTCAAAGGAAGCTTTTCATCCTGAAAGGAAATGATATAAAATAGAAATCTTGATTGAAAGGAAGGAAGGGAAAGAACAGGAAGTTGGAAATATGTGGGTAAATTCTCTTAATTTCTTTAAAAGTGAATTGACTAAAGTAAAATAATAATGTATTTTGAGTTTAAAACATATTTTTGGGTTTAAAACAAAATGTATAACAATAATAGCAGAAACATCAGGAAGGAGTATAAGTGAAAATATACTGTTGTAAAGTTCTTTCATTACGTATCTAATAGTAGAATATTAATTCTAGATAGATCGTAGAGAGTTAAGAATGCATATTATAATCCCTAGAGAAAACACTAAATATGATACAAAGAGGTAGTTAAAACATAAATGTAAGAGATAGAATGAAATTCTAGATAATACTCAACTGAAGAGAAGATAGGAGAAAAAAAACCCACAAAACAAAGCAGACAAATAGAAAACAGAGTAAGATGCTAGATTTAAACCCAGTCATATCAATAATTACTTCAACTGTAAATGAAGTAATATAGTTAAAAAGCAGAGATTGAAGATTAGATCTAAGAGCAAGACCCAGTTATACACAGTTTAGAAGGGATGCACTTTAAATATAAAGACACAGGCAGTTTGAAAATAAAAGGGTAGAAAAATAAGCAATAAAACACTAAGTATGAAACAGTCACACCAGTCTGCTACTATCAAAGGAGTCTTGAAGATAAGGAAGATCATAGGGATGAAGTTATTTTATGACAAAATGTTCAATTCATGAAGATCTAATGATCCGAAATATTTATGTTCCTAATAACAGAGCTTCAAAATGCATGAAGCAAAAATTGACAGAACTAAATGGAGAAGCAGACAAATAGGTTTGTTTCTACATGTTGCTGAATTTGATCTGCTTAACATTTTTTTGTCTATGGACGACACATGGATTGGAAGACTATATTGGTAAGATGTCAGCCCCCCTACCCCCAATGATGTATAGATCCAAAGCAATACCATTTAGATTCTAAGCAGACTTTTTTTTTTTGTAGTAACTGATATGCTAAACCCAAAATTTATGTTAGAATTCAAAGGACCTAGAATATAATCTTTAAAACAGGTGAATAAAATTTCAGCTTTTACACTGACTCCAAAATTTATTAAATTATTAAAAAGCTACAATAATCAAAGTAGTAAGGTATTGATGAAAGTTGAGAGAAATAGATCAATGGAACTGTACAAAGAGACCAAAACTAAACATACATCTCTAAAAGTTAAGTGATTTTTGACAAAGCACCAAGATAATTCAATGGAAAAAGGAAAGTCTTTCAACAAATGCTGCTGTAACAACAAGATATTTGTGTGGGAAAAAAATTAATCTTAACTGACGCATCATGTGATACATAAATATTAATTTGAAATAGATGATGGGACTAAACTAAAAAAACTGAAACTATAAAGCTTTTAGGAAAAAATAGAAAAACATCATGATTTTCTGATATACAGAGATTTCTTAGAACTCTAAAAGCACTAAGTATAATGTAAATGTTATAATTTGTAAGTATTAAGAACATCTGCTCTTAATGAAAAGCTGATAATAAAACAAAAATAGAAGCCACAGACTGGGTGAAAATATTTGCAATATGTATATCTGACAAAGGATTTGCTTCTACATCATACAAAGAACTCCTGCACAATCATCATCATGCAAACAGCCTGGTTTTTAAAATGGGCAGAAGACTTGAAACAGTTTATTAAAAAGACTATACACAAACGGGCTAGACTTTTACAAGCCTCTAGACATCACTAGTTTTCAGGGAAATGCAAATCAAAACCACCATGAAATACCATCCTCTATCCACCAGAACGGTTAGTTAAAATTAGAAAGACCTACAATACCAAGTGTTGACAATGATACGGAGCCAGAGGAGCGCTCCTACTTTGGTGGTGGCTGTGTGAAATGGTATGACCACTTTGGAAACAGTTTGACAGGTTCTTATAAAGTTAAACTTATACCCATCCTATGACCGACCAATTTCTCTCTTAGTTTTTTAACCCAAGAGGAATGAAAGCACACTTGGTGGTGTTAGCGCTGAGCAATTGAAATGATGTTTTCAGAAACAAAGTTTCTAAAAGGTTAAAGCATACTTGCTACCTCCACTTCCTTAACTCTCGTTTATCCTTCCAATCACTGTTGTCATGTATCATTCTCATGACTCCCCTGAAATGACTTTGGCAAAACTCTCTAATGACCTCCCAGTTACCAAACGCAACAGTTACTCTTTAGTCATTGCTTTACTCAATTTCACTGCAACCTATGGCATCACTGAGCACTTTCTCTTCTTGACATTTTCCTCCTATGGTTTCTTGATTACATTCTTACCTCTCCAGTTTCCTGACTACTTAAACTTTTATTCTCCTTTGTTGTATTCATTTATTCTACCATCCTTTATCATTATATATTGGTATTCTTAGGGCTTAGCTTTCCCCCCTTCTTACCTGATACAAATTATCTTGATGCACTCATGTATTTCTCTAACGTCAACCACCATCTTTGTGCCAGTGACTCCCAGTTCTCTATCTTCAACTCTGGTTTCTTTTCCTAACTCTGATCTATATATTCATTTACATAATGGATATGTTTATTTCTATAATCCCTGACCCCATCATTAAATTCTATTTAATTCCTATTTTAGTGATTATTATCCCTATCTTCCCAAATCTGGAACCCTTGGAATTTTTCAGTTTAACTTCCCTCATTTTTCACATTGAATTAGTCACCAAGTTCTACCCAATCCACTTTCTAAAATTTCTAATACCATCACTTTGTCTCTATCTGAACTACTCCTGCCTTAGCCCAAGCCCTCGCCATTTTTAAATTGTGTTACTGAATAACTTCTTAACTGGGATATCTGCTCTCAGTCTTGCCTAAGATTCAGTCATATTGAATCACAGTTTCCTGAATTGTGCCACTGGGATAGACATAAACAGAAATGCTCACTCAACGATTCCCTCAGAGACCAGGTGCATTTCCCACCACAGTTATGTATCAGATGAGAAGACCCTGCATCTCCGTTTTAGAACAGTAGTCAGAGAAGAATTGATCTGGATTATTTACAGCAATTAGATTCCTCTCCTAGGAATTTTCAAACTGAAGGCAAAAGGAAGAGAGTGTCTTTTCTCTCAGGTCAGAAGATAATAAGCCACTGAGCTCGGAGCTTCTGTCAACCCGGCCTCATATCTTACGGAGAAGCTCATCTGAGAATAGAGATTTGATCCATACAGAGAAGCAGAGACGAAAGATGGAGGAAAAAAGTCCTGAGTTTGTAGTTTCAATGATCTATCCCTACCCTTCTCGAGATTTAGTTAGGTAGGCTCAGAGAATTACCCTTTTATCAGATTGAATTTGTTTTCTATCATGTGCTATTAGAGCCTTGCTTTTACCCATCCTTTTCTCTTAACTTGGAACTCCTGCTAGCCTCTTTCATTTGGATAACAGCCATTTTTCAAGACCCAACCCAGATGGCAACTGTGCCTGGGACACTTTCCCTGGGATCTCTGATAGGCTTTGAGTGAGCTAAGCCTAGTAGGGACTCTTTTATGCTTTTGTCTCACGTACAATTTGTTGAATAAATACTAGACGGAATGAATGAATTAGTCTCACATCATTTTGTTATTTTTTATAAATCATATGTCAGGAGTGAACGCTGCATTTATTAAATCACTTATTATTCACTTTATACTCATTTAAATGTTCTCCAATGTCCTTCTGCCTTTAAGTCCATGGGTGTCTACTCAGATGCATATCATCTTGATAAATTTGTCTTCCCTACTAAATTGTCTTTTATGATGTTTAAAAATATTCTTTTTTGTTATATTCTAATCTTGACTCCCATCTGTTCAAAATTCAATAATTATTACAAGATTTTATTTACCACTATATATTAAAACATTCACATTATTTCTCATGATCTCAGCATTGATATATAAACCTGTAGACCATATGCCTTGATTCTGAATAATTGGCCACTCTTTTTTCTTGCTTTTTTTTTTTTTTTTTTTTTTTTTTTTTTTTTTTGTGGATGAACCCAGATCAGCTCAGCTTCAGATAGAATTTAAGATTTCACTTTCTTCTTGAATGCACTTGAATGAAGAAAAAGTCATGAAAAGAACCGAAGCTTTGCATCTCAAGTGCTTGAAACTTCATAATCATTAAAGGGACTTCCTTGGCTTGAAATCAGCTGGAGTGAATGGTGTTTCTTGGGGTTGGTTATTCTCAACCCCATTGTTTCCTGGATTAGGGCAACTACATTATGGTATATCATTTTGTTGATTATGTTGACTCTATACACAGCCAGGTCCATGATGTAATTAGACAGCGGGACCTTAGATTCTCTCTTTAGGCTGTCTTATATGCCCCACTCCCAACCCACCAGCTGTTACTTCCTTTTTATTTTTGCAAGAAGTCTCACCTAATGACTCTGCCTCCTCTCTTGTAACGCCCACCTACTCTTCACAATGCTAAGTGGGTAATGCTCCTAAAGCACATCTCAATTCAAGTAACTCTGTGATTTCTTTTGCTTGCAGAACAACTTCCATACACTTAGGGTTGATGTTCAAGGCCCGCCATGATCTGGTCCTGATTAAGCATGTCCTGGTCATTTTAAATACTTGATTACAATTCAACTGATCAGGGCAAAGTTGCAAATAAAAATACCTCATGTTTATTGAGTGTTTACTCTGTGCCAAGTACAAATCATCCTTGGCCAAGCGGTCACAAGATCTGACCTAAAGTAATCCTTGTCCTCACCTGACTCTTCTTTCCATCTCTCCTTAACCACCAGCTCCATTACTTTACTTCCTTCTTCCACTCCAGTCCCTCTGATTGTGGCATCCTGGTGTTTTGGCTTCTCCAGTTACCTTTGCCATCGTTTTCTTTGAATTCTGTCTTCTCATCACCATGACGTTTGTCCAGCTTTCCTGTTTGTTAACTAATCCTTTGTCTTGTCCCCTGGATGCCCTCCTTAGAATTACCACTACAGGAAGCCTTATTGGCACTGGCCCCAGCACTTCGGGCTCTAGTCTATTCTTTGGCTTTGATATCAGAGGGGTGGACCCTGGGCATTCCAAACCTAGCCTTCCTGGTTTATTATAAAAGCATGATGTAGATTTCCTAGAATATCAGGTTTAAAAGGAATGCTAAAGTTTATGAGTACAATCTCTATCTGAGTTACAATCCCTATGGTTCATTCTATTATTTCCCCATTCCTTTTAATAGTACTTCAAATATTTTGATAACAGATTTCTTATTCCTAATCTCCTCTTTCCAATCTAAACACCTCAGTCACTTTAGTCAGTCTCCAACATGATTGATTTCCTCAAAATTAGCTTCATTTTGTTACTTCCCCTTTCACAATGAATGTTGGATGAAATTTTTTCTTTAATGTCATAGTTATATTCTGACCAGTTTGGACTAGATTAGTGCTTTATATTATTTGCCATTAACTTTTACCTAGCTTTTTCCATGATGCAAATTGGGATCTTTTTAAATCCTGGTTCTAGAATCAGTGTATTAGTTACTTCCTGTTCAGCTTCAGCCTCATCTCAGATCTGAATCTTGAAGCTGGGGTCAGAGGGCTTTGCTTCCCCCCACCAGCGTGGCAGCTTTCTCCACAGCGATGTGCATACACCATACTGTCGTGGGTATGTCCAGATATGAGTGTTTGTGGGTTATGCACAATTCGCTTCTGCTAATTGTATCTTCCATTCCCTCCCATTCACCTAAACCATCTGAATGCCAGTGAGGAGGCATTATTAGATGGAAAAACCTTGAATCCATGTTGACTTACTTTCAGCATTAGTAACAAATTCCTTTTCACACATCGCTGATCAAAACACATCAGTGTGTCTATCACAGATGAGATTCCTCCACTTTCCTCTAGGTTACTGATCCGTTCACCCAGTACACATTGTGTAATCATTTAATCAGTTATTCTGTTTCACATCCTCCCCAAACCATTAAAGAAACTCTGTCAAACCCTTGCCAAAAGTCTGATTGTCATGTTTATTGCATTCCTCTTTTTTAGAGTCTTCTTAAAAAATGAAAACTAATGTAATTTGGCATAACTTTCTTTTCCCTTTTATTTTTTCTTTTCCCTTTTTAATTCTGATTATTACGACTTAATTTTTATTTCAAAAGCTTTAGGATCTTAACAAGGTTCATGTCAAGCTCCCTTTTCTATGTTGTTTGGCAACCTGCCTCCATTCACCAGGATTAGTCAAGAATTGGTGGATTTTTTTTTTCTTAGAAATTGGGATGATTCTCTTCTCTAATGGAATCACTCTCCATCTCCAGAACACACCCTCCCTCTTCTGTCTTCCATCTGCCTCCCACTCTCTCTGCCTTTGCTTAAGGCCCTTAGTCTGAAATGTCCTGTTGGGTGCTGCTACGTAGCTGTATGCCTTTACTCCTCAGCTTCGGTCATAGTTTTCTGAAGGTGGGAGCCCTTTATCACACTTCAGACTGTCTAGTGCAGGATGGAGCACCTTGCAGTTCAGTAAAGATGCACTTTCTGAATGGATGAGTTAAACTTTTTTTTTTTTTTTAGCTTTTTCCACGATGCAGCAAATATTATAACGTATATGCCTTCTTATGTACTGATTCTTTTATTTCTATAGTCAAGAGTCCCAGGAGTGAAGTTATTTGTATTAAAAAAAAAAACAGTTGTTGCTAGATTCCTTTTTTCAAAGGCTTTAATGTGCATTTCTCCCATGTATGGGAGAAATCTCCTTTAGCAGTAAGTATCTTGTGTCTCACTTCAATCTTTGGTGAGCTTAAATTGGTACTTCGTTATTACACATTTGCTATATCCTTACTATTAAGTATGCACTTATTTTTTTTTTTAAAGCTTCTTGATTTTGACTTCTGTGCATTTGTTCTTCGTGTGACTTTTCACATGCTTTGCCCATTTTCCTTCTTGGTTGCTTCCCTCTTCTTACCAGTTTATAAGCTTTTGGGATATTATTGATATTTATTCTCTGCTCAAACTTAGCATTGCAAAAATTCTCTCCAAATAAATATTTTGACTTGGTTTATTGTATACTTTTCAATATTTTATTTTATGTCTTTCAGTAAGATTGTATAGCTTTCTTTATAAACTGTATTGGTAAATCGACCCCTAATTATTTTATAGTATTTGTCAATATTGAGAATTTTTTTTCTCATTTCTATTTCTAGGCCTTTATTACTAAGATAAAGAAAAGTTATTCATATTTGAATATTTATCCAACGATTTTACTATTACTGCTTGTTATTGTTGTGATTGTTAGTCAGATTCGTTGGGTGTTCTAGGGTTTCACCCATCCATCAACAAAAACAGATAACCTGTTCTCATCTTTCTGAAACATGTTATTTCATGTTTTATATTATCTAGAACTTCTAAGATAATGTTCACTAATAGAGGTGGCATGAACAAAAATTTGTAATTACTTGAAAATTGAAACTGATGCTTCTAGATAATTTTTGGATCAAACAGAAATCAAAAGTAGAAAGATAACCAACCTATCTAAAGAGGAATGAAAAAGAGACATTCTGCAAAACCTGTAAAACATAACAAACACTACAGTCAGAGGAAAATGTATATATGTTCTTAAATGACTTCATTATTAAAGAGGGAAAGCACACATAAAACCAAAGGGGAAAAAAGAACTTAGTATTCATTTTCAGAATTTAGGAAAGAAACAGAATATAAAATGGAATTAAGAAAGAAAAATTTAAAATAATGACTCTGTCCCTCCTCTCTCCCTCTTAGAAGACCTTTTCTGATTACTTTAGACCCACTTCAGCAATCCAGGATAATCTCCCCAGCTCAAGATCCTTAATCAACTGCCTTTTTAATGCCTTTTTAGCATATAAGGTAACGTATTCATGGGTTCCAGGGATTAGAACAAGGACATTTTTTTGGGTGGAGATGGTTCATTATTTGGCCAACCACACAAAAATTTAGTTTAAGTTTCTCTTTTCCAGAATGACCAGTTTCAGCTAAACACACATTACCAGGATCTTCTTTACTACTTGTATCTTACTACCTCTTTGTTTGGTGCGATAACACCAGTTGGTGTCGGGCTGGGTCTACTTGGGCAGCTTTGCTTCTTTCTCCCTTACTCTCATCTGCAAAATATCATAAAGCACTCATTTCACCTTTTAAAATTATTCCTTTGTTTTCTTTTCCATTTTCCTTCTTGCTGACTTTTAACCTCTTTCTTTCAAAGTTTCCAAGTTCAAGAAGTGCAAACATACATAAAGATCAAATACGTGCTGTACTTTAGGCCCAAAGCAATTCCCTCAAGAATTTGCCCCGGACGGCGGATGGCCGTTTAAACATAGTAAACCATATGTTTCTTCTAAATTCAACAGAAAGAAGATAATTCTCCAGTGAAACAACCTTGGATATTTAGCATAAGCAATCTGGGATTCCTATGCCCTTCAGAAAACACACAGAGAAATCTTATCTGAACAATATTATCAGCCCTTCTTCCTTCCCTTAGCAAACTGAGGCCCTAAGATAAATTTCTTTTTTAAGACTACTTACCATCTGTCCTTCAAAGATGCCTAAGCCTATGGAAGTCTGTGTCATGTTTATGAATTAAAGGTAACACAGTATAGAGAATAACAGTGCAGATTCTGGAATCAAACAAACTCATGGTCAACCATAACTCCATCTATTACTGCCCTTAGGAAAATTATTTAAAGTATTCTAGTTTAGTTTTCCCATCGGTCAGATAACATTGCTTAGCTGGATTGATGTGAGTACTAAATAAAATAATTCATGCAAAGCACTTAGTCCAGGATAAATTCTCAATAAACATTACCAAAAGTTCTTTTTTAAGGTCCCATTAAAAATATGTCAGACCCATCAAACAGAGACACTAACCCTGGAAGTGATGGGACCACTGCTGAAAGAAGACCTTCACAGTCTTTATTCTCCCATGCATGTCATCAACGTTGGCCTCGCTTATTGGCTAGAAAGAAGCAAGCTGGTTTATGCCATCATTATCCTAAGATCCTGAGGATGCATTTCTTTAAAAGGAAACATGAAAAAGAACTACTTTCTCCTCTAGAATTCCTCTGTTACTATTAGTCATGTTTCGCTTTCCCTTCCTGACAAAGCTATAGGAACTCTTCTTAAAACCTCTTCAAGTTTTTTACTTTGTTTGGAGAGTTTGAAAAATTAGGATGACTGTTACTCAGATAAATCCCAGAGGAGCCCATGTCCCCTTTGCATGGCAGAAAAAAAAGAGCCAAAAAGCAGACTTTGGTTAGCAAGGGTGAAAATGGACAAGACATACAGTCGAATAATTTTCTTATGCAAAGACACAGATGTACAACTGCAGGGCTACTGGGTTAAAATTTTCTGAGGAAACCGAATGAATAAATTCAGTTGCTCCAATACAGTAATTTAAAATAGTAATGTGGCAGTTTTTCTCCTTTCCCAGGGTTTCTGTAAATCTCTGTCTGCTTAAGAATTATCAGATTCCCACAGGAGTAAATTATGCAAGACTGGATAAGAGTGAACAAATGATTCTTGAGGCACAAAGTCAAAATTTGCACGAGGTAACTGCAGGCAAGATAGCTGGTGTAATCATCACTGTGCCCTGAGGTTTAAACCTCAGTACTTCATTCAATGTGGCCAAGCAGTGATGGCCAGGTCCTTCCGGACTCGAAGCCCCGTGAGAGTGCGGAGTGATGGTGTGCAGACTCTTCATGTCATCCCTTCTCCAAGGCTTTATTTAGAAATTCCAGAGGCAATCTGGTGGTGAAAGGTTGTTCAAGTACTTTCCTATCCATTTTGCTCTCTTCAGAGCAAACACTCAGATACTCCGAAAGCCAAAGCAGCTATCTCACTCCACGTCTGGATCGCAAAGCCCTAAATATTTATAGGTCTTGAGAATTCCAAGTCTCAAGTTCAGGTAGGATACTATTTCTATTTGGTTTCTGTTTGAAGACTTACTTGCTATTGTTAACACACTAGAAAATAACTTTTTTTTTTTTTTTACTATAACTGTAATACATCCTATTTTGGAAAATGGATATGGTATAGATAAAATTTAAATACCCATAATGCCACTGTCAGTGTTAGCACTTTGACTTCTTTTCCTCTCTCTATGTGTGGGTGCATATAGATACACAACATTCAGGTGTTTATGATGCTTTCAAATTTTAGGTACAATTCTAATACTATTTTTATTAATCTATACTTCTATTGTTTCATTACTGGAAATGCAGGCATTTCCTCATGCCAATAAATAAACGTAACACTAATACACAAGTTAAACCAAGTGAATTGCTGTTATTGGACAGGTTTTGACTGGCAATTTTATTTAGTTCAACAGAACGTGAAAATGCCCTGAGTTACTTTATCGCTCTTAGTTCTTATTCTAAGCAAGCTGTCTTGTCTCAGAACCCATGCAGCAAAGAGTGGTTGGAAGTTATCACCGTAACAATAAATGACAGTAACAGTAAAATATATATATATATTAACTATTGAACACAACTGAGCAGTCCAACAGAGAAGTGTGTGTTGTAAATACTAGTGTTCTATACACAACACGGGGGAGAATCACTCTCAAGTTCAGCTTTTCCAAACTTCAGTACTTTGTGTACCAACTTCATGGTTTAGGGCACTTCTCCATCTCACTGTAAGATGACCTACGTTGTTTTCCTAAAAAAATTCACCTTAATGAAACATCATATCCCTTTTATATATGGATCTATTTAAATCCTGGCCCTCTTTGAAGATCATATGTTAAGATAGACTCATGTGTAAACCCACAGGGTCTGGATAGATCATCAGATACACAAGCAACATGGCGTGTATTATCAAACACAAAAGATCAGAGTTCTTTCTTAGCAACAGTGTGAAGAGGGCAGGGCTTTCCTTCAGCTCCAATTTCTCTTTTTCAGTATACTCATCGCTCTGCAAACCACGACCTGAGGAATTCATTTCTTCCCCATGCCCCAAATATCACTGGTCTATACAATGACACTTGAGCTAGAACATACTTCTGTGGACAGCATTTGTACTCCAGAGATTTCTTGTCTTCTTTCCCAACCACACTTATCCTGTTCACCATCTTCGTGGGTCTTGTTCTTCAATTGCAAGTAGTGAGTTAATATGAAGAATTCACCTAGACTATTTTATTCATACTTATGCTTCCAAGGTACCATGTAAGTGCCAACTATTTTATTTTGGGGTTTACTTCTTTATATTCTGACCTTCCCATAGAATACTTGAGGCAACTTATGGAAAAGTGTTTAATAAAATAATAAAATACAAATGTAAAGAAAAAGTATAAGAGCCAGAAAAAAAATGCAAACTAGTAAAGATGTAACCAAGGGGAGAGTATCACTCAAACAAACAAAATAGACCATTGAATGCCACACAGATGCTACAGTTCAGATATAAATTGGACAGAGTCTCTTGGCTGATCAATGAAGAAAGGAAAACAAGCCTTTTATATTAATTTCCTGAATCATGATTTAGAAGAAAACTAACTCCTTAAGGGAAAAGTTTCCTGCATTGTATTCTGAGATTAATCTCTGATATGGATCCTTACAATGTGGGGCAGAGATATGTAAAATGTAAAAAACATTCCTACGACAAATAGAGAAATAATTTCAGGAGTGTTTCTAGAGGTACTCTTTGATCAAAAGTGAGTTCAGACTTTCACTTCCAGACAAGATGAAGGGTTGGATTTACCATTACAACTGAATGAAAAAGCCAGAGAAAATACATGAAACAATGTTTTTCAGTCATTGAATATGAGGTTGCAAAGAACAATGATATCTGAGAGAGTGGAAGCAAATGAGGTTAAGTCTTCTGCCCAGACTTACTGCCTGGAGAGGGTTTCCAGGCTATAACTCCAGGAGAGGAAGAACCCAGGTAGGGCCTGAGGACCTTCTGAGACTGAGGAGAAGGAGCTGGAAGTCGAGAGAGGCCGGGAGTGGTGGAGTGTGCAGGACAGAGTACCCCAGAGAGGAGACAGCTACCCCGGGAGAGCTCTGGAAATCTTCAGAGAATGTTCAAGTCTTCCCCAAGCTGGGCTACCACAGTGCATGCATGCAGGGCAACCACCCACATCTGGGGACAGATGACCCAATGAGAACAAGGGGAACCACTCTTGGGGTTCCGTAGGACAAAGAATAATTTGTGCTCCCTCCAACAAGAGTGGGAGAAACTCATAAATCACGAGATATCAGGTCGAGTGCTCAGAATAGTATTGATTCAGTAAAAAGAGAAAATCAGCCCCAGACTAAGGGTTGCTCCAGTCCCATATAACCTTACTTAAGAAAATAAAACCCCCAAAGGGTCAAATTTTCTCCAACTAACTTAACTATGGCCTAGAACAAAAGCTCAAGAATTTTTTTAAGAATGTGACATATCCAGCACCAAGCATGATACAATTCACAATGTCTTGCATCTAATTAAAAAAAAATTAAAGGTCCTAAGAGAGCAGGAATATCTGACTCCTATTAAGGAGATGAATCAATCAATAGAAACAGACCCAGAAATGACACATATGAAGGAAATAGCGACAAGAATATTAAACGTCATTATAATGATATTCAATACACTCAAGAAGGTGAAGGAAAGCTTGAGCATGGTGAGTGAAGGCCCAAGAAGAAATACCGGTCATGAAGACTACAATGTCTGGGATTTAGAAGCACACACACACATACACACAAGATGTGATTAACAGCAGATTAAACAATGTAGAAGAAAAGACAAGTGAACTAGAAAATATAGCAATTAAAACCATTCAAAATGAAAAAAAGCTGGAACAAGTAAGCAGAGCACTGGTTAACTGTGGGACAATACCAGGAACACTTCTAGATCTGTGACTGGAGTCTACAAAAGGGGAGGGGTTGGTGGTACAGAAAAAACTTCTGAAGAAATAACAGTTGAAATTTTTCCAAATTTAAGGAAAACTAAACTAACAGATCCAAGAATCTTAACAAACCTCAAACACAAAAAAATTATAAAGAAAACTATGAGGGCATAACACAATCAAATTTCTTAAAGTCAGTCATAAAAATATCCTAGAAGTAACCAGAGATTAAAAAAAAAAAAGATACTACATTAAAAGAACAAGGATAAGCAGATTTAGAAGACAATGAAACATTTCTAAAGAACTAAAAAAGAAACCTGTCAACCTAGAATCCTCTACCAATAAAACTGTCTTTCAAAATGAAAGACCAAAAAACAAAAAAAAAAATCAAGAAAGTGAGAGACTTTCTCAGTAGAGAATTCATCATCAGCAAACATGTATATACAATAAGAAATATTAAAGTAAGGTTTTTAAACAGAAGGGAAATGATGGCAGAGGAAAATCTGAATCTACACTAAAAAATGATGAGTGCTGGGAATGGTAAATATATAGTTAAACATAAATTTTTTTTCTTAGTTTTCAAATATCTTTAAAACATAACCAATTATTTCAATTCAGTAAGTTAGGATGAACCCAAGAAAGATGAATGTTTTTCAAGTTCTTATGGTGATTCTGATAAAAGTAATCTGAGAACCACACTTGAAGTGTCTGCTTATTATTTCTATGGGTTTGAACTCCTCCATCTTGGAAATTGGCATTTCAAAATGAGCTGCAACATGATTAAAGGAGGCAATTTATAATAAATAAACACACAACTCTTTTAATTCCAGAAATTATCATTTTACTATACAAAAAAAATCTTAAGCATTTACAAAAGAAAATCAAAAGAAGTTGCATTTTTAGACCATATTGGGAAAGTTACACAAGAGTCTGATGAACAAAGAACATGATAAAACATCTCCGTACCATGTCAGTACCATCCAGAGAAATCCAATCAACCATTACACCATAGGCTGAAGCGTTTAGTACCTGAAAGTCAACCCAGTGCCCTCTTGGTTTATCATTTGGCATCTTTACAAAACATTGTTGTCCATGAACGTTATAGGAAAGAAATTTTGTTAAAGGAAATAAAATATTAAAAAGATGACATAGTTCAGCTGCCAGTCAATATTAAGATGCATTAAGTTATAACAATCATTCCAAGCAACACTCTAATAATTTTAGAAATGTGAGTACAGAGTGCTGATACTCCAAGCAATGTTGCTATGGGATAATTTTATTTTACATATATACAAATCATGTTATCGTATATACACATCAAGAAACTACTCCAGTCATCACATCTCAATGGTAGCGTTTATTTTTTTAGGCAGAAACTTTCCTTTGGCTTCTTGCTCACAGCAAGGGGCACAGGCAACCATTTCTTTCCAAGAGTTCACTACATTCAAAGACGTCTGGACTCCCAGTTTGTTATGTTCCTTGTGGAATGATGAGCAGCCTTGAGGATTTGATTTGATGGCTAGTGTCTCTGGTTGAACATTTCAAATGTTAGCTACACTTTTGATTTCTGTGCTTATACAAGGCTGTATGACCCTCTCATGTTTGCTCTTCTGGCAAAGTAAATAATCATTCCAGTGGCAGGTATTACTAAGGAGGATGCACAATAGAGCACGAGAAGTTCCGGAGAAAAATAGTCCTTGCTACTTTCTCTTTCTGAAAAATAACAAAATGGACACAATTAATGTCTAGTACAAAAAGAAATCATTTAATACTAATAGTGACATGTTTTAACAGTACAACTAGTTCTCTAAAGAGAAATGAATCAAAGCAGTGAGAAGGACCCAAAATGCATATTTCTTTGAATTATCCAAATCATCAGTTCGCAGTTGCTATGGTCAAGATGGATCTAAAGATGACAGCTGTTGACTTTTGCAAACTTGGATTCAAAGAAGTTCAGGTTCCATTGCAGAATGGAAAGAAGGACACAGCTTTTTAGAGCTCATTTACAGGAGAAAGAATTTGGAGAGGAGTGTTTGCTTTGGGAAATATAAATCTCTACTAAAGAACTAGGGCTCTGATCACTATGGATTAAAATAACTAACCAGTTCTCCAGGAAAATCCTTGTAACACCTCGAGTGTAACCATTATAGTCAAACACTCCATAAGATAATAAGAGAAAGGATTCTTGCTGATGACTTTTTTCAGGGATAGATGGAAAACTTTCCATTTTGTATTTCTGAAGTAGGGCATTTTAATATATCTTATTCCTCTTCAGCATTTATATCATTGCTTGATAATATGAAATTCTTTGGATAGCATTATATTTTAGCTTAAATGTTACTCAGAGAAGCATTCTCTGACCCACATCTCCCCCAGCCTAAATTAGGAACTTTTATAACCCACTACATTTTCCCTCCATAGCTCTTATCACAGCTTATAAACATTTGTTTGTATGATTATCTATTAACATTGGTTTCTTCCTTCAGTCTATAAATTACACAAGGACACATATCTATTTTCTTTTTGATTCACCACTGAATAGCCAGTACCTGACTCACTGCTTGAAGTTGCTTGCACCCAATAAATATTTTTTTAATAGTAATACATTTTTTTCTTTCTACATCCTGTCATTTTGTCACTTAGTTGTAAATTGGGTACAGAAGTTATTGGTATACAAAAACTAAAATTAGTACTCTATCTAGTCTACTAAAAATCATCTGACAGCTGCAATACTGTTTAACATCTTAACTTGAAAAACATCTGATGAAGATAGCCTGGTATTTACTGAAGATTCATCTCTATTTGCATTTGTGTTTGCACAGCATTGTACGACCTCACAAGTATTCCGTTTCTTCAAGTGGCACATATATTGTCTCAGTTCTGGAAGAAATGAGGCACTTGACTGTGGTAATCATTGCTTTCCCTCTAGATGTTTCTAATTACTGGATGTCAACCAAGAAAGAAAGAATCACTAGGGTCAGATGATGGGAAGTCCTTTTTTTTTTGAATTATTGAAATTAAAAATACTTCACCATAAACATAATGACAATTGCTTTATTTTTCTGCTTTCCTTTCTCCTTTGTCAGAGTATAAGGGTAATATTTTAGTGGAATATCCATTATCATAATTATGGTGAGACATCAATATTGATGACTTGCTGGGCAATGGTATTTCTGCCCCTATTGTTTTCTTTCCAATTTAACAAATATTATCTTTTGCCTTTGGTTTTCCCCTCAGGCATCTGCAGTAAAATACAAATTGGCTGCTGAGTTGGTTGCCAGGGCAACCTCCAAATACAATTTTCTATTAGCTGTATAAACACTGAAAATCTTAAAGACTCCCAACCATTTCTACCATTGGAATACATTCAAGCAAAAGTGTTTGTCAAACAAAATGAAACAAAATTAATTTTAAAACTTAGCTAAATTCAAAAGATGACTAATTCAAAAATTCCCAGGAAGAAAAGTCAAATTTTTGACTCCATTCATTTGTAGTTATTTTAAACCACATTTATTTTGGGGGTCTGAATTTCTAGCTGAGTGCCAAATGAGCTTTAATTTTTTATTTAAGCAATGAGTGAAAAAAGGCAAATATGTAAGTTACTAACTTGATAAAGCAATTAGAAAAGACAACAATTGTATGAGAGAGTTACACAGCTGGAGAAGAAGATTTGATACATCTTTAAAAAGGAATCATTGACTAGAAATAGAATTTTAAAAATATTAGGAGTCCAAGTTCCTGCGGCTAGGCTTAAAGGTGGTACTGAGGATTAAAGAAAATAAGAAGAAATGAATTTCAGACTACTCATAACTGACATCTCAATCCATCCAGAATCATCGCCAACCTCATTGGAGGCACTGATTACATATCCCCCTGTGTCATGTTGCATGACATGACACAAAGTAAATATTCCATTCTTTGAACACATAGTAACTTCATTGGCTAGATCAGCTTTTTTCAGGATAATCACTGCAGGTGGATGAAAAAGTTTTACATGTAAGGATGAAAAAGTTTTACATGTAATCGCCATAATTTCCCCTTTAACATTCTAGAGGAAACTATTGATATTGTCATCTTTTGAGGAGGTACTATGAAGACAGAAATCATGGTATTCAGTGATACCTCATTGTGGTATATATATATGCATGAATGGGACATTATGTGTACATCAGAAATTGACACATTGTAACTGACTATATTTCAATTTTTTAAAAAAATTTTAAAAAAACATATGATAAGGCTTGTAATCTTGAGAACTTTGGCCAGATGAGTAAAATTTTTAACCATTTTCTGACTAGGTTTAAATTTTCTTTACACTGATGAATGGCTGTGAACTCTGAGAGCCAACCTCCAGAGGCTCTTAAGAGTTGGCATTTGTTCGCAGTCTTGTTCACTCCAAGTTTGCCTTCCAATACTCAATGGGAGCTCATTAGCACTCATGGAGTGGGAGACTGAATAGTAAAGGCTGACAAATTCTGCTTCCACTGATAAAATCAACAGATCCTACTATGAATTCACAAGAGTGATTAGGAGATTAAGCGGCCCCTAGAATTTCTTTGCTGGGACCATTGTCCCCCCCCCCCATCAGAGAAGGGTCGGATGGACAAGGGGCTTGGATTTTCTAAGGAGGCAGTTCCATAGTCAAGAGATTCCTTTATGTTGTTCAACATTAAGATCATTACCACAATCATTATCCTGAAAAGAGTCAATCCAGAAAATACGCAGTTACTCCACATTCAGACATTGGTAGGAAGGAAAAGGGTCTGGAGAGAACCTTTCTTTTTCCATGTGCCCATTCTACATCTTTAGTTTCCTTGTAACCTCCAGGGAAATGTTTTGAAAATATATTTAAATGCTTAAGAAATGCAAGGCCTCAGAGACCAGTGATGAATTGTCAATGTTTAAAAAAACAAATGAGAATTCTGCACTGATCAATGATTAATGTCAACTTCCTACCCTGCAGGCTAGAGCAGCTGTGCATGATTATTCTAGGAAACACTAAGAAATGACTATAATCAACATGGAATTCAACTCCATTTTGCCAACTCATTCATCCAATCCTTGAAATTCTTTACAATCCACCAAATCTCTGCCCTATTATAAAAACAACAACAACAACAACAACAACACAAAGTAACTAACCTTTAACATTAAGCGTTATACTTCTTAACTGAAAGCCAACTTCATTTTTAGATTCACACTCATATACTCCCGCATCCTGTAACTGGGCCTTGTGAATGGTATATGCGCCATCTGTAGACTTCAGCAGTGTGTCACCCGTCTCTGCTTTTTTCTTCAGGATTATCAAAGTCTGGGGAGCATTTCCACACGTACAAGAGATAATGACCGTGTCTCCTTCCCTGACACTCTCAGAAGGAAAAGCTGTAAGTTGTATATCTTTTGGAGCAACTGTAGAGAGAATTTAAAGACACCTCTGATTGAGTGAAATATAAACCAATTTGATATTAATTTAATGACAGTAACAATAGCTGTCAAGACGCTATTTGTGCTTACTGTTTGAATGAACTGTTTAGAGGCACAATTAAAGAAGTCAGGGCTTTCCTGGATTGTTGTAAATGATCTTGCTTTTAATAAAAGAAGACACCTCTTATGCTTCTCATGTCTCTTAATCTAATTCTTTACCCAGCCTAGCCCAAGAATAGGTGTTCAAAAACAGCTATGGATTTCAAATGTGGAAAAGAACTTTTTCTTTGGTCACACTGTTGTGCAAATATTTCTCTAAGTATAAAGTCCTTTGCAGATCTCTGAGTTTTGATCTTGATCCCAGATCAAGAAATTAAGCTGTGCAGAGATAGGTCTTACTATCCTTAACAACAACAATACCAGTCACTAAATGCCGGGCACTGGGCTAAGTATTTGACACCAACATCTTGTTAATACACAACTCATGGAAGGAGCTACCATATTACCATTTTATAAGTGAGATTGCCTCTAAGTTTATCTGTTTTGTGACTTGATTTGATATTCTTGCCCAGCCAGAGCTACAGTACCATGACATCCATCCTATGGGCTTTCCTTTAAGTAGTGCATTGCCCTTCCAAAGTTCTCCCAATAAAATACAAGTTACCATTGATATGAGGTAACAAGAAAGTCACTAATACCTTAGTGGAAATAATACTGATGTGTAAGAGAGGAGCTAACAGCCCTAGTGAAGAAATGGATCTTGAACCCCAGAAGGGAAAGTATAAGGGGAATTCAAACTGATCACCACACGTTTCTGCCCCAAACTCCTACCGTTTCAACCTGTCAAGTAGGAGTTCTGTCTTACCTCTCCATCCTGGAGAAAATGGGTCAGGATCTGCTAACTTAATCTACCCTAGTGGTTTTATGCCATTAAGCTGGTGAACCAGAGGGCATGGTCTCTGCTACTCTTAATCTCAGAATTTATAGAAGGCTTAAGTGCCTTCTTAGGTTTCTAAGCGAATATTAGCAGGCATCTTGTGAGATTACCACTCAGAGTTTAATTCAGCTCGATAGGGTGACTTTCATCTTAAGTGATTTCCAAATACATATATACTTGTCCCTGTCCTTATTTCAGCACCATAATCATTGCCCCAAAGGTGTAACTGGAACTCTTGGCACAGTTCCTGGAGCTAGCATTCCATTTGAGGTTAAGAGAATTTTAGGGTAAGTGACTTGGAAGGGGTCATGAGAAATTACTATGCCAGGAGTTTTCCACGCGTAGGAACAACATGAGCTCTTCAGAACTCTAAATACCTTTTTTTAGTAAGAATTTTGTTTTCAAAGAGGACTTTACTCAAAACCAGTAACACAACCAAAATACAACTAGCAATAATTACTCATTTAATCACTTAGCTCACCTTGGATAATTAATTCAACTTCTTTTCTGCTTATTCCAGCCTGGTTAATTCCTTCACACACATAAATACCAGAATCTTCCATTTTTGTGGACGTTAAGGTGAGAGTTGTATTCTCAGAAAGAGGCTGGAGATCCCCATTATTTAGCTGCTTGCTCCACAGGGTTTTTGGAGCTGGAAGTCCATCGCTAGAGCATGTCATGTTCACAGAACCGCCTTCCTCCAGGACGGAGGAGGGGCTGACCAAGATGGCTGTAACCTGGGGAGCAACTGAAAAGGGAGGGACACCTGTTAGCTTGACCCTTATACCCTGAGCTTCAAAGAGTTTTAATGGTGTTGCCAAGCTGGGCTATGGATTTAGTGGATTGGAGCAGTTTATAAACTTTGATAACTTTACGGCAGGAGGCTTCTGTCCTCATTTACTTGGCAGATGCAGAACGGGGGAGTAGAATACAGACACATTATGAATATTTTCTAATGGAGTTATTTCCTTTCTATAGAACTTATATTCTATAGAAGTGCTCTTGCTACAAAGAGTGGATGGTTGTGGTAGTGTACATCGACGTTTATGTTACATGAAACATGATCATGAACTACATGAATCTCCTTTGGAAAGGTGGAGTCTACTTCTCCACCTCTTGAATCTAGCTGGCCTTGAGACAAACTCTGATATATCCCAGAAGAAGTAACACTGTACAGCTTCCAAGCCCAGGCCCTAAGAGGTATCTTCCACTACCACCCTCTTCAAACACTGTGCTCTGGTGACTAAACCTAGGCTACCTTCCTTGAGAGATACCACATGGGGAAAGGAAGACCCACATACCCCAGAGGAGGCCCCAGACACTGAGTGAGGCCACCTGGGACCAGTCCCCCACTGACCTGCCAACGGACTGAAAATGCGTGAGTGAGGTCATCTGATACCGTATTGAGCAAACTGCCCATCTGACCTCTTCCTAAATGGTCAGCTCAGACTCATAAGCAAATAAACGGTTGTTTTAAGTGTTGGGGGTGGTTTGTTCCAACAATCATTATTTTGAAGTTTCTTTTCACCTATTTTTTTCACAAAAGTTATAACTATGAACCTCATGTCAACTATTGCCTGGCAACCATGATTTAAAAATCCATATTAGGGGAAGGGTTAACTCAAGTGGTAGAGTGCACCCTTAGCATGCGTGAGGTCCTGGGTTCAATCCCCATTATCTCCTCTAAAAATAAACTAATAAACTTCATCATCTCCCCCGCCCCAAAACAATAGAATAGAATTGAATTGAATTAAAAAAAATTAAAATCCATATTAAATTGTGGTTCCATCACACATGGACTTACCATTAACATAAAGTGTCTGTGTATTCTGCTTTTGTTTGAGTTCGAATTCCATTTCATCAATAGATAACTTAGCCTGACAAACAAGAACTTTTCCAGTATCTTCAGTGGTGGGGATGAAGGTCATTTCCAAACTCTTCGTCTCTAGGGATTTTGTATCTACATCTCTCAGAAAGGTCTTATTCTTCATAATACTCTCCCCCTTAAGCAATTCGATTTCCAGTCGATCAAAAGAATATACATCAGGAACTTGGCATCTTACAGTGACGGGCTTTCCACTCACGAACAGACCACTCATCTCAATTTCTAGGTTTCTAGGGAATACTGCAAAGATCAAGCAAAAACAATGTTTATATGAGGCATTCAAGGGAAAACAGAACTAATTCCTATCAAATGCAAAGGTCTCAAAATGAAGGGTTCAACTCACCTGGGACAGAATGATCACCAACATATAAATAACAACAGTAAGTGTAAGTGTTTATGATATTAAATATAAAAAATGTTTGGAACAAAAACCACCTAGTACATCAAATCTTTAAATAATAAATGTAATTCTTATTCTTTTCTTCTGAGTGACGCAGTCTTGCTGACAGCTATGGACCGATCTTTTCGAAGGACACACACACTTCCACCATTTTGTTCAGTAACTCCACATTTTAAATGTTTTAAATATTTGCCATGATGTATTGAATATTTGCCATGTGCTAGTCCCTTAAAATTCATTATCTCAGTCTTCAAAACAGCCTCATCAAATGAGTATTAACTTATTCTACAGCTAGAAAAACTTACAGAGAACGTATTTCACTGCTAGGAAAACTTACAAAACTTAGCAGAGACTAAGAGTCTGCCATTTAGTATCATATCTAATAAGTCACTGAGCCAAGATCAGAATTCGTATTTCTTTGGGCTTAGAGCCCAGGCTTGGTTTCACAGAGTCATGCAGCCTCATCTCACATAAGACCCAAGGGTAATTCTCAATTTAAACATTCTAATTTCTAATGGCCAAGTTCAGGCATAAAGTTTTATATATTCCTCAAATAATACTTGAGTTAAGACAAAAACTATAAGAGACTTAGATTCTAAATAATATTTATAACGCTTCTTACGCAAACCAATAAAAAGGAGATTAAACTGGTTACCAAGAGCAAAAGCAATGCTAATTTTTTTCCCTTAAGCTAAACGTTGTTGCAGCGATACATTCTCTAACGTTTCCATGTTACAGGAAGGCGTCACTGCTGCTTCTCATTGCTGTTGGGAATGCGCTTGCATCAGCAGATCCTGGACTCTTGGTAATAGGATATCACAATAAATTTACCCTTCTTTTGAGAGATTCAAATCCCTTTACAGACAGACTCTAACTCATTCTGAACAAAATCCTGAGAGTAACACAAGTTTGGGCAGGATTTCTGGTGGAAAATCTCTACAATTGTTCTCTTGAATTCTGCTGAATAAAACGAGGCGGAAAAACCCTCCCAAAGAATAACTTTATGATCCTTTTGTACATTTTGTCCCTTGTTCATAATAAACTGAGGAACTCCAGCAAAGTCAGCTTATAGAGATTTGAGGTTGTAAAGGATTTTTGTTGAGGTGACAAGAACAGCCAGAAGAAGTGCAGTGTACGTATGCGGTGTAAGTCAGTATCACAGTCTAGTGCAATCTCCTGCTTCTGCTTTTCACTGAGCTCCTGCCACTGAGCATCCCTGATGACCAATCTAACTCCCTGTACTCATTTTTGGCTTTTTCCTGCTCCCTGTTGCCTCAATTTTCCATCCTGCTAATCAGCTTTCAAATGCTAATTACCTTCAAAACAGTAGGTTGTGCCTCACCCACAGTTTGAATAATTGAGCAGCAGTCACTCCACCCCATCATCTGAACAGGCTCTGACCACCACCCCTCCTTGCTCACAACCCCCTCTGTAGACCCCATATACACACAGAGGTGGGTGGGAAGCAGGGAGCATGGAGTGTGTCCAAGTGCGTGATTCCAGAGAATTGACAAGATACAAACTGAGGACTGGGGGTGCTGGGGACATGTTTAATACATACTTAAGATTTAAGCCACATCAAAAATTCTGCTTCAGAGATTCAGGAACCACTCACAATGCTAATTTCCCCTTCTAAACGCAGGGATCTTGTGTGTATAACAGACTTGCATTCTATTTCTTCCAGTGGAACTGAGAACGACAACATCAAAGAGAAAACAGTAAATGATTCCGAAAACCACTTACAGTAGAGCTTCACTTGGGTTTTCCTTTCCAGTTCCTTATCATGCCCACATGTCACGGCACACTGGTAAGAATGTTCGTGCTCAAGACTCACAGGGCTCAGGGTCAGCGTGGATCTGGATCCCTCGGTGTTCACATTCCCGCTCAGGGGGCTGTCTAGCTGGGTTCTCCAAGAGAAAGATGGGGACTCACAGCCCGTGACAATACATGTCAACACGACCAAGTCACCAATCTGAGCAGCGACCCAGGGTCCAGGAGAGATCTCTACAGTAAACATTTTCTCTGGGGGGAAGAGGACAAGACGAAAAGCACATAAGGTTCTCTTCTTTCACCACAGTCCAATATATGGTCTTTTTTTCTGATCTCCTTTTGGCTAACATCTGTGCTGAGAATAAATTACTCCTTTCCACCTTGGGACCATCAGGATTGAAACCACATCTTTTAAGAACAAACCCACAAGAGGGCATTGATCGGTTCATTCAACAGAAAGAATGAGGATAAAACTTTGTCAAGACCAAGACTGGCATCTTTTCATAACAAGAATTCAATCTCCACCCAGGTGTAGTTCATCAAATCCCTGTAATTGTGCACAGAAGCTCAGACATTTGAGAGGCTCTGGCGTGTCAAGCATTGTGTAAACCACTTTGCATCCATTATCTCGCTTCACCTTCTCAACTTCATGCCCTGGTACCACTAATTCTTCTCCTCCACTTTCACTTTCTCCTTGTGCTTCTCTGCTTTTCCTCCTCCATCCCTTTCTCCTCCCCTTCCTCCTCTTTCTTCTTGAGGAAATTTAGGCTCAGAAATGCTAAATAACTTTACCCAGCTTGCAAGGAGCAAAAATGAAAACTTGAAGCCAGGTGGGTCTGATTCAAAATCCCAGCTCTTCCACGGCTGGAACAACTAAATCAGGTCATCCTCATGGGGCGATAAAACAAAATCTCAGAGAAGTACTGGAAAACGCTATAAAAATACGTCTTCTGATTAGAAGCAATACCCATAATGGACCAGCACTTAGAGCTTCTGCATCAACAGTATAAAGTTACACCATTGAAAGTCGCACAGAATCACACTCAAAGCAAGTCAAAACCTCAACATTAAAGTGATATGCAAGCCACCTCTTAAATTTGTTTGACACATTATAAAAATACTTCGCAGTTAATTTGAGATGCCAGGGCAAACTCCTAAGTCTCAAATATCCAGGGAAGCTCTTTGGCTGCCAGTGCCATCCGTGCTGGGCACCCAGGCTGCTTTGTGATGGCTGCTGTCAGGTGAGAAAGGGAATTCCGACTCTTGACTCTGTTCCCCTGACGCAACTGGGAGCGTTTGGGCAACTCTGAAAGTGACAGATGAGACTCCACAGAAAAATCACCAAAAATTGCCCTTGTAAATAGCAGGCTGGTGAGAGAAGAAAGCTCAGTATGTAAATAATCCAAACACATTACATTGTGCAGGGTTGTCATCTGTACCAAAAGTTTTTTTCTCTCAGTTTGGTTTGTCTAATTGGGACATTATAGTATCTTACAAAGAATGTTTTCCTCAAATTTCCTTATAAACTAATGTGCTCTCAGATTTTGAAAGAGAAAGATGATTCAGAACTATAACCAGAGTTTCTGAATTCCTTAAACGTTAGGGCGAGAATGGAGAACTTTAAAGACAGATCAACTTCCTGCCCGTGGATGGGTCTCAGAGCATTCTTTACAGGGGCGTCATCTCTGCCATGTGGACCTGTGGCTCCTGAGGGAGCATCTCTGAGCTGACTGAAAGCCCCACTGAACATTCAGTCCTCTCTCTAGTACTGACGGTTGTGAGCGTCCTGTGATGCAAAACACGAAACCACACTGCCTGCCCCCACAGCACACCTTCTTTTCACATTGAAATGCAACACAGCTTATTGTGGGGTAGAGCTACTCCAGAACGGACGAGTAGCTTCACATGCTTTTATTAGTGTCATGTTCTTCCTGGTTTCTTAAGAACGCTACCCTGACATCCAACCGGTTCATCTACTGATAATGAGTTTGAATTTTATCTTTTTGGCTATAGCCAAGCTTAAACTCCGTGTTTTCGTATTTTCAAACTTTGTTTTGCCCACGTGTACAATTTACTCATTCAGTATCTACTAAACACCTATTAATGGCAGGCAACCAAATATTAAATCATGCACACACACATAGTCCCTTACACCCCATAAGTCCCTATGTTTAAAAAACTTACAGTTTAATTAATGGAAAGACACACTTAAATAGGTATCTTATTTTGGCTCTTAATAAAGAATGTTTAATTTATCTATTTACTGATGTATCTCTCTCCTTTAGATTGGAAATTCCTCCAGGACAATCACCATAACTTTTTATGTCTGGACCTCCAACACCAATCACAATTCTTGGATTCTTGGACAAAGGCTCTTAATTAATACATGGTAAACTGAGCAAAAGTGCCTACATGTTCATAAGAAGTGTTAAATGTACTGAAGGAATCAGCAACCAGCTTTGCCTGACACACTCTGCAATGGGGAGGCTGGTGTCAGCCTGATCTTGAAGGATGGCTGAGCCTTTGCCAGGTGAAGGAAGGAAAAGGACACGCCAAGCAGAAGGAACAGCATAAACAGAGGCACAGGGACAGCAACAAAGCTGCAAAGGTAGTTTCTGACTAGACTGTGAGGAGTTTCATGCAACTATGTTAAGAAATGTGAATTTTAATTTACATGCAGTTACTGTTTGGCTGAAGTCATATAAAATGTGCACCGTTTTTGTTTAAGGTAGATAACTCTGGTAGCAGTGCATAGGATTATGTTGGGGGACAGAATGATAGCAGAGTGATCATTTAAAGACAATTAGCTATAGTTGAAAAATCATGGAGTTTTGGATTTAAATGGGCTTATGTTACAATCACAGCAAATACCACTAATGGGCTGTGTGACTCTTGGCAGACTGAGCCAGGCTGAGCTTGAATTTTTTTTTCACCTCACAAGGTTGTGAGAAAGACTAAAGAGATAACATCTATAAAGTGGAAAGTAGAATTCCTGGCAAATATTAGATGCACAAACAGTGGAGGCCATTATTAGTCTCTATGAGACACTATTCTCTCATCTGTAAAACGGATGTAAAGTACTCACTCTTTGGCTATTTCTTGAAGATTACAGGTAACATATGTAAAGTGCCTGGAATAGAGCTGGTGTTCAATAAATGATGATACTTAAGGCATCTTTCAGGAATCCAAATGAGAGATGACAAACCAAGGCAATGGCAAAAGGGTTGAAGAAAATAGGTCAGACCCTAGGGATCATTTTGAGGTAGAACTGACAGGTTTTGGTGATATGGAATAGGAACATGGATTTCAGAATAAACAGCATATAACACAGTTCACATCTCAGGGAGTCCAGAGAGAGCTGAGAGGAGGGCCAGACGTGGTGACCCGAGAATACTAGTATTCAAGGGGTAGAAGGAAGAGAGAAAGCCAAGGAATGAGGCCGTGAAAGAATGATGAGAAAGGGAAAAGAAGTGGAAAAGCAGAGCCATGGAAGCTCTGGCAGCAAAGATTGCCAAGAAGAATGAGTGAGATGAATGCATAATTGTGCTAAAGTACATGACAATCAGATGGTTCATCAATAAAACTTAACGAAATAATTTTGGCATTGAAGATATTTCACGATTGCTCAAATCTGAATGATGGCACCTTTACTGTGCCTTTTTCACATTCCACTTACCTTGAACAATTAATGTCACCTCTTCTCTGTCTTGCCCAACCTTATTAACTCCTTCACACACATAAGTTCCAGAATCTTCCATCCTCATAGCAATTAAAGTGAGCGTTGCATTCTCAGAAAGGAGCTGTAGATCCCCATTGTCTAATTTCTTTCTCCAGAAAATCTGTGGCGCTGGTAGACCTCTACTGGAGCATGTCATCGTCACGGAGTCACCTTCTTGCAGTCTTGTGGAGGGACTCACAGATATAACCGTGTCCTTGGGCGAGACTGAGGAGGCAGGGCACAGTGTTAGTAACCGTGAAGCATCATCTTGATCCAACAGGGCTGTTGCATTTCTCTCACAGACTGTATTTACATGCCTTCACAAACTTGACAGACTTAACTCTGCCAAACTGTATAAAGAATTGCTGAGTCATAAAAATTAGTCAATCTAGTGTCTGACTAATTTGATTGAATTCGTTTTTTTGATGTTTGGTGTTTTTGGATGACCATAGATACCCAGAAATTTAAAAAGACCCTTAGGGTAATGTGGTTTGATCTTCCAGATAAGGTTCCATCTTAGCATCTTTGCCAAGTGTTCTTGCAAGTCAGCTTCAACACTTAATGGTGTGAGGCAATCCCCCACCTTACAGTAAACACAGCGCATTTGATTTTTGGACAGCTCTAATAATTAGAACATTTTCCCCCCTTTTGAGCTGAAATCTCCCTCTTTGTAGCTAACTTTTACACAGTGGTCAGGGTTCAGTCCTCTACTGCTAAAAAATATATCAAATCCTTCTTCCACCTGACTGTCTTTCAAATACCTAATTATAGCTCTCGTTTCCAAGTTTTCTATTCTCCAGGAAAAATACCTCCTATCTTGAGTATTCTTCTCAAAATATTGATAAAAGCCTTTCCATCTCCTTCTCTTTCAGCTAAACATGCAGTCGAAGGCAATACTCCTTTTAAGCATGGTGTCTAGAGCAGGCCAGAGCATTTTAGCCTAGCGCAAAGCACAGAGTCCAGTCTGCGAGATTGCCTCAAATCCCTCAGTAGTCTCGGGGAGCACAGAGACAGTCTAACCGCATACCTCTCTCCCACTCCACGCACATGTGTGCAAGTGAGCATACACACCACACACACACGGAGTAAGCGCTCATCTTGTGAAATCTCTGCGCCTTGATATTTCAAGGCATATTATAAGAGTTTACCAAATGTGCTTAAAAACGTTGTATCACTTGAGCCCATCTCCTACTACCCAGCCAGGTGGTGTTATTATCCCCCTTTGATAGACTGAGAAATTAAGTGACCCAAGTTCACACAGTTAATGGAGCCAGAACTCAAGTTCAAGTCTTCTCAACCCCAATTCAGTGCTCATCTTCTTAAATAATGCTGTTGACAAGTATGTTCTCAATGAATAAAAATAGTGTAAAAACTACAAACGAGTTTCTTCTTGACTTTAGCTGCTCAGTTTATTGCTCTATGCATCCGAGACCAGATGCCCATAGCCATCACATAAGTACTTACCGTAGATGTGCAGTTGTTCCGTAGTCTCCCTTACTTGAGGCTCAGAATCAATTTCATAAACATTTAATGTAGCTCGACAAACAAGAGCTGTCCCATTATCCTCGTCAGCAGGAGTAAAAGTTGCTTCCAAACTCTTCGTTTCCTGGGACTTAACATCCGCAGGGTCCAGAAATTCCTTCTGACTCAGGAACTGGTTGCCCTTCAGTAATTCTATCTTCAGCTTATCAGACGGGTAAACATCAGGGACAAAACACGTGACAGTGACTGGCTTCCCAAGCTCTGGATGGCCACTGAAATGAATCTCTGGGTCCTTAGGGAAAGCTGCAAAGTTCAAATGAATACATGTGAGTGGCCTTTTTGTTCATGCTGTATAAGATTCCTTACTGACTTAACGTACTATAAACTAAGACTAATATTTTTGTGAATATAGTATTAATACAGCAGAATTAATTGTTTAAATAGCCTTTCATGGTTCTAGGTGAGTTCAAGAATGAGAATCACCTTTGAGAGAGTTCTTCAGTTCGGATCCAGCACGTACTAAGGGTTGCATATTATTGGAGTAAAAGAAGGGAGAAGATATTCATGTTTATTAAATACTTATATGTGCCAATCACTGTGCTATTCATTTTAACATAAATGACTTTATTTTATTCGCACAGTAACTCTAAGAAATAGAGACCACATTTCACAGATATGAAAACATAGACTTAGCACATTGGCGTAACTTTCCTAAGGTCACACAGATAGTAAAGGTAAAGCTGGGATTTAAACTCAGGATGTCTCTTATTCTGTACGGCTACTGCAGGTGTGTATTATATCATATCACATTGTCTTATTTTAGTCAGGGCAGGTATATTTCTTTTTACGGATAAGGAACCTGAGGCTTAGAATGTCATTGCAAAGAATAGTCATTGGGCAAGATACACAAAGAAATGAAAAGAGCAACTTTAAATAACTGGCTTCTGAAAATGGTGCCTCTGACAGGAATTCATCCATCAGAAAGGTATGCCTGTGCAAGCTGTAAATTCTGGGAGGCAGATTTGCCTCCAGAAATGCCTAACTCAATGTCCTAACCAATGCTCTGTTTGAACTTTTTAGTGACAAGGGAACACACTAGTTCAGAAGAACCATTGCCTCCTTTGCAAGGCTACTTTTCATTGCAAAACGTCACAATGGTAATACACTGGCTTGATTCAAATCTGTGAAATAAGCAGAATACAAAGGTCCTAACTCTAAAGAATATTACAATCAAATGTGGGAAGGAGACAGGACTGTTAAACATAATGAGAGACAGACATTATTGAAAAAAAAAAATCTCAGGCAAGATAATTTAAGCCAGAAGCGGCTTCATTTCTCTCTTTGAAATCTTCAACTATTTGGCACTTATGAAGAAAGGCAAAGGAATTGAAAGGCTTTGCTATGTGAAGAAACAGTATTTTTCATTTTTCCACCAATGAGTCTGTCATATTCTGTAAGAAATGTGCCTGTAATCCACATAGTTTGCTGTCAGGTAATATAAGAATTCCCTACGTCTCCCTGTATTTACATAAGGGGGCCTTTCAAGGAGCTCAGAGGGCTGCACAGACATAAACTATGCATGTACAACCAGCATAATTGAAAGCAGCCGGCCAGGCAGGTTCTTGGGAAGCATTAGCAGCATATGGGCTTGTTGAAGAATCAGTTAAAGTTACTGGACAAAGCTGGGTTCCACTACAGCAGAAGAAAACCAACACAAATATAAGATAATCAAACAAGGTCTTCACAAAGAAATAAAGGATTCCAGGTTTTTTGAAAGATCAGTCACCAGTAACAGGAAGGCAAGTGATCTATTTTAGGTCATTTTTCCACTCCTGTTGCTAACTTTATTTGCTGGATTGAGAATGGAATGGGATACATTTTGGCTGGCTGGTAAAGAGATATTCATTCCCCATTCACAAGGCAAATCTAATTCATCTAATTCAAATATCCTTAAGGTGGTGTGATTGAACATTAAGACTTAATGGCACCAAACAAAAACAAAAACAAAACCTAAATTTGTCTCTGCCGAAGTCAAATGAGTGAAATTTTTGCAGCTATTTTTCTTCTGCCTAAGGGGAAAATTTTATACAGAAGCCCATTGCTAAATGATAGAGCTCCTGCTTAATCTTTAAACTAATTTTAAGCACCAAATTGCATAAAAATAAATAAATGGAAAATCCCTGAAGGATGGAATTCATAAATCATTTAGGCACGTGGACAAGTAAATATAAGGCTACAATCAAATAGAAGTATATTTTAAAAAATAAAATGAAAAAAAAAAATCTTAGAGATCTTTCCTTTATGACTAAGAAAAGGAAAGCCCAGAGAAGCTGAGTCTTACCCATGGTCACCATGTTTGTGGCAGAGCTGGGACAGAAGCCAGGATTTGGACTTCTGTCTAGTGCCAGATTCAGCTGTCTCTAGCTTTCTTGGTGCACTTGTCCTCTAGCCAAAAATCTGGAAAATATTCTTTGTAAGTTTTCTTTTAAAACTATCCTTTAAAAAAAACTTATTTTAAAGTAAAATTAAGAGAAAATCAAATATTCTCTAAAGTACTCACAATAGATCTCCACTGAGAATTCTCTTCGACGTTTCTTCGACTCACAAGTCACGAAGCACAAATAAGAGTAGTCATTCTCCAAATTAACAGGATTCGTGACCAGCGTAGATCTGTTCCCTTCGTTTATCACCTTCCCATTCAGCGGCCTGTCCATGAGAGCTGCCCACGAGAAAGCTGGGGACTCACAGTGTGTTGTGCTGCAAGTCATTGAAATGGAGTCACCAAGCTGAGCAATAATTTTGGAGGCAGGGGACGTCTCAATTTTAAAAGCTTGAGCTGTGAAGGCAAAAAGAGAAAAACAAACTTAACCACTGCTTATTCAGTATTCCTCTCCCTCTTCTCTGTTCTAATATAACACTCAGAATACCATCCGGCTGGTCTCTTTCCTAAACTGCTTCAAACCAACGCAGGGCAGCATTGGAGTCACTGCCAAAAGGTGTTGAAATCATCTTCACATAGGAGAACTCTCACTTCTGACCGTGATGCCCATTAATCGGAGTTGTTTTGTGACTAGCTAAGTTCGAGCTCATATCAACTACTGGAAACTACAGAGATAGAACTTACTAGAGATAGAATCCAATTACTCATCTGACTTTGGAGAAAAGGTACCCAGAAAACATCAGCTTGCAGCTCCAGCTGTGACAGGACAGTGGTGTATAGCAATGTTCAATAGCACATTAAAAGTTAGGTTCCACTAGGTTTTCCCACCGTTTAAAAACCCTAGTGCCTTTCTTCACTACCAGAGCAAAACTGACTAAAGCCAAAATCAGGGTAAAATAGAATGCTAGCATTTGGAGCAGATCAAGGAGCAGAACTTACAAGCTGCAAACACCATCCAAAGTATACTTGAGGCTGCAAAGATCACGACCATCTTCCTAGGCATTTTAAGTCGCTGTTGTGATGAGGAAATAACGGTCCCCAAACCCTTCTTTCTGTCCCCCTGAAAGTGGCTGGGAAGAGTCTTGAGCTCCTGGAGCCAGGGAGGTTCAGTGAGGAATGAGATAGAAAGTCTGCTCTTTATAAAGGGTCTTGTTGCAGAGGCTCAGAGGCGGAGGGAGGGAAATCCCTTCAAGGGGAAACTCGGAGCAGAGCCAGAAAAAAAGTTTAGCTGACACCCAGCCAAGTCCAATATTAACCCCTTCCGTTGCTCTCAGTGCTGAAACTCCTCTCTCTGCCCCCAGAAAAATAAAGCACTTCCAAGGCTATAAAATTAAAACCTTTCCTGATTTTCACTCCAAAAGGATGTTTTTGCAAGGAAGATCTAAAGTTATGCTTGTCACAGAACGAGGCTTTCTGACTCCAATAGGGGAAGAGAGATAGAGGGAGGGAGGGAGGGAGGGAGGGAGAAACAGTAAATTACTCTAGTTTTTGAGGTGTCTAAACAAGCACTATGCCATGTGAACCAATTATTCTCCATGATGAAAATACATTAGCAATTCTAAAATAGAGACTAAATTTTCTCTTGCAAGAAAAAGGAAAAGAGCTTTTCTTTTGATGAGATTTTTTTTAAAGGGAGACAGCATAACTGCTAAGTTTTATACTTTTATTCACAAAAATAGTTCTTTTGACCACAAACAGCAACTTTCTGAAATGATATTCTTGAGTAGAAAGTGGAGGAATGCTACCAAAACAGGAGAAATAATTTTCCTCTTTTGTTTTAGAAAAGTTACCAACTCTTTGGGTTCAGTTACTAGAAAATTGGAATTCTTTTGCAGATTTAAATGCAAATGAATGAAATTCATCTGAAGTAGTAAATCTCTTAGACTGTGAGACTTAACCACAAACACAGTGAAAACATGAAAAATAATTTGTTTTTGTTATATGGGAGATGATGACAATTTTATGCTTGTTTTCCCCTCCAGTGAGATACCTTTTTGAAGGATATTTTAAAATGTCTGTTTTTGCCCTGCCCATACCCAAGTCTTTGCAAAACGCTTGCCCATCAAAAAGAAACCGGAAGAGCCACTTCCTTGTATTGTACACGTGCAGGTCTTCCTCCTCCACTGGACCATCAGTTCCTACCATGGTCCCAGACCAGTTCGTGTTCATCGTTGTATCTCCCTCTGCCTTCCTAGTAGCTCATGCGTGGTTTTTATCCCCCCAAAAGGGCAATAACAAATATTATAAATTGAAATCTGGGGAAGAAACTTCCAAAATGCTAACAATAAAATGTAAATACTAAGTGAGAAAAATACTGGATTCTACAAGAAAATCCCAAAGCTTATAGACTCACAGATATGTGTGTAATAAACAGTCCTGTGCTCCATGAGTGAAGAAGGCCAGTAGCTGAGGTTCAGAACTGATAACTGTTCCCACATGGCTGGAGAGGCTCCTGGACCTCTACTTGGCTACTAATGAGGCTCCCACGGAGGGACAAGGACAGAAAAAGAGCGGAAGAAGCTACCGTCGGGCTGTGATGGTGTATAACTGTGGCTTCACCTACCAAATAGCTGAGCATCAGAGTGTGGCTTCAGGCAAAATTAGCCAGTGAACAAGCAATCTCGAGGTCCTTTACAATGCTCCCACCATGGGAGAAGACTATCCGACCCATCTGTGTTCACTGCTTAACACAGAGGAGATCTAAAGGGGAGTACAGGGCTTGAGCGCATCTCTCTGAGGTGTAAAGACAAAGGTGACCAATGGGATCCCAAATGAGGTCACTAAGAACAAGTCATAGCAAATGACTTCCATTCTGAGCTTGGATATGATTCCAAGCTTGGAACAATGGAATCTAATCTATTGGATTAGTTCATAGTGGTTTCGACAATATATTGGATAAAGTCCCTCATGATACCTTTGAGTTGGATGCCATTTGCCGTCCCACCTGCTCCTCCCAGGCTGAACTGACTGCGCTCTCCTCTGTGACCTCTACACGAGAGCATGCTGGCAGTGCAGCACCTGTCATGCTGCGTTTACCCGTTAACATGTATCTCTTTCCTAACTTACAGACTCAGGTAACCACTTGAGTCGTTCCATCATAGTTTTGCATCATAGCTTCCAGCCCAGAATAAGATATTCATTAAAATTTGCAGAATGAATGAGTGAGTAGAATTTCAAGTGTAAGGTCAAAAGATTGGGACTAACCTACCTGGACAGAGCGTGGCTGTGTTTCACCTTTGAACTCGTTCAGTTCAACATTTTTATCAGTAACACAGGAGGCATCATTATCTAATTTATTCATGATAAGAGACTGAGAAAGATAGTCAGCCTTAGAGATGACAGAATCAAGATAAGAGGGATCTCAAAAGACATAATAATGGTCCAGATGATGAAGTGAAACTTAATGAGAATGCGTTAAAGTCCAGCATCTAAATGTAAAACATCAAAGGCTTGAGTAAAATACGGAAGAGATTTGACTTGATGGCAATGCATAGAAAGACCCTCTGATGGTTTTAGTGAATCATAAAGTGAAGACAAGCCAACATTGCCATGAAAACCCAAAAGAGATGTTAAGCCTAAGGTGCACTTGTAGTATTCAACCTTCCAATCACCTGAGGCCATGGTCTTCAGGACCAGACTGGGAGCAGAGGTGTCTGATTCAGGGTGCTATTCCTTATGGGAGAGACTGACAAAATAGAGGGTGTCCAGAGGAAAGTGATAAGGATGGTAGATGGCTCCAAAATCCCTGACCTGGTAGGGGCTATTGAAAGAACAGGATGTTTAGTTTGGATAAGAGACACCTATGACGCCATGTAATAACTGAACGACTGGTGTGCAGAGAGAGGAATGTAATTGCTGCTCTGTGTTATACCAAATGCTAAAAGTAGGACTTACTGGTAGATAGTTACTAGATTATTCCTAGATTATTAACTCTAGGAATGCCAGGAATGTGTGCATCCAGTTCACCACAAGAGCCTCAACACTTAACACAGTGACCAGTAGGTAGTAGGGGCTCAGTAAACCACTACTGAATAAATAAATAACTGAGAGAGAGCTTGACTCAGATCCCAGCAGTCCTGAATTCAAATGCAGCTACTCCATCTAGGAATTGCAAAACCTTGCACAAGCATAGGCAGCCTCTCTGGGCTTGTCTACACATGCTCAAGTAGGGATAATACTGTCATTTCTAGTGATCCACATGGCTTTTGTGACTATCAAATTGAAAGTGATCATGGGAAATCTCTTTAAATAAGAATAGCAAATTTCTGTATAAATGGCATGTAATAAGATGCAACCATATTAAGTTCATTGTGAAGAAGGGCATTCCAGTTATTAAATCTTTTCAACAGTGGAATAGGTGACCTTATGAATTCACCAACTCTTAGTCACTGGATATTGTCAACCAAGGTTGGATGACACCTCCTAAAAATATGGTAGAGGTCAAGCTTTGCCTTATATGAGATGTCCAACTGGATGGTCATTAAGGTTCCTTCCAATGTTAAGATTTTGTTATTGTGGGTGGTGTTATCCACCCTTTCTAGCCTAACTTCACCAGTCCCCTCATTGTCCCCTTCAAAATTCTACACATTCTGATGCTGCTCTGGTTGGAACTGGAAAAGTTTCAGGCATGCTTCTTTCAGCCTGTTTAATAACCAACACGTTTGTGGCAACTCCAGCTCTCTTAGAACTTGCAAATAATCGACTTGTTCTGGCCCTCCTGGAGCAAAAGTTCCCAGCTGTTTCTTGAGGGACCTCACGCATTTGAGGCAAGTGATGTTCCCAGTAGTAACAGTGCCTCATTATGGTGGCCAGTCTCACCAGGGTGAGAGGAAGAGCAACTTCTTTTTTGGAGGGCATGTCAGAATGTGGTAGGGAAAGTGACAGAGCCCTGGGGTAGATTCTACAACATCAGTTCCTCCCCACTTTGAGAATTACCACTCTGGATAGATTCAAAAAATCTATGACTATGACTCCATTTGCCCCTATGTAATAGAAATCTTTCACAGCAACTTAACTAATGTGAGATCTAAGGGTCTGCAGTTCAAGGCTGGTTCAACTACTTGATGAAAACATCGAGAACCAATATTGATTCTGGTCTCTGGTTTTGTCATCCATGGCATGTCGTTAACCCTTGTGATGCTAAGACGGCTGCCTCATCTCCAAACATTACATCTGCATTTCAGGCAGAAAAACCAAGAAAAAGTGAAGGGAGAAAGGACAAAGCCAGTGGAAATTATCTCCTTGTAAAAAGCATTCCACGAAGTCCCAGGTAGTGACTCGACTTATATCTCAAATGGGAGGTTGCATATTTTAACTGAATATATTGTTGCCCCCAAATAAATCAGGATTCTGTTTATAAGAAGAAGAGAATGATGATAAGTAGGCAATTAACAGAGTCTGTCACAATTTACTAATTCAGTTCAAGTCATAAAATGTTTATTGAGAAACAACTATACAGGTGCTGTGTTGACCCTGGGAATATATGAATGAAGCTGAAGGCAGTTCCTCTGTCAGAATGAAGAATAGCTGGATGGTATCAGTAAAGAATTTCCACATAATTGTGACTCAGAAGAAAAGGCCACTTGTTTCTGTCTTGCCAGAAAATAAAATGCATTTTAGCAAGCTGATATCAGTTTGAAATTTTTTGGAAAGCAAACTATAGGAAGGATCAATGGTTAAAATCCTACTTCACCATTTATTGTGACTTTCTGGAATTTTGAGAATAATGTTACTCATCCTTCATTATGAGTAAAAATGATTACTTAATAAAGCACATACACCTGGTAAGAGTGACTTACTGAATTTTTAATCTGGCACTAAATTGCTACACAAAATAATAACAGGAAGTACCGTTGATATGAAAATTATTTCTTTTTTTCTCTTTTGTAGATGTATTTCACAGAATTTGGAATTTAATCATTTATGTTCTGACTCTCCCAGCTATTAAGTTCGGCACTTCACATGGACAAAGTTGTCTCTGTGTGCATTGCAGTCCTGCTCTTTGGGATGGCTCTCCCCTGCTCTCTGCTAATCCCCACCTCTGGCCTTCTTAAAAAACACTTCGCCTTGAAACTGTTCCATTACTTACTATTTCCAGCATGGGCTTTACTCCCTCAGCAGATTTGAACTCTTTGGGTATGAAGCCTTTCCTGTTTCTACTGGTCAGGTGGGCTGATGCTCTGTCTGCCCCAGGGCCTGTGACGTGATATGAAATCAACAAGCACGTGCCTTGTGAGCTGCCGGGCGCTGTCCCACCAACAGGTAACCACTGAGGCAATCGTTCAGGGCCTCCTTCTGGTATTAACGACGCTTTGCATTTGTGTAAGCTGCTCAGCTAAAGCGTTTTCCAAAATGCCTTAAGGTTATCACCTGTGAGCCTCACAACACCCCTAGGAAAGAGGTAAGGTGGCTGTTTTTATCTCCACAGCGTTCATCAGGAAAGTGAGGCTCAGCGAAGTTTAGTTGAGCAAGATCACACGGACAGTGAGCTGTGGCTTCTTACGCCCAGCTGACTACGTGGTACATTCCGCCAAGTCATCTCCACTTCAGTGGTTCTGGGAGAGGTGCACCTTCCCATAGATGTTGTTACTTAGAGGACCCAGAAGCCCGTGCCATGAAAGAAAATCACTATCAACCAAAATGTGTTAGATCTATTAATAAATTGCTTATTTCATTTGGCAATGATCTTATGATTTACAATGGCCAGAGTTTTGCGTAGAAAACAATAAAAAAATTTTTTCTACCATTTGACTAGAGCATATTTTCCTCCAAAGCATAATACCTTTAGAAATCTCCCTTTAAAATGTGATAATTATTAAAATTTATGTGCTAAATTAAAATTCCAATATTCATAAAAAACACATAAGGTTTTTTGTAACCTAGGCCCATTTTAAGAACTGTAGCTCAGCACTGCACGGAACTGTTTAGAAAGACATTTTGACATTTGCAGGACCCCATGAAGGAAAAAGAAGCAGTCAAGGGTAAGAACACCTGGGTTCTTGCCTCAGTTCTATAAATAAAAATATAATCTAGGGCAAGAGTCTTCACTTCTAGAGTCCAAGTTTTTTCATCGGCAAAGAAGAAGAGGGCAAGATAGATGGTCTGCAAAGTCATTCTCTTCCATCATTGTGATTTCTGAGCTAACAGCAAGTAGCTAAAGAACTGGAGGCAAATTGGCCCAATACCTGCTCTTCCAGGCGTTATGACTCTAAGCAAACCAACACAGGTCCTCTTGCAAGGCACATATTCCTCTGCAGGAACTTCATGGAACTCCTATTGCATATATTTTTTTTAAAAGCATGCTATTGCTTTTTATGCTTTAGACCGACTTTCTGCTGTTGGCTGAGGCTCTTGTACTTACTCTGTTCGTCCCAATATTTCTATTTGAGCCCCTGGACATGAACATGTCTATTTCCCCTCCACAGCTAAGGCTGGTGACAAAATGAGTATTTATTGAGTGCCTCCTGTGAGCCAAGCACTGTCCTAGGAATACAGGAATTTCTGTAAAGAACTCTAGTTGAATGTTTCAAAAATATTAAATATTTTCAAACTCACTGGAGAATCCAGAATAAATACTACCTGGGGGTCTGTGCTCTGTGTTTTTCTCCCCCACTTGGACTTGTGAGACCTGAGTATTATGCTGCCCTGACAGCATACTTCTTCCAAGTGCAATAATACAAGCTGTGCCTTTTTTGGACTTCTGTTGGTCTGTTTCATTTCCTTTATATACATATGATTTTTAAGCATCCAATTGTAAACACTACTCTAATCAGGAATACAGAGCTCAGGAAGACAGCAGTGACAAAGCAAGCTATCTCTGCCTTCATGGAGTTTACCTTTCAGTGGAGCTAAACAAAGATGTATGAATAGCAAATAGACTTGCAGAGGGAAGGCAAGTCAATGAGTTGAAAAAAGTAAGGAGGAAGTGGTCAGAAAATGGGACTCAGTATCAAAATTTCAGTTAGGAATATTATAGGTGATGACAAGTTTTAGAGAATGACTATGAGAAGGAATGACTAAGGTTTGGTAGAGGCCATGATTATTATAAGCAAAGAGGTCAAGGAATTCAAAGGCCAGGTCCATGAGGATATTCAGGTTACTAAGAATAAAAGGTAGGAGTGGTGGAGAGGAAGAGATTGAAACAGGTGTCAAGATAATTAACAAAGTAGGGTCACCAGAAGGTATCAGGAAGTTAAAGAAGACGGACTTTGGGCAGTAGTGATGAGGAAAAATGTTTTGGAATTGGCAATGAGAAAAAGGAAGATCCCGAATCTAAACTCCAGTCTCAGTGGCTTATGGGGGGTCACTGTCTGACAGGACTCCAGTGGCAAGAGTGTTATCAAACCAAGCCAGTCTTCCATGGGAATAAAACTGATGAAGGAACAGCTTAGTGAAGATAGAGGTTATCAGAGATTTTGCAGATAACTAATCTTAAATTCTAGACAGCATAATGAAAGAATTGGCATTGAGTAAGAAATGTAGACAGAGTTATTGATAACGAGTTCAGAAGCTTGGACTTGTGAAGAAGGACGTAAGGAAAGACAGGATTCATCAAGAAAAAAACACCATATCCTGACAAGCTAAAATGTCCCAATTAGTCTTGCCATCTCATCCAATTTAGGCATCATATATTCAAAGGTTAATTGGATTAAAGAAAGGTTTTTATAAAGATATCTCACATTTGTAAAGTGCTTTATAATTTTTAAAAATCTTTAATATATTTTATCTCTCATGAGCCTCCTAATGATCCTAAGAAGTACTCAGGGTATTTTTATCTCCATCAGATGGAAGAAGAAATTGAGGATCAGAGAGGTTAACTAATCTCCTTGAAAGCACACAGCTAGGTAATAGGAAAACTGGGACTAGAAGCAAAGTTTTCTTATCCCGTGGCGAGTGCCCCTTCTGCTCTAGCAGTGCCTACTTTCAAAACAGTCTCAGTTCAGCTCAACCCCAGACCTTTTTTTGTTTTCCTACAACGGTGGCTCTCCAGGAAAGCCTTGCAGATAAACTTAAGCATGACTTTTTCCTAGGATGTGGTATCGCGTCAGATGCAAACTATTTTTATCCTTTTTCCTTCTGATTTCACAAAAAACCAACTTTCCATTTCCAAATCGCACTTAAAAGTTCACCTCCCTGCTACACAAATATATTTGTAAGAAGTAACATTGTGAAGTAAACCAATTGAATTCAAAAATTCCCTCTGTGTTTTTGTTGGCTCAGAACATAAGCTATGGAAATTCCAAAACTGCCATATAAAAAATGAGAAAAACTGGTCTGTGATTTGCCACATTATAGCTAAAATAGGACTTAAGGAGAATATCCTGTTCTTGAAGCCTTTGTGCCAGGATAAATAAGGTAAATACTAAGTGACTAAAATGTTTAAAAGGGAAATTATAACAAAAATTGCAATGTCCTTATGGAGATTCAAAATATTTTCTATAAATTTTCTAAGCAGGTTTTTAAGAATCCCAAAGGGTAATAAATAAATAGGGTGACATGTTAAATGTAAAAATGAATGTAGACAATTTTGACCTAAATGATTTCTCACTTGAGGGATTCAGGCACCTAAGAATCAGTGGGTTCTGTTAATTCCTCTACACTGAGATGGAGGCCATCATTGCTCCAGATGACAATAATCTTCTCAAGCCAAGTGACACTGGGCAACATGACATTTTCATGCCTCTCAGGATTCTGCAGGAGCAGTGACGGGGTTGACATTTTATTTTCTTCTTGGGCATGTTCTTAAGTTTTTTCAAGGAGCTGCTACAGCACTCTTTTTTTTTTTAGATTAGCAAACTGGACAAAATTTCGAAGTAATTGTGCTGTGTAACTCATCTTCAGAGCAGTGAATCCAGAAAGACTACTGTGCAGGTGTGTTGGACAAAAGCCTCAAGACCATGAAGAGAGATGTTTGTGTTAGAAGAGATCTGAGAATCATTTGCCCAGTGGTTCTCAACCACAGAATGGTGATCTGGTATACAAGCTGCTTTTTGGAAATTATTTGTTTTTAAAAAATAGATTAGATTGCAGATAATTCCTATTCCGGTCACCAGGATTACTCACTTGAATTCTGAAATACTCTCCTGATTGGGAGTAAAGCGGTGGAGTTACAGCCAGCTTCCTGTGAATTGCTCATAACCCTCAGTCTATCTTATCTACTGTGTGGTAAGATAACAGACATTAATTATTACAGTTCTTGCAGTTAGGAAAAAAAGTCTGCCGTCACACTTGTTCTGCATCTTTGCAAAACATTTTTGGGTTTCTCCTAGATCTGGGTTTGTGAAAGTGAAAACCATCCATCCTATATTGTGGTGGAGAAAACTTTGAGTCCCTCTGTTGCAGCCCAACCCCATCCAGTGTAAATGCAGCAATCAGGGACCATCAGGAGTCACCGGGAGCAGCAGCAGGGCTGGGACTGGAACTCCGATCCTGAGAGCTCTTTCCACTAATCTCTGGTGACACCAGAATATCTGCCTTTAGGGTTGATTACACATAAAAATAAAATAATTTTTGAGTAGTCCCATTGACTATCAGCAAGGAAAAGGCATGCATGAACATTTTGAGGAAAAGGACCTGAAAATAATTCTTTAAGGATCAGACATACAAGATGATAATAAATGTACAGGATGTAGCATTTGATTTTCTGTAGAAAAGATTAATGTCTAAAACATTTCAAAAAGTAATATCCTGTAGGCACAATGTATTCTTTCTCTGTGGCACTTAATAAACGTGTCGTCTTATTCATTCCCACATTATCCCTGGGAGGGAGGCCCATTTTACAGAATGTAAACAGTAAAGAGTGTTTCATGGGTTTCCAGGATGATACAGTTGGCGGCAGGATAGAAACTGCAAATCCTGGTTCCATCACTTCCTTTTTGAGCGACCTCAGGGAAGTTACCTCTCTAGGTCTTGGTTTTCCCATCTATAAAATAGGGATAAAAATAATACACATCCAGTAGAATTGTCTTCAGGGTTACATGGGGTCATGCAAACAGCGTTAACAGCATATTTTATGATACACAGAAAATACTCAATAAATATCAGCTACTCTAGAAAGAAAGGGAGAAAAAAAGGAGAGTATATTGGAACTCTGATTTGTGATCTGTTTCTACTGGATTCTACTGGAAACTGATGAAGCACCATCCAAAATACACCAATCTTTTTATAATTTTTGGCTAATTATGTGAACTAGACTGTCTATAGTTTTGAGGAAGAATGGGGAAATTGAGTGACTGTATGTGAGTTTGCCCTATTCTCCGTTTTCTCTCTCTCTCTCTCTCTCTCTCTCTCTCTCTCTCTCTCTCTGTGTGTGTGTGTGTGTGTGTGTGTGTGTGTGTGTGTGTGTGTGTCTGTGTGTCTGTGTGTGTGTGTGCGTGCGTGCTGGTTATTACTGGAAAACAGACTCTTCTGGAATCTGAGATAGAAGGTCACAATGTCATCTCAAAGGTTGCCCAGTCACATACTGTATGTAACCCGGGCGCACAGTTGACCTGGGGAGGGTCAGATCACTGCCTCAACACCAGGCAAAATATGCCCTATAGCAGTGGTTCTCCAAGTGTGGGCCCCAGCCAGTAGCAATAGCATCACCTGAAAACTTGTTAGAAATACAGGTTTTCAGACCTTGATCCAGATCTCCTGAATCAGCAACTCTGGGGATGGAACCCAGCAATCTGTGTAATTGGGGTGCTGCTAAAGTGTGAAAATCACTTTTCTCCAAAGAGTCCTCCCCAAGGAAATCCCCTTTTCTCATAGGTTATGGAACCAAAGGGACCAGAAACACATTCCTGTGGCCCAACCTGCTTCTTAGCACAGTGCCTCCATATGTGTTAGTCATTTCACTCCAGAGAAGATTAAATCATGGAAAGAAATGTGAAGATGAAATAAACATTATTTGATGTACTTGATCCAAAAAATTTAAAAAGGAGAGAAATCAGAAGCATAAATTCTAACTTCCCATTGTAGTTTGCTTTTTCCTCTAGGTTTAATAGCTTAACAATTACAAACTGGACAAGATCTTGGCATTTGTCTAATCCAGCTAAAGCCCAGAAAAGCCATCATGTTCCCAAATACGTAAGGCTGTTTACAGCAGAAAACACAGTTACAATCCAAGCCTCTGGCCTAAAATTAGCTCACTGCTTTTCCAGTGGACTAATATACTGGGCTACTTTTTCAAAAGTAAAAATGTCATGGCAATTGAGGGAGAATTTTTTTTTGTAAAATTCTAATCTGGCTTAGCACTAATGCCAGTTTCCTAATGCTTGTCTTACAGGCTCTGTAAAAGACATTTGCTCAAGTGACTGGTGACACTGCTGTCGTCTGTGAGAACTGATTGTCCAAAAAGTCAAGGAGGATATTTTCCTAAAAGTCATAGGGCTAGATGGTGGGTGAATGGGTCAAAAACTACTTGGGTAGAGGATTAGAATCTCTGTGGTAAAGGCTTACCGTGTTTAGAACCTTCCACTCCGCAAACACACACACCTGCATCCCAGGAAAGTCTCAGAGAAATCTCCTCCTCCCTTTCCTCAAGTTGCGATACAGTCCTTGCTCTTGATGAAGTAGGTCTCCATTGTGAATTATAGGATGCATTCTCCCTTGGAAGAAGATTCTTTGATTTAATATCGAAGTTCAAAGCCCCCGTACAAGACAGAAACGTCCACATAAAAATGTCTGGAATGGCTGTATCAGGCTTTCTTGAGGACCAAGAACCTTGCATTGATAAGAGAGATATTGCAGTGTTGTCATGAGGGCTGCCACGTGACAGTGTCAGAAGAATGTCTGTGGGGCTTTGTGTGGAATAACATTAAAATAAAACAATACATACAAAATGACATTAAATTGCAAAACATAATTGTTCTAACACTCAGATTATTATGATTAAGCATTTATAAAATATTTTTAAGGAATTGATCATAAGATGGCTTTACTCTTTTTTCAGCAGATTTAAATCTAGTCTCCCTCTACATAATCCCATGGTATCAGGCCTTCCGTCTGTCTCACCTACAAGGGGAACCAGTTAAAAGCTTAATCGCCCTCTCCTTGACAGATCTTCAAGAGTCAACCGTCTTCTTAGAAATTCCCCTCAAGACCTGTGCCAGTGAGCCGCATGCATTCGATTGTCCCTGATTTTAATACAGAGACGCCATTTCTAGTACACCAGGAAACAGTTCAATGAGATCAGCTAGGGTTACTTTCAGCCAAAAGGGAACGTGTATGTCCCAATTCACTAACTAACCTAGCTGAGTACACTGCATTCACAAAGAAGGAGATGGTTAGACAGACTGCGGGAAATGTAAACCAATCTAACCCACTTCTCAGTTTCAGGATAGGACAAGTTCGTGGAGGCAATGGGACATGATGCTAAGAATAGAGAATAACCTTGTAGTCAGAAAAGAAAGTTCCACTCTTTACTCACTGAGTGACTGTAGGCATCTCAGTGTCTCCTCTCCATTTTATTCACCTGTTAAGTGGTGGTGATAATGATAACACCAGATTTACAAATAAGAAAAAGTGGCCACCTGCCAAACTAGAGCGTTTTAAATATATTCTAGCTTATCGTCAGCAATTCTACTCCTGGAGTAGAACTATAGAGTCCAAAGAGATTCCCACACATGTCCTTAAGGGCCATGTCCATGTACATCGACTTCAGCGCACTTTGGAGGGAGGTAACTGGAGGTAATCTGGGTGCTCATCACTAGGGAAGTGCATAGAGGAAATTATTTATCATTAAGTAAACGTATCATAGGAAAAATGTACACATTGTATGGTAGGTAGAAGCAAGGGACAAAATGCACACACAGTCACAGATGAATCTTCAGTATATGGTCCTGAACAAAATAAATCTTCAAAGTAAATAGAAATATAAAACATGGTATTATTTACATAAATTGAATACAGACAAAAACAAGCATTTTGCAAGAACACATGCAAACAAAAAGATACACAATTAATACATTAGAATGGCTACCTGTGAGGAGGTGGAATGTGAATGAGCAATAGGAAGTAAAAGGGAAAAATTTTTTAAGTAAAAGAAGAGTCTTGCTTTCATCAGTGATGATAATGTGTCATCAGCTGAGGGAAACATTAGCTGAATCCTCTGCATTTAATGTCCAGGAAGCGGAAAAAATATTATATAAATGGTATTTGTTAAGAAGATAATTGTTGCCTCCCACTCCAAACTCTTCATCTCTTTCTTTCAACTCTTCGTTGAAGACTTTTCCTTCCTCTGATCCTTATTAATTAACTATAGCAGTTTTTCCATTAGGGAACCTCATATGAGTAACTCATTTACATTGTTTTTTGTATCCCATTAACTTAATCACCAGTATTATTTTTTATTACTAGATAGAAAGAGGAGCTTAAAATAAAAGGTTCTCCCCTTTATGGGGGAATTTAGCACCAAGGAAAATGGGCGGACTCTTTGAGAGCATGGTGGATGCTCCACTGGTGCCAGGTCACATCAAAGGTCATCAGAGATCTGTGACTGGAGACTGAAAATTTGTATAAGATCTCATAGAATGAAAGAAAGAATATCGCAGGTAGCTGATTATTCTCTTCTCTCTTTGAAAGTTGGCTTCGGTTAGAAGTTCTCAGGTCCAAGTGGTCCCCCTACCATTCTTCCCCAACACACACATGGACTATTCAGTGAATAGGTCTACTTTAATCTATTAATGTCTTTGAAATTTTGTGGGTGCAGCAATACAGGAAAAATGAGGTACAGCTGAAAGACTTGAATAACTAGGAGTTGGGGATAACAAAAGACTGATTAAGGTAAAATACAGTTTACTGGTTGCATTGTCCAAAGAGACAGCCAGGAAATTCTCTCCCACCATCACGTCACACTGCCGAGTCATCTGGTTCACCTCCACCAAGGAACTGAAGGAGTTACAGCGAGAGGCTCTCTCTTATGTATTAACAAAAGGGCAGGTGTTTGTAGGTGTACTGCGGAGGAGGCTTCTGACGTTCCTTGTTCTGTAGATTATGTTTAACTTGTCACCTTGTCATCTTTCTTTTGTGTTCCTTATATTCCCCCTTTAACATCTTCACCTTCTTTTACTGACTCCTTTGTTCCATGAGATGTTAAGGGTCATCAAGCTTTCATAGCCATTGTCAAGACATTTTGTCAGGTAAATCAGTCACTGCACTTGTCCTCTTCTAACCGCTAACAACTTTGTGAAGTTTAAAGTGTTGAAGACACTCTTCTTGTTCTTTGCTCAATCTTGAATACTCAGTCTCCCAGGTCTTCTAAGACAATGAAGGAGCACAATATCTGGCGGGCCCTCAAAAGGTTTATCTTCCAAAATATCTTCCAAAAATAGTTTACAATAAAACCATTAACAAACATGATCATTGACATCTCTTGTTCTCTCTCATTCTCTTTTTTTACTTGATTTAGGAGTGTTTCTGTAGTCATGATTTCACCATCATGCTTTGTAAGTTCCAAGAAAGAGCCAGATATTGAATTGTCAGTTACTCAAGCAAATAGTTTTAAGACACCATTTTTTATGGTATACTGAGCTCAGTACATGAATTTCATTGTAGTCATTTGTGACAGTTTAAATTCTATTATGATATCCAAATAAGAATAAAATTTCAGCTATATTGTTTGCCTGGATTTCCTGTGGCTTCGTATTGCAGGGCACTAGAAAATTCAACACAGAAATGTGTTGGCCAGCTAGGTGCTGCCAGTTGTCTAACCAGTCACAAGACCGGGTTAGAAATTAAAGGCACGGAAAGGATGATTTTTTTCCCCTATTGGTTTCTAAGGAAATACTGCTGTAATTTATGGACCTAATGGAGAAGAATGGGGTAGATCAATGATGTTTCAAAATAGTAAGAGCAGGTGTTGGTCATGGGATAGCCTTCTCTTGTCATCTTTAAGAGCATGCGAAACAATCAATTTTTCTTCAGTGCATTTCTACTCCGGTGCCTGGACCAACACGTACAACTCTTTAAAAATCCTATGATTTAAAGCATAATCCAAATTGCCTCTTTCCCTTTAGAAAGATTTGTCAGAAGAGAACAGTGTCAAGCAACTCTCCAGAAAATCTAAACAACATAACCAACAAACTAGTCATTTCTTTTCTCATTTTCTTCATATTGCTTTAATAATTTCTTACAAGAAAATCCAAAATCTATGTTTCAAATGTTATTACAGCTGACATGAGAGCAAATACATGGTTTGCTAGCTTTTCCCCCTCCAGCCTTGATGTTACCACCCACGTGATGAGGAAGAAGATGGGGCTGAAACACTAATGTAAGAAATGGGAGAGGGTCTAGTCAGAAGGCAGCTGTGTTGCAGTTGATGGAGATGATGGGGGGTGTGATGGGGGAGCACCAGTCAAGGGTGGAGGAGAGCTGGAAAACCTGGCTGAGAAATAAGCTGAGGGAGAGATCTGGGCTTGTGCTCTTTTCTCTCCATCCTTATTGCATTAGAGAGGCTATTTATTCCTGTTTGTAGTATTGCCACTACAGGACAGAAAACAAGCCGGGTCAACGTAATGCTGGCCAGAAACAACAGAGCAGTGCCAGAGGCCAGCTAGAGAGGAAGTGGGTAACAACATATGCAGACAGAAGAACAGCCCCTGAGAGTTCCTTCTACCCTTTCCCCCATCACTTGCCGTATGCTGAGGTTGTGGTGGCTTTGCAATGTGTCAACTTGGGTAGTGTGAGCTACAGTTCCGATAATTCATTTCTCTGTATTTCCGGTTAGAGTTAAACACTTTTGTGCAATATTGGAGAGTAGAAGTGAAGCAGTACTCAGATTGCTTTATTGATTATTTGTTTTAATGGAGGTACTGGGGATTGAACCCAGGACCTCGTGCATGCTAAGCACGCTATCACTGAGCTATACCTCCCCCTAGACTGCTTTGTTTTTCTTCCCTCAGAATGTCAAAGCAAGATAACCAGGAATTTTTGAAGCTCATGCACGTTGTCACTTTGCTGGTTTAATTCATTTAATTCACGCAAATGATTCAAATTCTTTTGGAACCTCCTTTATCTTTTCTGATTCATGAGCTAGATGTGTTTGGGTCCATGATGAAGAGTTTCAGCATCTTGAGGTTGAAAGCAGTGAGAACTGACATGGTTTCTTGTTCATCACTGTGGATTCCAACTCATGCTCCAGTTTTTCCTTGCTTCCTCTGACTTCATGTCCATCTGGACTTTTGGACCTACTTCCCTATAGACTTCAAACTCCAGCATCAGAAACGAAGACAACAGCCTTGCAGAATGTTTAACCAGCTCTTTCAACTGTGTAGGTCTGATTCACCGTAACAAATCCTTTAATATAGAGAAATAGATGTATTTCCTTAGGTGATTCTGTCTAGACTGATACAGAGATCAAGCATGCAAAGGAAAAAGCTTTCAGGAAGGACAGTCTCCTAGCTGAAGGCACAAAAAAATAAGCCAAGGAACAGGGTCAGCTGTGGGGAAGAAGAATGGCAAAGTGGTAATGGAAGAGTCTTGGCTCCCCTCCTGGGATGACTTCCCCATCCTACCCTTATTACTTAAACAAGGCACATGCCTTGCAAGTCCTGAACCAGTATGTTATATGTTTGGCTACCATGAAGCCCCTGTGCTGGAAAGATCATGTGAAGGGTCTACATTACATCTGAGATACTGAGGGACTTCTTTCAGAGGGTCAAGTGACAACGCCTCACACCCTGGGTTGTGTTACAGAAGAGGAGTTTAGGAAACCCAAATACATCTTACAGGACAGTACATATGCTTATCCTTTGCTCTGGAGAGAGATGTTATCTCCGTTTTCCAAGACTTCAAGCAAATCATCCTTTTCTCCAGAAGGAGATACTCTTCTATTTTCTAAGTCAGTTTATTATATAAATATCCTTCAAAAGTTAGTCTGGAGGAAATGTGTTCAGTGCTGTTGCCTGGAAGACATGATACAATGCAAGAACCCACAGAGTTTCTCTCAGGAGTCTCATTTCTACTGCATTCTATTTGTTAGAAAGATAAATATTTACTAAGGGAGATTGAGGCACAAGGACTTCTACTTCTAACAAAGATAGAGTAACAAGGACCAGATTGACTCTCTGATCTGAAACAAAAAACTGATCCAAATATATGAAACAATGATTTTCAAGACTTTGGAATTGGACAATGAGTAAGAGTAATCCTTGAGAAATGGAAAACAAACAATGTAAACCTATGACTGCTCTAGCTACGTACTTGAGAGAGTTTTCAGGCCTTGGCACAGGGAAAGGGAATCTAAGCAGGGCTCAGAAAAATTCTGAAACAGAGCTGAGGGCCCAGGGAGATCAAGGAGGTTAGAGTTCCTAGGGCAGAGTACAGGACAGGAGGGGGCTACATCCACAGATAGAACCCAGAGATCTGAAGAAGCACCCTCTTGACTATTAAGCACAGTATTAAGTTCATGTGCATAAGGAAACTACGCAAGGCTGAGGGAAAAAACCACCTGAAACGATTAAAGAGGACAGTAACCAGAAGTTACACAAGACTGGGAAGCTGCTCAGCCTGTCCCAGACTGATAAATATCATAATTAATAAGACATTAGGTAGAAAACTCAGAAGCATCTGGCTTTAGTAATAGGGAATAATTACTCCAGAATTAATGCTACTCTGGTCCTCTCTAATAAATGTCAAGGAAATTTTTATAATTGTATTCCCTATGTTTAAAAAGCAAGGAAAAAAATGAACATGTTAAGTAGAGACATGGAAGACACAATAAAGAACCGAAAGGAACATTTTAAGAGATAAAATTAAAATGTGTGAGATGCAAAATGCACTGAATGGGATGAATGATAGATCCGTCACTGGAAAGGAAAAGAAGTGACATTGAAGATGTAGAAGTAGAAGCTTTTCAAAATGAAACGTAGAAGGGAAAAAACTAAAAACTATGAAGGAAACACCAGTGAGCAGTAAGGACAACTCCAAGCAGTCCAATACACTTGTAAATGGGTTCTCTCTCCTTTGGGAGACGATGGAGAAGGGTGCCACAGAAAAAAAGTAATATTTGAAGAAACAACTGAAATTTTTTTCAAATTTGATTACAACAATAAGCCCATAGATCCAAAGTTATTTGTTAATTTTGACAAATGATCGATGATTAGATGAGAAGTTAACGTAAAGGGAACTAGGGAAAAGTATATAAAAACTGTATTATTTTTATGATTCTTCAGGAAGTATAAAATTATCTCAAAAAGAGAAAAAAAATACTGTAGGATATTAAAAAGCAAAACCCAACTATATGCTGCCATGAAACCCATTCTAAACATAAAGACAAAAACAAGTTAAAAGAATAATTAAACTTATAAGCTTTTGCACAGCAAAGTAAACCATAAGCAAAACAAAAAGAGGCAACCCAAACAGAGGCAGGAAAGGATTGTTTTTAAGGAATACAGGTAATTATAATATAGGAGGGGGAGGATACAGCTCAGTGGTAGAGTGCATGCTTAGCACGCATGAGGTCTTGGGCTCAATCTCCACTACCTTCATCAAAAAAAAAAAAAAATGAATAAAAAATACCCCCCCAAAATTTGTCAGCATAGAATATGTGAAATGAGTTTGCAGACATAAGTTTAAATATGAGTATTTAAAATAAGAGTATATGGGTAAATTTAGTGATCAAAAGAGGAGCGTCTTAGTTTGTGTTTGCAAAACCAAGTCTAGGAGTAAGTAGTTTACAAGAATCATCCAATTACAAGAAAAACATACAGAGAGCTGAAATTAAAGGAAGAAAAGGGAAATATGAACCAAAAGAAAGCCAGGATAGAAATTTTAATATCAAAATAAACTTCAAAAATAATACATCATAAGAGTTGAAGAGGGATGTTCTATAATGCTGAATAGGTGAGTTCAAGAAGTCACAACTGGTAATGGAAATATTAACACACCTCTCTCAGAAAGTGATATATGAAGCAGAAAATTTCTTGAGAATTAAAATTAATTAGCTATGATGAAAAGAGCATGAGATTTGATATCAATTCAAATTGATCTCAACTCCATTGGGTTCCAGGTTTCATCTCTATTTACTAGCTTTGCTCCTTACAACAAGTCACTTATCTTTGAATGCCAGTATCCTCTTCTCAACAATAGGCTATACAACACCTAGCTGAACAACTGTGTGACTTTAAATTTGCCTCTCCGATTCCCAATTTCCAATTTCTGAACTAGATACTAAAAAATACCTGCTATGCCAAACTCACCAGGTTGGTAAACCACAAATAAGAAAATGTATGTAAAGTGTGAAATCTAATGTCCTATAGATGTTATTGTTGTTCTTACCTTTACAGCAGCAGTTTGTTCACTGTTTAGCTATAGTATCGTTTAAAAAATTAGACCATGTCAGTGTAATAATACTATCATGTATGTACACAAAATACATATATTTTCACACTTTTTTAAAACCATCCAAAGACTTGGATTTGATATCCCCACTGTAAAGACAATAACACTGTGATTCAGAGAGGCCATGGAACTTAACAAGGATCATCCAGCTAGAAAACTACAGAGCCTGTGTTGAACTCATACCATCTCGACACCACTATTAAAGTACAACACTATATTCACCAAGTAAAATATACGTAACAAACATTCTAATCAAACAGTAAATTGGCATTCTGGAATGAGTTAAAACTAGAAAAGGAAATGGCCCCTTAGTCCTTAAAGGGGTGTTTAGGACATAAGAAAGTAATTAGAGAAGCAGTCAGCTTTCATTGCACCTCAGAGCTTGAGAGAAACTGCAGTGTCATAAAAGAAGTGAGGCATCTGGTTCCCCGAGTCCTCAGCCAATGGAAGCCAAGAATGGCACAGAAAGCCCTTATACTGTCCACCATTCCACACAATGCTCTATTTCAGAGGAAACGTATGGGAATATTTTCCTCTCCTACACATGGCGTTTTCTCAGAAAGCACAAAATGAAACCAGATGCTGAAACAAAAGAATGGCTTCTCTTAGCAGGGGTAGAACCAGTTGAATGCCCCAGGCTCTGGACTTTTCTCATTTATCAACAGCATCCAGGAACCCATTGCCTTTCTAGGCAGCGAAGAACAATCCATGTGCAATGGAGACAAGAGGAGAAGAAGACTCTTGTGGTGGAGTTGTTTGGAAGATACCCGAGGAAACTGTCGAGCACCTTCCCTCGGTGCTAGTGAAAGGCAAGACTTGGTTGAAATTGTGAGGAAGCCACTGTAAGTCCTCTCCCCTCCCACATCTCATATTTCAGAATCTTCTTGCTGGGAAAGTTCCATTTCCCTTTCCCCTCGTGGCTGGTGGCTGGCTTTCTCTAGCTTCCTCCTGCTTCCTCATTGCTCTGGTTACAAATATGTTTTTAATCCTTTACACCTAGGGGTAAGAACAAAAGCTTTTGTTCTGGGGGCACTTGCTCTTCAAGCTTCATCTCCAGTTGTTGACTGAGAAGCTCGGCCACCTCATCGAGGCAGCTGCGAGGAGAAAGAGAAGGAGCTCTGGGCGAAAGAAGCTGCGAGCCCTTCCAGGCCTGTGAAATCTCAGGGCTGAGGTGAAGACTTACTCCCAAGACTGCAGGGCAAAGGGGTGGGCAAGTCCCTTTTAATTTGCCAACTGTGAGCTCCAAACTGCACCATTTACAAGCCAAAGATTTTGAGAAAGGAAATTTTGTGGTTACCTTGTCAGTGAGGGGGGAAAAATCCCATTAGGGTTAAGTGGGCTGTGTTACCAACCACAAAGAGGAAGCTAAAATCTTTTCCCACTGAAGCATGCAGCTCTGCTACTTTTTAGGCCAGGAGTAATTAAACCAGTATCAGGAGAAAAAGAAACACAAATTACAAGATTTTATAAGTAAATAACATACTTCAATCTTAGACCTTCCAGCAGAAGGTAAAGACTTGAGAGTAAATATGGTCTTAGCTTTTTTACCTTTAACCGCAGAAGTTATCCACATTATGAACTTTGTAGGCAACGCTAGTTAACCAAAGCCTAACCTGCTGAGGTATTATCAGAGCTGAACTGATCTGAGGAAAGAAAATATCTACCTCCAGCCAGCTCTAGCCTTCCATGTGGATGCAGGAAAATACTCAACCCCAGGCTATTTTAGCCATCCTCTCCCACCTAAGAGGGGGAGACAAAAAAGCTGAGAAACACTTCTGAAGTTCACAGTCCAGAGGTACAGGCTCATGAAGAGCCCGAGTCCTCCTCACAGGACTCCAGAACACCCTGTCTCCCCCAGCACCTCACCACCACATTACTAAAGTCCTCTTAACAGCGGTGCCTTTTACCTGGTACATCACGTCTAGCCATCAAGACGTGGCAAGGATGTGGAGCAACAGCAACTCTCATACATTACTGGTAGGAAAACAAGCTGGTACAGCCACTTTGGAAGGCAGCTTGGTGATTCCTTAGAAAACTAAATATACTCTGGCCATACGATCCAGCAATCACACTCCTTGGTATTTACCCAAAGGGGATGAAAACTTATATCCCACACAAAAACCTGCAGAGGGATACTCATCGCAGCTTTATTTACAACTGCCAAAACTTTGAGGCAACCAAGATGTCCTTTAGCAAGTGACTGGATGAATAAACTGATATATCCCGACAATGGAGTATTATTCAGCACTAAAGAGAAGTGAGGTATCAAGACATTAAAAGACCTGAAGAAAACTGAAATGCATATTACTAAGTGAGAGAATCCAATCTAAATAGGCTACATGCTGTATGACTCCAACTCTACAGATTTTTGGAAAAGGCAAAACTATGGAGACAATAACAATATCAGTGGTTGCAAAGGATGGGCAAAGAAGAGATGAAAAGGCAGAGCACAGAGGATTTTTAGGGCACTGAAAATACTCTGTATGATATTATGATAGTTATATGCCATTGTACATTTGTCCAAACCCATTGAATGTACAGCACCAAGAGTGGGCCCTTAGGACTTTGGATAATTATAATGTGTCAATGTAGGTTCATCTGAGGTTAAAAATACACCATTCTGATGGGTGATGCTGACAATGGGGGAGGCTATGAATGTGCAAGTGTAGGGGTTATATGGGAAATCTCTGTATCTTCCTCTCGATTTTATTTTAAAAAATAAAGTCTTTTAAAATGAAGAACCATTTGGCCATGCTATCTTAGTGTCTGACCACTTCCTCCAAAAGAAACAAAAACAAAAAACAAAAACTCTCAAATGGGAGAGTAAACTCCTCTTTTTAACACCAACTCTATGTGTAAGTTGCATGGTTTGTTTGATAACAAGGGAGTATGGTTGGAAAGTCAGAGCTGGTTGTGGAACCCAAAGTGAGTGAAGACCATACAGAGGCACTATTTATAGCTATCTTCTTTGGTTATAAGTCCTCAATAAAACCAGTTTTATAATGAACATTTAGTGGACTCAAACTCAGGCATCTCAAGATTGTTACTAATTTCATTCACCTTCGACCATCAGCATGAATCGATCCAGTCTGGCTGGTCTGACACCTAGAAACTATTAACTAAACCTGAGCGATGGCAGCAGATGGTGATGCACTTCGAGTGTGCTGGTCAAAAATATTTTTTAAATAGCTATTTTGGCTACAAACTTCAGACCAGTCACTTTCAAGTTAGTAGGTCTTTGGGTCACGTTTTGAAAGGCAAAAAGATTTCCTGTACAAGAATACTCTTCCTCTATCTTTACTTTAATTGCAAGGTAAACTCACTGGAAGACATTTAATTTATTTTTCCTAACCGAGAGATGATGGATTGCACCCAAATGAAGGGAACTCAGGAAGAGGAAAAGATAAATGGGCATTCCTCTGCCTAAAGGAGACATTTAAACTTGCATGTTTAGCCCACAGGATGGACCAGTTCCCCCAGCCTCCACATGCTGCAGTCTTGGGGTCCAATAGGGAGCAGTTACTGACCATGTGTATGTGCATAAAGCGTGGAGCACCGTGCAGCTGCCAGACACCCTGAGCGGAACTAGAGTCTATCGCTTCCTTTAAAAGGACAATATTATGGTAACTCTTCTCACACCGCCGTGGGACCTGATTAAACACTGAAAAAATCTAAACTTTTCTGCCTCAACCACTCTCTGGATTTGGAGAGGCCAAAAGGCAGAAAGGAACACATAATGGGAGGGGCAGGGGAGGGGTGGGGGGACAAGGAGGAGCGTGTCAGGAAAGATGTCATAGAAAGGATATCCCTTGGGCTGAGACTTGCAAGATGAGTAGATAGTTTTCTGAAATTCTGGAAGAAGGGACAGTCTGGGCAAAGATTCAGCGGTGAGAATCACATCTTCCACATCATCCTGGTTTTCTGCCGTGAGCTCGTGATTTGGGATGGTGGCGTCATAGCCTGCAGTGTGTAAGTGGTTTTTCTCTCCTGCTGTCTTCCCCGTGTCTGGGATGCTAGAGCCATTCTAAGAAGTTCTACCCTAGGCAATGAGCAACCTCAGAATTTTAAGGCCAAAATAGCATGATCAGAGTTGTGCCTCAGAGAAATCCCTCGGGTAGTAGTGAGGAGGACGAATGGCAGGAGCGTTTGGAATTAAATGCAATAGCCCAGAAAGAGCAAGAAAAGAGGCTGGCCTGAACTCAGGGCCAGACTCAGATACGTGGGAGACCCGAGTCGGCTGATTATTTGCCCTTAGAAACTAATACTTTCTCATATTTGCTCCCCATTCATTTAGAGAAGAAGCTGGGTGCTAACCCCCTCTCGGTAAGCACAGAGGCCTGCACTTCCTGCAGCCCACCTGCTTCCCAAGGCAGCTTAGAGACCGTCTGCTGTTCCTGAAGCGGGCTCCGTGCAGGTCTCAGCCCTCACGCCCACCAATGCAGTGATCTCCTTGGAGGATTATCAGTGTAAACAAAGCTGCCCGTGGTCTTTAAGCACCTTATAGATTAACACTCCAGGTTTTCTGGCTTGACATATCCCTCAGTCTGTCTCTGCTTAAACTAAATCATAGCAGAGTATTTAAGTAGGAAAGGGTTGATAGAGGCATTATTAAGAAGTAGAATGTGACCTGCTGACTAAAAAGCAGGAGATAAGGCAGAGGAAAAAGAGTCAGCAAAGAATGATAAGAAAAAAGGGTTGGAAAGGTAGGAAAAGAAACTTGAAATAGATGAATCTTAGAAGCTGTATCAGCCCCCACATCACAGAAGCTTGACATATAAAAGCCTCAACCATGCAAAATCCAAAATAATTCCCAGTAGGAAGACCCTCTTGGGAGGCTCCCCTCAAAGTGGTGACTCTGGCCATTTCCACCTTGCGGCTCTGCCTTCTCATGGTTTCAAATTTGCCCTGGTGTCAGCCTGCCAGCAGCTGCTGAGAGAGTCATGCACTTCACTTCCTCCCACACTGCTGGCAATAACCTAGACATAGAGGGGACTGGGGGATGTAATCCTTATCCTGGCACTGCTGTCCAGAAATGCTGCACCACGGGAGGGAATCCCAAAATGGTCATCTCCCAGCCAAAATTCAAACACGAGTAATTGATTAAAAATCTTTTTCTCATTCAGCAAATGACAGAATAAACAAAATATGGTATATATATAATATGGAAAATTATCCAGCCTTAAAAAGGAAGGAAACTCAGACCCATACCAAAACGTGAATGAAACTTAAAAACATTATGCCAATTAACATATGCCAGTCACAAAAGGACAAATATTATATGACTCCCCTTACGTGAGGTGCCTAGCATAGTCAAATCATAGAGACAGAAAGCAGACTAGTGGTTGTCAAGGGCGTGGAGGGAGGGTCAGTGAGGAGTTGTTTTTTAATGGGTACAGAGTTCTGGGATGAAATGATGAAAAGGTTCTGGAGTTGGATGATGGTGATGTCTGCACAATAGTGTGAAGGTACCTAGTGCCACAGAACTGTACACTTAGCAATGGTTAATGGTAAATTTCAGGTTACACATACTTTACCACAGTAAAAAATGTTTAAAATTTTTCGTGGAGTTCTTTAGCCCTGTGTAAAAATATTCAATGCCTAATATTTACAAAGCATAAGTCCTTCCAGGAAAAGGTCACATACAGATAAAAATTACCTAACTTCTTAATTTTTTAAAATATATCTACTTTAATTGAATGAATAGCCACAGAATAATTTGTCTCCAAGTTGATCTTCAACTCTGGTGGAGACTGAATCCCACAGGTTTTCAGGTCTAGGTTGAAAAGCAACTGAGTTTCTTTAAGTCATCACCTAGTTCCCTTCAGACCTGGAAATGCACCCCAAATTCTTGGGACCTTGATGAAGCACAAAAGAAATGGACCAGACTATCAGTGGAAGAAAAGCATGAGAGCAAACAATACGTACACAACATGGCAGTTCTTTTTTGCATTAATATGATTGATATAAATATATACATGTATCACTAAAAAAACTAACAGTAATCTACTCCAAGCAGTGTGATCACAAGAGATGGTTGTGTTCTTCTGTATACTTGCCTTCTTCTTCCAAAATGTACTGAGCATGCGTTACCTTTAAAATCTACTTACTAGTCCACGAGGCAAATAGTTCTCGGGCTTTGAGTCTCTTGGTTTTGTTACCTTTGAGGAAAAAACTTCCAGAGTGCACTCAGTAGTAGATCTTTGAGACACACCTTCCCTCCAGAGATTTCTTTTTTTTTTTTTCTTTATTCAAGAACACTTGATGCCTTCTCACTTGAGTAGGCTTCATTATCTGCTGTAATGTAACACTTTTCAGAGGTCCAGAAGATAAATCTCTTGCCAAGGAACGTGCCTGAAAAACAGCTTCCTCAGTGATTTTAACCTTCCTAACAAATACTTCTTCAAAAAGGGCATAGAGGAAGCGACAGGATGTCCAAGGAAATAAGCAGCAATGGCAAGAGATGCATTTGTGAATCTGCCCCACAAACACAACAGTTGTGCTCTTTTTCCTTTTTGCCCTCCATTCTTCTGGCCCTCTCGATTTTCTTGTTTGCTTGTCCTTCTTCAGCTTTCTCTGCAGCATCATTTTAAGACAGTTACTGAGCAGAAGGGAACATGAACTCAGTGCTCATAAGAACAAAGTGCCTGATACAAAGGAAGCGCTTCAGATTTTTTTTTTTTAAGGAGCCAAGACTGAAGACTGCAAAGCAGCCCTTGTGGCACCAATGCAGAGCTCAGCTAGTTTGTCAATACAGTCCTGCTGCGGAAAGGATTTATTGGGGCCAAATTTGCAAATCCTTAGGGAGCAGCCGAAGGAGAGTGATTCATTTTCATTGCCCTTTGAGGAAGGAAAGAAATCATAAATTCAACAGCCCTTTCTGTCTTCTACAGTTTCGCAAACACTGAGGCACATATCATTTAAATGCAAAACGTCTTGCGTTTCTTCTCAGATTTGGTCACGCTTTTTTCTTTCATTGCTTTTTATATATGGGTAGTAGCTTACCTCCTCCAAAGTGACTTAGGGTCCTGGAGGGTCAGAACCGTGTTTTCTAGCTGCTCCTTTATCACGGGTAGAGTGCAGTACTTTGCCAGGCAAGTGGTAGCTGCCTAAAATATACATGTTATTTGTTTTTTTTAATCAAAGAAATATATGTACTTTTCAAGCACAATGATAACAAAAATATTCTAAATATTTAAAACACTTTCACAGAAAAAAACAACAACACAGTCCCCTGGGCACAGCCCCTATCCCTTACCCATCCTTGACTCAGGCACCACTTTGAATTCTCATAGTCATTTCTTCTGGGGTTTTTTTTCTATATTACCTTCCCATATGCTTATTATTTCTTGATTTATCAAATTTGCATCTTCCCTATTGACTTTTTCTATCAGCAGAGGATTTAACGTCCTTACACCACCACTGCTCACACATTCAGTTCTCCTCCCTTGTTGCAATAAAGTCCTATCACGACGGTAAAAGAAATAATCAATGACTGTACTGCGAAGGTGATGTACATGTTCATCACTGCTGAGCTAGAACATGCAAGGAATTAAATCCTGTCTCGCTCCGTCCTGTTTTGCCCATCCTCCGTAGCTTTCAATGATAGGATGCATGGAAGTTACATCTTTTGAGATCTTGTGTGTATAAAGCTTAATTGTCTTCCACACTCCATATCTGAATGTAAATGAGCCAATGAATGGAAAACGGAATAGCGTGTTCAAAGGCCCAGAGGCAAGAAAGCACGGAACATTTGTGAAACTATGATAGGGAAATGTCACAGGCTTGCACCAACCAGACGAACAATAAGACACTAGACGGCCACATCATTTTTGTAAGGAGATAATTTCAAATGAGAACAAAAGAAATAACTTCAGTTGACTGTTAATTCAGTAACTTACGAAAGTAGAGAATCACCTAGAGGAACACAGGAAAGTCTTAATTATATAGTTGAACAGGTAGAGATGATACCATTAAGATTTTATATTCTAATCCAAAATTCTAATAGCAGCAAGACGTTGTGAAAGTAGATGCTTCAGGGAAATGTTTCTGTTGCCTTTCAACATTTTCACCTACTTCTGTGTGATGTCACTATGGCTACTTAGTGATACAGTGGTTCCCAAACTTGTGTATCAGAATTGTCAAAGAGAGTTTTAAAAAATCAGGTTCCAGTTCTCATTCCTGACCTACTGAATGAGAAACCCACTTGACTGGAGCTGAGGAATAAGAATTGGGGGTGAGGGGAAAAGAAACCGAGATTATTGTGGATCAACAGTTAATGGAAGCCCGCCTCTCTTCCATGCTCTCGGAGTGCCCCCTTAACCCTCCTCTTCAGGGAGCAAAGGCTCTGCCTTGGACCTCGCTATATCCCAATGCCCAGAACTCTCTCTGGCTAACGGCACACACTCAATAAACTTATGTTGGATAAAAAAATAGACAATATTCTTGACCTTAAACTATAAATGCTGATAATATATCTGCTTCACAACCCTACCACCCCTAACTAGCCTGCAAGCTACTTGAGGGTCCGAATGAAATGCATTCTATCAACAAACCTAAATAAAATACCCAAAGTATAAACACATGAAACAGTAAATATAATAAGAAGAAAGTTACTGATATATGAAAGAAATGAAGTATATACATTTAGGTTCAATTTTAACTGTTTCCTTTCTGACATCAAAGGCACACATCAAGGCAGGCAGTATTTTATGGGGTTTTTTTTTTAAAGAAATTTGTAAACAAAACTAAAATTTCAAGATTGGAGATGAGGCTGAGAGGTAGAGAGACTAAGAAACAGCCAGAGACCTCTGGGAGATCGTTTCATGCTGAGACAGTATTGAATTGGACACAGGAGTCTTATTAAAGGAAAATCTTGCAATGTTCTTATTACATAACTGTTAATTAGCAGCGTATAGTCTCTGTTGGGTTTTTGGATAAATAAATATCTACATGATAGGAACTGCATCCGACTATTATTTGCAAGAGATAATAAAAAGCTGACTAGTCCCATCTTTAGCAAGGACATTGAAAACTTCCTCATCCAGGAAGACAGTGCTTAACAGGGTAATTCTCACTGATGAGGTGCCAGTGTCTGAAAAAAGAGTCAAATAATAATAGCAAGCTTCAAAACAATTTCCCCCCAAATTTAAAATCCATGGATCAAGACTTTTATGTCATCTAAACCTAACAAATCTTGAAATATCATGCCACATAAATGTATAAAAGCCCCCAGACACATAATTTTTGGTGAGAAGTCTTATACGAAGACAAACTTTGTGGTAAGCAAATTTTTCTTCTTTCCTTTGGGAGGAAATAGAAATTCTGTCAGAATAGCCCATGGTCATTGTTTTTCCTTTTGGTTTTTAACTTTTTTTTTCTGGTTATTAAAATAATACGCATTTATTTGTAAAATATATACCAGTAAGATATATTATTAAGTTATTTTTTTCTGAATTCCTTACATAACTGAATTATAGCATGTGAATTTAGAGTCTTGACTTTTTTCTACTTATTGTCTTTGTGAATAAGTTTTTAACCTATTCCTGATTGTTCTCTTGTAATACATCCCTGAAAGAATAAACAGGGTGTGGACACTTTAAAAATTTTAATATATACAGCCAAATTGCTTTCCAGAAATTATGTGCCAATTTACCCACCAAAATCTGATGAGGGTGCCCATTCTATTTTACTCTAATTAGCATTGGATATTTAAAAAATTATTCTTTGCTAATCTGAAAGACAGAAATATAGTTTTTTTTGTTTGTTTTAATTTTAATTTATTTGAGTGCTGGTAAAGTTGTTTGTATTTACCAGCTAGTTACATTTTTCTGATGTGAATGGAAGGTTCATGTCCTTTGCCCATTTACCTCTCACGTCTTACTGCATTTATCATCATTCTGTATGAGTTCTTAATATGTTAACATTATAAATCTATCTATCATGTTTCTTACAAATAAATACCATACTTCTTTTATTCTAAGTTGTCATTGATGGGAAGACACACCATTACTTTAATAACAGCTTTTAAGGAAAAAAAAGAAATACTGTATTTATAAGATGTTGATTACAAGACATCTTTGATTTCAGGGATGTTCAAATATAGGTAAATATTTAAAATATTAAAATGTGGAGAGTGTTAAAATATAGAGTTGGCTCTGAATCAAGACAGTGTGGATTAATTGTGAATTCTTATAAATTAATCATTATCACTGGATGAGTGTTACTACTGAACAGGGTAATATGACCCAATACCTAAAAATGTACCCAGTTTGATGAAATACATTAATTTTAATATAAGTCCTTAGAATATTGAATCCATGGCAGTTATTTGAACTTGGATCATAAATTACTCCAAGCCATTTAGTTTATAAGTGCTGCTTGATGATGTGGAAATTGTTGGACATGGAACTCTGCTGTGAATACTAGTATGATGTGAGTTACATGTGTCAGGAAACTTACACACATCTTTCTATAGTTATAGCTGTACATCTATATGTATGTGTCTGTCTGTCTGTCTGTCTATCTATCTATCTATCCTGAATATGTATGCATATGTGTGCCTATGTGTTAGTGTGTGTGCATAATGATTAATTAATGTTGAATGTTTAACTGCAAAAGCTGCCATCACAGGTCCACTTTACCAGAATTCTTTTCACGTCCATTATCTATCAAGAATCAAAGAAAGTCCTAGAAAATGGAGTGCTTTTGAAATATGAGTATTTATTGATGTGGATTAAATATGTAAAACTTGCTATAATGGCGTGATGTAAATTGGGTTTATTTCATTGTATCAAAAGTCTGAATGTAGTACTGTTATTTGCCTTCCTTATGAGCCACTGGTCCAAGGCCATTTGTAACCCCCCAACCCTCCACCCCCTCCCAGTAACAATAATTGCAACTATTATGTATTAAGTGTCTGTTTATGTGCTAATCATGGAAGAATTTCATGAAGGGAAAGTAGTCCAAGCAGAATCAATAGATTGGTGCTAACTTACTTTGTTCATTCCATTTTTATTGAGCACCTGCTGTGAGCCAAGCACTGCTCTGATCTCCTGGTATTCACAGCATGCTGGGTTAGACACAGTACACAAGTTAACAACTAAGTAAGACAAGGTCAGAGCGGGAGAAGTGCCATGAAGAAGACAGCAGAACAGTCACGCGGCTGCGGCTGGCGGGAAGACCTGTCTGCGGAGGTGCGTCCTGATAGGGTGCCGGGACTATCCTCTCGAGTCCTGGGCCCGCCTGCATCTGCCGCTTTCAAACACGGCTTCCACCCTAAAACCAGCAGACTATGCTTTAAGTGAATTGAAGCTTGATTGTCTTGCATTAAAAGCAGGATAATGCAACTCATCTGCAGTTTTTTAAGAGTTAATATTTGGGTATAAATATTATTCAACATGTAAGATAATGGTTGGCTTTTAGCAATATTATTTAAGATGGTTCCTGGGTATCTTGGTCTCTGTGAAAAGAATAACTACCTCAGTAAGAGCCCTGAACCAAAGGTTCTTTGGGGCTATTTGTCCAGAGCAGCCACCAACTGAGGCCAAGTGGACAAGCTGCTCCTCCCAGTCTGGATTATCAAACCAGTTCCTTGGGGTCCCATGGTTGCCAAAGTGAAAACCACTCTAGTTCCTACATCCTTGTGCTCCATCTCTTGCCTGGAATGATGGGGAAAATGCAATGTTTGCTCCCCCACTGATCTGGAGACACTTTTTCCCCTTTGTCTTGGCTCTAGGCATGGAGGGAAGGAGCAATAATGCATGCTTTTGTTTTGCTCACACCTGTGAACCTACATTTTCCGAGTAAATGTCATTCTGTTTAGTTGGATATTTTAGTTGTCTTTAATTAGCCAACACAACTGAGTCTCAACCACCTCACTTTTTTTTCTTAATTTTATGAGTTACAGTCAGTTTACAATGTTATGTCAATTTCCAGTGTAGAACACAATTTTTCAGTTATACAGGAACATACATATATTCATTATCACATATTTTTTCACCATGAGCTACCACAAGATCTTGTATACATTTCCCTGTGCTCTACAGCATAATCTTGTTTATCTATTCTATTTATACCTGTCAGTATCTACAAATTTTGAACTCCCAGTCTGTCCCTTTCTACCCCCTCCCCCCTGGCAACCACAAGTTTGTATTCTATGTCTATGAGTCTGTTTTTGTTTTGTATTTATGTTCATTTGTCTTTTTTTTCCCTTTTCTTTCTTTCTTTTTTTTTTTTTTTTTTTTTTAGATTCCACATATAAGTGATCTTATGTGGTATTTTTCTTTCTCTTTCTGGATTACTTTACTTAGAATGACATTCCCCAGGGACATCCATGCTGCTGTAAATGATGTTATGTTGTCATTTTTATGGCTGAATAGTATTCCATTGTATAAATATACATCTTCTTTATCCAGTCATCTGTCGATAGACATTTAGGCTGTTTCCATGTCTTAACTATTGTAAATAGTGCTGCTGTGAACATTGGGATGCAGGTGTCATTTTGAAGTAGGGTTCCTTCTGGATATATGCCCAGGAGTGGGATGACTGGGCCACATGGTAAGTCTTTTCCTAGTCTTTTGAGAAATCTCCATATTGTTTTCCACAGTGGCTGCACCAAACTGCATTCCCACCAGCAGTGTAGGAGGGTTCCCTTTTCTCCACAGCCTCTCCAGCATTTCAATCACCTCACTCTTAACCCAGCTCTGTTGAATACTGTCTTAATTTAAAAATTTAATACTTTGTTCATCATGAATATTTTTGCATTAGTTTTGATTTTTTCAAAATACTGCATTAAAATATTTTATCTTGATTTCTGAGTTCCTCCCTTCAATTCTGTACCCGAGATGAGTGCCCTCTTTGCCTAAGTGCCCTGATCCTGCTCTGAATGACTGTGTGGAGCAGAGCCCACCTATCAGCCACACTGAACTGGGAGTAATAAATGGTTTTTGTTTGTTGTGATAAGCTGTTGATATGTGGGAGCAGTTGTTATAACAGCTGAAACCATTTACCCTAACTAATACAACTTGTTAATTTCTCTTGGATTATTGTATCTGGGATGTTTCTTAAATTTATCTTTTATTTAACAAAGACTTCTATATCTATATCCAAAACTTATCTTGTGCTAACTCAGGTTACATGCTGATAATTAGCTTCTGTTATCATTTTGGAATCCACTAAAAACCTTACATCATTGGTTCTGCTCAGTGCTGTCTTCCAGGTCTGATGGCATACAGTTCTTGAGAAGCAGTATAGCATAGTGGTTGGTTATATGCACAGACTGTGGGGTCAGATATTCTGGGTCTGAACACAGACATAGTGCTACGTAGTCTTAGACTAGATAACAACTTCTTTGAACCTCAATTTCTTCATTTATAAAATGGGGCCTATAATAGTACCTATCTCACAGTGTTGTGTGAAGAAGAAATGAAGAAAGACTTGGTATGTAGTGGGCATGTGACAATTACTAGTAGTTATTCTCGTTTTTTGGGGGTGTAAGTCACTTCCTACCTCTCCCACTTTGATATCTGATATAAATCTGAATCAAGGAGACACTTATCAACTAGTCATGCCTGATTTCTTTTAGTAGAATCATGGATGCTAAAGAAAAAACTGAACAAGCTGTACTCTAAGGAAGTCCCTCAGCAGTCCTGTTGCGGGGAAGGCAGTGGTATGGATGGGCAGGGTCACAGGAGCCTCTGGAAATGCCACAGCCTGGAAGCTCAGATGCCAGACCAGCTCCAGAGAGCTGCGTCCCCACCCATAATGGGAGCCATCAGCAGTGGAGTCATAAATAAAGATGGAATCTTCTCTCCCATTGGATTAAATTCAAACTATGCAATGGCAACTAGAAGTAAGACAGCTTTGCCAAAAATAAATCAAGCAAAACAATGGACACTGGAATTTTCTCTTGAAGTCCAATTCCCACAAGGACTTTTTTTTTTTTTTTTTGCTTGCTTGTTACCTGTAAATGTCTCAGTTCACAGAAAAGGATTAGTGGGGAAAAAAAAGAATATTACAATAATCCCTCATATCTCAATGGCAATTTACAGAAGAGGAGATCAGATAAGAGGACTAACTTTTTGTTTCAATTTACTGAAGATATTTGCAACCTGGATAATGGACTCATGGATTCATTGAGCTTAAAGCTATGAGAGACCCTTGAAGGCACCTCCTTCTCCTTCTCTCCCTGCTTCCCTTTTCTTCTTCCTCCTCCTCTTCCTCCTTTTTCTTCTCTTTTGCAAGTGAAGAAACTGAGACCTCAAAAGGAAGGAGAATCTAGGTCCCTGACTCTCGGTCTAGCGCTTACTGAGTATGATTCGTCACCTGGCATATGTTGCCTGGTCTTTCTTAAGAGTTCGACAATCGTACAAACACCCTGCAATGACCTTTACACTGTCCAAAGATTCCATAGAGTCAAATCTCAACAATATATGTTAGTTCCAATTTCTTCTTATACTTCAAGTATTTAACACAGGAAAGGATCAAACAATGGTTCTGAACCCAACACCAATGTCTCTTTCAAAGAGATGAGCATTACATGTTAGTTGCTTGGGGCTGGGACCCCAGACATAAATCCGCTCCTGTTATTTGGAGCCTTGGGCCCTCTCAGATAAGATCTGTGTTTTGGTGGAACACAGACAGAAGGAGAAGCAGCTGTGGAGAGCCTGTTAACCAGGGAGATTATCTTTGAAGGCACTTACGAGAACCTAAGCGGCACAAAACCCAGAGAAATTATGCTGTTACACTTCTTTATGCATTAATCCAATGAACATGTATGCCATGCACTGTATACAAACTGGAGAATCAAAAGCTCTGCCCCAAAGGGAGGCAAACATGTGATAATCTGTAATGCAATCTGGTGAGCAGATTGGTCTAGATTGAATGTGAGGGGTCAGCCTGGGCTAGTGATGGGAACTGGTGACCCCAGTTTTGCAGGATGAGTAAGTCTGGGTGAACAAGATAGGAAGGGTGTTCCCGGCAAAGGAAACAGTAAATTGTTAAGTGTGGGTTGCTCATTGGAGGTGGTGACTCGTGGCTAAATTCTGAAGGATGAGTAAGAATAAGTGGACAAGATAGGAAAGATCAATCCGAGCAGAGGAAGCAGAGTAAATCTTGAAAGATTCTTTCCAGTTTTGATAAGCCCCTGAAGGTCAGAGGCAGTGTGCTCCTCAACTTCACAATCCTAACTCTAACACAGAGCCTGGCAGAGAGCAGGGTAAGTGGAATGAATGACTGTTGAGTAAATGAATGGATGCAGGCAGGGAGCAGGTATCCTCATTTTCAGTCGGCAGAATTCAACACTCTTCCTACTGGGAATCTATGTACTCTTCCAAGCTCCCCTGAACCTCCGGCGTGAGACATTCACTGTGACCAAGGGTGACATCTGGCAGCAGCTTCTTGGCTGTCCAAGACACACTAATCTGAAGAGGAAGGTACTGTTTTCTCAGTTTGGGTCTCTGCTGGGAAATGAAGTAAATCTTAACAGAGAAATAAAAATAAGCTGCAGGATAAATCAAATTGTCCCTTAATGAAAACATGGACTGGGGGGTGTGGGTGGGGTGCAGTGAGCATATTAAATTCCCCTTGGAGAGCAGACTGTCTTCCTTTGATGTTGCTTTTTAAATTAAGGATAGTTTTGTATTATCTGGACGAAGTAAGCTGTTCCTCTAGCCACACGGCTGACAGAATTCAAGAGGAACGTAGCTAAACCTCCCCAGCTCCCCAGTCCCTGAAGCCTTCTCCTGCCTCTGGAAACCAGAGTTTAGGCTAACAAGCCTGTGGATGTGAGGGCACTGGGGAAAATCACTTTCATTATGTTGCATTTTTTGAAATAAGAATAATGCAAACTAACAGAGCAAAAGGATGACCTAATCAAGTACTGTTGGACCTTGGTGATGGGTGGATGGGCACGGGGCTCACTACGTCATTCTCTCTACCTGCATATGATGAAAATTTTCCATAACAAAATAAGTTTTTAAAAAGTTTCCATCTGTCCTCGTGGTCTGTATCCCCTTAGGCCTCCAAAGCCATTCTCCAGAGTTAAACATGATAATGACTTCTTCTGTATTCTTCCAAACATTTTCTGATCATTTACAAGCACATATATGAGACTGATTTTAAAATAGTATTTCATATGCATACTATTCTGAATCTTCATTGTTTTTTTCTTAACATATTGCAGAGTTCTTGACATAGCAGAGCGTGTAACTCTGCCTCGTTCTTATAATGGCTGTATAGTATTCCACTCGAAGCAGACATGTCAGCACTGCACACTCTGTGGTATTAATTTTTATATGTCTTTGTAAATATAATAGGTGAAAGAGTGTTTTATTAATTATAAGTGAGGGCCAGCATTTTTTCACAGGTGTATTGGTCACTCATATTTCTTTCTCTGTGAAGTTCTCATTCAAATCTTTTACCCATTTCTCTTTCAGGGATTTTTTTGTCCTCTTTTTATTTGTTGGTAATGTTTCTCTAATAGTAATAAGGCAGCTTTCCATTTGACTGATGCATGTTCCAGATATTTAGGGCACAGTGTACTAATGTGGTCAGGAGTAGCCCTCTGGAGAGAAGTAACTGGGCTGCTGGAACACTCGTCACCCCTGACAGGCGACATGGCCAGTCTACTGAAATATACATTGAAATATACTGTTGGTACAAAATGTTACAAGACTTGTCACTTTGAATATCAAAGACACTAGATAGGAAAAGCTTTTCTCAGCACGTGCGCACACACACACATACACACACACACACACACACACACACACACACACAAGGAGCCTTCCTCTAAGTCCTTTCTCAAGAACTTTCACAGGTGGATCTGACCACAGTGACTTCTGCCAAAGGCTTTTCATCTTCCAGAACAATGACTCATTTGGAAGTACCACCCCTCCAGGACCCCTGAACCACCCCCAGTCCCACCATTTCCTCCCTCCTCTCCTCTCCTTACTCACTCAGCCACTCCCCCAATCAGAAGACTAACTTCTAGATGTCCTCTCAGCTGGGGAAACTCACAAGACATGGTAGAGAAGACCTGGTTATTCTTGCTGCCCTCCCAAGACTCAAGCCCCTCTGGTTACTGATACCCTAGTCTCTGCTCTCATCCCAGCTCCCCATCCCTCTTCTCCCTCCCATGTCTTTCCTCTGAATCTCCCCGTGATTAACCTCCCTACATCTTCATGGAGCCTTCCCTCTTTGCCTTAAGTAAAACTTGGCTCTTTCTCGAGATACCAAGCAGCCTCTTGAGTGACAGTCTCCTTTCCCACATCCCATATGAAACTTTCAGGTCTGAAAATTAGATCAGCATCTTCTTTACTCCCTACGGTTGCTCTCAGACCATTTCTCCTCCACACTTTCGAAAAAAACCTCTATCTCCTGCCACTGAAAGTATGAATTTAGTTGCAGCTATACCCTTAATTTCTATCCTCTTTCTCTCCTATTCCAATATTCCTTTCTGTTTAAGGCTGACCTCTCCACTTGTGCTCTTGGCCCCATTCCCTTCCCATCTTTGGAGGTACTTTATTCTACTGTTTTTCCTCCCCCTCCTGTACCTTTAAACATTTTTCCTCCACAGATGACTCCTTCCCACCCACATAGTTCTGCAGAACACAGCAAGGGATCCAGTGGGTAATGATTAACAGCACGAACTCTGGGGTCAGGTAGCCCAGGGACAGATTCTGACTTCACCCTGTACAGCCATGTGGCTTTAGACAAGTTCATTGCCATCTGTAAAGGGAGATCAAAGAATATCTCCCTTTATGAGGATTAAATTAGTGAATATGTGTAAAGCATTTAGAACAGTGCCTGGCCCATGGCAAGTATTATTTAAGTGTTTGCTAAATAATTCCCCAGCATTTTAAAACATGTCTCTCCTTTGACACAAAAACCAAACACACAAACAACACTCTTCCTAGTTCCCACTTTCCTCTCCAGTCACCACCCTTCTTCTCTCCTTCCCTGACCAGCCAGGCTTTTTGAAAGAGTCTTCTACACATATTGTCTTCACTTTCTCTCCTTGTGTTCAAAACCCAACTTGCCGCAGATAGAATTCACTAAGTCTGCTCTTGCCAAGGACCGTGCTCACAACTTCCTAGCTGAATCCAATAGCTGCTTTTCCCTTTTTATTGATTTGTCACTCGTGTTTACTGTCACCAATTATTACCCCCTTGGAAGGCTCACTTCTGGCTCTAGAGAATCATCATTCTCTTCTGTTTCTCCTCCTAACAATCCAGCCACTCCCCTCTCTCCCTTTTATGTTCCTTTTCTTCGGCACCGTCCCTTAAACAGTCCTGAAGGATCTGTTCTAGGTTCCGTGGTGATCTGAGGCACTAGCAAACCTGTGATGACCATTTCTATGCAGATAATTTTCAGATCTCAATCTCTCTTCCAGATCGCTCTCTGGGCTGAGACATGGAGAGCTGGATGAGGAGCTAAAACTAGTAAGTTCAAACATGTGAATGAGTCTGCCTCCTCCCAACATGTCCTACTCCCCTAGGTTCCCTCTCTCCGAGAATGGTGCCAGAGTCTACTCTGCCCCCCAAGCCCAAATCCCAGACTTAGCTCTTGGATGCGCCCCCTTCCTAAGCCTCCACATTGGGTCAGTCATCTGCTGCTCGATTATCTTCTAAATCCACTCTTTTCTGCATCCCAAGTGCCACTACCTTAATTTCTGGCCTGTGTTACTGCATCAGCCTCCAGACTTGCTTCTTCCCTTCTCACTGAAGCTAGAGTGATCTTTCTAAACAATAAAGAATAAATTAATTCTAAACCACTAAAATAACTGCTTGCCAAATTCTACATTATAACATTCACAGCTTTTTGTCCCCTCATCTTATTAATATTCATAAACTCCCTAGAAGTTTATAAATAATGCCGACTGAAGAGTTTACCCACTATTCTCCATAAATAGCTCGTGCAAGACTCTGGTTTCAGGAAGCAGCAACCAAGAGTGCCCCTTAAATTGTTGTTAAGCAGACCCAGCCCCCCACTCCTGGGTTTCCACATACCTGTCAAGCCTCAGGGGCCAGGACTTCTCTCCTAAAAGCACTGGCTTCCTGAGGCTCCGCAAGATGCTCAAGTATTTTTTTAAAATGTTTTGTTTCTAAGCTGTGATTGCTCCATGGCCACCGCTGAGATTCAGCTGAACTTTTCCCATCATTTCAAAACAGCAGCCAAGAAGCTGGGTTTTGAAATTGAATCAGAGACAAGGGTTATGAACCTGAGTGCTCTCCCAGATGTTTGGCTGCACTGTGGACAATGAGGGCACAGCTTTCAAAAGTTTTACCCAGCCAACAGTGTTCCCCAACAAAATGATATTCGTTTGAGAATGAAACTGCTCCCAACTGGACTTTACCTCTTGGGTTTCTTTGGCATTCATGATGAATGTCTGTAGCACCCAAGTGGTTCTTACTTATTAATGGCTTCCTCAATGCTCTCCGTTGTCCTACTAGGTTCCTGAAATGGATTCAAAACTTCTAAATGCAAGAGAGCATCTCCTCCTTGGAATGGAAGCACATGCTTCCTGTAAGTACAGACATGGTTTATTTGAATCCTTAAGAAAAATCAACAAAGTCAAGGTGAAGGACTTTTCTGAAAGTCAATTGATTAAAAATTATTTCTTTTTTAAAATGAGGCCTAAAACTAAAACTTTTATTGATTACTTCTGAAGATTAACTACCCGAATCAGAGAAGCACTAATGGGAGGCCACTCTATTGGAAGAAAATTGAAGTAAAACCATTCCAGTGGCAGAGCTCACTCTCCCCTTTCTGTAGCCTCCTTTGGCAGCATATTTGTAACATAGCAAAGCAGACAAATAAACTTTGCTATGAGAATTTCATAACGGGGACTATTTACCTGATTTAGGTTTCTATACTTCACCATAGTCTTTAAATTCAAGACAATAAGAAATGACGAAATTATTTGTTGAAAATAAATGAACCACATTCTGGGTTGTGCATCACATGTACAATGAACAGTAGCTGATATCATTATTATTGATGTCCAATATGTAGAGAAAAGATATTTTAATTATAATTTCCTATTATGCTTACTTTTCTAAAATTTGGGGCACAAACTATATTCACAGAAAATTATTGGATACAGCCATCACTGTATCACCAATCAAGAGCTGGTGTCTTGAGTAGAAGTCTAAATTTTGGCTTTCCAACTATAAACTTCTGAAAAGGCTCCTTTTTCTTTTATATTTTTAAAAAGTTGAGCTCTAATATACATACAGTAAAGTGCTTAAATGTTAAGTACGCAGCTTAATTACATTTCACATGTGTGTACACCTATCAAACCATCACAGAGACAAGACATAAAACATTTCCAGCCTTCCAGAAGGCTTTCTGGTGCCCACTGCAGTCAATATCCTCCAAAGATACCCACTATTCTTCTATCACCATGAATTAATTTTAACTGTCTTTGAACTTTATATGAGTGGAATCATAATTGTATTCTTTTGTGCCTACCTTCTTTCACTCAACTTTGTGTCTGGCAATTCATCCGTGTTGTTGCATATAACAGTGGCTAGCTCCTTTTCACAGTTTTGTAATATTCTACTGTGAAGGACATTTGGGTTTATTTAAGTCTTAGGTTATTATGAATAAAGCTACTGTGAACATTCTTGTATATCTTTGAGGTGGACATATTTCTCTTGGCAATATACCTAGACGTAGAATTGCTGACATATAGAGGCAGCTATGTTTATCTTTAGCTAATTGAAAAAAAGTGTTGCTAAGGGAGAGAAAAATGACCCTTTACTGGTATCTGTTTGTGTTACTTGACATTCTTAGAGAGAATTCTGTAGTTGCAATTGGTTGAATGAAACAGATGTGCTTTTACGTAAAAACTCAAGGAGTCAGTGTGTAAAGTCAGAGGGCACTTGAACTACTTCACTAATAGATTGTATATGGGCCAAATGAGAATTATTTATGTGATTTACTTGAGCCTTTCAGGAAATGACAAAGTTTCAAATATTCTAGTCATTAAAAATTCTTGGAAAGTTGAGAGTGCTGTAATTAGACTCAACTATAAGAGCACTGGTGCGATACGAAACTACCTCTGGACCCCAAGTAATCACTGAGGAATACTTTCCCGCAGGGAAGTGAATAATGCTCTCATCGCTTATCTTTTCCATTGGATACTGTGGGACTTGGAATTTCCACTTGGAAGTCATCTGTGAGAATAAAAACACTCCCATTTATTATTTCATCCACAGCACCCACCTTCAAATAAAACGTCTCCTCTTCTCTCTTAGGGTTTTTCCTAGGTCTGAGTTAATTGTTTGTGTGGGGAATAAATCTGGTGCCAAGTACAAGTTCATAATTATACTATGCTTATCCTCTGGGGAAGCTGAAACCTGATTGACTTCCTCCACATTGTAGAACAGTTTCTTCTTCCCCTTGAATGTTTCCTTGCCCTCCCCTCAACAATCCCTCCAACTACCACATACAAATGATTTGTGTTTACTTTTTCTGTGCTAGCCTCCTTTCCCAAGTCACTTTATTCTCTGTAAAACCCCTTTAATAATGCAGATCTCTGACTGTCTTCTCACATCCCATTGGCATTAGATCAATTGTACAAAGGTTATCTTGAGGTTTTGATTAGACTTAAAAAAAATTTTTTTTTAACATTCTGGGAATAGTTCCAGGCTTTTTGATTAACTGGGCAGTTCTGGAAATGGTCTGCTTTTGCCATTCCTCACTTGAATTACGGTACTCACCACTGGCCCTCTATGTCAGGGTGTGCTGCTGAGAGTTTCTGCTAATACAGGAAGTAACAGCTTGGATTCTTATGAAAGTGTTCATTTTGAAGTCATTTCACCTTCCTATATAAATCTTTACTTGGATTTCTTAATAAACGAGAGAGTCAATGTTAGACCTTTTCTAAAAAATTCTACCAAGTCCCTATCATGGACATAAGTGTGACCCTCAAATCTTTTCCTTCTGATAGCCTCAACCTCTTTTGGCTTAAATTTAACTTTGTTTCAGAGGAACTTGGATCAGAGCAGACTATTTTATGTACTATGTAGGCAACCACTCTTCATGATTATCAATTTGTTCCTGCATTGGAATCTACAAGTACCATTCAGAAAACTGTGGTAATACCAACAAATGGAGAATAGCCAACACATTGATTACAAAACCAGATCAGCTCTACCTTTATGAGACGGGGCCAAGAGTTGCTTCTTGCTAAGTGGTCTTTTGCATATCTTGCCACTAAAAGAAAGGCAGGGAAGGAACTAACATTCATTGAGTGCCACATGCCAAACACTCTGCAAACATTTCACACAGGTGAACTGGAAGTTTATGATCACAGGAGGGTGTGAACTCTTCATAACAACAAGAACGGGGAATTCCTTAACCTACGGGTGCTATGGACTTTACAGAGTCTTGTCCAGTCAGAGGGAAATTTCTTTAGGGATGACTGGAAGGGGTTGAGCAGCTAAGTTTAAAAGACTTTCCTGTCTTGAATAATTATTGGTCTAACTCACAAGTGTATCTTCTCAATTGCTGCTTCCTGCACTCTTAGCTTTGCCCTATCTCTGTCTTATTAAGTGTTTAAAACAGCTTGTTAATAATTCATTTGTCTGTCTCTGTAGTGCTGTTTAGCTGCTCCCTGGGGGTGAGATGTCTCCTGGGCTGCAGCTCAGTTCTTACGCTGGCCGTTGTCCTGCTTGGGCTGCCCGCCCTTCTCACTATTTCAAAGACCCCTGGCGATAGTCCTGGTTGGCTCCTGGTTTCATACCTGCCAACTCTTGCTGATTCCTCCCACACGTTTCAAATCCCGGCCAGTCCTGGACCTCCAACTAGTACCATCTTGTTTGGTTTCCCATTCTTGCCTAACCCCTCCCTAGATCCGATACCCAGGAATGTGATTGACAAAGGCACATATGGTGGTCCGTATCTATGGTTCTCTGTACAGTTAAACTGAATGGATCACATTGACCAAAAGTTATGACCAGGATGATTCCGGAAATTATTCTTTCCACTGGCCTGTAGATCTAGGCCTAAAAATGAAATCAAAGAGTATTCAGATGGTTGATCCTGAAAACCAACAAAGAGTTGCAGGAGAATCCAAATCTGCTTGGTCTATTTTCTTGAGGAATAGCGTCTAATGATTTGATAACAAAATAAGGAATTATGTGTCAAAATCATTTTTTGATGTTGGATAAGTTGTAATGTAGATAAAGTAAAATAATAAATAAAGTGATGTTATATAAGATACAAAATAATCAGAAATCTCTGATTTTCTGATGACAGAATGGACTTAATACAGTGCTAGTTACCGGCTATTTAGTTTCTTTTCTATTTCAATAAATTAATATTTTAAAAAACGGTTTTGTTTCTAAAAGGGTTGACAATTCCTGCATGAGAGGAAAATGATTACAAGCTGATTAAATGCTGATTAAATGTAGTTTATCTCCCAAATGGCTGTCATCAGTTCTTTCCCTCCTTCTATGTGTATGTCACACCTCCACATCTAAAGATAGAGCCTGTCCCTTCACCATCCGGAATCTGGGCTCTCCCCTGAGGGCTTCAACCAACAGAATGTGGTAGAAATGGCATTGTGTCAGTTTTGGGTTTGGACTTTGTGCAGACTTGAAGTTTCCATGTCCTGCCTCTTGGAGCCCTGAGCTGCCGTGACGGAAGTTCAAGCTACTTTGTTAGACAGAAAGACCACTTGGAGGAGCACAGAAATGCCAGACACGTGACAAAGAAGCCATCTTGGTCACCCAGCCCAGCTGCACCGTCACAGGTCCAACTCAGCAGCACTACGGCTGCAAATACACAAGGGACCCCAAGTGAAGTCTGCCCAGATGCACTCAGTCAACCGACAAGACTAGGAAAGATAATAATAAATTGCTGTCTTAAGCCACTAACTATGGACGTTTTTGATTGTATAGCTGTAGATAACTAAGACAAATGAGTCCCAGGGTGCAGGTTAAGGCGAGAATCCAAACCAAGTACTTCCCATTAAAAAAATGTATCTCTGAATTTCCCTCTCCACTTTCAACTCAGTTGGCCTTTCTCCAGTTGTTTCATCCATAAATTTAGTAATGAATGTGAATTATTGCTGTTAAACCTAAGTGTTATGTATGCATATATGTATATGTAAATCTTAAAATTTGTTTGTAAATTTACTGTATAAATACACACAATTCACAGAAGCTATTGGCACATCACAAAGTCGGGATGGTAGAATGAATGGTGGGGAATCCCAATGGAGATCACCAAATTTCACATATTTGGTGATTTATTGGGCAACAAGCATGCACCATCTGATCTATGCTCTTATTCTTTTTCCATAAAAGGATACTCATGGAAGGCATTCTATGGCCCACTAAAAATACCCAATATGATCATTTGCTCTCTGGCTTCCTACAGAAAATGTCCTGCCTGATAATTTGTTATCTGACTTCCAAAAGAAATTAATCCTCTGTCATATTTAAGAGACCTTTCCAGCCCCTGAAAAATAGAAATAAAAAGCTTCCTAGATCCACAGTTTGACTTCTGAACACCATATCAGTCTTTCTGTTGAAACTCTCTGGCTCTGTATCCCAATTTCAGTAACTGGACCTCAGATTTGCTTTTTTTGTCCAAAAATAGAGAGGAAGCGTTATGTGCAGGAAAAAAATAGCCAATATATCTTACATTTAAGCATACTGGGCATTTTTCTATGTGCTTCTAGGTCATCTCCAAGCCAAGGATAGAAGTACTTTTCTTCTCCTCAGTTCTCTGCATCTCAGCAGATGTTGCCCGTGTCCATCCAGTTGCTTATCCCTTAACCCAAGTGAAATTTCTGATGCCTCTCTTCCCTCTATACTTGGAATCGCCTCCATTATGGAGACCTGTCATACTGATCTGTAAAACCACTGAATTTTATACTTTAAATGTGCACAATTCAACAAAAGGCTATGGCATATGAATTATACCTCAATAAAACTATTACTTAAACATGAAAACTCCATCTAGACTCTTTCCACCTCTTCTTACCACCACTGCTGTCATCCTTATCCAAGCCTGCATCTTCTCTTGCCTGGATAGCTGTAGCAGCTTCCAGATCGGTCTCCCTGCTTCAAGTCTTGCCCTTTTATGGTCTGTTTTCATGTAGCAGGCAGAGCCATCCTCTAAAAACATAATCCCTGATATGTTGCTTTCTTGGTCCAAACCCATCCAACAGTTTCCCATCACACTGAAAAGAACAGCCTTCAAGGCCCCATGTGATATGGCCTCTCTTTCCAACTTCACATCCACTGCTCTCCACCTGCTCCTTTTACTCCTGCCCAGAACGTGCCCTTCCTAAAACATGTCAAGATCATTCTCGTCTCAAGAATGAATAGTCTTGGCATTGGCTGTTCACTCTGCATAGGATTTGCTTCCTCCAGATCTTTCAGGTGTTTGTTTTGGTGTTTTCTCATCAGAGACCTTCCAAGGCAGCTCTCTGTAAAATAGCAGTCCCCCCCAACACCCCCTCCTCCACCATTTATTCTTTGTCTCTTCAACCTGTTTCATTTTTCCTTTATAACACTCATCATTACATGACATTACACAAATATCGTTACTGGTTCACAGCGACATAGTCTCCGTGAGTGGAGACGCCAGCACTTAGAATAGGACCTGCCACAAGGCAGGTGCTCATTAACACTGTGGAATGTTGCATGAGTGTAGAAGATGAATGAAAGAACGAAGAAATAAATATTACAAATGTCCCTCTTTGCTAAGTTCACCAGTTCTTCCTGCCTGAGGACAGTCTTCTCACATCACAGACAGCAGCCCAGTGTAACGTGATTATGCTCTGGTTGGGTGTTATTCCCCCCAGAGCTTTGTGGGTTGCAAAAGTCCTAGTCGCCTTGGAGAAATACCGGCAATCTCAAACTGGTAGGAAGAAAAGGCTTCTAGCATGCCCTCATGAAAGGCCTCCAGTGCTCTTCACCCACTGAAAGGACACTTGGACCATTAGTGAGCTCCAGGCAACAAACACGTTTTCCCAAAATCATCCATCCTGCAGCCCAATAATATAGTCCCCACACCATTTATTGCATGTGAATATATGGCCCTTGGTGGACACTGAATATGTGAAAATAAATACAATATAGTCACATAGAAGATCTCTTCTCCTTCTCTTGGCTAGTTTTATATGCATGGTTTTAAAAACCCTGATTTTTCAATAGCACATAATTATTTTTAAATTTCAAAGAATGAACATTTCTTATCCTCTTCTCTGGCAAGAGCTACCTTGAACTCTCGCCTTCCCATTGACTGCATCCCCTCTTAGTACATAGTCTCCTCCTGCCCTCCACGCATGGAGAGTGTCCGTCTTCATTTCGGAGGCTCGCCCACTCACTGTACTCTTGATTCCACCCCTCTGACTACCTCTCCATCATTCAATATCTATGATTTTCATTAACAAATATCTCAAAAGGACATCCCTATTATTGACTGAAGTTGTTTCCTTACCCATCACCACTGATCTCTTCCACTAAGCCCGTGTCCCTTTCTACTTCCTCTTCCTCCTGGAGCTCTCTGAGATATTTGATCCTGTTGACCCCTCTCTCCTCCTCAGACCCTCATCTGCGTCAGCTTAGTGCTCTGATGCTACCCTGTCCTCTGCTCCTCCTGCAAGTGCTCCTCAGTCTTCCTCCCAGACTTATCTTCATCTTCACACACCCTGCAGGTGGGGGATCCCCCAAGGCTCTGCCTCTCAGCCATATTCCCCTTTGATAGTCTCACCTGCATCCATGGTTTCAACTCTCCCCTCTTTAGAGGGTCCCACATGTCTACATCTTCGATCACAACCACAGTCCTAAACTCTATTTCCACAGAGCCGTCTGCCTGCTAAACATTTCTATCTGAAATCCCTCAAACTCAGCGTAGCTAAAATAAAACTTATTATTTTCCCATTCCACAAGTCAGCTCTTTCTTATTTTTCTAATTCCATTAATGACACCACCACTATTTGATCATCTTCAACTCCTCTCTCTCTCTCTCTCTCTCCCCTCACACTTTGCTCCTCAAACTGGTCAGTTTTCAAGCTTTGTTGATTGTCTTTGCAAGTTGCCTATATATATTCTGTCCTGTTCATTATACTTGTCACTGCCCTGGTTCTCCTTTTAGTATCTCCTGCCTAAACACTTCAAGTTGTCTTATAACTGTCTTCAGCTTCTCTCCAACCCCTTCTTCTTCATTTAGCTTCCAAAACTGGCTGACCATTGCCTGCTGAATGGGCTCTAAATTCTTTAGTCTAGAGTTTAACACACTATTTCCCTTTATGTGGCATCTTACTCTCCACCGAAAGTGTGCTGTTCACTTTTTTCCTGAGTCCACCTTTTGTTTGAGCACCTTCATATGTTTCCTGATACTCTATTCACTGAGTCCAACTTTCCCCCATTTCCTTCTCAAAAAATCCTACTTTCAATGCCCAGTCTAAAGGGTACATCCTCTATTAAGCCTCCTACAACTAATCTCAGTCAACAGAAGTCTCTCCTTCCTCTTACATCTATAACATGTTGCTTACACTTCATTTTTTAAGTTGTAGTTGTGTCTAGCTTACTTCCTCAACTATATTTTAAGCTTCTTGAAAATAAGGATGACTTCTGTGTTAGGTTATATTATTATTCTCAAATATTCACTGTCTTCTTTGTGGGAGAATCATACTTGTCTGCCCTTCATGGGAGGTTTAGCTACATGACTGGCTTTGGCCAATTAAATTTGAGCAGAAGTGATACATGCCACTTCTGGTCCATCGTGTGCTTCTGCTGTCTCTTTTGTCCCCCTGCCACAAGATAGGCTGGTCCCAATTAGTAGCTGCTCCTCCTACCCAGATGGCAGAATGAGAAAGATAGGAAGTAGAGTTGTACCTAACTAACAATGGACGTTAACATAGATGTGAAATAAACCTTTGTGTTGTGAGCTACTGAATTCTAAGGGATGTTTGTTAAGGCAGCATAACTTAGCTTACACTAAATCAACTTCTTATTCAATTCAACAAATATTCAGTCATTCACTCCACAATCCCGAGAACATACCTTAGGCCAAGACAACTTTAAGTACCATGAAAATTACAGACATTAGTAAAGCATTATGTCTGCCTTCAATTTTCTTTGTTCTGAATAGTAGGATAAGACATGTTCTCAGTTTGCTATGATACAACGCAAATGTCATAAATCTATTTGGAGACACGCCAACAATAGCCACTAGGTTGCAGGAAAGGGAAATATAAACTTACACAGGAGGAATCAGAAAAAATTTCATGAAGGAAGTATTATTTGTGTCTTGCACCCTGCCTAGCTGACAGTAGGTTTTAAAGATGTGTCGAATAAAGCAATAAATGAATTAATAATAAAGCAGAAATGCATGGACCGCTAGTTGTAGTCAATAAAGGCTGACATTTCTGTGTTAATTAAATCACTTAATTTGCCACTTCAGGAAGAGTGAAATGTTTCAGGGTAAATGCTAACGGCACTTAAGAACCTGTGAGTGGGTGAATTTGCTTTAACTGGACCCTTTGATGGAAGAAATCTTACTCATCGACACTGGCATCTTTCGAGCTCCAATTATTTCTGGTTAGTCATGTGGCTTTTCACATGATCCGCTGCTTTTGCCAGGCTGCTTAGGCAAGTTTATCTCACAGTCAGCAACCAAAGGGTTCCTATTTTCAGTTTTATCCTTGATGGGAAGTACCCAGACCTTCGTGGCTGGTACTTCCGAGTTCATTAGGGCTGGGAGAACTCAGTCCAGGGGTCAGCAAGGCAAGTACCAGTTCCCACAGTGGGCAAGCAGGGTCGCCCTAAATAGCCCAGAACAGAGTTTCTAGAAGAACTCTTTCCCTCCCTAACTCTGACACATTCAAATGATAAATGCCGTTTTCCTGGGTTAATAAATTACAACTCCAGGCATCAGTTAAATGGCTTAATCACACACCCAGTGCCACAGACAGGAAAATGCTGAGTTCAGGAAAACACGAGGGCCATCAATGAACGCTTGCCCTAGCTTTCCTCTAACCTAGACTGGGCCATAGAGCCAAGTTCCATCTCTAAGATCTCTTCAGCTCTGAAATCCTGTGCCTCTATGAAATTATGCATATTCGAAAAGATTTGCCTCTGGGAAGTGGACTGCCTACTCTCACCGCCCAGTTTTCCAAATGACAGTGGGATTTAGGGTCCTTCCCCCACCCCCATCGTCTTCCCAACTAAGCAAGGTCGGCAGGTTTCATGAAATGCTAGCCCCAGCGGTGACCATGGGGTGACAATAGAACACTCACATGCCGCTGCCTGAATCCATGTGCCCCGCACTGGGATGACAGCTTTCGGTAGTGCTAACACTGTGACAGACGTTTGGAAGAGGGCTCCCCTTTCTAGGAGAGACCATTCTCTAACGACGAAGACAGTGTGCCAAGGGTGCTGAGGCCACGACAGTTTCTGAGAGAACAGTGTCACACGCTCCACAGTTGAAACCTGAGCTCAACAGCACAGTCATTCCTGACTTCAGACAAGTTGCTGACTCTCTGTACTTCACTTTTCACATCTGTATGTCAACCACCTTGCATGGCGATAACGAGGTTATTTTGTGGATGTGAGAGTTCCCGGGGCCCCGCAGGCATGCATGTGAACTTAATGCATGTTAGCTGTGTTCCTCTCCAGAGGCCCCCTCAGCTCATTTCAGTTCCTATCTTGAATATTATTTCATTAACTTTCTTTTTCTTTATCCTTTAGTTGAACATTGCTTTCACCTATGTTTAATATGCTTCACAATAAGCTGAGATACCACACACACACAGAAAATTGTCTAACCCAGGGTGAAAATCAGTGCCAAGTCATCTGGCGTAGAACCAACTTCTACTTTTAGGCTTATGGACAAAATTTGAGATCTCTCTTCATCCCACAAAAACTCCTTCGGCCCATTACAACCTAGTTTTAAAATTCCCTAAATACTAACCAGAGCTGTCTCCTGACTCGTTTCTGATACTTACCCTAGAAGCTCCCATTCTGGAAGCTGACAGTCTTATCTTGCCCCAGCTCCTTCCCGACTACCCAACACTCACTCAAATTCCTGGATCCACCCAGTGCTCACCTTGGCTTCCACCAACAAATTATTCTTTCCCCGGCCCACTCTGATAACTCTGAAGAATAGCAATCACCCCCTTGTCACAGATGAAATGAATGGAAGAGGATTTCATACCCTTCCTTTTTTCACTTTGTCTCTATCTTTCAGTATTTTCAGGCATCAGATTGGCTGTGTGTTTTGCAACTAAGCAACGTTCAGTTTACAGAGGCGGAAACTGAAGGACAGGGAGATGAATGATTTACTCAGTGCCAAGGAGTTACCAGCAAAGGTCAGTGTTAGAACTGAGCTCCCTGCCTTTTCTTGATAGCAGGGCACTCGGTGCAGGGAAGGCTGTTCATCATCATTTCTTCAATAAGTGTTTACATGAATGAAAGCTCCATTTCCTCCGCTGTGGACTGAGCGTGACACTAACTGTTCTCTGAAATAGGTGCAATCTATTGTCTTCAGGATCAAGTGCTGAGATATTATTAGGAGACCAGATGTCTGTGGTTAGCTCTGCTGCTTCAGTTTGAGACTTAGTAATGCTCACAAAATACACACACGCAAAGAAACAACTTTCAGATATTTCATGAGCTAAGACAGAAAACAAAAAAACGAAAGTGGTTATTAGAGTCTCATCTCATCCTATGATGAGACAGAGGAAGCAAAATGATCACGTCATAGATCAGAGCGCTAGTGTTATAATTTATTGCGTGCTTTCATAAGCCTTAGCTCATTTGAATCTTATATCAACTGCATGGCAGTGGTAACACAGACATTATCACCTCTGTTCAGCCTTCGGAAAGTTGAAAACTCAAAGAATATAAGTGAATTTTCCCAGGTTACAATCTTAATAAGTAGTGGGACCAAAACTTAATAAGTGGTGGAGCCAAAACCAATAAGGCCCAAGTCTTCTTCTTTTTCTAGATGAAAATGAGTCATTCTCGTGCTGTCAATCATCAGTCATAAAGCATTTAGCCCTTGATGCTGAGTATGGCTTTTTTTAAATAGGTATATTCTACCTTTCCGCGTAAGACCCCTGAGGGCAGGGCCGTGTCATATTCATATTTGATCCCTTATGTCTATGACGAGTTTCTTTCACAAAGTAAACCCCCAGTGACACTTGGTAACAATAATATTATTTTAATGGATAAAAATAACATTTTTAAGAAACAGCAGCTATATTTAGCAAGTTGGCTCTTCCAAGATATGAACTAGTTGGTCCCCAGGTCACACTACCCAAGCAAAATGGAAAAGTTTATTTCTTAGTGCTTGTCCCATCAACTTTGAGCAAACTTTCACATGAGGGAAGTCTGTTCCTTTTAAGAGAAGTTGTTTTAACTCTCTGACTGTGCCTTGTTCTGGTGTCCCCAAAAGACCCCTGATTTGCCAAATGATGAAAAAAGCATTCTCTCCTGAGCTCTAAGATTAGAAATATTATCTCCTCCCCTCAGATTTTTTCCTTATAACCTGTTGGAAAAGGTTTCCCTGTTACCATTTGGGAGCTGGTTTCAGCCAAAAAGCTGCTTTGTGTTTTCAGAATACAGGGTATGTTTGCATAACAATCTTCATCAGTAATGCAGGATAGTATTTATGGAATGCTCAGTGTGTGCCATAATTTTTATGCATTACTTCATTTAACTCAAATGTTTTAACTCAGTTAAGGTCTCATTTTTTCATAGGAAACCTTTGGCATAGAGAATATTACTATTCTACTGAGAATAACAATTTAATTAAGGAGACGGTCTTAACGATCACATAGCTAGTAAACAGCGAAAGTGAGACTCGATCTTAGGTCTCTCTGAATTTGGAATTTCACAACTATGCTGTAAGTTTCTGTTGCTATTGACGGTGGCAGATGGGCCTCACAACAGTGGGAGATAGCCTCAGTTTCCTTTTGAATATCTGATGGATCAGTTTATCAACTGAGATAGCAAAAAGCGTAATTCATACACACACCTAATCCTTTACGTAAAGGTTTTTTTACTTCAACGATCTCTGTAATAGTATACGAAACTGCAATAAGATACCACCTCACACTCATTAGGATAGCTATTATTTAAAAAAAAAAAAGAAAATAACAAATGTTGGTGAGTATGTAGAGTAATTGGAACCCTCATGCAGTGTTGATGGGAATGTTAATGGTAGACAATGTAGAAAACAGTATGATGGTTCCTCAAAAAGTAAAAATAGGAACTACCATAGATCCAGCAATTTCACTTCTGGGTATTATACCGAAAAGCACTGACAGCATCATCTCAAAGTGGCATTTGTACACCCCTGTTCACATCAGCATTATTCACAGCAGCTAAAATACAGAAGCAACCCAAGTGTCCATTGACAGATAAATGGTACATACGTGCAATGGAATATTATTCAACCATAAAAAGGAGGGAAATTCTGACACATGCTATAATGTGGATGAACACTGAAGACATTATGTTAAATAAGTCAGTCACGAAAAGAACAATACTGTGTGATTCCGCTTATGTGAGATACTTAGAGTAGACAAAATCATAGAGACAGAAAGTAGGATGGAGATTGCCAGAGGTTAGATGGTGGGGAAGAATGTGGAGTTATTGCTCACCGGGTAACTGAGCTTTAGTTGTACAAAATAAAAGAGTTCTGGAGAAGGATGGTAGTGATGGTTGCACATTAGGAACATATTTAATACCACTGAACTGTGCACTTAAAAATGGTTAAGATGGTCAATTTTATGTTATGCATATTTTACCACAATAAAAAAACTGAGAAAAAATTGAGGCTGATTGTCAATATATGGTCATTGTGAACAACCAATCCAAAGGTGTTAAGTTAAAAAATAGCATTATTTTCACACAATAAAAATTAAACAAGAAACAAGAGAGTTATATTCAGAAAGGGGCAGCTTGCTTTTCGTATACCTGCAACCGAGAACGTGGCCCGTGATTAAAAGGTAATCCAGATGCACAGGACCTCTGAGGAAGCAACTGCTGTGTGGGGAGGGAGGTCTGCAGTCCGGATGGCTCGGTCATCATGGTACGGAAGGCAGTCTCTCAAGAACATGTAAACGAGATGAAGAGCTCTCTCAGAAGGTTACAGCAAACACGCACCAGCCCTCTGTGTTCTCTGTCTAGGGTCATTTCACTTGTCATGATTCATCTTAATCTTTAAAATTCTGGGAAGCACACACTACATCAGGCCGGAAGTACCAGGTTTCTAAGCTTCCAGACTTTAATATAAGAAAGAAATCCTTTCTAGATGACCACATCTCAAGTCAGAAAACAGCAGGACAGAGTGCCGAGTTATGCATGGATTGTTTATTCAAAAAATCCCTAATAACTAACAGAGCGAAGACTGGATTTAGGAAGCTACATTGAAAACTTATTTTGATGATCTTCAGAAAGGACACTTCTGAGCAAAAATTTATCCTAAGTTTTACCATATTTGCTTTTTGAAACAAAATGCATTCACTTAACAGGTCTGGTTGTTTGGCCTTCACTTCTGCTAGTATCTCTGGGAGATATTCCCTGTCATTTCCACAGATTCTGGTCTTATTTCCAACAGAAAAGGAATTTGGTGGGTCATGTATCTCTAGAATTCTTTCTGTAGTTTGTTCCATGTTACTCGTGTCCGCTCTCCTTACTCTGTCACTCTGACCCACTTGCCCACCGTAATGAATGGAAATGCCTCGTCCTGATGCAGCTCAGTTTAAGCCATGAAGCTCCAGACCACAGCCAACTGGACCATTCAGGGGCCAAGCCTGTGACTCCCCTATTAGTAGCATCATATCCTTCTTCTTATAACGCGCGCTAAGTCCTACAGGTAATGGAGGTCTTTAAGAAACACGGCGTCACTGCAACAACTGTGTGCCAGCGACAAGCCCACAGAAGTGGGGATCCGCAAACACCTAGGAAGTTACTGCACAAACTAACTGAACAACAGATGAAAATTTTGCTCTACTGTTGGTTCTACCTTTCATTCATTCATTCATGTATGCATTCAGCAAATAACTGTTGAATGGCTGCTATGTGCTGGCCACTAGACGTATCAGAGTGAACAAGACAAATGTGTTTCCCGCAGTCACAGAATTTACAATCTAGTGAAAGGAAGGTACAGAGAAGTTGAGCGGAACCTCACAGTACCTCGTACTAATGCTATTAAAAGAGGAGACTTACAGAGCACTGTTGAGATCACAAAGGAGGGGCAACTAATGCAGTTGGGGTGTGTGGGTGTGTGTGTGTGTGTGTGTGTGTGTGGAGGCCAGTCCCCAAGGGCTCCCAGAATTAACTCATAGTTAATATTTAACATACGAGTTTTATGAGAGAGCGGTGTGGGGGTGGGAAGAGGAGGGACCAGCATGAACAAAGGCACAGAGGCTGGAAAGAACATACCATTAATTCCATCGTGTTTTGACAATCTTTGCATGTTTTCTTTTCTTCTCTGTGACAGAAGGCAGTGTCATGGCCAAATAATTGGGCAAGACCGTATCTGGACTTGCTGAAAGCTGCCAGCCCATAAAAGTTGTTTTCTCTGTTTATAATGGTTAACGGTTTGAATATGTCATTTACTGCATTCCCACTTAAAAATGTGACCAACTGGCAGACAGGGTCTGTAGATCATCGTATTTCCGAGAACCCAGGGCAGCATTCTGTACACATTGGAAGCTTAAGAAATCCTTGTGCTAAACAAATACATAAACAGCAAAGAAAGGTCAGCACCCAAGCTGGAACTCCCAGAATTTTCAAGGGAGTGGCAATGTTTATCCAACAAGGCTTTTTAGCCAGCATACTTGCTTCAGTTTCAACTTTAGGAGCTGAGTCACAAAGATCCTCGTTAAATTGTATCTCGGCAATCCGAATAGTCGCTGGCCCTTTGACTTGAGTTAGTTGACTCAGTTGGTCAAGGAGGCCAAAATCAGGAGCTTCATGTCCCGTGAACGGTTCGGAAGCCTCAGAGAGAGAAAGACCATGCTTTGGTCTCACGCATCAGCCACACCACATGGCATCTGGCCAGGCCGAGGGAAAGAGCATTGCGTTCGGCGTGGGCGGGGCCCATGTGATGGGCAGGCGCTGTACCAGGTGCTGCTGACATGAACATAAATAAGAAGTAGTTCTATAGCCAAATGCAAGTTCATGAGCCTGATGCACTGTGAGGCCCAGCAAACCGAAATGCAGAGTTTGGAGCAGAGAAAGGTTCACTGCAGGGCCGAGGACAGGGCGGCTCATGCCCAGGAAACCCCTGAACTCCCCAAAGGGTTTCAGCAAAGCATATTTAAAGGTCGGGTGAGGGAGGAGGGTCACAAGGTATGTGATCAGCTCGTGCACAATTCTCTGAGTGGTTGATGTTAAAGTAACAGGGTGATCAACACTGTCGACTGTTAGGAGCCATTAGGCCTGGGGGCTACGTGCTCTCAGTCATCAAGTAGTTAATTTCTTCCCTTTGGTGGTGGTTTTTAGCATCTTAAAAACTCAGGAAATGTGCATTAGATGATGCCATTTGGGTACTTCAGAGAGGAGCTACAGCAGAGGGTCTGAGGGAAGAGTCTGTCCCCTGGGAAGGCCCTGCGGGGTCCTGCTCTGCTGCTGCTCCTGCTCCTAAGGTGGACCTGGCACACAGTAATCTTTGTTTAGAAACTGAGTGAACACAATCCCACCTATTTAGATCAACTTTATTATAAAATATGTTGCAGTTTTGTGTTTTTTATGGGACTCTCACTTAGGCAGTGGAAACTTCTGTATCCTTTGAACTCTTCGTAATCTCTGCAAAAGGCAAATTCCTTCTCTGAGGTCGTAAAAGAACCCCTACCATTTTGCAGACAGTAAGAGCTGCAGCTGCGGAAGGGGACTGGGTCCCCCTCCCACGGAGACCTGCAGTGTCAGCCACGGTTCATCACTGGGCACGGTTGGACGGAAAGGGTTGCTCTGACAGTCACAGCGGGCAGCCGTCCGCGAACTGCTGGCATCCCGGGGGAGTGCTCCTCTACAGAGAACCCTCATTTGTCAGTAGCAGGACTCCACTCCAGCCCTGGGGCTGCCCGACCCCAGTGCTCACGGCCCCCAGGAAGGGAGTCCTGACGGGAGGGATCAGCAGGCATTATTTCCTGATGCAGAGGATGACACGGTCCCTTCCTCTGAAACCCGGAAAATCACGTTCATTATTGTCACAGTGATTCATAAGCATACTTAGAAGGTCTCTCTCTCTCCTCTGGTAAACATAGTCTCAGATTTCAAGGAGTCAAGTCCTGTTTATCAGCCTCAGTGACACTGATCAGAAGCTCTGACTGATCAGAAGCAGGTTCCTGAGTAGTGAGCAAGCCATTCTGCTTTCAGGGCATTTTCCTTGGGCCTCTTTGGCATGAATTGAGGCCAGGTCTTAGCTATTTCCTGGGTGAAGAAATCTGCTTGGTTTCTTCTATTTGTGGATGAATGTGGATGACTGGGTGTGTGAGAGAGATGAAGGGTGTTTCAACCCCTCTGTGAGTGTTAACCCCTGTAGCAATGGGGCAGCAGGATGGGCAGAGAAGGTTAACCAAATTGTACTGGGCAAGAACAAACCTGACTCCACATCAGGTCTGTGCCTTTGGCTCTAACCCTGGGCTCTGTTTCCTGGGCTTAGTCCTGCTGGTTCTGCGCCTGTTGTAACAGAACGCTGCCCAGAGCCCGAAATACACAGGAGAGCCCATCTGACCCACATGGGCAGCTGCAAGAACAAAAGATTCCGACACCAAGAAGTTTGCAACAACCAATCACACCCCCTGCCCTTTTCAGTATAAAAGGAGCCTGAATTCTGACTTGGATAAGATGGTTCTCCAGGACATTATTTCGCCGATCTTCTCAGTCTGTTGTCTTTCCAAATCAAGTCATTATTCCTTGCCCCAACACCTCGTCTCCCAATTTATCGGCCTGCCATGTGGCAAGCAGAACAAGTTTGGACTCAGTAACAGAACTGAATCTTGCAGGACATACAGAAGTTTTGGGGCAAGTAAGTGCAGGAAGAAGATCAGGTAGTCAAGACAGAACCCCAGGGAGAGGAAAAAACGTTAGCAGCAGCCAACACTTACTGATGTGTCAGGCACTGATGTGTTTACAGCGTGCTAAGCACCATTCTACATTCTTTACCTGCCTTGATCTTTTCAATCCTCCCAAAAACCATATGAGATAGTCTCTAGTATTATTTCTATTCCAGCAGTTGATACACAGAGAGATCGAGTAAGTCGGCCAAACCACACAGCTAGACAGTGACAAAGTCACAATGAGAAGCAGAGCCCGTTACATTACAGGACACCGTCAGAAAGATATATGCAAGGTTCAGAGATGAGAGAACAGAACAGGGCTTTCTGGGGGGACATCTTCAGATCTGAAGGGGACAGAGTCATCATGAGGGAACATCAGACGCAAATGAAAGCGAAGAGATAGGCAAGATGCTAAAGAGTCTGTGTACCCTGCTGACGTTTTCACTGAATCCTGAGAGCAATTTAAACCTCAGTCTTTATCCCAAGCTCAGATCTACATTTCATGAAAATGACTGACAGCAGAGGGGAGAGTGGATTGCAGAGGGGCCAGTGAGCAGGAGACCGGTAAAGACAGCAGTCTAACCGTACAGGCGATAAGTGATGGGGGACCCGACTAAGGGAATAGGAACAGAGAGGGAGGAAGGGAGAACCACAGGAGCTGCTCAAATGGTAGAATTTATAGAGCAAGGAGGGAAGCTGGCTGGATGTGGAGGTTGACCCAGAAGAAAAGGAAAGAAGGCTGACTTCTAGGTTGAGGAAAAGGTAGAAGCTATGACATTAACCAGAACATGGAATGTAAGAGGAGTGCCTGGTTTAGGAAGAAAACAGTTTGTTCAGTTTGGGAATATTACATTTGAGATGCCTGTTCCTGCCATCGATTGCCACATAACAAACCATCCTAAAACTCAGTAGTTTAGAGTAATAATTTGTGATTGTTGCTCATGATTCTATGAGTCAGCTGGGTTCAGCTGGGCAATTCTTGCTAGTGGGCTCTCAGACAGTTACTGTCAGATGTTGGCTGGACTGCAATCTTCTGAAGGCTCAGTTGGGCTGGTTGTCCAAGGTGGCTCACTCACATGGGTGGCAATCATGGCTGCCTCTTAGGTAGGAGTTCAGCTGGGCTTTTCCACCTACACTGTGCCTTCTCCACGTGGCTTCTTGCAGCAGGAGAGCTGGGTGACAAGAGATAGAATCCAAAGAGTAAGCATTTTAAGAGGCCTAGGCAGAAGCTGCAAGGTTTCTAATGGTGTAGCCTTGGAAATCCTATCATGGTCAAGAGTGAGTCACAGGGTCATCCCAGATTTGAGGAGTGGGGACTCCCCAGGGCCTGAAGATGGAGAAGCATATTTCATTGGAGCCCATCTTCGGAGTCTAACACAGTTCCTCTGAGACACTCAATGAAAGAAGTTTAATAGGTATTCGAGTTATGGTTCTCTAGTTCATGGAGAGACCTGGGCTGGGGATTTAGCTGAGAAGACAACCAATATGCAGGTGGTGATTGAAGCCATGGATGTAGACAAGATCTCCCAGGGAGAAGGTGCAGGGTGCAACAAAAATGAGGCCAGGGAAGACCTTGAAACACCAGCATCTGAAGAGTAAGCAATGGAACAGTGAGCCCCTAAAAGAGACCAAGAATGCGGGGCTACAGAAGCAGAGAAAACCATGAGAGGATATGCTCATACAAGTCAAACACAGCACGTAAAGGAGAGGAAATAGCCAACAGCGCCAGTGCTGCAGGGGCACGGTCCTGTGGGGCCTGCAGACTATTTTCACCAGATTTGACAACTAGGTGGTCTTGGTAGGAGTGGTTTCAGGGAATAGGAAAAGCAAAGAAAAAAATAAAACAGACCGAAGTGAACTAGACAGTAAATGGTAGCTGAGAGCGAAAAGGCAAGAAGCTATCACAAAACATGTAATTGAAGGAGGGTTTGTGTTTTAAGATGCTTAGGGCAAGGTTTCTGGGGTCAGATTGCCTGCCTTTGCATCGGTGTGCATTTTAGCTCCCCCCCCCCCCCGCTGTGTAATTTAACCTCTCTAATGCTCAGTTTTCTCTGAAAAGGTAACATTTAAGCTGACACTGGAAGGATGAGCAGGAATCAAGCAGGCAATGGGTTGGGAGAGTAAAGTTCTTGGTTGTGAGTCGGGAACGCACTTGGCTTGTGTGAGGAACAGACTGGAGCGACTGGAGAGAGACACCCTGGCCTGGGAGGTGGTGGTGGGGATGCGGTCAGGGGAGCAGCATGAGATTGAGCTGAGGAAGAAAGGAGTCTGATCTTTCTGGGCTTTTTATTTGGGGGGAATTTCATTCTAAAAGCACCAGAAGTCATTGGAAAACTGTAAACAGAGGAGTGACATTATTTGATGCATTTTTCAAAGATCCCTCTGTTTTAAAAATAAACATACACCCACCCAGCAATTCACCAAAATATTCACCCAAAACAAATGAAAATGTGTGTTTACCGAAAGGCTCATGCTACAAATATTCATAGAAGTTATATTCATAATAGCCAAAAACTGCAAATAGTCCACATATCTATGAATTTAAAAAAGTTTAAAAACATTGTAATATAGTTTTAAATGGTTTATTACTCAGCAATAAAAGGAAATGAATTACTGATCCTGCAACAGCATATTATATGGTTCCATTTATTGATATTCTAGAACAGGCAAAGCTAATCTACAGTGGGAAAAAAACTTAGAGCAGCATGGATTGCCTGGGAAGGGTATAAGGGAGCTTTCTGAAGGGATGGTTAGTTATGCTTGATAAGGGTTAGGGTTACACAGCTGTCAAACCTCAGCAAATGTAAATTTAGGAATAAAATTTTATATTAAGACAAACAAGACAAAAAAACTATACAAATATTGAAGTCCACTTAATGATATGTCAGCTGAAGTATTTAGAGGGAAGAATACTGGTATCTGCAGTTTCTTTGAAATGCACCCAAATTAAGATGGATTAATGGATGAACAGACAGATAGATGGATAGACGTGTAGTTAAGTATATGTGCTATGGGCTGAATTGTGCCACCTCAAAATTCTTGTGTTAAAGTCCTTACCTCTAGGACCTCAGAATGTGACCTTATTTGGAGACGGGACTTTTAAAGAGGCAATTAAGGCACTGTAAGGTCATTTAGGTGCGCCCTAATCCAATGTGAGTGGCATCCTTATAAAAAAAAGAGATTAGGAAACAGGCAACACTGACTGAGGGACAACCTTGTGAGGACAGACAGAAGGTGGCCATCTGCAAGCCAAGGGAGAGATCTCAAAACAAACCAAACCCACTCACATCTTGATTTTGGACTTCTGGCCTCCAAAACTGTGAGAAAATACATTTTTGTTGCCTAAGCCACCCAACTAAATAATTCGTTTGCTAGCCAGCCCTAGCAAACTAATACATGTAAGTTAAATGTTAATGGTAGAATCTAGGTGGTAGATGTGACAGTTCACTATGAAATTATTTCAATTTTGCTGCTTATTTCAAATTTTTCACAGTAAAATGTAGGGGGGAAAAGTCACTCTGATCTCTGTGCCTAGTGGATTTAGGGAACAGCTGTGAAAGTTATGAGGAGGCTATTCCAGTGGCCAAAGTCAAGAGTGATGGCAGCTTGTACTGAAATAGTGAGAGTGGGTTTGGAGAGAAACAGGCAGATTCTGTATTTATGTTGGAGATAGAAAGAGCAGGACTGTCTGAGAGACTGGAAAGAATATGAATGAAAATGATGAAATCAAAGGTGACTGCTATGTATTTCTACAACTGGTGGCCAGCAGTATTTATGAAGATGGAAGATATCAGTTACAGGAGTAATCATAAGTTTTGTTTTGTTCCTGTTGAGTTTGAAATGCCTAGGGGTTATCCAAGTGGCATTGTCAAGTAGTAAGTTAAATATAAAATTTGGAGCTCAGAGGACAAAAAATATGCCACCAGTCCCGACACATGGTAAGCATGATAAATGTCCAGTGTTATTTCCAATTATTTTAATTATTAGAGGACAGAGGTAGACCTATCAACATTGTATGTTAGTAGACTGGTGTGTTCTGCCTTAGAATGGAAATGAGATTAAAAATATGCAGTTAAATCTGAGCTGCTGCGTGAAATGGTTAATATAAAGCATATGAACGAGGCCCTGCTCGGTCAAATAGGGTCGGGCTGAGAGAGAGCGCGGTGTGTTGTTACCTCGTCCATCCCGCCGGCAACGTCATTTCCTCAGACCACCTCGGAGAAATAAGAGTTTACTCTCCATTGAGTAGCTCGTTCTAATGTTTAATAACTGCTGCAGTCACTTGGTTTTCTTCTTTCACTTTGAATTTGTCTAAATAGACAAATGAGAGCTCAAACTATTGGCCCCAGAATGCAGCTCTTTAAAATCCTAACCTATAGGATGACTGTATGTTTATGTTTACCTGACATGCCAGCGTCCCTGGATGAATTCGCAACACGGCATTCTTGAACGCAAAAAAATGTAATTCATTTTAGACATCTTTGTTAGAATTTCGTATTCTTCATCAGATACAGCACCCAGAGAGGGGCCCCTAGATTAACCATGTAGGCTGGAAAATTGGGGGGAAATGAAAACCTGTCATCCATGTCGTTATTTCAGCAGTGAGCCTTGGGGGAGTAGAAGACGCGTCACTCAGAGCATCTCTGTCGTTGCCTGAGCTGCGTCAGTATCACCAGCTGCCTGACACCACCGTTTGGCGCTTGCTGAAACTCTCGTGTTTTCTCCCCGATCTTTGCATCCCCTCCTCCTTAGTGGAGACAAGTGTTTGTTCAAACTCAGTGGATAATAGTAGCAGGCACAATCCTGATTTGGTTGTTCTTTTCACAGGAACAGCTAGTAAGTCACTTGAGGAAGTGACAAAGTGGACGGCGCCACGCTGTGTCATTTCATTCAGCCTTCGTGGCAACAGTCCCATGAGCTGGTATCTGCTGTTGTCTGCATTTTACAGATGAGGTGTCTGAGGTTCCAAGAGGCTAAGTCGTCTGCCCAACTTGTAAGTAAGGGAATTGGAATTCAAAATGAAGGCAGATGGTTGACAGAGAAAAATCTCCTAACTGCTGTGTCTTCAGCACCACTGATGGGAATGACTCAGGAGCCCAGAGGGTAGAGAGGGTTGACTGATCCTCCTGGATCCTCAGCTACAGCCCCGAAGCTACACAGCTTGTTCTGCCTGTGAGGGCGCCGCTGAGTGAGCAGCTCCTGCTCTGTACGAATTCCGAAGCTTCCCTGCCAAGTCCTCCAACACAGGCTCCTAAGCCTGCCCAACTCCCAGCTCCTGTCTGCAGTGCTTTTACCAGGGCACAAACCTTCAGATCTCCCCACGTAGCCCTGAAAAAGGAAAGGTGTCTTCCATTCACGCTAAGCTGGAGGTGACATGTGTTGATAGATTTAGCTATTGGAAATTGCAGAGAAAAGGAGAACGAACAGTGAACTACAGAGGGGCACGGAGGGACCAGGAAAATGTTCAGAAATAAGCATGTGGGCTCTGAATTCAAACTTCACCTACCAAGTTGCCGATTGCCAATCAACCCATTCCAAGAAAGAATTAAAGGTGATGTAACTGGCCCGCAACTTAACTCGTTCTACTCCGGAGCCCCACACATCCTGTGTCCAGGACTCCACACAGCTCCCACCTTGCCTCTTGTCCCCTCTTGCTACCTGTATGCAATTTACATAGAAAAGCTGGTTACTCGGAGGAATGAGTCCCTTTCCTGGCAAAATCAGCAGCTGATATAAATCATCGGTCCTCCAGGGCTTTGTTCCCAGCTGTGCCCGGAGGGGACAGCCTTCTCCACTAGACGAGGACGTGGGGCCTGGTGATCACGGTGGGCGGTTCCCTCCCCCTGGCCTCATTCAGACTTTGTCTAAGTCCCACGCGGCCATGAACTGTTTATTCCTTAAGGCACTTCAAGAAAGGGCTGAGATAAGTCACACAGAGAAAGACAGGTATCACACGATATCACATAACAGGTGGAATCTAAAAACGTGAGGCAAATGAACTTATTTATAAAACAGACATAGAATCACAGACACAGAAAAAAGACTTCTGATTACCAAAGGGGAAAGGGATTGGCAGATACAAACTACTATACATAAAATAGATAAACAACAAGATCCTCCTGTATAGCACAAAGAACTATATTCAGTGTCTTGACACAACCGATAATGAAGAAGAATATGTGCGTATACATATATACACACACACACATATATACACATATATATATATGACTGAATCACTATGCTGTACACCAGAAACTAACACAACATTGTAAATCAACTATACTTCAATTTTTTAAAATTTTAAAAGAACTTTCAAAAAGGGGGTTACTGGTAAAGAAATCTGCATGGGAGTGGTGGGGTGACCCTATAATGTAAGTCACAAAATCAAGTTAACTCCCATGAAGTGTTTACAAAGGTTTATTTATGTCCATGTTCCACATGAGACCGGAGCTGGATTGAGGGGCAACCCCAGCCTAAAACGGGAGCCGGAAAACGCCCTCTGCTGCCAATTCGCCAAGATGCAGTAGCGCGGAAGAAGGTGCGTTGACCTGACCACTCTTAGAATACTGATTATGAATGGAAGGAACAGTAAGTATCTCCCAGAAAGGAGTGAAAGAATCAGAGGGACAAGTTAAACCGCCTCATAAGGAGGTAGGAGAGGTTAGCCCCAGGGCTTTTGCTTTGCGGGATGAGATGTGCAAATTTGGGTCCAGAGCTGAATTGCCCCAGACCAGGGAGAAAAGGCAGAGCATGCCTACCGAATAGCACTTCGGTTCCTCTTTCTCAGTTTGAAGCCATCAGACTTGGTGTGGTCCTGGAGGGAGAGCCGTATGTGGACATGGGCTGTCCCTGTTTTGTTCAGGACTGTTCCCTCAGCATCCAGCTCAGTGGGTCGCCAGAGAACTCACCCTAGAGGCATGCCATTGCTTTGCTCCAGGGAGCGCTATACACAGAGTGCACAGCCATTGTATTCAGCCCCACAGATGGTGCACTGCCTTTAGGGCTGTACAGTGGCCTCTGAGAGTTGTTGGTTGAGCTACTGAATGAAAAAATGTAGAAGAAAGAGGGATTAACTTTTCTCCAACACTCCTTTCTCCCCACATCCACTTCATTGCCTTAATTTAGTCTTATGCTTTCTTAATGTGACTTGAGGAGGGCCAGCATGCTCTTTCTGCCTCTAGGCTCCCCGTGCTAATTCATTCTCCTCACTTAGTAGGAGTTGGCTCTCTATAGCAAGATCAGATCATGCCTTTCTTCCAGATCACTTCCTTTCTTAGAAGCCTCTGATATCTCTCCATTGCCAGTGGAAAGGACAGAATTCTTAGCATGGAAAACAAGACCCTTGTAAGTGGTCCCAAGTTGAGGAGTCCAGCATCATCCCTTACTCTCCTTTTTGGCTCCGTCTTCCAAGCATCGCCTGTGGTCACGTTCGCTACATGCCTTCTCACCTGGGGCCGCTGCACGTTCTAACCCTCTGCCATGGGTAACATTTTTCCCTTTTTCAATATTGGTATGGATTTTCCACGGTGAGTACATCTTCAAAAATAAATATTTTTGTCAAATTAGATTTTTTTCATAAATCTTTAATTTTTGAACAGTTTTAGATTTACAGAAAAGTTGCCAAGATAGTATAGACAGTCCCCATACACTGCACATTCTGTTTCCCCCATTGTTAACATCTTATGTGAGCATGATACATTTGTCACAACGAATTAACCAATATTGATACCTTATTATTAACTAAAGCCCATACTTTATTCTAATTTAGTTCTTACTCATGTCCTCTTCTGAGCCAAGATTCTATCCAGGATATCACATTACAATTAATTATGGTTAATTACCATGTCTCCTGTGACTCTTCTTGGTTATGACAGTTTCATAAACTTTCCTTGTTTTTGATGGCCTTGACTGTTTTGAGGACCACTGGTCAGGGATTTTGTGCGATGTCCCTCTACTAGAATTTGTCTGGTATTTGTGTGTGTGTGGTTACACTGGGGTCATGGGTTTTAGGGAAGAGCTCAGAGTGTCACTCTCACTATATGGATCAGGGATCAATGCTATCAATGTGTCAAACTGCTGTTAACCTGCACCGTGATCTCCTCGGCTTGGGTAGCGTTGACCAGGATTCTCTGTGTAAAGTTACCCTGCACCTTTTCCACACTGTGTTCTTCGGACAGAAACCACTCACTACATGCAGCTCAGACTCAAGGACCTGGGACATCATGCTCCGCCCCCTTGAGGAGGGAGCATCTACCTAAATTGTCAATTTAGATTTTAAAAACACTTTGTTCTCTTGAACACCTATTCTTACTCACAGGTTTCTAATAAGCAGTTTGGCTTATTCTCAGTGAATTGTTTTGACTTTGAGCAGTCACGGAATTAGGATAAAAGGGAGCTATATGGTTCAGTTTTCTAATTTCCTTTCTAAGACCTAGCCTCTAAACTAGAATTACTTGCTACATTTTAAATATATAATTTATAGTCTTTATTAAATCTTTACAGATAATAAGGAATACCATCTATTCTTTAGAAAGAGAAGAAACAAAAGACTTGATAATGATTCGGTTAACAGAAGTGAAAATTATTGATAAACCAAACGACAATTAGTTTACATATATCTGCCCAGGGAGAGGTGGTAGAGCAATTCTGAGCAGTTAAGAAATACCGTTTATTCTTAAAGTTGCACACACACTTTCTGGCCATCCAAGGACAATTCAGTGCACTTTCAAGAATTTTTTTTCCCCAAATGCCATTCCAGCTCTTGTTGTCACTTGTGTATCATGACCTAGAGCAGAAAAAAAGGCGACTTTCCTTCACGAGCGCCTGTACTGTATGTTCTTCAATGAACATACTTTACCAAAATAAAGTGTCTGCCACTGTCTGGTATCAGATTCAGACAGATTATTCTGTTCTTGAATTGGTATGTCTTTGGAGTGAACATCTCTTGGCAAAACATTCGTGTTTACAAAATCTTTGTGTCTGAAAAAACAAACAAACAAATCTACCACCGAAAAAGAATTTTCTCTTAGCCTCCCATAAAAATCAGCTTGGAAAAATGCAGCCAAGTGCATCTAGGTAGCATCTAGTTCATCGCTAGCTGTTTCACTGAATTCCACTATTTTTTTCCCAAAGCTAATTTAAGTACAGACAAGGCCTAAATCTAGATCCTTTTAGATTTACAGTAAAGTTTCTATCCCTAAATGTTTCCAATAACTAAACAGTTAAGTCATGGTCCAAATGGCCTGAGTTTGATCCCTGGAATCCCCCTAAAAGTGCTTTCCCAGGGGCAGAGTTTCCCAGAGGGAAATAAAGAACAAAAGAAATGAAGTCAAACTTTATTTTGGAATTTCTGCATTGGTAAAGAAAGGGAGCTATTAATCACAGAAACTGTGTTTTAAAGTTGCATTTTCAAAAGCAGAACTGCATGGTACTTATAAATTTAAAATACAGAGAGCGAGAGCAAGAAAACCATTGGCAGCAGAATGAATGATTTGGGAGCTTCACATTAGTCATTTTGATTTTGAAGTGGCCAACTCTAAGAGGCATATTATGTCCACCAATTATTTCCTCATATTCTGAACAGGTGACACTGGATATGCCTCAAGCGTGGAGCCAACTATATGATCCCACCTGAACTATGTGAATGACGCCTGACAGTTCTTCCCAGCAACAAGAGTCACCCTGGAAAGCTCTGTACATCTGTATGTGTTGACATAAAGGGAGAACCACAACTTCTACATTTACAAAACAGCATACAAAATAAGATCTAACTTTTGGTAACATATAGAGCTGTAGTATAAATGTCTATATATGCCCCAAAAAAGTCTAGAAAGATCTATACACTACAATGGTAACAGAACTGAATAGTAAGAGTGTGAATGACTTTGATTTTCCTCTGATACTTTATTACAGTTTCTGAATTTTTCTAATGGTACTTTTTAAAACTTTTTTTTAAAAAAGATGTACATATAAACATACTTTTTCTCTTTCCTACTGGAATTTCTTTTCTTTTTCACGGTCTTATTTCTCTTAACACAAGTGCAGTACTCACCACCATACCCTTCACTATTTGCAGCTAAGTGGAAGGAAGTTAAACTCTTTGAAAAAAAAAGCTATTGATGATATGGTATCTGATGGTAACTGGGATCGATTGTAGGCCACATTAAAAAAAAATTGTAATTCCATTTTTTTCCCTAAAAGAATTTTTAAAGGCCCTTTAAGGTTTATATAACAATTTGGCTATACATGAAATTGTATTTACAGTATCTGGTATCATTGGCGGTCATAAACATAACTTGATTTTTTTTTTCCAACAGAAAGAAAAGTATGCAGTGTTCTCTGGTAAATTCACATAACTAAACGTCTTGAAATCTCCTGGAGCTGATAAAGTTTATCAGAGTCCCTCTAGCAGGAATGAGGGGAAGTTTACGCTTTTAACAGGCATCAGTTCTCGTATTCAGAAGACTTTCCAGTGGTTTGGACATTTTTTTAAATTGTAAAATAGAGCGGTTTCTGGCAACAAAACTTTAATATGCATTGACTTTGATACTGCATGAGCCACGGGAAGAATACTGGTGGTCACAAGGGAAAAATGCTCTCTTCATGTGCCCTTAGCTGCTGCTTCTCTAGGCACAGGGCCTTCCCTGGGTCAGGCACACAGCTCAGGAAGGATGGGCATACACAAAGCAGTGGGGGCGAAGTGGTGCTGGGGGGGCAACCAGTCACATAACCAACCTCAGTCAACTGGGCAATGTTCCAGACCCTCTGAGAAATTCATCAGATGCAGAAAACCACAAATGTAGAAGTTGAGAACACAGGTTCCAGGACAGTGATTCAACATTTACTGCACATAGAAATCACCAAAGAGCTAGAGTGTGCCCAAGAAATTGTATCTTTAACAAGTCCTCAGGTATCGTTGGTGCTGCTGCTCTGTGGGTCACACTTGGAGGATAAACAGGGCGAGGGGCCCTGCTCTCAAGTACCGTCTCCACCGCATACTGACTGCAGCGCGGTACACAAGTGAGCAAGCTAGCCCCTACCTGGCTCAGTCAGCTCTGTGGATGGGTAACAGCAGTCCAGTGCCCCACAGTGCTGTTAGAAGGATTAAAGGAGAGATGTCCTCTGAGGCTCTTGGCAAAGCACTTGGCAAACATCGGCTATTATTCTAAATATTAATCGTGTTTTGACATTTTATCTAACCTCCTTGATTTAAAGTAGAGCAAACTGAGGCCCCAAGAGACTGAGTGACTGTCACGAGGTCCCAGAGCCAATGATCAGTGAAGCTGGGATGCAGACCCCAGGCTTCTGGGCTCTCTCATGACACCCAACCGAGTGTGCCCTGGGACCTCCTGCAGAAGCTGAACATTTTCAGTTGGTCTCGAACCCACGATCTTCATGCTGGAAATAAATACAAAAACCAGCCTCCAAAGGACATGAGCATCTAATAAAGCTGACAACAGCCTTGCACTGCTCCTGCCAAACTGAAAGAGAACATACTGTCCTGGGTTATCAAAACGGGAAACCAAGGTCGTCCTGAATGAGGAAACTGTTACAGCCCTAATAATACTGACAGGCTGGCATTGCCCCTAGTTCTGGAGAAGACGAAGAGTCTGGCTGGCATTAAACTCATCCCTTGACTCCTGGGAACATGTAAGGGGGACAATTCACAGTCACAACCTAAGCCTCCAACGGGACAACGGGACACTTGGGATAACAGAAAGTTATTGCTGGAGAACTGCCTGCCTTTGGGCTGCTGAGAAAGAAAGAATCCCTTAACTTTGGCTTTAATAAGTACACCATTATGCATTTTTTAGAAGAACAGAACAAACCTTCTTTTCCTAGCCGATAGAATGTGATGTGCTTTTCAATATAGCTGGCGAGAAGAGCAGTAAACCCTAGCTGGGCTGTAATACTATGTCTCATCTCTTCTCAAGCCTCCTATCAGCTCCCTGCTTTGGGAAATTGGGACATTAGGGAGAAACAGAGATCCTTAGAACATTTTCTTCAAGGCAGATCTGAAAGGAATACTTTAGATTAAGAATAACTTTGGAACATTCAGAAGATTCCAAGAATCTTTACGTAATATCGGAAAATTGCTTTGAATTTCACTGAATTGACAATTTACTTCATAGAATTATGATGATGATTAATTTGATTAATATATAAAGAGCTTAATACAGATCCTGGAACATAGAAAATGTTCTATGGGTGTCCACTATTTTAATCAGGAATCATTATGATGATTTGTTATTATTGTAAAGCCACATGGTTTACAGACTGGTTCAGATCCCTGTGATTTTCATGACTAAATATGGTAAAGAAATTTGCTCCCCCAGTGGGATAAAGTAGAGAAAGAAAGAGAATGATTGAGGGGAAAAGAAATATTTTGACAATAAAAGTTTTATTAAACATGGAAACAAACCTTTTTTACAAAGAACTGAATTTGACTTTTGTTTTGGGGGGGTTGTTTTATCTCGTTTTAATTGGTTAACATATTCTGTGGAGAAACCTTCAGGACTTTTCAAAACCACAGCTGACTGATTTTAGCCTGACATAATCAGAATATGCACACAAACACACAGTAGGAAGCATTCTATGTCTTTTTTTCCCTGACTTTCTAGTTCATTAAAATCAGATTCTTAAAAACCTGGTTATCTCACAGGATATTTGTCTACCACATTTATTTCACTAACTGTAGTTTTTTAATGTGTCCTGACATCTTACTGAGTTCTGAATGACCATTTGTATCATTTTTGAACCAAACAATTCCACCTATTCATAATACTAGGGCCCAAATGCATGCATTTTAAGATAATGTTGGAAATATAAAACTATGCAGCTAGTCATGAGTGTAAGCAGTGCAAACAGTAGTGTAGTATAAATATGATTCAGGGCAAGTCAAAAAGTATGCTGATGGAGTTTATATTCCACCTCAGCTGGCTCCTACTGACCCCAAAACCAACGCTCACCCATGGCCTGTACAGCCTGCTGACTTCCTACCAGGGGTGACTCTCAAACTGAAGCATTAGGTAGGATTGTGGTTCAATGGTTTGTTCAATCTGAATTTAGGTAACATAATTTCGTACAGTAAGAAGTAGAAGTCAAGAGAATACGGCTGAGAGAGGGCGAAGTTTTAATGCAAGCTACAAAGCCCCTGCAGAAGAGGTCCATGTCGCATAAACTTGCTCTGTGTTCCCCACCAGAATTCTTCCACAGCAAACGTGTGCCTTAGACCAACATGTGCTATTAGTGGGGGATGTCTAGACACCCTTCCCGTTTCACTCTGCTGTGGAGGTAAGCACCTTATGTTTTGAAGGTGCTGACTGGCTACATCAGGTACAAGGTGTTATTAAGTTAATCTAGCTCTTAATGCTACGTCCCCAGGAAGAAAAACTTTGAGGAAATCAAAGCAGCAGCAGGTTATCTAGGCAAATACTTATTTAGCTGTCATGAGCTCTCGGTCGGCGTCCTAATTCTACCGCTAAGGGCAAAAGAAGGCAGCTTGATTCCTCAACTTCATCTTTTGAATTCTTACTAAGGAACAAAAAGGACTTTTTTTGGTCTTTATTAAAGTTTAGAAGGAGATAGTGACACATCTTTGATTACTACAATGCTTTACTTCCAGAATACAATAAAGAATTTCTCAGTGGAATACAATGCGATCTTCATCTAAAAGCAGAATTGTGTCCTTCATAGCAGAATTCAGGCAGATCAGCTAGCTAATTCTGGGCCAAATTACAAGGATTCATTACATAAAAATTCACTAAGGGAACAAATTATCTTCCTCTAAAAGGCTTCCAGGCCATCTGTCTCAAAGCTCCACTAACAGCTTTGTATTCATCAAAACCTACTTAAAACCAAGGATGCCCTAGGCTCTGAAAGACCAGTGCTGGGCAGTAATGTAGTGCCACCTAGCTTCCCTCATGAGGGATGTCTGTCCCTCAGTGGATGTCCTTAAATGCCTGAAGAAACTAGACTGGGTTCAACAATGTGCTCAAGCTTTATGAAGCAGAAATAGAGAAAGGGGGAAATTTCCCCTTTCATCTTCATGCAAAAACAACTGAACATCAGAAGCGGACCCTGGACCTCGACAAGATCCTCTGCAATCTAGTCCCACCACCCTGTCTAGCCTTTTCCCTTCCCATCACCCCTCCACTCTGCAGGAGGAGAATATGTATTGCATATACCCGGTGTTTATGGTGATGACTTCCCACAGTGTGTATTCCTCAGCCGTCTCAACATATGCCGTCAACAGTCCCAACTCTGTTGTAAACGCCCTTCGCAGTCTGAAAGCTCCTCCCCATTTATTCTCCCTTTCAGATCCTTCAAGTCCCACTTCTTTCGTGCAGCCTTCCCTAACTACACCAATCTCTGGTAATCATTTCATCTCTGAACTGCATTGTGTTTTCAGTTCTTCACTGTATCTTCCGTTACTCTGCATGCAGCTACTTGCCCACTCCAGTTGTGTACAGGAGTCTCCTACTCATCCTGCAAGACGGCTCAGCCGTCTACTGGCTGTTCTCCGCCACACACTCCCTCCTGCAGACAAACTGAGACGCTGCCTCCTTGATGTACTTACCTCTATATCAGGGAATGCATTTTCTTCCTCACCCTATTAGACTTGAAGCAGGGACTGTGTTTTCTGCTTTAAAATAATCATTGATAAATTGTGTTGCATTAATAAATGACTGAAAAAATGAAATAAAGCCTTTTAATTATTTCTTGTGTTACTCATTGTTTCTCCAACCAGTCTACATTCCTTGGGGGCAAGGCTATAGCTTTCAGTCTTTCCATTGCCATAAGCCTGAACACAGTGATTGATCCCGGCCTAAACCCTTTGACTTTATCAAGAACAAAACCAAAAACCCCACATTTCCCCCGTGAGTTGACTCTCCCACTCTCTAAAACAAGCAGCTTCCTCTTACCTCTCTTTGATACTCCCATTCTCACTCCCAGCTAAAGACTTTGCTTCTTATTCACTGAAAAATAGAAGCAATTAGAGTTTCTGGCAGAGTAGTTGACCAGAAACTGTGAAACCTCCCTTCTACATAATAACTAAAAATGCTCAATAAAGAATTAAAAAAAAAACCAACTCTTTGCAAATAATTGGGTGAAATGGCAGGAAAATTAGGGAAATGAGCTGAGGCAACGAGTGAGGCATGGAAACACACAAGACATGCTGCAGATGGACCTTCGGCTTCATTGCTCAGGAGGGGCTGGAGATAGAGCCTAGGGTGAGCCCACGGCATGGGAGCCAGGTGGGAGTCTGTCCACACAAAGCCAGGATGCAGGCTATTCTCAATCTCAACACATTAGCCAGAGTGATCTTTGTTTTTTTCAAGTGTAGTCAGTTACAGTGTGTCAATTTCTGGTGTACAGCACAATGTCCCAGTCATGCACATACATACATATATTCGTTTTCATATTCTTTATCATTATAGGTTACTGCAAAACATTGAATATAGTTCCCTGAGTTATATACAGAAGAAATTTGGGTTTTTTTAATCTATGTTATATAGATTAGTTAGTATTCGCAGATCTTTTAAGTGTCACTCAACTGCTCACCATCTTCCAATGACTCCCTATTTCCTTGAGAGTAGAACTCCAAGCCCTTGAAGGCTCTCCGTGACCTGAGGCTCCTCCTCCCTCCTGAACCCCGCCCCTTGCTCCGCCCCTCTCACTCCTCTCCTGCGCCCTGCTCTTCCTCCTCTCCGTGACGTTAATGGCCATACTCTTTTCCACATCAGGTCCTTCACTCTTTCTACTTCCCTTTCCAGTTCCCCCGACTTCGTGTGACTCATCCCTCACTTCATTCAGCTCAGCCTCCGAAAGGCCTTTCCTGTTTGCTTTACAGAAATAGACCCCTTGTCCTTTATTCTCCATCCCTTGACCTAGCTTTCTCTCAATTTGCAGCACGATCATGGCCTAAAATTACCCTTCCAGTTTTTATTAAAGATTGATTACCTGTCTTCACCACCCGAATTTGAACTTTATGGGGGAAGAGACGTACTCATTTAGATCAACAAGCCAATCCTAGACTGGGCTTGAAGAGAGGTACTTTATATTCACACGTAACTTTGCCAGAGCGGCAGGGACTTTGGAAGAAAGGAGTCATTAAGGGAGATGTATTAGTCATTGTGAAATAACTCCTACAATAAATGACCCCCAAAATTCAGGGACTTAACACAGGGAAGGTTTATTCCTTGCTCAGACTAGTCCTCACGGCTGTCCCCAGTCACCACGGGTGAGCCAGCACCCTCTGTCTAGGGGCTCCGTATCACCCAGGACTTTGGAGTCCTCCACTGTATTCTTTGCATCTGACCGGACGCTGAGAAACTAACAAGAGCATAGAGGATTATCCAGGAGGTTTTAGGGGTCAAGTCTGGAAGTCACATTCACCCACATTCCTTTCATCAGAGTCCAGTCACAAGGTCCTGTCTAACTTTGAGGGAGTCTGGGAAAGCAGTCTCACTGATGCCAGAGGGACAAGAAAGTGGGATCTGATGAACACACAGCATCGTAGGGTCTGTCATGACATGTAACCAGCAGGCAATGCACAGCTGAAATGCAAAGGATGAGAAACTTACCCTGGAATGGTGTTCTAGGGGAAGGGAACAGCAGATGCAAAGGCAAAGAGGTGTGAAAAAATAATAGCACATTTTAGAAACTTTAGATCGTAGATATGGTTGTATCCATTGTGAATGTACAGTGTGAAATGGAAAGGCAAAGGGTTGGGGAAATAGGCAGAATTTAGACGATGAAGGACCCTGTGCACCAAGACAAAGGATTCAGACCTATCCTGAGGGTACCAGGAGCCACTGAAGGATTTTAAAGGCGAGAGTTGGAAAATAATATGATCAAATGTGTGTTATTGAAAGATCACTCTGATGGCTGTATGGAGGATGAATCTGAGAAAGAAAGAATGGAGACAAAATAATTAGATGGAAGCTGTTGCAGAAATATAACCAGAAGTGTTGAGGGATGGGAATCAAAACTAAGATAGGAGTTACATCATGCTTGATAAATTACATTTTCTTTCTGGAAAGTCTCATGAGCATGTTTATTGTCTTTGATGAGCTGAAGACTCTGATACTAGTCCTGGAGCTTAGAAAGCCATCTAATAGAGGTTAGCAAAGTCACATTTTAATTAAATCTCTAATTGGATTTTTCATGCCTATCATTAAAAAATAGAGGTCAGTCTAAATGGATGAAGTGATTTCCAATCGATGCTATGAGATTACCTGGGGGCTGGGGACAGTAAAAGGTGTGCGTGAACGAACGTTCACTTACCTTGACAGTTTGTGTAAGAATGGGGAATACTGATGCCCCCAATACTCATTGTGACAATACAAGTCTAATCCAAGAACAGATGGGCAGGATGGACTGTTCATCATAAACTGTATTCAATACCACCAGATAAATTAATATCACATCTCAGTGAAATTGAGCTTAAGCTGTTTCTACAACCACAACAACCAACATTTTTGTATTTTTCTCCTTATAATTAATTACACATTTTTCCATTTCCTTGAATAATTACTTATCCATAATACTAATTCTTTTTTCTTTGGGGGGAGGGGAATGGGAGGAAAATAATATTTTTTAATTTTTAAAATTCGTTTCAGTTTTATTGAAGTACAATTGACAAAAGTTGTATATATTTAAGGTACACAATGTGATAGTTTGATATATGTATTCATTGTGACATGATTACTAAAATCAAGTTAACTAACACATTTATCACCTCACATAGCTACCATTTCTATTTATTTGTTTACTGTGGTAGGGTGAGAATACTTAAGATCTATTCTATTAGCAACTGTCAAGTCAAAAATACAGTATTATTAACTAGTCACTATGCTGTACATTGGATCCTAAGAATTTATTCCTCTTAAAACTGAAAGTTTGTACCTTGTAACCAATATCTCCTCATTTTCCCCACCTTCCAGTCTCTGGTAATCAGCATTCTACTCTCTGGTTTTATGAGTTTGAGTTTTTTAGATTCTACATAAGTGAGATTATTCAGTATTTACCTTTCTTTGTCTTATTTTATTTAGTATAACGCCCTCCAGGTTTATCCATGTTGTCACAAATGGCAGGATTTCCTTCCTTTTTACTGCTGAATAATATCCTAGTATGTACAAATCCCACATTTTCCCATTAGGTTGTGGGTTGTTTCTGTATTATAGCTATTATGAATAATGATGTAGTGAGCACGGGAGCCCAATACCCTTTTGAGATCCCGATTTCAATTCTTTCAGCTATATGCCCAATAGTGGGATTGCTAGAGCATATGCTAGCTCTATTTTTTATTTTTTACAAACCTCCATGCCGCCTACCATAGTGACTTAACCAATTTATATCCTCATCAACAACGTACAAAGATTCTTTTTCTTTCCACACCTTCACCTACATGTATCTCCTGTCTTTTTCATAATAACCATCTTAATAGGTGAGAGGTTGTGGTTTTGATTTGCACTTCTCTGATACTTAGTGCTGCTGAGTACCTTTCCACATATCTGTTCAGGAAATCTTTGGGAAAATGTCTATTCATATCTTTTGCCTATTTTTTAATCAGTTTATTTGGTTTTTGTTATTGAAAAAGGCTTTTTCACTGAAAACTGTAAGACACTGATGAAAAAATTTGAAGAAGACACAAAGAAATGAAAAGACATTCCATATCCATGGATTGGAAGAATTCATACTATTAAAATGTCCATACTATCCCAAGTGATACAGAGAGTTAAGTGACCCTTATCAAAATTCCAATGGTACTTTCCACAAAAATAGAAGAAAAAAAAATTCTAAAACTCACATGGAACACAAAAGACAACAAATAACCAAAGTGATCTTGAGAAAGAAGAGGCATTACACTTCCTGAGCTCAAACTTATACTACAAAGCTATAGTAACCAAAACAGCATGGTACTGGAATAAAGACAGACTCATAGATCAGTGGAACAGAATAGAGAGCCCAGAAATAAACCTCCCCATATTCAGTCAACTAATCTATGACAAAGCACTAAGAATAAACAATGGGGAAAGCATAATCTCCTCAATAAACTGTGTTGGGAAAACTGGATATCCACATGCAAAAGAATAAAATCACATCTTTGTCTTACCCCATACACAAAAATCAATTAAAAATAGATTCAAGATTTGAACATAAGACCTGAAACCGTTAAAACTCCTAGAAGAAAACATAGGGGAAAATCTCCTGACATTGATCCTGGCAATTATTTTTGGACTTGACATCAAAAGCTCAAGAAACAAAAAGAAAAATAAGCAAGTAAGAGTACGTCAATCTACAAAGCTTCTGCATGGCAAAGAAAACAATCAACAAAATGAAAAGGCAACCCATGCAATGGAAAAAAAATTTTTGCAAACCGTATGTCTAAAAGGATTAATATTCAAAATAATTTTTATCTAGAATGAGTAGATGTGCAACCTAAATATTTTAATGCCACTGGAAGAAAAAGAGGAGGAAAACTAGTGGGGATTTTTTTCTACTCTGAAAGAAAAAATAGAAGCATTCTACAAAGGAGAAGGCAAATTAAAGCCTCAGCAACACATCTTAAAAGAAACTTTACAAATCTAAAATCACTTTGTATGATAATACCTATTATATTGAAATGATAGAATTATGGGTGAGTGACTTATTTTTCTGTACCAAACTCTCTGTGTAGGTACATTACTTGTATAATAAAAATCGAGTAAAGATAGACTCACTTTGACAAGTTAATTTGCTCGTAAAATTATCAGAGATTCCTGAGTTCAAATCTTTACCATTTATGTGACATTGAGCAAGTTAATATCATTCTTACCATTATTATTATTAACATTACCATTACCATTAGTATTATTAAACAGAATTCAACATGCATTATGTGCCAGTCATTCTGTTAAGCATTTTATATACATTACCTCATGTTAGTGCATCTTTCTTTGTTTTGTGTGTGTGTGTGTGTGTGTGTGTGTTTTGTAAGGGGTAGTAATTAGGTTTATTTACTTTTAGGGGAGGTACTGGGGGTTGAACCCAGGTCCTTGTGCATGATTAGCATGCACTCTGCTACTTGAGCTATACCTTCCCCCCGTGCATCTTTCAAAATACGCTTTCTCATCTATTCAAAAAACTGATAATAACACCTACTTTGTAGGACAAGTATGAAAGACTAGATGATATTATATATGAAAAGCACATTGTAAACTGTGTAACATTATGTGTGTGTTGGTTTTAATCTTCGTATATTCTGATTATAAAGAACGTTCCAATTATAAATACCAATTTACCAAAGCTTTGCTTTTCAAAAAACAGTGGTAGGAGCGTCCCACCATGGCATTTTAAGGCATTGCTCTCTTTTAACTATAACTAATTTCCGAGAAGCAGGTATAATATTAACAACTGAAGCAAAAACTGTTATTTGGGTTTTAGATTTTTCCGCAGTTCAAAAGATGCTAAAAGCACTTATTGCCAGAAAAGTGCTGGGGGGGAGGGGGAACGTTCCCAAAATCCTTGAACACAGAACAATGGGACTGTGTGCTGAGCTCTTCCTCACCAGTCACTGCAGTTTCTGGTGCTTTGCTTTCATGCTCTTCACAGACTTCCTAAAACGACTGTGTATTCACAGTGAGACAAGCTTCTTTTCTTTGCTAGTTTAATTTCCTTTATAAGACATGCAAATTTTTTTCAGACTGCAATAAGTGAAGGTAAGAATAAAAGTTGCCTGTGTCCAGAAAAGGCCTTACCACATGCTGCTGAAAAGACTGACTTAGCAGAATGCCGGACTGTATTTCTGGTTCGAATTTGGGGCCTATGTTCTCTGTTGCATCCCCTGAAAAACAGCACTTTTTTGTCATCAAATTCCTTAAGCCAAAAACTAAGAACTATACTTCAGCCGCCCTCTTCCTGATCTTTCACATCTGTCGATAGACCCCCGTGTTTCTATCCCAAAGGCATTTCCCATTTCTAACTCTGCCTCTTTTCTTTCGTCCCTGAGAGATTATATGTCTCTCACGTAGTGCTTAATTTTTCTCTCCCATTTTCATTCAGTTTTGGGATAATTCCTTCAATTCAATCTCTTAGATCTATGTTGTCCAATATGGTAACTGCTAGCCACAGGTGGCTACTGAGCACTGGAAACATGTTGTCTGGAAGGAGATGTGCTGTAAGTACAAAATACACACCAGGTATTCAAATACTTAGAAGGAGAGAAAAAAAAAGAATGCAACAATCTCATTAATAAATGTTTATATTGATTACATTCAAATTGATAATATTAGGGGTCAAATAAAATATATGTTATAGCTCATTTCACCTGTTTGTTAACTTCTGAAATGTGGCTACTAGAAAAATTTAAATTATATATATGGCTTGTTTGGTATTTCTGTTGGGTAGACCTGTTGTCCATTTCTAATTCCATTGTCAGCCGCTCCACTCAACTTTTAGCAGAGGAGCGTGCAGTATTTTGGAAACCAAGTTTTAAATTCCCTAAAGCTCTTTAGTGTGTTCAAGTTGCTTCTTTTTATAGCAACTATTCTTATTTTGTGAGTTTAAAAGCTTCTCAAATCTTCCTGGAGATAAATGGAATTTTATTAAATTCCTATATCCTGTACTGTTTCCTCAGGATTTAGTTTCTCCATTTTTCCCTCCCATTTTGAAGTCTCTTTCATGCGGCTGGTTTCTCCTCCATATCTAAATCAGTTATTGGTGGCTGCATGCTGTTTTCTCAGCCCAAGCGAGATGGCATTTCCCTTTGCAATGAACAAAGATACTGATCAATGCAATCCTACATATGAGGGGTGAGCAGGGACATGGGGCCTGGCTGGCTCTCTTAGGGCACATGAAGAACTTGCCTTTTTGGTTCAGAGAGTCCTTTTGATAACACCTGGGGCACTGCCCTAATTATCTTTCTGGACCCCAACATTTACCTTGAAGCTCCTCAAGGTATGTCATCTATTCCCTCTAAAGTTTTCAGGTTATTACAAGGAATCATTTTAACTTAAAAACTGGATTTCTAAAACTTGCTACAGACCATAGTCAACAGAAGAAAAAAAGAGAAGAAGAAAATATGAGATATTAACAAGGAAGAGATTTCGGACTTTCCCAGGCAGTTAGAGCTATGCCTTCTTCCCATCAGCCCAAACCTCGCAAGTAGGCAAGATAAGATACAGATGAGGGACATCAACTGTCCTGATCTCTGGTGACAGATGTCTAATCCCCAGACGTGTCCAAAAACGATTTGAGCTGTCTTGGCGTTCTCCTCAGTGGATAAGTTTGCACTGGGTAAATAGGAGAAGAAGTCAAAGTGTTAGCATGGTTAAAACTGATGATTTCTAAGGTCCAGTCTAGGGGCTGAATCAAGAACATCCTGGGGTTTTAAACACTGAACTGGGAACCTTGACATAAAGTCCCAGACTGCCTGGGTCCAGCAGACTTCCTTTTGGCTCAGTTGCCTCGTCTATAACAGGACTCAGTAAAAATTTTCTATAAAGGGCCAGATGGTAAATGCTTTAAGTTCTGCAGAGCCCAATAATTTCTTTGGCATTTTATTCACCTCTCTCTCTCTCTTTCTCTTTTTCATACAATGTTCTAAAAATGTAAAAACCATTCTTAGCTCTTGGGCCCTATGAAAACAGGCCACAGGCCATAGGTTGCCTGTTCCTGATCTGCAGAGATTGTAAGAGCGCTACCGAATAGCGTGTTGTGGCTGTTGAGAGAGTCAAACACGTAAAGCACTGGAACACTGTATGGGAGGCGCTCAATGACTGGCCCATGGAATGCCCACTGCCGTAATTGTTATCACATCCTCAGCATCCAGCTTAGCACTGGGAACACATCATGGCCTCAATAAATGGTTCTTAAAAAAATAAATGCATAAAGGAAGGGGTTTGGACTTAATAGTATCTACATTCTCTGCAACCTGCGCACTTCTAAAGCCTTCTTGTCTCATGATGCACATTGCCGCCAGGCACGCTGTGTCTTGGCCCAGTGCTTGAGGGAAAGTCTGGTGAGAGTCAGAGGTGAGGCTGAGAAAGGCTGGCAAAAACACTGACTCGCCCGAAAAAATGTTTCTATCTATGAGACTGAAATAAAAACTTGAGCAGCAACATGGAGAGACCTAGAGATTATCCCACTAAGTGAAGCAAGTGGAACAGAGAAAAACAATATCATGTGGATGTCACTCATATGTGGAATCTAAAAAAAATTACACAAATGAACTTATTTACAAAACAAAAACAGACTCACAGACATAGAAAACAAACTGATGGTTAACAAAGGGGAAAGGGGGAGAGAGATAAATTAGCAGTTTGGGATTAGCAGATACAAACTACTGTATATAAAATAGATAAACAAGGTCCTACTGTATAGCACAAGGAACTATATTCAATTTCTTGTAATCAGCCATAATAGAAAAAAATATGAAAAAGAACATATATGTATATATATAATATATGTATATATACATATTAGTGAATCACTATGCTGTACACCAGAAACCAACACAATATTGTAAATCAATTACACTTCAATTTTAAAAAAGACAAATAAAAAGTTGAAAGGCCAAAAGTCCTAGAAAAGTACTTTAAAAATCAGAGTATGATCTTGTTACATGTATACACGCAAAGTACATGTTGCCAATTGATATTAAAAAGCCTGTTTTTTCTAGTGAAGTGAACTACGCCATGGAGACTTTTGACATTATCTCATGAAAAATTTTATGAATTTACAGTAACCTAATTTGTATCCATAAGTGGCAGAAATTAATTAAACACTGAAGTTAGTGGGGAGAGGGGGAGTTAGATAAAAGTGGTCAAAAGATACAAATTTCCAGGTATAAGGTACATAAGTACCAGGAATACAATGTGCAACATGATGAATATAGTTAACACTGCTGTATGATACATGTGGAAATTGTTGAGTAGATCCTAAGAGTTCTCATCACAAGAAAAAAAATTTGTATCTATATAAGAAGATGACTGTTTACTGACTTTATTGTTATAATTTTTTCACAATATATGTAGGTCAAATCATTATGCCGTACACCCCAAACTTACTCACTGCTGGGTGTCAGTTATATCTCAATAAAACTGGGAGGGAAAAATGAAGGTGCACTTTCCCTTCCTCCATCAAAGGCTGTACCAACAATTTAAGATGACATAGCTCAATTATCAAACTATTAAATGTCAGTTAACATCTTTAGAAACTGAATGTAAAATGAACTAACATTGCCTTGTTATAACCCCATTGTGTAGAAAATTAAGTTTCAATGCTTAATGAATTTATGAAAACACAATTACCAAGTTACTACTCTTGGAGAGGTGATTAATAATCATATTACTGACTTTTTTTTTAAGAAAAGAAAAAAAAAAAAAAGACTGTCTTCTTTCTAAGCCAGTGATTCTCAAAGTGCAGACCTTGAAGGAGCAGCAACAGTAGCACCTAGAAATGTGTTAGAAACACAGGTTCTCCTCCCTTCTCCAGAGCAATCAAATCAGAAATTCCAGGAGTGGGGCCAGCAATGTGTGTGTTAACAAGCCGTCCAAGCAGGACCGAGTTTGGAATCACCATTTTAAGCCATCCCTTCCTCAATCATCTTTTCATTCTCATCATCTTAGTCCATTCAGGCTGCTGTGAAAAAACAAAACAAAACAAAACATAGACTGGGCGGCTTAAACAGCAGACATCTGGTTCCCGCAGCTCTGGAGGCTGGGAAGCCGAAGGTCAAGGTGCCAGCAGACTCGGTGTCTGGTGAGGGCTCACTTCCTGGTTCGTAGACGGCCGTCTTCTCCCTGTGTCCCCACATGGCTGAAGGGAGCAGGGAGAGCTGGGGTCTCTTTTACAAGGGCGCTGATCCCGTTCATGAAGGCTCCACTCTCATGACCTCATCACCTCCCAAAGGACCCACGTCCAAATACCTCCACGTTGGGGATTCGGTCTCAATGTATGAGCTTGGTGTGTGTGTTGGGGGTTAGTGGTGGACACAAATGGTTAGTCTTTAATATCACCAGATTCAGGATTTGGTGTCTCCTCTTCAATTAGCATAACCTCTGTAGAACCAGAACCAGCTGACTCCCTCACTTCCAACAGGTCTCCGATTAAAGACTCTTTCCCTGAGTCCATTCTACTCAAAATCGTAACCATTCTCCTGCGACTCTGGACCTCTGTGTACCCTTTTCTTCTCTTATTTTCTCCATGACACTTATCACCATCCAACATGAAGTTTATATACATTTTTGTACCCCCTCACTAGATTATAACCTCCATGAGGGCAAACTGTTGTCTACACACAGTGTATATTTGCCGATTAGATGAGCAAACGAATTAATGAAGTGTTACGGGAGTTCAGAGAAAGGGCAGCGTACTTCCTTACAAAGGAATCAAGAAAGGTTTAGGGTGGAGGCAACATGTGAGTTGGCCCTCCAAAAATGGGTGGAATTTAAACAATAAGAGATGGTGCATGGAGATTTATCTTTTTTTTAAATAAATAAGCTCTTATGATCTAATTATCCTCAGTATGGAGACTACATTGACAATCTTATATACTTGAAATTTATTGAGAATAAATCCTCAGCAGATCTACTTAAGCCCACATGGATACTTACATGTGGAGGCTTATCTTTTTACCAAACCTAGGAGAGCTCATTATCCCCAAATGTAGCTAAAACTCTGTACTATTACAGTATAAAATATATATAAGTTATATCCCTTCAATATTGATAATTGAATTAGATTAATGTTAATTATGAGTCAAGTCAAAAATGGTTTTAAATTGTTGTTGTGAAAAAGGGACTGAGTGCACAGGGGAGGAAGCAGTGAATGGAGACTTGGCTCTGGCCAGGACCTGGGTGGATGCCAAGGCGTTAGAGGTGAACGGGACTGGAGTTGTGAAGGCTCTGTCTTGTCTTTCTTGGAGGAGGTGTAGCCAATGATCCTTATGTGATGGGATTAAGGGTATTTGTTCTTCATAAATTGATAGAAGAGAGATTTTGCTAGGTGACAAGAGCAAAAAGCTTAATGTTAATGGTGTGTGTGTACCTAGGTGGGTGAGAGAGAGGGAGAGAGAGAGGGAGCTATGGAAACAAGGAAAAGGGAGAGGAGCTGCTTCCAGACAAACCACAGTAAGCTCTACTCCAGGGGATACATAATAATGAATAAATAATTGTCCAATGGATGAATTCCCACCAATTTAAAAATACCCCAAAGAGAATCTATCCAAGCACCCACTGATAATTCTTTGATTCTCCTAAAACTCAGCATGGGAGGTTGCTAAGAAGACGTGTCAATTTAGCTGAGTCTGAAGTAGTGGGAAAAGCCAGGCATTGGAAGAGACTCTAGGCAGAAGCAACAGCAAATACAAATCCTCTGAGGCAGCAAAAAGGGCAGCATGCCTGAGCATCTGAGAGAAGAGCTGGTGTCTGGATCACAGGGAGGGAGGGAGAGAGGGCGCTGAGATGAGGTCGGAGTGGAAGGCCGGGCCAGGCCACACCGGACGTGCAGGCCCTGGTCTGGAGCTTGACTTTTACACTAAGTACATGGGAAGCCACTGAAGGATTTTTAAGTAAGTGGCGACATGATTTTATTTACATATTAATAAGAGTTCTACTTCAAAAGTGAACATCTCAATCCTCTTAACTCTATAAGGTCGGTTCTATTATGCCCATCATTTTACAGCTGAAGCAACTGCAGCACAGAAAACAAATAAATGGCCTAAGTTCACGTAGCTAGTGAAGTGGCAGAGCCAGGAGTCAAATATCATTCCTGAGTATTCACTCTAACCACTACCAAAGCACTACTTTTGCTTTTATGTTGAGTAAGAATTCAGAGAGGTGGGGAAGGGGTCAAGAGTGGAAGCAGAGCTATCAGTTAGGGAGCTACCGTGGGGTCTAGGGGAGAGAGAGTGGTGCATAAGTCAGGATGTTGGCAGCGGAGACGGGTAGAAGCTAGTGGATTTCACATATATTTTGTTAATGAAACTGATAGGATTTGATGATGCAGTAGGCTTGGAAAAGAGAGGAATCAAAGATGGCTCTTAAATTTCCAGCAGAAGTAATGAATCAGGCTTTCAGTGGTCCCATTTATTTATGTAAGGAAGACTGATAAAGAGGTGGAACAGGTTTTAGAGGTCAAGAGGCCAGGGGTTTGAGTTAGCTGTCTTGAGTTGGACGTGCCGAGTAAATGTTTGGATGAGTCTAGAGCTCAGCGGGCTGGGTCTAAAAATGTATAAGCCACCTGCACGAAGGTGGCTTTTAAAAGCCATGAGAATGGAGAAGGCAACCAAGAGGCAGAGCGTGGAGAGAGAAAGCAGAGGCTCTGAGACTGGCTCTGAGGAGAGGCTGATTAGAGATGGACCCATCAAAGGACTCTGGGATGCTTTGGACAGTGAAATGGGGGAAGAAAAGCCAGGACAGGAGAGGGTTTTATTAAAAAGGGAGTCGTTAATACACCAGGTGTTGCTGAGAAGTCAAATAACAGGGTGAGCTGGGTCACCTAAGCCACTTCATTCCAGGAACTCCAGGAAGCCCCCATCAGTTAAGGCCCCCCCGCCCAGGTCCTACATGTATGAAAATCTGCATGTACGTCTTCAGTCCTTTTTTTTTTTATCACATTCAAAGTCCCATCAGTGAAATATCAAATCGAACTATGTCTACCCCTGAGAGGGAATATGTTTAGGATCATTTGAGGATACAGGAGATTTGATAAAGAAGAGGAGAAGAGAGAGGCGTGCATGAGGGGAGGAGAGGGGACTGTCGGAGTCGGGGAGAGGAAAGCAGAAATGATAGGAGACATCGAACAGCACACATTTGTCTGGGGCCTGCTCACTGCTCTGAGTCACTTCTGTTTCAAAATGGCATTCTGGCTGACATTTGATTTGATAAATGATCATAAAAGTCTCCCTTACATTTCCTCAAGGTGTAAGCAAAATGTTCTATTTATGTATGACACACCATTGATAATGGGGTTCTTAACATACTCTCTTTGCAGTCTTTACATCACCACCCCCCCCCACCCCGAGGATGTACTAGGGACGTAACTGAGAACGAAACTCTTATTAACATGTAAACACCACTTGAACACCATTTGACTAATGGAGCTGAGGGGGATGAGAAAGACACACCCAATGACTTGCATCTTCAAACCAACCCACAGCCCTCAGGAGTGTGCATTGCCTGAGCGAGGGCTGCCTTCCTAGTGGGCGCTGGACAGACTTGGCATCTCGCCGGCACTCGGCACACGTGAACATGACCCCGGTGGCTGTTCACTGCTCTACACCCTTAAATCTTCTTCTTTGATCGTTCACAGATCCTGAGGGGAGAGTGAAGCTGGAAAACTGGCTCACCTTCCATGCCAAACGTTTCCACAGTTAAATGTGTTCCAACCACTTGATAGGGAGTGAAAATGCCATTAGTCCAAGCGCTTAATTCTTTTGAAACTCTCCTTTCACAAGTCTCTAGAGGAACAAAACAAAGGAAGTCAGCTTCCTCTCCAGACTTGTGGTTAGAAAACAAAGATGTCATATAACAAATGTTTTTTTTAAACAGTAGAAAATTCTACTCAGATGAATGAATAAGTTATGAATGAACTAACAAATTAATGAATAAAAGAAAAAGGCACACTATAAACTGATTCCCTATAGAAAATTCCAGATACTGCTCCAGAGACTGATTCCTTCCGGACTCCAGATGGGGCATGAGATGGGGACGGATGGGATAGGACTGCAGGAAAAAGCTCCAGGGGGTATAAACAAGGAGACCTTGGCCCCTGGGTAATGGGGGTGACTGCCTTCTTGATGTTTGTCCTTGTGGAGTCTTTTAGGAAATCACAGCCAACTCCTCTCAAATCCGCTATCTGAGGATGAAATTTCCCTGACTGCACAAAAATGAGGCAGCTGATGGCCTCCCTAAGGAGGCATTTTTGAAAAGCAAGCATTTCCTCTGTTCAGAGCAACCCCCTTCGCAGAAGGTTAGCGTTCCTGGAGAGGCTCCAGACTGCCCAGAGAGGCTCTCTGTCCCTGGAGTCTAAACAGAGCAACAATATCAAGGAGAAAATTCAGTGTGACACCTTAAAAACAAAACGCACAAACAACAACCAAAGAAATCCTTCGCTTGGAGCCTGAAGGATCACAAAGAGGGAGTGGCCAAGACACAGGAGGACAATCATGGGAAGCCTCAGAGCCGCAGAAAGTCAATGGCAGAGCCAGAATTGCGATTTGGCTCTAGGGTGACCGTGCAGGGTAGAAGTGCCCTCATTTTTCTTTTCTGTTTTTAATTAATCAGTGGCATTTCCTATGCAAGCCGTAGATTGCTCCTAGATTGTGTCAGTGGTGTTATACATCCAGCTGTTTGGTGGGTCTCCCTCATGGAAATGGTGCCTTGATAAGATTCCACGACCAGAAGAGAGAATACATTGTCCTGTCCACTGACTTCCTCCACATTCTTCTTTCTCACCTGCCGGAGAGAGAACCCTCTACCACCTCTATCAACTCCACTGTGACAAATGGACACATTGTCTGGAGTGATCATCTGTCCCTAGTACGTTGAAGCAGTGTGGAGTGGAGAAAAGAGAGAACATATCAAGTAAAACTGGCTTCGTGTCTCAGCTCCACCGTGCACTCACTGCGTGCCCTCAGATCTTTCTTAACTTCTCAGAGCCTCAGTTTCCTAACCCATAAAGTAGATCTGTGAAGATGGACTGCACAGGCTTGTGAAGATGTCATCGATAACAGATACAAGCTCATATCATATCTCTGGTTCCGTTCTGTTCCAACACTGTGCTGGCTCCAACCAGAAACGACCCTGCTTTTCCTACACGCTCCAAGAGTGTTTACTATTTGCCCATTGACAGAATGCCCATCATGTCCTGCTTTATGGCCTCGACTGCACCAGAAGCTCCTTGAGGACCTCGAGTGTGCAGTGCGTGGTTTCATCATATTTCCCAACTGCAGAGTGTGCACTTTCACACAAAAAGCGCTCCGTGAACCTTAGTTAAATAAATGAATCTTTCTCTTTTACCAGAACAGATCAGTAGGTAAACTTTCCTCATGTCATCCTTATTTACAAGTCTTTACGAAGAGAAAGGATTCAAGAAGTTCGCTAAAACATATGAGATGGAGAGAAGAAGGCACTAACATTTAGTGGGTGCCTCCCACGTGCTGTAGGGTTTTCACTGTAAGATCTTGTTAATTTTTCACTTCAAAATTCCTTTGGCCCCAACTTACAAAAGGGAGCCGGACTCAGAAATGTAGTTTGCCCAGGATTTCACCAATTATAATAGGATTTCAATTATCCTAATTGAAATGTTTCTATGCAAAATTAAGTGATTGAGACAGACGGGGAGGGTATAGCTCAGTGGCAGAGCACATGCTTAGCTTGCACGAGATCCTAGGTTCAATCTCCAGTACCTCCATTAAATAAATAAACCTAATTACCTCTCCCCTTCACACCCCCCCTTAAAAAAAAAGAAATGATAAAAATGATTGAGAAAGAGACTATGGGTTGGGTCCAGATTCCCTGGCGATCATTAGATTTAATAGGCAATCTGTTTTGCCAGACACTATCCACAAGAGACAACAATAAAGAATCTGTTAACATCTTGGTCAATTTATAAAAACTGTCCATAGTTTTCTTTAAAAAAACTGAAAAAGCAACCTCTTGGAACCCACAAGCCCTCTCGGTTTACTAAAGTTCAAAATCTTATGGTTACCTTTTGCCTCATTCTAATACACAAGGCCCTTCACCCAGTTGAGAGATCCTTGTCCAGAGAGATGTTATTTTAAAGGCTGAACTCTGCACGCTCAGCAGGCTTGCCCTAGAGTCAGGAACAGTCCGTCCGACAGAAGTCCCTGGAGCTTCACCCTCCAAACAAACACCAGGCTCAAGATCACCTCCCTGACCTCAGGAAAGAGTGTCCAGAGAACCACAGAATTAAAGCAGGCCTACTGTCTTACTTCAGCACAGAATTTTCTCTCCAAAGTGCCTGCATTTCCAATCTCTGATTTACGTTAGGAGAAAAAGTCTTATTTAGGTTCTACTAGTCTTCAGCATTTTTTCCCTCCTCCTAAACTGCCACGAACACAGGTTCAACATGACCTGAGGCAGCGGAGATAGCCGGGCAGGGAAGGGGCGGGGTGAGAATGCAGGGGTGGTGCAGGAGGAGGAGCACGGCACCCAGGAGGAAGCACCAGGGATGATTTTGAAACACAAATCTAGAATCCAGCAACCTGGGAACTGAAGTTTCCTCAGGTTACACAGTCATGATGCCAAGATGCTTTACACGGAGTTCAAGCCCATGGTTGGTGTGGGAGCCATCCAGCTTTTAGAGCACTTGCCTTCCACTCTCTCCCACTCTGTCCTGTGACCTGGACGTGTGGTCTGGTCCCCTGAGCTCCAGGGCCCGGCAGTCTTGGCCTGCCTTCTTGGGACCACCAGACGTCTCTCTCCCCCTTTCCTCCCTTTTCCCTTTTGGTGACTTTATTCAAACCATCCTTATGTTTCTATTCCATGCCTGGCAGGGGGTCGAGGCAAGGGTGAGAAGAGGGCCCAGGGGCTGGTTCCTGCTTAACTTCACTATTTGACTCTACCTGTCAGCCACATAAAAGTTCCCTGCATTCTTATATTTTCATGGTTCTATATGCATATTTGAATTTCAAACAAACATACGATTTTACAAACACAATATTTCACACACTAGTTCCCAGTCCAGAGTAATACTGCCCATCATATCAATTATGTTTCTAGGGAGATAGGTCCTATTTCTACAGATCACCTTTGGGTTTAACCCTGGGACCAAAAGAAAGGTTTTAGGGATCAGAAATTCTCCCACAAGAAAATCCAAAATAGAAAGATGGTCCTAGTTTGGTACACTTGTGGAGGTAAACCAAGCTGATCAAAGTCCAGCAAAGGCCACCACATTCCCATCTGCATTGTTGAGATGTTTTATACTTGCACAATGGAAGCCACACAGTAATTAGGTTCATAAAGAGTGAACGTTAACTAATGGGTAATAAATCCATAAGAGGATGTTAAGAGAGACTCGGGAACATCCAGATTCATTCAGCTCAATGACCAAGGGCAATTTCTGTGAACTCACACAAAACATCCCTTGATGTTACTAGAAAAGACCTCTTTTTATAAAAGAATAGGAGGCTAAAAGGATAAGTGTGGTATTTTTCACATGAGATGAGAGGGTCTAAGGAAGAGAGACAAATCCACCTGTTTTCTCAGGAGTGACCAGAGTCATGAGGAAATGTTAGGGCTTCTTTTGAGAACCAGGGAAGAGGACACATTTTAAAGTACTTTTCTGTTTCTCATTGTAGAAGGTGAATGATATTTTTGACTGATGATTGGTTCCAGCAATTGGAGAGTTGGAGAGTTGCTCTTGGGAACAACCACAGCTAGAGTTATCTCGACATTCTGACCCAGTCCTCGGGAAGCATGTCCTGGGATTTTAAAAAAGGGGGAGACAGAGTCCAGCTTCAAAGGAACCCAATAGCTTTGTGATACCTGTGGGGGAAGAACCCTCTCGGACTTCCTGAGAGCACCTTCATCAACCCCTAGGGTGAGGTGGTTAATTATGATGGCCATGGGTGGCAGCCAGGCCAGCTCGCTGGGCACAAACAGTTGCCATATCAGTCAGTTAAGATCATGAGGAAAGAGGCACCACCATCAGCTAACTTGATCACTTCCACAAATACTCTATCTTCCTTCAGTAAGAATCATCTAGGCATACTTTCTCCAGATGGACAAAGTTCCCATCTGCAGTGAGGTTTTGAAAACCATACCCAAATCCGGTGTGTTTTGGTTTCTAAGAAAGTTCCAGAGCTAGTTAGCCACGAGGAGAAGCAAGCTGGGTTCATCTCCAAGTCATCTGCTTTTGCCCTCCCTACCTCTGATTCAATATTTTTTAATTAATACATTTTATTTTTTAGAGAAGTTTTAGGTTTGGAGAAAAATTGATCAAAATGTACAATTTCCCCTATTATTAGCCTCTTACATTAGTGTAGTAAATTTGTTATAATTGGTGAGCCAATATTGATACATTATTATTAACTAGAGCCCATAGTTTACATCAAGGTTCGTTTGGGGGTTGCACAGTTCAATGGGTTTTGACAAGTGTATAATGACACGTTTCCATCATTATGGTATCATATGGAATAATTGCACTGTTTGAGCTTTTTATTGTGCCCGTCTTTTTGCCTTTTCCAGAACATCGTGTGGTTGGACTCAACCTATTCAGACTTCCTTCTTTCATTTAGCAATATGCACTTACGTTTCCTCGATGTCTTTTCATGGCTTGACACCTTATTTCTGTTTACTGCTGGATAATATTCCATTGTATGGTTATAGCACAGTTTATCCATCCACCTACTCAGAGACATCTTAGTTGTTTCCAATTTTTGGCAGTTATGAATAAAGCTGCCATAAAAGCATTCATATGCAGACATCATTTTCCAACTCATCTGAGTAAAATACCAAAGAACATGATTGCTGGATCATATGGTAAGAGTATGCTTAGTTTCGTAAAAAAACAAAAAACAAACAAACAAACAAACAAAAAGCACCAAACTGTCTTCCAAAGTGGCTAGGCCATCTGGTTTTTCCTACCTGCAATGAATCAGAATTCCTATTGCCCCACATCCTTGTCAGTGTTTGGTGTTGTCAAGCGATTTGGATTCGGACCATTTTAATATGCGTGTTGTGGTATCTCGTTGTTTTAATGTGTAATTTCCTAATGGCATATGATGTTGAGTACCTTTTCATATGCTTACTTGTCATCTGTATATCTTCTTCGATGAGGTTTCTGTTAGGGTCATTGGCCTAGTTTTTAATTAAACTTTTTAGTTTCTTATTGTTGAGTTTTAAGAGTTGAGTTTAAGAGTTCTTTGTATATTTTGGATAATAGTCCTTTAACAGATATATAATTTGCAAATATTTTCTCTCATTTGTGACATGTCTTTTCATTCTCCTAACAGTGTCTTTCAGAGAGCAGAAGTTTTTAATTTTAATGAAGTCCAGGTTATTACTTTTTTCATGGATTGTTTTTTTTGGTGTTTCGTCTAAATACTCATCACTATACCCAAGGGGTATAGTTTTATGTTTTGCACTTAGGTCTATTATCCATTTTGAGTTAATTTTTGTGAAAGGCATAAGGCTTGTGTCTATATTAATTTTTTGCATGTGGATCTTATTATTTCAGCACCATTTGTTGAAAAGACCATCCTTTGTCCATTGAAGAGTTTTTGCTCCCTTGTCAAAGATCGACTGTATTTCCAGAGGTCTATTCCGAGACGCTCTATTCTGTTCTATTGATCTATTTGTCTATCCCTTTACCAATGCCAATTCTGTCTTGATTACTGTAGCCTTATAGGAAGTCTTGAAGTTACGTAGTACAGTCCTCTTTGTTCTTCTGCTTCAATATTGGGTCGGCTCTTCTGGGTCTTTTGCATTTCCATGTAAACTTGACAATCAGTTTGTCAGTATTCACAAAATAACTTGTGGGATTTTAATTGGGATTGTATTGAATCTATAGATCAAGTTGGGAAGAACTTACATGCTGACAATATTGAGTTTTCATACCCATGAGCATGGAATATCTTTCCACTTACTTAGATCTTTTTATTTCTTTCATCAGAGTTTTGCAGTTTTCCTCATATAGTTCTTGCACTTATTTTGTTAGACTTATATGTGAGAATTTCTCTTTTTTTGATACTAATATAAATGGTATTCTGTTTTTAATTTCAAGTTCCAATTGTTCATTTTTCCTACATAAAAAGGTTTTGTATATTAACCTTGTGTCCTGCAACCTTGCTTTTTTTTTTTTTTTTTTTTTTTTTTTTAGTTTCAGGAGGCTTTTATTTGGGGGGGAGGGATTGTCAATTCTACGAGATTTTCTACATAAACAATCATGTCACCTGCAAACAAAGACAGTTTTATTTCTTCTTTCCCAGTTTGTATATCTTTTATTTCCTTTTTCTTATATTATTACATGTCATGTTCATGTCATGCTTACTTCTTTCTGAGTATCTTTAATAACCATGTCTTCATTGTTGATTATTAGTTACTGTCTATGAACAATTTAATTTAATTCAATTTGATTTGATTTAATGTGTTTCACTGTGCTCAATATGTTTAGAAAGTTACTTTTATGCTTTAGTTACTCAGTTCCAATAACTATGGTAAACTAGCATCTCTGAGGCTGAGTGATGTGTCAGGGAAATTACAAGCTGAAATCCTCACATTCCTGCCAGATCTGATTGGTCCAAACAGTAGCTGGGGAGGCACATTTACAAGACAGATCCAATTCTGTGAGAAACACTTTACGCTTTATCTAGGTAAATAATTTCTTGTTTATTTATTCTAAATAGATATCTGATGATCATTTTAATGGATTCTGCATGTGAAAATCCCAAAACACAATGTCTCCTCTTTAAAAACAATTGAAAAATTTTGCTTTTACTTGTATGATAAAATTCAACAGAATTGTATTCATGTGAATGAAGTATCACGTGTCTACAGGCAACAATCAAAGGTCAACATTTCCATATTAGAGGAAATGAAAGTTCTTAAGGTCCAGCGAGATCTGATACAGGCAATTGCTTAATCTACTTTAACCTGGGACTGCCTGTGTGTGTGTGTGTGTGTGTTGTAGCCATCTTATAACCTTCACTATGAGGCTCTTCCTCTACACAGGGAACCTGACTAACCACCTGCATCCTCCAAAGCTACAAGCTAATGCCTATTTTTACACAGCAGTAAAATGCACAAATTTTCTCTTCCTAAAGTGTCAAGGTTAATAGAGGCACGTTACTGCTCAGGCAGTATATAAGACAGGACTTCTGATCAACAGCACAGTTGGAAAAAAAAAATCCATGTGATTGTTAAGGAGACTACAGCTACTCTTGAAATCAGAAAAAGGGAAGTGTTTCTTCCGCAGAGGGACAGATCTGGAGGACCTGCTACTATCTCAAAGAGTCCACTTGCAAATTGCAAAACAAAAGACACAAGGAAATTACAGGCTGTCACTTTTATTTACAACTTCCCTCCAACCAGAGCCTGTGCTTACACTGCTCCATCTGAAACCAATCTGTGTGGGGCGGTTTCAGAGGGATGGCCAGCCAGCCGGTCCCCTGCTGCCGGATCGGCCGATCCGCCGCCACCAACAGATATGCCGCCACCAACAGATACGTGACCCTGGTCGAGCAGACCACCGCGTCGACCTGGAGGAGCTGCCGTGCAGAAGCAGGAAAGCACTGAGGGGAGAGGAGGCAGGAGGAGGAGAAAATTATGGAAATACATGTTGAAAATCCAAAATGTAATTGAAATTCCAGTCTTAATCAAAAACAGTAACAGGCGCGGCTAAATACCCACAAAGCCCTGCTAAAAGCATGTGAAGTTCATCCAGAGTTCACGTCGCAGAATTATTTTTGTTTCCCAGCTTGGGCCTATCAAAACTGCCATGATGGCTTTAGATGTTTCAGTGAGAAAGCAGTCTGTCCCTGCAGACTAACCAACGTGTTCTTCCATCACACAATGAAGCCAGAAGTGAGAGAAACGACAAGTCTTCCCTTGCCGTTTTACGGAGGGTTAAGAGCACGGAGTCTGGAGTCAGCGACATGAATTTGAACTTACTAGAGTCCCGACAACCTCCCTGAGCATCGATTTCTTTACCATTTAACTGGATTACGTACAGGCCACCACTCCACTGCCTGGAATAGGAAACATTCAAAATCACTTTCTTTCCACTGTTACGTTGCTGATTTGGGTCACGTGTAAGTCCTCCCAATGGTCACACCTACACTGTGGCTGGACCACAGCTGCTTCCCACTGACCCACACCCCGTGAAAGATAAGACACTGAAGGAGAAGAAAATGGTTAATCTGGCAACCAAATGTCTTTGAGACATGTAATCCAGATGTAAAGTGAAATCACACTGTCCTCTGAAATGGATATGAAACTACATGGAGCCCTCCCCTCACTCGGTTGGGAAGATCACTGCTCTGCCTAAGATTTCTGCAGAAGCTCAGGGGCTTGTGTCTCGTGGTCATTTCTGTCTCCAAGTCCATGCTTCTGCCAAACATCGAAACTCACTTGAGTCTCACCTTCCCTCCTCCTCACCCCTCCCCGGTGACACTGCCCCCACCCCACTCCCCCATTCACAGAGTTCCTAAACAAAACCACTCATGTAAACAATGGAGGGGATGGCAAACTTTCCTGATGGTTTGAAGATGCAGAAAAATTTTACAATAACAAAAGCAACTGAATGTACCCTCTGAGGCGTTCTGTGCTTAAGAGCATCTTACCCTTCCCTTTCTCCAGAGGGTCCAGCCTCCCTCCCACAGTCCCGCACCGTACTTCCCTCACCTCCATCCTCTCCTGCGTGAAGAGCCCCTTCACCTGATTGGCAGATTTCTCTCTCTATGTGCTGCTTGTTGCTGGGCATTTTTGCTTCATCCAGAGACACACTGATGTGCTCTGCTAGGCAGAGAGCCGTCCGCTTGCAGCCCCCAAGCATCAAGCAGAGGCTGTGAGATTTTATTCTTTCCTCCCCTACACTGCCAATTCTGACGGTCTCTGTAAATTGAAATAAATAATATAGAGATTTATTTTGCCACTAATGTATGTGATTCTTCCCCAAACACCTAAAATAAAACTGACAGTTTAAGAGCTTTTTAAATGAGAATATACTTTGAGCAGTTTTAGGTCTATAGAAAAATTGATCAGGGTGTACAGAGAGCCTTCACACACACCCTTACCCTCTCCCCGTCCTGCACCCACATTTTCTTGTTAGTAGCATCTCACGTTAGTGTGGTAAACTTGTTACAATTGATGAACCAATATTGACACAGTCTTATTAACTGACATCTATAGTTTACATTAGGATTCTCTTTGTTTTATACATTCTGTGAGTTTTCACAAATGTACAATGACATGCGTCCATCATTACTGTATCAGCCTATCCTGTTTCACTGTCCTAAAAGTGTCCTGTGCTCTATCTATTCATCCCTCCCTTCCTCGCCCCCAAAGCCCCTGACAAACACTGATTTTTTTGTACTGTCTTATAGTTTTGTCTTTTTCAGAATGTCGTATTGTTGCAATCATACAATTTATGTAGCCTTTTCAGATTAGCTTCTTCCACTTAGAAATATGCTTTGAAGATTCCTCCTTCATGGCTTGATAGCTCATTTCCTTTTAGTGCTGAAAAATATTCCATTGTCTGGATGTACCGGTTTTTTTACCTACTGAAGGACACCTTAGTTGTTTCTGAGTTTTGGCAATTATGAATGAAGCTTCTGAAATATTCTTGTGCAGGTTTTTGTACAGACATAGATTTTTCAGCTCATTCAGATACGTATCAGAGCATGATCGCTGAATCATAGGGTTAGACTATGAATGCAAAACGACATGACAACTTGGGAGGGCAGCTTGGCAGTTTCCTACAAAACCAATCATACTCTTATCATACGATCCAGCATTTGCCCTCCTCAGTATTTACTCAAAGGAGAGGAAAACTTATGTTCACACAAAGACCTGCACACAAATGTTTATAAGAAGCTTTACTGATAATTGCCAAAACTTGGAAGCAATTAAGATGTCCTTCCATAGGTAAAACAAAGACAAAAAACAAATCAAAAAAGCCATGGTTTATCCAGGCAATAGAATATTATTCAGCACTAAAAAGAAATGTGCTATAAAGCCATGAAAATACATAGAAAAAGCTTCAATGCATATTTCTAAGTGAAAGAAGCCAGTATTAAAAGAATGCACATTGTATGATGCCAATTATATGACCTTCTGGAAAAGGCAAAACTGTGGAGACAGTAAAGAGATTAGTAAGGGGCACGGGGGTGGGGTGGGGGAATGAATAGGCAGAGCACAGAGGGTGTTTAGGTCAGTGAAAACACTCTCCATCACTGAAGTGATAAATACACATCAGTGTCTGTTTGTCCAAACTCACAAAATGTACACCAGGAGTGAACCCTAATATAAACAAGGGACTGTGGTGATTTTGTACCAATGTACAGCCCCGGAGGGGACCAGGGCATGTTGATAATGGGGGACATGGCGTACTTCGTCAGGGTGGGACATCTCTGTATCTTCCCCACAATTTTGCTGTGAATAAAATGAATTACCAGTTTAATTTTCTCAGACTATACTTTTCGCGAAATTGGACTAACTAACCTTCTGAGACTGAAAGGACTGCCAAGCCTCAGGCTAGGATGCACTGTTGAATTTTCCTTCACTACGTCATTCCATTTAGGTACAGTAAACGCCTTAAGATGTGCGCCCTAGAAATGTGTCTTTTGGGTTATAATAGCCACCATTTATTTCGTGCTTATGATATGTCAGGCACTGGGCAAAATTATTCTCAAAAAATTACTAAAATCCCATTAATTACTTACTTTACACATTAGAAAACTAGGCTCCGACACTCTAAGTAATTTGCCGAAGGTAACACAGCTATGAGATGGTAAAGTCAGTGACTGTTGGACTCAGAAACCAGTGCTCCTAACCATCGTCCCATCTGTCCTTTTTCTTTAGGCATCAACTCACAGAAGAAAGGAAAATGATTTTCTCAAATTAGATTTTAATTTGCACTTAACATGAAAGCATTCTGTGTTAATTATCTTTATTGTCAGAAATGGTGTATTTATGTGCCAAGGCAGGTTGTGCTGACCTGTGTCAAAAGGAATAAATGATGGCAGCTTTGTTCAATGAAGTATTATGTTCTGGTTACCAGTGCTCAGAAAGAACCCTCTGAGATGAGCAGCCAAATAAATGCACATAAGATGTTAAGCTTCAGAAGAGATTATGTTTGTAATTCAACCCACTGTCCGGAGGGTAGAAAGCATACAAGACTTTAACTCCAGGTTAATTCACACTGCAAATAGAGCGCATGCAATCAGAATGTCAAATTCAGGAATCAATATGAATGATAGGTAAATGAAAGGAAGTAACTGTAAATAAAGGCCCCCCGGTTTTGACTCCACTGTGTACCACTTACTTTGTGTCGCCAGATGCCTCCAATCATCTTCATCTCTAATTTTTGAGAGCAAATATATGCTGTACTGTAAATAATTGGCTGTAATGTTTGGCTGGCTTGATTACCCTTTTGGCATTTGTTCCCCCACTTCCCAGACATTATTTTGCAGAGATGATCTGGGAATGGTGCACCCAGTCACGTCTGGTCTCTGAGGATTGTGCTCAACACTGACCACGGAAACTCTGACAAGAGCAGGATCAGAAGAACAGCAGAGGCCAGACTGGAAAGGGTTAGGAGACGGAGAGGACTGAAAAACTCAATTCATGGAGTATGGACATTGTACCATTCAATACCAATGGTAAATAGAGGTTTAGAGATTTAAAGTTCAGGGGAGACGTCTGGGCAGGATCAGATGGTTTCTGAATCACTGAAGTGGATAATATCCCATCATGTGCACAGAGAATGGAAGAAAGCCAAGACGGGAAACCCTAGGAACACCAGGCTTTAAGGAGTGGGCAGAGAAAGAGGAGCCCACCTGCGGAGACGAGGAAGGAGCAGACAAAGTATTTCACCGTGTGAAATGCTGCAGACAAGCCAGTCAGAGACTCTGCATTTGGCAACAGCGATGTCACTGATAAGGTAGACAGTGCGGTAAAATGAGGGCTAGGAAGTGGGTTGGGTGAACAAAAGAAAGTGGAGACAGCAGAACACACGTCTTCCAAGACGCGTGGCTATAAAAGCAAGGAGAAAAGTGAAGCAGCGCTGGATGGAGCTGTCTGATCAAGGAAGGGCTTCTTTGCCGTGGAATCAGCTTTAACACACTGAAGTGCTGATGTGAAGGATCCAGGCTGAAGAAACAGGAGAGGGAGACAGAGAGAGGGAGAGAGAACTTAACATGTAAAATGGCTTCAGTGAAGAGATCAGTGTCCCAGTGTCAACTGGCTCTCACACTCTCAGCGTTTATCTGGTGTCTGTTATGTACCAGGAGATGTGTCGCTGAACAAGACACAGTCCTTGTCTTCAAGGAATTTTTGGTCTGGAGAGGAATATAGACCAATAAACACACACACACAAAAATTGCTGTATGCAAGATATGAGCTAGAGGTTAATCACAAGGTGCTACACGTGTAGGGAGGGTACCTAGTTCAGTTTGCGGAGGTCAAAGACACTTTCGCACAGCCAGAAAATGTAGAGAAGTGGGATGGAATCGCCCGATTTCTAAACAAAGGATACAGTTTATGAAGTTCAAGAGGCTACAGAGAGCACCCTAGAGCATTCCGGAAACCAGTTCAGTTCCTCCTTTTATAAATGTCGATAGCACTTAGCATTTTTGCTTTTTGTCACTTATCCCAACTGTAATGAAAGAACGTGTGTGATTATTCACTTTATGTTTCTCTTCCCTACAGGACCTAAGTCCCCGAAAGGCAGGGACCACAGTCGTACTGTTTGCATAGGTATATAGTGAATGATTGGAACCAAAAATGTGATAATATGCCTCCCCTTACCTCTGTGGGGAGAGTCAGAAGAAGGCATCACTGGAATGTGTTCCGGTCAGAAGCAAAGCACTTTAAAACCCACTGCTTCTGATTCTTGACTGCAGGCTCTGACATCGCCTCTTTGCAGACAAAGCCTGGGCCGTCTGCTAACAACCCATGTGATGCAAATGCATCAAGGTAGGGTCTATTTTTAGCTACAGCAAATTACCTTTCTTTTATGCTTTTAGATTTTCATCTCCGCAAATGAGTTCTCTTGTTCTTACATTTTTCAGCGTGACTACTGATTTGTTTCATGAAGAAAGAAGATAGTCTTTAAGACAAGGAGCATTTCTCCTTTAATCTCCACCCTAGCTTGGAGGTTCAAAGAGCCTTTTTTTGGGCTGCTTGTTGCTATTCCTGAGATGAGGGGTGGCCTCTCATTCTGTTTGTAATGACACTGCAGACTCAAACTTGGGTGGGGGAAATGTAATCCAAAGAGAACAATGATGAAAATTTGACTGTGAGTCTAGTCAGGGACACAGTGTTCCACACAATTCTATCCAATTGCTTCATAAGAAACTGACACTGTATAATTAAAGATTTTTTTAAACTACATTTGTAAATAAGTTCAGGTCACATGAAAATGAACTACAAGCTCTCAAGCAAACAAATGCAGTGTATATAATGGCTTGAAGATGGTGGTGTGCTTCAAGGTCAGGTAGCATCTGGGCTGACAAATGTTGTAGAAATGTGGTCAAAGTCATCAGCTGAGACATGGCGCCAGCACAGTGGCGGTGCCTCACAGACAGAATCCTGTTTCATGCTGGTGGGGAGTGGAAGACAGCAAGGGGGCCTTGCATAGCAGAAGTAGGGGGGGAGTGGGGTTTTTTAAATATATCTGAGGTACCATTTTATATTTCAAAAAAATTGTTTTGTAATACCAACACTAAAAATTAAAACTTGAACTACATTTCTTGATTAATAAGGATATAGAGGAAAAGTTTCAGAATCACCAGGGAGGCCTAAGATTTTTATGTTTAGTCATGGACAACATAGGCCTAAAAAACCCAGTCATAAAATTGGCCCAAAAGTAGGATAAGTATAAGAAATATTTGGTTTGGTTTGATACCATCTTACCTTCTTACTTTACCTTATCTCTTTTCCCCATTTTAACTTCTTCATTTGGTGTTAAAGACACCGTGCACACTCCTGCTTCGATATCTGTGGTAGGAAGAATAATGCTCCCCCAAAAGATGTCATGTCCTAACCCCCAGAACCTGTGACTGTGTTACTTTATGTGACAAAAACGACTTTGTATTCAGGTTGAAGTTAAGGACCTTGAGATTGGGAGATTATCCTAGATTATCTGGGCAGACCCAATCTAATCTCAAGTCCGTAAAGAGTGCACAAAAGGCTAAAAGATAGGTCGGAAGACGTGAGAAGGATTCAGTCCACCACTGATGGCTCTGAGGATGCAAGAAGGAGACCATGAGCCAGGGACAGCGGCCCCTCTAGGAGCTGGGAATCACCCTCTGTTCACAACCAGCAAGAAAACGTGGACCTCAGTCCTACACCCACAAGGAGCTGAATTCTACAGACAACCCAAATGAGCAGGAAATGACAAAGATTAAGGAAAGTCATATTCACGCCCAGTAAAACAAGAAGTCACCGGCATCGTTTCCAGATCCCCAAACCACGATATGTCAGTGCTGATAAATTGAGCAGTTTCAAAATTTTTGTTCAAATAAATTGGAAAGCACACAGTCTGAAGATTTTAGGTTTATTGGTCTGTTATTGGTCTCCAACAAATCCAAAAAAGCTATTTATTAAGCTTTTGTATTGGTAACATTTCATATTTCAATCTGTCTCTCACTGTGCCAAAACATTGGGAGGAACCAGACTGTCACTGTGCTGTGCCAATTCTGAACATACAAGTAAACTTTAGGTTAAAATCTGCTTTGGATTTTGTCATATGAGAAAAAAACCAGGAATTTTCAACCAATGCAGCCTTTTAGCCAGGAGCCAACGATAGCTTATTTCTCATTCAAATAGTCTTCTCTGAAATTTGTTCAGTTCCCAACAAAGTCTCCCAAAGTATGGTGTTTATCAAAGTGTGAATTAGGTAACACATAAGGCCCTAATATTTAGCCTGAGAAATTTTAAGCACGATGCACTTCTTTCAACCCATATTCCATAAAAAAAAAGTATTTGGGAATGAGGTGGGAACAAAAAGAAAACCAACAGAAAGCAGCAGAAATGAGGCAAAGTCTCCAAGAATGCAGAATATTTATGTCCCTGTGCCCAAGGAGAGACATCCCTGGTTGTCTCAGCTCGCTTCTCTATTGGCTGATGTGGGTATGGTTTTTGCCAAACACAGTCCTTCTGACTGATTATTTGAAATGCTGTAAGCCCAGGACAAGGAAGATCTTGTCACTTCCAAGCAGCAAAAGAAATATTATATAATCCTAGAAATTGGATTTCAAAGGCATCTCAGAGTTGATCTGACAAAACTTCCCACATAATAGACATTCTTTCCAGAGCTAGTCCTCCACACCCTACTTGAATTCCTCAAGTGTTAGGAGAGTCACAGTTTCCTGAGACAGCCCATTCTATTTTAAGCGCCTATTGAGATAAGTTCTTTCTCATATTAAGCTGAAATCTATCTCCCACCCACTGAGCCAAATTTTGCTTCCAGAGCCACACCCCTCACCCATTTTCTGCCTCCTCTGCAGTTGGGTGCTGTGTTTACAAGCTTGGGCTTTCGAGTTAGCTGGACTTGAGTTCAACTGTCAGCTCTTTCCCTTGCCAGCTGGGTAAAGTGTCTAACTCTCAAAGAATCAGCATTTGCAACTGCAAAAGCAGAGTCATCATACCTGCTTTATGGGATTGTGAAAGTCGGAGAAAATGACACATATAAAGTGCCTAGCAATGTCTGACACGCAGCATGTTGTCAGTAAATGGAAGCTGGCATTATTATTTTGCTTGACAGCTTTTCAGATATTTGGAAGCATCTTATTTGTCCATATCGTCTTCTCTTCTCCAAGCCAAGCATCTCCTTCCTCAGTGGTACTCCAGAATATGCAAAAAATTATTCTTTCCCAGATCTGAATACTGTACTTGTTTGCATCATAAGTTTGCATCTGGGGTCTAGTTTATGTGCTGCCTGGCTAACGCTCCCTGGCAGTTTACCTAGTCCCAGAAACTGGGAGGCACTTCCTCTAACACGTAAAACTGAAGAGAAGAGCAGGTCCGTGGCTCCTCCGAGCCACTCTACCCAAAGCTCGCCTGTCCCTCCTGACTACACCCTGGTTCACGGGTCTTCATCACAGGTCTGTACTTTTAGAGGAGAATGCCCTTTTCTCATTCAGCTGGTTTCCAGAGAAGGCAATTGTGTTTGTATTGCCCCACTTTTCAGTCTACTTCTTAGAGGTGAAGTGAGTTACCTGGTGAGTAGGCAGCAGATACTAGCCAAATTGCTCATGAGAGCAGAGCTGATTTCACAAGATCTTATTAAGCCCAAGAGATGTGGTGTGTTTCTCCTTCCTCTCCACCTGGACCCTGAGAGCTAGCTGGCCTGCTTCTTCCCAGGACTAGACTGGGAGGGAAGGCGTTAGCCAGCCCACTTCAGCCCTCACGTTAAGTTACATCCTCTAACCTAGCCTTTATCTGTTTAGAGGTGATATTGTGGTTCACCATTTGCACACTTTCTATTCTTATTTATCACATGGTCCAAAACTCAGCGAGTGAAGAGGGGTGCTATTTCCTGGCCACCTCCAGACCCCAGTATGTTCTGGAAACAGCCTTGCTGCCCGGGTGCTGATGTTTGAGGAAGCCAGAGGGCGGCTCTCACCTCTGCCAGCTCCGCCCCCACAGGAGGTCTCTTTCCACAGTCAGCTGGGGACAACTATGCGAGGGACAGAGACAGAAGGAGGCCTGGCAGGTTGCGGGCTTTCCCACGCTCCCTCTGTTCTCTGTAAACAGGCTCAGAGACGATCCTATCTCAGCGACAACAGACTTAACAATAAATGACTTCTGGATACTGGAAACTCCACTGCAAGGACCCACTCATTTTAACCTGCGGTCCAGCAGGTTCTGAAAAGTTCTGAAAAAGAGGTAAAATGCACCGGGTAGGTAGAGATCAGTACAAATGGCAAACCATAAATCATGCACATTGACAAGCACTGGATAGAGTTCTCACAATATATTTTTTTAATGCCAGATATTCCTTTAGGGGTAGCTGTGTAACCTGCTTCTGACCTATGAGATGGGAGAAGTCTTTGCGGGAGCTTCTCAGACTTTCTTCTCTCATGAAAAAGAGAGACAAGCAGGAGATCTTCTCTTGTGGGTGCTGTCATGTGGTCATAGCATCTTGGAACCATCACACAAGAACATTGAGGATGTTGGAGCAGAAGGATGCAAAGAACCTGGGCACTTGATGACATCAAGATGCTGCTGAACAAATTCTGGAAGCATTTACCTGCTGTTTTCCTGCAGACTTCTCGATTGTGTGATGATGAAATGTCATCATTGTTTAAGCCGTTTTTAGCTAGGTAGTCTATTACCGGTAGCTGAACATATCCTAATTGTTACAAGCCCTTGGCCCCTCTTTATAACATCTTTCTTCTGCTTACACTTTTTAAATATAGCGAGTGTGTATATACACACACACACACATAAACATATGTCCGTATACGTTTTCCGGCTGTCATTATGTACAATTTAATATACAGGGGAAAAGATTTTTAAAAGTAGATGAGTACAGTATTATGCTAAGAGTAGTAATGAGTGATATAATTTCTCCTATGCTTCTATATTTTATAAATTTTCCATGAAAACAGACATTAATCTTCAGATATAAAAACACACTTTAATTTCAAGAAATAACACTTTCCTAAGGCCAAGTTTTTTTTTGAAATTCAATATGCTGACATTTCATAGAATTTTCGTTTCGCTAAAAACAGAGTATCTACTACAGTATTACTATACAAAGGATGCCACACATTTATCTACTAGCTGAGAATAAAAAAATGGGAAATGGGCCTAATTTATGCCAGGAAAAGACTAAAAACTAAAGAACTTTCTGTCTAATAAAAATAGCAGGGGGTTGGGCTGAATGATCTCCAGGTCTGCTGTCCAGTAACCTGACAAGAAGCAGTAAAGACATTCCCACAGTTACTTCTCCCGGGATTTTAGCAAAATTGCATGGCCATCAATTAGCAATGTGTATGGCTTTTAGAAATTAAAAATATACAGCTTTACCACGCAAGGTCCTGAGAAAAAAGTGTGTGTGGAATTACTTAATATATGTTTAGTAATTTGACCTTGAATTTCAAGAAGTAATTAGGACTGAAACTTCTTTTTGTTGCTTTTGTCAATGTGAACAGAGCTTGAATAACAGGCATGTAATTTTCTCCCAAATGACAGCACTGACTGCATCTGATTTACACACAAAGCTCATAGTCCCATATATTATTACTCTGGCAAGATACGCGTTGGAGATAGGATTTATTCTTGGTTACTTCATTAAGAGAAAAATATACATGCAAGGAAAAGACTGAATCCGTTTTCTTTCAAAATTACTGTCTTCAGCTATAAACATATATTAAGTATTAAGTATATTTCAGGTTCAGGTAACTGGTTACTAAAAGATAAAAGGCAATATTTGCTCTAAAAAAAAAAGAAGACATGAAAAATAAACCAAAAAATCTTTCCTATCTAGTTTTGAAGATCTCACACACACAAGATAATAAGATAATAAGACGAAGATAATACAATGGAATGTGTGGTAAAGACAAAGCGGTGCAGGAGTTCTGTGGGGGGAGAGCTCATGGCTGGGGGAGCTCTGATGATGGGGGAGAAACTAGCGAGCCTTCCTGGGACGAAGGATGAGGGTTGGGTAAGTGACTAGATGGGAGGAGACTCCAGGAAGGTCCTTGAATGAACAAGACTCAGACACAGAACATGGGCCATGTTTAGAAGGCAGCGTAGAGACCAACTAGGCTATAGAGAAGGACGCAAGTAGGGGAGAGAAAGATGGGGGAGTTAGGGAGCGGTCACATCATGCAGGGAATTCCACACCTGACCAAAAACTCTGATCTTATCCTCCAGTACAGTGGTTACCATCCCACTCTGGAATCAGACAAAGAAGAAAGGTTCGAATCCCAGCTCCTCCCTTTAAGTTGCTACATGACCTTGGGCACATTAATTTTCTTTTTTCTAAAAACTTATGTATTTATCTATAGGGGGCAGTTATTAGGTTTATTTATTTGTTTCTTGATGGAGGTAGTGGGGATTGACCAGGACACTGCGCATGCTAAGCAGGCACTCTACCACTGAGCTACACCCTCCTCCCTGATTTTCTTTCTTTACTTTTTTTCCTTCCTTCTTTCCTTCTTCCTTCCTTCCTTCCGCCCTTCCTCCCTTCCTTTCCACAACCCCCTTCCCTCTCTTTTTTCTTTCTTCTTTCTTTCTTTTTTTCCTTCTTAATGAGTTTGGCTTCACTTTGTTTAAGCTTTTCATTATGAAAATTTCAAAGATACACACAAGTAAAGAGAACTGTGCAGCACACACACATACCCATCAGTCCCCTTCAATCCCCTTCAATAACCTTCGCCTTCTGACCTCCCTTGTTTCATCGACCCCCGTCCCACTCCCTCCCCACCATCCTCCTTACCTGCAGCATAGGGTCTGACGTGATTAAGCGTCTGGGGAACCCTGACGTGTGGCACCTGTTTAAGAAGTCCCTGCAGGTGGGAGGAGCTAGGGAAGGATACCTGAGGAGGACCCATGTGAAAGCAGTACTGCCCTCAGGCTCGAGATACCGGGTCTCGTGCTTGAAGGGGTCTGCTCCTACCCTCCTCTGGCCCCTCCCCTCCCCACATGGAAAGAAGTCCCAGGGAAACGTGCCCTCCGGGAGCCTGTGCCTCAGCTGGCCGTGGTGCCTGCACCTCAGCAACTGCACTGCTTAAATGCCTCAAGGTCACTTGTAGGACATGCTCTACCCCCTGTATGTGCACCCCTAGACCCTAGAGGTGGGCAAGGGGGCTGGTTGAGAGATGGATGTGTGCAGAGCTCCGATCTATGGGCTGAGTCGACGCCCCCATGCGGAGGCCCCTCAGCGAACTGACAGCGAGAGGAGAGGCAGCAGGAAAGAGTTCCTCTGCTCGTGTTCCTGCAGACCAAGAGCCCCCCTCTGAAGCCCCATGCTTGCCCCACACCCCACAGACATTAAGGGCAGGCTTCTGAAAGTGGGAGACACCACCATTCCTCTCAAGGTTCTTGAGTTTAAATTCATGCAACTGATGCCCTCCCTCGAGTCAGCGCCTAGGCCCGCCGGAGAGCTAAGTGAATCGTATCTGCGTCTTTGTGAGAATGGAATAAAGGTTACATGTGAAATAGTGAAGTTGGTCAAGACGGTTGTCATCAGAAGAACAGAGTTGCACTGAACCACGAGGCCAAAGCAGACCAACATTTCTCTGTGAGCAGCTCTTCTCAAGGGCTTTCTCAGTCAGAGAGTTAAAGCCCTGCAGTGGTTAAAACAAACACCGCCTGTGGATGCCTCAGTACAAAACAGAATTATTGTCCATGCACACACTTCATTTTGGAAGGAGAGAAGTGCTGGGAGGAATACTATCACAGCAGAGAATTTAGCCATTAAAGGGGCGAGGGCAGGGGTTGGGAGTGAGCTACGTGTCTTACCAGGCATATCCCTAAAGGAAAAAAGGAGAAAAGGCGAAGCAGGGCAGCCCACAACAGCAATTAGGATTTTTTTTATTCCTGAGTGGATAATACGCACTTTCATTTAAATAGGAACACAATCTTCATTACCTTAATTTGTAAAAGCGGTGACTCCCAACACTCCCAGCTTTCGCCCAAGTAAGGCATTTTTAGACACATCATTGCTACTTGGAAATTAAAAGTGAATCAGTCCTGTGGAGTTAATTACCAGTAAATACAACCTGAAGTAGGTCTCCCACATGGCACTGAGCCACCACGAGGAGGTTCTCAGTGTTAGCCAGAAGCACTGCGAGATACCAGGTATTTGAAAAGCTAAAGTTTACATGCTTGGCAAGTGTTTATAGGAACTGGGGGGAAAATTGTAGCATCCACAGTAAAGAACAAGGACAAAGGCTTAATTAAAAGAAGAGCTTTTTGATAGAGATTTAGACAAGTGTCCTCCAAAAATGGACGATCTTCTCCTCTCTGTTGTTACCGTGTATTTCCCAAATCAACTATACTTACAGAAAGGACATTATATCTATTTCTTTTTAATGCTGACATACTTATAAAAGGTAGAAATAATTTTAGAAACTAAAAGTAAAACTAAATAAAGACGGAACAAAGAAGACACTTTCATCCCCAGTGCTTTGGGATACAGTACCATCTGTCATCGTGTTCTCCAGGAGATATGCGAGAAGACCAGAGACAGAAGAAAAAAACTCAGAGGAATAGTTGTCTGAACTTTAATTAAGTATTTGAATCAAGAAAAATGGGAACAGATGAAACCTTAGTAAGAGAGAAATGGTGCATGCACAAAGGGGAGAGATTAATAAGATGACTGCTGATCTACTGGTGATGAACGTAATTGTTTTGTTTTGTTTTTCTACAAACACGTCAATGTTTCCTGCAAGTCTCGTAATTATTCAGATGCACAAATGTTCCCATGGTCTTGGCTTACAGGAGGGCAACAACGCAAGCTGTTCTCATTCCTGAATTACACAGGTAAACAAGGCTGTTCGGCCCCGGATTTGATGTCGTTAGCAGTCAGAATTGCTGATAGATGATTATTTCATTACTTTACTCCCACTTTCGTTTTAGAAAGTGATTTCACACAATTCTGCACTTCAAATAGTTCTAAGTAAATTTAGGAAACTAAAGAGGAAAAGGACACGCCTCAAATCATACATTTTAGAACAGACTCCTAATTGAACTGTTCGTTTTATGCAACTGAGTTTATAACACCTTGAAGAGATACGATATCCATGTTAAGTGTCATGGTCATACATAGGAACTACATTAAAAACAGAGCTACCTTCTAACGTGTGGCTTGTCTAAACCCTGAAAGAGTGCAGATGGCTCTGCAGAGCCAGACCATATCATTGATCCATCTTGACTGTGGTTCCATTTGCAAGATAAAGTCCCACCTGGGAGTTTTCTCATAAATTGGGTCAAGACAAGAAGAACTCTAGGTGGCCAGAGATGTCTCTGGGTCTCTTTTCAAATATTTGAAGGCCACTTCTCCTGGTGTCTGGAAGAAGTAAAAATGTCCTTGTCGAATGGGTATTGCTTTAGTATACCACATGCCCAGTAAGTTGTAGCATCTAAGAGCATGCAATGGAGGTTAATGTTAGCTATGCAGTCATGGTGTATTCGTGTTTGATTATATCATGTGCACTGAGATATTTTAAATGTTAAAGAGAAAACAGGACTTATTCTCCTTAGCAACCATTATAGTACAGAATGTTCACAGCTGCAATCACACTCATAAGGCAAGGGAAGTGATGACAAAATGAGGGTAGCAACAAGTGTGCATGCTACAGAAAACCTGAAACTGGTACCTAAAATAGATCAACCCCCTTTTATTTCTTCCACAATTCCACTGTTGGCTCAGACCATCGATCAGCACAATGGAAATTTGTCCCTTTAACCCTCGATGCCAATTTTCAGTCTCAAAAGTGCCAAAAAGGGGTGTAAAATAGTAAATCTGGATTTTATTTTTCTCACTGGCTAAGATTCAGTTTCACTCAGTAATGACTGTACTTTTATAAAATCCCCTTTTAAGAATAAAGGGCGTGAGGTCTTACTAGTAACATACTGGTGTGCACATCTGCGGCTCCATTCTTCAGGCGACAAGGCTAAACTTAGAAGCATCATCAAAGAGAGGTTAATTTCTAAAACGCTTCACAAATATTATTTCCTTCATCACTATTATTTCCTTTGGCTCATGCACACTCAAGGGCCTTCACATAGCTTATAAGACGATGAAAGTGGAAATGGTAATCGTGTTATCGAAGCTGTTTTTCCAAAACAGTGTTGAAATAAATTAACCGGTTCTTTCAAAATGTCAGTATGCAAGTTCTTGAAGTTTCCGGTGTTTTGACTTAAGGATTTCTCTAAAACACGGAAACAAAGGGCAAAAATCAGGTGGCGGCCGATAATGTCTTCGCGGACACCTTGTAGGGATAAAACCTTGGTTCGGGTCTCTCCCTGGGGTCGAGGCGAAATCTTCGCACAGATTTATTACTGGTCTTCGCCCAAAGGAGTCTCCTTTCAGGCAGGGGATACTTTACAAGGCCGGGAGGCGGTGGTGACCAAGGACGTTGGAAGCCGGGAAGCCGGGACGCTCCGCTTCCCGCGCGCCCTGGCCGGGTCACCAGTGCTGGCCGGCGGCGCGGGTGCCCAGCTGCGCCTGGGACACCGCGGGCACGGCCGTGGCGGCGGCGGCGGCCGCCGCCGCGTCGCCGACGCCGGGCAGGACGGAGCGCACGGAGCGGCGGAACTCCTCGTTCCTCCACGTGTAGAGCAGCGGGTTGAGCGCCGACAGGGCGCAGCACAGGAGCCAGCTGGCCGCCTGCACGCCCCAGGGCACGGGCAGCGAGAAGCCGCTGGCCAGGCTCACCCACACCAGCGGCTGCGTGGCCAGGAGGAAGACGCAGCAGAGCAGCAGCACCGACAGGCCGCTGAGCCGCCGCTGCGCCCGGCGCGGGTGCAGCGCGGGGGGCAGCGGCTGGGCCTGCGCCGGGTGCGCGGCGCCACCCGGGCCCGGCGCGTGCGGGGCGCCCGGGAAGGCGGCGGCGGCGGCGGCGCAGCCGGGCAGCTGGTGCAGCAGGTGGAAGTTGAGGACGCTGACCCGCTTGACGCTGACGCGCACGCGGCGCACGATGCCCAGGTAGCAGTGCAGCAGCAGCGCCGTCTGCGCCAGCAGCGCCGCGGCGGCCAGCAGCGCCGGGTAGTGGATGCGCGGGGGCGCGGCGCCGGGCCGCGGCGCCCAGGGCGGCAGCAGCAGCACGAGGCCCAGGGCGAGCGCCCAGGACAGCGCCAGCATGCCCGCCGTGTGGCGCCGCTGGTACAGCGCCTGGTAGGTGGCGGGCGCCCGGGTGATGAGCAGGTAGCGGTTCAGGGCCACCAGGCAGTGGGACAAGAGAGACACGGTGAGCCCAAGGCCCAGCAGCCCGCCCCGCAGCAGGCGGTAACTGCCCCCGGCGCCGTCCCAGTCCCCGGGGGGCTCCGCGGAGCCGGCCGGCAGGAGCCCGAGCACCGCCTCCTGCGGCATCCAGAGGGCGCAGACGCTGAGGTCCGCGGCGCAGCCGTTCACGATGAAGGCGTTGCTGGTCGTCTGCAGCTTCCGGAAGGACGACACGAGATAGATGACCATGCCGTTGGCCAGCGTGCCCCCGATGGCCAGGCCCGAGTACAGGAGGGACACGGGGATGCGCCGGCCCGCCCACGACTCCTCTTCCTCGCAGAGCAGCAGCAGCGACCCTCCGGTGGTGGAGGAAGTGGACGTGGAAGAGTTGGTCATTCTGGCCAACTCTTCACACTTCGCTGGCTAGCGTCGGCCTCTGGCAGCGCGGCCCATCCTGACACTCGCCTGCAGTGGGGACGAAGGCATCCTTTCAGCCCTCTGCCACTGACACAGAAGGCTGAAGCAGAATAATGGGCTGGGGGAGGGGGAGAGAGGGAGCTCGAGGAGAACGGGGGAGGCGAATGACAGGTGCCTGCCTCGGAAATGTCTCCAGTGCCAGGAGAAAGTCGTCTTTACATTCTTTGCATTCAGCAGGTACCAGGGAAACCCTAGGACAGCAATACAAAGAACAGCCTCCCCTTCTCCCTCTAAACACACACACACACACACACACACACACACACACACACACACACACACACACACACACACACACACACACACACACATTGCTAGACGAAGCCCCTAGTTTCCAGGAGAAAGCAGAGACAGCCCGTCTGGGGGAAATGCCAAGGCAAAGGGATTGAGGGTCTCTTACTTTTGATCTGGTCCTTAGCTGGTGGTAGCAGAGGGAAGGATGCCAGGAAATACCTCCTCAGCATCTGTGGTCCTGAAATCAACAGGAGAAACTCAGCTGGGATGAGAGCCAGGAGCAAGTGCCTCCTTCTCCAGTGCGGCATCTGCACACATGGCTCTAGGCAGAAACCAGGAGCTGCAGGGAGACTTCTCAGCTGGCAGCAGGGCTGGAGGAAGTCAAGTGGAGGGCTGCAAACCCTGCGGGTAGGCAGGTAGGCAGGCAGCAGCAGCAAGGATGCTTGGCTGCAAAAGCAGAAGCTGAGCTCAAGAGGAGAGCACCCTGTGCTCAGAAGCAGGAGTGGTGGCTGATGTGGTGAACCCACTCGAAGCTCCCTCCTGCTCAGTTATACATCACCCGGGGAAAAGGCAGCCTTTCCACGCTTGCCATGAATTATTCAATAGCTTCTAACTTATGAAAGGAAGAAAAATATCTTGCTCAGAAACTCCTGTAATTAACAAGTTTCTCTGTCTTTTCTCTGTCTCTCAATCACCCTATTTTTCACCCGGCTTCATTTTTCTTCCATTTTTTTCCCCTCCCATCAATGCTAGAATAAAATTTAATACACCCACAATATATTTCATCCCAGACTGATGCATTCTGGGGGCGAGATTTTTCTGAGAGATCAATATACTTCTAATATCCAGGACTGATCTCTTCCATCCCATATTTTCAGCAAGAATTACTTTATATTCTAACTGAAATTCATTTTTTCTTTGATAAGGTGAGACATAGATAATTATCCACAGAAAATCACCAAGTCTCAATTTAAATCATAATATCAACTTTTTTCTCCTCACCAAACTCCTTTCTAGAGTGTGGCTTCTGTTTCAGTAATGAATTAGTTAGAAGGTAAAAATGAAATGGTCTAAAGTCTACATACAAGTGGGTGTCTGGGGGAAAGCAGGGGGCCTGAATGATCCATCCACAGTGCAAATGACAAAGTTATTTCTTCCCTGCAGAACTTTTCATCTTGTGCTCTGTCTTAGGTAGAGATTTGCAGTCTGATGTTGGAATCTTCTACTTGGGAAATTTTTCATGAACATCATCATCCCCCGTAAATCATTTCTCACTGGGAAAATCATTTATTTGAAAATTGAACTCAATATGGAATATGGTAACGTGGCATAATGGAAGAAAAAAAAAAGCTAGGTGGGCTTTTCACGACACCTGGATTCTAAGCTGAGTGTCCACCAAGTAGCCTTGTGATGGATCGTTTTCATCTTGTTAAATAAGAAGTTTCACTCGGTGACTTCCGACGCCCTTTCTGTGGCAACTGTTTTTGAATCCCTGTGCATAAATTTGACATTCTCCGCCCTAGTCTGACACTTGAAACATACCTACTCTATCTAACATGGAATGTAGTCTCAGGTCACGAGGCAGGAGTCTTTTCCAATCTGTCCCTAGGGGACTTATTCAGGATAAAGCACAAAATGCACCTCCTCTGCTTCCCTCCATCTCTTTCAAAAACAGTGTCAGTGACTGTAACTCTGGTGGGGGCAGGGTGGTATCTAAATGGAAATTAGATGAGTTGGGGGATTGCCAGTGTTTTTTATCTGTTACTTGTCTTTGTTGAGGCTTTGAGTATATCAAACACCACAAGCCTGCAAGAGAGTTCTCTAATCATTTACAGTTAAAACTTGTCATGGAAATAAAAATTTCCTCTCACATGGCAGTGGAGGGGGGCGGTGGGTGTTCAGATTCCAGGTCCTGGGTCTCCGCTGCTGCCTTACTTGGGAATGAGTGAAGTCCTTGCTGGGGGACTCCTGTGCCTGGCAGTCACACACACTCCTGCCAAGACCCTGCCTGCTTTAGCCCTGGCCTGGCAGCAGCCAAATTTTTGTTTGGGGATTTGTTATTATTTTAAGCTACTGAACTTACATAATGTAAGATGGGGATTTTTTTTCCATCTTATTCCCAGCATCAGAACAGTACTCAGTTATAATTAATATACTTGTTATTGAGTCAACGAATGGATGAGTGTATAAATGATTTCATATTTTTCCATGGTGAAACACTAAATGATTTTGATCAGTATCTCTTTCCTCCTACCCCTGCAGGCACTTGCTCTGTGAACTCCCTCTTCTGATGCGTCTCCAGTCTCTCTCCTCTCCACTGCTTACTCTCTATTGGTTTTACAGAGGTGCCGACTCCACTACATCCAGTAACGTCTCCCTGCACTTCACCTCCTTCTCCAGGTGCCTGCACAGCTTGTTCCCTTTCCTGGCAAAAGTGCTTGCTCTCTGCTGCTACTTCCTTTACTCTCATGGAATGCCCAGCCCACCCAGCTTTTGGCTCTCACCACAGAGACAATTTCCAACTGGCCAAAAGTCTACTTGTATATGAAACTGCCTCCTGGGCATGTCCATGTCCATGTGCTATGGGCTTCTCAAACAGATCCCCTAATCTCCTTTCCAGATCAGTCCCTCCTTCTTCTGTGTTCTAGATCTCAGTGACCAGCATCACCAATATCCTGGTGCCTAAGTTAGAATCTGAGCTAGCATCCTTAACTCCTTCTTTTCTATCTTCCTCCCAATATCCACCAGTTACCAAGTGTCAGCATTCTCCCCACATTTCTATTTTAAAATCTTTTCACTGATCTTTATTTACCCTGCCACTATCTGGCATCAGACAACCACTGTCTTCTTCTCTAAGTTATCGCAACAGGCTCTTAACTCTTCTTGCAGTCTTACCTCCCACCAGCGAGATGATCTTTCTAAAACCAAAAGACATCCTTTGTCATACTAGATATTTTTATCTGTTTCCCATCCTCCACTCTAATATACATTCCTTGGAAACGCGAGCTTTACTGTGTCCACTACTATTGTTAGCAGCTCCCAAGAACGATGCCAGGCAGGCACATGGTAGACCCTCAATCAATATTTATAGGGAAAAATAGTAAGCAGATGTCACATTCTGCTTGAAACCTTTCATTAGGCCCCTTTTGCCGTCAGAAGAATCTTAAGTATATCATTGCTAATGCTGTACACATACCATGTGTACCAAGTATTGCTTTGAGTATTTTTCATCTCCTGTTTTATTTCGTCTTTATGCCAGATCTGCAAGGTAGCCTGGCTTGGGCCTAAATTTGCAGACCAAGGCAGGAGTCCCGATAGACATCCATATGCCATATGTCTAAATATTTTAAAATCATAAATCAAGCTATCAAACTGTTAAACATGTCCTATTCTCTTATCTTGACAAATAGACTGGAAAGCCAGGCTCAAATTTAGTATTTTCAGATTTATAGGTTGTTCCATGCCACTGGAATGTGACAACCTGGAGAGCTTGCCTCTCGCCCACAGTTCCCCTCCTCTTTTTTCCCCACTCTGTTCTGTCATCACGTGCTAGAGGGGCCTCATTTTAACATGGGACACTCCAGCCTCCCCACCCTAGTGTCATCCACAGCCTTGTCACACAGCCACTCCTTGGCTATATTTCAGACCTAGGATGGTACCTGGAAGGCACAGTCAGTTGTCAGAAGGGCAAAGCCAGAGAAGAGGTCCATGTAGCTCACGGAAGTGTGTTCATGGCCACCAGGCAGGGAGTTCTGGGCTCCTGGTAATGAACGTGGTCTAGAAAGGGGATATGAGGTCTAGGGGGCCTTGTACCCTTAAATTCATTTAATAGATGAGAAAACAGAGTCACCAAGAGGTTAAATAACTTAACCCAGGATCAGCTTGGAAGCGGCATAACTGAGAGTCAAACCCACTACCCCATACTTAACCACCACACCACACTGCCTCCCTTGGTTAAGTTTAATTTTCTGAACATGGATTAGCTGCTGGAGGTTAAGCTGATGGAACAAGGAGATCAAAGCTATAGAGGTATAAAAAAATAATAATTCACAGAGAACGGGCAGTCCAGATGGAAGACAGACCTACTCCACAGGGTAATCTAAAGACCCAGGCGTCGTCTTAGTGTGCCACCATCCCTTAGGGTGACAGTATTCAAAGTGTGGTCCCCGACCAGCGGCATCGGCATCACTCGGAAACTTGTTGGAGATGCTTCAGACCCACTGAGTCATAATTTCTGGTGATGGGACCCAGCCACCTACATTATCACGAGCCCCCCAGGTGACTCTGACGTGTGCTGCAGTTCACGAGCCACGGCCCTAGGATGCTATCCTTGTCTGCGTGGCTGATATATTTTTTTTTACCACTCCATGGCCACATTCCGGTTGGCAGGAATGGGATTAAAAAGAAAGAGGGACAACCATCTTCCTTTTCAAGGATGTGATATAAAAACTTCACACATCACTTCAGCACACACTCCCGTGACCAAAACTTTGGTCACATGGCTGCTCCTTGCTGCAAGAGAAGTAGGTCCACTCTAGCTGAGCACTCGTGTGCCCTGCTCAAACTCAGGATGGGTAGGAGAAAGGAGAGAATGGACACTGGGCAGTGGAGGGGGCAGTCGTCAGGTTTATGCAGGTTGAAACCTGCAAGTTTAAAACGAGGCATTATTATTAGGGCCTATTAACACAGTGCCTTGAACACACCAGCTTCTCAATACCCTTTGAAAAGATTTGTATCTGAAAAAAAAAAAAAAGATTGGCTGGCTCTGAAATACAAAAAGAAAACTTTGAGATAGAATTAACTTGCTATTATGTGGAATCTGAAAAAAGGAAAAAGTAAACACTGATGAACTCATCTACAAAACAGAAACAGACTCACAGACATAGTAAACAAACTTTTGGTCACTGGGGGGAAAGAGGGCGGGAAGGGATAAATTGGGAGTTGGAGATTTGCAGATACTAACTACTATGTGTGAAATAGATGAACAACAAATTTCTTCTGTATAGCACAGGGAACTCTACTCAATACCTTGTAGTAACCTAAAATGAAAAAGAATATGAAAACGAATATAAAGTATGTATATGTATGATTGAAACATTATGCAGTACACCAGAAACTGACACATTATAACTGACTATACTTCAATTGAAAAAACAATAGTCAACTGCAATTCAACTCGTTGTTTATAAATTAGTTTAAGTTGGAATCAGGATCCATTTCCATATTTGGTATGATTTGTAATGGGGCCTGCAAAAGTGTTGAGGTCTGCAGGAGTCTTCAGACAGTCCCGCCTAAGTCACTGTGCGACCTCTCACATCCTCACCGTTCCACCCTGTCTCTCCCTCCTACACCTCTGCTCCAGCCGTGCTGCTGGCTTGCCATCCCTGAGTGTGGAGTGTGCCCCAGCCTCCCCTCTCCTTCCCATCCAGGCGTCTCCATTTGTTCAGTGCATGTTATTCCCTTGCCTGTCTCTCCACAATCTGCCCTCACTTTTGTCCAGCGAAGACCTACTCAGCTTCCAGGCCTGAGCTCAGACCTCACCTTGTGCAAAGAGTCTTTCTTGATCTCCACGATGGACTGTCCACCCTACGTGCCCCGCCGCACACCCGAGCATATCTCTACCCCAGCCAGACTTCTCAGCTGTGGTTATTCCCTCTCCAAATGGGACGCTACTCAAGAACCAGACCCTGTTTCCGCTCAAAGGCCCTGACACGTTCTAAATACTTAAACATGTGTAGACTGAATAGGTCCCTTGGGCACCTCTGATTGATGCGATTTCAACCTCAATTTTTTTCTCAAGAGGTACAACCAGCATCAGTCATGCCTCAATGCACTGCAGTTTTTCTCAAATACTTTCAATGCTTCATGTACCACATCTTCATGCTCTATGCCCCCAGATTATTTTAAATAGAGCTTTTGTTCATAACAACACCCTCTTCCATATAAACCCACACCCACCCCAGAGGGGACCCAATGTGGACTTTCCTAGTACTCAATTTCATAATCCACCAAAGTAAGATCTCGCAACTGTCTCACATCCTTCGGGAAACCGGTGGGTAAGTGGCAGCTGTGACAAATTGCTCCCTCCTGTTGCCTTCCCTGACTCCTGTTAGCCAAGCCACAGAGCAAACTCCCTGAGCACCACACTGAGACCAAGCCCCACTGCAAATCCCAGCTGTATTTCCTCAGATCTTGGTCTCTCAGAAGGAACACCACTGGGAATCATGGTGGTATGGGTCAGTTTCGACTGTAGTAGAGGTTTTTCAAAGGAACAACAGCTTATGTTTTACAGCCAAATCTGGGAGCAATTCAACTATATGTGAGCGTTTTACCAAAAGCTCAATGGTATAGTTTGTAGAAATTATGAATTTAGAGACCCATGAAGCTGGAAATGTTTTCCATCCTGAAGCACTTTACCTGGGGTACATGCGATCTTGTAATGATGGTTCTCAACTCTTCTGCCCTCAGAGAGAGTCATTTTATTCTCAGTGACTGCAGCTCACTATGGGAATACAGCCGGGGGAGTGTACTGTGGGGCGTAGCTCCCACCTAGGGGCTGCCTGGCCCCCCAGGGTACCTTTGGCAATGTCTGCAGACATTTTTGGTTGTCACAACTCAGGTAGGGGAGTGTTATTGGCATCTAATGAGTAGAGGTCAAGGAAGCCGTTAAATATCTCACAAGGCACAGGGCAGACCCCTACAACAAAGAATTATCCAGCCAGAGAGGATCAGAGTTCAAGGTCAAATCCAGAGATTGTTTGTTATTCGCATGTGACTTCCAGCAAGTCATTTCACCTTTACAAACCTTAGTTTTCTCATTTGGAAATTGAAGATAATGTCACCTACCTCTGAGGGAGTCTTAAAGTGATTAAATTTAAGCAAACAGCTGGAGTGGCCATGAAGTGGCCAGGGTGTAAGTGTGCCACACCTATTTGTGACAAAGGTGACTCCCTGCATGAGGCGGGGGGTGGGGGATGGCCCTTGACAGAACAAGGAACAATCTGTGTGGGAGAAGGTGTGAAACATAGTTTAGATGAACCATTCTCCAACTCTGAGAGTCACTGCTACAGGAAGTCCCTGTAAGCATTTTAAAGGGACTGTGACCCTTCCTAAATTTGTGTGAAAAAATGTACGTGTATATTTGTGTATTCTTCTAGAGCAAAGATGAAAGAATTTTATTAGCTTCTCAAAGGAGATTGTAATCCCCCAAAGATTAAAAACCATTGATGTCATCCAGTCTCCTCTCTTTACAAAAAAGAAAATTGAAATCGAAAGACAGTGAATGACTTACCCAAAGTCATACACGTAGTGACAGACCTGTGCTTCAGACCAGGTTGGCCTGGGACACTAATACAGGTGGCCCCAACCGAGGCGGGCTAAGGGATAAATTGGGTTTACCTTGTGACAAAATGACATAGTAAACACAGACACAGTTCCTCATTCTAGTCCTGTCAACTTACAAATCTCTACATTTGTCTTTTCAGTTAAGTGAACTGTGATCTTCAAATCTTCGGTACCAACCCACCTGGGTCTGGGTCAGAGCTCCTGCTGGGGCCTGGAAATCTGCATTTGAACAAGCTCCCCAGGGCAGTCCTCCCTACACTCGGATTTGAGAATCACTACAGTGAAGGATGTATAGACTGAGCTTGTTAGTTTTTGAGTGTTGATTTATGAAGTTGCCAAGGCATTTCTTTTCTGAACTACATTTTCAGCTTTTCCAGGAAAACCAATTTGAACTAAAATTGCTTTGGCTTGGTCTCTGTCCAAAAATGACTTTTTTTCCAGTAAGGGTTGAATATAGTTTATTTTTTTAAATCTGCTTAAAAAATATTTCTGTCTGATAGAGATGGGAACTGGATGGAGAAAGTTTCATGTCGTCCAGTGTTTAGGAATTATTTTAAGTAATTTAAATGATGAGATCAAATTACTTTAAAAGGGTGCTGTCCATGTGCAGGATGTATTTGTGTGTGTGTGTGTGTGTGTGTGTGTGTTTTCACATGTCACTGATAAGAAAAAAGATCATATACTTTTGGGTGTATGATCACAATTATTGTCATCAGTAGTTAGAGTTAAGCAGGATGGACAGGATCATGAACAAAATAACAAGAAAAATCCAAGAAAGTTTCCTGTGATTTTCAAGTCTAAATTAGATTGATTAGGAAATTAACAAGACAACCAGGATCTACTACACTGCTTCTACCTCATCTAGGCGATCAGCAGTGGTTAGAAAACTAATATTTTCTACTTTCCTCATCTCAGGAAAACCTGACACGGAGACCCCTTTTCTCAGCATATTCTTTTATTTTCTAATCCTTGAAAACTTTCTCTGGACACTGGGCCAGCCCTGTGAGCCTTGGTGAAAGCAACTGCCAGCTATGTGTTAGAAGCCTCCGTTGTGGGATTTAAGAGTTGAAGCCACTGTCCCATTCTGACTGCTTCTTATACAGCCCCACATCGATGTCCCACAAACACTGGAGATAACACTAACCCTTCCTGTGCTTGCTGCCAACTGGGGTGTGGAGTCATCGCTGATTCTCTGCACGCCAAGTACCCTGTGCACCGCCTCGTATCTTCCCAGCCACCTCCACGCCCCCCCCACACACACAGTGGGAAATCTAAGTGTACACACAGACCCAGCCCTGCCAAGAGGCTGCTCCAAACGTCCAGCTTGTCTTCAGGCGGGGCCAGCAGTGTTCCGTACTGTTCCTCTGGCCGGTACTCCTGCACCATGCTGTTCTCCAGGGCTGCCTGTAGCATTTTCATCCTGCTATGCAAGTGGAGCGGACGCTTGTTTTGATGGCCCAGCAAACACCTCCCTCCACACACCTTTTTGGGACTAGAACTCCTGTTAAGGAAACAGCTCTCCTTCACTTGATTTAAAAGAGACCCCAATCCCAACCCAGTGATACGATTTCTAAGTCCAGGGGTGAACGTGAGTCCCTTCCCAGGGGTGTGGACTGGAGTCTGAGAGTTAGCCAGTGCCCCTCCAGGTTACTGAAGCTTAAGCTGCAACAAGCAGCAGCTGTCAGTAGCCCTGTCGTCCGCCGTGCAGAGAAAGAGAGAGGGCGTTCCTGCTGGTTTCCAGATCCTGGTTCCAGCTCTGCCGTAGGTCCAGCCACTTCCAAGCTCCTTGAGTCCTAAGCTGGTTTATGGCAGATATTTCTCAAAACCCTCACCCCCACACACAAAACAAACAAACAAAAAAACCCACACAAAAAAGACACAGACAAACAAAAACCAACCAATACGTGATTAGATAACTTCCCCAACTGGGTTGTGAACTCCTTGAAGACACAGATGAAGGCGTGGAGAAGATCCCTTCTCATCCCTGCCCCTCTTCTTTTTATTCCCTTATTCTCTTGGGTTCCCAGCACAATCCTTTGAGGAAGATATTAACTGGTAGTTAACAAATAGTTAACTATAAATAAATATAAATAGTCTCTTAATTCTCAATCTAAATCTTGATTTTGAAAGCCACCCTGAACAATTAAAAATCTTCTTTTAAAAGAACATTTTTTTTTTTTGATGTGGGGGAGGTAATTAGTGTTACTTATTTATTTATTTAATGGAGGTGCTGGGGATTGAACCCGGGACCTCATGCGTGCTAAGCACATTCTCTACCACTGAGCTATACCCTCCCCCCTTAAAAAGACAGTGTTAAATGGTTGGAAACCTTGTTTTCCACCCGTCAATTTCTTAACCCTACTGTGCACCAGTAATTAATGAAGAAGTTCTTAAAAACCTGTTAAAACCCTAAAAGAGCAATTTGAGGCCCCATGCCCCCACGTTCTGGTATAATTACTCTGAGGTAGGACTTTGGTGTCACTATTTTTAAAACAAACACCACCCCCCACCCCAGGTGACCCTCTTGCAGCCAGAATTAAGAATCATATTTCAGTATGAATCTCACGTTATAACTGTTTTAATGTTAAATTTATATACATCCTTTAAACCAGCCAGTTGAGGAAATTGCTGGGAAAGTTACGTTTTGATAAAGTTAAAGTGTCTTCAGGCCCCTGTTCTTGCAGTTTCTATATGACCCCTCCAACACAACCCCTGTCCCATTCCCTTAGTCAGTTTTGTCTGTTTGTGGGAAAGCGTTAAGCACGCAGTTCATTCATCCTGCAAACCATCTCTTCTCCTCTTGGGCCCATCTTAAAGTTTAGAAAGGATGGCCCCTGCTGGGGCAGAAAGCTGGTGGGAGCCAGAGCACCAGATGGCTCCACTGGCCTCAAGATGGTTGTTTCTTCATGCCGTGTGATAATGCAGGCAAAGATTTTGCGATGTGTCTACAAGCATGGGGATGCCAGAGATCGCAGCAACACCAGAAGCTAAGAGAAAGGCATGGAACAGACTCTCTCCTAAGCCTTTAGAGACAGCATGGTCCATCAGCACCTCAGTTTAGGGCATCTAGATTTCAGAACTGCAAAGAGAATATATTTCTATTGTTTTAAGCCACCCAGGTGAAAAAAAAAGATTGTTGTTCCTTGCCAGGTGAACAGATTCAGGTTTTTTATTAGGGGATAAATACCATTTACTCCTACACCTCTTCCTGTCTTCAAAAGCATCTCAGCAAATGCTTGCTACTCTGGGAAGCCTCCTGTGCCCACTCGCTCTCCTCCAGTTTTGTGCACGCTGCCTCCTCGGGACTGTCAGCATTTCCCAGGGAAAATGTGTCAGCGGACTGGAAGGGCATGGTGGAGGTGTCTGTGTTCCTCACAGGACTGTGAACTTGAGCACAGAGGTTTTTAGTTCACATCTGTAGGTCTTTAGCAGCTTCTCAATAAGCTTTGTTGAATGAATGAATGAAAGAAAGAAATATGAATCCACAGTCAATTTGCCAATCTCTGTGCATCAATATGAGTTATTTTCTTTGACTCCTTTCTCACTGTCTCCATTCTTTCCAGACCAGCAAAGACACCAGCAACAGCAGCCCATGGAACTTTCCCAAAACTTTTCTGATAAAGGCTCTTCACAGTTCTGCTCTCAGCAGGAAGCTGCCCTGAACCAGGTTTCACTCTGACTTCTAGATCAAATGATGAAAAGTCTACCCAAGAAAATGAAATCTACGGAGCACTTAACTTCTGAAGCACTTGGAGACAATATGGGAAAAAAAGAAAAGTGAAGTGAAATAAAAGGGTTCAACCCATACGTCTTCTGAGGCAGGTACCTGGGTGAGCAACAAAAGGCATATGATCTTAATTAAGGATGCCACAGCTCAGTGAGGGGGAAAAAATTATAGTTCACCGGAACCCAAGTAGGAAAAAGCTTTCTGAAGAAGGTGGAAAGTAAGCCGGTCACTAAAAGGACTGACGCTGCGTGGCACGTAAAAATAGGCAAGAAGAAGCCTTAATGCAGAACTCAGAAGGGACAGGATCTATTTTTATCCAGCACGTCGTTTGGAACACTGAGCCTATTTGTGCAGGAACAAGAAAACACATAACATTTCGGATGTTCAGATAGAGTCATTATTTAAGTACAGAACATGCTTTAGAAAAACTTCTGGAAGTCTAATCTCTTATCACAATTTCCTCAGGTTAGCAGATTTGAGGGAAAGGAGAGTTTGAATCTTTTACCTTATATAGTTCAGATTTTTTACAAGAATTATATTACTCTTTTAAATAAAAATAACATAGTGACTTAAAGCCCCAATGTATGCTTTCAATGAAATATTCGATTAAATGGGATTCTAATTATGATGTAAGTCAGGTATATTAATGCACAGTGTTGGAGCCCATTAAAACCAAGAGAACAGTACAATTTGGAAAAGAATTGCCCAGGGTTTATTATTAAGACAATGTTAAAATGTATATTAAATTCTTTAAATGGCCTGTTTATTGGATGTTGCTCATTGTTGTGTGAGTGCTAAAAAAAGAATGCCTTCATTCACTCAAGCATGTCAGAAAGGGGGAGGGAAGGATAGATTAGGAGTTTGTAATTTGCAGATACTACTATATATAAAGTTAGATAAACAACGAGTTCCTGCTGTAGAGCACAGGGAACTATATTCAATAACTTGCAATAGCCTATAATGAAAAAGAATATATATGTGTGTAACTGAATCACTGTGCTGTACACCAGAAATTAACACATTGTCAATCAACTATACTTCAATAAAAGTGCATGGGCAGGTGGCTATGGAAACTTCAAACCCGAACTCTCTTCTTTTGGGCCAGCTAATCTTTTTCAACACTGCATTAAACATTTGTTTTTTTAATTTCAAGAGTTTTTTTCCATCATGTCTCAATGTCTGAATTCTTGGCCTTTTTTGATTTTTCATGCCAGCTGATACTCAGCAAGAGATGATTAATTTATGTATACATCTCGGAGACTCCCTGCCTTGAAACATGCTCTACTTTCAAAGCAATAAAACCTGGCACGTCTGGTATTTTATTTTGATGCGCTCGTTCACAGCATTCAGGCCATATTTAAAAGAGACTGGCAATGTGTAATACGGTAAAAAGGTCAGGTGATGGGTTTTGGTGTTAATTAAGGCTGTGTTTAAATTTGGGCAGTTCTTGCTAGTTGTCATGACCTTGGACAAATCACTTCACTTCTGCATGTCTATTTCTTCTGCCTAAAATCTCTCAGGTTTTAACTATACTGTAAAACTTACTATAAAACCTTCATAGTAAGATAGCTTATAGATTGACTTATAGATTTATGGCACTTCGTACATCATCTGGCTTATAGTAATCACTCCAAAAAATGTATTCTTAACATCCCCCAAAGGCTTAACTGCTTTTGCAGGTCTGCACATGCCAGGCTGCAAATCTAACTGGGATCTTCTGAACTGACAAAATGTCTTGCTCGTAGGTCTTTGCTTTAGAATATTCTGCCTGGGGACTTTGATTCCCACCTGTGCAGGGTGGCTCTGCCCTGGGACCGGCTGAATGGGAGCCCCATGGGCATCTGTAACTTTCTCTGCACAAGCAGCCCTGTTGTTTCATTAAGAGTGGTTTAAAATTATCTTTATTTTTTATGTCTTAATTTTTTTTTAATCCATGTCTTTTTGTTTGATGTATTCTTAACTTATTTTCGACTATTCTACCTCATTCTTTTAAATCTTCAATTCCTTAGTGGTATTATTTCACTGCCTTTTTTATCCTTTAATTTGCCTCTCATTTTAAGCAGTTTATCCACTTATATAAATATTTTATCATTTTAATTCATATTTTGATTTTTTATTGAATTATATTTTATACTTATTTTTCCAATATTTTTTATTTTAATATTTTTGAAATTGCAATATTTTAAAAACTGTTAAATCTATATTTTTATTTCTCTTACCTATTAAATAATGGGTAAATATTCAGGGAAAAAAATTTAGACTAGTTCATTTCTGAAAGCAGATTCAGGGAATTTTTCCTACTCCAGTTAGCCATGAGAAGGATTAGCATATTGGAGACATTGGGTGGTGGCACGTCTACCATGACCAGGAAGGGATTGTCCAAATTTATCCATTTAAAAACAAAACAGAAGCCAGAACTCCGGTCCATCTGGAGCAGTGGAGACTCAAAAGGAGAGAGCGCCTGTCTCCTGGATCACAACTCCCCTCCACAAAGAAGTCTTCTGGAAACAGAGACTGGGTCAACTTCATAAGGTAAAACCGCACAGTACTTTAAACGGGCTTCAGTTACTACACAATTAGTTGGTTGAGATACAGGGGTACAAAAAAAAGGGTTCACATGGCCAGCCTGAGCCTGGTTTCCTTACATAAGCCCGCTTTCGCGCTTAGCCTTGGCTTGCGCCTGGGAACTTGACTGGTAAACAGATGCCTGTGCTACAGTCAGACTTGCCCTGATGGTAAGGGTGGTTCACTGTCCCCGGACCACGCAGACAGTAAGGTTTACACAGAACGCCTGCTTCCCTTCTGCAAGTCTGGAATCTTGGTTCGTGCTGGGTGCAGGGTGCTTATGCGACCAGCCCCCAGTAAAAAACCTTGGGTGCCCAGCTAGTGTCTAATGAGCTTGACTGGTAGACAACACTTCACATGTGTTGTCACCAGCGGTTGCTGAAGAGCTACGCACATCCTGCGTGGCTCCTGGGAGAGGGCTCTTGGACGCTTGCAGCTGGTTTCCTCCGGACCTCACTCTGTGCAACTCTCCCCTTTGCTGATTTTGATTTTCCTCCAATAGTAGTAAGTCTTAGCTGTGAATTCAACCACATGCTGACTCTTGTGAGTCACTGTAGCAAATCAGTAAACCTGGCGGTGATCCTGGGGACCCCAGCAAATGGGGTTTCTCCTGTCTCCAGACTGGCTGATAAGTAATTAGTTCCTGGCTTAGTAACAGACTTTCATCTCTCCTCCAGACCGGATGGTGGAACCTTCCTATTTTGGTTTACCTTAACAGTTAATGGTCCTAACCACCTGCCTCTTAAACAGGAAAATCAAGGATAATTTTTCCCCATCAATCTGACTGTCAAAGAGATCCAAGTATTCTCAAGTCTCAGTTTGTCAGCTTGTGGATGGTCAAGGTCCGTCTCAGCAGTCCCGCTTCTTGTCATGACAGCACAGCCATCTCGGGGCCAGCGCCCCTCACTCAGGCTCTGGTGTGGTATCTGAGAAAGAGCCTGGTGCTCTGTGCTGACGGGACAGAACCTCTGAGCCCAGGCATTCTGCCACCCACGTCTCTGCCCTGTTTTACGGTTTCTGCAGTGTCGCCCTTTGACGAGGCCCCTGGGCGCTTATTCCTTGGTCACCGAAGGCCTGTGATGTAAGTGGTAATGTTAGCCATGGGCCAGGCTTCAAGCAGCAGGGTGAGTCTGGAATCAGCTGCTATACTTGTGAAAGAAATTGGTCTGAAAAGTGGCCAAGGGAGAAAGAGGAAGTGAATTTTATGTTTCCTCAAATCAGGAGGAACCAGGCCTTTCCCACCCTGCTGGTCACTGTCAGCAGACACCGTGTAACGTCACAGCCCAAGTTACATGAGAAGCTAATTGGTTGCATCTTTCTGAACAGAAAAAAACTGCCTGGAACTTGCCTCTTGGAGTAGGAGGCCTGTCTCAGAATGTGCTGTATGGTGTTAAACGTCTCTCTGCCTGCAAGAAATCTAGATTTTTTTTTTAAATGGTTCCATTTCCTCCAGAGTTTTACTTTTTTTTTTCCAACAAAGATAAAATGGACTGGCTTCTTTAATCTCATGTTTCCGGGACCCCTATATCTTCCAATACAATACTTCTCAGTACAAAAAGCACATGTTATCCTTTGCAGCCTAGTCTCCATCAGCTCTCAGTAAAGGCCAGGTATATACTAGATTGATAGAGAGAAAGAGAGTAATAGACAGATACTCATATAGACTATTATTACACTATTCTGATCTCTGGTTTCAAACTGTCTTTTCAACTTTCTATTCCATGTACCTGACACAATCATTGCAGGGGATCTAGATGTCAAGATTGACAATCTCACTTGGAGAGAAGCTCTTTCTTTTTGAGAGCTCTTCTTTAAAAAAAAAATGTTTAAACTGCTTTACTGAGACATGAGTAATATACAGAACGCTGTGCATATTTAACGTATACAACCTGGTGAGTTTGGAGCTAAGTGTGCCTCCATGAAGACATCACCAGTCTGTGCCAGGAACATGTCCATCACCTCCAGAAGTTCCCTCCCATCCTCCTTATTATTATTATTGTTATTGTTTTGTGATAAGAAGACTTAAGATCTCTGTTAGCAAATTAGTCAAAGGGCACAAAGTTTCAGTTACACAGATGAGTAAGTTCTAGGGACCTACTGCACAGCATAGAGCTTACAGGTAAGCATCATGTATTATTCTTAACATTTTGAGGAAAGTAAACTCTAATCAGGCGTCCTGGAGCTGACCAAATGTGTGCACTTAGTGTAAATGTGCCCAAACTTAGATGAGAAAATCCACATCCTACGACATTTGAGAGGCTGTTCATCTCAGCTTTAAGTCCCAGCATCAGTTGCCTCAAAACTTGGCGTCCGAAGCCCCTTCTCACTCCTCTGCGATACGTCTGCTCCAATCTTTGAAGCCACCTAAAATCCTTCTGGGAGACAGCCATTACATAAACAAACAAAAAGCACTTGATAGATTGTTATCGCTGATCCTGAAGTGTAACGTCAATATAAACACTTGCAGCTGGAGTCATTGCCACAGTTGATTCGACTCATTTCTCACGTAACAGCCCAGCTTCTCAAAAAAACTCTGATCAACTTGACTCACAGCCAAAGAGAAAGAGCAAGTGGCGAGTCGCCTCCATTTTGGTGGCACACGGGTGAAAACAAGACATGGCGCGGGAAGAGGTCAATGAAGTTATGTTCGTCCGTTTAAAACCAGTTTCAAATAACTGAATTCTGCGTTAAAAGCCGTCTTTTCAGTATCAGTTTTTATTTGAACTCATCGAAAAAAGTTTTAAGTTTTCTAGAAAAGCTATTTTTCCCCTCCTTGAGATGATTATCATAATTCAATCCATAAAGAAGGAACTGGGTGGGAATATATTAACATTTCAATCCAGCTCAAAATAACTTAATGCAATGATTTTCTATGTACCTTTCTCTGCCATGGGTGCCACCATCTATGCAACCTACGTGTAAATAAAAGTTTTCTCTTATGTTGTAAATTATATCTCGCTGTAATTGGAAACCTCCCTGGTTACTCTTCTGAGCAGACATGCAGTGACCAAATTCTGGCTTGGTTGAGTGTTGCCAAGAGGACTGCAAGGCTTTCTCAGGCATCGTTAACTCTGCCTTTCGAGAGTACCTTGGGAAAGAGCTCAGTCAACACCACAGAGTACTGTTCAGCTTACACACTGACAGTGGGTTTAAGTAGAAACTTTCAACATAGTGATGGTTTAATACAGGTCACCAAGGAAAGCATACAAGTGAGAACAATTATGAAAATACATTTGTGGGGCTTATCGTTGGCAAACTCATGTTCTGCTGTTTTTTGAATCCCAGCTGAATATGTATATAGTGTAGCCTCCCCAGATGTGTGTTGAGATTTATAAGTCATTTGATGTCTAAGCGTAACAAAACCATGAGAACTCAATGACCAGTAGGTGAGATGCTTGTTAGAACTAGTTAACTGATTTTTTTCCTATTTCTTTTTTCATAAGAACTCAATCTGTAGAAAAAGATTTTCTGCCCTTGTAGGTAGGTTCATGAATTGGTAAGGAATCTCCTTCTTTAAGATATGGTCCCAACAACAACATTGGTACCCCAACTGTCTCCCGCAGTGTTGTGAGAACAGCTAACTGGCAGATTCCCAACTCAAGAAACGAAACTGTCTTCCCACCCACAAACTTTCCTATGTGTTCTGAAAATTTTTAAAAGACAAAAGAGAAGGAAAACCTCAGAAACATCACAACCCAAAGAGATCCAGCTTAATACATAAAATATCTCCAAGAAATAACGCGACTTTTTCCTCCCAAGCCAGCTATTCAGGGTGCATAGATAAAACAGGGGCGAGGTTTGTGCCATCTGATTTATTTCTATAATTTCTCCTTTAGGGAAGACAGCCATTCTTTCACAAAAGCAACCGATGACATATATCATACAACAGTCATAAACGATCATGCAGGACCCAAACACTGATCATAAACCATGTTTTATTAACAAGGAAAATTATATAGAGAGAAAGACAGCAAGAGCCTGACTTATCTGACTTTTGTGAAATTCAAAGTGTAAGATTTCTTTGTGCTCACTGTCACGTGCTTCAGGAAATGGCCATGATCTGGAAAGTCAATTAAAGATAAACTAAAAATCTGGAATGGAGAATCTGAGAAACTTGAAAGGCACCAAGCAGAGTGAATCATATATGAAGTTATAAAGGTACTTCAGTACATTGGTAACTCTAAATCCAAATTACAAAAGCCAGGGAAAACATAAATTGCATAAAACTTCTATTATTTATTAGCAGTGTATTCTTCTACACTTTAAAATAGGACAAAATATCTTTTTGAAGGTAAACTATTCATAACAAAATACATGTCAAACAATTTTTATTATTGGAGTAGAATCACTTTGCTATATACTTTCTATATTATATACATATACTTCTTGGTTTGTCTATGTATGCACATGTGTATAAATAATTTTAAGACATACCCATGTAGATACATATGACCAATATACACACATTCTTATGGAAAATTTACAGTAGTCGGTTTTACAATCATTTAATAGCTGCACACAGATTAGTGTTCACAGAACTAAAACTGTCAATATGGTTTCCTTTCCCCCACTTCTCAAATGTCATCTGAATTATTTTTCACTGATAATTTTTTTAAAATACTATCACCTTCCTATATAATTAACCAATCATGTTGTATAATAACTCAAATAAAATATTTTACTATTTCAGCCTTAGAAAAGGTATACAATTTAATTCCACTTACTTTAATTTTCAGTTCCTAAAACATACAATTAATTTGTTCATCCGTTTAGTGCAATTATTTGGTACTGCAGTTTTTGCAGGTTAAGTTGACGAACCTGAGTCAAACGTTCATTCAAATACCTTTTTTAAAATGTAAAACATAAAGAAGATGTTTTGCTGAAGCATGTGTAATAGTCTCAAGGTACCCCCTTCTAATAAATACATTATAAATAACTCAATGAGAGAAAAGCACTTCATATGAATCCATTTAACTGTCTCTGAGGAGTCCATTCTTAAGCAGCATGGAAGACGACCAGGATCTAAGACTCCCAAATCCCCATGGACAAGAAGCTTCCAGGCTTCTAGAGCCTAAGTATAAGGTTACACATACTTGCAAGGGCTGTGAAGTACCAGGAGTCGCCTCATTTTCGTTTTAGGTTTCAGATACATATTAGCGTGTGTGTCAGGAGGTTGCACTCCACTTTAAACGTATCTCCTTTAATACATGGAACTCCTTAGCAGCATCTTGTTCAGTTTTTTTTTTTTTTCTCTTCATTGATTTAAAACTGGTGCCAGACCATGTGAGATTACGGGCAAAAACCTCGTACCAAGATCAGAATATTCTAGTTGGGTTAAGAACTCTTTTGCGAGGAGGAAAGAAAGAAAGGCATTGGGACTGTTGAGTTACTTCATAGAGAAAAATCATGCTTTCAAGAGAAATAGTCAGTGAATTCTGATCTTCAACTGGATGTTAAATTTTCTTAAAGCCCCCAAAGATGCAAAACTAAATGGCTCAACAACAAAAACAAAGGGAAAGGAAACGGTCTAAACAAGCCACAGCAAACAACTGCGCACTTGCTAGAGATAAACAGGGGAAACCTGCTAAGTTAGACTGACTTTTCGAAAGAATGAACCGGCGCACCGTATTCGTAGGGGGGAGGGCATAAAAATCACTTTCTAAAAACTTTACCCCTCAATCTTTCTTAACAAAGAGGAATTATTTATTCATCGTAGATAAAACCATACTAAAATTCAAAATACAAATTTTTGGTAGCAAACAGCAAGAAAATCTACATCAAAATATAGTCTAGTTTTTACATAATTTTATATATTTATAAATTTATCAAAATAGCCTTTTAAAGTTCGTAATACATACATAATGTAACACTGTACATGTAAATGTAATAACAAACGTATTACCGAAACACATTAAAAATCACCTTTCAAAATACCAAATTCAGCATGAAAACTGTCTTAAAAAGGGCTGACATCTCCATAAACATGGTTTCAGTGCATTATATAGTAGTCATTAACCAGAGTTTTCTGGGTTCAAGTCTCACGAAGGTCTTATCTTAGTGCTCCCTTTAAGGTAAGAAGGCAGAGAGACGCCTCGGCAAGCAGTTGCTCTCTCTCTACGTTTGCTCGTGCCAGATGAAGAAACTGTCTAACAGTGGAACAGCTTTCAGCAGAGCAGCAAGGCCTTAGTAATGAACGTATTCAGACTGAAGGGACTGTGCGGGGGAGAGACATAAACTGAGGTTAAATTCCATCACACACACAATTCCTAGTACATCATAAAGCTGCTTCCTTCAACACAAGGCAGTGTGGGTCTCTTATATAAAAGATAAATGAAATAAACTAAGAAAAAAAAAATAGAACAAGACGAGGGAGACAAAGCATTTGTTAAGAATGAGATATTCAATTAGTAAAGTGACTGCAGGAAAACTTTATATGTTAAATGGCTTGCTAATTTAATACTAGTGATTAAAGATTAAGTACTATTTGGAAATTGGTAGATAGTACTAAACTCACTTCTAAGCTTTTGTGCAATACTGTTGAGTTTTACTCAAAAAAATTAAATGACATTTATAACTGAACTGAAGATTATTAGAGCATACTTTAAGAATATATATATACTTTTTAATTTAATTCAGTATATATGAAATGAATGTTAATTTTTCTAATGCAGTAGAATTAGAGGTCATTTAAATACATTCCTTAAGAATGTTTTAATTTAATAGATATCTTACAAATCCTTCCTACTTAGGGGTACACAAAGCACTTCTAGCTTTGAAATCTGATTGTAAGACCCAAAAAGCTTTTGTGCAGAAGAACCCTGCAGCTATAACATAATAAACAGTGGGCAACTTTCAAGAAAAATAAACGATGCAAGTTCCTCCCACATCATATTAGATAACAACGTCTAAAAGGCGTGTGCTTGGGACATGGAATCAGAATGTACTGATAATAGACAAACCAGGAAAGGACAAGGATGAGCAGAGAAAATCTGCCACAGTTATTTCTGAGCGGCAAACAGCAGTCAGAAAGAAGGAACATAAATCTGTCTAAGCGTTTACAATTTTTCTGCACAATTCTTCTCATCAAATACCTTGGAAAAACAAAGTTTACTTGAGCTGCTACCAAATTCCCTTTTCTCCTCCTCCAATAATTATTTTTCAAATTGACCTGCGGCATTTTATTGATAGGTCATCAATTCTGAGATTGGTCTATTTTGTTGACAGTGTAGGTGGCAGTAAAAAAAGAATCTGTCCATTTTGCAAATAATTTACAAAAGGATTCAAACTGTTCAGCTTCAAAATCCCACTGAATTTTATATCCTATCAACAGCCATTTACTAAGTAGACGTCTATCAACACCATGAATCAAAAGTTATGGTCCCTGCCCTCAAAGGGCAAAAGACCATATTCTCACATGTGCATCAAATGAAAAGACAAAGGTGCCAACATTTAATGATAATAAACATAGTATAAGAGTAACATTGTGCACAAGCAAAGGATTAGGCAAGGACTGGAGGGGAAGGTGGGGGTAAGGTGGTGCATTCTCCAGGCTGCAAGCTTCTAGGAAGAAGTGAAATGTCAAGAGTGGCTGGGAAGATAGGAAAAGGCTTGGCAAGTTGACTTTCTCACTACGAGATGTAGTTTATGTCAAGGCTTGAAAACAGGAGAGACGATCAAGACTGAGGGCATGTAAATATACCTGAAGTCACAGAGAGAATCAAAGAGGTAAGACTTTGAGAATGTCCAGTGAAACTGGTCCAAAGCCTTGAAGCCCATGTACATTTAACTCTTGGGATATCAGCTGCCATCTCAGGATTAGAGCTTAAAAGTGGACTATCATTTTTCTAGATGCTTTTTGCCAGTTTCTTCTGGAATCTGGCCAGTGGGCAGGGAGGGCAGAGCCAGGAGGTCTCCCCAGCTGCAAGGATGCCACACACGCAAGCTATATATTGGCCAAAGCTTTCTTGGGACTATTTACCTTTTGTTTTTGTTCTAATTAGAACAGTTACTCATATTATCACTAACAGAAATGATAAAGCTCCTCTGATTGCTTGTAAATTTAGAGCAAAGTTGTTTTTGCAAGCACCTCTAAAGTTCCATCAGTTCTCAGTTCTCAGATGCAGCAAATGAACAGATACTAGACAAGTGACCTTTGTTAAACTAACTTTCATCAGGGAAAAGGATTTTACAAATGCATCAATGTATAGGGGGTATATATGAATGTACACATATTTATTTATTTTATGGACTCATGACACCTACTGAACTGGAAAACAGAACTAGTCGAGAATATTAGGGATTTCTATCATTCACGTGAGGTATACATTCATTAGTCTCTGGCAGAAGCCTTTCCTAATATCCCAGAAAACACAACAGGCAATTATTAGCACTTTTAATTTTTATAGTAAAATGCAAATATATTTTGTACTCCATAAACAGTATCCTTATTGTTACTGATTTTATTATTCAAAAAATAGATCAACTAAAGTACAACTATCTGGAATTCTTGATAAACTAGATACATTACTTAACAGGTCAATTATTCTGCGAAAGCTACTTATGAGTAGTTTCTCTACACCAGGCACAGTTGTAAACATTTTATATGTATTAACTCATTAAATGCTCTGAACAACTCATTTTACAGATGGGGAAATTGAGGCACAAAGCAGGAAAGTAACGCTAGCCCAAGATCATGCCACTAGGAAGGAATCTGAGCTCCAGCATCTGGCTGTAAAAGCCCAGACTCTTAGCCACCATAATATAGTGCCTCAAGACATCTGTCCTGTGATCACTACGTGTTCGCTCAAACATCCTCTGTCACCTGACACAGACAAATAATGAGCAGGGTATGATTCTGAGTGAGCAAAGAAATATTAAAATATGCAAAAGAATGTAATATTTTTTACTGTAAAGGAGATACATGCATTTTTAATGATTTTTAATAGTACCGATTCCAGAAGAGTTTTCAGGAATATTCTATAAGGAAATTTTCTTTATAAGAATGCCCATGTTTAAATATTCTGATTAAAGTTTTAATTCTGCTTGGCCAATTTTTTTTTTATCATTACCACAAGAATTGATACCTAATGTATCTGCAATATCAAGGGAAAAAAACCCTCCACAATGACAGTATGGTTATGAAGGAAGGGAGACCTAAGGTGTAAATGCTATTTTACAAGGTAGCACTTATTTATGGAACCAAGAGATTTTAGTTTCTCAAAGAGAATATTCAAGTTCATGCAGCCATTAAGTTCAACAGGATTATAGTGAGTCAAGGCCAGATCAAGTTTATCATGATTATATGGTATTTTTATGGTATGAATACCATAAACGAGTAATACAGCCTGCCAAAGAAGGATAAAATTACCTTACACTTGCAACCCCCCCCCCAATTTTTATGTCAAAATATAAGCTTCCATCAAGAATTGTTGCTCTGAAAGCAGCTGGATTTGACACAAAACAAAGTGTTAGGTAAGGAGATCAAGACAATTTGTTCTGTTCTGGAAATGCGCTACTAATCTGTTTTGGCAGATGTAGGTAGTGACTTTAAAATTTTAGCTATTCTGGAGGTGTTTCTTTTTTAAACAGCCCAGTTACCTAATCATGGTAGAAAAATGTCTAATAATTACAGATACAAAATACTGCACAAATAGTTAAAAAAACAAAATTACAAATTGACTAGCAACCACAGCACATTGCAAAGAATAATGGAAATTAAGGTCTTGGCCAGCAAATTAATAAAATAATGTCTTATCGTTCAAACAGCTTGAAGCAAAGACACTGTGCATCTGGAACGTTAGTTTCCCAGGTCAAAATCCTCACTCAAAATCGCCATGTGTTTTGCCACACTGCCTTTACCTTTCCCGCATCTCCCAATTTCCCCAAGTCTCTTAAGGAAGAAAAAAAAAGTCCCCTAGTTACCCTGACTTGAGTTCTAACTACAGAGGCAAAAAGCACCTTAAAAAGTGACTTATTTTCCACTTTGCTGTATACCTGACACTAACACAATACTGTAAACCACTGTTTCAAAAAGTGATTTGTTTTAGTGGCATCATTGATTGAAAAAGACACGTTTGAAAATATGGTATCACATATAACTCCAGTTTTAATGAGCAAATAAGGAAAAAATAAACACTGGGGAAAAATAAGTTTACCTGTAACCGCCTCTATACTCCAGGTCTCTCATGGCTTTGCGATGGAGTTGCCAGTTGTCGTATTGCTTGCAAGCTAACAGCACACAAAATGTGTGCACTGATACATAGTTCCACAAATGTGGCTTCACAACACTACTGAAAGTGTCCGAAAGCGTTTGCCTCTGCTAACACGGCAATACTTCCCCGATAACACTAGAAGCAGCAAAGCTGGGTACGGTTTTATTGGCCTCACAGTAACACAAAAAGGCTAAGGTTTGTGATAAAATCAGCTTTGAAAGAGGAACAAAACATTTTTCTATAGTGTTCTCTAAGCATTTCAGAGATCTCAAGATTTAACAAGCCAATTCGGGTTAACTAAAATGCTGTATAAACTATTCTTTCACCTTCCTACATAACTTTTAATAGATTCTTTTTTCTGGGGGAACTTAATATGTGCTCTTCAACAATCACAAAGAGCTCAATTGTTAGGTGACAGATTGTTGACACCCAACTTGACTCAGCCAACCATTACGTGAGTGTTTTCAGTTCATCTGAACACCAAAATTATATTGATGCAAGCTTGGGTAAAATGTATTTTCTCTTATTTTAGTAAAGCCACATCTCTAGAAAAAAAAAAAAAAAACCTCTCAGGTTACTGTATATTCAAGCTGAAGTGGAAACGTTGTTTGCTCTGTTAGTGCTTCCTGCGCTTGCAATGGTGACAGGCTCCTAACTAGCCCTGCGCTTAATGCTCATGAACCTAGATATGTTATTCAACTTGTAGTTCAATAAATAAAATAAATATTTATTAGGCGCTTTCTACACTTTGGAACCTGAGAAAACAAAGATGCCTCCGAGAAGCTTGGAAGCCGGCCGAGGAGAGAGAGAGAGAACCAGGTACAGTGACTATAACACGAGAGCAACCACGGTCGGGGCGTGAGCCAAGACCCATGGGAGACGAGAAGGAAAAGGCATTCCTCGTGGACAGGTCACAAATGCCTCATCAGAAAGATAACTCGTGAGCCAGGCCAGGAAATACGAAACCAAGCAGAGATGGGGAAAAGCAGAGTAAACCGCAGGTGCGAGGGCTCGGCAGGAGGCAGGGTGTGGTGCTTTTGCAGGACCCCTGTCAGGATGCCCAGAGGAGCTGCTGGAGAGGATGGAGCTGGGAGGCATGTGGTCTGATGGGGAAGGGCCCCAAGTGGCAGGTCAGCGGATCCAGAAGGGATGCTGAGCACAAAGTGGAGACACTGAACGAGTCTGAACCCAGGAATGATTTCATCAGCTGTGTCTTCGAAATCTAGAGCTGACAGCAGCACGGAGGAAAGTTTTGAGGCAAGAGATACTGAAGGCAGAGAGGACATTTAAAGGGCTAGCCCAATAGTCCACAAAGAGCTTAAAGCAGCAGTGAGAAGAATGGAGGAACAACAACAAAAAAAGAAAAACAGACATTTCAAAGGGAGAACGGCTAGGGCTTAGTGGCTGGATGTGGCAGAGGGAAAGGCAGAAGTCGTGTCGAAGACGGTGCTCAATTTCTAGCTTGGATGATCGGATGTAGAAAGATGCAGTTAGAAGCCAGGAAACAAGGGAGGAGTGGACAATTGAAAGAGCGTGCACCCTCTCCCAGGAATGCCCACAGGAAGTTGGAAGTGTAAGTCCAACGCTCAGGAGATGACTACCCAGAGACAGGAGTGGACCAAGGTCAGAGCCTTGGGAAAAATCACTAAGGGGCAGATGGAAGAAGACAAGTAGGTAACTATTTAAGGCGGGGGCGGGGGGAGGTAGGGGAGAAGAAGTGGGAAAATAAATATTCCAAACCTCAAAAGAGACAAAACTAAAGGGGGAAAGGTGATCAATATTGTCAAGCGCTGCAGAAAGACAAAGAATGAGAACTAACAGGAGCTCGTCAGCTCTGCCTTAAGGGAGTCGGTGGCAGCCTGTGCAACAGACTTTCAGATGGGGGGCCACCTCCCTTGCCCACGTTTGGCCATAAAGGAGACACTGTGACAGGTGACGGAACTGAGGGAAATAACTGGCTAAGGCCATCCTGTACCTGTTTGCAGGTGAGGAGACAGGCAAATGGAGGGTAAGAGACTGAAGGGGTAAGAGAGCAAGGACGCGGATGGGACAACTCCCAAGAAGAGTTTGGAAAGAACATACAGGTGGAGTTGCCATTGGAAAATAGTAGGGTTTCTTTTTTAAAAAGGGAATAAAGGGACAAGTCTGATGCCGATAAACTTTGAGGCAGAGAAGAGGACAGTTAAGGGAAATTATTCCTGAAAAATTCTGTTCTCAGCAGAACTCAGGGCCAGGTTAATTGGCCCTGGAAGTTGGAGGAGCTGTGTTTTTTTCTGTTTGGTTTTTTTTTTTTAATTTAATTAATTAATTAGTTTTTTGTTTTTATTTTTGGTGGGAAGAGGTAATTAGGTTTATTTATTTGTTTGTTTGTTTAATGGAGGTACTGGGGATTGAACCCAGGACCTCATGCATGCTAAGCATGTGCTCTACCACTGAGCTATACCCTCCCCCCTTGGAGGAGCTGTGAAGAATGTAAAAAAGCTTTGGATCAGCCAATGTGGGGAAGAGAAAGGGAGCCAAAGTGGGATAAGCAAACTAGTCATGAGCACTGAAGGGTCAGGGTAAATCAGAAATTCATTTGAAATGGAGTCAACTAGCAAGGTCACGGGATTTTCTCCAACAGAGCTTAGACGAGAGAGACTAGAAATAGACACGAGATGGTTGAATTGATCTAATTTTGGAGGCTAGTGATAAAGTGGCTACAGAAAAAAGGTCCATGTGGAACAGAGGATGTTGGGAAAAGGAAGCAGAAATGACATGTGGGCCACAGAAGGAGGTAAACTGAGGGAGGTGGGAAGGTGTCATGGGGAAGAGTTAAGGAGAGGGGTAAATGTTTGACAGGAGCCTTAGAGAATCCAAGATATCAGAAGCAATGTTCTAAGTAGTAAGAACATCTATGAAGTGGACTTCCAAGTGAATAAAAATAAAGATCACTGGAGTCAAGGAAGTTTAGAATACAGTGGTTGTGAGACTTTGGGCAAGTCACTGCCTCTTTGAGTCTCAATTTCCTCATTTGTAAACTGTGGGTTAAATAAATACAATAGTGTGTAAGTATTGTACCTAAAACAATGTGTGGCACATAGGAGGTACTCGATAAATCACTGGTGATAATGATGATGATGATAATGATGACAATGATTAGAAAAATGTTACAGTTGTCACGAATGCTGGCAGTAGCGTGGTTGCTAAAAAGTAAAGCCAAAGTCTTCAATATGACGGCATTAGGAGGTCGAGCCTTTGGGAGGAAATTAGGTCATGAGAGTGGAGACCTTATGAATGGGATTAGTGTTCTTATAAAAGGGACCCAGAGAGCTCTCCTGGCCATGGGAGAGAGCCATGTGAGGATAGAAAGACAAGACGGCAGTCTGCAGCCCAGAAGACAGCCCTCATCTGAACTCAATCTTAATGGACCTGATCTCTGACTTCCAGCCTCCAGAGTTGTGAGAAATAAATTTGTTGTTTATAAGCTACCAGGGTATTTTGTTAGAGTGGCTGAGCTCATTAAGATACTACTTTCTTAATATCCTTTCTTCTCATTCTAATAACTTCCAATCAGAGACTGAACCTGACAATGCCGAAGCCCACAGACGATGATCTAATTAACATCACAGAAGGCTGAGAGGTTCACAATGCTCTGACCAAGAGACCGAAGTATCTGCTTCTATGGATAAAACAGTCCTCTCCCACACATATCAGCTATGTGAGTTTAGACATTCAACATCAAACAGAGCCTGCGTCATTTACCGAAGACTTCTTCCATTAAGGGCAAATCCAGTGACTTTACAAGTCATGTACATGGGGCATCTGCTTTGCACATGCATGCACACCCGCAAGTATGTGTGTCTGTGTCTGTGTGTAACAGGGCGTTGCAATAAAAACTTGCCCTTCTGAGTTAAACGGCGTACACATACATGCGCATACACACAGTAAATTTCAATTCTCTGGAAGAGATAAATGACCTACTCAATATTGGAAAAGATGACAGTATGGAATAAATAAATCAATAATCAAATAAGTAAGCAGAGTCCAATGCTAGCTGCATAGCCCATGAAGATAACAAAAATAAGATGGTGTGGTTTGTAACCTCAAGTTTACCAACCAGCTCGGTGGGGATTCAAGGCCTACATCCATGAGACAGGTGACTCTCAACACAAAACAGAAATGATGAAGGCCAAATGGCCAGAACAGATGGGACGACTCTAGAAAAAGTCATGACTGCTATAATTGGGCGAGGTCAAGGAAGGCTTCAGAAGAGGAGGTAGGATTTAGGCCAACTTCTGAGAAGAAGGGGTCTGACAAGCAAAGGTGAACCAGGTTGGGGGCACAGCATGTGAAAAACAGATGGAGGCATGTGGAGCAGGGCATGTTCAAGGACCTAAGAAGTTCCATAGCAGCAAAAGCAGGAAGTTCATGCTCAGAAGTAGAGGGAAATGAGTTTGAATTGAGGGTTGGGGGGACACTGAAAAAGGCCCTGAATGGTAAATCACCGAGACTGAACCAACTTCATGTCAAGTTGGAGCTGAAAGTTATGCTCCAAATGACCCTCTCTGTGTATAAATCAAATATTTTTAACATACAAGGAAGAAAAGGCACAACAGGGCACAAAAGTAAATTCAATATTTCACAGCCCAGAAACAAACTAAGACACAGTGGCAGGCCACTGGCTCCAGAGCTGGAAGCCCACAGAGGTAGGCAGGTGTCCCATTCCTGGGGGCACACAGGACAAAAGCTGCTGGCTTGAAACCTGGGCTGGAGTCAGGTTCTCCCATCTGAAACGGACTGAGTGAAGCCACAACCACTGCCTTGGGCCAGGGTTTGTGCAGAGCTGCGTCCCTGCCTGAGAAGCCAGCCTGCCGAGCTCACCATGGGAAGAGAGCCTGGGTCATTAGGATCTGTTTCTAGACTGGAAGACCTGGGGGTCAAGTGGAGACAAGAAGAAAGCCAGGAGATAGGGAGGAAAAACACAGAGAGGGGAGAGAAACCCAAAACTCCCAACCAGAGGGAGCCTACAGATGAAAATTCCAAAACACACAAGGAATATGAACACCAAGGGAACTGACAAAGCCTGCAACCAGGAGACGGGCTCTCACTGAAATCACAGACACATGGCAAAGCAATCTCCAAACAACTTATCGTCTGAGATCCTCAAGGACAGATGATGAAGAATACCCATAAAAAGAACGAGGATTTATGAAGCCAAAATAGGCAGGTCTAAGTGAGAACAGACCTATCATAAAGAATGAATTATAAATGCTGGACATGCAAGATACGGCCTTTGAAATCAAAAGGTCAACAGGTTAGAGATACGCTGCAGAATGGATAGGGCTAAAAGAGAATTAGTGAACTGGAAAATAATAGGAGGAATTCAATCAGAACACAGCTACAGCAAGAGGAATTTTAAAATATAACACAGAAGGTAAGAATACTGAGGACAGACTGAAAGGCTCTAACGTAAGGACTGCAAAAGGAAAGAGTAGGGGGAAGGCAGAAAAGCAATACCCAGAAAGATAATTTCTGATTGTCTGAGATAATAACTGAAAAAGCCATCAGCCCTGTGATTGAAAGCACACACCGAGGCCAGAAAAGGATAAACTATAATGAATCGACGTCTAGATTATATGGTGAAACTGTAGAACTTGAAGGAAAAAGAGAATGGCTCATGAACACTGGGACAGGGAATTGCACCGAAGCCAATTTCAACTGTGGCATAGGAGAATTTTAAAGCAAAGCAGTGCACAATATTTCATTTGAATCTTCCTTTCAACTTTAAACCAAATGAGTATTTTTCATTCCTTTCAGTGAAGAGGACTGCATTAGAAACCATAAAACATAAGAGAATTTTATAAAATGTATAAAGTTTAAAATTTGGAGACTGCATATTTAAAGTTGCACAGGTGAACAACGTGTAAACACATGCAGATGCATGTGTATGTAAAGCAACATTACATATTGATAAAGCACTAAATATTCAATGTGAATAGGAACAGAGGTTAAGAAGTAAAACACTGGGCGGGCTCAATTTCTTGACAAAGGCTTCAGAGAGTATACAGGAGATAATATGCTTTCTCATAATATGAGAAACTGGGAAGAAGGCAGGCGGATTCCAAGAAAGGGCTTTCCAAAGGCCAGGACACGGAGAGGGAACCACACTCAGGGACAAGCAGGGTAAATGAGGCACCAAGGTACGCTAAGGCGAGCAGAGAACAGAGGGCCTGAAAGCTCAGCGAAGGAATTCAGGATCAGTGTCCCAGCACTAGGGGATCACTGGCCACTTGTGAACAGGGGAGTAAGACGATGAGATCGGGACCTGCTACCTGGCAGAGCTCTCCAGCAGGGCTCAGCAAACTACAGCCTGCGGGCCCAATCCAGCCATCATCTGTTTTTGTAAATAAAGCTTCATGGGAACATTCATTGATATATATAGAGTAGTCAGGAAACAGAGACAAAACTTGACTATCTGGTCTTTTACAGAAAGAGTTTGCGACTCTACTTAAAAGTATGAATTAAGACTGAGTTAGGAAGATTGTCAGAGAGGCTAACACAACAAAGACGAGAAAGCAGCAGAATAGAGAAGAATGGGGAGATCCCGAGAGATGGTGGATGGCATCGCTGACGTAACCTGCCACCTCGCCAGGAGAGCATCCTTGAAAGTGTTTGAAGACCAACATATAAGAGTGAATAACAAAGCTTAATACAAGCTACCACTTAATAATACTTTTAAAAGTCACAAAAAAGATTTTAATAGGATTGCTTATCTTATTTATGTTTATATACCCTACAGTCAGTACAATAGAAGCTTTTTATAAAAGGCTGTTCCCATATAGCAAAGATTAATGTAACCCTCAACAACAGAAGTGACAAAAAATTCTTTGTAGCCAACCTGACTATATATATATATGTATTTTTTTTCTAACAAAGCACATTATTTTAGAACTCCTCATGTAAAAATGTTGTAAAAGAGATGTTTACTAAGGATCAGAATTTTTCTTCAGGTAGTTAAGTTTCCATTAACAAAAATAAATATATTACTTAAAAATTCATAATAAACATGTTAGAGCTACAGGTCATAAATTATTGTTTAGTGGTTTCTATATTATTATGTGCACTGAAACACAGAATAATTTTTTAGAAGCACAGAATTTCCCCAAGGACTCCTGCTGAGCCAGGGACCGAGGACAGCAGACAGGGCCCAATCTGGTCTCCTGCCTCCAGGGTTTCTACTGAGAGCTCCCAGCCTCATGACTGCCAGGGTTATCTTCATCGAATTAGATGTGATCAAGTCACTCCTGCTGAAAAGATTCCAGTAGCTCACACTGCACCTCCCAGTTTGGTTTCAGCTTAATTTTCCAGCCCTTGTCTTTAGGTAACCACCTCTGGCTTTAGCTACACTGGAATAGTCATTGCTCTTAAGACAGTAATAGCTAAAATTATTGAGCATTATCTAAATGTGCTGTGTAAACTACTTCATATGATTTATCTCAACTAATCATCACAATCACCCTATTACAGAGATATTATTATCATTACCACATAAGCTTCAAGGCCTCACAGTCCACACAAACCCCATTCAAAATACACATTCATATGTTTGCATAAAATTCACAAAAATAGTTTGTACTCTTTATAGGTCTCATCAAATTGTGTAAGTTTCAGGGTGCACAAAACCTATTATTATTATCCTCATTTACTGGGGCTCAGAGAAGTTAAATAACTTGCCAAAGTACTCACCACAAGGAAGTGTTAGAGATAGGATTTGAACCCTGGTCTCCTTGTCTTTAGAACCTAAGAACTTAACTACAGTACTAACACTGTACCTCCATTCTTGTGGTCCCCACTTCCTGAAATGTCCATTCTTCCTCTTCCTATTTTCTTCATTAGACTCCTAACAGGCTCCTATTCATCCTCCAAAGCCCAACTAAAATGTTACCCCTTCTTCACAGCTTTTCCTAACTCTTCCTGTGAAAAAATGAGATTACCTTTTAGATATCCCTCCATTTTAAACATCTACCACAGTATATATATATGACATAATGTAATCAAAAGAATGCGCTTTTTTGGAGTCAAACTGACCCAGGTGCAAATTATGGCTCTGCTTCATATTTGCAGTATAATCTAGGGCAAATATTTAAACTCTCAAACCCTCAAATTATTTATCTTTAAAATAGAAGCAATAACTCCTATCACATTCATTCATTTAAACACCCAATCATCCATAATATATACCCATTCAAGAAGTACTCAGTGAGTGCCTAGTATATATGCCAGGCACAGAGCACACACCTATGAAAAACAGAGGCACCGTTCCTGCCCTCACAGAGCTTACAGTCCAGTGGAGGATACAGATAAGCCAGTAGACGATGAAAATGCAGAGTGGGAATCTGAGTATCGCAGTGACCAAGGCAGAGTGTGCAAGAGCTCACAGGGAAAGCATCACGACCTCACGCGGACTTGCGGGGTCAGGTGAGGACAACGGAGATGAATAGCAAGTCAGTGGTAAGTCTCTTAAAAATAACACAGAGCAAATATTCAAGACAGCTACCTCAAGTAATTTCAATTTAATAAAATACTTCCACCCCACCCACACCATAATCACACGTCCCTCATTTCTTAAGCATTTGAAAACTCCTCTGAACGTCAGGGAGGGGAAACTGATTTTTCACAGTAAGTGGGTCAACCAAAACGAAAGCTGGTGCATTGCACTGGCCAGGAGAAAGCGCAAGACCAAGAGACCAGGCCAAACAAATAAAAATCAAGCCTGCTTCTCAGAATTCTGTCGCAGCCATAAGGAGTCCTTAACATTTGTTCTTGTCTCCTGGGTTAAACCATTTCATGACAGAATGAGGAAATCATTTTCACATTTTTCTGGGGGCTGAACTGCTGCATAAAGTGAGAGAGCAATTGCGGCTTTCAAGAGAGATGCTAATTGCAGCTTTTAAAATATTAGACTCCCTCTAAACGCCCGGCACCTTCACCCTCTGGGAGTTTCTGGGTCTTTCTTAAAGGTGCTGGAAGGATATTGCCATACAGACTTCATCGCCTACCCAAGGGTTTAAAAACGTTTTTGAGTAATTTATTCCTAGTTCTTCAAGGGTCGTATGTCTCACATCTTCAGAAGCACTGGAAAGATGGGCCATCTTATTTAGACAAGAAACCAGTAACCATTAGAAAAGCTGCACTGAACTAATAAAGGAAAAAAACTCTCAGCTTCCTACTTTATTCCACATTTAATGGGAATTTCCATCTTAATTCAGACTTTCTGCCAGTGAGCCAGCAGGGGTAGGACTTGGGGCCCTGCCTCTCACAGAAGTTGTCTAGGCAAAGATGAAGGAGGGAAAATCAGCTCTAAGACACCAGCTAGTCTCACTTCCTGGGAGGGTGAGAGGGAGGAAAGTGTTGTCCTGCTGGCAATTCTATTCATAAACACTTTGTGTTACAATAAGATGACCAATTTAAGAAGGAGAAGGGGGAAGAGGAGCAGCTGCAGACACAGAGTATTACTTTAAATTTAATTATTGGAAAAACCATTCTATTCAGGACAGGAGAGGGATGGGAAAGGGGAGGAGAGGTGAAGAAAAACAACAAATTATGGAATGAAACCAAAATTAAGTTCTGTAAACATGGCAGGCCAGAGGCTTCAACAATCATCTAAAGAAAGTTCAAAAAGGAAAACTGAGATCCAGAACCAGCAGAATGTTATTCTTGTCAAGCTACCAATGTTTCTGGGATCCAGTTATAAAACAAAACCATTAGCTGTGAAATCTGCAAGATATTCATAGAATTACCTATGCATCCGTATGTATAACACTTTTTCTGAAAACAGAATGATCTATACTCTGGTCTAAAAAAGAGGCTTACCCATAATCAGTATATGAAAATGTTGACTGAATTCAGTTCTTGCTGTGAAGTCCATGACTTCTAAAACCTAGTTGTGAAAATGTAAATACACTTCATTTTCCGTCTAATCCCAGTTACCGGGATTTAAGTTTTACGGATATATGTGTACCCATAACTTAGTGGGATTAGAATCGAATTCAGGGGTGGGGTGGGGTGGGCTGGGTCTGTAATCTACACAGGAAACTAAAATAATGTTGAAGAACATCCTTGGGAATACAATCACACGGGGAAAATCATGTGTGCCGGAAAGGACTTATGTGGCTAGAATGGAAAAAAAACTTTGAAAGAGCCCTGAGGTAGCAATGGGAGTAGCAATGAGTGCAACCAAGACACACACACACATGCACACATACACACGCACGCACACACACATGCTGCATCCTCACATTAGAAAAGTGCTTTCTAAACTGCCATCTAAGGAAAGTGGGGCCCCTTAGCTGTTACCTAGATTAACAAGGTTTTACCCTAATAGGGATTTTTACTTTAAAAGGGGGCTTAGTAACCAAAATAAAGAGCTCACGTGTTTGGAGATCTTCCATCCTGTCTCTAGAAGAGTGACAGCTAATTTTAAGCATCTTGTTACCCTACCTTCTCCCCCTCTACATCCTGGGTAGCTACTTACAAGCCTGCCTTATAAGCACCTTCTGTTTGCCATTTAATTAATTCTGGGTCAGTTCCCTGCAGGAGGTGACACAGTCAAGGGCCTGGTGCTTTTCTGAGAAGACACGATCCACTCAGCACCTTCCACATGTAAATGCTCCAAATTCATCCTCTGGCATATGATGTAGAAGAAGCCAGGGTACCACTCCAACCAAAGCAGAGGCCGGCTCTCCTATGCCTCAGCCCCTGACTTTGCACTCGATCCTCAGAGAGATTTGAAAATTTAACTGAAAAGTAGCTTAAGTCAATGGTGTCCATGAGGAAGGGAAATGACAGCTGTTTCCCTTCTCGGAGAAATCACTTTAAAAAGGAGCAGGAAGAGAAGAAAAAGAAGGAAGGAAGAAAACCGGGTTGAAACTTGGCATTTACTTGAAGAGGAGCCAGCAGAATGCACGTGCAGAGACAATTTCCCAGCACAGAGGGAAGGCATCGGTCAGAAGGCTTCCTTGGCGCTATTAAATTTCTTTGGTGGCAGCCTCGGCTGGGAAGGCAAAGCACCAAAGTTGCATTCAGGGTTCTCAGGGCCAAGAGGTGGTGTCTGCGAACTTACGGGGATGGAGCGGCTCAGGAATCTCGCTGAGGAAGAAGAGAGGCCGGTGTAGGAGGGCCGGAGGGCGGTGCTGGGCTCCTCCGTCTTGGCGCACTGGGGGCTCGGCTGACTGTTCAGGGGGTTCCCAGTGCTGCTGGTGCTTCTGCTGTACTGGTTGTTGTTGAGCTCAGGGTCATTCCTGGCAGGCGGCTGGGGGCTGCCATTCAGGAGGTTGGTGAACGGGTTGGCTATGAAACCCACCCTCGAGGGTGAGACGGCCTTTTTGTTCTCTGGGTCATCTGCTGCAGCGTTCAAGTTCCCGAGGGAACTGGCTAGCCGGGAGTTTATGGAAAAGCTGGATGAAAAACACAGATGAGGGGGGAAAACAGAGACGACCGTGTATACTCACGCCGAGGTCACAGTTCTAAAACACATCATTCAACGTTGGGGGAATGCGATGAAGACAGTTCTGACTGGTGCTGATGGTGACACAAGGGCTTCCTTACCGCTCTTGGTGATATTCTAATACGTGGCCTTTAGTTATACATGTTAACTCCCTCTGTCAAAAGGAGTCAGCTAAGACCCGAGAAGCTGGCTAAAACGCTTGGACCAGAGATCGTGAAACAGACCATGTGGGGGTCCTATTTGTCCTGAGGCAGGAAGGAAATGAAAAGGACTCTATAAAGGGAGAGTACAAAGCAGACTTAAGGACAAGATTTAACCTCTTTATAGTTGATCATATGACCACAGCAAGCGCCCCTACGCATTTCAGTTCTGCCCATTCACCTCGGGGGAGGAATGACAGTATCGCGTGTTACTACTACGTGCAACTGGACTCCGTTTTCTAGATCACGTTAGGCAAGCTGTGGAAAGGGACGTTACATGGCATCCACTCCGTGGCCGTGTCCCCGACAATTCAAGACAGGAACAGAAGACTGGAGGGCCACCAAGCCTTTCATGCTCTCTCCCCTTCCTCCCGGTCCCCTCCTCTCACAAACTTCACCGAACTCCTTGTCTGCTGCCACCTTCCCCCCTACCCACCACCGCCAGGGCCCCAGAAGGACAGAAAAATTACCTTCTTACACTGGCGCTGGAGGACGAGGAGCCTCTATTTATCCTCTTGGCCGTCACTGATGGGGACAAAGCCACTTTTGAGGTCTTCAAAGTAGATGCAGATCCTTGTGGAGAAGAACTCAATCTTTGTAGAGAAAAAACGGGCAGAGCATCACACAGAAGCTGTGTTATCTTAACACGCAGTCAGGTGACTAGGACAGGAGAAACTGATCAACACTGAAGAGATCATGGCAGGTCCCAGTAATGGTGACTCTGGCAGCAGCCAACACTGCTGCAGCCCTCGCTCTGCGCTGGGTGCTCCTCTAAGAACCTTGCAGATGTTAAAGCCGCTCATGCTCACAACAACCCAGTGCCTGGCGAAGACTGCAGTCCCCGCTTTGCAGGGGAGGAAGCGGAGGCACAGAGGAAAAGCTCCTCGTCCAAAGCACTGAGCCAGCAAGTGGCAGAGCCGGGTTTCAAACCCAGGATCCAAAGTCCTGCTGGTAACCACGATCCTGCCACCCTTGGTCACTTCCCTTCCCTTCCTTGCCACTGGCATTCATGCCTCCCAAGACCTAGATTCTATTTCTTTATATTTTAAATCTATCCTCTCCTTCCCACCCTGAGACTGCCCTAGGTAAGGCCATCACTGCTCCTCATCCTTGACTCCTAGAAGCACCTTTTAATCTTCTTTAAAATGCATATTCTGAGTAGCCTCCAGCAAAATCTAAAATATCTAATCATGTCACGTTACTGTTAAACCATTTCATCTATCCTCGGTGCCCAGAAAGACTAAACTTCTTCACTTGGCTTCTAAGGCCCTCCAAAATCTGGCATTTGCCTCTCTGAGCAGGCCCAGCTCACCACACTTTCCCATTGGACACTTCTACCCCAGCCACGCAAGATGACCTGAGTTCCCTGAGTGGACGGCACCCACACCTCTGTCCAGGATGCATCTGCTACCTTTCCTGCCAAGGCATCTTCCGTCCTTACTTCCCCCTCCTCCTTTCTCTTCCACCTTCATCTGACTCCCTCCAACTGCTTATCCTTTGATGGTCCAATCAGCGGCTACCTCTTAGGGCAAGCCTTCACTGAATCCCAGGCAGGGTGAGCATCCCATCATATATTCTTATAGTAAATCATAGCTCTTCCCCCACATGTCATTGTCTGATATTCGTCTTGATATAAGCTCCATCAGGAGCAAAGAATTGCCTCTCATTTCAATGCCCAGTGACTGGCACAGGCCAGACTCAGAGCAGGTATTCAATAAATGTTTGCTGAGTGAACAGGAAGGGAAAACTGACTCCAATCTGGACAGAGCCAGGGTCCAGGCCTGGTTTTAATATTGTATCTGCTTTGTTCTGGACAAATCGCTGAATGTAGCTGGACCTTGTTTTCCCTCCAAACAGCAGCTTGCAACATGGTTTGCCTCTAAAATAAGAATGGGAAAAGTTGGCCAAGGAAGCGGCTCAAAGCTTCTAGAGAAGTCTGGGCCCTCTCAGAACTGCCCCCACGAAACAACCCTAAAAGCTAGGGCTGCATAAGAGCAAAGGGGAGGGGTGAATCAGCTTCCTCCCCGCTCCACTGATGGCAGGTGTGGTCAGACACTCCTACTGCCCTCGCCGAGACCTGGGCCAGACATACCCTGAGACGCTGGCAGCCAGAGACCGCCAGGGAGCGTTCAGGGCACGTTTCTCCAGGGAAAAACACTAACGCTTCCTCCTCCAGTAGAGAAGAGGGAAGGAAACAAAACTAATGCAAAAGTAGGAGGAAAGAAGACTAACAGACATGTTAAAAAAATTCAAAGTGCAACCTGTCACTGGCTTGAGAGGCATGTTTTTTTGTTATTGTTTTTGTTAATATTTTATTCATTATTGTATTATTTTAATTGTTTTATTTTGGGGGGAGGAGGTAACTAGGAGCTATTGGGGGTTGAACCCAGGACCTCGTGCATGCTAAGCGTGCGCTCTACCACTGAGCTATACCCTCCCTCCTTGAAAGGCATGTTGCAGAGCAACTGTAGCTGATAAGAGACCCCACAACACTCTGGGCACACAGTGTACACTGGCATCACGCCCACCGCCACACAGCCCTGTGGGCACCTCAGGAAAACAAAACTTGTTCATGATGGGCATTCAAAATAAAGCATATTTTAACCATCTGAAACAGCAAGAAAGGAATTTTAAGAGTGAAAAGCTGTGTGCAGTTTATTCCCTTGGATTGCAGGGTTGGGAAATGCATCTAATAGGTAGCATTCGTTTATAAGCTAGAGGAAACTCAGCCTCGTCGACAGTACCTGGAAGGCTGGGACACTGCTCTTGGATGCCCTTTCATATCCTCCAACCTATGGAAATCAAAGACAAATGATCACACGTCACCAGGGTCACACGCTTAAGCAAAGACGTATCATCTGGAGACAGTGGGTAAAAGGGGAAAACCTTGCAAATGGGTATTAGTATTTATTCACTTTATGAAATAAATCCTAGAACCAGCAAGCAATCTATTTTAGTCATTTTGTTTCATCTTGAATTTCATTGACAGCAAATTGCTTTTTAAGCAGAGGGCGGCATTGCGTCTACTCAGGTAAAGCATGTTTGATGATAATGCCATGATGCTGTTAAGAAAAACTAAGGCCCCCAAAAATGAAAAAATTTCTGAGGATAAAAAGAAAAAGGAAAGAAAAACATGAGCCTTCTAAAGTTTGTATCACAAAGATTCTCTCGTTTCTTTTGCCTTTTTATTTGCCAAGTTATACTCCAAATTATCCCTTCCTCCCCCTTATGATTTCTTCAAAATCACAGATAAATCTGTCTGAAATTAATTTTAATCAATATAAAGCAATTTAGAGTTTCAAGGGAAAATGGTGAATAAAAAAGACTGGTAAAGTAAACCGATCTTGAAGAAGCTTCCACTGACTTAATACATACAGTGAAAAGAGCATGGACTTTGAACAGCACGGGCTTTGAGTATCAGCTAGGGAGTGAGTCAACCTCTCTAGCATCAAGCAACCAACTCAAACGTGGTTAATGGTGCTTACATTTGTGCAAACCCAGCTAAGCCTCACGTCTAAACCAGGCACCTAACACGGCTCCCGGCCCACCGCAGCTGCTCAGTCGATGGTACATTTCCTCTATCTCCTAGTGGTAGCTGGTGGTTATTACTAACTACCAGGCTTCCTATCCCATCTTCCCATCTTATTATAGACAATAATTACCTCAACTTTGAGCTGTATGAACCTTCATTTTTCAGGGCAAGAAACCAGTACTCAAAGCATAGGTAATGGTATGACCAGACCCAATCTGACTTCAGTGTTGTAATCCTCCCAGATAACACGTGAAAACTAAATTCCATGTGAGTATGTGTTTGATGTGTAACATACTAGCAAAACGTCCCTCTTGCTATGCATTTCCCTCGCTTAAAAGTCAAAGGAAAGTGGCCATTTCCCATTATATTCATTTGTGGACTTTCCACCGCTTATATTCCAATAGAGAATGTTGATGTTTATAGATTTTTGTACCTACATTGATTCTGAAGGCTTTTCTTTTAAACCTAAGCTGAATTATCAGAAGATTTCAAAGGCTGCAGTCAGAAGTTAAGTCCCATCAGTTGATTCTGATGAGTAATTTCAGACCTACAAACCAAGACGGTTCCCAGGCATGGGTAAGAACTGCTTATTTAATTCTCAAAAATAGGAAGTAAGGCTAAGGAGTTAGGGCATACCACAGGTTGGAATACAATACGTTTCCACATACTTTAAACACAAAAGCCTCGGCACATCTGCGAACATTCATCACAAGACAGGAAACCCACCCACAGGAGAAGAGCGGCATGCCACTCTCGGAATTCCAGTGGGAATGTGAACAACGTCCCAGAGACAACCAACTGCTCAGCTGTTTAAGGCGGAATCCCAGAGATTAAGATGCAGCATTTGTTTTCAATTCGCTTCTAAAATTTAGCTACTCCCCACGGCGATAAAATACTAAATAAATAACACAAAACAGTAATAAACCGTAAAATGAGAGGAGGACATGGTACTTACAGAATGATACTCAAGAGAGAGGCTTAAATATTGTAGTCACAAGTGGCAGTACAAAATAAATTGAAAAGTTTAAAACAGACCTACCTAAATGCACAGGATGGCGAGGAGCGTGGCTGTCTCTGACTTTTCAAGGCACGGAGTTTGTCTCCCTGGGTTATGTTATTTTTCATTTCCACATCTTCATCCTCTTCTAAATTATTCTGGAAAAAAATGCATGTTCCACAGAAAGGTTATTATGAATAATTCTGCTTTAGATAGAGTTCCTTAATAGCTTATGAATTATTATTATATATTTTATATAGATTATCTTAAATAGCTTTAATGCACCATGAATTCAGCATTGGCCACATACATACTAAAGAAAGCTGGACTAATCACCAATTAAATATACCGATCAAATTCCAAGTCAAAGCAGCCTGGGGGTGGGTGTGGTAGGACTTAAAAGGAGCTTTGTTCCAATGGCCCACAACCACAGGGACTCTCCCGCCGACAAAATCATGCTTTGGAATACAGCTTAAACACAGGCTGGCTCAAGAGATACAGCACAGATACATTTTCAGAAACGACCAGGATCCATCACTGCAACTTTCATAACTTGTTTACAAAAGTGAAAGACAGAAGGGTTTAGGATATCTGCACAGTAACTTATTATTGAACACTTGTTAATAAAGCACTCGAACTTTTTCCAAAAGGAGTTAAAGCTCAATAGATTGGGAAAGTGTGTTTCCTGCTGAAATAATTGTTACAGCTGAAAAAATATGTAAGTAGCAAGTTAGATCTTTTTGCATGCCAGCTCACAATTAATTCTCACAACCCAGGGAGTGGCAGGAGGGAGAGCACTGTTACCCTTAGTTTAAAGATGAAAAAAAGAGGTGTTTGTGGAAGTTAAGAATATTGCTAAGCTCCCCTAAACTCTTCACAACAGAGCTATGATTTTAAATCAGATTTCTTGTCCTCAGATCCAATGTTCTTTCTAAAATATACACCACAGCATACATTGCACCATAAAGATTGTATTTTGCCTGTTTCCTCACCTGAAAAAAAAAAATCAAAAGCTTTGAGTTTGCTAAGATCACTTCTAGCCGTAAGAGTCTCCTCTCCTCTTTAAAGCTAGAATTCTTCTTTGATGAAGAATGTACAAAAATATACTTCCCTCAGTCACATTCTAGTCATTTCTGACAGCCACTCCTGGATCAAAACGCCTTTTTTCCTCCTGCTTTTTCACCCATGTTGGGATCCATGGATACATCTGGGGCTCAGCAGGCATGTCCTGGGTAAAAAGACCACACCTCTCTACTACAGCTCTGAGTTTAAAAAAGAAAAACACACACACAAAGTATTCAGCCAGTGGGAAAGAAGAAGAAATGAAGATGAAAGCTTCCTAGGGGAGCCATCCCTTAGCTGAGTCTTAAAGAATGAGTACAAGTGATCAAGCCAAGCCAAGATCACAGGGCGCGTCATCCTGGCAAAGAACACCAGTTCAACAGTCACAGGATCACGGAACTTCAGAGTCAGAAGGCTCTCTTAGAGTCATCTAAAGGCGCCCATCCATAAAGTCCCAAGGAACCATCTGTATTATTCATCTTTGTTCATACAACCCAGTGGGGGTAAACCTATCACCACCCGAGGAAGTCTGCAGAAATAGAAGCCGGGTAGCCCTGAAGGCGAGGCTTGCAAGCAGGCTGGTACACCTGAGAAGCTGAGCTTAGCATCGCCTAGCGTGCAGCGTAGCGGGCTGTCACCAGTCACTTGTGCCTGATGGAAGGACCAGCACATCACCAGAGTCTCCAGAACATGAGGTGGGATCAAGAAGTGTATCAGCCTTCATAAGATAGGCAAGGAAAGCTTCTTGAAGGAACTGACGTGGTCCCCACCCCATCAGTTTCACTGTCTAATGGGGGCCTTAGTGGGAAAATCCAGGAGATCTTGTTTGTCCGTTCAACTAGAAGGATCTTTATGTTCCCTGCTCTGAAATGTCTTCAAAATTCTAAGGAAAATGATTCTCATCCTGAAATTCCAAAATTCAACCTATCAGTCAAGTGTAAAGGTAGAACAAAGGTACAAAAATTTACCACCCACACAATCTTCTTGAGAAAAGTACTATAGGGATGTGCTCCAGGAAAAGAAGACATGAGAGCCAGGAAAATTAGGGATCCAACTGAAAAGTGTAAAGAGAAGGTCCCAGGTCAGAACTCCACGTTTGGGCGCCTGGGTTGGAAGGCAGAAGTGTCTTCAGGAAAAAAATGGACTTGGTAAGATTTTTTTGCTGTGTTGAGCTTTTGGAAAAAAAAATGTAAATTGCGTGACACAATTTGCGGGACAGGGAGAGTAGCATTCTCTTCTCACAAGTATAAAGAAAACTACACAAATGAAAAAGGCAATTCACTATAGGAAAAATAAGAGAAGTTCAACAAAGAAAGCAGTCATAGTAGACTGCTAAGCTCAACAGTGAACAGTATTTACGTAGCAGTAACATACACATTATTGGGTTTAACCAAAAAATTATAATACAGCTACGCTGGGGAGCTAGGGGAAGTAGACAGCAAGGTAGGAGAACTAACCCTATCTACCATAACCAGGAGGCAACAGAAAAATGTCCAAAACTGATCAATTTTAAAAATAGCATTATAGGCAAGATATTTAGAAATATGACAGCGAAAGTATTAGTATAATTTGCGTAGAGGTTCCCCCTTTTGAAAGTGGGTCTGGGGGTACAGAGAGGTGGGATAGGAACCTGATTTTTTTTTATTAGAATTCAATACTTTTGATATTTCTCAAACCATGGTCATGTATTATTTGAAAAACTAAAAATTAATTTAAAAATAGACAGTTGAATGAAGTAACAGTGTATTTTATATTACACTTCACATGTGTTTATCTTTCTCATTTTATTGTAAATCTTAAAGGTGAAATTTTTTAATTATAACAGATTTCAAACATGTAGAAAAATAACAAAAATGATGTAACAGACAGCGATGAACCTAACTACCCAGAATTAATTTTTTTCTTAAGCTTCTTAAGGAGTTTCCTTAAGGACCTCAGTTCTCAAAGAAAACACGACATGTCCCAGGTCTCATCCCCTGGAGAAGAGAACTGTGTCTTTGCTAAACAAAAAATATATGCATTTTACCGTATAATACTTGTTTGTCCTGGGTAACAACAAACTACAGAAAAGAGATAAAAAATATTAAATCTATCTATATACTTACTATCATGAGCAAAACACATTGGCATTCTGTCACAGAATCTTCAGACTTTTCCCTGTGTGATACACACCCAAAGGACATATTTCTTTCTCACAAAAAGAGGCTGAATTATACGTGCTGCTTTGTAATTAACATTTTCCACTTAAATATATTGTGCACGTGTTTCAGAGTAAATTTAAAACCCCTTTGCATTATCATTCTTTATGGGTCCATAAAATTCATTGTCTAGATGTATCAAATTTTACTATTTTTCTCTAGGTGAGGCTGTTTTCTGTCTCTCATCACTATAAGCAGCGCCAACAAACATCCTTCTGTAAACACATGGTTTCTGAACACTGTCCTGTTATTACTGCCTTAAGATAAATGCACGGAAGGGGACTTGCTGACATGTCTCCTGCCACGTTATCAAACCACCCTCCAGAAAGGCAACACCACTTTCAACTCCAAACATCAATGTTTAAGAGCTTTTTTGGTCCCTAAACCCTTGCTAATAGCACATACATTTCTTTAATCTCATACAACTTGACAGATAAAACAGCATAAGCTTCTTTCATTTCTAGGCAAGTGGAGCATTATTTTATATTTACCAGACATAAGGGCTCCCATTTTGTTTTATTTGTGCATGTGGAGTTTTCACATTGGTTTTTTTAAGAGTTCTTTACATTAAAAAAAAAAAACCGCATTCAAATGTGTTGCAAATATTTCCTCCCAGCTGATTACTGTGAGGAGAATGAATTACAGAGATCAGGCCTGGGGCGGGAGGGCACAGCGGTGGTCTGGTGAGAGATGACGGGTTGGATTAGGGCATGAGAAACTGCCTGGAAGTCAGGACCTGGGCAAGGAGGAGGACGAGAAAAGGTCTGGACATGGAGTACAGGGCTGGAAAAATCTGCTCAAAGGTAAACCATGTTTTTTTTCTTTTAAATCTCAACCTATATTCCCTTTTATTTCTGAGGCTGCTGTAAGAAGTTTCAGCCATTTTTAGGGTGGAGAATATAAAACATATGAACTATAAAATTCTTCGTAAGTGATTAACAGCCTTCAAATGCTTGACAAAAATAGTTATATACAATGTTGTTCGTAACACATTGAAATTAAATTATAAAATCAAGAAACTGAAAAGCTACATAGGAGGGCACTCTGGCCTCCGGGAATCCTATACTGACACCCAGACAGGAATACAGCTAAGCCCTGCATTTATTAGGGCACCTGCAACACATACCAGGTCACAAGCACCTGTGTGGGGAAAAGTACATTAGAAAAAACAGTTCCATGTTTCATGAGGCATAAATCAGTCCCAGGAACTGATGGCCCTGGAGAAGTCTGAAGACGTTTCTCATCAGGTGCCGGTAGGCCTCATGCTTTTTACCAGAGTCATCCCTCACGATGACAAACGATGAACAAAGACACTAATGATAAATGCCGACAATCTAACTCGGCCTCCCTGTGCTCGCGGGCTCCAGCCCCTCTCCCCACAGTCCCAGTGCAGCCCCTCTCCTGCTCCGAGCTGCCCGGGTCGCAGCAGAGTCCCTGAGACAAAGCCACATGGTTGCTGTCAACAACGATGAAAACAAGTCCAGTCCAGGGAAGACCTTTGTATCTTGGCTCCCCAAGGAGAGGGTCTGCTCTCAGACTCCCTGTCGCCCTCTGGAGGCTCTGAGCATCGGTGCATTTGCTTTTGGATACCAGCCCGCTTCACATAAAGACAAGAAAATGAGAGCCAACTGAAGCCCATAGAGGAGCATTTTTAAAAGACAGATTTACAGGTGATGGTCTAGCTCAAGAACCAATAACAGCATAAAATTTGAAGATGTATTTTATTCCACCCATTGTCCTCTATATACAGACAAGATCAAAACCAAAATCAAGTAAGTTAAACTCTGCCCATCGATTTCAGTTGGATAAAGTAATTACTGACCAACACATTAATAAAATGGTGACTGAGTAAGCGACCAGGGGGGCAGCCGTGCACGCCATTAAGAAAGGATCTATTAGATGAAGTACAGCACACCAGGGAATAAAGAGGGGAGAGTTATAATGGAAAAATGACATAGGAGGAGAGTTTGAAATAGAAACAAGTAAAAATAGAAGTCTCAGGACTGAAAGAAAAAGTTGAAAATGGAATTTTTAGCAGATTTAAATGATTTGGCGAGGAAAAATGTCTGGGTCATCTCAAAAATTCTTTTCAGCTCTCAGATGTTAAACCTACGAGACGAAAAAGCTGGGGAAAGGCAAAGAGGTCATCCTCGTACTGAGCTGCTTCTGAACAATAAAAAGAAGCTGTCTTCTCTCCCTCCTCCCTGCCATTGGCTCAGACCTTTATCACCTGGACCACTGCCTCATCACCAGCTCCCTTGCACCACTGGCCACACACAGACACCAGCACCTCTTCCCCACCGCAGCTGGGGTGAGCTCCCCAAACTATGAATCTCCAGTCACACCCCCGACTAGCAGCCTCCGGGGGTGTCCAGCGGCATTCAGATTGGAACTAGAATGCCTTAGTCCTACGAGCGGAAAGCAGGGCCTTAGAGATTTCATTTTCACTTCACAGATTTTCTTCTAAGGTGCACCCCGCTCATGGGCCAAGGACTTCATAAATCACAGCACCTCAGTGGTGAACACCACATTCTGATTTACCTGACTGTCAGTTTATGTGAACTGATCTAAACAGCAGCACCCAGATCGACCTAATCAGCCTCGCTACGTCAAGAGCACATACTGACGGGTGTGTGGACACTGGGCTATCAGCCCAGAGCAGGAAAAGAAAAGGATAAAAACAACACAGTTACAGGAGAAATTTACCAGGACAGGCCGGCTAAGGTTATGCTCAAAATGACAGTATGTAATGTACCACAGCCCCACAGAGGACCCCATGGAGGGGAGGCAGGGTACAGGAGAGAGGCCTCCAGGCCAGGGGCTGAGGGCAGACTCTGGAGCCAGAGCTCCTGGGTTCAAATGACAGCTCCACTGTGTACTTTTGTGATCTTGGGCAGATGGCTTAACTTCCTCTGCCTCACTTACGTCATCTGTGAAATGGGCCTAGTAAAGGTGCCTATTTCATACAGCTGTTAATAAGGACTAAAAAGTAATCCATGTAAAGCGCTTAGAACAGTGCCAGGCATGTAGTAGGTGTTGGTTAGGTTGTTGCCTTATAAGCTCCTCATTTCACTCCTTAAATATTTGGCACTTTAAATAAAGTGCTTTAAATTCCATCTTCTTAAAGATATTTTTTATAACCCCAACATGGAATGGACCCTAAGATACCTGTATGTCAAAATGAGCACTTCTGGCTGGTACTGTTTTGCATTTGAGCACATGCTGCCCTTGAATGACTTGGATTATTACCAATTTCATGTCTGTTTTCCGTGAAAACAGAAGCATTCACTCAAGTAGTATTTACGAAGGCCTGTGGTCTAGGCATAGACTTACGACGAGGGCAGATGGACGCCTCCGTCCTTATAAAGCGTGTCACCAGCAGGGAAGGCAAGGTAAGGACCACGGAGGAAAAGAACAGGGCCAGGCAGGAGCAGGAAGCAGGGAGCCCAACCTGGTCCCACAAGACGGGCTGCGTGTAATTCACAGTTCCCGGCCCAGCACTGAATGAAGACCAGGTTCAATGAAGGTTAAGCCTCTACTGTTAAGATTTCTCATAACTCTAAGTGGGTGAAGGGAACCACTTCTTTAACGCCATAGCCTATTCCATGACTCTGACCTGAACCATTCTGGTTGACACTTCGGTTTAGTTTCCTTTCACCCACCTCGTAAGCGCTGGAAAACTGCATATTCAAGCTCTCCAAATCAGGTAGCCACAGGGCTTCCTCAGCTTCCTAATGACCAACCACAGGAAAATTCCTACAGGCCCAGGTGTCATAAAGTAATCTGCTACCTCCGCTTTCAATCCAATTTTACTTAAAAAACAGAACAAAACAAAAACCTCTAGAGGAACACTGCTTTTTTGCACTTTCTTTATGTATACACTAAATAAATCCAGCATTCCCACAGGCTTCTACCCTGAACGTTGGTATAGAGCTTGAAACACATGAAAACCCTTGCGGCATTCTCAACTGATTTTCCCGCTTGGAATTCACGAGAATGATCAGGAAATCGCTGACTCTGTTACATGCACTTGAGTAAACTAACTCCCCATATTCGTGTAATGTTCTGGAGACAGCACCAGATAAGCATGGCAATAAAAAGGCTCAGAATCAGAAGAGTTACTTGCACAAAGCATCACCAAACTATGAATTGGTCCAAACCCATGGATATGTCACTGTCTGTAATCTTAACCACACCATCATTCTCTGGTATTTCTGAACGCTTTCATCTCTGCCCTCTAATTTCAAAAATAATAGCACTTCTGAAAGAAAGCCAAAGTCATTAACTTGGAGGGTAAGGGAAATAGGAGGGAGGCAGGACAGCCAACATCTGAATATATGCTCATATTTGAAACAGACCTATTTAATTTACTTATTTACTTTGTTGAAGTGTAATTGATTTACAAGGTCAGTTTCAGGTGTACAGCAAGGTGATTCAGTTATACATATACATACGTATATTTTTTTTCTTTTCAGATTCTTCTCAATTATATGTTATTACAGGAAACTGAGTAAGTTCCCTGTGCTCTGCAGTAGGTTCTTTTGTTTATCTATTTTACATATAGTAATGTGTGTCTGTTAAGCCCCCAAAACTGACTAATTTTAAATTTCAATCATATTGCATTCTTCACCCTTTCAGTGATAAATAAATGTTAATTAGTCTCAAGTTCAACAAACTGAGATCTACAGAAAGTATGAGAAATGAAATGTTCTCACCACCAGATGTTAATTTAATACAGATTATGATATAAAAAACAAGTATGTCCCTGCAAAATAAGTATGCTTCTCAGATAGACAGATAGGTTTTACGTTTGCCTTTTCAGAGGTCATAATTCAAAAGCCCTATTCACTTGAACTCAACCTGGGGAGGAAATGCTGACCAGAACAAGAAAAGTCTTCTGGCTTAACTATATTATCACGATAAAATGTCAGTTCAGATCCTTTTGTTTGCTCTGAATGGGCCAAACTACAACACAGAGATGAGAAATGGTCAACAAAAGCTCTGGACATCAACACGACCTTGGCCAAGATTTACGTTTGGTCAGGACAGATGACTCAAACAAGTAAACTTGGCCCCTTTATCAGTGGCCATCCTGGAGAACATACCACAGGGCTGAAAACTCACTTCCTCCAGCAGTTCCCAGCCTTTCTCTGTAAGAAAACTCACTCTCCCTAACTCCAAGCACTCTGGTTATCTTTCCTGGTGAAAAAAAAGCCTGTTTGGGATGCCAGCTGCTGACCTACCAGAGCTATGACACGTCCTTTCCACTGTGGACTCCTTGAGGGCTAAGTCCATTCAAAGCTCTTGTCCATGTCCTATGAGTCACTGCCTAAGAGAATGCACATCTAAAAAACTTTTTAAAAAAAGAATATACATCTATACTTGCTGCTTAAATATTTCAATAGTTTTTTTGCCCCTTTAGGGAAATAAAAATATAAATATTAACCTGGTACTTAGCTTCCCCTCAGGCATATTATGGTAGAAAGAGCTAAACTAGGAGTTAGACTCCCAGCTCTCAGGGAGGTCCCACTACTTAAAAACTCTGCAAACTTGGGCAAGTAAACACTTTGTGGGACCCAGGTTTCCGATCCACACCAGAGGGGAAATTAGAACAAATTATTTCAAGGCTGCTTCTAGCTCCAAAAATGCCCATGGTCCTAATTCTCAGTAAATCACTATCTTGTATATTCAGAGGTAGCAGGTGTAATAGAAAAAACATGGATTTGAAATCAGATAGACATGGACTGAATCATGTTTCTAACACTGAGATTAGAACTTCTCTAATATTCAATGTCCTTATTATAAAAAAGATAATATTGCCTAACTCACCCAGTAGTTACAAAGGTTAAATCAGAAAATGTACCGTTTTAAAGTGATTTGTTTATAATAGAGTCTCAATAAAAAAAAGTTGCCCCTGATTATGTTTTCAACTCTAGACTTACTTTAGAAATCATGAATCTTTTTATTTTATTATTTAAAAAAATGTTTTAATGGTGGCACTGGGGCTTGAACCCAGGACCTCACACATGTAAGGCAAGCACTCTACCACTGGGCTATGCCCTCCCCTCCGGAAATCATGAGTTTACGGCGTCAGTGTACCACATGTGGTATGTACTATCTCTTTGATTGTCATGTTAAGATTTTTCTTCTTGATACCTATTTTCACTTTCAAATAGAAAGTTTGCTTTTTTATTTCTTTTTTGTAAATATTTTCCAACCCAGAGTGGCCTCCTTTATAATTGTACTCTTTAAATTACAGCTTTTTTTCTTCTTAAGGATAATTGCTTTCTTTGCTCTGATTCTTGCTTTACAGATGATGACTCCATGCCTAAAAATTTAGTACTCTGAGCCTTCAGAGAAGAGATATGACTATGTTATATGTGTTCAACTGGGAAACAAAGAAATGCAGAATGTTAGTCTTAAGGAGACACAAAAATCCTCCCAGGAAAAAAAAACTCACCTCTCCAAATCTCTCCACATTTTGTATTTTAGGTAAGTTTCCACCAATAGACATATCATCCAAGCTGGAAAGAATTTTATTAATACTTCCTTCACAGGATGGTCTATTTTTCAGTTTGGATCGGAAAATGTCTCCTTGGACCCATAACGATGCCTGTTTTCTGTAAAAAGGAGAAAAAACAAAGTAATCTTTAAAATAAATGACTATCACATCCTCAGAAGTACAAAGTCTTACAGTCAAAAAGATCAGCAGATATATATTTACAAATCAGACTAAAAAGATTATGACGTCTTAGAATAGAGGAAAATAAAGTCACTTTCTGAAAGCCAAAATAAATTCTATTGAAGTTCTATACTAAACACAAACACCCTTCTAATATATACCTGTATCGCTCTACATGGGTTGACTGTTAATGTTCTCAGATGCTTAGAACCAATTCCACAGCCATAAAGACTGTGAGCCAATTTGTCTTTTAAATATGAATTTGAAATCGCTAACATATTTCTCAAATAGCAGTTTGGTATGTCTGTTAAAATAGCTGGAGTGAAATGGACTCAAAGATGTGGGTGAAGGAACTTGAGTTAGATGGAGATAGTATCTTTAGAAAGTACTAAACACCTAATTGTCTGTGGTACCATGAAAAGCCCTGAACACATCACTTTACAGACCCACCCTTATAAGAATAAAGCTTATAGCCTCAATTAGATTATCCTTTGGGAAAAAGAAAATGTATTTGATGTTCATCTATAGGCTTTCCTTTACTTAAATGAGGAATACTTACAATTGTTTTCAAGGTTCTAAGAAAAAAAACTTAAAATATGTAAGCGAAATGACAAACTGGGGTTTCTATTTTTATTGATGGAGTCACTCTCATACATTAAGATAAATTATCCCATAGAATCTTTTTCGTTCTATACTATACCATACCGTAAGGAATAGAATTAAACTAAAACATTGTGGTTTATCATAAGGAATGCCAAGAGGCAATGAAACAAGAGAATTATCAAGTTTGCTTAGGATCCTAGGAGACGGTGCCCCTAAGTCAAAGTGAAAGAATCAGAAAGAAGTTGTCTGAGAGTCCAGAAGTATCTGGAAAGATGGGCAGGGCTTAGCCAGCAAGAGTATTCCCCGACAAGGAAAACAACGTGGGCTTGGAGAAATAGTGGTATCAAAGAACACGGCATGTATGAAAAACTGAGTCGGCTGTTGCCTGACTTGGCTGAAGCCCTTCTGCCTCACAAGAGAGGAGGAGGATGCGGGAACCAACTCCGGATGGGCTCCACACGCCATGCTGAGTCCTTTACATTTGATCTCAAAACTGAAGGGAAGACCAAATTTAAAAACAAAACAAAACAACACAACAAAACCATGAAGTGGGAACAGAAGCCAAAAACCTGGAAGAGCCAGAAGGCTAAACTGAAAAAAACTCCAGTTCCAAAATGTTGTAACATGAAGACTCGGATGCTGCTGCCAACCTAAAGATGAAAATGACAAAGTGACACCTTTTGCTTGCTCAGTTTAAAAGACTCAATCTGTCCCATTTCTGCAAAGACTTGATTTGAACCTGAAGATTACCAATGAATAAAGTGTCAAAGCTGATCTGCATGTTGCTAAGCGATGCTGTACGCAGGTGCTCCTTAAGAAAAAGCAGCACTTCACGCAAATACCTTTTTTATTGACAATGGAAACCACGCTAGCTTTTATTGTGATGTCTGTTACTCCTTAAAAGCCTCATCTTAAACAGAAGAAGTAAAACATGTGTTTTTAAGTATTCAGCATTTAAAAATCAAATCCAATGAAGCTAACCTAACAATTCAAAGGAAACCTTCCAGTAAAGTAGTGCATTTTCTAAGAGAGTGACTTTATTGACCCTCTGCCAAAAAAAATATCACGTGCTTCGAAGTGACAGGATGAAATGTGGCTTGATTTGGACAGAGGCTTGTTGAGGTAAGTAGCCAGTGTTGGGGTGACTGTTTTTGGCCACGTTCTGGCCCTGGGTTAGTCAGGTTTGGACTAGCCAAGCCTGGGACATTAAAAAAACTAAATAACTTGGCTTCATTACAGGCCAAATTATAATTAATTCTGATATAACGCTTTCATGAGTCTTTAAAAATATATACATGCTTTTAAAATTCCTCTAAGGAAAGGCGTCGGTTACGTTGTTACGGACATTTCTGGTCTTGCATTCAGCACACAGTGGTAGCTGCTGTGAGGCTGCTTCTGTTTCTGCTGACCCTTCCCCCTCATTTCCTTGACTGCACCCTAATCCCATCTCCACACCATCCTAACTCTTTATCACTTCTTCCATACTGGATGCCTATTTTTCCAGTACAACCCACCCTGACCCCAGTGTCCATCCAAAACCACCACTGGTCTTTTCACATAGAAACCCAGCTGACTTTCTAGCTCAACCCAGGCCTATTCTAGCTGGGACTTGAGCCCCAGCCGGTCCAGTGTGCCTGCTACCACCACCACCCTAAGGCTATTATGGGAACAGAGGTAGCTCCTGGTTTAAAAGATTGGGCTAATAAAACAGTCTACCTTGATGTCCAAGGAGGACAGACTAGAAAGTACACCCACGATTCAAGAGGTAGGAAGGAGACAGGTGCTCCAGGAGTTCTACTCCTACTATGGGACAAATGGAAGATCTCTCAGGAAGATGTTTAGAAAGAATTTATGAGGGTGTAGGGGAGGGTTCTTGATTCTGAAACTATAAGAAGAGACAAAAATGACTTAGGGAATCCCCAAAAAGATTCAACTAGATAATTCTCATTTAGGAATGCAACCCCACGATTAGAAGCTAGATCATTGGTAACACATCAAAATACAAACTTTGCAACTAAACCTAATGCTTTATGGCTTATATATTTTTTCAACTCTAACCCTTTTCACACAGACACAAAACAAACAAAAACCATTCAATCGTCTATCTTTAGTAATTGACATGAGTATTTCAAGCTAAATTTCTGATGCCACCATTGCCAAAAATTCTTATATATACCTTCGTTTTACTTAAACCCATGTTAGAATCATACTTTTTCTTAGCCAATAAATTCAGTGCCAACTGAGAGTCAATAATGGATTAAATGATGTAATAGTAAACATTGAAAAGCAACATAACTGAGTGTCATGCAAAACTGACTGTCAAATAAACAGTGCAAACTGCAATGTGCTTGCTATTTTAATAAATAAAACCACAATATTGTTTTTTATTGTTGTTTTAAATTCTTCTCTTTATAATATTTCAGGTTTTAATTTCTATATTTTAGGAAAGACAAGTTCTTAAGTCTTTAAAAAAGACTGCTAAAAAATTTCATCCACATTCCTTGACCTGGTACATGTATCCAAAAAAAAAAAAGTACTATAAATAAAAACAGTAGGAATCAATTATAATTGAAAACCCAAGCTATTATTGTTAGATATTTTTAGGCACTTTTCCCAGGAATTCCTGAACAGGTTTTCTCCATCCTGTTTTTAGTAATTTCCTGAACTAAAGAGCAATGGTTGAACCGTCAGTTTCTGATGTTGCTCAATCCACTTGTGAAACCGACCAAATGCCAGCAGCACCAAACTGAACGTGGCATAAACTGATATCTACAAGTAAAAATGGGCCACAGACCCCTGTTATACAAGGCGGCTGACGGACAGGCAGCATCACCTCCCCTGGGAGCTTGTTAGAAAGGCAGCACCCCAGGTCCCACCCCAGGCCTCCTGAACCAAGATCCCCAAGTGAACACTATGCATTTTAATATTTGAGAAGCACTGCAGACAACTGAAGGCTTACAACTAAATTACAACGCTGAAAAATATCTGACTTACTGGAAGTTGATGAAAATATCTATGATAATAAAGCAGAATGGGGGAATTTTTGGTTTATGGATTTGGGAATCAAAAAAGAGTTCAAACACAATGCCATTTCCTTAAATATAACTTGATTCAAAATAGAAGCACTACTTTGCAAAGACAGAACTTCCTGCACAGTCCAGATTTAAGCTTTACCGAAGTTTTCTCTGTCTCAGGAGGAAATTTAAAAATAAAAACAACAACAGCATCGTATCAGTCCCAATAAGTAAAAGATCTCTCTCTGTGAGCTGAAAGTCCCCATGGGAACTTAATGCCTGTGTCTCAAGGACCCTTCTCTAATGGATCGTGATCGAGAGGGCAGCACAGTAAGTACCACGCAGTGAACAGTCAATAAAACAAATCAAACGCATTTTATAATTTGTTTGATTTGCTTAAAAGCAGCCTGATCTCATCTTTGTAATCCTATAGGTTCTGTCTAAGAAGGATGAGTTTAGACTTGGCTCAGTAATAAAAGAGTTACGTTTGTGCAGCATTTTAAGAACTCTGAGGATATTTGGTAGAAGGCTTATTTTGGGTGCAGAATAGTATTTTTAGCTTATGAATATCAGGTTTAAGTAGAAGAAAACAACTTGATGGTTGTTTTGCAAACAGCTCTATTTATATCCTGGAAAAAAGTTTAAATATAAAATTTCAAACTGTAACAAAAGAGCGATCTCGATTTGCCAATACATAAATCCATCAGCTCACAAGGATGCTAATAAACATCTCTCGTACTGCTGGTGACATAAGAGGAAGGCTTCTTCAAGACAAAGAAATCAACACCTGGACATACTCTGCTGTTCAGGGACTAGCAGGATGTGACAAATCAGCTTTCCTAAAGTCACAGATTAAGAATTGACATTACCTCAAAAGCACTGATTGGATTTTTCACCTCTGAAAGAATACAATCCCTCTAACTTGTTCAGTCATTTTCAACAGATGAAAAGCTATCAGAAAACTTTTTAATCCTCTTACTTCTTTCCTAATGAACGTGTTACTTATTCATGCTTCTGCGTCATCACTGACATCACTCCCTTCGTTTCTCATATCATTAGTCAGACTTCAAAGCTCTTCATCTCTCATATCATTAGTCAGTTTTCAGAGCCTGAGATTTATTTGCCTGAAATGTCCCTGGTGCCCATCTCTAGCTCTTCAGTCTAACTTCTAGCCCCTCTGGCAAGTCCCCATCCCCTCAGACATTAGTAGGCTCCTTTTTAGCTTCTCTGCCTCGAGTCTCCCTCCACCTGATTGATCTTACACATTGCTGCAGCCCAGTCTTCTTTAAATAGCTTGTCTGCTGCAGGACTCTCCTATATCAGATACTCCAAAGTCAAAATGTGCTGAATGAGAGAAGTTCAGGACACACATGTTCACATTAGGGTCTGTATATCTTACTGTACATACTTACTGACTCTACACAAATGTACACTGTGTACACAGAAGTATTTGTTTCTTGTCTGCACAAAACAAAGCTTCTGTAACAACTACCACAAGCTTAGAAGAGCGCATATTCACTTTCTTATGGTTCTGGAGGCCAGGAGTTCACCATCAGTTTCACTGAGCTGAAGTCAAGATGTTGGCATGGCGGGTTCTTCCTAGAGACTCCGAAGCGAGAACCTGTTCCCTTGCCTCTTTCAGCCGCCAGTGGCTGCCCATATTCCTTGGTGTATGGCCCCTACCTCCAGCTTCAGTCCTATCTGTTTCCATTGTCACATTACCCCTTCCTCTGACTCCCTCTGTGCCTCTATGATTACACTGAGCCTCCAGAATAATCTCTCCACTTCAAGATCCTTCACTTGATCACATTTTCAAAATCCCCATTTATAACATACCAAGTGAGGTTTATTCCACAGGTGCAAAGCTCACTCAATATAAAAAAAAATCAATGTAATCCACTACATTAACAGGTTAAAGAAAAATCACATAATCACATCAATCAATGCAGAAAAAGCACTTGACAAAATTCAATACTTGCTCATGATAAGAACTCTCAGAAGACAGAAATAGAGAGGAACTTCCACAAACTGATAGACTTTCAATTAATACTTAATGATGAACGCCTGGATGTTTTCCCCACCAAGACTGAGAACAAAGGAAGGATGTCTGCTCTCCCAGTCTTAATCATCACAGTGCTGGAAGTTCTAGCCAGTGCACCAAGGGAAGAAAAGGAAGTGAAAGACATAGAGGTTGGAAAGGAAATACAGTTTGTCCCTATCTGTAGATGACATGATTGTCTAGATGGAAATTCCCAGGAATTCATACACACATATTCTTAAATTTCAGGATACAAAATAAATATAGATAGAAAATCAACTGTATCTCTACATATGAGCAACTAACACATGGACACTGAAATTTTAAATGCAATATCATTTACAGTCACTCGAAAGAAAACTAAATACTTGGGTGTAAATCTAACAAAATGGGACTTATATGATGAAAGCTACACAATGCTGATGAAAGGAATCAAGGAAGTCCTAAATAAATGAAGAGACATAGTGTGTTTATGGACTAGAAGATTCAGTAACAGGAAAGCTGTCAGTTCTCCCCAAACTGATATAGAGATTTAACACATTTGTACCAAAACCACAGCATGATTTTTTTGTAGCTATGGAAGATTATTCTAAAATTTATATGGAAAAGAAAAGGAACAGGCATTGCTAAGACAATTTTGTTAAAGACGGAAAAGTAGGAGGAATCATTCTTTTGAAGTGAAGGCTCACTATACAGGTACAGAATCAAGACAGCGTAGCATTGGAGGATGGAAAGACACCTACCTCGATGGAACAGAATAAAGAACAAAGAAATAGATCTATCCAAATATGCCATCTAATTTTTGACAGGGATGTAAAAGCAATTCAGTGAAGAGAAAAATAACCTTTTCAACAAACGGTACCAGAGTCACTGGACATCCAGCGGCAAAAAAATGATCCTTGACTTCAGTCTCATGCCTTACACAAAAATTAACTCAAAATGAATCACAGACTTAAATGTAAATACGTAACTCTAAACCTTTTAGGAAAATACATGATAAACTACGGGGATCTAGGGCTAAGCAAAGAGATTTTCAATTTGATCCTAAAAGCATGATCTAAAACAGAGAAAAAAGCTGACAAATTGGACTTCATCAAAATTTTAGAAATCCCATTAAGAGAATGAAAGACAAGTTACAGACTGAGAGAAAATATTTGCAAACCATTTATCAGACAAAGGACGAGTATCTAGAACATATTAAAAACTCTCAAACCTCAATAATAAGAAAACAAGCAAGGCAAAGAACAGACAAGAGATCTGAACAGGTGCCTCACCAAAAAGTTACAGGGATGGCAAATAAGTACATGAGAAGTTGTTCATTACTACTTACAGTTACAGTGTCAGTGCAAACTGAAACCACAATGATGGATGTATCATTACACATCTATCAGAATGCCTAAGAAACAAATGCTGGAAAACATGAAAAGAAACTCAGTCACTGAAACACTGCTGGCAAAAGTATAAAACAGCACGGCCACTCTGGAAAATAGTTTGACAGTTTCATATAAAACTAGCCATGCACCATACAGCCCAGCAATTGCACTCTTGGGCACTCATCCCAGAGAACTTATGTTATGTTCAAACGTATGTTTGAACAAACCTGTACATGAACATTTATGCAGCTTTATTCATAATAGCCCAAAACTGGAAACAGTTCAGCTGTCCTTCAACAGGTGGATGGTTAAAAGTAGCACATTCATACCTGGGAATGCTACGCAGCCATAAAAAGGAACAAATTATTGATACATGCAACAACCTGGAGGGGTCTCCAGAGAACTATACTGAGTAAAAAAGGCCGAGCCAGAAGGTTAAATGCTCTATGATTCCATAAATATAACCTTCTTGAAATGACAAAATATAAAAAGAGAGAAAAAAGGAGCAGCTGTTAGGAGTCAAGGAGGGGGTTTGAGCAGGAAGGGAGAGTACCTATAAAAAGGCAATCTGATGGATTCTTACAGTGATGGAAATGTTACCTGTAACTGTACTGAACTGTATCAGTGTCAATATCCTAATTGTTTCTTTTTTTTCATGGAGGTACTGGAGATTGAACCCAGGATTCTGTGCATGCTAAGCATGCGCCCTACCACTGAGCTGTACGCCTACCCCGACCCCGATATCCTGATTATGATATTATACAATAGTTTTGCAAGATGTTAATGTTAGGAGAGATGTTTACATTAAGAGAAAGTGGGTAAAAGGTACACAAGAGTTCTCTCTGTCATTTCTTACAACTGCATGTTAACTTACAATTAAGCTATTCCTGATGAATTATTGATCTAAATTCAATAGGAAAATCAATGGAGCTTCTGAAAGGTAACATAAAGGAATATATTCATACATTGGGGTTGCCAAAGATGTCTTAAATAGAATACAAAATAGATTACCTATTTAGGAAAAGATTAACAAAATTGGACTGCACTGAAATCAAGAAATTCTGTTCATCAAAAGGCACTACTAAGAGAGAGAAAGAGGAAACCACATGAGTAGGGGACTATATGCACATTACAGAGAACGGACACTGTACTTGCATCCAGAATATTTAGACTTCTATAAAAAAACAAGAAAAGATGCTCTGATAAAAAGATGGGGAAGAGACGTGAAAAGACATTTCATATAAGAGAATAAATGAATGGCCAATAACTACATGAAAAGATGGTCAGCCTCATTAGGCATCAGGAAAAAGCAAACTAAAACTACTAAGCAAATTACCACTGCAAACAAAATACAGTGGCTTGAATTTAAAAGACTGACACTACCAAGTATTAGTAAGTATGTGAGGAAACTGGAACTCCCACCCATGCTGATGGGAAGGTACAAGGGCATACCTACTTTGCAAAACTCTTCAGTAGCACCTGTTACAGCTGAAGGTTCCACTCACAGGTATACATCCAGCAGATAGGTGTACCAAAAGATATGAAACAGCCAAGAACTGGAAACAACCTAAATATCCACCACCAGAAAAGCTAAAATGTCATATATTCAAAACAACTTAAACAGCAATGAAAATGAACACACTATTGATACACATAATAAAAAAGATAATGTTGAGTGAAAGAAGTCAGACACACATAGTGTTTGGTTCCATTTATGTGAGGTTCAAGATTGGGCAAAACTCAGCAACGGATTTAGAAGTAAGAACCGTGGTTACTTGGGCAGAAGGACTGGGTGGCGAACGGTAGGACACAAGGCGTACTGCTGCTCATTTGCCGGTAAATGTTCTATTTCCCGATCTGGAGGGTGGTTACGTGAGTTCGCTCACTTCATGAAAATTTACTTAGCCTACCTCTCAAGCCACCCACTCCCAGCTCGTTATTTCCCCCCAACACTAGCTTTCTTTCTAGGCTTCAGAAATGGTACCCTTGTCCTCATCTCAGGACCTGTGTGTGCCGGCTGCTGGGAACACAATTCAGACTTCACTCACCCTCAGGGTCCCAGCCGCCTCTCCTTAAACTATGTCCTCTGCCAGGAGGCACATCAAGACAGGCTTGAAAAAGAAAGGTAGGAGAGGAGAGAACAAAAAAAGTGTACATGATCAAGTAAAGAGAAGACTACCTCTGGGCCACTTAGAGGCACAAAGCAGATTAAGCCACAGACCGACACCTGGACGGAGGCAACCCAAAAGCCTGGGAAAGCCCATGCGGGTATTTTCCACACTGGCTCCACAGGAAGTACTGCAAAACATGGAAGGTACAAGCCTCAGACAGAGAACCTGTCTTCAGGAAGGTTCTGACCTAAGCATTCGTAATAACTGACTTTACTATTTCAGTTGGACATGGAAGTCATCCCTGCACCTCAGTTTCACAGATAAATACTCCCACCTAAGTAAAGATCCTAAATTTTATGGCTTAAGTATCTATAAATGAAACACCCTTCTTCATCTTAGAGTGCCTTTGCCTCATAACCCTAACTCCTGCTGTTATTATTTTGAGACCCGGCAGAGAGAGGAGGCGGAGGAGGGAAGAGGGAGGAGGAGCTGCAGGCATAAAGTGGGAGGCTGGTGGCATTTCTCCGATGCCCTGAGAAATCTCGGTGAACCTGACCAGGGCAGTTCTCAGCTACATCTCCTCACCTTGTGAACCTCACGGAGCAGAGAGCCAGGGGCAAGGTGAGTATTCAGTAGGTACCTAATGAATGAACATTCTTCCAAGTGATTTTAAGAGATGGCTTAAAGATCCAAGCTTAGGAATGTTTCTTACTTTCTAACCTGAAGGCCATTTATTCAACTTACGCAGGTGACTAGTACAACAAGCACCTGGCAGAAACACAGCACAAAGCTCCATGCGTCAAGTCTGAGCGCAAAATGCAGAACAGTGGGAACCACTGGCAGAGAATGGGACACGGAAGGAAGCTCCAAGACAACACAGTAATTTCACTTGTATCTCACAGGCCAAAAACCTAGGAACTTACTATCTTAATGATCCTGATCTTGGGTATTTTTTTCTTGTGTGTTCATTACACTTCCGCCTCATTCTTCTAAAGTATAACTGCTCATGTTCCAGCCTTTGTTTCCCCCCCAGTTACTCCCTCTGGGGTTGGCACCTAAAGGAACTCCTGAGCAAGCTCACATCCTTTTAACCATTTCAAATGCTCACAGCTTTAGCTTACAGCCTCTCTCTATGAAATTCACAATCGTTTGTTTCTCACCTACGTGAAATGATTTAAATGGGAAAGGAATTAATTATCTGGAAAAGAATGCCATTCAAAATAGAGCCAGAATAAAAAGAAAAGTGAAAAGAATAAAAAGGGGAAAAAAATCCCAGATATAAAAAGAAAAAATTGAAATTTCAGTATATCACCAACTGATCGCAATTTAGAGCCAGACCTAAATCAGCTAGTGCTAATTTCATCTCATCATTTCATTAATGGGTAAATGGATGATAATTCCCGAAATTTTAAGGGGTTGGGCCCTTACAGGTTAAGTCTCTCCGCCTTGTGGACCGGGGTTTGACAAACAGTTAATGAATGAGTATGTGAATGAATAAAAGGAACTTAACACGGGTTCCTCTAAACAGCGGTCATAACGCTAGTTAGGGGCACAGCCAGGGCTAACACCCAGCTCTCTTTACTGCCTCCTTGGTAGCTCATAAGTTGCAGCTACACGAGCAGCACAATGAGTTGCCGGAGGAGCAGCAACGTCGCTGAAGTCACTGACTGACCTTAGCTGTGTGCTTTTTCTCATCCTGCTTTTAGACATGCAAACAAAAGGGAAAAATGAAAAGTGCCAAGTGGGATGACATAAGAAAATTATACTGTAGCCAGATCACACGTAGAAAATGACAGAAAAAAGGTAGGCAGAGATGGCTCTGTGATTTTCTGCTCACTCTCACCCGATCTAAGAGATATAAAAGGTTCCAAGTTAGAACGCATTAGCTGTCAGATCAACAACGTGCCGTCACAGGCACAGACGTCTCTAACAACGCAGCCCTCTCAGAACCACGGGCCTGACACAGTCCGCAGTCGGGGAACAAGAGGCAGAGACGGTCAGGCACACGGCGGCGGCACGACGAACTGGAGACGGTCGACTTACTCTTCCAGGAAGTGCTGCTGGGGTCCTATGATGGAGCCGGGCCGGCAGATTCTGATCCAAGCGATTATTTCCGCGTGTGTAAACCTGTAGTGCTTCATGACGTAACAGGCTATCAACGTCCCTGTTCTTCCGAGACCAGCTGTGAGAAAAGGAAATAGAACAAGCAATTCAAAATACAGCAAATGCACCCACAAAAACACTGAAGCCAAACTTTGTCCAGAAACGGCAACGGTTTCAAATGCAGTGCAAAATTTTTAAACCCTGACAAAAAATGTAATGCGTTTTACATGATTGGGGTGGAGGGGGGTGGTTAAAAGATAATTCTAACTCAAAAATTTGAATTTTTAAAAAAAATAGATCACATGGCTAAAATAAACACATGTAAAATAATATAAAAATCAGAGCAAAGGTTTTAAAAAGTTATGAAGTGTTCAATCCCTGAGGCCTTTGGGAATCACTGTTACAGTGAATACTGTGAAGGCCATGCTGGCTGCAGGACACGCACTTGCAAAATGTCGCCTGTCAGGTGTCTCCACGCTCCCGCTCCTCAGCCCCAGCCCGGCTTGAGCTGAACCTGCAGGTAACAGTTTGTACTTGTGACCCCTGCGTCACCAGTGTAACTGATCGTATTATCATGGCCATCTTTTAAGCCTTTTTAAATGGTGAAGGTTTTTTTTTTTTAACTTATTTTAGAAAAAGGAATTATAGAATCAGAATTAGAAGACATTGTAAGCATCACCAGGCCCCATCAGCTGCCTAACTCACAGCTGCTTCGATGCTGTGTCCGTCAGGTGGCCGCCCTAACCTCTGTGTAACTCCTTCAGAGACCAGGGTTTCACTGTTTCCTCAGCCAATAGGTGTTGATAGAGCAGCCACTACCGGATGATAGCCACTTGCTATCATCCCAGAGTTCTTTCCACTCCTGGCTCATCCAGTCAGTCACTCATTCTACAAATAGCAAGACCGGCTGATTACGAGGTGCTGTGATGGACACTGGGGCCAGAAGCATGATCAAGCGGGATGTCTGCCCCCGTGAGGTTTATAGTACTAAGCCACCAATGCTTAGTTATATGCATTTTCTAAATCTTTCCATATCCGGCTTTTTGGAACTAAATTCAGTGCTAAGTACCACCCATGAGCAAGAGCACTATGCTGAGTTATTCTTCCACTGCTTAATCTCGTCCTATCGTGCACAGCTTTTCTTATGGAAAGACAAAGTGGCTCTGTCTTTGTTTTTAAACATTAGATTCAAATGTTTATTCACCGCCTACCAGATCCCCAGGACAGGGCTCTGCTCATAGGATAACGATATAAACAAGTGGAGGATATAATTTTTGACCACAGTGAGTTACCAGAGCAGTTGTAGACACAAGAATATTAACCAAGAAGCAAAGAAATTAGGGGATCTCAGAGAAAGGAGGAGGGGACCGTGTGAGCAGCTGGTGTCTTCAAAGAATGTGTTAGTGATGACAAAGACTCCAGCAGACTCTAAGGAACAGGAAGGTCACAGAGCATTTTCCTCAATGAGTGGAAGCTGGGCTGGTCTGGAGAATGCATACACCGTGTGTTGAGTGGGAAACAAGGTTGGAGGGGTGTGGAGGGGCCAACCAAGAGCACCTCCGAGTCCAGTGGAGGAGCCGGTACTTAGGGCAAGCAGGCTATCAACTGTGGGCTGAAGACACCGCAGATTGCTGAGTTCTTCTGGAGTCCCCAGGTCCAGATGCACAGTGCTCTGCGCACTGAGCAGATCACATCTCCTGCCTGTATATGTTATTACTCCTCCAACATGTGGAGATGCTGCTCTGATTAACACAATTCAACTCATTTAAAAAGTACTATGAAATCCATGACACTTTCAACAACTAATAAACATACAACTCTTACCATGTAAAAATATGATTTTTCCTTTAGCCAGTGGAAAGAGCAAGAAAAAAAAAAAAAAGCTGCCATCAATTTGGGGACAAAAAAATGGGTGTGGCAGCAGCACAGCTCCAGGCTGGCAAAGACAGAGACGGGGACCAGACAGAGGTGCTGGAAGGCTGGGGCAGGAGAGCCAGGGTGGCTGGACGGGGCATGGACTGGGGTGGACAGAGGTAACAGAGGGGAAGAGCCGAACTGGAAAAACGTGTTGACTGGGTCCCAGGCAAGGTTAGCGATGACTGATACTTCTGGCCTGGAAAACTGGTACAATGTCAGTTTCATCCATGAAAACATTTAGTTAGAAAAGGAAATAGGAGAAAGTTGATGGCTGGGTTTTTTTGTTTTTTTTGGTTTTTTTTTTTTTTTTTTTGATGTGTTTGACACTTCCCCCTGGCCTCTGCAAAAAGAGGAGTCCTTTTGTCAGCTTCTCCTAGTGAAACATTAAAGACAGTCTTCTCTAGTCGCCTCGGGACTGGGAAATACACAGTTTCTCAGCAAATCTAAAATACCATCTTGTCATCTAATGGTGTAAAACACGCCATTGGCTTTTTTCCCCTCTTGTATGTATTTTATTCACACCCTTTCTTCCTGCTCCCATTGCATTGGGAAAACTGTTTTTGTGCTTTTCTGCTTGGCTGAGATGATAACTTGTGCTTTTTAAGATAATTTTTCCACATACCAGTGTTTAAATTCCACGAAGTAAGAAAAAAATCAAACTATGATATGCTATCAATTTCCCGAGCTACCCTAGTTTCATAAATGTGAATATGTGAAAAAAAAAAAAAGAAGTATGTCTCTAAATCAGTGTTTCTCAGCCTTTCTTCACTACTGCCCCCTCACCTCTCCCCAAACAACAGCCTCTCCAGGCTTTTTTTTTTTTTCCTAATTGCCCCCCATGATTTTGCCACCAGAGGTAGACTGCATGTCTCTTTATGTGTACTATGTGTAAATCTGCTCTTTATACAGAAAAAGGAAACTGTGTTTACCACCCAAAAATAGTTTTGCCCCCTTGGGGGCATTATTACCCGGAGGTTGCGAATCCATCAAAAATGTGGAAGAAATTACAACCAAGCTCATGTTTATAGAGGCCTGGCATTTCCCTTCCATTAACCCTTCCTTTTTCAAAATTACACTTAGACACTGTTTTCTTAGATGTGCGGGTGTATGTGTGCATGTGTGTGAGTGACCTGTTTTCATCTGAAGTACATTTTGCCCCAGATCAAGCATCCACATTCTTCAGAGAAGAATGAAGCTTAATCATGGTCTCAGGAGGACTTTCTTCCTATACTAGAAGAATCTACTTCATGTTTCTGCCCAGAGCAGATACTTTGTTTCCGCAGAGTTGTCAGTGCCCCAGACATCTGACAAGACTGCAGATAATTGTGTTGATAAAAACACAGCTGGACAGCCTGGGAGCAGGAAGCCCGGATGGCTGACAGGGTCCCCGCCTCAAACCACCGATTGGAGTCTCTGTCTGGTGAGAACACCTCCTTCTCCACCCAGACACCACCACCTCTCCGGCTCCCCTCCCCTCCCCTCCTGCAAGAGGCTGCCCGCTCCCTCGTCCCCTGGGTTAGGCACCTCATCACTCACACACACCAAAAAAATAAGGTGGTGCAGAAATTTTTCAAATTTCTCTGAAACTAAAGTTGCCTCCCCCTTTTTAAAAGTCTATAATTTATATCTATAAAAAGAACCTACTTAGCACTCAATACTTAGGCGCTCTTACCACAATTCAACAGAATAAGAACATTTCACTAAGTTTCTATAAAAACTTCAACAAATTTTTTGAAGTGTTCATAATTAAAGGGCTCCCTGGCATAGCGAGAGAAGACGCTGAAAAGTCTTCTGTTTATACCGGGTGGAACGCTGATGGCCTTCCAGTCCCAGGCATTTTCTGAAATGCCTACAGCACAATCAAAAATCACAGACTGGAACATCACAATGTTGCCGGCTTCTTAATGATTATTTGTGCCAGAAAGTTTCACGACATCAGAGCCATTCCTTTTATCAAGCAGAAGGCAAACTGCAGATACTGAATCGTTGTAAGATTTCACACATTCCCAGCAAATTAGTTTCTGGTTTGTCTCTATTTTTAGTACTTTATGTTGAGGCGTGAAGTAGTCGCTCTTCTCAGCACCACCAAAGTTCATTTGACACCGTGATAAGATCCTCTCTCCCTCCTCCTGCAGTTCAATTAAAATGCTTAGTGCTGCTTTAATTCCCAGAAAATTAAGCTCACCTAATTAGGGCAGATGTCAAAATAATTAACATGCCAATAGTAGCTAAGTATGCTATTAAAAGCAATACAGCTGTAATTAAATTGAAGGTGTAATCCTTATAGAACAATCCTACATGTGTGTACAAGTGGAGGCAAGTGGAATAACACTCTCAAATAAATGCCACCACATGTGAATGTGACCTTCCTATGTAAAAACTGACCTCAGTGCTAAAGATCCTGATTAAAATATAAAAATCTCTACAATATAACATATATATATTCCTTAACATTTCTTACAAGGTCACCATTCACAGGCCAAGGACGTAATAAAGAGGATGTCTGTAACAAGAATGCTTAACACCAGAGAGTTTTATTTTTCCCATGTTTGTTAGGTGAGGAGTGCTATCAAGAGAGAGCCTGAGTTTTAAGTGAAATAAGTCAGACAGAGAAAGACAAATATATCAGTTATAGGTGGAATCTAAAAAGTACAACAAACTAGTAAACGTAACAAAAAAAAGAAACAGACTCGTAGATATAGTGGGCAAATTAGGGGTTACCAGCAGGGAGAGGGAAGAGAGGAGGGGAAAATAGGGGGAGGGGATTAAGAGGCACAAACTATGAAGTATAAAATAAGCTACAAGGATATATTATACAACACGAGGAATATAGCCAATATTTTATAATAATTATAAATGGAGCATAACCTTTAAAAGTTGTGAATGACTATATTGTACACTTATAGCTTCTATATTATTGTATATCAACTATACCTCAATAAAAAAATTAAAAATTAAAAACTTAGGAAGAAAAAAGAGAGAGATCCTGAGTTTTAATGAAAACTTTGCATTTCTTCTCCCTTAAATTTGTCAATCCAAGACACGACACACAGAGAAATCATGTGAGTTGGTAAGCGTTAAACTAATTGACTAGGAAATAAGGCCAAATTAATCCCAGGAAAAAATACTGACTTTTATGACACAAAAATAAACTTTAAAAAGACCACATATCTCCTGTTAAACGTTAGTTGCTGCCATATTCCCATTAGCTCTCAAATTCCAGGGATAACTTGAAATACGGTCCTCTCTTGGTATCCGCGAGGGATTGGTTCCCGGACCCCGCGGATAACAAAATCCGCAGATGCTGGAGTCTCTGGCAGCCGAATTGGTGGAAGGGGGATCCCACGGATACAGAGGGCCGACCGCATGTGAAATGCAGGCTTTTCCTTGGGCCTGGGCAGTCTTTAGCAAAATGGGATGGAGAGGTAAAGTCAGGCTGGATCACATCAGGCGCAAGCCAGCTCACCGCCCCCCGACTGTGACCTGGCAGAAAGGAAAGCAGGCGTCTACAAGGAGTGAGCAAAAAGACACCTGCCCAACAGATGCACCACCCGACCCCGGAGAAAGGAGGTCCGGCAAGGCAGGGCCCCATCCCGCCGAGAAACTGGAGGAGCGGGAGGGGCCTTCGTCACCGAGGACGGAGCCTGGCAGACGGAGGCCTCAGCGAAGCCGGGGGCCACATGCAGCTCGTTTCCCTCGCCGGGGCTCCGGCAAAATGCAGCTTCTCGTTGCTGCTCACGTGCTCGGCAAAGTACCTCCACCTACTCAATTCTTAAACATAGAAACAAGGGCCTACAAAATGGTATTTTAATTTCTGTCAGAACCAAAGCCATGCTCATCTGAGTAAGTCAGTTACAGCAGCACCAGGCACAGGAAAAGAGCAGCACAATCCCCAACACCTACTAGACAATTAGCATAAAACGAGACAAACCGGCTCTCAGACTCGGAAACCGGAGAACAGCACCACCCAGCGGCAGAATGAAGAGCTGCATGTGCTCCGCGGCCAAAAGTGGTTCCTCCTCACGGAAATCAAGGACCCCAGTAAAATACCTTAACCGTGCTGGAAAATCTAGACTGTGAGCCTCCTCAGAGTCTAACAAGCAGGCTTAGACCAAATGTTATTTCATATTTTCTGAGGAGCTGACAGAAGGCTGCGAGGTAAAATGCAGAGTGTATGTTCGGTGCAAAGTTTGAGACACACTAAAAAAGATAAACGAGGTCGAAGTGCTCGAAGTCGGCGTCTGTGAACAGGAAACCTTTAGATAAACAGTTCATCTAAAATTCAGATTTAACTGGGTGTCCTGTATTCTTATTTGCTAAATCTGGCAACCCTACATCTCCTATAATCTGAACAACCTTTGCCCCAAGGTACTCACCCCTAGAGACCAGGGATGTATTTATATAACCAAGTCTTTCAGTCATTCAAAGAGGCAGTAACACATCCGTGGCAAGGACGCTGGCGATGACCCCGGTATGCTGCGGTCCCCAGGCAATGGGCTGGGGAGACACTCTGTTCCGTGATGCAAAAGACCAAGAGGGGAGGGGAGGGGTGCAGGGAGGGTGCAGCCGGGCTCCAGACAGCTGGGTCAAATAATGGGAGCGTTAATATCAGATGGGTGAAGGACGATGGGGGAAAGATGGGCAATTTTGCAAGAGAAGGAGAAAGGGTAACGAACAACCCTTGTTTGCGTTCTCGTTTTCTGAAACCAAACGTGACTTTTTCCCCCCTAAGACACTAACTGCTTTGTTTCACATGGCCTGCTGTCTCTCGGCCCACCCACTCTCAGAAGCCCCGACGCCCGAGGCCTCGCGGCTCGCCCGCACCTTTGCAGTGGACGGCGATCGCACCCTCCGCGTTCTCGCAGATGCTCAGGAACCTCCGCACGATGCTGTCGCTGGGCGTGCTGCCGTCGATGAAGAAGAGGTCGTAGTGCTCGAAGCCCGCGTCCGTGAAGCGCTTCGCCTCGTAAATCTTTTTGTTCAGCCTCACGATGGCAGTCACATTATGCTTTTTGAAATAAGGAAAGTAGGCTTCGGGAGCGTGAAGAGGATAACCTGGGAGGAAAAGAGGAGCTGTAAGCAGAAGGCACACGTTCCACCTTCCGGAACCTGGGAACGCGAAAACCCTTCACAGTGAAGATCTCATCAGGGCTTGGCAGGAAGGCGCATTTCATGAGAGTCGGGTCCCAGCAGCCTAAAGTCTAAATAACGAGCAAACACCATAGGAAGGGAAAAAATTTCTTCTAAGTACTGGAAATGGCTCATGAATGTTCAAAACCTCAACCTCTAGGACTCACATCCTGGGAACACACTTCTCCCAAGCCAAACCAAGGCCGCCCTGGGGCGCTCAAATGTGCAAAAAGCCTGGAACGACTCTCTGTGCTTTTTACTCCACGTGACAAATACTTTTGACTTACAGTTAAAGGCTTTTTTGCCAGATGGATGGTTTTACTCTCAGTGCAATCTCCCACAAAAAGAGATGGATTATTAAGCACCTACCATGTACAAGTCACAGTGGCATACAATTTCCTATACTTCTCTAAACAACCTATCAAGATAAAAATAGTAAACCCCATATAACAGGTTAGGAAACCAAAAGAGGTTGAGTAATCCTTCTTTGAGGACATCTTCTTTTTTTTTTTGACGAGAACAAGCAGTCAGCTCCTGACCTCTCTTCTGCTATGAGAGGGTCCGGCATCAACAGAGTACCCCTGGGGGCTGCTGTCAGCTGGTTACAGACACATGACCTAGACTCAGCCAGTCAAGCAGGGTGACCACTGGGGGCTTTGGCCACTGCAGGCCTTGCCCAGCCGCCCCAGGGGTTAAGGGGGCCCTGATCAGCACAGCTGGAACCCATTCAGTGCATATCAGGTGAGACTATCTTACTCAGAACTCATTCGTGACAGTGGGCTCCAGCAGGCCAGCAAAGTGAACCAGTAGTTTCTGCACTGTGTCCTTGGCTCTGTTTCCTGCTGCCTCAAACCTTGCATCTGCTGGTCATTTCCTATCTTCTCTTAGTTGCAAGCCAGCTCTCATATGCCAGGGCTGGGGTCCACATATGATATTTCCCCCTACCTTTCCCACTGGCTTCCTGTCATTTAGAAAGATGGGAGGCTCTAAAGCACGTCTGGAGCAGGTGGAGGCCAGAGGCGGGGCTGTTTTCCTGCCAGCATGGCTTCAGCCGCAGGAGGCACCCCCGGCACCAGCCTGCAGCCCAGCCTCACCGTCTCTACCCGTCAGCCCCCAAAACGCAAGCCCTGGCTGTGTGGCACGCCCTTCAGAGCTCCTGGCCCCAGCCAAGCTGTCCCCGCAGCCTTAAAGGCAGCCGCTATTTCCTCCTTAATATGCTGGGGTTTGTTGTTTTTTTTTTTTTTTTTCCAGAGTTGCTCTTTTACTTTTTAGCCTTCTCTCTAACAAATTCTTTATACTGCATTCACTCTGTTTGAAATAAAGTGGTTTCCATTCCTGCCTGGACCCTGCTGGTCAATGATCTCCCTTAGATCCTGTTCATGATCTAAGCCTCATTTTCCAGCCTTCCCTTGGAGGCTGTGAGCCCCGCAACATCATTCCAATATGCCTTTTTGGTTTAATTTACCAGAGTTGGTTCTGCTGCCTACAACCAAAGCCCTCACTAGTCCAAGGTCACACAATGGATGGAGGCAGAATTGGCAAACAGGCTAACTAATCCTCAGACCAGATTTTCACAAGCCATGCTGCTTTCGAGCAAACAAGTAATACATAGCTTATTTACAATCTTCTGTGTTGAAATCGTGACTTATACACACACATTAAGAAAATAAAATGGATGCTTTTCAATGTGGAAAAAAAATCAAATCTGTTTTCCTAGTTGCTTTATTTGCTCAAATCATTTTCCAGCCTAAAGGGAAAAAGAACTGTGGTTGGCACAAGGAAACAGCTTTTCTACCGTGAAGGAATGAGAAGGAGAGGGCTCATGAGCACACATGGGAAGCCATCCCCTGGTGTGACAGCTGGCGAGCGCTTCTGACTCTGGGTTCCTAGCATACCATGACACCTGTCATGAAGTGTGCTAATGGTTTGCTTGGTATCTGTCCCTTCTGCTCCTCACCAAGGCTGTAAGAACTTCTCTTTTCGTATAGGAACATCTAGCAGGAGTAAACAGCATTACAGATAATATACTTAAACCTACTATTCAACCATGTGTATCTTTTGAGAAAAGAACACTGGACAGTTATCCAAATGTGGCAACAGGTCACCAAAATAGTAACAATAATGGTAACAGCCACATCTAACATTTATTAAGTGCTTACTGTGTGCCAGGCCCTAAGCTAAGTGCTTCACGTGTATCATCTCATTAAACCTTACAATCAGCCACTGGTGCCTGAAAAAGCGAACTGGCCCTTGCACACGCTGCTAGGAAGACACAGAGGCAGCATCTGAGCCCTGGCAGTCAACTTCCAGGGCCTGTGCTGGGGATGGTTTCAGGTAAAATCTAACTTGATTCTAGTTGGTTAGATCTCAAAAAGGACATTACATGAAAATTAGGAGCTTTACTTCCTACAGTTGGTGAGCAAGTTTATTTAAAAATTCTCAAAAACGAGTTATAGCCAACAAACAGTGACAATATCCTCTGACTTCTGAACAACTGTTTGCGGGTGTTTTCAGTGTATTTGGGTGCTTCTGATGGCGGACTGGATTTAGAAAAGGGCACGGAGCTGAGGAAACATTCATCCGACCCTTACTCCATCTGGCCGCTAGATGGCGCCCTGGCATCGGTAAAGCACAGGCCGGGCCCTGGCGCTGACCCAACAGAAACAATTTCAAAGCTAAGAGAGATTGCAGAATTCGTCTCTTCCCAGCTCCTCATTTAAAGTTAGGGAACTGAAGAACAGTTGAGTTTAATGACTAGCCCACCCACTCGTTATTAAAAGTAAAAATTGCAAAATAGGCAGGCAAATGTGGAAAGCAAAAAAAATATGTAATAAAATGTTTTTAGGTTCATGATAAAAATGTGAATGATAAAAAATTCATAAAAATGATTAAAAAATGCAATCAGAATATCTGCTATCTAAAGAACACCTATTAATGTGCCTGATACTGTGCAAGGTACTTCCTATAATATTTCTACTCCTCACCAAATGCCTACCATGTGCATCTTATTTCCCCCATTTGACATATGAGGGAACTGATGCTGAGAAGCGCTGAGGGACTCGCGGAAGCTCACACAGCCAATTAGGGTCGGAAGCAGCCCAGGCTCGTCACACCTGGCTTCTCCTTCAGTGAGCGCGCTGACGCTTCTAACTGCTGGATTCCCATCTCAAACTGTCTTTCTCTGTGTTTTCTTTCTTCTTCCTATTCTCCCTCTTTTTTCTTTCTTTTTTTGGGGGGGTGGGGGGTAACTAGGTTTACTTACTTATTATTTTATTTTTATGTAACAGAGGTACTGGGGATGACAGCCATGACCTGACGCATGCTATGCGTGAGCTCAACCACAGCTACACCCTCTTCCCTCTTTCTTTTTTATCAGAGATGAGAAGGATATTGCCACCTGAGAATTTGGGGGTTTGGGGGGAAAACTTGAAATCCAAAATATGCTTTGTTCTACTGCTATATTATTCATTTATCAATTCAAACTTGTTTAACCAAAAAAGGTAGGGCTCCTGTCTTCCCCTGTGTCAAAACAATGCGAACAGAGACGGCTGCAAAATACCCCTGCTTGGTCTCTGCTGACGCAGCCCGCACTTAAGGCTGTTAGAATGCATTCTGCCCGATCCCGAGAAAGATTTTAGGGCTTCCTTTTGCTACATCCTAGCAACAGCTATTTGAGTGTTAAAAATAGCTTAAAAATCTAACTTTCCTACTAACAAATCCCTGAAATGACTTGTAGTTATCTCAGGAAACAAAGGGTTTTTCCAACTCAAAAGGAAAGAAGAACGCACCAGGATTTCACCGTCATTGGAGCAAGTTCATTAATTCCATCATAAAATTATTGTCTTAAGTCCAAAAGGATTTACAAAGTTAAAGCCCTTTACAAAAACTACGATGAAGCTTCCAGTGAGTATCAGATCTTAAAATGGGGATTCCAGTAAAATATCAGTATTTTACCAACAACAGCCTTAAATGGAATTGTGCTACACATCATAAAAACTGGCAGGTATTAGGTAAGCAGCATGTTCAGACCTTTTTTCCTCAGTGTGAGGGGGCAAAATACATGCATAGATAAAAAGATGCATATAGAGCAATATCTTAACAGTGGTGATTTCTAGATTATATAAGTGCAGGTGACTTTTTAGCTGGACTGCTTAAATTTTCTATGATGAACATGTACTTCCTCTGTAGTAAAATTAAAAAGAACACAGAATTTGGAATCAGAGACACGCTGCCACTTTCCAGCCCTGTGAACCTGGGCAAGTTAGGTTACCAAGCTTCCATCTTCTCTTCCACAGAACTACCACCACCTGCTCCAGAGGGTGGCTCTGATTAGTAAACAGGTGGGGTGCGCACGAAAAGCTCAGCACCACTCCTGGCACACGCAAGTGGTGGCTAATTACTCCCTGTATTGCCACGTGGGGCCTAAAAGAGTTTTTAAAGATTTGTGGCAATTAAGAATTGACACACAAAATATTCACTATCCTTTTATCTAGTGATTCTAGGAATTTAGAGAAGGAAGTAGAGCTGCAAAAAAAAATGTATAAAAAAAGAATGTAAAAAAAAATGTATAGACACTCGTGCCAACTACTGCGGTTTTTTAAAAGCGAAAAAGTGTAAATGACTTAGATCTCATTCAAAAATTAATTGATTTGTTAACAAAATCATGGCACAATCATTGAATGCAAACATTAAAAATTATAATGAAGATTCATAGCTACTGCCATGGAAAGAACTCTGTGATATATTAAATGAAAAAAGCTGCTGTAAGACAGTAATCGTATTATGACTCCATGCTGGTAAACAAGAAGAAAAGAAATATTTTTATAAGTGTGTGTGTGTATTCTCTGAGAAAAAAATACATACAAAAAGTATAAAGAAGCAGCTGGAAAGAAAATTAAAATCCCCAGTAATCCCACCACCAACTAGTAAACCTAGAAAACTTGGGTAGAATTATAGGTCACTTTTATGCTGGTTTTATTATTTCATCTGCATTTTCTTCTTTTCAAAAAGCATCTATTATTTCCATAAAAATATTTTAAATGGTTTTTTAAATTATATTTCTTACTTTCTCTTTAAGAAAATTTCATAAAACAGGTGAATCCTAAATGGCAAAATTCTTTCACTTTCGCCAAATGAATTCCCAACAACAAACCTACTCCGACTGAGGTTTTCTGTATCCAAGTCAGATCATTTTTCACAAAAGACCAGAGGGAGGTTTAATCAATCCTGGTTTGTAAGACCAAGAGAAAGTGGTTTCCCCAAGCCCTCAACAAATACAACCCAACAGGACAAAAGGTTAATCAATCAATGTCTGGGGCTAAAAAGATTCACAAGCAAACTGGTGAATGAGAAAATCTAATTCTGGCTTCGGGACAGAGACCTCCTATTTGTTAGGATAACTCGAAGGACCTGGACCACCCATCCCCAGAGGAAAACTGTGATTCAAGCAGAGCTCCCTGGAGAGATGTCCCAGGTGTGAAATGATGAGCACGTGCACAGAGACCCAAACAAATTATCAAATCAAAATGCACGAATAACCATATACAGCGAAACTAGATTTTAGAATAAGTGATGATGATGATGATGATTTTAGAATAAGTGATGATGATGATGGTGGTGGTGGTGATGGTGATGAAAAAAGAAGAAGTCTAGACTAGGAGTTTCAAATTACATTCCCTCAGAGGACGACTGTTCCAGCTCTGTGACCGGACAGAGAGCAAAAAGGGAGCTGATATGTTCATGGGTGTTTTGGTTTTTTTTTTTAATTTTATGTACTTCTCTCCTCCCATAAATTATTCTTAAACGTTTGGTGCCTATCATTACTTGTATTCTAGGGAATGTTAGGTTAAAAATAAATAAATAAGTAGAAATACATATGAATGGGAAACTCACACAGCTGATCATGTTTTATTCGAGGCTTATTATTTTCTTTTGCCTTTTCTTCTTCTATATGCCCCTAGTTATATATATACTGCAAATAAGTTATCCAATCACTCTCAGCTAGAAAATTATTCCTAGTTGCCATGACGGAACTGAATAGATGAGTGTAGCGGCAATGTTTAGGAGCCCAGCGCTGGGGTTGGAGTACCACTGGGGCTGCCGGGTACTTTGTGACCTGGGGCAAATTCCCTACTCATAAGCCTCAGTTTCCCCCTCTGTAAAATGGAGATAAGAGTACCTACACCTCACAGACTTGTGAGTGCACTGAATGAGGTGATGCTGTGATTAGACAGTAACTAGCACACAGTAAAAAAGTTCATAAATGACACCCATGGTCATCATCGTCATCACTATTCAACATGTGCCCCCAGAGAAGACCTTGATGCGTAGCACTCTACCAGCAAATCAGCCAGAGAACCACTGACGGATTTCAGCAATCGGCTCCTTGTTTTGAGCAGTTTGTTTCTCAGATTCTCCTTTGATCACTGGGCCAGGTAAAGCGAACACCCTATTTATAGCAACCTAAAAATGTGCTAGTTTTAAAACAGTGATTATAGTTCCACTTACTGAACGCTAACATTTAACACACTATTACTACTGTTCCATTTTTTTAATCAATAAATATTCCCTGGAAAATATTACCAAATGTAAAGATTATCTGAGGAAATTAAGAAATTAGAGAAGGTAAACTGAAATAAATTTTTGGAGGGTAAAATAAAGAAAAACCTACCATTTTCAATTTTGCTTTTTGGATGTGGTCCACTAAATGCTAAAAATTTTCCTGGAACAATCCAGTTGAAGTCACCATTTTCAACTCGCTGGGAGAATTTTGTAAGAAAAGAGAAGAAAAATATTTTATAATCCTTATACAATTTAGGAAATCCTTACAAATAAAACTGCTTTTCACCCTGTTAGTACTAGACTAATTGGACAGATATGAAGACAAAATAATATAGCTTAAGATAAAAACACGCATCTGATTCTCAAAATGATGTTTATGAATTCAACCCGCTTCAGGAAAAAATTTGTCTAGACTATATGAAAAGTTTAGAAAACTTTAAAGTGGATGCACTTTGCTTAAAGTAACTGTCTCCTGGCCACTCTGCAATGAAATGAAATGAACACAAACATTGCTTGTCCCAGTAATAAGGAAAATAAGAGAAGACAGAAAATATAAGCACTTTCCATGAACATGGTAAACATACTATAAACAAAGAAAAAAAAACCTATAAATATCAGAGTCATGATGAACACACCTTCATTTTCTGTTTGTGTCTATAGGTTGATATCTGTTGCCGGTGCTGATTTTCGGACTGGGAAACAGAAGGCAGGAGTGAGGGACAGAGGCTTATCGTACCCTCAAGGGGTACCACAAACTGGAGCCGGCCAAGGTCCACTGCGGGGGCTGCAAACCCAAACAGCTACAAGGGTCACGCAGGAGACATAAACAAAGGCAACCGTTCCTCAGCTCCGGCCAACTGCCCGTAGGAAAGTGACTAAATGCAGCCCACTTTCCAACTGGATTTCCATGTAAACTCTATGTTTGAAATGTTGACTGTTTTAAATTAAGTTTTTAAATACTAGGAAACCAAATGAAACACACCCATGGGCTGACTTTGACCACCAGCTGTTGGCCTCTGGTCTACACATCCCAGGATCCTCAGAAAAGGCCTGAAAGGCCAGGCAAGGGGCCGAGCACCCTCCCACTGCTCATTGTCTCCTTCACTGCCTTCCCTTCCAGGTCTGCCTCTGAACCCATGAAACACTGAGGCACAGCTGAGGGTTCCCAAGACTCTGCAGGCAACTGGGACACAGTTGTGCAATGCATTACAAATATATATGTCTCTTCTTCCCAGAAGCACTGTAGCCCACCCCCAACCCCAGTCCCACTCACACCCCCACCACCAGGCACAGCTTCTCGTCTCCAGGTCTCCACCATCCATAGCACTGCATAGACACCTCCCCGGGCAGGAAAGGAAGGCGGTCCTCTCTGCTGGGCCAAGGGCATCCACACGAAAGGCTCTCTCCTCCACTACGTGGCACAGACCTCAGCGGTAGGAATCTGTCCAATACGGAGTCTGCACTCCGCCGTAACAGCTCGTAAGTATTTGTTGAACTGGAGAGATGCCACCAAGGAAATCCGGGGCTCTACTTTCATTACTTATAACTACTCGTTGGATTTGATTTCCATGAAAATCAAAACTTCGCTGTACAATTTTCATGTTTAAAATGCGGATGTCTCTTTCCAGTTATAAAAAGTTATAAATGAAACTTTACATGACACCTTTTAATTGTCTGAACTGCATTAATCTAATTGTAATAAACATTGTAATAAAATCTCCACAATGCCCTAAATAAAATCTTAGAGATGCTATGAGTGTTGTGATTACACATGCCAAATTAAATCTCAAGCACAGCTATCTATTTAGAACAATTTTAATAAAGAATCTAATATACAACTCTTTACGGTAATTAAACATTTTCTGATTTAAATAAAGCAGTCTCAAATCAAACGGTCCAATATCCTTCTCAAGTAATTCTTAAGCTTAAAACATTATTTAGAAATTCAAAAATAAAGGTATGCTGTAATCATCAAAAGGCTAAAAGCAGTTATCTTACGAACAGTAGAAGAAAACAAGTTTCTGTGCTCACCATTCCTGTACCCTTGACCATGAAGTAGGCCTGGATAAACACATTGTGCTATGTCTGTTTCTTTGGGATTATAGACATCCGTTCCATTAAATAGTAACCTTTTATAATCAATCATATGGAGATAGGCAATGGACTCACAGAACCAAAAGAATATATTTACAAATCTGCCTACCCAAAAAGATAAACATTAGGTAATATTGGGCTATATTCAATAGCTTGGATAAGGTTGATGGAGTAAACAAAGAGATTTGTGTCTTAGATCTAAATCTGAAAAAAAATGAGTAAGGAAGTTACAATTTTAACTGACTAATATAACATTAACCTTACTTTGGTAAGCTTCCAAAATTAATGTCTGTGCCTTCCTTCACAGTGAAGTATACAAATGTCAGTATTTATCAATGATAGGATATTTAAGATGATATTCATTGGTTTTTCTAATTAAATGCACGTGCACGCGTGCGCACGCACACACACATGCACACACAGACTTCCAAGAAATCTAGATCAGACTGGAGCTTAAGGTACTTTCCAACACAACCACATTTTATAAACAAACATCTAAGCAAGAATGAGGTAAGAGAATGATGTTACCTCTTTTAGTCCAAAGCCTACAGCCTATTAAGCACCATGCAGAAAAACCACAGGGATCCTTCACTACAAGGAAACTCCTAAATTCAAATCTGAATTCTTGAAACTGATACATTTAGGTATTAATATTCACATTACTACGGAATCCTTCAGTCTACAAAAGATTCACCAGATTTCTTTGGAATGGCTAACTCTCTTCATGCATTTAAAATATAATTTGAAAAAAAAAAATCAAAGTTTCCTATGAAGTAAGTAACAGCATTAAAACTGAAAAAAAAAATAAAAAGTGAATAAAGTATAATTTGGCTTGAAAACATGAGTTTCTACAACTTCTAAGAAACACGTCTGTGCCAGTAAAGCATGCCTCTGTTGTAACAGTCACAGATATATTTTCTAGTCCAAAAACTGAAAAACATTTGGCCTTTTTACCACCAAAATAGACAGTAAGACAGAAAAGACAGACCTTCAGGTTGACAGTTATAGGACTGATTCCTTTTATCGATACATGTTTTTAAGACATGGATAAACAGCTTTTAAGCACAATTCAACATTCATTAAAACGTTTTCTAAGCCTTTATTACGTAGCAAAGACTGTAACTTGGTGTCACACATAAAATAATAAAAAGCAGTTCCTCTGTGCTCTGAAGGAGTCTGAAAACAAGGGACAACTAACACTAATAACAGCAGTGAACACACGTGTGCCACGGACTCTGTGCCAGGCGCTCCTCTGTTACACACAGCTCACTGCATCTTCAGAGCATCGCTCTGAGGCAGGTGTGGTATCATCTCCATTCAACCCACTGCTCTAGACTGAATGTTGGTGTCCCCACGAAACTCAGATGTTGAAACCGAATCTCCAATGTGACGGTATTAGGAAATGGGCCATCTGGGAGGTGATTAGGTCATGAAGATGGAGCCCTTATGAATGGGATTAGCAATCTTATAAAAGAGAGAGCTCCGTCTGTGAGGACGCGGAAGAATGTGGACACCTCTGAACCAGGAAGAGGGCCATCCATCACCAGACACCAAATCTGCCAGTGCCTTGATCTGGGACTTCCCAGCCTCCAAAACACTGAGAAATAAATGTCTGTTTAAGCCACACAGTCTATGGCATTTTGTTAGGGCAGCCAAACTAAGACACCCGTTAAAGAAAAAGTTGCATTAAACTTTAAGTGCTGTAATACAAGTACATAAGAGGTTAACCATGGCACAAAGACTATTTTAAAAATGACGATAGAGGGAACTATATTCAATATCCTGTAATAAACCATAATGGAAAAAATATGAAAAATAATACATAAAAATAAAAATAAAAAATAAATATCATTCCTCAGACCAAAAAAAATCATCAGAGAGATCATTTTTGCCATAAAATTAGCAAATTTTTAAAAAATTATTATTTCCAATGTGTCAAGAAACTTCAGAGCCTCACATAATGCTGGTAGGAGTGTAAATTTATAAACATTTCTGAAGGGCAATTTGTAAAGAAATAAAAACTCTTAAAAACCTATGTGCACTTCGTCAGAGTAATTCAATTTCTGGGAATTTTTCCTATGAGGAAATCAGAAACATGCAAGATGAATGTATAAGTATATTAACTTTTTAACATTAGCTGCATCTGCAAAAGAATTGGAGACAACTTATGTGATCACCAATTAAAGTGTGTCACACATTCTATGAAAAATAAATAAAAATAAAGACAGAACTACAAAGCCTTTTTTATTCATGAAGAAGCTGCCTTCTTTGTATTGCCTTACTTTAAAACAATAAAACAGTGTTGACAGTATAGCTGTATTACGTAAACCCAAATATGCTATAGTGACTGGCACTTTATGAGCTTAAAGCAAAGTCAATATTTGAGGTATCTGGTTTAAATTAAGTGTCCATGCCATTTGGCTTTAAATAATAACCTCTAGATTATAACTTTAGATTTGCTCTTGAGAGAGACAGTGTGGTAGAGGCAAAGAGGCGTGTTCCCTGTAGACGATGGCTTTACCTCTAAATGTAGAAAACATTTAGGGGACGCCTCCCACAGCCCAGCCCAGTGAACACCCCTGCTGACGCAATCACAGAGAGCAAGAATTCAGTGCATGTTCGCAGGCATCATTCCAGTATGCAAGACGTTAAGATTTGAGGCCATCAGCACATACGTGGTTGTTGAAACTTGGAGACTATCCCCTCATTCATGGAGAATGTGTCCCACCAGAAATCACAGGACCCTAGAGACCAGCAGCATTTCGGGTGGGCAAAGGACGAGAGAGGACTTGCAAGGGAGCCAGAGACACACGGCCAGAGATGGCAGGAGGAGAAAAGCAGGAGACAGAACTGAAGAAGTGAGGGGAAGAAAGTGAGTTTCTAGAATTCGAGAGCGGTCACGGAGCAAATCAAGCAGGAAGAAGACGGAGCACAGCCATGTGGTTTCTCTGACTCCTGTAAGAGCATCAGCAGCTTCACCTGAGTTGCAAAAGTAAAGACCAGATCATAACTGGCCTTTGGCTGGCTGAATTAAAACAGAGTCAAGATTGCTCTCTTAAGAAGTTTGGAGGTAAAAGAAGGGTCAGAGGCCAAACAAAAATTAAAGAGGAAGAAAAAAAAAAACATGCTAAGTATCTTAGACCTCAAAACATTTTATAGATGGAACCCACATAATCTATGAACCAGCAATGGGGGCAGCGCATCAGCAGACGTGGGAACACTGGGTCCCTCCACTTTGGCGGTGTCCAGGAAGGAATCCTGCTTCCTTAACCTCGTGTGCTTGGAGAGGTATAATCAACACTACAGGATGGCTCCAGGGAAATGCTTCTAATACTTCTCTGAATAGTCAAATCCCCGTGGGAGGCACACCTCCCTGGTTCCTCCAGGTGTGAGGACAAGCCCGCACACCTGCCTTCTGGAGCTTGCTTGACCCCGGCCCTCTGGCAGGAATTCACATTTTCCCAGTCCCATAATCCATGAACAAGTAGCAGGCAGATCAGGCAGCATCCAGAGTACACTCTGGTTTGCTGTACAAATTCTAATCCAAAGCAGAGCCTTGAAACATCACACCTCAGATGTTCCACAATCATTCCTGCTGCTGACCTGAGGTGACAAACTGAGAGATGAGAGGCCTGACAAACCTTACTAGTTCTCACGGTACGCACAAAAGGGCAACGTCGGCAGTCTGCACCACCAGATCGGTTCGACGATTTACTCATTAACTGCAATGAAGGATGACACAGTCAACCTGGGGACAGTCTCTGTTCATATACTCAACTAATCAACATCACGCGCAAGCCCTGGTTGAAGATTACAATCTCTAGCAATCTGTGTTGCAAATGACTGGTTTAAAAATTTTAAAAACCAACTCATTCTTGCAGCATAGATTGGCTGGTAATCAAAGAAAGAAACATCATCTCAAGAAGTTGTCCACCTTAGTCAATAAATTTCCCCCCGGGAGTGTTACTGCAAAATCAGAACGGATTCTTAATTAATATGTATGGTCGCTTTCCACTGAAAAGTAGTTACTTTTAACAAATTAGATAAATATCTTGAAACGTGCTCTGCTTCTGTTTTTAGAATTCATTCACTCTTTATTCATTAGTTCTTTCATTCTACAAACATTTAACGACTGCCCACTCTGAGTACACTGTGCTCCGGGGTTACTTACTGATACAGAGACGAGTAAGACAGGGTTTTGACCTCAGTGCCTGGGGTGCAGGGAAGACACAGGTGTGTAAACAGTGTCACACCCGCTGTGTGAGAAGAGCTCCCACTGAGCTAAGAATGAGTTAGCAGAGGAGAAAGGATCACAGGGAGGAGGCGGGGACAAGGGCAGTGCAATGGCACAAATGCAGAAGCACTGCCCCCTGGGAGCCTGCGGGGACGTGGGGAGGAGGAGGGAAGGGACAAGGACGGAGTATGGAAGGGGCGAGCCCATGTCCAGAGGGCCTTTCGTGCCACATTCAGGAGTCTGCATTTCCTCCACACTCTCAGGCAGGGCGGAGCCCATAAAGGACTTCACGCAGGGGAGTGATACAATCAGACTGAATTTCTAAAACACAGACTCTGAGAGTGATGTGAGGACTTGATGGAAGAGGCCCAAGGTTCAAGAAAGAGTCAGTCCCAAGCATCCAGAACCCACCAACACGTTCTCACAAATAGTTCCCGATGGGCTACAAGGCGATGTGGCCAAGATAATGCGAAATTAGCTCATAGAATAGCAGTGCTCTTTTCTCAGAAGAGCAGCCTTCAGGTGAAGACAGCAACAGTGATGATTTATGAGTTGCTAGGATGTCTCAGGAGCAAAAGTTTCCACATTCAGCCTGTTATAGATCAGCACGAAATTCCGTGTAGACGATGTCATAGCCTACAGACAGAAGCCAGTGGGAAGGGTCAGACGGGATAACGTCTGCAGAATGAGGCACAAGAACGCCGGGAATCTAGGACAGCAGGTGATAAGAACAAAGGCTTAAGAACCCCACATCTGAAGAGGGAAAATTACAGAAAGCCTCCTGAAAAAAAAAATTGGCCTACCAAATATACCAAGCAAACAAGAAGTACTTAATAAATGTTCAGTAAATTAACTGAATTGTAAATAAGTTCATTTGTGTCTTGACACAACAAACTATGGTTACTAGGGGAAAAGGAGGGTACGGAGGGATAAATTGGGAGTTAGGGATTTGCAGATACTAACTACTATATATAAAATAGACAAACAACAAAGTCCTATTGTATAGCACAGAGAACTATATTAGATACCTTATAGTCTATAATGAAAAAGAATATGAAAAGGAATAAATATATATGTGTATAACTGAATCACTGTACACCAGAAGTTAACACAACATTGTAAACAGAATATACTTCAATAAAAAAAGAAGTCCAAAAAAATAAAAACAAAAAAATAAATTAACTGAAAAGTTACAATCTTGAGGCCATAAAGAGTGTGAAGCCGCTTCTTGGCTCTCACAGAACATGAGTTTACCTGGACCCTGTTATTTCTGTAGAACAAAGTGTCCCAGTCGGTGTAAAAGAATGGAGTTCCCTGGGCAGGGACTGGGGCAGCCAGCGTGCCGGGGCAGTCGCCAAGAGCTGTGAGCTGTGAGCTGTGATCACAGGGTGCTGATCAAATATTATCACATTTTCCACGTGTGCCGTGACAGGAGGAACAAAAGGACGCCCTGTGCTGACTCTACTCTCAAACAGGCAGTAACCGGTCTGTCTGTCATCAGGCCTGCAGAAGCCAAGCACAGCTCCAACCATGTCCATCAAGTAACCTGCAGCACAGGAGGGCCCCAGGTTTGCCGGCGTGTAAAAGCACAGGGTCAAGTCAATAAGAACTCGATATTCCGGGAAATAGCCTCATACTGACAAAATTATTTCACAGAACGCTTTTTTTCTTAAAACAAAAAAAAAGGAGTGATTTATGGAGGAAAGAAAATAATGGTAGATATGAAATAGATCAAAGAAAGAAGTCAAAGTAATTTCTTAGCTTTTGAAGAAGATTTTACATGAACTTTAAGCTGCATCTGATCCCCAAAAGGGTATTTAAGACCACTCCTTGAAAATTGCACAGGCCAAATTCCAGATGGGGTAATACAGGCAAGTCTCACTGGCGAGGCTTCCCCAAACGCTGCCACGGAAGCTCTGGTTCTTCGCATTTCTCTCCCTCTCTCCTGCCCCCAGCTAGGAACAGGGCGCTGCTGTGAGCGCATCTGTGTACGGCCAACCTGCGGACATCGGCAAATGCGGAAGCCTTCCGGTAAACAGTAGTAAGTCCCTTTTTGTTCTGTTTGGGGGACAACCAAAATCAGGAACTCAAGGCCCAACTTCAAATTCTCTTTGATGAACAATGACTGCCCAACAGGAGCATCATTAATGATCGGTGGTGTTTAGACAAGGTCCTGCTTGGTCAGGATAGTTTCCTCAAAAAAGAATAGAAGTTGACTGACGGCAGACTCTGTGTACAGGCGCTACTTCAGGGTCTCACAGGCAGAACACTGTCCTGCAGTAGCGTGAACCGCGAAGCTTTACTACCAGAGAGGACACAGCTCCTCACACACCTACAGGTACGTAATTTGACTAAATACTCAGGCTGTTTCATCTTCATTGTTTCTCCCTAGGGGAAAAGGTCTGTTTTTATTTTTCAAATGAACTGATCGATGGTTAGATTTCAAAGGAGTGGCTGCTCTTAGTTCTCAAGCTCTTTGAGAACACTATAAAAAAAAACCTGTTGGGAAGGTCTGATTCTTAGCAGAAGCTTTTAGCCCATCTTGCAGTGACTTTACTGGACCTTCACAGCACAGCTCCCAGAAGTATCTGTTTGATCAGGGCAACGATGAAGAATGTACAGTTCCACAGCAGCTTGGCAAAAGATCTGATTTCATATTTGAGAAGATACTTTTGTTTATCAATAATTAATACAATGGACTACATATAAGTCACGTGAAAATAAAGCAAGACCCTGAGATACTGAAGCCTTCTAAATAGAACAGAGCCTTGAAGTTAACTCCTATGTGAACAATTAGATCACCTGAAGCAATGAGATGCAATCTGCTCTGCTCATCCTAGGCTTCATGTCCTTCTGAGGGGCTAGGATAGCTCATCGGCCAGCCTGATCTTGCAGAATCTGCCCTCTAGCTATGTATGACTACCAAACACCAGAAATGTGGCCAGGCCAACCTGAGATGTGCTGCAGTGTAAACTACACACTGGGTTTCAAAGGTTTAGTTCAAAATTAGACATATAAAATACCTCATTAATAATGTTTATATTGATAACATGTTGAAGGAATATTTTTGGTATACTGCATTAAATAAAATATATAATCAAAATTAATTTCATCATTTCTTTTTACTGTATCTAAATGTGGCTATTAGAATATTTTAAATATGTATTATATGTTATCTATATAAAATATAGATAATTTTATATATTTATAAAGTGTATATATATCTATATGATTCTTATTGTATTTCTATTGGACAGCACTGCTCTAGACCCCATGAATTGCAGGAAAAAGATGGATATACTCTTTTGCAGAGTTTTTCCTGTGTTCTGCCACCCTTGTCATTAACAGCATTTAAGCAGCATTCTTATCATGATTCCCTTTTAATCTCACATAGAGATGGAGCTTCATTAATTTAGGCTTTTTCTTGAGTCATATTATGTATTAAATGTGGTTAAGTCAAGAAGTGCCTTTGAAAAAGCTTAAACGTGACCATCGCCTTATCATCTAAGCCTTACATTACCCCAATCTGCTACCAATGATAACATTTTATTTGGAAACTACAAACTTCGTTGGAATACTGACTTTGTTGGAGCTAATGAAATATGTGAACTGAGCTACTCCACCAGTCCACCAAATGTCCAGACTCAGCAAAGCAGAGCAAAGTGGGAGAAGTTCTGACAAGACATGACAGATTGTTGGGAAGAGAACTCCGTTACTTAACCATTTATTCTCTCTAAGCAGCATTTAGGAAATGCCTGCTACATGCTGATCACACTTCTATTTGTGAGTTTCTATTTCATAGGCGTTGTGAGAGAATGGATGTATCATTCTCAAAAGGAAGTCATTCGACAGAAAGCTTTTCAAAGGTTCACCAACTGCCTCCTCTCCTCCCATGACCTGTCTTGTTGTTATTGTTGGTGTTTATGCAGGTTAAGGTGTGACCACATTTCTACTAGATTTTGGGTTGGCTGGTTGGTTCGCAAGAATAGAACTGTGCTATGTTTCAGATTTTTCAATAGCTTTTTCAACGAACTCTCAACATCACTATCAAAGTTTTTTGAAAGATGAAGGAGAAATAAGACAGCAATGGTTTTCTCTCTTTACTGAGGCTTACGATCCTTCTTCTCCCTCTCTGACCTCCAACCCAATCTCACCTTTAATTGAAATGGCTTTAGTGTTTTGTCATATATTTTTCTCTAGGACAGAGATTCAGGTTTTGGGGGGACCTAAAACTTATCTAATTTGGAGGCCCATTTTAAGAAAAGAATACAAAATGATGAACTGAAAAAAGGTTCCCATGGAAGTGGGGGAGGTCTCTAAAATTCACACTTCATTAGCTTTGCAGGAAATTGCCTTTGCACAGATAATACAGACACACGTATATACGCATGGGCAGAGAGGGAGCTTGTTATTGTTTGTTTAAATAAGGGGGCTTCTATTATAAACACTCTTCTGTATCACCTTTCTTCTCATCAATATATAATAGAAATCATTCCAAGACAAGTGGTATAGCTCAAATCAATTTTTTTAAATAAGTACATTGTATTCCATGCTATATATGTACTACAGGTTATTTATTCAAACTTCCCCCTTATAAGTACATCATCTTTTTGTTTCTAGCTTTTTTTAAGGGGGGTGGTGGCAGAATTTTTTTCTTTTGACACTACTAAAAATGCCACAATAGCTATGCTTTGATAGTTTAAAAGGAAGAAGGAGAAATTATGTTGAGTTTTTTTCAATAAATTATACTAAATGTATTCATTTTGGGAGAAGTGGCAGTTTTACGATGTGAAATCTTTCTATCCAAGAACACAGTACAGAGTTTCCATTTAGTCACGCCCCACTCACAAGGACTTTAAAATCTAAGACGGAAAATAAAGCTTGCACGCAAATGGCCAAGATGTAAGAAAAATGGAAGGCACAAATTGTGACACGTGGAACTGAGGAGGAGAGAATCCTGTGGAGAGTGAGAGGTGATCTGTGTAGGGTTTCACACACCCGAGTGGAGGAGGGCAATGTCAAAGGAGACAGGCACCTGGGAGAAAGAGCTCGGCCCGGGCACAGGGACACTCAAGCAACAGCAAGGCAGCGGCCGGGCGGGGCTGGAATGCAGAGCGCGAACAGGGAAGAAACAGGAGACAGGCTGGCAAGGTGCGCTGGGGCTCCTCCAAAGCTAAGAATGCCAGGACACAGGCGTTCATCCTCATTTCAGCCAATGGGGCAATAGCAGGGGCAGCCAGTCTGGAGCCAAGACGAGACCAGACACGAGTTCTGTTTTAAGATCACTCATTCAAGCGCATGAAAGACCAAGAGGAGAAGGGCCAGGGCTCGTTAGCGAGCGGTCGTAACAGTCCACGGGAGGGGATACGCGACCCGAGCTAAGGCAAGGAAGGGAGAACAGAAAGGAAGAGAGATGAAGCACACCCTGCAGACCAGCAACAGGAGCTCAAATCTCACTAGATTAGGGGGAAAAAGACACGTTTCTAGTCTTGAGCTAGGGTGATTGTAGAATGGTGATGACATTGACACAGACAAGCAAAGCAGAAGCCTTTGTCGTGATGAAAGATGATGAGTTCCTTCTCCGACGTGTTAAGTTTGACATGTCAGCAGGATATCCAAATAGACACATCCCGAACTTTGAGCCCAGAATATGAGGGCTACTCCCGTCTCGCTAAGGAGAGTGATAAATGTTACTGCTCCTCTGGAGAACCCCAACAGATGAGCCCACTTTCACAGAAGGGTCAGCGTCCTCAGAGTCCACAGGCATCTCATCTTTCAAGAAAAGTTAATGACTCCCAGGCTTCTCCTCCACGACTCCGGAAGTGCTCTGCAACACCTCCTTCTAGACAGTGTAACCTGGACAGCCTCTGCCCAAACTCTGCCTCGCTGAGCAGGCAAGACCTTGCTCGAAAGCTCTGGAACCACGCCGTGGGAAGAAATTCAGCCAACACTAAGAACTGAGTAAATTCAGCCATATTTCAAAGCAAAATATATGCAGTCAAAAATATTATAAGGCACAAACCTGACTTTATTTTAACCAAGACCTAAAATTTAAAATAGAAGTAACATGATTTCACTACCAACCTATACTTTTAAATCATTTTTTCTTATAAACTAAACATGCAAGGTAATTGTCAATAAAAGTTTGATGATATGGAGATATATGGCATTTTCCTAAACTAAAATTTTGATGACTCCGGGTTCAAAGGCAATAGCCAAAGCTAAAAGGATGAAACCGACAATTATAGAAAACTGCAGAATGTTTTATTTAGCATCCAATCAATTTCCAACACCTGAATGCTAGGGGGAAAAAGAACAATTTAATCAACATGAAATATATCTTGCAAAGAATTAAAATGTACAAACCTCATAATGTTCATATTCATCCACATCAAATGTCTCAAAGTCAAAAAATCCATGCTGTAATCCCTGAAAGCAGAATTTGAATTAGTTTTTCCATGTGGCATTGATAAAGGCGTCTAGCTGTTCCTGGAATTCCTGCTCCCAAATGATTCTGACTGATCTGAAGGTGAAACCTTGGATTTGTAATATATCTAGAAGTCATCTAACAGTTGCAATTTTGCTTTGAGACTGTGTTACAAGTGGGACTAAACACTTAGAAAAATATGCAAGTATGTCCCACAAAATATCCCTCTTGAGTTCTAATATATATTTGTTTTTGTATGTAAAATTATTTAGGTATATAAAATGGAACACACTAGCAGATGCATTGATAAAACTTACTGGGAACTATGCAATTAAGTCATACCTAACTATGGCAGAATATGTAATAGCGATTAACTTTTCAAATAAGAGAAGAAAAATCAATTATTCTTAGGTTTTATCCTCCTTTTATCATTAATGAGATATTTAGTAAAAAGGGCATTTTTACTTAATAGGCCCTTATTTGTTCCTAAAACTCTTATGCTGAGAGAACTTGTTTTATGGTGATAATTCCTGACAAAGTAAAAATGTACTTGACTACTTTTACAATTTAGAAGGAAGAACTGATCTTGTTAACAACACAAAGAAAAATTTCATACTCCTTTCTTTTTTATAACCAGTGACTTAGAACTTTAAAAAAAAAATCTGGCTTGCTCAGATAAAATATCTTGAAGAGGACAGAGTCTTTTTTATTAAGTCATGAAGCGATACAGATTCCATTAGAATTCAAAACCACAGTTACTTTTAAAAGTTATATAATCAAGTCATTAAAAATAGAAGAAACTATTAAGCCAAGTTTAGTACATCTGTCTCTGAAAATACTTTAGAGACTAATGTTTTCAAAATACAGGACACGGACCACCTGCACCGAAGGTAATTCATATTTAAAATACAGTTCCCTCGGCCCTACCCCAGAACTAGGAAACCAGATTCTTTGCGGGTAGGATCATCATTTTTAACATGTCTTCCTACTGTGATTCTTAGAAATACTAAATTCTGACAACACTGGTTTAGACAGGATAAGCAGAACAGTCTATTTAAATTATTTCACCTTTAAACAAAGCAACTTACTTCACCCATATGCATCATTCTAGAGAAAACAATGAAAAAATATACCCTGAACTACCACTTTCCTGCCTCTTTCTTTAAAGTGTGTTGTTTGTGTATGCCTCTGTGTGTAGTTCACACATATATAACCTTCCTTCTTAGGACGTATGGTACTTGTGTTCACAAAATCAGCCCAGCACACAGTGCTTTATGTAAGAGTGTACAGAGGGGCAATGTGTCCCAGCTGCTTAAAGACATGTTCAACAGTCTGTCAGATCCTCTAAAATCCCATCTACATTTGGGTAAGATAAACCCCAACGTTTGATGACACAAGAAATTTACAGAAAACCGTATTCATGAACAAAGTCACACCTTTCCAGTGCAACAGGAAGGATTTCATAAATGTCTACATCAAGTTACCAGTTGCCATAATAACAGGCAGGGATATTGCAATGCAAACTCCTTCTGAATCTCATAAGTGTTATAAAAGGAACAGCCTGTTCCAGATGGCAGCACAGGCAAAATAACACTAACAGTAACAATAAACAAATAACTCTTCCCACCTCGGTCGTATTTTTAAATGCTATAATTGTGGATTATATACTGTCATATTTCCATAAAGATTCTTAACTGATGCTACTGGACGTGTGGGCTGGTGATATTATTTGCAAGAGGGGATGGGCTAGATTATCTTGATAGTTTTTAAGCAAAAACAAAAACATGTGATAGTGATTTTAAAGTTTTACAGAGCTTTAGTTCATTTTAAAATGAAATATCAAAGTCAAAAACATACACATAAAACAAGTAGCATGTTTATCCTACCAATTTTCTCAACTTAAAAAAAACAGGAAAAAGTCAATTTTATATTACATCAGAGAAAAGAAACCGGAACAAGTCTCACTGCTGATACTACGTTTACAGTCCAGGATGACCCCTGCCCGTGGGTTATGTGCACTTACATCCCCGACTGATAAATCATGGCTATATGCTCGAGACCGAATGATGTACTTTGAACCTTCATGAGAATTCACAGTACAGCATGCATGACTTCTCCAAATGTAAATCAATGTTTCTAACACATGTTCCAAAGTTCTCAAAAATCTTTAAGGTTAACTTCTCCATAGTACCTATAAATAACTAAATAACTATGACTCTAAACCTTACAGTGCATCAAATCACCTGGAGGGACTGTGCCAACACAGACTGCAGGGCACCACTCCCAGCATTTATGGTTCAGTCTGTCTCAGATAAGGTCTGAGAATTTGCACCTGCCACAGCTTCCCACACTTTGACAACCACTGACTTACGACATACCCAGACATGATATTAGAAAGAACTCCAGCTTAATATGGAAATCCCAGTTGGAATGAGCCCTCCCAGTAACTCCCTGCGGCCCTGAGAGTGACTTAATCTCTCCAGGGCTGTTTCCTCATCTGTAAAAATGAGATAGTAACATCTGGCCTACTCACTACTTCATGGGCAAGTAATACTAGCCAATTAGAAAAACAGATGGAAATGTTCTCCACGCTAACAGAGAAGCTGTGGCTTAGATAACTTCCTGTCTCTCCCACACCGAGATCTAGCTTGATAATGAAGCTGAGCAGGTGACAAAGCAAGGTCACGGGCACGCAGCAGACAGAAGCGTAACACAGATAGTGTATGTGAGAAAGAGACCCCTCCGCTTCTCTAAGAAGGGTAACCCCCCCAAAAAAATCCCCCCTGATTTGCCCTGTGGTCTGTATTTCACAGATCAATCATTGGTCAAGAAGTGGAAAGCTGCCTTCTTACTGCCTCCGCTCTCTTCTCTCCAACAACAAACAGCGATACTGACATCATTCCTCTCTCACATTGTCAAACTACCGTGTCAGCTACAGCAAGGAGGCTGTTATTACCTTTCTGATTCCCTGCAAGCAGTCGAGGATGGTGAGATTGTAAGTGCAGTTTCCAAAGGAAGCATCCCTACAAACACACAAAACAACATCACATTAACAACATGCATTTATTACATTCAAGTGATAAAACACCAGAGTCCCGTGGAGACAGGCTTGCTTGGCTTCACAGACGTCAACGTGGTTACCTTATGTTACGCATCAGGTCCTATTGGTTAACTGCTCCTACGGTTTAACGGAAGCACTTCTGAAATTGCACTAATCCAACAGGCTGAGTTCATGAGAAAGGAGATTTAAGAGCCTGAGCTCCGGCGTCGGGCTGCCTTCAGATTCCAACTCTGCCACGTACTGGCTGAGACTCCGGCAAGAGTTGTTTTACCTCTTGGTCTCAGTCTTGGTTTCCTAATCTGTGAAGTGAAGTTCCTGACAGTAGCTGCCATTCATAGTGTTGTTGTCAAATTACATTAAAAACTATGAAGTCCTTCATACAGTGCCTAGCATAAAGGAAGTGCTGGATAAATATTATGACTGTTCTTCTTATTATTAATAGTGGCTGTTTCATTAAGTGAAATGTACATGAAAATGAGAGGAATTCAGACAGAGGAACAATCACCTGTCAGGAACACAGCAAATACAAGTGTAAAAATTTAAGGGGGACAATGTATGCAGGTCAGCAGAACCTGGCAATTATTTTCATGGATTAAATGCTACAACTGCCATTTCCCACTCCTTCCCCCCCCCCAAAAAAATGCTATGGAAAATGTGGTCATGCTTCCAGACAATCTCCTCTCAGGATCCAGGAGAGTTTCTAATGCACCATGAAGTGTTCTATCAAAGGAGAGGAGACCTACTACACCAAAAATTGAGTGCTTCATCCTTTATTTAAGGTTTTAGAGCAACTTAGCAGGCCTGCTTTAGGCAACATAAAACTCAAGTATCAAGTTCAGGTCAGTTAGCAAGAACTGGCACTGGAGCTTTAACACTAGCGATGTTCTGAGGTGTCCAAGGCAAGAAACTTGACCTCAAGGTTTTCAGTCGCTCTGCCCAGCCCCCACTGCTGACCTGAAGGAACTGTCAGGCACCTGCCAATCACAAAGTCAAATGCACTACACAAAGTCGGTCCAAGGTCGGGGGAGGGGCGGGTGGTGCACAAAAAATGGCCCATAGGGAGAAAATTACCCTTAAGGGCTTAAATACATAATTAACATAAAACCGAGTCTTGTATCACAACCATCCGAGGTAACTTCAACCTAGGGCTGCTGAGCCTCAAACTGAAATGCAACATCAACATCACTGGGTTTTAGCATCCTGATGACCTAGTTTAAAAATAGTAAGTTAGCAAAGCCACTTAACAGAAATGTTTAAGTTCTGAAACTTCAGCTAACCTCTGTTAAGGAAGGGTTATTCTAGATATTAAAGCCTGATTTCAAGAGTCCTTTTTTTAAAATATCATCTGAACTCATGGGTCAGTGAAAAATAGTCTCCTTTTCAAATATCTTGCAAAAATATAAACCATATATCAAGAAGCAAATTTTAATGGACTAAACCAGAGAAAAGAGTAGCTGGGGATCTAAGACAAAATACCAGTTTATATAAATAACCACACATTCCTTTTTAGGAACTTGTCTCCTTGGGACAAGGGTTCAGAATCTTCAGTGTGCCGTGGACCCCTTCAGCAATCTGATGAAGGCTGTGAACCCCTTTTCTCAGAATAATGTTTTTAAATGCATCAAATGAAACACATAGAAATAATAGAAGGCTAATGCAATTAAATGCAAAGTTATCAAAATATAAAAAACAAATTTATAATACCATAAATGCACTTTTTATTTATATATAATAAGACCTGGTAGCAGGTCTGATAACAACTACAATTTTAAAGAAGGAATGAATATAAAAATCTTAAGATATATGCAACCACTATAATGGTACATAAAAATGTCTGTAATTTCTATTGTGAAAAAGTCATTTCCATCCTAATACAACTATAGTTTCTTTCCAATGTTTATAATTGAATGTAAATTTATAAGTTATAAGGTGAGTGAAAATAAAGACATATTTTCTCATCATCTAAATTCACTGATTCTCTGAGTTCGCTCCACAGACTCAAGCTTAAAAACTATAGTTTTGATAAACAAAAGAAAAATTTAGGGAAAAAAAGCTTCTCTGTATTTAAAAAGAGTAAAGGAAATGATAATAATTGGAAGCGTTCCTTATTTCCTCACGTGTGTCTTCCTACCAAGGCTCAGCTAAACGAATTCACACAGACAAGTTACGAGAAAAGCTCCAGACCCAGTCTTTGCTGCTGTCTGCAAAGCAGGTGAGATGAGCACAGCCACAATTTTTACAAACTGAGTGCTTCAGCCTGTAAGTTTTTAGAGCAACTTAGTTTTAGAGAGCTCTGGTGACCTGGTGGTCAAATGCGCAGGCCTGAGGGTAAAGGGAGACTTAACACACCGTCTGACACAATCAGGACACAAAGCAGTCACAGCAAGCTAAAAAGACAGGTGGAAGTTCACAGACTGAGGTACAATAAGGGGTAAAATAAAATTAAGTCACCTCCTCCAGACTGGGGAAAGTCGATGACATAGCTTTTCTGAACACCTACTATGCTGGGTAATTTAGATGCCTTCATACATGTAATCCTTGTGACAGCCACGTGAAGCCAAATAGGTTCCCCAAACCTGCTCCCATAACTGAGCAAGAGAGAAATGGTTTATTGGTGGCACCTGGCTCCTACACAGTCCAAGGAGAGTAACCATACAAGTGAAGGGACACAAAAACATGTTACATATTCTCTTGAGATAGAAGAGAAAGAGATAAAGGTGGCAGATTGAACTCATGGATCTATCAAAACCCCACTAAAAAGATTTTTAAGTTTTTTTTTTTTCATGAACTCCAACAAGGTCAGGGAGAATAAGGGAACAAACAATAGCAATAAAATTCTGAAAGCTGAAAATCAGATACATAACGATAATAAATTAGAGGACCGAGAAAACTGAATACTAAGGCGACAGTGGAAAAATCAGAGAATCGAGCCCACCAACACCAGAGAATTCTCCAAAGGCTCAGGAAGTGGCAGCACTGGCTTCTTCTAGAAGTGAGAATGAAGGAAATGACTATAGTAAGATTGAAAGTACATTTAAGAACCCGAGAGATCTTCCTCTAGAAAAGCAGTATTATCTCCCATTTTATAAATCAATCCTCCCTGTTGATTTTTCTCAACCACCCAATGGAGTTAGAACCATCAGAAAGCAAACGGTTAGGCCAGGAAGGCAGCAAGACACCAGCAAGACACCAAACGTTCAAGTTTGATTTGGGGAGATTGCTTCTGAGAGTATGTTTCACCTACATCGTTATATGAAATGGAGGGGAAGGTTAGGAAAACACCAGACTCTATTAATTCAAAAAATCCCGTCCTACTGTGAAATTACATCATCATTCAACACAATTGATGATTTCTTTCCTCTGCAAATCTCTCTCCCAGATCCTTCCCAATAGAACTGAAAATTTTCAGGTCCCTGCCATCTTTAAAAGAAAAAACATCCAAAACTTTCTTAACTCTACATCTCCCTTCCACCACCATCTTCACTTTGGCCTTCTCTTAAAACAAGACTAAAAAAATCATTCAATTTCCTGCCTCCGTTTTCTCTCCTCTCACCTCTTACTCTCCTCCTTTCTGTTTCCTCCCTCATCCATGCCATGAACATTTCTCACTAAGGTCACCAATGATCTCTATATTGCTAAGCCCAAGGGACTTTTTTTTTTTTTTTGAGATAAAATTCACTTTAGCCTTTCCAAAGCAAACAATTCAGTGCCTTTTTTAGTATATTCATAATGTGGTTTTTTAGTATAGTCACAATTCATACCACTAATTCCAAACCATTCTTACCACCCCAGAAACTCTGAACCCCATTTGTAATAATTTCTCATTCTCTCCCCTGACCCTCTCCACCCCTGGCGATCACTAATGTACTTTCTGTCTCTCTGGATTTGCTTACTCTAAGCCCAGGGAACATTCTGCATGCATCGTTTTATTTAATATGTCAGCAAGAAGTTAATTCCCTCCTTTGAATATTCTCTTCATTGCTCCTGGATTTTGTTTCTACTTCTCTAAAGACCACTCCTTCCTAATTTCCTAAAGTCACCCTTCACCTCCTAATTTTTAAAAGTGAGAGTTCCCCAAGGTTCAATTCCAGATTCTTGACTCTTCCCCCTCCATCTTCTCTCCCTAGAGCAAGGTTCTCAGACTTCAGTGTGCATCAGCATTGCCAGGACAGTCCCTTAAAACACAGAACACCGGGCCCCACCTGAGTTTCTGATTAAGTAGGTCTGGGGCAGGGCCTGAGAACCTGCATTTCTAACAAGTTTCCAGGTGGTATCAATGTTCTGCTAGGAGGGACATTTTGAGAACCACTGCCCTATGCAATCTCATCTACGTAAATCACCATCTATCTGCCCATGGCCCTCAAATTTCTCTCTCCAGCACAAACTCCTTAGAACTCCAAAGCCGTACAGCCAACCACATACGTGACATTTCCAACTGGGTGTCTTAAGGCCTCTCAAACTCACTGTGTCAGAAGAAACTCTTAAATCTGCCACCCACCCCAAAACAACAACAATAATAATCTGGTCCTCTCGCCCTTCCTAACTCAGTAGAAGACACAGCTTCCACAATCACTCAAGCTAGAATCCCGGAAGTCCCTGTCTCTCTCATTCTCCTTATCTGATCTGTCACTACGCCCCACTGCTTACCCTCGTAAACGTCTTGATTATATGTGGAATCTAAAAAAAAGGACACAAATGAACTTATTCACAAAACAGAAACAGACTCACAGACATAAAGAACAAAGTTATGGTTTCCAGGGAGTAAAAGGGGTGGGAAGGGGTAAACTGAGAATCTGGCATTCGCATCCCTTGGGGAGTGATGGACACGTTAGCTATCTCGATTGCCGTGGTAGTTTCATTGGTGTATATCTATCAAAATCCATCAAACTGTACATTTGAAATATGTGTGGTTTACTGTACAGGAACCACACCACAATAAAGGTGTTAAAAAAAAAAAGCCCCTCGGAGAAGTGACTTCTCCCCAGGTCCTCTGCCTCCCAGGTGGTACCTCTCTCACAGACTACAAGAGCCTTCCCACATCCGCATTCCCACATCCCACATCTAGCCTTTCTAATCAGTTTTCTTCACTGCAGCCAGAGCGCTGCCTTTAAAAGGCAAGTCTGATCCAGGCACCCTTACACTGTAACCTTTCACTGACTTCCCACAGCTCTCTCAAGGGAAGGCCCAAATCCTATCAGGGATACAAGGCCTGTGGTATCCGGCCCTGCCCGCCCCTCTAGCCTCCTCCTCCCTCCCTGCTCCCTCACCCTCTGTGCCCATCACATGCCCCTCCCTGAGCTCCTCAGGGGGGCACTCTGCTCACACCACAGAACCTCTGTTCCTCTATCACAATTTCTCGGATCACCTGGGCCTGGGTCAACCTACCCGCTCTTCCGCTCCCAGCTCAAAGACCACTTGTCTTGGGGGACAAACTGCCAACCCCACCCTGGCTAGACAGGTCCCCACCTTTTTTTCTCCACTGGACTCAACTACAGTTTGACATTGTATCCTGATGTGCTTATTTGACTCTCTGCCTCTCTCTCTAAAGTCATCCTGAAGGAGACAGATTCTCTATGTCGTTTACTCCCCATTGTCTCCTTAGTACCTAATATAGGGCCCAGCATGAAGTAGGTAGTCAATAAATGCCTGCGAATAAATGTTTACATTAAGTAAAGGAACTTAGCAGATCATCCCAAGAAAATGTTCAATAGCATCCTATGGCCACCTCTGTTAGCTCAACAGCCTAACACCTCGGTCCTCAGCAGCAAGAAAAGCTTTCTTGCACTAACCCCAAATCCCTTCTCTCCATTTAAGGTCGTCTCCTTCTGTTCTCTTTGCCAAAGAGTAGTAATTGAATAAAGCTAAAGGCAGTAACATTCGAAAGTGGTTTTCCTTTGTCAAGTGGTATTAAACACACTTTTATTTTAACCCAGACACTTTAGAGAGGCTGCACAGAGCTTTTAGGAGTTAAAACACTATCCCAATGTGCTACAAAGTTTTATACTCTCACAGTTTTTATTGCAGTTATGGTTCCTAATTGTTTACTTAACTCCTGCTTTGCTCTTTCATTCATCCATGCATTCATTTATATTTATTGAGTCAAATAGTTACTGAGTTGAATAAGAGGACATGCATTTTTCCACCTGCCTCACAAAGGACCACTGAAATCCCACAGACATCAACTGAGGGCAAAGTCTGCCCCTCCTGTGCTGCCTGGGAAAACTAGAGCTCTCGTCCTGATCTATCGTGATAGTTTTATCATGTACTGCATTACTCTCTCAAACAGGTGAACACAAGGCTGCTCTTCGTTCAGGACATAAGGTAATACCCCCAAAGACCCAGGGGTTTCTAATCATTCACCTCCGCTAAAGAATAAATCATGTGTCTCTAACCACCAATACAGGCAGAAGACTAATGTTACAGCCAACCGCTGTCTAGAGACATCCAAATGCAGATTTAGCTCAACCGCACTGCTTGACCATCTAAATTCTATCCATCGCGGCAACTTGGTCCTTCTAAATGTGACTTCTGGCATAACAGTCAACTGAACCATAAAGCTGTTATCAAGTAGTTATAAAAACCACTGGCAGCCAGTAAATATTTGTTGAATAAAAACCTAAATGTATGAATATTTTAATAGATGAAGCAATTGGGATTTTTTTATTTTTATACTTTTGCACTTATTTTACAGAGAAGCAGTAGAAGAAAGATTAAAGAAAACTAGAATCACCATCCACAAACTGATTTATATTGTCCTAGTCTTTGTAGAAAGACTCTCAAGAGTCAATTGTTAGACATTCAAAAGTTTTGAGATCCCAAATCAGCATGGGTGGGAATATTTACATCACAGAAATCAGCAAGTGCTCTTTATTTACAGAGCCAGCTTACAACACACCACTCCTGGCAACCTACAAATCTAAGAAATCACTCAGAATGAAGCAACCTTGTAAATGCTAATAACAAGGAGATGAAAACAGAGATGAAAGAACATATTCACACAAAACAGCAAGAAAGCATTTCCGGTAATGACATTGTTTGAAATGAAGAAAAAATGAAGTTACAGTGTTTACAATGCACGGACTACATTAGAGAATAAAAAAGATCTATATCAGGTGGACGAGCAAATAATCCACACATCTTGATTCCAGGATGCTTTGTAAATTCTCCAGATGGCACGGAGTTAGGAGTATGCAAATATCTGCAGAGCAATGGGTTAGAAAGGATGTCAAAGGTCATCTAAGCACCCTTCCAAGCACTGAACTGAATCCCATCTATACAACCAGCACAAAATCGTGAACCTCCTAAGGTCAGGGAATGTGTCCTTTGTGTTGTATGCCCAGAGTCTAGCACAGTGTTGGGCTCATTACTGTGCTGTGGCTATAGAATGAATGAGTGAATGAATAAATGATCATTGCCAGGAGACCACTCAACATATGCCTGAACAACTCTAGTAGCTGGGAACTACTGCAATTTCAAAGTAAGAATTATATAAAACAGTCTTTAATCATTAACTCCATACAATAACAAAAGTGCAATCTAGACCATTGCTTTCTAATGGGAAATAAAACACAAGTCACAAAAGAGAGCCACATATGTAATTTTAATTTTTTATAATCATATTAAAATAAAGTAAAAAGAAATAAATGATATTAAATTTTAATATTTTGTTTAATCTAATAAATCTGAAATACTATATTATCATTTTCACATATAACCAACACAATTACAAACAAGATAGTTTTTTTCAAAATAAATCTTTGAAATCCAATGTGTATTTCAATCTCATAGTATACTTCAGTTTGGACTAAACAAATTTCAAGTGTTCAACAGCACATGGAGCTAGTAGTTACTGTACTAGACAGTTCAGCCTTGGACTAATTTGTACAGATACCTGGGAATTAGACAATATCCCACAATACTTTACACAATTATCCAAAGTACACCTGGCTTCCAGTCTCTGAACTCATCGACAAAATATACACTCAAGCTCCAGGGAAAAGAAAGAGTCAATTGTTTATATTACCTAGACCTCCAAAAATACATTTGATAAGAATCAGTGGGAAGAACAAAATTATCTCCCATTCATGAAAGAGCAAAATCGAACGGCTTCACAGGGAAGAGCCAAAAACTCAGCACGACCAGTATCTAACAAAAAACGGGACGCAGAATCTCCTGCTTTTCAGATTTAACATAAAGCTATTCACTAATCATTTTGCTCATCAAAAGAAACAGAGATATGTGAAAATTCGTTTCTAAGTCATAGCTGAAAAGGTCACATATAAAGCAGCAGAATAGCATCTGTCTAGAACTAGCAAGAACAGGCACCAGAAAAGCAGACCAGGGGCTGTTCTCTGGGCTCTGTATCAACCCCTGAGTGCTCCCCATGCTAATTTTGCTTTAAAGATAAAAATAATAGTAAACTGTCTTTGACTCCAGTATTGAAAATAAGAGCTTCATATATGAGGCATTCAAGAAAATAATTATGTTTGTTAATGTAAATGACTGCAAACTTACTCCAAAGCACATTTATTAACTAAGGCTGGCTACTGGAAAAGTACTATGTAGAGTACAAAAAAATTTGGCACTTACTCTTCTACAGAAAGTTTAGTACACTGATCTGAAACTATAAAAACAGGAATAACCAAAAAAAAAGGAGTCTGAGCCAGTTTTCACAACTCAAACCACTGAAGCACTGCCATATTCTTAAAAAAAGGAAAAAAAAAGATACAACTCACTTCCTTGTCTTAGCAGAGTGGCTCAGCAGAAGTGTGCTGGGCCCATAACTTACTTTCTCATGTGTATTTAGTGGGTCATAGAGAACTTGACAGTTGTTTCTGTCCTTAGATTCTGTATAGTGGTGCTTATTTACCACTTTAACAAGAAAACTTGATAGAGTCTGCTTTTCAGGGTGGTCCAAGTTACTCAGTATACCCCAGCTGTTGAGAATAGATCCAAGAGTTTGGACTGGATAAACCATCTATCTCCTTTATTTTCAAGACTCAGGAAATTGGCCCATCCTCACTATTCAAAACCAATGCAGATTCTTTCCCATTGTATCAAGCATCAAAAGCAAAGGTTTATTAAATATCCATGGAGGTAGAAATGACCCTAAAGATCAACACTGAGAAGCAGAGGTAGTCATCATAAAGAAAAGTTGAGAATGAAAGGAAAGCCTTAACAGAGAGTAAAATAAATTTTGTTTTCTATATTTTTGACACTCAGGATAAAAACATGGTAAAGATAATCTTCCCTTTGAAGTATGACGTTAATTGCTAAATAAACTTTGACAAAAATCACAGTTTCATATTTAAGTTTGGTAACAAACATATGGCTTAACATTTATGTAAAGAGATATATTTTATAACTGCATCTAACATCTACCAGCACATGTTTACATTGCTTTAGAAGAAGGCAGGCAGCCTAATGCCAAGTTCTAAGTGGTTGACCCTTCTGAGCCTTTGTTAAGAGACCTGCAAGTTCTGGCATGCCCAGATGAGATTTCCCATAAAGACTCAGCCACATTAAGACTCAGCAACAGGGCTATCACTAGGGGTCATCCCCCACACAAAACAAACCCATCCCTGAACACAAACAGTACGGGTTCCTTTAAATGGCAAATGACATTAAAGGATTGCCAGTGGGAGGTTTGTGGTCCTCTGTTAAGGAAGGTTTCTGGACTCGAGCCTGCTTGAAGAGAAAACTTGCTACTTCTGGTCCTATTAGATAAAACACCATTATTTGATAAGCCATCTCTTTCCAAGACTCTCAGGAAACAGCACAAAAACAGTTCCACAAATGGCAGTGTGTTATTCTAATCCCAAGAGATCTGTTTTATTCCATACAGGTGTGGATCAGGAAATGTGCCTTAAAAGTGTTTCGGAAAGCTAGTTCTGCTCCATGTCAGTAGAAACTGGGGGGGAATGGGGAGGCATTCAGGATGAAGTATTGCAGAAAATTCTGAGTTAAAGTTAAACAGATTAGTTTACTACTTAGAATCATTCAGAATCTTTAACATGGAAATGTGTTTTGTAAATCTAAATTTACTTGACCATTAAATCTTTTTTTTTTTTTTTTTGCCAGGGTAGTAGACCTCAGTAGTTCACAACCTTGGCAGCATATCAGAATCATGTAGGTAGTTTTTTAAAATCCCAAGACCCAGACTTCACCCCAAGCCAATTATATCAGAATTTCTTGGTGTAGAACCCAGGCATCAATATTTTTTAAAGCTTCCCAGACTTCTTTAAACCAAGTATGAGAATCAACATAACTTTGGGAAAAACTGACCTATAGGTCTCTTCTCCAAGCTAAAATAAAATAGCCACATTAGAACATGTTCCTGGATCTATCCAGGAAGAGAACTACCCAAAAAAGGAAAAGAAAAAAAACCCCACTAAACTAACAACTGGTGATAGGACATGCAACATTCAACCAGCTTTATTCCATTGGATGTCAGCTCAGGACCCTACCTCAACTTCACCTAAGCACCGAGTCATCATTTTTCATGTCATGCTCTCTATATTTGTCTTTGAAACTGGACCCTGGGATATTATTTATTGTCCATATAGTTTTATTCCTCATTTAATTTTATATATCATAGAAAAATTGGGTTTTAGCAGATTTATGAATCATCAATACTAAAAACAACTTACCAAAGTAATACATATGGACCAATAAACAAAGAAGTAAATGTACACTGAATTTAAAAGCACAAAATAGATTTAAAAGAAGAGTTGTACAGTTTAGATGGGTTACTTCTTCTGTGAGATGTAAGGAATTTTTCACACTGTTTTATAAACACCCAAAAATCCAGATTTGAAAACCACTGCCATTGACTGCCAAGAAAATAATCTAGAAATTCCACCAAGGGATGGTGGTCTTGTGGGACATTAAACAGGCTGCCATTAATATGACTTTGCAGAATGACTGGCCAACAGTATAGACTATAAATTTGGTGGTACACTGAAAGGAAGAAAACCTGAGAAGAATCACACCAGGCTGGCCAGTTCCAGCTCTGTGACTCTGACCCCTTGCTTGCTCCCTTGAAGGCACACTGCCACGCCAACACTAAAGATGGGTGGACTCGAAGAATTAAGATAGGTGAAAAGTACCATTTTCCTCTAGTTTTCGGCTGAAGTCACTCCTGATAAACACACTGGCTATCCTTAGTACAAATGAAAAGTACAGTTTCCAACACAACAACTTTATAATTGAATGGAACACCCTAAAACTGACCTGCAAACAGTAACATCACAACAAACACTCCTTGAGTGTCACCAAGCCAGGAATTCAACTGTCTCCAAGGTCTATTACATTTAGTGTAACCAAGGATAGGCAGTAAATGGGAGTGGGAGGTGGGGGGGTTGGGGGAAAGGAGTTAAAAGGTACAAAACTCCAGCTATAAGGTAAGTTAAGTACTGGGGATGTAAGGTACATGATGATTACAGTTAACACTACTGTATGGCATGTTTTAAGTTGCTAAGGAAATAGATCCTGGAAGTTTTCATTATAAGAAAAAAATTTTGTAACTAGATGAGGTGATAGATGTTAACTAACCTTATTGTGGTGATAATTTCACAACATATAAATGTCAAGTTATTATGCTGTACACCTTAAATTTATACAGTGTTGTATGTCAATTATATCTCATTAAAATTGAAAGAAAAAAGATAAGTAGTAAAGCTACCCAAATCTTTTTTCTTCAATTTGCTTTATATTTAGATAATTTTTAACCAGGTTAATAGAAAACTATAATTTAAAAGTTTTAAGATAGAATATGAAAATGAATATATGTATGTATACACAAGACTGGGACATTGTGCTGTACACCAGACATTGACACATTGTAACTGACTGTACTTCAATAAAGTAAATAAATAAATAATTTTTAAAAATAAAATTTTTAAGATAAATCCAAACAGAAAAACTCAATCATATAATCCTTTTGGTTATAATGATATACTTACCCTGCAAACATATCATATAGTATCCTCCCTAACCTATCATTACAAAAGACAACCTATGCCATACAAATAAAAAATTAAAGCACCTAAACCCAGCACCTGGATTGCTGTTCTCCATTCTTCACCCTAACGTGAAAGGCATTCATGGGACCTACCCCTAACATCTCCCATCCCCAGTTTAAGCGTTAAGCTTCCTTCCTCATACCACCTATCTCTTAACTCTAATGAGACACTGTAATTGTTTTACACACCTACACAGTTACAAACTATACACAGAGCTCCCTGGAGCATGGTTGTCCTAATCATCTTTAGATCCATAAGACTATCACAGTGGCTGGCACAGAAAAAGCAATAAATGGATTAACGCATGTATTCCCTGGCACACTGGTAAGAAAAGAGCCCAATCCCCGCCTTCAGGAGGAGAGTCAGCCATATTTAGTGGGGAGTCAGCCATGCAAACAATTAACTACAATACATGACACTTGTTTTCACGGTGTGTGTAGCAAATGTAATGGGGCAAGAACAAAATGTAATACACAAAACGTAACAGAATATTATCAGCACAGGACCTGCCAAGTATCTCTAGAAAAATGAGTTGAGGCATTACAGAAGAGACTGCTCAGATAAACATTTGTTAAATCAACAAATCTTGAAGAACAGCATTATTTAAAACCTTAAAACCCCTTTTATTAGCCACTAAAACAATACAGCACAAATGGGAACATGAGCATTTCAGTAAAGAGGGAATATAAAGGTACCAACCACACTTGGTACCAACAAGCCTTCAAAATTGTCTTCATTTTTTTAAATTTTTTTAAACAATAAAACAATTACAGTTAAATGGAAGTTTCTTGGAGACTTCCTATTTTTTAAATAAACATGTTAATACAGAAGTGGAATTTTTTTTTTTAAGCTAGACAATGAAGATAAAAGTGTAATTTAACAACAAATGGGGTGGAAAACTTAGTGGACGATAGTCTCCAGGTTCCAAAGGAAGGCTAAGGTGATGATGGCCGATAGATGATGAAAAGCAAGAAGATGCTTCTTGATGATACTGCGTTGGCCTTGGTCGGCCTGGGCTGTACACTAAAATCACTCATGTCTCATCTCAGCATTAGGAAAAAAATTAAGTTTATTTAGTCAAATTCCAGAAAACTAGTAGTATTTTTTTCAATTAAACTTTTCACTAAATTTTAAATGTACACTTTGTGGTATTTTCTGTTTCAAATGTATGATTTATGGAGAGTTTGGATTTAGAAATGCAGTTTAATGTAAACACAACTCTTGGTATCTGAGTTATCAGACAGATACAACTTAGAGCTGCATTCAAGGGCAAACTGTAGTAGGAAATAGGTGCCTAAGCTAAAGGGGAAAATTCCTGATGTTTGTGTTAAGCACTTTTTTTCAGGTAAATTACCAAAACTCTTTATGTCTAACAAGAATATTATAATTTTCTCCAGAATATTGTCTCAGTTTCTTTCTTCTAAAATACATTCGAGATCATGTGAATTAAAAAGGTAGAAAATGACTTAAATGTCTACCTATAAGAGAGTGGCTAAATGCATTCCTGTGTACACTATACAGCAATCAGGCAGAACAAGGAAGGAAGCTCTCTATGTACTGATGTGAAAAGATACATCCAAAATGAACTAAGTGGAGAAAAGTCAAGATGCAGAACAGTACATGCAGTATGTTATATTTTGTGATAAAAAAAAGGACCAATAAGTATGCATATCTTTATTTGCTTATATGTGCATAAAAAAAACTCTAAGAAGGATACAGAATAAACCAGTACCAGTAGTTACCTGGAAAGGACCAGACAGATAAGAATCAAGGGTGGGAGAGAGTTTTCACTGTAAACCTTCTCATATATTTTAAAAATATTGGAACCATGTTAATCTATTTATATTTCCAAATATTTAAAATTTAAAAATTTGGAAAAACTGGCTACAATTATGAAAATTATAATTTAATTCTATGTTACATTTTAATAATTTTCTTACTGTCTTTTCTTCCATTCTGATCTTATTAATTACTCAAAAATTCTAGTTCTCAGGTAACAAATTAATTACCTACCACAGACAAGCTCCTCAATCTTTCCTGCTCCTCTCTTTCATTATTGTTGGTAATTATGACACTAGTAACAGTAACAAGCAATCTGTATGCTTGTAGACTTGGACACACAAATAAGCAAAAGGGCAGAAATATCAGAATCATTCACAATTCTCAGAGATGACTGTCGTGGGAACTTTGATGTATGCTCTCTTCTACTTTTTAAACAATCTCAAGTTTACTTGAAATTTTTAAAACACCTTCTTCAGGTGATACTTACAAAATATTCTTTTCCAACACTGTAATGAGAGACAGCCTTCCTTAGGATGGAAGCTACATTTGTCTGCTAAACGGAGAATGTAGGGTCCCCACTAAATATATACTTCTGGGAAGGTACTCTGAGGGTCTTATTCTATATTTCCAGCCCCCAACATTTGGTGAGAGCTCAATCAATGCTCACAAAATGAAAGAATGAATGGATGAATCAACAATGTAGAGTACTGAGATCTAGCAAACCTCCACATGGTTATTAGGTCGTACATCAGGCACTCTTTGTACTTCAACTGTCAAGATATAGAAAGGATTCAAGGAAAAAATTAATTTCTAAAAAGGAAAAGCTATTTTATTCTTACTATATGGGTGAGGGCAGGAGGGGTTGTCTCTATAAAAATGAATAATAAAAATTACCATCTCATTTCATTCCATAAAACACCATGGTCACAGTCTAAGGACAATTAAAAAACACAATAATCCAACTCTAAAGGAGCGAGCTGTGTGGCCCAGTGCGATGGCCCATGTCTCACAAGCGGTTATACCTGAATGGAAGATAGGGGGCGTCTGAGCCGGACAGGAGTGCTCTGTAGGCTTCTTCTGGAGTCTTCTTTAAATAGATCACCTAAGACAAATAAATAGCAACACTTAGAACACCACCAAAGAATGACACAAAACTAATATAATTACTCACCAAATCTGCATTTCACTTCTTGCACTTTGAAAGTGACAGCTGTCATGGTGATAATGTTGATCTTCAGACAGCAAGCAAGCTGCCAAAATTTCCTTTTCAGCTTGAAGCTAAACGGTAACCTTTGGCTTTTAAGGATGAGCAGAAGCTTTAAGACAGAGGGCAGATCCATAAAGGGGCCGTCTGGGGCTGTTTACAAAGCACATTGAACACATACAATGGCAGGGTTTTCCCTTCTGGGAGCAGAACAATTGTACCTCCATTACTGAACTGTGTGTTCACCAAAGACCAACACAGGCCTGCCTGTCCTTCACAGAAGACCCACTGTGAGGTAATTCAGTTCCTGATAAATTCTGAGACATCTCAGAGCACAAGACCCCTTGGGAGGTCTACCGAGTTCTCCGTCTGCTCTGAGGACAGCTCACGTTGCTTTCTTAAACAATCAATAAAATCACAACGAAATGGAGGGAAATGCATACAGATAAGAGCATTAGAAAACATGTTGGCTTGGCTCTTAACATCAAGAATAGTTACATCTCTCTGGTGCAGCACAGTAAACTACTCTTCAACCAAGAACAAACAAAAAAGAGCTCTTAAAACCAGTAAACGACTTCTGTTTAGTCATTCTGACTAAATAATCCACGCCAGGAGCTATATCAGGTACTGGCACCTCTCTCAGTAGAATTCACATTCTTGTCGGGCAAAAAAATAATTAACAAAAATAAATCCAATCTGAGATAAGTGCTGAAAAGGAAATAAACAGAGTCCTGGAAAGAGAATAGACTTACTCAATACCCTGAAGTAAAGTCGTCAGGGAGGGGTCTCTGGGAGCCACGGAGGGTGAGGTGTGCAGGAGGAGAGCACAGGAATGGCTAAGGAAAAGGGGGAACAAGAGGGGCCGGGGTCCCTGCTGGGGGCGAGAGCGTGGCGAGTCCCGCAGAGGAAGACAGTGTGGCCGGGGCAGGGCAGGAAGGGCAGGGCAGGAAGGGCAGGGCGGGAAGGGAAAGCCAGGCCGTGGTCCGACTGCGAAGAGCAAGGCAACCAGGAGGAGAGTTTGGTTTTATCCTAAGTGCAGTTGAATGTTTTAATTCTCAAACAAGAGCACTGATCCTTTTCCTTTACAGTATGATTCAAATTCAATCCCTAAAATCCTTTCTACCTAGAATTAATGACATTATATGTCATTAATATGTCCCAACATTTCAACAAGAATGGCCGAGTCCACTTCTTAAAAAGTAGGGTTTTCCTCTTCTGCTTACAAAGTTTCTGTAAGCTGTTCCACTGGCAATATTACATGGATTTAATTATTAATAATTTCAGGACTAGAAAACATCTCAACCCTCTAAAGAAAGAAAACTAATATAAATACAGAAAAAATACTTCTAACTTTAAGAAGAAAGCTCCATATTCTTTTGACAAGTAAACATGAAGGTCTGATAAAGCACACATCAAACAAAGTGAATTGAATATGAAACAAAAACAGCCCAGAAAATGAAACCACAGCAAAAGAAAGATCGAGACATGAGACACAGATTCCACAGAGAACCACATCTCGAGTTGCAGCTCAAATAATTGCAAAAATCCATTTAAACCAACCCGAGCTTTAAAGACCATTTTCAGTCACCAATATTAAAACAGGACTTCGTTGTTCCCTAGTGGGTAGGTTACATAATACACTGAACAGAGTTGGTTATAATACAGTGAGTTTTCAAGCCTAAGGATGCAGCAATATTTGAAAATTGACTACTCCTGTTAAAAGCGAAAGCTGCTTGCAGCAAGCTCCTGTGTTTGGATTAGATAATTAAAGCTTATACAACCCTCTTTGGAAAGCAAAAATACATTTCCCTCCTCCGGAGCAATTACATTAATTCCCTTTAATTCTGAGGCAGTCATTCTGCAGGAGGGAGGCAACAGCCCACAGGAAAGACTTCTCTAGACTGGTTACCCCACTGGGTTTTGCTACTCATCTTACCCGCATGACTTAGCACACATGACCCATGTTCTCACACTGTAAGATGAGAGTCTTTGTTTTTATTTTTATCCCAGTGCTAAATTATTAATAAGTGCAAAGTGAAACCCAACAGAGGCCATCTAAATTCCAGCAAGATGCCAGGGGCAGGTAAATGCAATGTCCTTTTACAACCTGACAATAGGTACTCGGGAGAGAGATGAAGTGTTCTAATAAGTGAGTGCATTACTGAATGCGTGCATGCTGGTCATGAAAATAACCCAATTCCAGCTTTCCAGGAGAAGAAATGTCATGGATTCTTATACCCGATCTTCTCAGATATGTCTCCTATTCAAAAAAGAGAAAGACAGACAGAGAGACAAACTAGGTCTGATTAGAGCTCAAAGAAAACAACTTTTAAGCCCGTGCTGTTGAGGGACCTAAAGCTCAGAAAGATCAGGAGCTTCCCAAACTCGCATTGCTGCTCTGTGACAAAGTTAGAATGTGAACACAGATCTGACTGCAAAGCCCACAGTAATTCCATACAGCACATCTGCTTGAAAGCAGAGATGCAGACAACGGAAGCAGAACTGGGGTGGGGGGGGGGGGAGATTCCTACTCTCCCAATTCCTAAGTGCCGTTACCCTTGACTTTTTGGAGGGGAGGGGAGATTTCTTTGCTTTTTTTAAAAAATTTTTATTGAAGTGCAGTTGATTTACAATGTTGGTTTCAGGTGTCCAGCAAAGTGATTCAGTTATACGTATACATATATTTTTTTTTTCTTTTCAGATTCTTTTCTATTATATGTTATTACAAGAAATTGAATATAGTTCCTTGGGCTATACAGTAGGTCCTTGTTAATTTATTTTGTATATAGTAATGTTACATTTGACTTTCAAAATTAAGTGACTTTAAACCGTTAACAGTAGTTGTGTCTGAGGAATAGGGCTGGGGGAGGATCAGAAGGAGGAAGGAGGACTTTCTACTTTATATTTTATACTATCTCCATGTTTCTTGTGTTTTGTACTAACATGCATTAATTTGTTTTTTTAATGTGTATTAATTTGTTTTTAATGGATTTCATAACTAAATCAGTTATAAAATATTAGATGTGTATTCATCTTAAAAATAAAATCTACATTTAATTAATACTCATAAATTTGCCACCAGATATACTAATACTTCTAAAAATATTTTCTGAATAAAATTAATTTAAAAGCACCATTTAAATACCCTGATTTTCCTTTTCTGCTTCTCAGGAAAAAAATAACACGCTGCCTACTCTTCTCACTAGATATTAGCACATATAAACCCAAACCGGAAGAATCGTCTCCAACTTTTGATTGATAAAACTTAACAAAAGTTTTCTGTATAGTGCTTGGTTTATCACGCCAGTTTATCCCTGAAATAGTGGGTATCTGTACTGCTCTTATAAAACTGTCCTACTCTTTGCCAGGAAACCCTATAAATCTTCTCAATAGAATAGCATTTGACATATATGTTCTCACTTTTAACTAACTAGGAGTCAGTCAATTAAAGTGATTTTTTTCCTGCTTAATTAACTTTGATGCCAGGTACCAAGCACCAAAATAACTCTTAACTTTTAATAAAAGACTCTTAAAGAGCCAACATTCTAATATATATATTACCAATAGCTATGAGTTTTATTTAACAATAATTAAAATTACAGTACTACAAACTAGTATAGTATCTATTATTTACCAATAAGCCAATGTCTCCCAAACTTCAATTAGTCATCATCAACTTGCTCAACTTCTGCCACTACATGCAGCACCATGTGTTACTATTCTCTTTAAACAGACATACTCTCTTAACTTCCATCAATTCATTCTAAAGTGTTTTATATCATTGCTATAAATGGAAAACCAGTATCACTTGCCATTGAGTCCACACATAAAAGAATTTTAAAATACATAACTCTTAAAATTTTTAAATGTTTGTGCAGAGTAATTGCCATATAAGTGTGGGTTCATTTCTGGACTCTATGCTGTTCTGTGGATCATGTATGTGTCTGTTTTTGTGCCAGTGCCGTGCTGTTTTAATGACTGTAGCTCTGTAATATAGTTTGAAATCAGGGAGCATGATTCCTCTAACTTTGTTCTTTCTCAAGATCGTTTTGGCTATGTGAGGTCTTTGTGTTTCCATACATATTTTATAATTATTTGTTCTAGTTCTGTGAAAAATGCCATTGGGCAATTAATCTTTGACAAAGCAGGCAAGGATATACAACATGGGGAAGTTATCCTCTTCAATAAACTGTGTTGGGAAAACTGAACAGTTACGTGCAAAAGAATCCAACTGGACTACTCTCTCACACCATGCACAACAATAAATTCAAATTGGATTAAAGACTTAAATGTAAGACCTGAAACCACAAAACTTCTAGAAGAAAACATAGGCAGTATTCTCTTTTACATCAGTCTTAATAGTAGTTTTTAGGATATGCACCCTCAGGCAAGGAAAGCAAAAGCAAAAATAAATGGGACTACTTCAAACTAAAAAGCTTTTGCACAGCAAAGAAAACTATCAGCAAAACAAAAGGGCCACCTACTGAATGGGAGAAGATATTTGCAAATGACATGTCTGATAAGGAGTTAATGTTAAAATAGACAAAGAACTCACACAACTCAGTATCAAGAAAACAAACAACCCAATTAAAAAATGGGCCAAAGATCTGTAAAGACATTTTTCCAAAGAAGACATACAGATACCCAACAGGCACATAAAAAGATGCTCCACATCACTAATCATCAGGGAATGCAAACTCCAGAGGTAAGGGGGGTGAGGGGGAGAAAGAAATACGTGAGGGAAATAAAGAGACACAAACTTCCAGTTGCAGAATAAATGAGTCATGGGTATGAAATGTACAGTGTGGGGAATAGAGTCAATAAATATGTAGTATCTTTGCATGGTGACACATCATAACTAGGTTTATCATGGTGATAATTTTGAAATGTACACAAATACTAAATATTATGTAACAAGAACTAACATAGTGTTGTAGGCCATCTTCAAAACAAACAAACAAATTCATATTAAAAGAGATCAGATCTGTGGTCACCAGAGGTGGGGGTTCAGGGGAGGGGAAACCAGATGAAGGAGTCAAAAGATACAAACTTCCACTTAGAAGATAAACAAGGACTAAGGATGTCATGTACAATGATAAATATAATTAGCACCATTCTATGTTACATATGAAGTTGTTAAGAGCGTAAATCCCAAGAATTCTTCTCACAAAAAAATTCCTTCTATTTCTTGAATTTTGTATCTATATGAGATGATGGATGTTCACTAAACTTATAGTGATAATCATTTCGTGATGCATGTAAGTCAAATCATTATGTTGTACACCTTAAACTTATACAGCGCTGTATTTCAATTATACCTCAATAAAATTGGAAGAAAAAGTAAGATAAAACAAAAAACATGCACACCACACACTGAGAAACAATGCAACAAATATCGAGTTTGGACTAATTTTATAGAAGAGCAGACCAAACTGGTATGGTAAATAAAAGCTTCCTAGAATTAATCTGCAAATACTTCCAAACCATTTCTTTAAAGTAAATCTGATGGTCATTCAATCCTGAAAGCCTGTCAAAAAATAATACATGTGAATTTCAGAAGCAGTGTGGAATTTGCCGCTCTATTTCTCTACTCAGATCATTTAATCTCTCTGCTACACAACGGATGACTCTTTAAACAACAAATGGCTTAATATAGAAGTCTAAACCAGACTCTGAGTCATGAATTTGCCAATGGTCTTTCCCTGGGGACATTTCCCTCAGATTTGACCATGTTTTTAGCTTTGTTTTCAGGTGTTATTTCCTCAAAAAAAGCCTGATGCCAAAGCACGACTCACACAAACACACACACGCGCGCGTAATGTATTTTAAAACAAAGCCTGAACCCTCGGGTTAATTATATTTATATTTTGTGATCTGGAAAGTGAAAATACTCTTGAAGATTCGATTTGGCCATCTGAGAGAGTATTCTTCAATTCTGGCATTTGATTTCCTGTTATTTAGTATTTTACTTGTTTATGAAAGAGGAAACAAATGCTGAGAACAGCCTTTCCTAGTCAGGTACTGCCACAGGAACACTGATAGAGAGCTGTGAAGTCAGCACTCCCACCACTTCTGGGGAGAAAAGCAAAGGATACAAATATCTTCTCAAATTTTACAAAACCACCACTGGATCCCTCCAAAGACCTTGAGGGAGGGACCTGAGCCGGTGAGGGGTCCTGAGTTTTAAGTTTAAGGTACAACGAGTGCATCCACCCCAGAGGGTTAACTCAGTTTATTTAACAATTAGTAAGTGAGTCTTCTGAAATGTGTCACTACTTTAGTGGTAATGCCCAGCGGAGCCAGTGAAATTAATTTTCTGAGCCCAGTTACAGGAAAGCATCAGACTAGGCACGTAGAGACAATTCTTCTATAATGTGCTAAAAGAGAAAGAAAGAAAGAGACTGATTTCAAACAGAAGAGCTCTGGATCAAACGATTTGTATTAGATTATAGAAAGTGTTTCAAGCGTCAAGGCATCCTACCTGACCCAGACACTCACTCTCCCACTTCCCCGTATCTATTCTGAGGCTACACTCAGCCACTCTGGACACGTGATAAAAGGCAGGAAGCAGGAGGTGGAACAGAACACAGTCACCAAAGATCAACTTGGATTTACTTAACGCTCACAACCTGCATAGGCACCTGCACACATACAAGGTCACGAGGAAAGTCTGCAATGTCGTCCTCAAGGTACTTAAAAATATGGATGACAAGAGCTCTAAAGCAGGCTGGGGAATGGTCCACACAGGGACCGGACTCCACCGGAGCCTCCCCTGCATCACAGTGGCACTGATGGCCGCCTCCTCCCCTTTCTTGGCACCACAGCGCTAAGTCACTTTGGCCAGGCAGCCTTCTTTGGCTCCTGCCTTATATTCTCAAAGCCGCTGCCTTTCTCCACCTCTAAGCTGTATCACATTAACTCTCTGTGCCTCCATCTCCTTACCTGTGAAGAGGGGATAATACTGTAATTGCCTCGTCAGGCCGTTGATGGAGAAGATTAAGTCAATTAATAATACACGTAAACTGCTCAGAATTGTATCTGGCACATTGCTCTTTTGTTAAGGGACCACAGGAAAAAGATAAACTTTGGTCCCAAACTTTGACTGGACCCACAACTGCTGTTATTTCTGACAGCTTAGCCCTAAGGCCTATCTATGCATACAAACATCAAATCATGAGGTTGTAGACGTCCCTCATGATTGCTATATACCAAAACTAGCCCATACACACCATCGTTCAGTCCAACCCTCTCATTTTAATATACAGATCTTGGTCCTGCTCTCAGTTCTGCCTGTTCAAACGGCTTCCTGAGTCTCCTGGTACCTCAGTATCAACAACCATAAAATAAATGCACTGGTTCCTGTCTTAACAATCTGTTGTTAAATTATCAGAAGATGGCTGAGGTGACCCATGGCTCTCTCCAACAAAGTACATGTGACCAGAAGAGTTGACACTGTGGTCATTTTTCCTTATGTGAACTTCTCACGAACAGAAGAATAAGATTACCAGGCTGGGTTTGTTTTTAGGGGAGGAAAGGGATTATCAGTTACCTACAAAAAAGAAATCACAGAAGTCCATGGAATGGACTATAAAAACACACTATCAGGTGAGAAACCCTGCAAAGAACTGAAACATAAACCTTTTAAAGTCTCTTCCTTGGCTCCCAAGACTTTGATTCTTAGACTTCTTAAGTGTCAGGGCACTTAATTTATGAACTGTTTTTTCCTGAAGACAACACTAACTCTTATTTGTCACACACAAGCACAAACAAAATGCTTAATTTTTTTTTTTATTTTTAGCAACATTTTTCTTCCTAATCATTTCCTCCCATTATAACCAGTGACTGAGAAAACAATATCTGCATTCAACTTTAAAATAAAATTTAAAAATAGGAAAAAGGCATTTATCAAATGCACCACTGATTCCACTTCCGTTCTAATTGCTTACGGAAATAAAAATATTCAGTGTTAAACATTCACAAGCTAGAAAGGCAAGTCTAATTACAAAGCAGAAATGTAACTGTATATTTAAAACAACTTGCATTATTGAGTCTATTTTAAGTTTATTCTCCTGATCTAATTAAAGCAGAACAAGAATGAATGCATCTTGCCTCCTGCAGTCTTTTAACACGTTGTAAAAGAAGGTAAGTCATTCTTCCTGTTCTTCAAGTTCTGAGTCTATTGTAAACCACAGATTACAAGGCCTGCAGAGGACAAGACAATGCATCTGCATAACAAATATGGAGACAACGCTAATTACAGAAGTAAGGCAGAGCCTGATGTCAGGTCTCTATCTCCATTGCTTATTTCTGCCCTAAAAATACCTAACAATCATCTGGCATCCTCATGAGAACGAGGTCGAGAAGTGACTGTGTCTTTTGGTTAAGGCGATGTCTGCTCTGTTATACTCTCATGTGTCATCTCTTCACATTTTAATTTGAATTTGAGATTTTCTACACAGTGACTAAGCAGTGGACTTTATTCTATCTATGTGAGAATTAGTTTAAAATAGAAATACTCTCTCCACCACTCTCATGGGGGTAAATTAGAGTAAAACCCGTGGGAGCTCTTTGATGGGCAATTTAGGAAAATTGCAGACAACAGCAGCCATGTGTATCTTCCCATCTAATTTGATGGAAACTAGGATTTTCATAATCAGCCTGAAAAGATGTCCTTCCAGAACTGACAGCTACAGCCAGGACAAATACACATCTCTTGCAAGCAATGTCTCAGTAGCACAGCCTTCTCCTGCCCGAGGAGAGCTCATGCTCCAAAACAGATACTGCTGAGCTGGCTGGCTCTCATTGAACTAGCCCAGCCCTTACTAAGCAAGCCAAGGAAGCACTGAGATAGTATTCTCAGCACACAGAAGTCTAAAGGGACCCTTTAAAGCAGAAAAGGAGAAAATATTTGGTCCGAAGAAAACCTGAGCCCCTAGTCTCACACCAGCTGTGTATAAGTCTATGTTACAACACACAGGTAAACGTGACCCTGTACAGCATCTATCATTCATCATCAGAAGGCAGTCTCTGCAGAAAACACAGAAAATAGACTCGCTCCAGATTATCACTTGGATAATACATGCTCTCAAGTGGAATGGTTTCACATTAAAAACTCCTCATGCTGAGTTTCACTGCTTACTTCTGGATATGGTATGAGTTTTATTTCATAAAGCCTTTCAAATTAAGAAAGAAAAGTTAAAAGAAGTGAGAAGAGTGTGTTCTTCAAACCAAGGACTGAATTGATCAAGCAAGAACCATAACTTCATTTATGGTGAAGATGCAGATGACAGATCCACTATCACAGACCAAGAATCACTGTTTAAATCCTGTTAACACCTGTGACCAATTATAGACAGTCCTCAACTTGCAAATGAATTCTATTCCAAAAGCTTATTTGTAAAAGCTAATATTTAGATTTCTGGAAATCATTTCCCAAAGATAAACCCTTATGGTTGTTAGTTTCATAGGCTAGACCAAAAATGATAATACGTTCCCTCTTATCATTAAAATTAGATATCTAAAATAAAAAGTAGTAGAAAACACTATTTCAAAAACTGAAAACTAAAACAAAATAATTAAATACACGAGCCTGCTTTTAAAATTATCTTCCTTCAGTGCTAACTAGTTGAGAAAAAGCCAGATTGGGAAAACACGAGGACAGCAGTCACCATGTTTACACTGACTCTAAGGTGAGCCCTGAATTATTTCAACTGTTTGACTGGCACTTTATTATATCTAATTCCACTTCAAAATGCATAGCTTTCCTCAGTATTGGGCATTATGATTATGACTGGTCTCAGATCTTGAGGCAATGGAAGGCAAGGCAAATACAAGAGGAAAAAGATTTTCTTGATGTAATTTAGAGTGAAGTAACTGAAATGAAAAGTAAACGAGACAGGTCAGAAACTTTCTGGACATACACAAGAGAAAGATGGCCAAACTTGCCAGGGATGGAACCCCCCCACCTCAGGTGGGAGAGCAAGTATCAAAGCGTGGCTCCCTTCCCATGATTACAGGCAACTACAGCAACCTAAGATCTCCTAGAAGGAGGGAAGGAGGTAGACCAGACAATCCATTGTATTCATTTTTCGTAACTAACTAGAGCATGCACCTGAGGGACCGAAAACAAAAAGGCTTTTTCCTTTTTGAATATAGTCATCTTACTCTTTTTCAAGCTGAAGATGTTTGTAGGTTAGATGTTATCCAAATTTCTAAGATAGAAGCCATACAACATGTGAACTAAATCTCAGCTCTAGAATCTCATAGTAACTCGTAAGCCTCTCTTCCTTGAATTGACTCAAGAATAGAAAACCAACAATGAACACAAACAAGGAACTGGTTGTTCTCTTCCAGTATTTACAAAGAGTTGTTGCTTAGAGAAAGCAGGAGAAACAAGAGCTTTGCCCACCAGTCAGGTGTTTGCAGAGAGGATTCTGTGGCAATTTTACTGTGCGTTAGCCCAAACTGTTCAAATATATGCCACATGACAGATGTATCTTCAAGAAATAATAGGATTTATAGTTCTTAAATGTATATACATTTTTAAGAAGTAGCCACATTCCCTAAATACTTTCGTTTACAAAGTTCACAAATAGTACAACTGAAACTCTCAAGAGAAGGAAACTTTAACTGAAATAAAAGTAACTTAAATCCAACCCACAGAGCTATTGCACACATATCCAAACTGTAATACACAGGAAGCGCATCCACCTTCCCTGCAGCTACTGGAAATTTCCCTCCTCTTCTGGCTCACTACTATAGGCAGACCTCACTACTTCCAGAAAACACCTCTTTTCACCCCAGCAATTTCTCACCCCCATCCTTTGATCAGCAGCAAGACTTTCAAAGAAAATGAAGAAGAGGGAGAAGAAAGAAAAAGGAGATGAGCAGAGAATTCTTCACAGTTCTACACACAGGTGATTCATTTCTTCACTCTGCAGTTACTGGTACCAGGCACCATGGATAATACCAAGAACAAGGCAAATACACCCCTGACCTGATGAAGCACTCTTGTATGTTACTTCAGATCTTCCTAGCCCAGGGATCCCAACTTCAATAACTTCAGATATTCCTCAGAAAAGCCTTTAAAGCTGTTTAAACTATAGACATCTTGATTTCTCCCCCTGAGATTCTGATTAGCCAGATATGCCAGGTCTGGCCCATGGGTATTTCTGATACCTAGTTATATTTGAAAATCAGTATTAGAAATGTTATCCTTTTAGAAGTCAGAAGGCTCAGTGCCTAAATTATGTCGCAGAACTACAAATATATATTATTCCCTTAGCTTTAAGTGGTAGTTAGTGCAAGAAAGGAAGTCTCCATTCTCAATGAAATTCCAAGGGCACAACAGGCTTTGCGAATGCCCATGACACTATGTGACAAGTCCACCTCTTCATTCATGCGTCCACATGTAGACACTGAGCTGTATTCTAGGGATATAAAATGAAGACAGTAGGGAAGGCAGACATGTAAATAATCAGACCGTTATGGCCCAGTAGCATGAGAGAAACACGAAACAGAGAGAACTCTAGCATGGAGAGCTTTGGGCAGAGTTCTAGAAGATGGGTTTTAAAAGTCTTTTTAAGAACAAATCAGATCATTTCAACTCTCTAACAGCTTCCCATGTTATGGAGAATAAAATCCAAACTCTCCCCACCACATACAAGCCCTGGCAGAGACCTCACACCTCATCTGCTGCATCAGCCTCTTCACCTCTGTGCTCCGGCCACGTCGGCTTTCCTTGGGGCCTCAGTCATACCCAAGCTCATTCCCACCTTACAGCCTCTGTACTTGCGATTGCCTCTGCCTAGAATGTTCTTAGTCTTTATCAGCTTAACTGTCATCACCTCAAAGATGGCTTCTTTGAACTTCCAATGTGCAGCAGCCAGCCCAACGCTAGCACATCACCACATAGCCAGCACTGCTGCCTCGCCCAGCAGAATATATGCTCTACAGGGACAGGGATTTTTTTTCTCTTGTTTATCGTTATATCCTTAGCGCCTAGAAGAGCATCCAGCACAGCTGCTCGATAATTATTTGTTCAATGACAGAATGAACAAATGAAGCAGACGGGTGGTAAAGACTATTTCCTATGAAAATGAATGCAGAGTTTTATTTAACAGTGAAGGCTCCTGAAGACCTCCACATCCTCCTTTTGACTAAACTACCAGGAAATTCACTCTGAAGTTTTGAGCTTGAGCAAGTCAGAGCCAGTTTCCGCTACATGTAACCAAAAACCCCCAGTTATTACAATATTACTATTCTATATACTAGCCAATTGAGAAAAAAAGGAGGAGGGAGGCGGAAGGGAGGAAGGAAACAAAGCAACAGGAAAGACATGATCAGAACAGCGGAAGGAGAAAGAAGTGAAAATTGTAGGGGAAAAACAAAGATGAAGATGGAGAGTCGTACAGGGATAACGAGGAGTGTGTATGAGTAACAGGCGTGAAGGAAAGCCAAGAGCAAAGTGTGAGAAAAGAGGGAACATGGTGTTAACTGGGAATGTAAGTGTCTACATAAGAGGGGGACTGGAAGAACCGGAATGCCAGTGATACAGGGGGGTTCTCGTCCCCTCTGTTCTGCCTCTTGTGACGAGTTACGTAATCTCTCTGGGTCTCTTAGTACAATGAGGCAGAGGAGAAGGGAAAGGTAGGGGTGGGCAGGCAGGGCAAGGAGAGATCCTATCTAAGGTCTTTCTGTTTCTGTAACTTAGTGGAGAATCACTGTATTCAGCTCCACCATAGCAATTCTTCAGAGAAATTACTCTCCAGATTGCTAGAGTAGACATCGTAAAAGCCAGAGACACTCCTCCCTCCATCTCTTCCTGCAGTCTTTGTATTAAACCCAAGGTCTAGGTCAACTACTGTTCCTTAAAAAAAAAAGAAAAGTCAAATAGAGCTTATCAAGGAAATCCAGTTGCCCACATTCTGGGTAAATCCCCCAAATTTTAATTGTAATAGAAGGATCTTAATCATCAACTACTATCTGACTTCCTCTTCCATGAATTCAGAAGTAAAATAGTGTCATCAGGCAATATACAAATATAAAATTTAATATCTAGTAGATTTTTTTAAACTTTGTGGTAATAATATCATAGGATATCCTAAAAGTTGTTGTTTTGAATTCATACACCTGACTTAGAGACAAGAAAACAAAATGATTTTAGAAACTATTTTAAAATGTTAACCACATATTGTCACTATTTCCATTATTTCACAGATATGTTTCCAGGAAAACAATAAAACTTAAAATTTGGCTCCTGGCAAAACATGCAGCTTGCAGCCTAACCTACAGCTCACTTGCAAATACTGAGAATTTTCTCAAAATTTCAGACATTTCTGAAGGGAACATAAATACTTGACTACATTCAAACTAATGGGATTCAAGGCTTTCCCAACTCCAAGGCAGGCAAGACCCTGCAATGCTATTAGGAGATTTAACGCTTAACCCTGAATTCTTTGTACAGGATGGGTCCATTCCCATTGGTTTTAAGAAGCAATGAAAAGCCCTGCAGCCGAGACCTGGGTTACAGAAGTCAAGGGCAGGACCTGGGGTGGTGGGAGCGACGTGATGAAGACCTTGAGCTTGGAGTCTGTCTGTCTGCATCATTTCTTACACACCGGTAACACAAGATCAGTCCCCACTGGGGGTCCGAACTCCCTCCAGGGCTGTTTCCTGTCTCGCTCGTTCCTTATTCCTTTGAACAGCACAGTCAGGCACTATGTGAGGTGCTGAGAATGCAAACGTGAGTAACAGTCATTCCTTTCCTCAAGGAGCTCATTCTAGTAGATTACACTGCACATCATCAATTGCAAGACAAGGTGAGGAAAGCTATAACTGAGCCAGGTTCTGGGTCAGATAATAAGAAATGATAAAATAGACAGTTGGAGAGTAAGGAGAGGGACGGACCAATTATGGAAAAAACAGCAGGAAAAGTTTCTCTGAGAAAGGAATTATAGGGGTTTTTTTTTCAATTAACTTACAAATTTCCCAAAGTAGGCCTCACTAAACGACTCACACACCCACTCACCAAAGAACTGTAAAGTCTGATCATCCTACAGTCGTACCTTCACATGGAAAGGCTTGTCTGTCTGCTCATTAATTTGAAACAAAGAACCACAAATGTTACTCCCCTATTAAATAATTCTCTGAGGTACTACAGCAACTCTAGGTTTTTCTTTTAGGCTGAAGTGACTTTCCTAGCCCAACTATTTACTTTAACCGGGAATTGGCTGACTAACCACATCCCTGGCTTCAGGTCCTCGTCATAGGTCCTGGTTTTCCATAAAGAAAACTCAGAAACCCTTATGGGCATTTATTATGGAAAGTGAGAGCGGGTGGGCACCAGGGAGACAAGGCTGAGGCAAAGGCACAGGGAGGGCGAGAACTAAGACAGAGGCAGGGGCAGAGTGGCGACAACGCGGGGACCCGGTAGCCGCCATGGGCGTGGTCTAAGTTCACTGTCGAAGTGACTATATTCTGGGCACTAAGAGTCTCAGGAATAACTCAACACACAGCAACCTCGACAGGCATTGCATTAGCTCCTCCTTTGTCTACAATTTCAGAAAGCACATATGGGAGGGCTTTTCATGTATTAAATCACTGTCCATAATATATCAAATAGAAAAAAAAAGTCTTGAAATAAAATATTCATAGATTAAAAGTATGCATTCAAAAGCCCCTTATAAACGGAGGGTCTAAGATTAGATGTTGTCAGGTCAAGAGGACATTACGTACCATCAGCATATATACCCATACTAGTAACTATCTGCACTGGGGATGTGTCTAAGTGTGAAGCTCTTCTGCCCAGATATTTATACAAAGCTGAACAGAGATGACTCCCACTCACATCAATGTCAGGTGAGGCCCAAGCAGACATGTACAGACATGTCAACTGTAGACTAACCCAGATGGGCCAGTCACCTGCTGTCACATCAGGCATTGCAAATACATTTCAAGTAACATGATAAAGGCGAATGTCTTCAGGGCTTTGGCTGCCTCTTTTCTAATTATTTTCCATAAAAAATGCATAGTTAAATTTTTAATGTGATTGAAAATTTTTTCTAGTATTTTTTTTTTGAGCTTTTGAGCTTTTAGTTCTTTGCTGAAAGATATCCTGAGAGTACAAGGACAACTGTTAAAAAAATGATTGACAAGTTTTAACTACTACTTTTATGCATAAATAAGAATTTTCCCTTACTGAGAAAAACGGAAATAATTCTGGGGCTAAAATGCAGACTATCAACCATAATACTAATTTCAAATGTTTGTAGCTATTAACAAAGCTACAGTTCTAAAATTTTATAGAGCTATATAAAAACATCTTGTATTACTCAGTAACTTGTAAAAAAAATAATGCTTCAAAACATTGTGATTCGTGCTGTTATCTCTATAATTAGTACTGACTTCATAAAGCACTCCAGTTTTTCAGTTACTCCACATTAAACTTTCAAGACTTGTGGAAGATAACTTTATCAAAGTGTTTCTCGACATTACTAATGTTTATCAATTAAACATTCAGTCATTCATGCAAATATTTATTGAGCACTTAGGATGTGTCAGACACTGTTCTAGAAGCTGGGGCTGTCGTGGGGAACAAAACAAAGTTTCTTCCCTTAAAGGGAAAGATAATAAATAAGAAAATAAATGATTCCAAGCACTAAAAAAGCACCTGCCCCTAATTCAGTATATAAATGAAACAAACGGACAAAAGCGTATGTCTTTTCAAGACTACTAATAAGATTCAAAAATGTGTAAGCCGCTGTGAGCAGACACAGTATCACCCCTGAAATTTATAGTCCTAAATACAGTCTGTGTGTGTGTGTGTGTGTAGCTCTGAGGGCTTATTTTCAGCACAGAGGAAACTTGTTAACGGGATAATAAAAAAATAGAAAAAAAAATACTGAAAAGACTTACTCAGTTAAAGTTAAGAAACAAACCTTCCACAAATGAAAAGCAAACAGCTGATTTTTCTAGACCACAGCTAAAGGAAACATGCAAGGAGAGTTGAATAAAAGATAATATTGCTCTACCCATATGCAGAAGACTAACAGAATTTCCAAATTCAAAGAGTTTGAAATTGAAAATGCTGTATGATTTTAGGGAGCCTGACCTGCTTAAAGACACCAAAAATACAAGCCTGTGAGGATAAAACCCGTCTGGCCCATTTACAGGCAATATCACAATAGCGTTCTTGCCCATCAAGCTGTAAAAGGAAGGAACTGCAAACAGGAAGTTGCCCTGCCCCAGCCCTGGGCCACTCCTCCCTTCCTCTCCACAATTTCTATAAGCAGAAGCAAATGCTACTTGTTAGGTTTACCGAGAAGCCACAGAGGTTGACAGAACACGGGTAGCTGATATCTGTTTTATTACTATTTTAATAAATATTTAAGGTAAGCACCTTTCATATTTTGAACCAACATTTTTCTTAATAATTTTACCTACATTTTAAGCAATATCGGTTTAACCTATAGTTTTTTTCATGACAATTTAAAGCAGTTCTGAAATTGCAATTTACGGATGAATTGTGAGTTAGAGACTAAGGAAACGAACGTGCTTGGTGCAAACAATGAGGACAAAACAAATTCAGAATCAGCTGCCTCAGTTACTATTTTCCAATGGTCTAAACACACACACATTAACCACTTTTAAATAACACTGTTCCAAATATAATTTTCTGTATATTCAGTAGACCACTCAGTGTTAAATAATCAATAGATCAATTACCAGCAGTTCCAATTAACCATCTTTGTATTCAGTTAGAAGTACTTACTAACACAGCACTTGGTAAGTAACAGAATTTAAGGTGCATGGACTCCCTAATTTTTTACAGAAACTTGGACTGGTGGGTGTGATTTCTAGGGGTCTGCACCTACTGATACAAATCAGACACAGGGAACTGGCTTCTTTTTTTAAATAAAGGAAAAAGACTGATAGTCGCTTTTCAACTTCTAATGGTCCAGATACAGTAAACAAATTTTAAAAACACAAACTATTCAAAAAGTTAATAAACCTACAAATAAATCTACAGGAATAATCAACCTGGGTAATAATTTTTAAAACGATATGTAAAACAATAAAATATCATTTTCATCAGTTAAATTTCCAAATCTTTAGTGTTTATACTCATTATGCAAAGGTATGTGACTCTGAAGTTTTCAGGTGATACCAAATTTAGTGGAAACTGGCTTAAATATGGTAATATACTCCAAGGGCTAAAGTAATGCTGACTTTTTTATAATCTATTTATCACTTTTTTGGCAATCTGAAGACAAAAACCCACAAAAAGAAACAATTATAATGTAGAAAGCTGTTTGTCACATTATTAAAAAATTTGAAAGGAATCTAAAATGGTAAACAATAGTATGCTCTCTAAATGGAATGGTATTTGATCATGTACGTAGCGAAAAAGCAAAACATACATAGGCCAAGTGAAAATAGGTTCACAGAACTACACTGCAATTATACCTAAGTAAGTAATTCAAGTTTAGAGTGATGTAATTGTAAGACAATGTTCCTACTTTTCTCCCATAATACAGTTATGCCAATTTTTAAATTTTAAAAATGTATTAATTTTTAAAAATTAAATTCATTAAAGTATCCTCTTTTCAAGCTATATGTTTAAAATACATTTAATCATTTCCCAACCCCTCCTATTGCCCACAAAAGAGCATCCTGCAGTCCATGCCATGTTCCCTATCTGATATTCCTTTCCCAACTAGGCCTGTGGGGGTTACTCATCCTTGATTCCTCACAAATCTCTCGAGGTTCCACCTTGGTCCCCCAATAGCCACACCAGAAGAAAGGGAGCTATTTACCTTGGTATCCTCAACTCCAGAACAAGGCCTCATGTATGTAAAGGCTAGAAGAACATTGTTGACATAATTAATCTTAATCCAAATTTGGCACCCATTGCACACTTTTCCCAAACTATTTATTGCTCATCTGTTTCCCCATTTTAAACTAGGCATTCATTTTTCCTTTCTTTCTTTTTTTAATTTTTATTTTTTTTTTATTTCCCAGAGCTTACCACTATGCTGGGTAGAGCTCCTCTGAGCTAAATAAATATTTGCTGAACTAATGAATGCCTGAACACACATCTCAAAAACGAGAAACTCATTTGGTTTAGATAGGTTCTTCCTTTAGAATCCAAATAACATCCTAGGAGGGGGGAAAACTCCTATTCACCCTTTACAGTTTGCAGTGAATTACCCTAAGCAATCAAAAGATTAGCAACCACCTGAGTGTCACTGAGCCAAGGGAGGATCTAAGTGTAAAATGGGGTGGAAAGGAGGGAAGACAAGCCAACAAAAAGAGGGCAGCAGCCTTCAGCTCTTCAGGGGAGGTAAGACAATGGCTCAGAAAACTGTATGGAAGGCCACACAACTTGCTGCCTAGAGCAGCCGTTCCTAAATGCTTCAAATGCCGGGCACTGCCCTGACACCTTCATGAACACGACCTCCTTCAGTCCTCACCACAGCTACGCTAGGCGGGATGGTATTATCTCTGCTTCAAAGATGGAAAAAACAGGAGTTTGGGTGAGTTAAATAACTTGCTCAAAACATATGAATAACAAGTGAGTCAAGGCCAAGGCTGTGGCTCTGCTCAAGTCTTTGCTCTCAACCACGACACCAGATGGAGAGTGGCTTCTCTGCAATTAGCAGTGGACTGAGAGGTAGAACATCATTGCTAAGGCCTAAGTATAGTCTACAGAACAAACAGCAGACACAGACATGGTCAGAAAGTCTGCAGACCTCAGCCTTGTCATCCCTGATTCAGACATGACATCTGGTTCAGGCCAGTCCCAGATCATCCATAATTAGGCTCCTTATTTAGCAACAGGAGGACTTAACAAGTGGTTTAAGGAACATGCAATGTGGTTACCATTTTTGTTTAAGAATCCTCCACGTCACTGAAAAAAATTCTTAATTCTTTACCTCTGAATTACTTTCCTATCCCTCCATCATCATGGCCTGCTCCAAATTCTCCTTGACCTCTTTACCATAGTTCTACGAACTGAAAACAATACAGAAACCATGAGGATCTGGTCTTTCAGCATCTGGCAAGAAACTAATTAATTCATGCTTGTAGTTTTTTAAAGGCCATCTTCCTCAAACTCATATGAGAGTATTTTGGATGCTAAGATGATCCCAGCATCCTAACTCCAAAACAGCACAGTGTATTGTCCTGGAAGGGAAATGCCTTTCCAGCAAAGCTGATCTGACCTCAAAATCTGAGCCCTCCATCTCAAGGAGCTCAACAGCCCAGCTTAGGGACAAAGAGATGCTTCACGAACGGGGACTTCCCTGAAATGAGTGCCTATCATCTGTTAAGTGTCACTGTGATCTCCAGTGGCCAGTCATTCTAAAACTCTGGCTTTTGGATCACCCACAGAGAAGGGTTTGTGGATTTCCTACTGAACATGATGTTCTGTAAATTTTATCTCCTTTTTGATACTCGTGACAGCTCTGGGAGATAAAATATAAAAATGCTCTCCCTCACTTACAGATAAGGAAATAGAAATACAAAAAGCTTCTGTGACATAAAGTCATGATCTAACAGGGAAACCGCAGGCAAAGCCCTGACTCTGTAGGTTCCTAATATCTGCATAAGACTCAAAAGCAAGGTAGGACAGCTGTATAACAATATGAATGTAACTGATACCACTGAACAAGCCACTTAAAAATGCTTCATAAGAAAAAAAACTTATGGCATCTACGTATGGTGATGGATGTTAACTCGACTTATGGTGGTGATCATTTTGCAATATATACAAATGTTAAATCATTGTGTTGCACATCCGAAACTACTATAATGTTATGTCAAATATACCTCAATAAAAAATAATAAAAAGAAAGAAAAATGATTAAGGTAACAAATTTTACGCTATGTGTATTTCACCACAATAAAAAGAATTGGAAAAAAAGTTTATCAAAAAAAAAAAAAGAAGAAGTAAGGTAGTGACGTTACTTGAATAAGAGGTACTGCCCTTGGTCTATGATATCTGCTCTGATTTTTGGTTTTAGTTTTTTATTGAAGTATAGTTGATTTACAATGTTGTGTTAGTTTCAGGTATGCAGCAAAGTGATTCAGTTATACATATATATATTCTTTTTCATATTCTTTTCCATTATAGTTTATTACAAGATATTGAATATAGTTCCCTGTGCTGTACTTTGATTCTGCACCTTTAAAGAGCATAGTTGGCTCAGTCATACTACAAATATTCTAGTAAAAAGGAAGAAATGACTTTAAATTTTATGTCCAATTTGATCATTTTCAGTCACCCTCTGAAATTACCTGAAGGACATTACCTTCCTTCTTTCTTTCATATTTTATCATTCCATCATTCATTCACTCAGTAGATATTAAGAGAGCATCTACCATGAGCCGGGCACTGTTCTAAGCTGATGCTCAGTGTTCAGATACTGAGATAGTTCCACACCAACCGGTAAATAGCCGCTGCCTGGAGCAGCACCCCAGCCCCCTCCGAGCTGGCCACCTCATCTCTTCCCTGGGACACCCCCACCCAGACTTCCCCATGATTCAGCACAGCAGGAAGGCTGCACTGTGGCCAGCTTCCAGTTCAGCTGACGAATGCCTGGACCTAACCTCTGGTTAAATGTTTTATCACCTCCTAGACACAGCAGTGAACAAAATTGACAAGGTCCCTAACCCTCTAGTCTAGTAAAGAGATAATAAGCAAGTAAATAGACAAATGAAACATGTAATCTCAAATAGCCGAGTGTTATAAAATAAATAAATAAAACAGCAAAGGGTTCGAGGCTGATGAAGGTGGGGGGAGCTAGGTAAAGCTTGAGAGCAAGTCTCTCTGAGGAGAGAAGAATAATGGAAGAAGAAAGGCAAAAGTCTGAGGTAAAAGCAGTCCAGACAGAGAGAACAGAAATATCACGGCCTTCCGGTGGGGACAGGCTTGGTCTTCCCATGGTTAGAAGGCCAGCCTGATGGGAACGTCTTGAGCAAGGAGATCACAGAGGCAGATAGGGACGGATCACGGAGGATCTTAATGGCGTTGGTAAGGAGGCTGAATGTTCTGCCAAGAACAGTGAGCAATCATTGGGCAGATTTGAAACGGGGCAATGGCATGATCTAAGTTATAGTTTTAGAAGATTACTCTGACAACTGTGTGGCAACTGGGTTAAAGGGAAGCAAGAGTGTGAACGGAGACAATGTATGAAGCTGTGGCGGTCATCCAGGTGAACGAGGACAGTGACTCGGACTAGGTGACAGCAATAGAGATGGAAAAAAGCATTCTGAGTCAACCTATATTTTAGTTAGAACTTAGTGATGAGTATAGTGTGGGAAGAGAAAAGAAGAACCAAAATGACTACTATCCTTTGATTCAGCAAGTTGCTGACGGCAGTTCATTTACTAAGAAGGCAATGAGTGGGGGAATAAATAGGTTTGTGCAGAGGGGATAAAAAGTTCTGTTCTGCCACAATAAATGTGAGTTATCATTTAGATATATAATGTGGAGCTATCAAACAGGCAGTTGGATATTGGATCTTGGTAATTATCCTGTGAGGTAGACCAGAAAACCTCAGCACTAAACAAATTTTACAAACAAAAAAATTATGGACTAGAGACAAAGAGCTGTCCTAGTACAAAATGTTTTTTAGTAGTCAGAGCCCCGTGATAAAGGGCTGATACCACATTTTAAAAAAGAGGAAGACCTTCACTGCAACAGACCCTGAAAAATACACACGTACACAGCTTGCCCCACACAGGTTATGCAGCTGCTCCAAAGGCAGAAGTCTTTTATGTCCAAGAAGACTCCCCCAGGAGATTATGATTCATCCAAATAGCAATATGGGTAAATGTTTTATCACCCCCGAGACACAGCAGTGAACAAAACTGACGGTCCCTACCCTCTAGCCTAGGAAAGCGATAATAAGCAAGTATTCATATATTATACGTGGAACTTAGCGGAGATGTGTGTATAATGCCTTTACTGACTGCTCAAAATACTTGAATCAGCAGTTAAATGCATACACGTAACAAGAAGTAAGGCACAAACTTCTCTTTAAGGAACGATTATAACTTTTGATTTTCATTTTTATTAAGTGCTGCATCAAAAAGCTCTCTGGGTAACACATTTCTAAAATTAGAAAAGAAAATCAATTGGGAAATGACCAATACAAGAATAAATGCTTTACACGGCTTCTCAGGACTGTAACCAGCACACAAGACAAGCTCGTGCTGCCCTCAGCACCTCTTCAGACAGCTGTTCCTTCATTTGGCTGCTGGAAAGTGGTGGGAACTTCTGCATTAGAAGACGTGTTTTATCCCCAAGTTCAGCACATCTGTTATAACTAAATCTGCGTCCAGAATCCCAAAGGTGCCACGCGGAAATTAAGGACAACACTAAAAACAGGAAAGGCAGGCATTAAGAAGAAAAGGAGAGAAAGAAGGGGTGAGGGAGGGGAGGAGGGGGAAGAAAAGGAGAGGACAGCACAGGACCTCTTCCTGATGGAATCCCTTATGACAAAGGACACTCAGGAATTAACACCCTCAACAGCATCACAAAACCCCTCAGGAAGACACGCTTATTTACCTGGCTGGGATCCAGGGGTTATTACAGACTCTCCATATTTTATACATAGTGTCAATTATCAGCTTCAGGTGAATGGTATTCATCAAAGTAAAGTGAAAAATAAGCATGTCTGCCTAATTCAGCTTACCAGCACTTCACTGAACCTTCATGCCAACAGCCAGCTTTTTGTGTGGGCTCTTAAAAAATAAAAGCAAGAGCCTGGCTGTCGCTACAAATAATCCTAGCACCCTCAGAACTGGAAGGAAGTTTAGAGGTCATTATATCCAACCCTCTCATTTTACAGATTAGGAAACTAAGTAAAGCTAAGAAAGGCAGAGTGGCTTACCCATCCTCCCAGAGCCACTTCAGGATGAAGAAAAGGTGTTTCTGATTCTTAGTCACGATTCCAAGTACTACAGCACGCTGTCCATGGAGCCAGAAAGGAAAGCACCACAAGGGCAGCCCAAGGCTTCACCAGAGCCACATCGTGAGCAAAGGTAGGCAGAAGTGCACCTCTCCGTCCCGGAAACGAAGCCCTGGGCCGCAGTCCGGCTGTCAGCCTGCCATTGTGCTCAGCCTACGCCCTGCAGCTGATGCTCTTTCCAACAACAGAGCTGGGCTTTCTCCCCGAGAGCTTTCGGTTTGATGTGGCAGAGTCTGATGTTGGTACCTCCTTCCATCAAGGTCTTCAGAAGGAGGCCCACGAAAGATCACACAGCAGTGTGCTTCCAGGCTTCAGAGAAGCGCAGACCCTCCCGGGGGGTGAGAGGGAAAAGGAAAAAGGGAAGACCTCTCCCCCACCTGCCCAACCCCAGGATATGTAGAAAATTCTAGAAATATTCTCACCAAAATTGTGTCACACACTCATGCAGAACTCACATGTACATTTTAGTGCTTACAGGGAACCAAATTTCTAATCAAAATTACTTTTGAAAAGTCATGTCTAGTAATTAGGAAAGTTGTAATACATGCAGGACTTACGTTCAGTTTGCTTACTGCAAACACATGTATAGAGAATAGGTGGATTGATGGTAATAATAATCCTCCCCAATCAAGGATTTCCTCTTATCCAAGAAAAGGAAACCTTTAACAGCCTTTAATAATCTTCCATTATATATATTTTTTTCCTGTAAATATCCTTCCTTTTTTATTAAAACAGCTACACAACAAGAATCCAAGCCACACACTGCAGTTCCAAGATTCTCTCATCAGCCACTGGAAAATAAAATCCTAGCACAAACAGTCCATCGGTACTGGTCCACACTTTCCATCCCGGATCAATTCCTAAGCTGCTAATAATCTTCACCATCTCCCAGTTCCACTGGGAAGGTAGTCTGGATTGTACTTGACAGCGTCAGCATACCGTTGGCCCGACTGTAGAAAATAATCATGAAAAAGGTACTTACTGCATAGGCACCTATCAAAAACGCTGCATTGGCTCTTTTCCGTTGGTCAAAACAGGTGTAGTGAACTATTTTCTTTCTTGATAAACTGTATGACTAAAAAGAGGGGATGAAAAGAGTTAGTGGAACCAGAGAGACAATGTTGCAATATGCAGAAAATCTTCTCTTTAATTTTCAAAGATGTGCTGCAATCAGTGAAATGTAACAACTTTCAACTTTAATTTCTACGGTATTTGCACAAAAGTATCACAAGATAGAGGCTTACTTAGTTCAGACTGTTTACAGCCCAATCATGATACAAGAATTAACAAGAGAACAAATATGTTTTTCTCCAAGAAAGGAGACTGATACAGTGGGAAATAATTAAATTACTGGCATCTTTATTAGCAAGAACCATTTCTGAATCTTTATTCTTGATCTTATATCTAAAGTCTATTCGTTCTTTTTCATTCCCTACATACCATACCCACTCCCAGAAAAGTTATCTATACTTTGCGTATTATGCCATTTTTTTAAATGTGTCAACCAATCTGTTTTCCTCTCCAAAATTTTTAAATGTCTATATTAACTAGAGTAGCAATATTAATATTTTCTTTCTATAATGTTCTATAAAAATTCCCTTTTAATTATCTGAAAATAAATGGTTAATGGGAAAAGATGGATTACATCACCAAAGATTATATCACAAAGATTATATCAGCAAACATCTTAACACATAGCCATATATTCAAACAAACAGTTCTTAAGCACGAGCTGCTATATGCCAGGCAACACTCTGCATGCTTGAGTATTCAACTGAATTCAAAATAAGCAACATGGTAGTTTGTATACATGCTAAACAGGACAAGAAGGTACAAATAAAAAGATCTGTCAAAATGAAATCCAATTATTAATCAAAACCCAAATAAACATAGAACAATGGGAATGTGATGCATTTCAAAATCTGTTCAATTTCCTCATATTTTGAAACTGTTACAGTACTTCGACAAATAAGTACATTTTAGTACTTATCAATAAATTCACACTGACTATAAAAACAGCTTTTTATACCTTACACATTGACCACAACCCACAGAATATCTACTTTTAGAGCCCCTTTAAAAATGTAAGAACTCAACTGCATGTCTTCATTTACCCTGCCACTTTGTGCAAGAAAAAGAAACTCTTCCAAAACTCTGAAGTCTAGTCTAAGACGAAACTGCAACATTCTGGCTTTAACATGTAACCACAGAAAACGTAGCTATATGTATCTCGGCTGTGAGCCTGGAAACCCTTACTACCCGAAGTCAGGCATTTCTTTGATAACCAAGAATCACGTTCTGAAAATAACATTGCTCTTTTAAATTAAACTTCAAAAAATAAGTGTTTACCTCAAAGTGGGTCTCTTATTTACCAAAGTCCTTATTTCCAGGCAAGCTTACTAAAATACCTCTATGAAATAAAGTTTAAGAGTCCGTTTTATTTAATTCAGTTCAGTCAATGCACAGAAGTTATCTAAAGACCTCAAGGCTGCTGTCAGTGGTGCTGACACTTGGCTACTTGCTTTCTCAACGTAGTGCTGGACATTTCTTGTTTGTTTGTCTCTGCCAGTGACTGATCTCCATCAATAAGTTAGGTCTGATTTATTAGAAGGACAATCAAGGCTCTTAAGAACTAAGCATCTTTTACTGTCTCTAAATCCAAAACCACCTGAAGAATGCCTTCCAGTGGCCAGGCCCCCCACTAACGTAAGTCAGACGGAACACAAGGACTCGGCTCTTCTGGCTCCCAGACGCTCGACTCGTTCTATTTCCTGGCTCCCGAAAACATCTGTTGGGAAGAAAATACCAACAGTCTACCTTGAAGTTCGGATTATATGTTTGGATGCTCTTTTTCTACTAAGAGTTTAGGTTTCATAACAAACTATTTAATAATGTGGAATTAAATTTATTTCACAATCACTCACCAACAGAGTGACAAACTCGTATTGCTGTTCTTTTATCACCGATGGTCTTTATTGTTGGTTTGTTATTGAACTTTTTGTGTCTGCTTGTTTTTTGTTTTTCTCTCTAATTCTAAAGTACATGGAATGCAGAAAACCATCCGGCAACGGGAACCATGAAGCTGGAGGACTGAATTCTGAAGGAAACTTTCTTTTCACTGTATACCTGTACATTTTCTAAAGGAAATGTAATACAAATTAAAAATTTAAGGACTTTAGTTATTTTTTTACCTTCATAAGCTTTCAGAAATCACATAACATTTGTGAAGAATATTCCTCACAAAATCTACCTAGAAATTTTAACTATTTTAAAATATCTCCTATTGGAAGCTGCCTACAGGCTGGAAACAGAATTGACTTTTTAAAAAAATTTCTCACCACACGTAGCCACAAAAATCTTTTCCTTGTGATGAGAACTTTTAGAATTCACTCTCTTAGCAACTTTCATAAACATACAATACAGTGCTGTTAACTATAGTCACTGTACTGTATGTTACAACAATTGACTTTTTTAAATGAGAGTTTTCTACGTGACTTTTTGGAAAATTTTCAAAGCTCCTAGCATTTTCCTTGCCTAGATGTTTTGGCACTCAAGTATTTTTCTCAGTAAAGTCCCAAAAGCACTACAGTCAAGAAATGATCTTCTGCTCAGTGAAGCTTGGCCAGTCTCTCCTAAGTCAGATCACAGAGAGTTGAGTTCTCACTCCAGGAATCAAAACCAATTCAAAGTGAATGATAACAGAGAAAAACCTTAGATATTACAAGCCTTGTCCTAAATTCCCTGCTTGCCACAGCCAGGCCTCCCTCTCAGGGGTCAGCTTGCCCCAGACCTACAGCAGCAACACTGCTCTGCTCGACAGAGGAAATATTCTGCTATTGGAATGAAAAATTTCAAGGATAACAAAACATTTCTGCCAGTTGTTTAGCTGCTGCTTTATATGATTGGGCTGATATGCACAAACGCTTTCTCCTGTTTTTTTCCTTCAGGGTATTTAACCCTTCCCTCTCTTAAAAACAAAACAAACAAAAAACTACCTGGTACACAAGTGCACGCTAGAAGAAACAACAGTATCCACGGGAGACACTGATGGCTAAAGCGGTGCATCCTTCCAGAGCTTTTCATGGAAGAACTTTCTATGCAAAAAAAAAGAAGGTACAGTCTGCAGACAATAGGACTCTGTTTCATAAATGAGCCCAGGAGGCATGTTCTCAAGTTCTGCCCAGTGTCAGGAGAACTTCATGCCTCCCAGTTGGACAGCTGCCTCTTCCTCGGCTGGCCTGTCTCCTCCACGGGCTGGTGTGCCGGCCAAGCCCTTCGTGGAGACGACCTACAAAGTCAGACCACTGCTTCTGGCTTTCCGTATGCTCCCTGCTCTAGCACAGATTCTTTTTGCTTTACCTGAAAAGCTAAGCTCAGAGATTACAAAAACACTATGTACGATCGTAAACTATTGCAAAGTAAAGTTAGAAATTGGTGAAACAAATGAATATAGTCCTAAGTGTAAAGGGGGGTGGGGTGGCACGGAAGGAATACTGCGAAGGCCCCTGGAATATCCGCCTGCTCTGCAGCAAGGCCGCCCCTGACTCATGACGAATTTTAACATGCAGCCAGTATCCACACTATACTTTAGATTTCTATCTGGAAACTGGAGTATATAGGCTTCTGAGTCTTCTTAACGTAAGTGGACACAGCCAGCCCTCTGTAATAATAACAACAGTATGTTTATTGGTCACTTGCTACATTGCATCATTTCTCAAAGCAGTGGAACCGTACCAGAGGGGTCCAGTTGGACCAGACGCAGAGTGACTCCCAATCCAGAGGTCCCGGGCAAGGCTGCAATATAACCAGCATGCTGTGTCTCTCTTTTAGCAAGAGAACATAAGCCTGGAGCCAGGGAGGGCCTTGCTTACCACACTTGGTCAATGTCTCCCAGGTCAGATCACAGAGAGCTGAGTGCTCTCAGCAAGTGTGGCAGACGGGAGAAATCCAGAACTCTCTCACTGAGCTTGCGTAAACCTCAGTTCTCAATTATAAGGCCATCACAAGTTTCATGGCTCAAAATTTAAATAATTCTTAGGTTGAATTGGTCAAAAATATGAAAACTTTTCAGAAATGAAAGACAAACTAAATACCAACCTAAATTGTATTATTATATTATCGTATTATATTTCATCCTCTTAACAGATTGGTTCAGAGTCACCTGGAGGGCTTATTAGAATGCCAGTTGCTGGGTCTCACCCCTAGAGTTTCTGACTGAGCAGGAAAGGATCCAAGGATTTGCATCTCTTAACAAGTTCTGGGTAATTAATGCTGATGCTGCCGGTTCAAGGGCCACGTGCTAAAATGCACTATGCTAAGATCCTGCTAAATTTCAGAGAGGGACTGCATGAAACTATGACCGGTCCCACCCTGCAAATGTTCTATACGGATCCTAAAACACTGCCCATCTGCTCAAGTAGTCCCAAAAGACATTTAAATTCTTTTAGGAACTCCAAATCATGCCATATGACTTTTTAAAGGATGATATAAAAACACATTTCCCCAGATTCCTCTGAAAACTTTATTATAGTTTGTAAATTCTTGCACTGCAGGTGGTAACACCTACAGGTAAAGTTCCTATAATGATTTAGTAACTCAGCTGCCTTAAATGACATTATTCCAGAGGTTCCAAATTCAGATGCTCTTAGGGGCATTTGAGAATTTGTAATGGGTCAGTGGGTAAGCCAGAAAAGCATGCCCCATCCAAAGCAAACCTAGCTCCAACCTGCTGTTCCCGAGCAGAAATCTGGGCCCATAATCAGATACTGCAATATTTAAAAGAAGCCAGAAATCCATAATTTAATCAACATTTTCATAAATTGCAGTGTTGACCATGAATTCAGAATTTTTAAACAGGATTCATGCTCAAAAAAAAAAAAAAAAAAAAAAACCACGTCTGTGGACTGAATGCAGCCCAAGGGAATCAGTTTGCTGAGGCTGAGTGGGGATACTGCGGCTGAAGAAAGCTCTGTTGATTCTACCAGCATGAATTCATGCTGTAGCTGTTGTGTGTCAAGCACAGTCCTCACAGTCCTGAGCAACACGGTAACAGGGGGAGCGGAACCCTAGTCTCCAGACCCATAAGCACTCACTGCTGAATATTTGATGCCAAACAAGGGGAAAATATTGGCCAGGGCTTATTACAAATGGAAGAGCATAACTAGCTAGGGATGCACTCACAGCACAGCAAGGACCCATGGAGTGATCTTAATTACAGGTGCAGCAACTCCTTCATTTAACAAAAAAATTATAGCTAAAAGATGAGAGTTAGTATTGAATAGCTATCAATTAACACAATCAAACCTATGGAAATTTCCAGACCTGTATTGCTTCCCTGAGTGAGAGTCAAAGTTCTACCACTCTTTTATAAATCATGACAAATACATGACATAGCATATCAATAAATGTTTGATGGTACTTGTAAACCAAAGTACAATGACCACTATGATACAAAAACACAAATTAAGATGAGGATACTGACCCCAGACGGACACCTTCTATCTCAGAAAGGAAAGCTTTGTGAAAGGTTGCATTCTAGTGGGGCAGGGTCAACTCCTAATGAAAAACAAGCCACAGCAACTCAGAGAGAGAGAGAGAATGATGACATGCTACTCGCAAATCACAAACAGCCCAGGCTATGCTTGGATTACAGTGACATACACAGATCATGCACTTGATCAGTTTAGGTCAGGAGACTTCAAACTACTTAATCATTCAAAAACAAAAGGTGATGCAATTTAGCTCAAAGCCAAGACACAAAAACAGAAGAGTTAATGGCCAATTTAAAGAAATTGATCTTTTGGGTAGCCTTTCAGCAAAGTTGCCATGCTTAAAAGTAAAATCTTCGAACCATTTGGTTAGAACGTGGTGTTGTATTAAGCTGTGGGCATCAGCCTGACTGAGCTAAGAAAGACATTAGTGCAGCCTGGATAATATGCTCTTTCGTGGAAAAAAAAAAAAAAAAAAGCGCATGCACTTTCCTAAACAAGCCAGCTCTGCCAGTGATGGTAGTCAGACTAAGTAGATTACAGCACAGGGACCATGGTGACCAGGGCATCATTCTCTTACAGGTGACTAGGCTAGCCCAGTAATGGCCGCAGCAATCAGCGTCTCCATAGCAATCAGTGGTCATCTCATTGCAAAAGCGATACAATGAACAGGTCTTCCTGTGAGCAGCCATGACCTCTACATGTTTTACCTCCAACTTTCCCAGGAAAGGGATACTCTTGAAAATTTTCTTGGGCTGCACAAAACAAAATATGGTTTATGTTTTTATTCAGAGCTAAAATAAAACAGGTTGAACAGTTTCCTTAAAAAGAAAAAGGTTTCTCTTTACTGTCCATTTTGTTTCAAACCCAGTATGTTTCATGAATGAAATGGCACCTTTGGTTAAAATAGAAGTCGAAATGTCAGAGAAAAGTTGCTCATAAAGATTATTCAATCATGCTGATAATACAGTTGAAGGCATTTGGGGATTCTCTATAAAAGGGAGTTTTCTTGCCCGAGGATTCTGAACAAGCATAAGAGTTTTAGGACTTGCAAACTCTATGTACACTCATTCCCATGGAAATTAATGCTATTTTCACACCCCTGATAGCTCTTTAAATTACATGAACTATCCCCAGAACACAGCTTGCTTTTCTTCCCCCCAGAGCCCATGAACCTGAGACAGAAGATAACCTCATGAAGAAATCTTCAACATGTTTATAAGAGGGTGGTCTGATCCTTGTATAAAATGAGTTCTTGTGTATAAGCACCTGATCCCATGGCAGGTGCTGGGTTACCAGACAGGATTACTGCACTGATTCACTCAGCAACAAGGACATTCCCTGAGCCCCCACCATCTGCCAGGTACTTTCAGTGCTTTAATACAATTGTCCATTTCACAATGCCCACCCCCACCTTCTCCTTTCAACCTGAAAGGGCCACGTGGGATGTTTTGTACATTTAAAATTACATTTCTGTCAATATTCTTTTAAGCCTTTTAAAAATAGTCCCCAAGATTACTGTAATTGTCCTGTTGAGTCATAAGAGCAGGTATTAAAAAAAAAAAAAAATCACTGCCCTAGAAAACGTCCCCTTTTTTCAGTGATGCTCTTAGATCTTTTTTTCCCCCAGGCTGGAGTTTAATTCTTCTCTCAGGAAAAGTGAAATCGACAGTTAAAATTGCATTGATTATTTTAGGAATATTATTTCAGTTCAATTACATTATGTTCATAAAACTTTCAAATTATTGAATCAGTAATTGAAAGATTTTCCTTAACTGATTAACCTTGAAGAAGGCATTCTGCTTTTCAAAATACCACTGCTTTGTCTTTTATTAATACAGTCTTCTCTTTTAGACACTCTTATATTCTGGTCCAGGAGCACTGCCTGTGCCAAAAATCCCTTTCAGAACCTATTAAAAAGTTATGAATCCTCTCAGAAGAAAAATGTAAATACACACAAAATTTTATATACAATTTCAGGAGTTTGTGGATTCCTTGAAATACCAGATTAACAATTCTTGGCCTAGGCTATCAATCATTGATGACATTTTCAACTTAAATAACATACACAATATTACAAATTGTTCTCACTTCAATAACTCTTCCTTCTTTGACTGATTCCCTTATGATGGTAACTATTGACCAGAAATAGCAAACTACAACCCATGACTGTATAACTCTTAATACTTACACTTTTTAAAGTATAGTTTAAAATAAGAAAAAAGGTTGTTGACAGTGGTTTTTGTTTTTGGTTTTTTAATCTACACAGGTGTTTGATGGATAATTTTCCTTTTTAATTCACATAATTAAAATGAAGGCCATTGGGAACAGAATACTGACACACACAGGAAAAACAGCAATAAATCACCACCTCAAATAGTCAACTTGAATAAAAAACCTTTTCACATATAAAAAAACTCAAAATTTGGGGTTGAAATAGAATGTACTGCAAAATAATACCTATCTACATAAGGTATTAAATAAAGGAGAAAAAAATCATGAAAGCTTAATTGGAGGACATAAAAATTTCTAAAGTAGAAAATAAAATGAACCTAAAAGTGTTACGAAATCATATAGAAGAATCCTAAGAAGTTTTATTTGTGAAAATAGTGCTGATTATTCAGAGAAGTAAAGAAGTCTGAGGAGCAAGTAAGTGCCACCAGATTTGGTGTTTACAATGTCACTAGAGCAGTTTCAGTAGAGTAAGGAAGGCAAAGGTGGGGTAGCAAATGATGAAGAAGTCGGTGCGTTGTCAGGATGTCCACAAGCCGAAGGCAGGCTATTCTGAAACCTTAGAGGCAAAAGGATAAAAGAGGATCTGAAAGTCATGGGGATCATGACAAGGTCAACAGAAATTTCTGTGTGCTTAGTGGCCCTGTGCTGGACACCTGGAAACACAAAAATATAAAGCATGCCTCCATCCTCTGGGGCTCATAGTCCAGTGAAAAAGATAGATGCAACTGAAAACTGCAAATCATAATTGAAATTATAATTTCAAATAAAATTAAACTTATAACCCATCAATAATAGGTATCTGCACAGAGAATTATGGGAAAACAAAGGAGGCACCTCCAACCTTCCAGCGCTGTCCAGAAGCACAAAGAGATTCTTCCTAGAAGTGGTGGTGCCTGAACAAGGTCTTAAAGGATGAAGTGTTATCAAGTCAGAGGGGAAGGGCGTTCCAGTCAGACTGGGTGTCACACGCCATTGTGTAGAGCAGCGACATGGTTCAGGGTAAAGTGCAAGGTTGGGAGTGGCAGGGACCCTGCAATCTTCAGTCAGTCGGTAAGTTAGTGAGTGAAATCACCCACTGGGAAGGCGCCAAGGGTGGGAGTTGTCAAGGTGAGCAAGACAAAAGGCATGGTAGTAAGGTGCCCAAAGGTCTTAACCAAATGAGTGACTGTGGGCTGCAGACAAGAGACATCAGAAGGGAGCTGATAGCCTAAAAAAATAGGGAGACTGAAGGTCAGAGGATTACACAAGAGAGACAATGTTGGGGATGCGTAACAAGGCGGGTACATCCAAAATCGGAAAGCCTGGAGTTCCTGGAAGCAAAGCAGTGGGAGTGGCAGGAATAGTCACTGGAGTGAAAAAAAAAAAAGAGGCAGAGAGGCTTTGAGACCACCATGGACTGCAAGGTGAGGTTAGGGCAGTGCTGTGGGGAGCACAGAAGGATGAGAAACCAGAGGCTGCAGCTCCCGGAGGAGGTGGAGAGAAGAGCATGAACAATGCAGCCAAGGCCTTGAAATCTGGCCCCACATTTACCTTGCAGCCATGGGCAAGTCACATGCCTCTTCTGGACCTCCCTTTCTGCACCTATGAAATCAGGAGGCTGGACTAAATGGTCATTTAGATTCCTGAAATTATACAGGACCGCTTTCTCGTATGGAAATGAGAGCTGTGAGGCAGAGAAGGTGTTCATAAACTTGTTGAAGAACTGTCTTCATTGTATTTCCTATCAGAATTCACAAAGGTTACCTGAGTAACTTTCTCTTGTATAGGACTTCGAAATTTACAAAGCCCTCTTACATATATTTTACATATATTTTCTAACTTCTATACATACAATCCTAGTCCACCTCTCTGTGAGAGCTCTATGATCCCTATTTCAGAGCTGAAGGAACTGAGAGTCCACAAGGCTGAAGTGACTGCAGCCTTGAATTGGTGAAGTCAGTCCTTGTCTCTTAATAAAGACATTCTACTTGGTATACTTAACTGAGATAACCTATGACCGGTTAACACTTAAAATTCATTCCCTCAGCAAGTAACAAGGGGCCCACTAACTGTACTAAAGCTAAAACTGTCGTTCATTCCAGGCATCCATCTGATCACCTGATCACTGAAATGAACTGAGGGGACTGTCTGAACTGTAATAAATTTTGATAATGTTGAAAGAAAGTTTTGCAAATGAAAACAAGTCAAAACACGTCCTTGTATACCCTTACTCATTCTGTTCAATATAGAATGTGGTAGAAAAATAGTCTTACTTCAATCCATCGACTCAGGTAATTGTTGTAAGTAGAACACTGAGTCAGACCAGAAACTTTGTTTTCCAAAAAATGCTTCCTTTCTCTTCGGTCGCTCCTAGAGAGCAGACGGGTCTCACACTGTTGATTATAATACCCAGTTCATACCAACTACACACTAACAGGACTAATTAAGAAAGGGAAGAAAGTCCCAGGTCCTCAAAAGGAAGAAATAGATTTTAATTATTTATGAATCCTTCAAATTCCTTGTTAATTCATCCATTTAAAGTCCATTTAATATTTTTTATTAAATCCTTTTGAGGATATTATTTGCTTCCTTGGCGATTACAAAAATTTCAACTTATTTTCTGAATGATAGTACCTTCTTTTCTGAAAGATGTAAATTGGTTTATTTAAAGGAATATACATACTACATCCTTCCAAGTCAGACAATACTTTGGAAATTAATTCCTTAAAAAGTTGATTGCAACAGATCTTATATGATTTTTTACTAAAAAAAAACTCTCTTTGGGATTATTCCATGTCCATCTAGCATTTTGAGATCAATGGCAAAAAAATGGTGCATTTGTATTTTACAAGAAATTCTCCATGACAGACTGTCTTTTATACCTAAGTACAATAAAAATCAAATCAAAAAATTATTACTAAGAAGGCAATATGTACAAGGTACTGTACTATGTCACACCAGTAACATTCTACCCAGCAGAAAGATTAAACTACTTGAGCAATATAATTTAGTGTCTATTCTTAAGAGGTAGATTTCACATTCCAAACTGAAACATTATATTTAAGATCCCCATTTAGAAATTTGAGAGAAAAAGAAAATTGTCTTTCTATGTGATGAAATAAGTTTACCAGAACTAGGAGTACAGGTGTCACTTTTCCTCATATATTCTTGGAATTTAAGAAGGAAAAAACAGCCACATGTAAAATCAAAAATATGAATGAATAGTGACTATATGACCCAAATTCTGTCATAACAGATGAAGTCCATGCTCTGTCGCCGCTAGTTGATCCATCTCACTTGGATGTTAACTCTATAGAGATGATAGTCAAGAACCAGGCAAAAATTTCAATCTCGATCAGACAGAGAAAGCTTATGTTCCAGAGCTCCTGCCGTGCAATGACGAGCCAGCCCCCTGCAATGCCTGGTAACAGTGTCCAGAAGCTGACCTGAAGGGTTCAGAAAAATCATCCTAGGAGGGAATTTGATAGACTCATGAACAGCAACCTGAAAGGATTTGTGCTTTCTTTCTTAGATCACTATTCCAGTGACTTCGTTCAGCTCATATTTCCATTGATCCTGAAAAATGAAAGAGGTTAACATGTCCTCTGTGGGGTAATCAGGGAGATCAATTTCAGCTTCTAGGTGAACTCCTCACATAAATGTCCGAAGATCAAGATTACCTGACTAAACGGTGTGTGCACAGCAATCCCATTGGTTAGCGTTCACAGGTTAAATTTTTAATACCAAAATATAAACATCACCACAATACTCACTTTTAGTTTCTTGTTTAGTTTACAGCAGTATCTGTACACCATTGCCAAGTTCAGAGGTCCAAAATCTGCATAGAAACTGAGATTTTTTTAAGTAGTATTTAGTAAAATATATAATTTTCAGTAACATCAATGATCTTTTTTTATTTTCATTAAAGCTGTACTCAGGTTGTAATTATCTTCGGGAATAAGGGTCAGTATATAATTGATACATAGCAATCCAAATAACAAATGGTTTCGCCCTGCCAGTGCCCTCCAGTTACTATAACCAGTCTCTTAATGGGGAACTATTTGGACAGTTTTAAGTTCTACCTCCTTTTATCTCCCTGCCAGGACATGAAGTAAAAGGACTGAAAAGCAGGCAATGAAAGAACCAACATAAACAAAACACATAGGTGGCCTACACGCCCTGGTTTTAGTTGTCACTTCCTTAGTTATAAAGCTCCTGTCCTCTTAAGTTCCAATTCCAACTATTCCACTCACACCTTGCTCTCAGTTCTTAAGTATTTTAGAGCCAGTGGTCTTTTTTTCTGTTTCATTTTCCTTGAACTTTCTGTTTCATGCGACACACTGACTCGTCTCCCTCTCTCCATCCCTTCACATCTCCAGGATACAGACATCAGCCTGCAGATCATCTGTGGCCATGAATTAAACGATAAGACTATAGAAAACATACAGCTCCTAACCTGAGACCCAGTGTCAGTCTTTTCCATCTTCAACTGTCTGCTGGATCTCCCATCTACTTCACATCTGCTCCCTTCCATCACCTGGAACTCAGAATGTCTAAAACTCAGTCCGTTTTTCCTCCAGACTGGAAACAGTTTGCTTCTCCCAGTCACTCAGACACAAAAGCTACTACTCTAAGTCACCTCCTCCTTTTCTGTTTCTGCTTTAGCATCAGAAGTCCAGATCTTCATCTCACATCTTTAGTGCTTCAATTCTGTCTCTCTCTCTCTCCTGCCCAATTGATCTGTATTCCACTCTAGAAATTAATCTTCATAAAATCTCACTTCTCACATATCCTCCCACTGTTCAAAAATGTTTAATGGCTCTTTACTCCCTTCAGGACAATTCCTTGGCTCAGAAATCAAAGCTCTACCCACCACACCTCAAGTTTCCAGGCTGATCTTCTCTTCTAATAGGCCCCATGTGGAATCTTCATTCCAGCAAATATGTCCATGCCTCGTCCCCAAATACTCCATGCATATTCTTAATCCCAGCCTCTCATATTGGTCTCCTTGCCTGGAGTGCCCTCCTTATCTCTTTCTACCACTCTCTGGCTTTCTCAAAACCCAGTTCAAGTCCTACCTTCTCCATAAAGCGTTTCCAATCACCCTCAGGGAACACTGACCACCCTTGCCTCAAAGTTCCCAAAACTTCCCATCTGAGCCACTCTTTTGGCCTATGACACGTACTAGCATATACTGTGAATCAGAACCTACCTGATCAATGATAGTGTAAGCTCCTCACTCAGGGCCTGTATCTCATACCTAATATGCTTAGGAGAATGTCCTCCACATAATATCAGACTTCAATAAATGAGTCTTCATTATAAATATTTTGCTCATTGATGCCCAAATTCAATTTAGCCTAGGCTATAAGTTTACTAAATATCAACACGTTTCAAAAAAAAAAAAAAAGCATCCCCAAAAGAACGTTATTTTGAAGGATTCATCTGATCTTTTTCAGCTACCCAAATTAACACTATCACAGACATGCCACTACACTACATCAAATCTGCCAATACCCACTTGCCTTACTTAAGGAAAGAATACTAAACGTATGTATTTTATCCATGTTAAACCAGCTGATAATATTTTGGACCTTATATTCAAGGTAACACCAAAGTTAGCTGTCCCTGCACAGTGGCTTCATGAGAGTAAGAACAGAGTTGCCAAAAAAGGAAAGCTGTAGCAATTTGAAGTTAAAAGTGCTTGGCTTACTTCTAAAGCCCCCAGTGTGATGCTGTGTTCTAAGTATAAACAAAATACTCGTGAATCCAAAATGAACTATGCCTGTAACACCTGATGACTTAACAGTTCAAGACTTGACAATAATCCATGCACAAGAACCAAAATGAGAAGACTGCACAAAGAAGCACCTACCAGCACTGATTAAGGCCGCCCTATTTCTCCCACAGAAATTTCCTTGTCCTCGGGTTATTGGAAGCAACTCTTGACTAATATACTTTGTTTTTTTCCTTCTTGAACATGAATATTGACACATTAAATTTTAAGGTAAATCTGGAATTTTTAGTTATAATTATTTCAGCTTGTTTAAATCACTTTGTAAAAAAATTCAGGAAAGCATAAAGAATCCAGGTTATCTAATTCCAGTTTCTTACTAACCATTATAGCCAACTTCAGTTTCTAACTCAAAGCTGTACAGTTTCTAACAATATAGCTAGCTTAGCTATGTGTACTTTTGGAAGCAACATGGTTAACAAACACACCTATTTCACCAAACACCATGAATATACATCAGTATAATCCAACAATATAGGAAAAAGTCAATCAAATACAGACTTTGTCCTTAAGTTGATCTGCACTCTCCAACATGGTAGCCACGGGGCACATGTGGCTATTTAAATTTAAAATTAAGTAAATTAAAATTTTAGCTCTCCCATCATATTACCCATCTCAAGAGTTAAAAAGCCACATGATAAAAAGTCAATGGCTAACAAACTGGAGAATGAAGACACTGAACATTTCCATCATTTTGGCTCAAAGATAGCACTGATCAAGATAAATAAATAAATAAATGAATAAATGAATAAATAAATAAATAAATAAATAAATAAAACAAACTATTAAACAGCTAAAGGAATATAAATAAATAGAAAAACTATTTAAAATAACTGGAGAAATTACCAAGCACCACGAGTAAGATGAAATGTTTAATGACAATGTCCTTTGCTTTCAGGGGCCCACATGTTTCCCAACAGTGAGATTAGGCCCTGGTAGTTCTTGCCCCCCGTTATTCAAGGGGGTCATATTTCCAAAAAGCCAGTTTGGGACCTGGAACAGTAGAGAATGGAAAAATGGAAGAGGACCTAGTCCCCACGCCCCTTTACTGTCCCACAAAGAGACAAGTTGCTATGAGAGCATCAAATAGCTACAATGAAAGAGGTTGACCCCTCTGTATCTGGGCCACAGTCCCAGGTTAAGGGTAGAAGAAAAACAAGCAATCTAAACCCACAGGGTTTCTCACCTCACAATATCTTGAAGCTCAGTGGGCCAGTTTTTATAGCCTACCAAAGGAGGCATGGCTTTTAAGTCACACCAAGAAATACAGTCAAAAATTTTGCACAGTCTTAAAAAGTCGTATTGTCACAGACAAATATAAACCCAACAGACTGTATCTTAAGGTCATTTTATATATCCTTTCCTCATAGTGCTTACAGTTCTAAGAATATATATGTACGTATAATCATATAGTTTTATATATTTTATATATAGATATAGTTTTCTAACAAGCTAAATACATTTCTGAAAATGTCAACAGCACTGAAAAAAATGGTCACAGTTGCTCACACCATGCTAGGTTATCACTGACTCAGGTATAACAAAGAACCACGAATACAGAAAACGCCTTCCGGCAACATGCTTCTTTGTAAGAATCTTCCTCACCGAGGTGGGGAAAATGGAAACATATTTACAAGCCAGATCATTAGCCAGAGGGAAATATTGAAATACAAAAATCAATTGAAATAAGTCAAATATGCTAGAAAGTATAAAATAAATACTTGGGCAGCTTGGAACCAAGGCAGGAGAGCAGAAGACTTGGACTCAGAGTAGAAGAGGAGAAAGGGAAGGTCATCAACCTGGGGACAGTGAAAAGGGAGAGGACAAGGGGCAGAGATAAGCCCTGCTGAGTCACAATAAAGAAACCTGAGGGCTGAGTGGGCTCCAAGTTAGCGACACACGCTAGTGTCTTCTCCATTCTGGCAATTCCCAGGAAGAGGCCTCCAGAGCCACAGTCAAACAAGGGCCCCCAGTTTTTCTAGGATGGGGGAGGAAGCGTGAAACTCACCTCATTTGGGCAAGGAAAACCATGGATATATTATTTTATTATTTCAGGGTAACCTGAGCTTCCCCTCCAAATGAATACATGAATGAACAAATGAATAAATCTCCCTTACCTATTTGTAAATTTCCCCTTGTAAGGTTGGCAAATGCTGGGTCAATAGCTAGAATGAAACTAATAAATTAATAAGGGAAAATCAGTCAATCTGTCTCTTTATTCAGTAAGTGTAAACAGCTAAAAGCAAAGTCTTCCCTGTTTTGAAAGGAAAGAGGGAAGGGAATGGAGGAGAGGGTCATCTTCTGGAAAGGACCAAGAAATGGGAGCCCAAGGATCAGAGCCAATGTTGAGCAGGGTTGCCCACTACCCACAGCTCCTAAAGGAAAAAGAAGTTGGGCCTAGAAGCTCTTCCGTTATATCCAATATGTCTAGCTCCTCTCACAAGATTTATGAAGTTTATGACATACCATTATTTTGTTTGGTTTTTCTAACAAACTCTAATTTAAGGAGGTCCATTCCCAGAGGAATCATTGTTTAAAGCACCATTGTACCTTATTCTACGGATCAGAAGTTTCATCTGAAAATTTTCAGCTCCTCAGCAAAAAGAAACTATAGTGTGAGCAATACTCATTCAACAAAATTTATGACGACCTACTCTGAGCAAGGCACTGTAAGCTGTCATATTAATCAGTGTTAACAATACAAAAAAATTAGATGAAAAAGTTCCGCAAGATCACTATAAGGCATGCCAACACTTCAATTTTTTTTTACAAGCACTGCTGACATGTTTCATCTACTCACTCATTCACTCAAATATTACTGAAAGCCTGCTGACCACCAGTCCCTACCCACAAGGAGCTTACCACCCAGGGACAGACAAGCAAACATAATTACCATTGATAAATGCTAAGACAGACGTATCCTCCAAGGCACAGTGAGATGTGTGTGTGTGTGTCTGTGTGTGTGCATACGTGCAAAATCTTGGTGAAATTAACCAGCACAGCCCTCTAGGCTACACACTCTGCTTAATATTCTCCTTATCACTGGAATATTATCAGCACCCCTCCAGTCTGATGATAAAGATCCTGTGCCTGGCTGAAACTCACAACGATCAAATTTTAAAAAGGCCTCAAATGCTCAGCAAACACTAATCTAAGATCAAAATACACGTCCGAGTTTTTGCTCAAGTATAACAAACCGAAGTCACGTTGAGGTCAATTTCCTAGGGAAGAGAGGCCGCACATCTAAGGAGCGTCCCAGCTCCACGTGAGTCACACAGAATCTGACAGAAAACTAAAGACCACTGCGAAGCAATGGGTTCTAGTCCCAGCTTGATCACTCAGTGTCCCTGGGCTGATGTCTTAGCCTCTCTAAGACCCCACATCCTCATCTATCAAATGAAACTTCTGAATTAGATGGCTTCTAAGGTTCTTTCCAGTTATCATATTACATTATCTTGAATTATGTTGTATTATTTTATATTATCCTATCATACCACATTCCTAGCCATTATATATAATAGACTATTATTATACACAAAATAGAATCTAGGTTGCCGATGACTCTAGCGATCCATATTGGATAAACCCATTCAGCAGTACGAACGTTCCTCAAGGGCTGCTCGCCCTGTTTGATGCGCTCTGCCCTCTCAGTGCGTTGGGGTCTCGGTACAAAAGGTATTTCCCTCAGAGCGTCTCCTCAGAGAAGGGGAAGAATCGCCCAGCTTTCTCCCTGAAATTCACTATGCTTTCTCCACAGCTGGAGAACAAACTCACTGTCTGGAAAGAGGCTTCACAAGGTAGGAACCTCAGCACCCCTACTGTTTACTTCCCGGCATAAAGTTTGACATTTGTTGAGACCACAAAGGAAGGAGAGACCCCCAGTATCAACTCTCACTCCTGTCCCTTGGTACATTATCCACATTTTTAGGGAAGTCCAGATACACAATGCTGGAAATAGGAGGAACCCTCCTCCACTTATTAACTTTCTTTCTTTCTTTTCTTTCTTTCTTTCTTTACCTTATTAACCTGGGGCAAGCAGCAGGCCCACCTAAGGCTTCAGCTGCCACTTCCATAAAATGGGTTAGTGTTGTCACTTTGCCTTAAAGCCAAAAAACAAACCAGATGATACCAAGGAACCTTCAGCATCAGGGTCTGTAATTCCGTGACTTCCCTCTTTGGAGCAAGTCAATTAATAAAACATCCCCTTGAGTCTCAGATTAATGAAAACAAAAGAAGACTTCTTCAGGAATGCACTGGCAAGATTAAAATTCACTCCCACAGAAACATTCTCAAGCAGTGTAAATTAACCCCTCTATTTAATGGCAGGTATTGAAGGCAAGAGGGCTATGCAGACAGTATGCATGTGACTTCAGTAGAAAACAGAATGGTGACTGATCCTTTGTACATAAAAGACTAACCCTCCTCACATGTCATATAACAAGTGAGGCCCTGAAAAGGAAAATAATTACTCTAAAACCCAGCAATGATCACATTACCTTTCTAAGCTTTTGGAATTAAAACCAAAACCTTAGACTTACCTGTGAGGCCCAGGGTGGCACAGCCACTACCTCTCTCTCTCTGGGGCATCATTTTGCACATTTCCCCATTTTAGTACTAGCAAGCTCCAACCAGCAAGCTCCAACCAAGCTATTTTTTCACTCCTGCCTCAGGCCTTTGGCACATTACCCTCCCTGGCCTAATTAACACCCACTTAACCTTCAGGTCTCAGCTCCTGTCACACTTCCTCATGGAATTCTTTCCCATCTCTCCCCTGCCACCACACACACACACACACACACACACACACACACGCGCGCGCGCCTATACCCTATCTCCACCCTGCAGGCCAGGTTCCAACCCTACGTGCTTCCAGAGAATGGTAGGTCTTTCCTTCAAAGAATTTACAGATAGTCTTATGTCTGAATACTTGATTAACAGCTTCCCTAAGGACCACTGGACTATAAGCTCCATGAGAACAGGGCTGGGTTAAAATCTGCTCACTAGTGTATCCTTAACACCTGGCACAGAGCTGACTGAGTAAATGAATGAAAGACTAAGACGCGGTTGGTTCATCTGCAAAAATACTACCTTCTTCCATTTAATCCTTCTAAACGATACACCAGATTAAATGTGGGGCGAGATGCCAGACGTCACATTTCACTAGCTTTGGGTACAGAATTGGACTAAATAGACAAAATTGACAAAAACAACCTAAGAAGGAAATGACAATGAGGGGGATGTCAAATGGCGAGATGGCCCACCTCTCTGGTGAAGGGAGAGGCTGGGAGTGCCCATCCCCAGTCTCCTCTACCACCTGCATCTTTATTATGAGCTTGCTCCAAATGTGACCTGCTCCAGAAGTAACCCTCAATCTAAAAAGACTCACACCAACTACGCATCACCGCAACTCCTTTTTGCTTAGGGGCCCCTTCAGTTCTGTCTGACAGTTTTACCAAGTTAACATCATCCTAAACCTTTCCTTCCGGGCTTTCTAGAGCTGCAGGCAATCTGCTTTAGGGCACATGGAATAAAGCACAACATCTGACACTAGTGAAAGGGTCCAGCAGAACAGGAAAGGCGGAAAGGCACTATTTTACAAGCTCACCATTCAAAGAGTCCTAGAGGAGAACTTTTTAACCCAAAAAGGGTTAACAGAAAACTTTATCTCACAGTTAGAAAAAAGGTAAAATGTTTCTAGCATTTCAGATCAATTCAGCTGCAGAGGATCAATAATTTGATTACCAGGACTAATATAAATGCTATATCAACTCCACATTCTCTTAAAAGGAAAAGAAACGTGTAGAATAAGAAATTAGTTACACAAGGATCCCCGATTCGGAAACCTCAAGCTGGAACATAAGTGAAAATTACAAGTATACCAAAAAACAAAGTCACATTGCCTCTTCTAAAGTCTGCCACAAACCCACGCCCTTTAGCGATGTTTATGACAGTCTCAGTCTCACTCAGTCTATATGGTTTTATTCTGTACCAAAGGCTAATTAATAAAATGTGATATCTGGTTTCTATGTCCATAGTATATTAGACTCATCAGACAGACCATAGGCAGGAGGCAGCTATTACTGGCTGGTACATTAATAGTAATGTCAAAAGCTAACCTAACAATAAGAAAGGAGCACCTAGAAAGGACTCAACTCATAAAAGTCATTTATCAACAACACTGACTGAATAAATTAAAACCACTAAAAGACAAAAGATGTTTAGCAAACAGGCACCTTCTGCTACATAAGCAGACAGCCCTTCATTTCTCAGGGGCTCCTAAAACTATCCTTGAATTACAGTGAAACTGTGCAACCAACGTATTCATAATACTAGAGCCTGAGTATTACAGGAAAAAAAGCAAATCATAATCGGTAAATTCTTTAAGAAGGCAGAAGCATGGATTCATTTTAGAAGGTTTACAGAAATCACAAACTGCTTTGATATTCTAAGATGGAATTTTCCAACTCTGTAGAAACTGTCTCACTGAAATGCCATATTCCCAGACAAAACTGGAAAAATGCATGATTAGAGTAATATCCATCAAGAAGAGCAAATGTGAAATACACCATCTTCTCTGGTTCTCAAAAGAAAATTAAATTTTATAACAAAAGGAGTCCAAACTAACAAATCCTTCATCAATGGTTTGTGAACATCTTGAAGATCAAAATATTAAATTAATAAATGAAACACTTTATTCAAAAACTACAGTTCACATAAACTATTGTCCATAAAGGAATTTACTGTCACTTACAAATAACTGTGATCCTTTACCAGGTTTTTCCAAGTTGTCGAGGACTGGGACTATTACGTGCTTTAATAAATACAGCAATATTTTTTTGATGGTTCTCATTCAACATCTGACTCTTTGGTGGTCCTGAAAGTATTTAGTTGATTAATAAAACCAACTTTTGTAATATAAATTGAAACTAAACCTTAAAAAGAAATTTTAAAGAAATAATGAATTCCACACTTAAGCCCAAGTCAGTGAGCCAGAAAGGAACTTGAGATCAGCTGCCTCACCCACCTCCCCAGATTTTAAACAAGTAAATATCTAAACATCCAGCGCAGGCATTGTCTATTTTCCGCTTAAGATCACAGAAGACAAAAACTCTTTTTTTATTTTCATTATAGATCTCCCCTTTTTACTTTGCCTCCCCATCTCCAAAATAAAACAGAGCAAGAAAAAGGCAACTCCTCCTTCTAACTTAGACACATGGTCTACTTTAAGGTGTCACTTTCTCCCAATCATCCAAGCCAGAAACCTTGAATTTACTTTCAATTCCCAAACCCCTCATCTGGTCAGTCCCAAATACAGTCAGTACATCCTTTCTAGCCTCTCCTCCACCTGGACTTTCTGTTCCCATTGCTACAACCATAATCCAATCTTGCCATAGCCTAACAGACCACTCCCTCCCTCCGCCCACCTCCCAGCCATGGGAGTACTAGTCCTAAAGCAGGGCTCTGCTCAGTCTCCCTGTCATTCATAAACCAGCAGAACTGAGATCCAAATGGCTTTCCATAATCCAGTCCCCAACCACGTGTCCAGCCTCACCTGTGACCTCTCTGCAGTTCAAGTGTTTTGCCTCACCAAACAGAATCTCGCTATTCCCAAACATGGAAATCATCCTTTCCTTCTTTCCTTCTTCACTCATTCATTCAGCTGAAATTTCCTGAACACCATCTCTATGCCAGGCACTGTGCTGGGTGCAGGGATACAGTGGTAAGCAAAAACAGGTAATACTTGTCCTCACAGAGATCATAAAATACACCCTTTGCTCTTACACACCCTTCAAAAGTCAGTTTAAACATCACTCTATGAAGTCTTTATCACTCTGGGCAGTAATCTGTCTTCCTTTCTTGGATTTTTAGTATGTACACTTACAGGTTTTGTCGTATATTTCCTTGTACTGTTGTTTGTTTCCACTTCCTTCTTTACATATCTGTCTTCCTAAAGCAGTAGCACAGTGCTCTGCACCAAAATCCATCCCACCTAAAGGTCAAGTTTCTCCTATAGTGATTTTCAACCACTTACAACTTCTAAGTTATGCTTTTTTTTCACTTCCCATAAAAATGTGTCAAGAGTCTTTTTTCTTTTTCTTTTTTTATGCACAAAGGTGTGTTAAGCCGTGCCTAAATAAAAGTCATTTACTTCTGGCTTTGGAATGTGTTTGTGAACTTACAAATGAGCACATCTGATGTCTCAGGGATCTACTTCAAACAAAATAATGAAGCCGCCCTGTGGTGCCTTGGCGAACAAAGAACTTGGACAGCAAGCAGCTACTCACTGGACTCTCACAGCCCAGTGGATCCCTCTCTTAGGCTGCCTGGGTAGGACTAGCCCGGTTAGTGCTGAGTCCTCAGCACCTCAGTTAAATCTTGCATTTTCACTGGGCTTATCTCAAGTACAAAGAACTAAGTGACTATTTGTCCTTATGAAGAGCAGAGATTGACTACCCACTGCAAATGCCTATGAGGTCAAACCAGCAAGTATTTAATAAGTCAATATCCTGAAAGTAAAAGTTGACCCTAGTGGGTCACAGAATTAAGAATCAACTGGTGAGTGTATACAGACATGTCTATTTCCCCATCACGTATACTGTGTAGCACGCCTGGTTATGTACACAGGTGTACACACACACACAAGCAGACACCTAAAGCTGTGTTCAAAACAGAGAATAGAAAAAGTGGCCCTGAACAATCCTAGGTTATTTCTGCAAGGTGAGGATGGAAGGAAGGAGAAAGGAGGAAGAAAGTAGAAACCTATACCATCTTTGAAAAGCTAAAGAGTATTCTAAGTTTTTAGGAGAATTCTATGCAGAAATCATTACATCTTACGTTATAACAGCTAAGCAGCGAGAACATTTCACCAGACAGCCTGCAAAAACAGTTTTCACAGGCTTACGAACACTGGGCTTCTTTTGTTTTCATTTCTCCTATTAATATATAATGATAATTAACTCAATTTATTTTCTCTCTCTTTTTTCAGGGGGTGTGGGGGGGCAGTTCACCAAAAGAAAAAAAGGCAAAATTACACCCACAAAAGTGGAATTGTGGAGAAACATCTTAATTCCCAACACACATTCCCAGATACAGCCTGGACAAAAAGTTTGTGCACACGCTGTCAACAGCACGTTTCTTGCCAAAGTCATGACCACCCAAGTCAGAAGGGCCACACGAACCAGGGAAGGGCAAAGCTGTCTGCGCTCTCCCCACTAGCCTCATACCCAGGACCACTGGGAACGTGATGGACGCATAAGAGCACGGACTTCAGGGCCAATTTACTGGCTCTACATAACCCTCTCTGGACCTCAGTTTCCTCCTCTATAAAGTGGTGACAATAATAGCACCTAATTTCCTAGGGTTGTTCTGAAGATTGAGTTAATGTGTGTAAAGGATATCAAATACTGTCCATCATGGGACTATAAATGTTAGCTGTTGTTATAATTTCATTTTTATTTTCGTGGTGAAATTTGTCTCTGAATTCACCTCTGTCTCCTCTTCTGTCTATATCATAGCAATTTATAAAGAGAGCTGAGGTACCAAATGATGGCTCTAAGGCTGTATACAAGATCACATGTCCCTGGCTGAGATAGTATTCACCTTTCTGGTAAATTAACCTACTTGTTACACATTAAGTTTAAAATAAAAATTGAAAAACCAAAAGGGTTTCTTCTCACTTCTATCTAACTTAAATACTCCATTCCCACAAATATTTGCAGGCAAGAGAAGTTTTTCTGTATTTCTCTCAAGGGCTAGGCTCACATTTCAACTCAAACCTATGCTACCATCTACATAAAAGAAATCATTCTTCTATAAATTATTTATCCAAAATTCCTAGTTGCATTCACATCAGGCGGCTTTAATAAAGTTTAAATGAAAATTGAACGTTTTAAATTATTCAAATCTTCAAGTTAGCTAATTAGCCCTCATTAGAGGCTGTTCATTCTTCCATGCTAAAACATTTGGTGAAACCCTTTGAATCATTTCAGAAACTGCTTAATATTCAGTCCCCAGAGTATGCCCATAGAGAGTTCTCTCCTGCATTTTCAATACCTTTCCTTTGCAAACACAAGGAGAGAAGAAATGCACACGGGCAGGCTGAAATGAAGACTGTCTGCACCGCCCTTTACAGCCAACTGACTTTTGTGCATTAACACCCAATCCTCCGCCCGCCACCGCTAGGAGCGGCACACAAAGGTTACAATAATTAACATCATTGATTTTGCTAACTTTTGAGCCAAAACAATTTGAGTTAAGTTATAAAAAGTAAGCCTCTATTCGGAGGACAAGGCCCAACTCCAAAACCAAAGAACTAGCCCTTCTGGAGAGCTGTGGGTTGTTCGTAGCTTAATCAAACACAGACAAATCTTTAAAAGGCTCTCTTTTTATGGGGCTATTTTTTTTCCTACAAGTACGTTAGGCTATACTCTGATTTTAATTCTGATCTGTGAAATCATAACCCAAGGACAAATGTGTACTTTACTACCAACCACATTTCACTAGAGCCACTCAGGCCTTTATATTAATGTGATAAGTTCTGTTTAAAAACCAAGCAGAAAATTTAGACTTTCTTTCCTAATAGGCAGCCTGACCTCCTAATGCTACTTTGTTCAGTTTTCTCCACTGGCTTCTCAGAAGGTTGCCATCTCAATCATGGAGTGCTATCATCCTTCTAAAACTAAACAAACACCTACACACAACACAGTTGTGTCCAGAGTACACACAGACTAATATTTAAAGAGTCTACCTCCCAATTCAAAAATAATAGTTGCATTTCCAAGGTGATCAGTTCGCCAGAAAGGCAGTATTTCATTTATACATTCAGCAAATAAGTAGACAGGTACAGGACTTTAAAAGACCCTATGTGGTTATGTATACTAATAGTCTCCTTTCCTTAGAGACGTGGACATTACGATATGACAGTCAGGAATTTTCTCGCCATAAGCCATCTGCCACGAAGAACCCCGATTTCTGCGCATCCTTCCAGGGACTTTGCAGTCTCCCTCATCCAGCGGCCCCAGAAGCGGAGCCCGCAGGACGGATCCAGCTGCTTCTCTCCCTCTCCCAGCTCTTCTCTCCCCTTCACTGTCTGTCCACATCTCTAGCTGCTTATTGCCACCTCTTTCCCTTGCTTCTCTCATCCTGATCAAGCCTCCGAAATACAGACCTTAATATCTTCTCTTTCTCCCCAGAAATCGTATCACTCTCATAGCTTTCTCATTTCTTAAAACTCCCAAATTTAAGAACTTAAGATCTCTGTGATATCCAACGCTGACATGCACACCCCATAAATTCCTTAAATTCAACCTGACCAACATGGAATGCCTGAGCCTCCCACTAAAGCCAATTCTTCTGCCCTACTTACTGTTTTGGTTAATGCCCCCCTCCTCCAGGAGGCTCACCGTGACGTTCTAAAGACTTTTTTGACTCCTTTTATGCCTCCGCACCCCCGCCAACCCATCCACCTGATCTGTTGCTGAGTCACATGGATTCAGAGCCCTTCTTTCTACCACCATTGCCTACAATCCTAATCTCCGCCTTTATTTCTTCCCCTGGAACGTTTCAGAACTCTTCTAAGTGGGCTTCTACTTCCTCTCTAATTCACCTTAAGTGATGCTATCATATTAGTTTTTTAAGCGAGGATATATGTACTCGAGAACCAGAGGGTCTGGTTTCCAATTCCACCTCTGCTACTTCTTACTTCTGTGAACTTGAGCAAGTTACCTGACCACTCTGTCCCTTGCTATCATTTGCACACTAAGGATGACAACAGTATCTGCCTCAAAACTGTTGTGAAAATAAAATTAATAGCCACGGAGCGCCTAGAAAAGCACCTGGCATGCATTTAAATGCCCACTAAGTGTCTGCCATTATCTGCAATTAGCACAGCCCCAGTCGTGCCATGGACCACCTCCAAACCCTCAAGAGTCCCACAGCGTATAAAGGAAATTGCAGCTCCTCACCCTGCCATTCAGTCTGCCCCAACTGACCTTTCAGCTTCATATTACACATCCTCACTTGACCTGTATGCACACCAGGCAAACTGGAGGACCTACTATCCCCTGCACACACTCCAGAGCCTCCCTCCTCATCTCTGCCTGAAAAACCTCTGTGCATCCTGTAAGCCAATCTGAACTCCTCCATGAAGCCTTTTCTGAACCCCTCAACCAGATGAGCTCCCACCCGCCTGGGAATTCATGCTGCCACAGGGGGGTTATGTTCCTCTGTGGTAGGTATCTTTTCTCTATCTCTAACTGCAGTCCTGTCTTTCTATCTAAAGGTTTGGAGTCCTCGAAGGTAACACGTGCATCCATCATCATTGTACACTTTGCCGAGACTGAAGTCCTCATCACAGTTTCAAGTGATATCAAACCCTACAATGTAAACTGGATGGCCTTTCCAGGAAGTTTTTCTTTCCAGGACACCAGAAATACAGTAGAATCAATATAAGAAGAATGTGATTTGTAGCCCTAACCTAAAATACTGACATTAAAATCCCACAAAAAAATTTTCCTCATATATCAATATTAGAATAAAAAAAATTTAAAAAAAAACTTAAGCACTGTGTTTAGGTAACGAACATAATTTCCTGCTAGGTCTACCATCTAGCAACCCCAAGAGAAGCAACTTAAACCTCAAGGCCGGGAGCTTGTTCAATGCCATATTAACCTCTGGCACATCACTGAAGAATTAAACATAATGGCATATACACAGTCCCTTCCCTCGGACTCACAAAAGGTCCCCGAACCCTACACTCAGAAGAAAGCCACAGCAATACACGTTCCCAACAACAGAATGAACACTCCATCGACACTGCTGGCAGTGACATCCCCAGGTGCACGAGGTCAGGGAGCAGGCAGTGCAGTGCTCCGTTCCGTCTAGGAGCAGAGCTGTAATCCGACACCAGGGAGTTAGACCTCTTTGCTGCAGCGACTCTGGGCATTCATGAGCCGCAGCAAAGAGCTCTTTCATTCCCCCCTTTCACTTCAACCATTCAAGAAGCATCCTGCTCCCAGCACCACTGAGGGAACGCCCTGAAGACATCGGTTTCAAGAATCTCTGTGATGAAATGACAGTTGAAGATTGTCTTCCCTCAAATAGAAGATCTGCTCTTGAAGGTGGAGAATACTCTCACTATTCCAAAGCCTGGTGGTACCCTGAAATCCTTAGTCAGAACTGCCAACATCCCTCTTAACAGGACAGGTCCTAGGAAGCTTACTAGAGTGACTGTGGGTCATGTAACTATGTCCACATAATTGCATGTTTGGTTAAGACAACAAGAAAGTAAAATTAAATGTTTGTTAGAATATATTGGACTATCCTGAAACACCAGCTCTTTTAATAAGAGGACATAATAAATCAATTCCACCTTCTTACTCCTTATTTATACATTGCTTTTATTGAACAGAGGCTTATCTCTTTTTTAATTAAATTTTTACTATACTATACAACATCTTTTTCCTGTAGATCAATGGTCTTTCACAGAAAACAGTTCCCTACTTGGATCTTACATTCTCAAATCCTAACCCAATAAGGGCAAAGTTACCAAAGAAAGTAAACTAACACTTCCATACCACTTCCTCGAAGGCAAAAAATAATAAAATTATTACACAGGGAAAATCTTACTCATAGATATGACTTGGATACAGTGACCTCCAGCTGGTACGTGTGTCCCACTTTCCAAGTATGAGCCACACAAATGAAAACATCCTGAGATACAATAGAAGCCCTGTGAACTGCAAAGCTGAAGCACCTGTAATACACACACTGCCCTGTACTCTGTAGGTGCTCCATAAATACTCAGTGACTGATTCACGGGCCAGTTACAGAATCTGGCAAGGACAGAGTCTGCGTCTCCCTGGTCCTGCTCTGGGGAGTGTTAGGAATCTACACTTGCAGTTTGCTGTGGTGGTAGGAAGAACTAATACAGACAGAGGTCTAAAAGGAACAACGTGATGACAGGTTCAAGTTATGTTAACTTTCCCCGCACCTCTCCCCAACTATCTGAGCCTCAAGAAATCAGTACTGTTACTTGCACCACTGGGGGAAAGTGAATTAAACTTCCATAAAGGTGCACAGTGTTTCCTCACAAAAGAGCCAACACACTAAATGGCTGAGAAAAAAAAATAGAAACTTACTTTTCATAGACCAGCTCCTCATCGATGGAGAAATAGTGGGTATTTACTGTGCTTTTTGGTCTGTTCCTTAAAGTAGCAAAATATAAGCGATCTGAAAGACAAGTTTAAAAGACGGGAGAAAACATATGAGAAGTAGGGAAGCTGGAGGTGGAGGGTGGTGCTAATACACCAGGATCAAAATAACAACTGCTACCCATTATTTAAAGACCCCGTTAACACGTGGAATTCTTGCAGAAACCTGATCTCTCCCAGAAAGCGAGAGACCCAAGAGCATACCAGTTAGAGAAGAGAGAAAAGGACTCGACTGAGGGACTCAGCGCGGGGGCAAAGCTCCCAAATTTCTCTCGTTTCAGGCCAGCGGGAGCAGGTAGAAGCTGAGGGTACCCGTAGAACTGGAGATGCAAGTTTGGTTCAGAAATCTCCAGACCTCAGCAGCTGCAGAAGGGGAAGAGAGAGGCGAGCCTCTCCCCTGCAGCTCCAGAGCCTTCAAGAGGAAGCGAGGAGACAGGGGGGTGTGGTTGGAGGTGTCCCGAAAACCGAGCCCAGCAATAGTGGGATAAAGGCAACCGAAAGGATCACCCGGAGCAGGATCCTCACGAGCCGCTGCACGCAGGAGCCCGGCAGAGGCCGGCGCTGTCCCACCACCGGGCGGGAAGGCCTCCCGAGGGTGCTGCAGAGGGAACGAGGGAGGCAAGAAAGAGAAGCCGGAAGCAGGGGGTCCTCAAGGAGAGGACAGTACCTAGAGGGACGAGAATGCGCGCAGCGGCTGCAGTACACTGAGGGCCCCAGGAGATGCCGGGGACAGTGGTTGGGACGTAGAGGCGAGAAGTGAAGAGTTGGGGGCGGGGGAGGGTTGGAGGATGCGGGGCGGCTGCTCCTCACCTTTCATGAACTCGCAAGCCCCGATTAGTTCCCCTGACTCCGCTGCCATCTTAAGCGAGATACACACGGGTGAGGGCTGGGTCGTGGCCAGCTGAGGTCACCCGCCCCCGGGGGCTTCCCCACTGCCCAGGAGCCGGGAAGCTTGCAGTCCCAAACACCAAGCCTGCCGGAGAGAGGTAGCAGGCGCCGAAGGCGGAGGCGGCTGGGGGGTCAGCGCGCCGGGCGTCCCGGGGACATTCCGTGGGGAACCCGAGCACGCTCCGCTCGGGGCGCACACGCCCGGGGCTGCGGCCACTCGGATTCCGACCCGGCTGCTGCCGCTGCTGCTCCGCCGCCGCCGCCGCCGCCGCCCCGCCTGGGAAATGCAGACCAGCTCTCACGGCCAGGCAAAATCTTCCCCCGGCTCCCAAAGTGATCATGGAGGAGGAGACGTCTGGCCCCGATCACGCCCGTGGCTACTCGTGCGGCAGCGGGCAGGACTCCGGTGCCCGCCGGCTGGCAGCAGCTGCTCCGGCTCCTCCTTCGCCACCTCCTTTCAGCAGCAACTCTTCCTCCTCCTCCTCCCCCTGGGTCCGCCCCCAGACCTTCCTCCCCGCCCTCCCTCAGTCCCCTCCACTTTCACGGCTCCGCGGCCATCCCTTAAAGGGACAGCCCCGCTCCTTTCTCCGCCTGCCCCCGCGCCCCAGTTACCAGGCGCCGCGAGGGTCACTAAGAGCTGGTTGCTAAGGCTTTGTTGCCGTCCACCAATTGCTGTACAGGAAAGGGGGCCCTGGGCCCAGAGGAACCGGGCGAGTCTCCAGACCAGAAACTTATGAATGAAACCGCGGAGCTGAGTGGTCCCGGAGGGCGCCGCTGCAGCTTCGCATGCAAGGATGCGCCCGCGCCCCTTAGTTTTTTCTTCACCCACAAAGTCTTCTTCCCACTCCAGGTTTTTCTTCTCTCTCTTTCTCCACCTCTCTCGCCCCACTCACCCCTGTTCTTCTAAACTCTTGCAGGCACACATGCATACAAATACAAACACACACACACACACACACACACACACACACACACACACACACACACACACACACTTAAAGATCTCAGATCTCCGATCTCGGCCTTACCTATAGCTAATCTTTCAACCAACCCCCATCCCCGCCCCTGAAGGATCTCTACCTTTATGGAAAAAAATAATAATATTAAAAAAAGAACCCTACCTCCTAGCTCAGAAGAACATCTACTGGTGTCCTCTACACATACTGGACTCTGAATTAACTTGTGCTTTGTTCTCACGGGGTAAAACGTTCCCATCCGGTTCCCCACGTCCTCTCATTTGGGTCGCCACTGTGGGCGCAAAATCATCACAAATGCCTAACCTGTATATTGCGGTGGCCCCGAAGGGGGGCGGGGCGGAGGAGCGAGACCAGCGCGGGGTGGGGGGAACCGGGGTGGAAGGAGAGGGCCGCTCGTCCACGGGGGAAACTAACACAAAAGAATTCTTCACGCAGTCTTAGCTGGAGCGCGGCAGGGAGCGGCTCATCTCAGAGGAGCCCCTGACTTGCTTCTGTGAAGCTCCTCGAACAGCTCGAACAACTTTAACGCTCGGAGTCCTACGGGCGTACCTAATTAGAGGGCAGTCCCCGCGATATGAAAATGGCGCTACAGACCCAGCGTCAGAGGGAGCATGCGCGCTGAGTGGTTTCTTCAGAAACCGAAGGGATCTGCGGCAGCCTGCCGACTCGCAGGCGCTCGATTGCCCCTTGGAGAAAGGGGGCGCGCAAGGAAAGGGTCGACCGACCGAAGGAGCGCCGAGGCCAGCGAGTAAAGCTCAACTCTCTGGTCTCAGCCTGTTAGCTTTGCTGGGCTATCCGAAAAGCTAAAAAGTCACAGAAAATGATAAGCGAATATTACTTAGATATTCAGAAAAAAATATTTGGATCATCTCAGTAATTCTAATCGAACATGCCTTTGTAAGATAGTTAAAAGAAAAACCTATCCTAACGTTCAAATCTTTAAACTGTAAGGCAAGAACTATATAAATTCAAAGCTGGAAGAAGCACTAAAAACGACCTTCTCCCATCACCTAATCATTCCCACGAGGAAAAAATCTCTCAAAAGAGTTTCTAAAACCGGAGAAGTCCTGAAAAGACGAGTTGTGATGAGCGTTCCACTCTGTTGAGATGCAGTTCGTGTTTTATGTGGGCTCCCAGCCACGTCTATCAAATTCTAAAGAAGGAAGCAGCTCTAAACGTGTTGTCCGCACTCAACAGTTGAATTTTGCCTGGTATTTATTTCCCCAAATTGTGTGTCAACAATCATGTTGACCAATTCATATTATTTTGTTGAAAAGTTCTAATTGAGATTTTGTATAAGAAAGTTATGGAAAAACAAAGGATATGAATGTCTTAATAAACTTAACCACTTTGTTTATAAAGCTAAATTAATTCAATGATGGCAATCTATTTCCAAAAGTAATGATTTAAAATTCGTGTAGAATCTAAATCCGCTTAATAAATTTCCGAACAAATTTTTATCTGTGGTGTATCAGAAAAATTGCATTCAGAAAAAGAAACCCAAGTTCTCACTCAATGTGTAAACTTCTAATTTTACAAAGTACACAGTCTAATGAAAAGAACTCTACATCTGCACTTTCAGAGAAGATAGATTTAATTGAACACCCTCTTCTTATTTTCTAAAATGAATTTACAAAAACATTTCCTTTCATATAATTCTGCTTAGAAATTTAGGTCATGAGGAGTGAATTATTACCCAAGCAAATAAAAGTCCTTAAAATTAAAAAGTCAGAACCAAAAAAGTTTTTCCCTAGCATACTTATAATATGAGCATTAGAATGAAATTTTTGAAGTTAAGAAATCCCTATGTTTTTTTCTGAAGTCGCATGAAAGGAAAATAAGCAATTGTCAATAATACTAATCAATAATCAAATCTCTCTAAAACCAAAATCTGCACAATCTAAACGGTATTTTAAAAACCTACAAGAAAAATTGTGAACAAGATAGTGTACACCACACACATACATGTCAAAGTTCTAATGAGATCATAAAACACTTTATTCTCTCAATTATCATGAGGTCAAAGTTCTATTGGTTGTAGTTTCACAATAAGGGCATGACTTCAGTCTATAGAGGAAGATAATGGAAGTAACTTCTTTTCTCTCACTCAATATAAATGTTAGGAACTTTTACCTTAAACAGCAGTAAAGAATAGTGTTTCACACATAAAGGAAATACTAAGAGAATTAAGATTTCACTCAACTGCAGAAAGGGGAGGTAATGTTATACGTAGAAATTTAGCCAAGTATAGAAGTGTCTCAAGTTGGAAAGTGACAATATTTATTCTAACTCTGCAAACATAGCTTGAAACCTGCCTGTGACGCCCTGAGAGGCAGTCTGCAGCCTATGCTTCTGCGCCTGCAGAGCTAGAGAACTCACTGCTGGAGGCAGCTCTGAAATACCTTGTCAACCTCTGGCCCTCTGGTTCTAATTCTGTCTCTTGAGGCTGTGCTGAACACCCTTACTTACTCTTGCACGAGACAACTCTTCAAAAATGCAAAGGTAGCTCTCTTGGACCACTTCTTCCCCTAGTCTTTCCCAGATTAAAATTCCTATTTTCTTCAACCTTTTCTGAAATGACCAGGTTTCAAGCCCCCTTGCTGTCCAGTCACTCTCTTTTCCAATATGTCTACATCCAAAAAGTGTGTCCCAGAACTGAATGCAGGCCAGTAGTGACCTGGCGTGACCAGTTCTGAAATCAGAAAAAAAGCATTGATGGAAAATTCAGATGGGAAAAAAAGCAATAAAAAATGTAGTAGAACTAAGTTTTATTATTTAGCTGTAAAAAAAAGGAGAATATTCTCTCTTGTTGGAAAAGGGAAAAGAAAAAGTTGCTCAGGATAGTCAAAGACCTGGCAGCTGTTATATTTACATATTCTATTCTTTTAAAATTATCATCATTTCCCAGAATATCTGATTTGAACATGCTCTTTTAGTTGCTTGTTCAATCATGATGATGTTATCTAAGCAAGTAAAAGAAAACATAGAATACATGTTTTGAATTCTTTCTAAAAATCAATTTTCAGTTTAACTGTGAACCAAGAAACAGTAGAAACCTACACTTCTGAGTAATTTGAAATTCAAAGTAATTTGAATTGTTTAAATATTTTGATAAATGGCTTACCTAATGCCAAAAATAATATAAAGCAGCTTTTATTTAAATATATACCAAAAAAGTTATTACAGTACAACCAGAATACCAAAAACGTGTAGACAATGTGGCCCATGTAATAGCTACCCATACATATACCCAGAGGAAACTCTAATTCAAAAAGATACATGAACCCCAATGTTCACAGCAGCACTATTTACAATAGCCAAGACATGGAAGCAACCTAAATGTCCATTAACAGATGATTGGATAAAGAAGTTGTGGTATATTTCTACAATGGAATACTACTCAGCCATAAAAAAGAATTAAATAATGCCATTTGCAGCAACTTGGATGGACCTGGCGATTGTTATATTAAGTGAAGTAAGCCAGAAAGAGAAAGGAAAATATCGTATGATATTTTTTAGATTCACTTATATGTGGAATCTAAAAAAAGACAGAAATGAACTTATTTACAAAGCAGAAACAGACTCACAGACATAGAAAACAAACTTTTGGTTACCAGGGGGAAAAGAGAGATGGAGGGATAAATTGGGAGTTAGGGATTTGCAGATATGAACTACTATGTATAAAACAGATAAAACAACAAGGTCCTACTATATAGCACAGGGAACTATATCCAATACCTTGTAATAGCCTATAATGGAAATAATATGAAAAGGAATATATATATGTGTGTGTGTAACTGAATCAGAATGCTGTACACCAGAAATTAACACAACATTGTAAACCAACTGTACTTCAATTTAAAAAAAAAACTGCCCACAGATGCTAAGATCTTGTCCTGACCCAGCCATTTTCTGCATCATTACTAATTCTGCCTAAGATCTCAAATCAGAAACAAAGACAGTAAAAACCAAAAGAGACCTGGAAGATCAGCTAGATCCAGTTTTCGAACAGACTCCATGGAGCCTGAGGTAGCAGAGGTCCCACCTGGGGATAAGGATGGAGTGGGAAGGATGAGCAGGCAGGGCTTCTACAAAATATTTCATTTATAAAAGATTATGTGGCAGAATAGAGGAAAGAAAAGAGAAGAAGAAACCGAGGTCCACCGTAGGTAATCAATTTTCCAAAGTCATATAGCTGATTGGTGGCAAAAACAAGACCAGTATTCACTATTTGCTCTAATACCAACAATCTTTTCTCATTTTTCTCTTAACTTAGCTCATCTTACATTGTTTAACTCATAGGTTCTGAAACTTTTGAGATGATAAAATATCAAGCAATAATAACATATATTATTAACTTTTTTTTCAAAATTTTAGAGAAAATAATTGAAACTCAAAATCAAAAAAACAAAGGTGTTTCATTATCTGCCATTGCTATTCTTGACATATGGCTTCTATAAAAATGTGAATTGTTTTTCCACCCCTGTGATTTATTAATAGTATACCAGCATTCTACAGAACATAGTTTAAGAAATACAGGTTGGTGGGAAGGAGATAGCTCAAGTGGTAAAGCACATGCTTAGCATTGAACCCAGGACCTCCTCCAAGAATAAATAACACAAAAGGCCAAAGAGTGGGCAGTGGCCCAATTCCTGGGAATCCCAGCCCCTTCCCCAGGGTAGTTGGAATGGTCCCACCTGTAGGTGTGTAAAGCTACTGAGCTCATAAAAACTGGCAACACCACGCCTAGCCGCCCTTTCTCGCTCCCTCCCCTTCGGAGACGGCCCGCACTCTATCTATAGAGTGTGTACCTACTTCTACTTTAACCTGAGCACCCAGTTCCCACATCTCTTTCCTTGCCTTTCTCTTGCCTTACACTCTATGCAGTATGTATCTCTCAGATTAAATCTGCCTTTACTCAAAAAAAAAAAAAAGAATAAATAAGTAAATAAACCTAATTACTTGCCCCCACAAAAAAATTTTAAAAAAAATACTAGTTTAGTGAATATCAAATAAAACAATTCAGTAATCATCTTATCCTTGACTTTTGCGGCCAGTAAAGAGATGTAGTTTTAGAAAGTAAAGAAAGTTCCATGACCAGGTCAATATACATAAGATTGCTCAATTTATTGACCACTTAGCCAAATTTTTCAAATAGGCTAATAATGCAGTTTTTAAATTTACATAATTAATCCACCTACATTTATTTGTCATTCCTACTCTTTTCGGAAAAGAAATAAAGAAGTGAACTTTTTTCTCCAAAAACATAAAATAATATTCCTCTCACCACTCCTCACGCCCATCACCACTGCCCTAACTTAGTACCACCTCCTCTCGTCACTGTGCTGGGAAACATCATTAGTGAGCTACATATTTCAGCCTCAGGTTTCCAGTGTTCACTCCCACATGCACACTTAATACATGTCCCTGCTATACTCTGTACATGTTACTATCAGGAAAACAATAACGAGTTTTATCAAAAACCAAGCACAGCAATTTATGTCAGGTCTCACATCAGTTGCCTATGGGGTAGGTATTATTATTATTCCCATTTTACAGATGAGGCCACTGCCACGACACAGACGCTCAACGAATATCTGGAGTATAAATAAATAAATGAGTAATTAAAATGTCGGGAGATGAACTTATGCGAATCACTTGGATATGGAAATCAGTTCCTCTGTAGCCTAGCATAGTGGAAAAAATACCAGATTTATAATCAGAAGCCTGAGTTTCAGCATCACTCTATCATCAATTGTATGCATTATCTTAGACTGTTAAAAGGGGATTTAATAGTGTTAAATCTGGTGTTAAATGGGGATTATAGTTATTTCTTTGCTCACAGGAATAATAACAAAGTTAAACAAGACTGTTATGCTGCAATGCTATGGTATACAAATATTTGTTATTAGAGCTAAAGTTTATATTAGACACTAAACTATTTCCAAAGTCTGATTTTCACAAGTCTCAAATAATATCTATTTGAATCTAAGTAATTGTTACTTAATTTGCTCCTAGATAATAACATAAGCAAAATATACACTCACAGAGAAGCTCTTCTGATCAGCTGAAGAAAAGTTTACATTGTCTTTCCTTTCTGATTGCCTGAGGCCATGGTACTGTCCCTAGAATGTACTGGGGCCAGCGACCCCATTCACACATCCTCTGTGGATTCCTAAATTCCCCACTCTGGCTTGTGTTCTCTCAATCATTCTGTTCCAGAAGCCTGGAACACAGATGTTGTTCCCCGTGGTTCCCATGGTGACCCTTGATACTCCTTTGGAATCCCAGCTTTTCTGGTGCCTACTCCTGTGCTGAAACTCCAGGAGAAAACACTATTTCAGCAAACTAACGAGAGACGCTTGGTTTCCATTTTTCCAATCACAGGATGCTATACAAGTATTGAGCAGATTTCTGATGGTTGTTCTTGCTATGGTGGTGGTAGGTTATTAACACTTATGATTGTACTGATCCCCATGGGAAACACCACATTTTATGTCCTCTATGCACCAAGCCTTCCTGCATGAGGAGTCTATGCCATTCTTCAGATTGTATCTAAAGTATAATTTGGACTTATTAGTGTAGGATAATAGAGATATGAATTGTCTAATATGCACCCAGATAAAAACAATTTCTGCTTATCCTAAAATATATTATACTAATTTTAGGTAAAATATTTGTCTTCATAACCATGTTTTGTTTCCCATAACATCAAATACACATTTGCTTTTTATATTTAGCATTCATTCATTCAGCAAATATGTACTGTCTACTGTTTGCCTGGCACTGTGCTCGGTGCTAGGATTGCAATCAAGAATGAGGCGATTCTTTTCTTAAGGAATTTGCATTCTAGGCAAGGATACATACAAGCAGGCAGGCTCCATAAGCAAGATACAGGATAGGTCGGAGTAAGTACAGAGCATTAGGAAGCTTTTGTGATGAGCATCAGTGCTGGGAAGTGAGGAAAGAGTCCCCTGCAGGATCCTAGACTTGAGGTTGAATAGCAGTCAGCCAGGTGGAGGTAGCCAGATTGTGGAAGGTGGCAGGGGAGGTGGCAGGGAGGAAGATGCAAGGAGAAAGTCCCAGGCTGAGAAAACAGTCTGTCTATAGGCTGGGAACCAATCACTGAGAAAGGCTCAGGGATCTGAAGCAGTTCCATTTGGCTCCAGTGTAGAGTATGAAGTGGGAGGAGATGGGAAAGGATCTTGGTAAGAAAGGTTAAAAAAAATCTGGACTTTATCCAGAGGGCAATGGGGCACCAAAGTGAAATATATTAAATGGGAAAAGCCTAGTCAGGTGGGGATTTTTAAATTGCTGGAAATAGTCTGCAAAGTAGTTAAACTAATTGTAAATAGATTGCCGCTTACTCCATTAATCCCCAAAGAAGCAGAATTATAACAAGAATATAGACAAAGGCCCACTTAACAGGATCTTTCATTCTTCCTTTTTGCTCTTACTATTAAAAAGACAAAGTTGAATTTGCCCAGTTTTTGCTGAGCATAAATTAAGTACATAGAGGGAAGAGTTATCTGAGATTCCTGAAATGTAATTTGCATATATTGAGGATGAATGTGGTAAGGCAGTGTATATTTCTTCTAAATTGTGGGTATTTTTAGTAAAGGACCCTAAGCAAATGTAAAAAGTAGAATATACAAGAATTACATTTTATTAAAATATTTTAATGAACTGAAAGAAGGTGCAATGTATAAGAAGCTGATTTCTAAAAAACTTTTTAAAATTTTTAGAAGTAAGTTAAAATGAATGATTCGATTACTTGATTTCTTAAGAGGACAAGTTGATTATGCCTAACAATTTTAAAAAATAAATCAGAGAGGCTACAAGGCTTCATACGTGCCCCGGAGCCCCCAAGGGTCCAGCAGGCCCAAGTCTTGCCATCTCCCTTTCAGAGAGAAAAGCATTCACCAGTGTGCAGACGTAATTGTCATCTAACGCTAACTATCTGTCTTAGATCACGGTGCCTTTCTTGGTGCTCTTGCGTGGGTTTCCTAGTCAGGTTTTCCTGATGGACTTTATCTCATCACTACCTTTAACTAATGTCTCTGATTTTAGCTTTGGAGCATCATTAACCTAAGTATTACCCACTTGCCTCCTGGAACTGAAAAAAAAAAACCCAAAAAACCTGACAAGTTTTTCAGTTCAGTTAACCAAGCTGACTCAACCCGTTCCTAACACTTTGTCCCTGGCCAGAACTTTTTATTTCTACCCCTAAACCTCTTTCTCTTCAGACTTCTCCAGCTCAGTACATACTGCCACATTCACCAATTGCTCAAGTCAACTTCTAGCTAAGACCCATCGTAACTTATTTCCCGCACCTAGTCATTCCACGTGAACTGCCTGCTGTGCCTTCTAATGCATCCTGAATCCTTCTACTTTTGTCTCCACGGTGAACATCAGCCCTTCCCCGGGACCTCTGCAATAGGAAAGACTTGTGTTTTGATCTACAGGTAGGACCCAAGGACTATGGTGCAAAGAACTCCTTCACTGTTGTACTTTAAGGAGCTGGGTGGGAGTGGGGGGAGAGGGAAGGGGTAGTTTTCTCAGTTCTTCACTTCACAATCCCAAGAAGGTATCCTGGGAAAGAGACATCTAGGTGTCCACTGCTTACGGCTGGAGTGGGATGGGGTCACTGTCAAGTCTACCTGAGCCTCCTGCCCTGCCTCATACTTCAACTCTGAATGATGGGACCTTGTGAACCCGACCTAGGATGTTTGGTCAGAACGTAGGTACCTGTGCTTGGTCAGAACATACCTTCCTGTTTTGGGAAAGAAAGGTAGGGTTGAGGCTGGAAACAAAACAAGAGCCAGACTGTGAATGGCCTTACAGACTACTAAAAAACAATGTGGACCTTTATCCTTCAAGCAATGGGAGTCACAGAACATTTCTAAAAAGGGAAAAATCACATAACTGGTTCAATGGTTCTGGTGCAGTGCATAGAAAATGATGAAAAGGTATTAAGGAAATGTGATGATGATGGGAAAAGACATGAATATCAGTGCCTAACGGGCTGACGTTATAAGGCCCAAACCTACTGTTATCAGCCAGAGTTCAGCATAATGCCTGTGAGTGCCTGGGATGATGTAGGACCTCTGGGGTAGAGAAGAAACTCAGCTGTAGGCTCTGAGCTCCATGTAAAAATTTCAGAAAAGCCCCTTTACTCTATGTTACTAAGCATAGACTGTCAGTGACGAACGGGCTTATAAAAGAAGTGAGATGATGAGAAGGCAAAGTAAAAACCAATACTTCAGATTCTAGAGCAATGATATTTTCTTTGAATGAAAAGTTGTTTATATAATGAGATAGAGTTTACATAGGGTAGAGGCTCAGATAGTATTTTGGAACTCTGAGATATATAGTGATGAGATTGGATCACAGGACTTTTTGGATAACGATATTGGTTCTGAAATGATCATGCAAAAAATTTGAAATACAGAAAGCAGTTTCTAAACATGATAGAAGACTGTTCAATAAATGATATTAGGATAACCGGTTAGAAATATGTGGGGGAATATTTAAATGCCTCTCCCACACTAGAATGAATTTCACATGTGAGAAAGAGTTAAGTATTTTAAGAACTAAATAATAGAAATTAAGACTAATTGCTTATCCAATCACTTCAGGAGGTAAATGCTCAGGCCTTTATAGAAGAAACTGCAGAGGAAAAGATTGAAAGGTTTGACTCTAAAAACTTAATCACATGAAAAAGTAAGTATCAAACCAAAGAAAATATTTTCAGGACACATGAAAATAATGAGTTATTATGTTTTATGTAGAAAAGAAACCACAACTGTCACAATAAAGGATGCAGACAATTTATAAAAAAAATAAATTCAGCCATTAAATGCATGTGGTAAAAATCTTCAATAATCAAAGAAATGGAAATTGAAACAATGTCTTCTCTTCTTTTAATCTTTTAATACAATAAATTAGAAAAGATAGCAGGGTTAAATATATAATATTATAACTCATCTAATGAATTGACTATTGTGAAAAAGTCAAAGTGATGATTAGGAAGATTATGTACATACATATATATAGAAGATAGTTGGTAATATTGGTTCTTATTTTTGAACACCTATTATGTGGCAAGCGTTTCATGTAATTATCATTTAACCACAATATTTAATCACGTGTAATCATTTTCAGATAGTGATACTGAGGTTCAGAGATGTTCAAATGTGCCCAAAATTGAATACTTAATGCATCTGGGACTGGAATCCAGGTATGACTGTCCCCAAAGTGCATCACCTTAACCATTACATTATCGCCTTCTGTATCAAGTTCCATGTTTTTGAAAGTATTATTAAAAATAATGTGTGTTTTAAATACTATTGCCTAAGAAACAAAAATTAAAAACGTTTAGAAAGATAACTGAAAGGGTTTACATCGCAATGGTGGCATTGGAATCGACAGATTACGGGTGCTTCGTATATTATATATTGTTTCATTATTTATTGTTTTATAAATTTAAAAAGATTTCATAAAGAACAATACCTTGATTTTAGAAAAACATAATACATTTCCCAGTTTATATCAGGTCCTACTCTAAAACTTAGCAAAATAACACACTAAAAATATGTGTGTTATTACACAATAAAAATGACCTACATGGCCATTTCATTTGTGAACTTACTCATGTAATGTAAATACATTAAGTATTTTAATATAATTGTAAATATAAAAGTATGCATTTCATTTGAAGAGTAATTAATCTTGACTGAGCTATGGACACACTTGTCCTGTTAGGGCAGTGAATTATGGGACTTTTTTTTTTTAACATTTCTTTGAGTGTTGTTAACAAGATTATTTCAAGAATAAATAAAAAGAATTCAAACTAATGTACAAAAAAAAGTTTTAATATGTAGCCAATAATGAAGGTTCCTATTCTCCATTTTATGTTGTTTTCAGCAACAGTATATAGTCCCAGAGGCTACGAGTCTCAGATACGAGTGAGAAATATCATACTTTACCAAGCAGTTCTCTTCCCTTCGAACACGTGAAACCAGCTTTCCTTGAACAAATTCATCAATGTTTCCTCTTTCCTCTATGCTGGATTCTCCTTCCCCTTTCATAGACTTCTCTTTTCTTTTTACAGACAGACTTTTTGCTGAACTATCCCCAAGCAGGTATAAATCCCGATGGTGGAGAGACATGGTTGATGCAACTGGAACCCCTGCTACTCGGTAATTCAGGAAAGAGACCATGAGGGTAAATGGCAGTGGGCCGAAAGAGGAGGCCAAACTTAAGGCATCTTTAGAAAGTGCAATTGACAGGACACACAAAACAGATGTATACAGAAGTGGAGGGGAGAAGGGAACCAGGAATAAGTCCCAGAAGTGTGACTCTTTAGCTGGCTGGATGGTGATGCCATCTTCTATGGGATGTTCATAGGGAATAAAATGAGCTCACTGTGTTATCTAGAATTTGAAGTATTTGCTGGAAAATTAGATGGAAATATATATTAAGTACAGATCTGAAGCTTGGGAGAGGTGGATGGGCTTGACTGATCGGTATGAAGATCTTCAAAGAGTGAGCATAGTCTAAATTGCAGGATAAGCCTGGTGAGCTGACAGGGTATGGTCTCTGGAGACAGACTCTCTGAGTCCAAGTCCTGACCCTCTACTTACCAGAAGTGGGAACTTGGGCAAATTATTAACTTCTCTGTGCCTCAGTTTCCTAGTCCATAAAATGGGAATAATATGAGTACCAACTTCAGAACAGCATTAAGATGACGCCATTTTTTAAAAAAGAAGTTTGCAAAGTGCTTAAAACAGTGCACAGCACATAGTAAACATTTATATACATATTTTTCAAATAAAAAATTGTCTCCAAGAAAGTGTGCATGAAATGAGAGCTGAAGGAAACCAGAATGAGCCATGGGGAATATCAACATTTTAAGAGGTGGGTAGAGAAAGAAGTACTCTTGAAAGAGAATGAGAAGAAGCTTCAGGTGGGTTGTTTTTGTTTGTTTGTTTGTTTGTTTGTTTTTGTCAAAAGACACCAAAACTGAGACACTGGGACAGAGGTAATAAGGGAACTGGAGCTTAACTCCTGGTGCCAGTTTCTCTACAATTTTAACAGGCAGGCTCTCAAATGGTTTTAGAAGTACAACGTTTTTGGGTCCCACAGGAGAACCAAAAGCATGTCTTTAGTTACATTAAAGGGAGAGTGTCTAGAACCCTTTTTCTAGTGATAGTTATAAAGAAGTCTCACATTTTAAGTCTTTGAGTTTGTTGCATTAGGAAAAACCACAGGCTCTCGAGAGGAGTACAGACGCTCTGCCCATAAAATAATGTCTACTTCACAGATTCTAGGTTGAATAACGGTCATAAAATGTTCCAAAAGGAAAATCCCTTAAGAGCACTGAATATTATTGTCTAGTTAATAATTTCCTAGACTTTAGTGATTAGATACCACAGAAACAAAACTAATTCACCCGGCATGAAACAGACTTTTACGCTCATCCCCCTATCTGGCAAAGCTCATAGCGTGCTAAAGCCTTTCAAATGCAGGAAATATATCTTTAAAAAATAGTTTTTGGTAGTTCTCTACTTTTATACACACAACACTTCTGACACCAAATACCTGGGGGCTTTTCACACCAACTGATTCTCCAGTTCTCTGTGGACACCAACTAGGTGTTCCTCAACTCAATTCAATTCTCATACTATCTCTCTAGAGATAGCACAGACCCCACAGGTCTGCCCCACAAGCCTGCCCCTACCTCAGATGCCAGTCACAAGTCCCACGTCACCATCTGTACTTCTTACCAACCGGCTATAAATCAGGGGTTCCCATGACTCCTTCCTCAGGTCCAATAATTTGCTAGAATAGCTCACAAGACTAAGGAAAACATTTTACTTACTTCTATCAGTTTATTACAAAGGATACAAATCAGGAACAGCCAAGTAAAAGAGGTGCGTAAGGCAGGGTCTGGGGAAGGGGTTCAGAGCCTGCACGTCCTCTCTGGGCTTGTCATCCTCCCAGCAATTTGATGTGTTCAACAACTCAGAAGTTCTCCAAATCCTTTTTTTTAATGATTGCCATTAGTGAATTCAATCTCAAGCCTCTCTCCCCTCCCCAGATTAGGGGTGAGGCTAAAAGTTCCAATCCTCTAATCACAAGGTTGGTAACCAATACCCACCCCCTCCAGAAGGTGTCCAGGGGCCCACCAGGAGTCACCTCGTTAGCACAAACTCAGGTAAGACTTGTTGCGAATAACAGATGATGCTCCTCTCGCCCCTGTCACTCACATAATACCATGGGTTTTAGAAGCTGTGTGTTAGGAACAGGGAAAAGACCAAATATATATTTCTTATTATCACAGATGGAAAAAGAAAAGCCCAAGGATTATCTGGGAAAGGAGGCTTTCTCAGTCTTTCCATTTTCTAGTGCCTGGGTACATTGCTCAAAACTATTTGTTAAGGAGGGGCTTTTAATTGCAAATACGTGAACTATAAGCCAAAAGTCAGTATTTATTAACATGGGGCCATTTGAGCTTTATTAAGATTTAATTATATCTATATACCCAGTGTCTTAGTTTAGGCTTCCCAAGAAGCAGATTTGGGAAGTGCAGAGAACTTCACCCAGGGAGTAGGGAAGTGGGCAGGGCAGGGAAGTCCACCAAGAGAGGGTGTGTTTTCAAGCCCAGCTACCACTGGGTGCACTGGGTCATGGTGGGAAACCAGCTGCTCCAGAGTACCCCCAGCTCGCCTGCTGGGCAACCCCCTCCCACCAGCCATTGGCTGAGGGCAGCTCCTGGGGGTGTTAGTTCTCTGACACTTCCCTTTGGTGCATGCATGTTGCAGAGAAAGCCCTGGGGCACAGAGATGCAGGTATTGGCAGATGGAAGTCTTAGAAGCCAGGGACGTGAGAGTACATCGTGTCAAAGATAACATGAAAAGAAGTTCTGGGACCTAAAACTAGAAAGATAATGGAGACTTTCTAAGACTAGCTGAGACATTGGGAGCGTTGCAACACAAACCTCCTGATGCCTTGAGCTTCCATTTACAGTAAATAAGGCTAATAATGGGTTTTAAGGCTATAAGTTTGTGTCAGGGTTCAAAAATATAGCACTCAGATTTCTAGCAGAGAATAAAAGAAAAAAATGCTCTCATTTCATCCTCATTAGTCTGAAGCCCAGACACCATTGAGGAAAAGTGAAAATATTAACTTTAGAGTCAGACCTATGATTAAGTCCAGGCTCTGTCACTAAACGTGCTAGTTTCCAAACCTCTCTGAACCTCAGTTTTATCATTTGTAAGGGAAGATGACATTAGTACCTACATACTGGGTTGTGAGCATGAGGTAAAGCACAGCGCAGGGCCAGAGAGCTGAGTGACTGATTAATATTAACCATTACTAGACATCACAGTGAAATACCAGTTCACTTAACTACCACTCTGCAACTTTCTTTTGTAGATGAAGCAGGTGAAAAAATTTCAGGTTAACAGCTGAATCAAGAAGTATTGGAAAACATTCAAGAGGAACCTAGATTTCCTATTTTCCCTTAAAGATTTATGGTCTGTGCAAAGAGTACAAAGCTTAAGTATTGTGAAACATCCTTCTAGAGACACACAGACTTTTGGATAGAAATTACAAGTCAACATATTACACCTCTGATCAAATGACTACTACACTAGTAGCAGCTTCTTAATTAAGAGTCTTATTTAAGCTTCTACTAGCCTCTTAATGGGAAAAAGGCAGGGTGGGAAATTCTATCTGAAATAGGCCTGAGCTCTATAACACTAGGAAAATGTTTTGAGTGAGTGCCCTTAAAAATGGTATTTGTGAAATATTGTATTATCTACCTGGAAGGTGACATCAGTTTTCCTAGAGCACTTTGCCACTTTTAGAACTTCTGTAAAATACAGGGGCAGGACCTGGGTGAGAAAAATAGAAACAAATTGATATCCAATCAAGGGGTGGATATAGCTCAGTGGTAGAGTCCTTGCTTAGCACGCACAAGATCCTAGGTTCCATCCCCAGTACCTCCATTTAAAGAAAAAGATATCCAAGCAGTCTCTTGCAAGGAAGTTCCACTCTTTTACCCTTACTCTATTCTTTCACTTCTTGTTGCATTGTCTCTCTGCTCTGTAATCCTTTGGCTAAACCCTGAGCCCAAGAAGGGTACCCAGGTGAGAGAGCAGTTAATCATCACAGGAACCCCAGTATCAGCCGATCTGCATTCAAATCCCAACCTATCTGGCTTCTTACCAGCTACGGGACTTAATCTAAACTTCACTTTTCTCCTCTGTAAAATGGGGCTAAATAAATAAAAGGGCTGTTTTGCGGATGAAGAGAGAACACGCTTTGAAGGCAGTCAGTCTTGTGTTTGACATATTGTAGTCAGTACATGACAGCTACTATTATCACTCCTATGTCACCATTCAATCAAAGATATTCAACCTCTGTATAACTTTTAAAGGATGAGAAGGAGGAAAAAATGCGACCCTAGGAATTCAGAGAGGCCATTAATGAAACAGTGTCTCTGAGACCTGCTGCATGATATGGGGGAAAGATAATACACCAGTCTTGATAACAAGCAAGAAAAGAGGTGCTTACCCACAAAAATCCTTCACCTGCCAGCCTCCCCTTTACATGGTGACAGTTCGTACCTACAGAGATAATAAAAAAAAAAAGAAAATCAACATCCTTGACATTTAACCCACTAGAAGCTGTTACTGGCCCTGAGTACAAGTGTGTTTTCACGGACAGCCAAACAGATAAGAATCGTAGGGAAGTTACTCTTTCTACAAATTCCTAGGACCTCAAAATGAACATCTTTCTCAGAGCAACTCATTTCGGAAATTTAGTGGAACCAAAACCACACTCGTTTCACACTGACCTGCAATCTGTGGGGCCCATACTTCCTCTTCTTCATAACGATATCCGCTTGGGCTATGAGGACACCACATATTCTGAGTTACCTTTTCATCCTTCCGGCTGGTTCAAGCCTGCTGTGCTCAGGTGAGAAGACAGAAGAATTCTGCCCTATCACATGGGCAGACGTGGTGTTCCATTACCTCCTATCAGTTCGATCATAGGGTTAAGGAAATAGATCTAATTGCTGCCTAGGAGTGTTCAGGCCCTGAAATGCAAGTTAAGGTATGGATGACAGTAGACTGCTGCTTTGCCTCTGGAAAACCCGAACTGACAAAAGTGCAGTCTAACCCTAAAATTTTACCCAAAACTGCCTGGAAGCTCTTAATAAAGCAGAAGTGTACAATGGTGAAGAGTAGGGCCAAGTGTAAGCTAATGAAAGCTGACTGTATCAGAGTCTGCCAGCTCCATTCTGCTAGTTACGGTGCTGTGGTTCACTCTGGATCAAAACAATTGTCCCTGAATTAGATGTGACTAACCATTTTGGTTGAATCCTGTTTAACTGGGTCAGAGGAACGAGCCAGCTGCACATGCGTGTGGGCGAGCCATTCATCATGACCAAGATGTTGGTGTTTACTGTAGGATTCAATTCTCCTTCTCCAAATTTGGGTTGATTTGTACACTGTTATAGTAACCTCTCTTTCCCCTCAAGCTTCCCATAAAAGCCTGTAAGTGACAGAGGACTGAGCTCCCTCGGCCTTTATCATTAAAGGAACTTCTTATGAGCTGAAGCCCAGCTGAAGAGAGGGCCTGGTCTCCGAGTTGGAGATGCTGTTTGTGGTGGTGAAGAGCGGAGAGCCAGGCTTTCCGGAGTCAGCTCCTCACCTTGCCACTTGTTAGCAATGAGATCTTGGCCAAGTTTCTTAACCCCACTAAACCTGTTTCTCCATTTGTAAAATAGAGCTAATAATAACACCTAGTCTATAGACTTTGGTAATTAAATCAGGCAATCCATTTACCATGAATGCCCAGCATACAGTAAGCCCTCAATAAATGTTGGCTACTACTACTAGTAGTAATAATAATAATAAATATCAGGCTAAAGGAAGCTTTCCTGACAGTCGCTCCCTCAGAAACACGCGATGGACACACACACTAGCCAGGGATTCTCATGCTCAGACCACCGGCTGAGGGGACCGTCCTATGCATTGTAGGATGTCAGCGGCATCCCTGACATCTGACCGCCACGGAGCACCATCTCAGTTGTGACACCCAAAAACGTCTCTCGACATAGCTGAGTGTCTCTCAGGGAGGAAAGGGGAGCAAAACACCTCAATTTGAGACCCACTGCGCTAGATCAATTAAAAGCGGCCGTGACAGACACACCACTTTGGCTTGTCACTCTTGCCTAAACGTCCCATCAGCTATGTCTACTAGGTAGCTACACGACAAATCAATCACATACACAAAAGGTTGCCTTAAAATTACTTCCTCCCTTGCTGTTAATTCAACTGAAGCTAGAGAGTGTGTCATTTTTATCTCAGTGTTCTCAGCAGTCAGCACACAACGGACCACGGAGGAAGGAAGGATGAGGGAGTAAATAGACCCTTGAGCTTTTTTGTTTTGTGAAACAACTCAAAGCAGCACTTAGGTCTCCTCCCTCTTCTACTCCAGCGACCACACAAAGGAGATAAACACTGAGCACCCCCCTGACACCCTCACGTACAGTGGGGGGGCCAAGCCAGGTCAGACTCATGGAGCAGGGAAGGCAGGAGCACCCTTGCCACAGGAGCTTCAGGGCGTGGAGCCAAAGGCTGACAATCAGCTCATCTCCATGAAACAGCGCCAAGGGCCTCACTGGAGAAGTGGGTCCAAATAGGTCACTGAGCAAGGAGACCTGCCGCAAATCCTGGGACAGGAAAGGCTGAACCAGTGGAGTCACAGAGCAGCAGGGCTGGGAACAGAAGCTCAGGATGAGAAGTGGTCTGAAGAATTCCACACACAGGCAGAGAGGTTTGGGGCTGGATCTGAACATGTTTTAGACAACCTGGGATGTGGTTATGTAGGGGCCCAAGAGGAAATGAGACCCAGATTCTGTCATCCATGGTTCAGATTCACCCTTCCAGCTTCGTGCCCATTACAGTTTTGATCAATGTATTCTCTCTTCATTCAGGTCAGTCATAAATATACTGAGCAAAACTTTTCCTTAGAAACTACGATTATTTCCCCAGTGGCTCATTAAATAAAGGTATTTAATTATGTAGAGAACAACTTAAATATAGTATAAAATAACAGAATCAAAGTTCAGCCAACAGAATTTTCAAGCGAACATCCCTTCATATGAACCACCCCCCACCACCCGCAAAATGATGCAACTGTATCAAGAGATTGAGTGATATTTCCAAAGCACACAAATGAGGATTCTTAAATCCCTGGTTATTTGCTACTGAGATATAAACTGGTAAACAAATACACAGCTCTCTCAAGTCGTTGTCAGCTACACCTCCTGTTTCCTTCATTGCCCAGCGCTCAATTTTAATTCCGCTAAAATTTATTTCCTCTTGGATTTTGTGTCCTTTATTATGCAGAGGTATGTAGAGTCAGTGGTAGTAATAAAAGCTTATAGCCCACGTGAGAAACTTCTTCTAGGGTCATGTGTAGGAAAAGCTATATATTTCCTTTAAGCAAATAGTGGGCTTTAGGGGGATGAAGCGAGGGGTAGGGGTAAGGGGGCGGAGAGGAGTGCAGGGAGGGAGGAGGGAGTGACTAGTACCATATTACATCTCCTTTTTCACTTTTGCCAGGAATCCTAGACCAAACTTGAAACTCAATTCTGGTAGTTCATCTGTGTTCTACTTTTATACCTGGCATGACTTTCTACTCTAGCTTTTATTTCTCTGGGCCTGATTTTTTATTTGTCTGTAGCTCACCACTTTATAGTATGTGCTTATTATAATTCTCCACAAATCTTTTGTGAAATGAGGCAAAGTATGAATAAAAATTAAACAATGATCAAAATGTTTATATTATGTAAATGACATCGGAAAATGAGAGGCAAGTTTAACAGTATAAAGAAAAAAGCGTAAAATATTAGAAAGCTTACAATAACTTTTTTTTTTAGTTTTAAGGGATTTTTTTTTTTTCTTAGGTTTTTGGACAAAAATGCAGAACCCCCTTGGAGGATTAATATCTGAAGTCCTTATAGGTTAGCACCTTTCTGCGGACTAGCTAACATGTATGCGGGATTATGCACAGGAGAACCTCCTGACCAGGAGAAAAAATATAGAAAGAGTAGGTGAGGCAGTGTCGAGTCAACCTCATCTCATCGTTTTTAAAGGGCGCTGCTGCAGCCACAAGGATGCCCTTGGGCAAAGTGTACAGTTTCTTTGTGCTGTTAGGCTAAACATGTCAATCATAGTGACGGCCCCACCTGTTGCCCTACTGAAGGGGCAACCCTGGCTCCCACATTTTACCTTAGCAAGAGTCGGCCCTTGACTGGAAGGCGGTCAACTGTCACTCCCATCCTAGCCTATGATAAATGCAAAAGATTTGCTATTTAGCCTAATTCAGCAGCAGATCACAAAACATAGGTGAAGTCACTTCCATAGTCATGTTGCTACTACCAGATTTTTCCCTTATCAAATTAGAACATCCATATCTGAGCTACACGAAGACCTCTACTCTGATTCTTCTTTTCATTTTTTTGTGTAGGTAATACACAAACATGGTTCAGAATTCAAAAGAGGCACCCCTCCAGGGGCCTGGAACTCCAATGAAAGCAATATTGCTGCCATTTTATAGTTAGCCTTCCAAAAGTTTTCTATTAATTCATAAAATAGCCTCACAAGCTAGGAAATCGAATAATCCTCAAAGGTTTTTTTCCTTTAACCTTCCTCATCCAGTTAATTCACAAGTCCTAAATTCTACTTCAATTCTACTTTATTGCTTTTCTTTTCTTTTCTTTTTAGGTTTGTTTATTTATTTAATGGAGGTACTGGGGATTGAACCCAGGATCTTGTGCATGCTAAGTGCACACTCTACCACTGGGCTATACCCTGCCCCAACCCAGAGTAATTTTTTCTGTTGTCATGAAATATATCATGAAATATCTACACTACATGTATGTACAATAGAAATATGTTACACCTGCAAAATGGCATAGAAGACTTACGTGTATGTTTCCTACAGCAACATTCCATGTGCCTTCCCAGAATATCACCAGCACTTTGGAAACTTGCTTTGTGCCTTTTGCTGTCTGTTGTCTTTCCCTCCCTCCACCCCAGAGTAGTTACTTTTCTAAATATTAAGTTCTCCCAATATCTTGGGAGTAATTATACCCCAATACAATAAGTTTATTGTTTCTGAAGTTTTGCATGTTTCTGCAGTTTTCATAAAGGGAGTTACACTGGATGTATGTCTCTGTGACTTGCCTTTTCGGTTCTAAGTTGTTTTCATATTCCATTATTTCTCCATGTAGCAATAATTCATTGGTTATTCCTTTGCGTGCTTTATAGTATTCCATTATATGACTAAACCACCCTTTCTTTAGCCATTCTCCATACTCATTTGAATTGTTTGCCCTTTGGGGGCTATTTCTAATAATACTCCTGTAAACGTTCTTGTACAGATACACTGGTGCACGTATACAAGAGTCCACAGGTTACAGATCTAGAAGAATTCTGGGTTGTAGGATACATACATCTTCAAGTTTACTGAGCAATAGCAACCTCTGTTCCAAAGCAGTGGATTAATTTGCACTTCCCCCAGCATCACATGAGAGCTCCTGTTGTTCCACATCCTTGTCAACATTTCTGATTTTAAAATTTTGCCGACCTCTGGTGAGCATGATGTAGTATCTCACTGTGGTTCTTATTTCCATGAAGATAATGTGATCAAGCATTTTTCCACATCTCTTTTAAGTAGCATTCTGGCTGTCTTCTACAGGTGTGTACTTATACAATATAATTATCATTCAGTTATTAACATTATCTAATTTCTATCATGATTTATTTCTAACCCAAGGATTAATTTCCAAAGGTATGGGATTTTTAAGATGCCTTTTTGGATTGATTTCTAAATTAAGTGCATTGATGTCAGTAAATGTGTTATATTTGGTATTCATTCTTTGAAAACTTTTAGGAATTTGTTCCACAAACAAGTACATAGTCAATTTTCATACATGCCTGTGTTTACTTGAAAAGAACATGTATTCTCTAGTATTTGGGTTAAATTGGTTGAATAAACATATATTGAGTTTCCACCAGCTTTAGGTCCCTTCTAGAGTCAGCCACACAGCTCTTAAGGGCACTTGGACCCTCAGGAACACAAAGATGAGGATTGTAGCTAAACTTACCATTTTGGCTGACATCTACCTCAAAGCTAAATTCTTGGGAAAGAGCATCAGAATTAGCTTCTGAAGAAAAGGGGAAATTGGGATTAAGTTGAATCCAACATGCAATAAGGGTGCTGAAAGAGGAAGTGACAAGAGGAAGAAAATTAACTTCTCCTATCTCATAATTTTGCCTGGGGACAGCCTGTAGCATTTCCATTTTCTTATGCTTTCCTAAGTGGTAACTGATTAATCTGAAAATTAATCAATGCTAAAATCATCAGTGATTATCTATGCTAATTGGCTAATATTAGCCACCTCCCAGGTGACATTTGCATTTAAACAAAGCCTTTGTGAAGACTTAATGCCACAATCCAAATGTCATGACTCATTTTTATTCGATCACCTCAATATTTCCCTGTATCTCTAACTACCATGTATTTATTCCTACAAATTTGAGAGAAGGAAATATTCCTCCGCTATCTATCCGAAAGCTAATACTTCAACAACAGTCCTTGACCCCATTCTCTCTCTCTGCTAGTGTGAGACCTTGATCTTGCCTATTGTTAATTCTCTCTCGAATCTTTAATCTCACCATATGTATTACCTTTTCCACTTCAGCCTGCAAGCAAACCCAATTATCCACGATTCTAACAACTTCTCTCCCAAGTGGTGCTTTTTTTTCTCTAAGGAAGGCTTATTCCTCACGAATCCACTATTCCGAGAGAAGTTTCCCTCAGTGATTCCATTCTATGGGAACCATCTCAGGGAGGCTCTCCAGTGATTCCAAGGCAACCCCCTCAATGACCTACTGGTGGTTGCTGGGGGTGGAATTTCTTCCGAGTTCCAAGGCAATTCTCTGGCAATGTTCTATTTAGAGAAAACAATACTTAACATCTGACAGAGCATCCTGACAATCCTCCTCTAGCATTTCAGTATTTCGTGGAATTGTGAAATAACAAATAGGAACAAAAATAGCTAGAATGTTAGAAATACAGTTGCTGACATCTCTGTTATAAAGGCAAAAAACTACTGAAATGGTCTTTATTTTTAGAGTATCAGTTCTGATAGACAAAAGTAATCAATTTCCAGGAAACACCATGGGCACTTTTCTTTTGCTCAAGCTTAGCTCTTTCTTGGACCCAGGACATCTCTCCACGTTCATCGTGTCTATCCCTGCCCTGGACTCAGTCTGCAGGCATTTCCCACACTATTTCTTGGGACCCTGTTACCCCACACAAAATCTGGAGTTAACTGTAGTCTCTCCACCTGTCCCTATACTGCTGTCCTCAGAGAAAAACACAGAAACTCTGTTTGTAAGGATTTCACTATTAACATTAGAGAAATTTAAGGGAAAATATCAATGTTAAAAAGAAAACACAGGAGTATTAAAAAGATTAAGAAATTTTAAAAGTTCTCAAGCTCATGGTCCTTTCCAACTCTACTGCTAGGATGGAAACAAGGATTGGACTCCATTAGATTCCTGCTGTTTGTTCGTTTTCTCTAGAGTTAAAACTACCAAACTTCTTCCCTCCTTTGTGTTCCTACCTAAAGAGTAAAAGTGTGCTGATCCCTAATATAAAGTGATCTTTTCCAAAATGTTCTATCAGGGGGAGGGTATAGGTCAGTGGTAGACTGCGTGCTTAGCATGCACGAAGTCCTGGGTTCAATCTCCAGTACCTCCATTTAAACAAACAAACACACCTAACTACCTCCCTCCACAAAAAGACAAAATATTCTGTCAAGACAGAGTAATAGGTGATACTATAGTCTACTGAGCCTTCACACCACTGAAGAATAATTGCCCCTCACACTGGTAGCCCATTGCCTGGCAGTGATCAGTCAGCAAAGGTCATGGGGGGAGAAAGGGGGCATTTAAGCAAAACCTCCTACTTCACAACTTTGTCTAGGTCAGCCCCAAAGTCCCATTGGTTCAGTCCTTCCATGGGCCCTTGGTCAACTTCTTTCAACTACATCCAAAATAACAGTCATGCAAAACAAACAAAAAAAGCTTTACGGATACACCTAAGCATAAAAAATTCAGGAGTCTGATCTCACTCCTGAGATCCTAGGGCTTCACTGGCCAAGAACACTATGGGTAATGGACAGGCCATACCTTGAGAAGATCAGAGAAATGTAGACAGGTGAAATGATTATTTACCATATAATTCAGAAATCATATTCCTTGATATTTATCCAAAGGAGTTAAAAACTTGTGTCAACACAAAAACCTGCACACAAATGTTCACAGCAGCTCTATTCAATAACTGCCAAAACTTGGAAGCAACAGAGATGCCCTTCAATAAAACGAAAGGAGAAATAAACTGTGGTACATCCAGGCAATGGAATATTATTCAGTGCTATAAAGAAATGTGCTCTCATGCCATGAAAAGACATGGAGGAAACTTACACTAAGTGAAAGTATTCAATCTGAAAAGGCTACATACTGTATGATTCCAGCTATATGACATTCTGGAAAAGGCAGACTATGGAAACAGCAAGATGATCAGTGATTGTCAAGGGTTGGGGGAAGGGAGGGATAAATCAGTGGAGCACAGAGTAGTTTTAAGGCAGTGCGATTATTCTGTACAACACTATAGTGGTGAAAACGTGTCAGTATACATCTTTTTAAGCCCATAGACTGTCCGAAGAGTAAGCCCCAAACTAAATAATGGACTTTGGGCGATAACGACATGTCATTATCAGTTGTAACAAATGTGCCACTCCGGTGCGGGTTGTTGATAGTGGTAAAGGCTATGTTTATTGGGGCAGGTACATATGGGAAATGTCTGACCTTCTGTTCAATTTTTCTGTGAACCTAAAAGTGCTCTATAAATAAAGTTTATTTTTTAAAAAACATATCCAATAGTAACTAAAAATATAAAATAACTAGGAATAGCAAAAGGAGTGCAAGTCCTTTATGGAAAAAAATGATACTACTTTATTAGAAGACTTTGAAGAAGATATAAGTAAGTGAATAGATTTATCCTGTTTATGAATGAAAAGACTGCAAATGGATCTATAGATTTAATTTAATCCCATTCATAATCCCAACAAATATTTCATGGAGCCTGAATCAGTTAGGGCACAATCACAGAAGCAGAACCAATAATATTACTTCACATTTAGCATAAGAATTTAGTAAATTCTCATTTCTGTCCTCCCAGCCTTTGTGCTACTGTTTTCTATAATTTACTTCTACATATATTTTAAACCCCAACGTTATTACTTTTGTTTTAACGGTCCATTCTCTTTTTCATTAATTTATTTTTATTTGATTTACATTTTGTTGAGGGTGGGCAGTAATTAGGTTTATCTATTTTATTTTTTAATGGAGGCACTGGGGATTGAACCCAGGACCTTGTGCATGCCAAGCATGCGCTCGACCACTGAGCTATACCCTCCCCACAACAGTCCATTCTCTTTTAAAGAGCTCTAAGAAATAAGGAGAAAAAGAAAACTTCAGCGATTTACCCAGGGAGCCTCCATTCCTGGTCCCTCCACTCCCTTGTGTAACTCTAGGCTTCCTTGGTGTCGCTGTCCTTCGCTTGGAGGAGTTCTTCAACATTTCTTGCAGTGTAGGGCTACTGATGGTTGCTTTCAGATTTTGTAGGTCCAAAAGAAATATTTTGCCTTCATTTTTAAAAGATATTTCTGCTTACAATTTTTTTTTTCCTTCAGCAACTTAAAGATACTGTTTCACAAGTCATCCTGCTTACACTGATTTTGAGAGAAATCTGCAGTTGTCCTTATCTTTGTCCTTCTATTATGTCACGTGTCTCTTTCTGGCTGCTTTTAAGATTTTCTCTTTATCACTGGTTTGGGGCAATTTAATTATGTAAGACCTTGGTGTAACTTTCTTCATATTTCTTGTGCTTGGGGTTTATTGAGTTTCTTAGAACTGTGGGCTTATATTTTTCATCAAGTGTGGGAAAATTTTGCCCTCATTTCTTTAAATATTTTTCTATTTCCCACTCTTTCCTGGACTCTAATCACATATATTCTAAACTGCTTGAAGTTGTCCCACAGCTTACTGATACTCTGTTCACCTTTTAAAATTCATTTTTCTCTGTATGTTTCCTTTTAGACTGTTCATATTGCTATGTCTTCAAGTTTACTAATCTACTCTTCTGCAATGTCTAATCTGTCTTTAAGTCTATCAGTTTATCAATATCTGTTTTCATCTCTCAAAGTTCTATTGGCCTTTTTTTAATGTCTTCTATGTCTCTAATTAGCATATTCAATATTTCCTGTAACTTTTTGAACATACGGTATATAGTCCTAATATTTTAATGTTGTCATGTATAATTACATCTTTGTCAGTTCTGGGTGAGTTTCTATTGATTTATTTTTCTTATAATTACGGGTCATATTTTCCTGCAGCATTGATTGCATGGTAAATTTTGATTGGATGCCAAACGTTGTGATTTTTACTTTGCTAGGGGCTGGATATTTTTGTAGTCTTGTAAATAGCCTTGAGATTAGTTCTGGGCCATAGTTAAGTTAGTAGGAGACAGTTTGGCCCTTTGGGATCTGTCCTTCAAGACTGTTAAGGGGGCCCAGCTCGGCGTTTATTCTAGCACTGATTATTCCTCACTTCTGAGCCATGACTGTTCTGAGTGCTCTATACAATGTCCTATGAATTGTGAGGTTTCCTAATTTGGCTGGGGTCTGGGGATGGGGATGGGCAGCGGACAGGCACTCTGCCTAGCCAAGAGCTCCTCCCTCTGATCCTTTTGGTGATCTTTTCACAGCCTCAGGTCGCTTCCTCACATACACTCCCTCTTCAGGACTCTGCTGACTATTTGAGGGGAACCCTCTGCAGGTCTCTGGGCTTCCATGTGAGGCCTGCTATCTCTCCTCTCCAGTGCTCTGTCCTGCAGACTCTAGCCATCTAGCTCACCTCAAGCTCCCAGGCAGTATCCTCAGCTCAGAGAGTTCACCAGGCCCTGCCCGGGTTTTCCCTCCCTGTGCCATGACCTGAAAACTGTCTCTTGGCTGTCAGCTGCGGTACTCACAGCACTCACTGCTCCTTTTCAGCCTCTCAAAGGACACTATCCTTCACTGCCTGGTCTTTATTAATATCTTCAAAATTATTATTTCTTGTATTTTGTTCACTTTTTAAGTTATCTCAGGCAGAAGAGTAAATTTACTCCACCGTTGGCTGGAAGGGGAAGCCTGATAAATTGTTTTTTATTATAATGTGTGCAAATATCCTCAGATTTAAAAGTTACAAAGTCCTTATGCTTATAACTCTTATATGACTAAAAAGTTTTAAAATTTTATAAATTAATTATAATCAAATCCAAAAGTGAATTAATAACCATCATTCAAATTAATAACATTAGTTTAATTAATATACTAACTTAAGATGAGTAATGATGTGATTTGGTTTAAAGAAGGCAGAGTATTAACTGCATCCAGTACAGTTTTAGTCTGGCTGTGTTGGCCTACTTTTCCCATTAGTTCTCTGTATTTCAACCACTGAAAAATATTCATTTGTACAATACTTTAAGATGTCATCCAGCCTCCACTTTGTTCAAATTATATGTTCACTTATATGTTAAGTCCACCCTGTTCTCTTTGGTACCTGTGCAACTGTGAATACTGAAATTTTGTAGCAGTATTTGGCTATAAAATGGGAACTCACATGATCCTGAATATGCTTCCTTTAATTTTTAAATAATCATTGAATTAGAAAAATAAACATTTAAAAATTCTTATATAGAACATCCAGTTTGATATATACTGGTCCAATGCAAGACAATAAAACTGTTATCAAGTTGGTAGCCACAACGAAAAGACTAAAGATGTATTTGAGCCACGAGAATTCCTAAAAGATAAGCTCTACTTTATCTGAAATGATTGATAATGAGGGGAAATAGGAACTGAAGTCGGGATGAGCTAACAAATATCTCTGAGAGAAAGGTGTGGATACTCTATGAGAATAACCAAAATGCCTGCCAGAAAAAAAAGCACGGGGTGAAAACGTGAGTGTGACAGCAGATCAGCTACAAGGGAGGTGAAATAAGGAGAGAGAGATACTCAAGAGGAAGAACCCAAAGAATATCACTGTCTGATAGAAAAAAAAAAAAAAGAGACAGAAAAAAATGGATTATCTAGGATCTTGATGGATAATACAGGAGTGACAGAAAAAGCAGCATCTCTAGGGCAGAAAAAGAGATACTACACCAGTCAAATTCACAAAGAATCAGTGCAGCTTTTACCAAAAGCCAGAGTATAGATCTGGACCACACACAGAATGGAATCAAGTTCCTTCAGAGAAGGCAAGATGCCTAGTTTTCCAGTTTGCACTGGACCAGCCCCTGGGAAAGTAAGTCACTGGGTCCCTCATACAAGAACACGGTCTGGTTCTTCCTCTCTGCGGCAGACTTGGGCTCAGTTTCAGGGTTTGTTTGTGGTGCTCTGTATCTGCTTCTGGTTTCCTCAGTGCTCTCCTGGTTTGACACGTAACTTCTCCATGACCCCTGATTCTCACGAACTTTTTCCCACTGAGTGACTTGAGACTAGCCCTTCTGTTTTCTCTTGTGCTTCACTCTTAGCCTTTTCATTGGCTTTCTTGACCCTAGCTTACTCAAGGAGAAACATCTCCTTGATTCAGTGATGCTACCTGCCACCTCTGAGGGTGAGGGAACAGAATGACCAGAGTGTGGAAAGAGGGGAAAAGGCCATGAGAGTAACTGTGCTCCCGACTACGCTTTTTATAGAGACCTAAAAGAGAGAAGAGGAATGCCAAGAGGAGTGCCCCTTTAGTCCTTTAAACCTGCAAGTCTGCTTGGCAGGTTTGCACAGCTGGGACATTTAATAACTATGTAAACCAGCTGAACAACAGGAAGCGCGCCTGGGGAGAAAAATCTCAACTAGGGAGTGTTTGTGCCTCAGAATCCCACTGCGCAGGAAAGGTCAGCTGTCCACATGCACCTAGACAATGGGCGTGGACGGGTGGGTGCCGGGAAAGTGAGGGGATGTGGGAAAAGGCAGGACGTGGGCTCCTGGCCTTTGATGGGAACATCTTTCCTTTTGTACTCTCTGGTGATGACAGAGGGGGGGAAATCTGAGACACATCAGAAGCGAGATGAGATGCCATGCCCTATTTTAGCTCAAAGGCTCCTTAGGAACTTAGCGTCGTCCACTCTCCATACACCCACTTTGGAGCCAGGTCAGTGTGATGAAACTCCAGGTTCTCATCACTGGACACTCTTTTTCCATGACAGAAAGTCTACTGAGGACAGTCACAGGACTTGCCTGAAAAGGTGGCACTTAGAGGGCAGGTCCAAAGACTGCCTGTGATCCAGGAGACCCTCTGGCTTCACCATGCAGTCCCATTTCACCTGAAGTAGTCTTACCCATCATTATTCTATTTAAGAATATACTAGTTATTAAAAAATTTTCTGCCCAACAAAGCAGAATTATTTGAATGGCTTTTATGTCAAGATTGTGATTTTTTAATGTTTTCTTCAAGTACCTGAATATTTTCACTTAGTTTATAATAAAAATAGGATCCCAGTAAAATATACAAAGAATTTTAGAGCTAGAGAGAGTACCAGATTCTAGTCCTCTTTATTTTACAGAAGAACTGAAGTCTACAATGATCAAGTGTTTCAACTGAAGTCATACTCTGTATAAGATCTCAAAAATATTATTCCCATGAAAAAAATCCAAGGCTCCAAGGGCTTAGTTAATTCACCTAGAGTCAACAACCAATAAATGAGGAAGCCAGTGTTCCAACTCAGACCTGTTGTCTCCACTGGCTTTGGAGGCAGCTGTGAGATGGTTGTGAAAAGAGCAACTGGACGCCGGTACCCGTTGTACTGTGCAGCATTTCTCATGCAGATAGCGAGCTGCCCTGCATACCTCTACTGGTAACGTGAGTGCAGTGACGGGCTACGTTTTGAATCAATGCTAAGCAAAGGCAAAAAGGATTTGGGGTTGTCTTGCTACTTGTGTTTCTGAAATCTGACCCTATTGTAAACAGAATAGCAGCTTGCACCTGTTTCCCCCACCCCAGAATCGTGACTTCCTCGCAGCCTAGCTTCTCCCCAGCCCTGCAGCCTCCTGGGGCTGTGTTCCCTGAAGGATGTAACACGGACCACCTCCACCAGGGTCATGTGCTTGGGCTCCTTTCAAAATATAAGGATTCCTGCACCCCCCCCCCAAGAATCACCCAGTCACCATTTCCAGGATGGAAGAGGGGGCTGGGAGTTTCCATCTGTGTAAGTCTCTTCAAAGAGGCTTCTGTACACTAAAGTTTGAGAATCACTGAGATTGTACAGAAATGCCATTGGCTGAGATTACAACAGTCTGTGTCTGATGGTTGGAAAATAAGAGAACTGAAATGATTAAAATAGAGCATCTCTGAGCAGTTCTTTCTTAGGAAACTGAACTCTTTCAGGAGTACAATTTAAAAACTATCTTCAATTGCCATCATAATTTATTTTAATGTATTACTCCAGATACGTGATTATTTGGAAAATAGGAAAATACTGAAAGAAACAGCAATATATATACATATTACTCTAATTTCCATTAGACAGCTACTTTTAACATTTTGATAGATTATCTCCCTACTTTTTCTTTTTCTTTCTTTTCAAGAAACTGTCATTCCCTAACAAAAGGATAACTTGGAAATGAGCTCCTCCGTCAGAAGCAATATTGTCAAACCTCCATTAGTACAAGGATGGTCATGCTGGCAGACGCATCGTGATCAGGGGAGGCAAATCCACATCCTGAGTAAGTGCTTTCCAGTGAGGACAAACTGCTGCCTCCTCCATCATGATCCCCCTGCCGTGGGGTAGCCTCCTGGTCTTTCTCAGGGAGCAGAGCTGCTTAGAGGGCCCAGCATTGGTCTCTGCTGTTGGCAAGTTAGGCAGCCCGCAATGAGGACAGCCAGACCAGCCTTGGCGAAGGATCCACGTTGTTGGGCCCATGCATGACCTTTATCCCCACCACTGTGGCCGCTGAGCAAGCACCGAGGTGACTGCAGAGTCTGACCAACATCCACAGAGTGGGTCACTGTGTCTACCTGTTTACTGAAAGTCTCCTCTACATGGATGCCCTCTGCTGAGTATTCATGTGGGACATCAGTATTTTTTGCACTCTGTTCATTCTGAAAGTTTCATACACATACTTCTTCCCCCATCCTCTTTGTCACCTATCTGCCAGTGTTTTTTTTTCTGAATCCCCAACTTTCAGACGAACTGCCAATGACTGTCCATGAATCAGTATATTCATACTTCTGACCATCTCTCAATCCAGACAAAGTGGACAAACAAATGTATTTCTCAAAGGTCTGCTCACCAAGAGGGTTTTCCACCACAATTCTGCAGGGCCACCCCTGAATGGGTTGTAATGCTGTAGCCACCTGCTTCCAGTTGATGCTAACACATGGCAAAATCATCTATAAACTAGGCCTGAGCCTTTTCTTCCTCAGTCAGATGCTTGTATCTTCAGGAGTCGCTTATACCTAATCTTGTTTATAGCATTTCCACTTGGTGTTGGATTCCTTTTATCTTGGTGGATGAGAAAACCTCCAGTTTGTCATAGACGCTCAGGTCAAGTCCCAGATTAGAAGTTCAGTCTCTACCAGGGTCCAGTAGCAAACCAAGAGCTGTTTCTTAAAACAATAGTTCTCTATTCCAAAACCTTACTGATCTGTGCTTCCGTCAGTCAGCATGGCTGTTGTAGGCAGCCTCTAAAGTATCTCCCAATGAGCCCTACCTCCTGCTACTCATGCCCTTGGGTAATCCCATCCCCCTGCTATAAGCTGGACTGGTGGCTGGCGCCTAACTAATAAATATGGCAGAAATGATGGGTACCACTAGACACAAGGTTACAAAAAGACTGTGGCTTCCATTTTGGGGTGTCTTTCTCTCTCTCTTTTTACTTACACTAGGGAAAGCAAGCAAGCTGCCTTGTTGTGAGAAGCCCCATGGAAGGGCCTACGGCCTATCAGTCTGGGAGGAACTGAATGAAACCTGCCAACAACTGTGAATGAGGTTAGAAGTGGATCCCTCAACCCCATTCAAGTCCTGAGATGACTAGAGCTCCACCCAGTGGCTTGGCTTGACTTGCAACCTCAGGAGATGCCATAAGCCAGAACCACCCAGCTAAACTGGTCCTATATCCCTGACCAACAGAAATCATGAAATAATAAATATTTGTTGTTTTAAGCTGCTAAATTCTGAAGCAATCTGTAGTGCAACAACAGATAAATACAATGACTATCTGTGGACTAATGGGTTGTTCTATATAATACTGCTTCTGACCTAGGAACTTCTGACGGCCCGGTTTGCCAGGTAGGACATCCCTTCGAAGCAGCAGAGCGGATAAAACAGCCTACTGAATTGGGAAACAATGCACTGAAAGGTCAGGGCACTATCCTACAGGACGTGGGCGATCCTTGGGATCAGAAACTAACACAGGGCACCTCTTTTCTTGGATGGCCAGAATGCATGGATTAAGGGGTAGAAGTGGTCGTGGCTCCTCCACTACTATAGTTAATTACAACCCCCCAAATTGTTTCCCTTCCTTGCAAGTTTGATTGCTGTGGGTTTAGAGGTTTTAATTCCCAAAGACAGAATGCTTCCACCAGACGTCAGGACAATGGCTCCAATGAACTGGAAGACTAGATTTCCAATGGCTACACTGAGCTGCTCAAGCTATTGAAATAACAAAGAAGGGATCATTGTTTTTCCTGGGGCGATTGCTCCCAATTACTAAGGGTAAATTGAGTGGCTGCTGTAACAGTGGAGCTCGGGAGGATTAAGTCTGGAGCCCCAAGGCATTCTCTGAGTGCTTTCAAATCTGATAGTACAAGTTAAGGCAAAACTGTACCAACACATTAAAGACAACACAAATAACAGATTTAGGCTATTCAGGAATTTTCCACTGTTTTTAAATTATACAATGATATAAAAATATGGAAAAGTGTACATGGGCTTACCTCCTGAAATAATGTTATATTAGAATGCTATTTTTAGATATTAGAAATAAAGTATTTTATTTCTCCATGTTAAAAAAAAAAAAAAAAAAGACAGATTTAGACCCTTTGGGAGTGAAAGTTTGGATTACCTCCACCAGGAAAAGAACCCTGACTGGCTGTGCTGCCAGCTGAGGGTAAAGCAAACAGAATTTATAGCAAACATGAGGACACGGGACTGCAGCAGGTAGCAAATTTTTTTCCTTGCTTGTTAAGTATATACTGATATATATTTACTTATTTTTCCCTTCCGTTTCATTGTCCCTCTTTATTTTATATAAGGACTGGGGTTGGTGATTAACTTTTATAATTTGGTTTGTATGTCACATATTTATTTCGTTGGGATTGGGTAAAACAGACAATAACATCACCCAGAGATGGTTTAGGTGGCTGTTGGGACTTTGGGCCACTCTTTTGAGGAAGAGGATGGAAATACCTTTGTTTGTAAAAAGGATAGTTGTATCTTCTCAAGCAAAAGCAAATGATGTTACTGTTATTAAGACAGAAACATATAAATGGACGCTGAATGACCAAAACAATAGACTCTGCTGGTTATTCCCTGTCCCTCAGCTCCAAGCACACCTTTCAAAATTCTGTTCATGTTTGGGGGTATAAACTGTAATTTCCAGACTCCCTTGCTAAGTGGCTTCTGGTAAGATTCTGCGAAAGGGAAGGGGGAGGTGGAGCTTGGAAAGAGGCAAGAGAAAGGACTCTTCCTGTTTCCAGTTCCTGACAGGACTGCTCCAGCAGCGGCTGCTGCCAGCTGTGGTTCCACGCTTCTTCCAGCTGCCCTGCCACATGCCCTGCCGTGCCTCCTTGCAGTAGGGATGTTAGTTCCACTGCGCTCCCTCACCGGCCGGGCCACGCCACCTGAACCAAGCAAGCACCTGCCAGGTTGCACTCCCCCTCCTTTAAGAGCACCAACTGCAACGCTCTCTCAAAAGTACCGCTTCTTGAGAGTTATGACCATCAGTCCCAGAGAGCCCCTCCTACAGAGCTGTAGTTCTGATAACATCACTTGTGTTAGTCTGGTCTCCAGAGACACAGAACCAATAGGAGAAAGAGAGAGAGACCTACATACACATACAAAGAGAGACTTACAAGGTATCGGTTCACGTGACTGTGGAGCCTGAGAAGTCCGGTGTCTGCAAACTGGGGACCCAGGGAGGCCAGAAGTGTTGTTCAAAGGCCTGAGAGCCAGAGAGCCAGTGGTGTCGATTCCAGTCTGAGTCTGACGGCCTGGGAAACAGGAGCACGGAGGGCAGGAGGACTGGTGTCCCAGCCGCAGCAACCAGGCAAAGCGCAAATTCAACTTCCCTCTGCCTACTCAGGCCCTCGAAGGATCACACGAGGCCCACCCACACTGGGGAGGGCAATCTGCTTTATTCAGCTCACCAATTCACATGCCCGTCTCTCCCAGAAACACCCTCACAGACACACGCGAAAATACTGTTTAAACAGATCTGCGATTCAAAAATTTTCATCATAAGTATCAGTAGTTCTAGCAAAGGATCAAATTTCAATGTCATAAATATTGTCATTTTTAAAAAAAACTATTCCAGCACTCTCAAATTTATCCACTAGACTCTAAAAACCATAGCTGTTTGATATCCACCATCTCCATTAAAAGAATACATTCCACTTTACCTATAATTTTGTCGTATTTTTAACGCTTAAAAGTTCATCTTGTCATTTCTCTGCAATAGAAATATGTATATTAAGTTTTTAAATTTTCAGTGAAGACTGTTAAAAATTTTCTAAATTTCTTGTGGCTTAACCACAATAAGCATCATTATGCAATGGGCATAACAAATATATTCTTTGAAATATTACTAAGTATAAGTATAAAATTTACGGAAATATATCTCAATTTGATGCACTTTTTAAAAAAATTAGATCATGTATCTGTGGACAAATATTGTTAGCTACATGGGATGAGATGGAGTTCAATGAAAATAACAAAAAGGTTATCAAGTATGGGGCTTAAAAATATATATTAGAAATTATTTTGTGTATTATTTACAGAACATTAATAATATAGATTATAGGAGCTATAACATATTCCACCTGGTAAAGATGAGTAGAAAGCAAAGAATTTATAATTCATAATTCATCTTACTATGTAGCACTCTCCCAAAATTAAAAAAAAAAAAAGGGTTTAAACTTTCTAAGTAGCCTTTTGGCAAAGCTACCAAAAATACCTCCCCTGGTAATCAGAAAAGTAAGTTTTGTTTAAAGATGTAATGTTGATCTGTGGACAGTAAATAGGAAAGCTTTTCTCTCTTTACTTAAAAGCATGCGAATATATAAAATAAGATGCAGGCTTATGTCTTAGTTTGAGTAGGCTTTTCAGAAACTAGTATTTCAAATTGTCCCTTTATTTGGTGCCTTTGAGATTTTTTTTATACTCTGAGGGATTGCACCATAGTAAAATTAGAATGGGTAAAGAATAAATTTTCTTTTGTAAAGAGGGAAAAAATGGAGATTGTGAAAGAGAAGCTAAAAAGCAGAATCTGCGAAGTCCTAACTTGATAGCAGACAACTCTATTTTGGAAGTACCTGTTTAAGTAGAGAAATCTAGAAACAAATTCTTTAAAACCACTACTGACATCTGCAACCTGAAATTCATGGGAAGGCTTTGTGAAACTCAAGTGGTATGAATACTGTCTGAAAGCCACTGGTTAAAGAATATTCTTAAAGACCATTGTATGCATAGTATAAAATCAACAGAATTACTTGCATTAGGTGGTCATTAAGAAATGAAGAAAGAAGCATACTGAAATACAATTTTAGATATAGAAGTAGAAACAGAAACATAATTTTGCTTGGAAAAATAAATATCTTCCAGGAATTAACAAAAATTTCTTTGTGGTAGTCTCACCTTTATTTTGATCAAGCTGAGACTCAACAATAGTGACACACCCAAGCCCAGATTAATCATAAACTCATTGTGTACTCTGTTGACCTTAAATCTCTCGCTCCAAAATTCCCAGTCTCTGTATTCCAACCTACCTCTGTAACACTGCTGCTGCACCTTGTCAGAAACAGTAGGTACCACATTAGTCTTAAGCCCCCCAAATTTATCACAACCCCTCCAACAACTATACTAGAAGTGTAGTTTTACTCTCAAATAAAAAGGTATTTCATATCTTATTTGTTATAGAAATGAACTTACAAAATTTACTTCCTGAAAATGAAAATAGCAAGCAATACTACCATCATCATCTTTAAAACAAATTGAACCCACTGTTCAAGGTCACAGAAATCACTGACAAGAATTACAGTAGTGTACATGGAGTCATTTTTTTTTCTTTATACTGTTTTATACAAGTTAATTCTGCACTTGCTGAATGTTTTATAATACCATCATAATATCATCCTCTGGATCTGTATCTTGAACTATGTTTTAATCATCACCAGATAAGGTCCAAGACAGAACTAAGTTTTAGTAAATTCCTCACTATATTACAACATGGCGTATTTAGCTGGTGTAGCAAACCAGTTTCATTTGAGTCACAACCGCAGCTGCCCACAGGGACCAGTAAGTAATCTAAATGCGGGAGCAGGCTAGATATAAGATAACTGAGAGTAATGAAAAGCACATTCTGTTCTTTTTTAATACTATAAGCCAAACAAAAATATACCTGGGGCTGATTTGGCCAAATCTACTAGGGTTGATACTTTGCAATTCTCATTGTTTAGCTTTCACAACATATTCAACAGATTCAAAATCAGTATTTACCAAGTGCCCTCTAAAAAGAAGACACGTGTAATTAGAATGAGACAATGCTTATTAAATGTTACTGCTGACAGAGCAGCGCATGTGCATAAAGCTGGCTCGTTATATTCTACATGAGATTTCAGCAAAGTGATTAAAATTACACACAAACTACAGATCAGATCTACATCCCTAACTTAAAACATTGTATCAAAAAGAAAAACACACTTCAGGTGAAAAGATTATTTTATTTCAATACTTCAATAATACTGCAATCAGCTCTCATACATATTCACCAACTCTTACATTTCACCGTCCGTATATATCTCAGGAGATACGGTCAAAGTGAGATTTCTCTGAACATTCTGTACTTCGTCTCCAAATTTAAGTCAGGTCCTTTAATAAGTTACTACTTACTGTTTTACAGTATTTATGAAGAGAATTAGTGCAATACATCACTGAGGTATCATTTAGAAGGCAAATACCCTATAGGTTTGGATTTGTCATCCCAATTCCTTGGCATTCAATAATGTAAGTGTCTTTAGAGGCATCTTCTTCGTCTTCTGATTTCTTCACAGTAAATTTAGCCTGAAACCAGAAGGCCATTTGGTATGTAAGTAACATAGGAGGGACAGAGGGAAGAGCCCATAACTTCAGCTCACATAGGCAGGTAAGCTAATACCAAACTCATTTTATTGAAGCTAGAGATACAAAGATCAAATGACTCATGAGAAATTCAACAGCCTAGATATAAAACATTTTGTTCCAGAAGCATGTTTCTTGTTCAGAGATACACATACCTGTGGGTTTTGTCAGAATATACAGCCTGAGCCCCACTCTGTACCTAGTGAATCAGAAACCCCCCAGCAGTGCAGCTTAAGCAAGTATCAATTTAAAAATCCCAGTTGTTAATGGTAATGCATCTCCACTACCTACTTCCTACAACTTTTCTAAAGCATGGCACTGAAGCATTTATACTTCTTTTATCTTGTCAAGTATCAAATTACTTTAATTTCCCTGCCAATTTAATTCCCTAAATATACTATTTAAAAGATCTAGTTCAGAGCAGGAAGGCAAGGGGAGGTGACAGTTAAAAATATTCCTTCATCTTTATTGGGCTTAACCTTGTATTTTCCATTTGTTAACTAATTCAAGTTTAGCTTTGAAATATTTGATCTCTATCACTGTATTGTGAAAACATGATTTTTTAAAAAAGCAAATGTATTCATTCTAAGAAAACTGACTAAAATCAAAACAACTGAGCAGGTTGACTGAATCTGTGACAAAGGTATGCTTAAAATCTTAGGATTCTTTGAAACAAAACCACCACTCTGAGGCCCTGTTGAACGTAATATTTACAAATTATTCCAGTTTCAGTATCATGTGGCAGTATGTTGACACATAGTGGACACTGCAAATTATTGTTGAATGAATAAACACTAAATCTGAATTCTAAGCTAGCTAGCCAAAAAATTTACATACTTTTATGTATATATACATATCTTTTCCAATTATAAGCACGATATAAATATGAAACACAAGGTAACAGTTATGAAAATCATTTCTAGCCTATGCATAAACCTAAGGAACATGAGAAAAAGGCAGAGTTGAAATGAGCCGTAGGGACTACAGCACCGTCTCCCACTTTACTGATGAATGATTCGCACTGAAACACAGAATGACGAAGCAGCTTGCGTCCCAAGTTACTGAGTTAAAACACAACAAAGCTGAACAAGAAACCACAGCTAAAAATTCCAGTTTACAGCACTTTCCACTGTGAATTCACTTCAAATAACATGCGAGTGTCTACGACACGCATAGTGCTGCAGAAAGTGAAAACTACAATGAATACAACCTTGTCTCTGCTGTCAAGGAGGGCAGTCGACGTGGGGAGACAGGCAAATAAGCAGCCACAAAATACAGCGTAAGGAGAATAGCAAAAAATACAGGCAAGTATCCTGACGTCAAATATAATCTGCCTTCCCCTCCTATGAAGCCTTGTCCCACAATTTAACCAAAATCTATCTACGCTTTCTAATAACAAAAAATGGAATGTATTATTAAGAATCATACAAATTAGGAGTAGGGCAACAGTGGCTTTGTGCTTGGTACACTTCTGTAATGCTTAATTTTTTATTACTCCTGTGCATTATTTTTATAATTTTTTAAAATGCTTAAGGTCAGCACCTTCCTTCATAAAATTCTGAGTTATAAATTTTATATTATTTTACAAAATTGCATTATGAAGACTAGAGCAAAATGGAAATATGCTACATGTGGCTGAAAAAGGCAAGAAATGAAGCTGCATGCATTAAATGTAAAGTAAAAAATGCAAAGAGAAACAATTTCAATGACCTAGGAGGAAACCTAGGTCATAAATATTTTGTTCTATGTTTAATCCTAAAACTTCTATAGTTTTAAGTTTTGCATTTTAACTGTCTACTTTCAAATAATGTACAAATCACACGCAGTGTAAGAAACTGGGAGTATTTTTCTCCTCCTGTCCCTTGTGCTGTTTTTGTCATGTATTTGGACATATAAACTTCACATTGTAATTGTTTGAATTAAACCATTATAATTTTTTTTAATTAAGAAAATAAAAAAAAGAAAGGTAATATGACACACAAATAAAAGCAAATATGCTTTTTTCACAGACTTGCATTTTAACAGCATAGCGGTTCTGGTTATTTTTAGAGTTCCTGTCACCAAGCACAGTGAAAATTGACAACAATGTAGTCTCAAATATCAAATTGGACTCATTACAGCAAGTGTCCGGCAGCATACATGAATAGGACCATAGTCTGACTTCTAATATCCTTCAACACATATCCTTCTATATTTTACACAGAGATTACTCAATCTTAATCTCATAGTAATCTTAATTACTGTAAACAACTCCATTATGACTAATTTTAAAATTAGAATCCCTTTTTAATGTTGAGAGTATACTGCAGTTATTAAATTTCTATGTATTACTTGAAACATATTTCATGAGAACATCAAAATTCTCTTGTTTTTTCTCCTGAGTTATTTGGTTATTTGTTAACAAAACAATGTAAAAGGACAAAAAAAAAAAAAAAAAAGAGGAGGAAAATACCCGATGTCAAAGTGGTTTTACTGGCAAGGGGAGGTTATGGGCAGGTTCTTTCCTCTACTTTCCAGACTTTCTATAAAGAAATTAGTCTCAGATAAAATATACATCAACCTTTTTTGGGGGGGGGGGTAATTTGGTTTATTTATGTATTTTTTTTTTTAATGGAGGTACCGGGGATTGAACCCAGGACCTTGTGCACGCTAGGCACTGCACTCTACCTATATATACCCTCCCCATCTCAAACTTTTTTTTTTTAAGTTAAGAATCCTGTAGAAAAGGTATAAATATGAGCTTATTCAGCGTTAAATCCTTTTTCACTAAAAACTGTAAATTGCTCTTCTAAAATTAAGAGAGCTGGTAAATGTTAAAATTTTAGCAAACCTCAGTAGAATCACAAGAAAATAAAACATTTAAAATGTTATATAAATAATTTACATTTATAGCCAACTACAAATCCCTTCTGATTTGATTTCATAGTTCTCATTAAAATATCTTCACTTACTATAAGGCAGTACCCATCACACAGGGGCTTTGATTAAAGCACAGTCCTGCTACTAAGAAACTACCTGGTCTTGAGCAATTAAATTTAATTTATGATTACTATTAAGTTTTCTGATTATTAAAATTTGACCCCAAATTGGCCATAATAAAAATCAATTATTCTTTCTGATGGAATACTCACCTTCGCTAATTGTTCAGCAAAATGTATAGCCGTTTGTGTATGGAGTGTAACTGGTCCTGTTTTTATTTTGGAAATTCCAGTGGCTAATGCCATGAAAATAATCAGCTGTTGAAAAAAGAACAAAGAAGAAAAATCTCACACATTTACTAATATTTGGGGTTAAAATGCTACAGCTTTCCATATGAAAATACTACTAAAAATCAAAATAGCTAAAAAAAGCAAAAGTCTATTTCTTTAGGTTTCCAGAAGTCCTAAGATGATTAAAAAAAAAAACCCATGTTACCAAAAGTCTGCAGTGTAGCACAGAAATGCTTAGTACCAGTTCTCAATATAGTTTTTTAAAAATTAATGTTTAAGAATAAAACATAGAGTTGAAAGATACTATATTTAATCAGACCAACTGTCTTTGCAAGCTGGTATATATAATACGACAAGCTTCTTCCATGCTCTAAAACCACACTTTAACAGGTAAATAAATAAACTAATACATAATTACTCGAGTACAGAGTAGTAAGAAGGAAGAGACTAGAAATAAGGGAAACTGTCTTAAGATAAACTGGTCAAGAAATCTTGAAAAATACATTTCCAAACATAGACTGCTAATTAGAGATTAAGGAAGAAAATGCATGATAGAAAGGAAAATCTACCAAGACAGTGACCATAAAAAGACTGTATTCGGAAATATTCACTAGTTAAGTTCGAGAGGTCTCTGACACATCCAAGTGGAGAAGTTGTCAAGCACAAGGCATGTAAGTAAGTGGAGTTAAGGAGAAAGGTCTGGGCTAGCGATGTAAATTTAGGAGCTGTCAGCATACAGACAGGTACAGGTACGTAAGCCATGAGACTGGACAAAATAACTGAGGGACTCGATACAGATAAACAAAAGACGTGTGAGCCTAAGCCCAAGGGCTCTCCAAAACTTTAAGCTGAGAAGATGCAAACAACAACAAACTAGCACAGAGACTAGAATGCATGGCCAGTGAGGCAGAAAGATAACAGTATTTCAGAAATCAAGTGAAGAAAGTATTTCAAGAAGGAGAGTGCTCAATTGTGCCAAATGCTATAGCCAGGTCATGTAAGGTGAGAACTGAAAGTTGAGGTATATAAATTCCAGGATAATACTTCATAAGTGGACTGAATAAGGACATACCAATCAGTGTCTGAAAGTCAGTGACTAAAATTTATATTCAATCTAACGGCCCAACATTGAAATCTAATGGGCTTGAAGGCTTTTACTCTGAAAGTGTCACTACCTGGTCTTGCAGATACTCATCCACAGCACCACCATGTCTGAGGTTTGATAATAGCATTTCAGCAGCTTCAATCCCAACCCTGTCTGCATTAACACCTAAAACAGGCACAATGTAAAAAACACACAATTAACTACTAAGAAGCAAAAAGTTTAATATATCCAAGTTAGCACTGGCATAACTTCTTTCAGGCTCTGAATTCACCCAGTGCAACTTTGGGGAGAAGATCTTCATGTATATTTAATCTTCTGAGAGTTTAGCATATGCAGATACTTTATTAAAGGTACCAGTGGGAGGAAAAAAACAGGCTGCTTTGGTCCTACTTAAGAAGTACTAATTATAAAGTCAATTTATAACTAAGTTATGACCCTATAATACTATGCCTCGATTTCAAAATTTTAAATTTGCAATTCATATATGTTACAATTAGTCTGCAGGGAATTCCATTAGAGTTATAGGATTTTTTTAAAAGTCAAGAGAATACATTTTCATCCAAGGAAGAGCAGATAAAAAATTCACAGATCAAATATTAAAAAGTTGTATTCCTTTAAAATTTGAACAAGTATTATTTTATTTTGAAAATAAGTCAGAATATCTATCCCCATGTTCTACTCCCTGCTTCTCCACACACACTGTAAATATTTGGTACAATGCTGAATACAAAATAAGTCCATCAGAAGTAGCAGTGGAATGTCAAGTGATTCTTTTATTCACTTTAAACTAAATGAACCCTTGGCTATAAATGAAAATGTCTTTTTAAAAATAAGAATGTGATTTTTATTTTATTTTATGTTTGGAAATTCATTTGACCATATATATGCTTTGATAAAATTTCCCAGCAAACTAGAAATCAAATTTTAACTATTTTTTCCTTTATTGCATTTATAATAATATAATAAATTTTCTATCTTCACAATATCAATTAGTCAAGTGTTTACATGACTGAATGAAATGGTTTGGAACATTTATGAATGTTGACTTCTTGGGAAGGTACTTTGACTCTTGTAGATGGGGATGGAGATGACGATACCTAAGTTGCAAAGTTGTTAAAAGTTACAGATAATATTTATAAAGCTTCCATAACCAAGACTAGTTCATAATAAGCTGTTAATAAAAACAGTTAATAATGAGCACCCACTGTGGGTGTACCATACTAAGTGATAGAAACTGGTGCCTTTGATAAGGAGACATAAAAAATACTTACCCTCTAACTCTCTGACATATGAGGAAGTGCCAAAGCTCTATGGTAGAAACTGTGTACCCAGTGAGAGCTCAGAAAAGGAACAGATCATAGGCTCTAGAATAACTTGAGAAGGTTTCACAGAGCACAAAGGACTCGAGTGAGTCCTTGAAGTCAAATATGCACAGAGGACATGAAGGACAAGGCAGGAGTCCCGGCTGTGCAGTGTTAGAGAACAGCAGGTGCACTGAGGTTTCTCCACCAAGTGGCAGAATCTCTCTCAGAGCATCCACATTCCCTCCTCCCCAGCCGCCCTGACAGTGGTGTGGTGGCGCCATTCGTAACGGTATGGACAGATTTACGTTACACCGTTACCAGCTATTGCTAGTGCTCTGCAGCTACTGTACAAAATGAAGTGAACGTGAGAAATCTTTCTTATTAGTGTTATGTTCCAAACAAAAAAGCAAAATCCTAATTTCTTCTGGAAATTTACTTCTTTTCTAACTGACAAATAATTTTCTGATATTTCTTAAAATGATCTCGATTAATGGTTTATAATGTAACAAATTAAAATGAATATTCAATGATTTGGGGTTTCTTCTAGCTTATTAAAAGGACAAAACTATAAAATAGTCATCAGACTGAACAGAGAAAGCCAAAGGACTGATTAGGGCATCAGAGAGAGGCCATGAATTACCACATATTCTGAAGGAGGGTAGGAAGTGCTTACTATAGGCAGTTTCCACACAGGAAACAGAACTGAAAAGCCAGAGGCATCATTCATCTCAGCAGATTGATTTGATTTGTCTCATAGTAAAGAACAAAAGTTAGTGAAAGACAAGAGTAATCAACAAATACACAGATATTCAACAACATAAAGATAAAATACATTCCGTCCACACTCCAATCATACAAAGTTGGAAGGGATTCTTACACATAGATAACGGTTCAATCTCACTTTTCAGATAAGGAAAGCCCAGAGTCACTATGCAAGATAATGGCAGACATAGGACCAAAACTTAGGTCTCGCTCTCAGTTAAGTGCTCTCTGTCACAGTACATTGCCCTCATCCAAAACTGCAAGATCCTCTCCAATAAAACAAAACCTCACCTTTGTAACAGCATCAAAGAATGTTATTGCTGGAAGTTTTTCAGAGATTATTCGGGCTAATTCTCTCACTCAATAGATAAGGAAACTAAAATCAAAATGAAATGGAGCAGGACCCTATCTGGCCTTCCCAGGACAGACACCCCTCCCCTCATGTCCTCTGCCCGCCTCTTGTCTGTAGAAAAACTTTACTCAAAGAGTAAGTTTAATCAGAGAAATAAGAAAATACAGAAACAAAGGGAAACAGCCAACAAAACAAAGTAATAGTTTAGTCATTAAACAAAGTCAACGACCTGTATTTCCTCCTCACGGCCTACAGATAATATTCTGAGCCGTGTCCTTCGAGCTGCCCTGTAGATGCTGAAACCCCCGCCAGGTGGAAGAAGTGACCTGCATGACGACAGACTGAGCCACGACGGAAGCAGAACTGGCCTCAGAGAAATGGGAACAAACTCACCCTGGAGCTGAAGACTAACTGCACTGACAACAACCACGATGATGCTGGTCAGACCACATACGACTGACTTCAAGCTGACGGTCAGAGCTGACTGCGCTGTTCTGCGCGTAGCCCCCTCCCTCCGCCCGCACACCCCTGAAACCCCCCTTTAAAAGCTTTGCCCACTGACCAGCTGAGGGAGGGGAGGGTGGGCCTTTGGACAGGAGTCTGCCCTGCCCGACTCTGGTTGTCTGCCTCCAGAATAAAACAAACTTTCCTTTCTACCAACATGTGCCTCTCTCTGTACTGGCTTTCAAGCAGCAAGCAGCCAGACCTGCAGTTCGGTAAGAAAAACAGTTTTAGTAACTGAGACAATGACAAAGAACACTAGTTAGAACCTACTGCTTCTACCACATACAGTGGCATGGACAACCAGCCAATGTTGCTTCTGATAAGAACACTTAAACATTAGGATACAGAGTCTAGTAATTTTCTAGTAATTTAAATCAGAAATGAAAGAGGATCTAGACAATGGGAACCACGACATTGTCAGATCCTAAATATATTATACTACCCAGACCAAGAGAGAAGACCACAAGGTACCTTTGCATTTGCTAATGGCATCACCTTTGACTTAAGTGCCCAACAGGAAATAAGGACGGGCACCAGAAGGAGTCAGGCAACTTGAAAGGAACATTGCTCTATCTTCTATTCCCTCCCACAACTGTAAGTCTAAAAAGAAGTACTGTGCACTCTACATGCCTGTTGTCCAAAGACAACTTCAAAGAAAAAACTGTCTCATGTGACAAAGGGAAGAAAAGTTGATGGAACATTAGAAAAGAAAGTTTTTCAAGGCTGGCAATAGTTATTTCCAAGTATTGCTGGTAACAGAGAAATGGTTACTTTATGATGTCAATGCAACAGATCTAAAACTGTCATCTACCCTGGCAAACTAACTACCTCCGATGTGCACAAGTTGTAAATGTTTCCAGTTATCCAAGCTGGAAATCTAGCTCATTCTTCACCTTGCCTCCCTCACCTCCCATATCCAACTGATCACCACACTGTCTATTCGCTGTCCTAAGCACCCCCATGTCGGCACTCACCTCCGAGCCTCCGTCACTGCACCCTTGGTGTGGGCCCTCACCACTTCTGACCTGAACTGCTATAAGACTCTTGTCTTCCTGCCTCCACAACAGTTTTCCTCTAATCCTCTACACAGCTAGCAGACTTACTTCCGAAGATCTGATGTTACATCCTTCCTTAAAATCTTCATGTTTCTCAAACTCCTTTATAAGGCCTCTAAAGCCCTTTAAAATCTGTTGATGTCTCTAACCTCGTTCTCTCCTCTCTCCCACCCAGATCCTGTACTCATCATTTACGGCTATAGTTGCCCAAACACAGAACTACAATTTCATGTCAGCGCTTCCCTTTGTCCTTCCTCCTTAGCTCCCACTTTTCTATCTGGCTAACTTCTACTTATCTGCGGAATCCGCTGGAGGGTCACTCAACAGCACAAGACAGATTTGGGGTCGATAAGCCCCCAGAGAATTAGCTGTTCTCCTGTGCTCCTGTGGTGCCTGGGACACCACAATCACGGCACTGGGCTGTCTCCTCTGCCAGATGAAGCCAGGAGGCAGAAATGGTAGCTCTCACTTCCAAACCCTTCAAACACAGTACCTGGCACATCTTGGAACCCAATGATAATACAAACTGACCTCACATACCCCCCAATGCCTGCCAAGCACTTATTACTTGTAACATACGGGCTCCTAGACTCTGCTTTATATTTTGTGTTGTCTTTGCCCTCTCGAGACTGCTGAAGGCACTGCACGTAGTGGCTCACTATTCATGTTGACTCCTCACTGCAGCTAACAAGTGATGAGCATACACTAAATATGTACCTTTGATCATTATTTCTCAAACTTTATTATACCTTAGAAGTACCTGGAGAGCTCATTCAAACAGATTCCTGGGCCCCAATGCCCAAAACTCTAATCTGATACACTATGAGGGGGGCCCCAGAACTGGTGTTCCTAGCACACTCCCCGATGATGCCGACAGGCTGCCTGTCCACTAACCACACTTAAAACAGCACACGTTTAAACAGAATTCACTTATGTCGGGTCAAACGGAGATGCTAATTTTATCTATTCTATTATGCTGGTTAGAGCTGATACCCAACCAGGATCTAGATCTGCCAACTGAGCAGACTGAAATTACCTGAAGTTTCCTGTATGCAGCAGTAATAATGTGGGTAAACAGCACAGCGAGGGGAAGCATCTTTTAAAGATGCTACAAAGGAGGAATAAAGCAAACAACTACCAAACAACGAGAAGTTCAGCTAGAAGTCGCCTCAATGGCAAGAATAACTAAATATTAACAAACAAATGCATACGTGTATCTCCTCTCCCAAATACGCCAAATCTTAAACAAATTTACCTTTCACAAAAATACTCAATATTTTGGAATCAACATTGTAATAACTGATCAGGGAAGAACCATCAAGAAATGCTAAAACCACTGGATGAAAGTTATATGGATAGAGGATAACCAGATAGTCTCAAAGTATTATCCCAGATTATTTATTAATTACATAGGGAAAAGGAACCTTTACAGCAGACAGATCGGGAGGACACCACCTTAACCAAGTGATCAGTCAGCTTTACTGATAAAGGCAGACTGATGTTACATAAACCCTGATGTATGTGATACGGCAGAATGTACAAAAAAATCACCTGTGACTAAAAATGTTTAACCTGAATAAATCTAATCATGAGATAATCAGACAAATCCAAATTATGGAAAATTCCATGAGAAAATGGCCTGGACTTCTCAAAATGTCAGTATAATGAAAGGGAAAAAAGGTAAAGAGACTATAAAGAGACTATTCTGTGGTAAAAAGCAAACTAAACAGACATGACAACCAAATGCTGTGTGTGTGCAAAAAACCAAACCAAACCAAAAAAACAAACACAAAAACACCACATTGCTCTAAAGAATATTCTGGAGGCAACTGGTTATGTCTGAATATAACAGATTCTTTGGGTGTAAAATGGTACTGTGATCCCGCAGGTGTTGCTCCTTGGATGTACAGGCTGCAGTGCTCAGGGGTGAGACTTGGTACCTGCAACTCACATTGAAATGGTTCAGAAACACACACAACATGTAGCTAAAACGTTCATAACCAGTGAATCTAGGAAAACAGTATGCATGTTCACTAGCTGACCAATTCAACTTTTCTAAAAGCTTGAAATTTTTCAGAGTGTAAAGTTGGGGGAAAGACTGAAAGTTTAATTGATTCTAAAATAGAATCAGTTCACTGTGTCCTTTTAAATTTGCAGTCCTTCATTCTCTAACATTCTAATTGTGACCGGTAATTAAAGAATTTTACCCTAGCCCTGGGGACAGTGGACCCCGTTCATTCATCTGTACCTCGTTTACCAAGCGACGACCCAGCAAACAGACAGCCGGTGGATGTCTCAGCGATAATGCTACAAAGGGGGAAAAAAATGTTACTGCCCACGCCATAAATGTTCTAAACTTACATGCAAATACAACACCAGAGAACGGTGACTGTTAAAATATGCAGAATTTGATTTGGCTAGTGTATTGCAAAAGTGAAATTCTTCATACAGAGAGCAGCATGATCAGTATTCTCCATCTTCACCTGGGCATTAGCACTTCTGACAAGAAGTCACACTAGATTCTACTCAAAGGTGAGGAATGACGCTCCCAGAGGCTATGCCATCAGCACTGAGTGGTACTATTTCACACGGACACTGGACTATATTCCATGATTATCTTAAATGAAAAGGACTTTCTACAGAGATTTTTGGTTTTGTTTTATAGTTTTTAGATAGTATTATATGTAGAAAATGTATTTACTTTAAACCCTTTAACAGAAACTTTGAAAAAAGATAATTTAAAATTTAAGGAGGGTACAGCTTACTGGTAAGAGTGCACGCCTAGCATGCATGAGGTCCTGGGTTCAATCCCTGGTACCTCCACCGAAAGAAATAAATAGATAAACCTAATTACCTCCCAACTAAAAATAAATAAATAAAATTAAAATTAAATTTAAATATCCACAAAAGGTCCTTTTATTCTTCAAAAACATTAAAGCATTTTTCTAACACTTAAATCAATAATTCCTAATTGGGTTAATATACTAGTTACATTTCCTTTCTAAATATATCTTTGCCATATCTAAAATTTCCTTGTAAAATGATCTCACATTTGAGGTACAGAAAAGCAATTGGAAATATCTCTCTTAGGATCGTCTTCAAAGACTAATGTCTGAGTACCTTAAACATTTAAGTTCACTATATAAACAAAAAGGCTCTTATAACGTAATAAAAGGTAAACTGTCCTCAGAAAAAAATTCAGAATAAAATAATCATAATTCATCATACTGTTGTTTTAAGTAGGAATGCCCTTAAAAATGTCTTCTTAAAACTATAAATGTAAACAAAAAAACTACAAATCTTTAATTAAAATGGGAAAATTACTTCAGGGCTCTCAACCAACGTCTAGAAAAAGAATACTGTCTCACATGATTCCATTTCCATTGCCAAAAGCTTGGTCTTTAGGTTCCTGAACAGGCTGGATGTTAACATACAGATCCCTTATCTCCTTTCTGATGCATCTTACGGCTGCCGCCGCCATATCTTTTGCTACCTATTTTGGCAAGACAGAAAAATAGAATAAAATAAATTATTTTGACAATTGCTTTCAAGTCTTCAAATACATATAACTAATAACTTTTACAAGCATCCTATAAAAACTCAATGTTCAAGAGTAGAGAGCACAGAAAATACTTTACTCTCTTCATAAAAATTTAAATTCTTTCAATAATTTCAAAATTTAGACGATACAATACTTATCAAGACATACATACACTTCTAAGAACATCTAAATAACTTACTTTAAATGGCAAAACACCAGCAACAAAAGCTCTTCCATATATCTTCGTCACAGAGCCACGGTCAGTTAAATTTATTGGGTTCAACTGTTTAACTGGCGACATTCGGACAATCACTTCACCACCCCCTTTTGGGTAGTAGCCCCTATGAAAAGCATGATAAATACATAAACTGACTGCATGACCAAAAAAAAGCTTAATATTTGCAATAAAATAACATGGGAATGATACCCAACCATAAATTTCATGTTTGAAATTTCCAAATGCTTTAGATCAGTGCTGTCCAATATCACAGACTCAAGCTACAGTAACTATTTAAATTTAATAAAATTTAAAACTCAGCTCCCCAGTCATTTTAGCCACATTTCAAATGCTCAATAGACACATGTAGCAAGTGACTACCATACTGGACAGATAGGGAACATCCCTCAATGCAGAAAGCTCTATTTGACAGTGCTACTTCAAAATATAAATTCCTTTATGGTAGGAACTTTGTCTATTTTACTCCTGCTATATTCCAGTGCCTAAAACATTGTCCGGCACACAGTAGGTGCTCAATAAATAGATGGTGGCCCTTTAGTAGCTAAACCACTAATAAAACTGTAACTCAAATATTTAGTGTCATTTACTCTACAGAGGACGCTGAGAACACACAGATGAGGAAGACAGTGCTCCTACCCACAGGAGCGCCCCCATCTGGCAGGACGGGTCTCCAAGTATAACCTATTAGAAGACAAGTCAGGCTGTACGAAGGCCTACAATAGGGGTAAAGATGTGAATTCCATCCGAGGCACAATCACTGATAACTCACAAAAAGAAATTACAAGCTTCATTTTTAAAAAAACACAGGATTTCCAGTTTTTAGACGAGCAGGGGAAGAAAAACATGAACAAAAATATGAAAGTCCAAAGGTACACAGTATGATTAAGGAATGGCAGTGATCGTGTAGTTAGAATACATGATACGCTGAAAGGAGGGGAAGAGAATGAAGCTAGAACAGTAACTAGGAATGAGACTGCAAAGCACTTAAATTCCACACCAAAAAATCTAGCCTTGTTATTATGTGGCAGAAGGGAAGCCTTACAGAGTAGAAACCTGAATGCCCAATGTGTTTCTTAGGAAAATAACTGGTGGCACTGTGGAAGAGAATCCCTTTTATGACCTTGAAGTGCCCAGTCCGGCTGTCTGCACAGAGTGAGCATTCAGTTTGTGCTGAGCATGCATAACACCAGATATGAAGGTACCTCAGTACAGTAATTCCCTTGAAACTATTTCTCCCAAGAAACAAGCGAACATCCTATAAGGCTGCTTTCAAGTCCTCATGCCCATTTATTGTTTTTAAGTCACAAAGTACAACCATTTCCGACAAGAAATGTCATGTATTTAAGCGGATTGCAGAATAGTAGTTCTCTAAGGTCTAACTTCCCTACTATTTTGAGCATAAGTTGTGGGTCAAAGGGCTAAGAAATAAGTAACTTACCTCATTTTAATGTCACAATTAAACGTGAAACCAAATTTTTCAACAATTGGCTTGAAAACCTGAAAAATTGTTAAAATTAGATTATTGTTACTTTAACCACAAATATGCACTGATTTCAACAAGCATATTTGGTGCTCTGCACTGAACTAGTAACTGAGGTACTATAGATAAACAGTGGTATAAAAATGTGTAGGCTAGTTCTATTTTTAAAATAAAATAATTGACATGTAGCTAAAATTAAAAGTTTAACATTTAATTAGTCAGGGATGTGTAAGTCTATCTAATGAAAAAAATATCAGAACTCAGGATACTTGATTCCAGTGGTTATTTGCTCCACAGGCCAGTATTTCCTAACCCTTCTCAATATGATGCACCATAAGAAATCAGGGGCTGTTAGTGAGAAGCATTCCATTCTGCCTTCTCAGCTTTTTTTATATAGTTGAACTCTCACTGCATACACAATGTCTTATCCTTTTTTTCCATTTAACATTATAGACAAAAGCATTTTCCAAAATTCATAAAATTCCTCCTAAAAAATATTTGAATGACTACATGGCATTCTAGTATAATCATTCTCCAAGTTTTCATTACATAAAGATATATATTATATAGTATTAATTATAGTATATAATGCTCTGCTTCAATACGTTTAACATTATCTTTTGCTGCATTTTGCAATATTTAACTAGGGTCATTTCCTTGAAGCAGAATTACTAGGTAAAGAGAGATTAACTTTAACTTTCATTATACATCCTATCAAACTGAATTTTAAAAGATTGTACCATACATAAAATGGCAAAAAAAAAAATTCAACTGAAATCTGAGGATATCAAGTGCTGGAGAAGATGAAGAAGAGATGAAACTCTCCTACAGTGCTGGTGAAAAGGCAAAACAATGCAGCCACTTTGGACACCAAAACAATTTAGCAGTTTCTCACAAAGTTATATATATATGCACTTACTATTACAACTTAGCAATCCCTCTCTAGGTACTTACTCAAGAGAAATGAAAACAAGTTCACACAAAAAAAACCTGTATGTGTTTGTTTATAGTGACTTTACTCATAATCGCCCCAAACTGGAAACATTCCAAGGTCCTTCAACTGATGAGTGGATAAACTGGTACATCCCTCTTACACAACAGTCCTTAGCTTTTACTGCTGATAAAGCAACATGGATGAATCTCAGAAGTATTGTTAAGTGGAAAAAAATAGACTCAAAGGCTACATACAGTATTATTCCTTTACATGACACCCTGAAAAAAGGCAAAACCACAAAAGAAACAGATCACTGGTTGCCACGGGCTGAGGGGCGGACTGACTTTATAAAGAGGGATGACAGAGTTTTTTACAGTAATTCTCTATCTTGACTGTGGTGGCTGGTTCATAACCATATGTCAGAAATCACAGAACTGTACACTGAAAAGGGTGACTTTTAGTACAAATAATTATACCTCGATAAACCTGGGGGAGAAAAGAACACTTTTTTCTCCCACTAGCTGTATGAGCATGCCAATACTGAGTATTACCATTTTAAAAATTTGTACCCAACTCAAGGTCCAAGGTACAGCACAGGGAACTATATTCAGTACCTTGTAATAGCCTATAATGAAAAACAATATGAAAAGGAATAAATATGTGTATAACTGAGCCACTATGCTGTACTCTAGAATTAACACAACACTGTAAATCGACTATCCTTCAATAAAAAAATAAAAATTTATAGTCAAAATATAGTATTTTTTTAAATTTTATTTTATTGTGGTTAAGAAATTTTAACATGAGATCTACTCTCCTAACACATTTTTAAGCATATAGTACATTATTGGTGACTATAGTTACAATGTTGTACAGCAGATCTCTAGTGTTTATTCATCACTTAATTGAAAACTTTATGCCCGTTGATTATTAACTCCCCACTTCCCCCTTCTCCTCACCACCATTCCACTCTCTGAATCCATGAATTTGAGTACTTTAGAAATCTTATGTAAGTGGAGTCATGCCAGTACTGTCTTTTGTGACTGGCTTATTTCACTCAGCATAATGTCCTCAAGGGTCATCTGTGTTGTCACATACCCTAGAAATTCTTTATTTTTTAAGGCTAAATAGTATTCCATTGTATGTATATACCACTTTTTTTTTAATCCTTGCATCCATCAATGGACATTTAGGTTATTTCCACATCTCGGCTATTATGAATAATGTTGCAATGAACATGGGAATGCTAGTATCTCTTTCAGATTCTGATTTTAACTCTTTTGGATAATACCCAGAAGTGGGGTTGCTGGATTATATGGTAGTTTTGTTTTTAATTTTTTGAGGAAAAGCCATCTGTGTTTCACAGAGGTTGCACCATTTTGCATCTCCACCAACAGTGTACAAGGGTTACAATTTCTCCACACCCTCACCAATCTTGTCAACATAGTATTTAATTTTTCTTTTGAGTTTTTTCTTCCAAATTATAATCCATTTATTTAGAAACTAACAGACTTATATAATAAGTAATATAATGTATATGATAAATAACTTGAGGGTTTTAAAGAACTCATGATAAACACTGTTCTAAGATACAACACAGCAATCTAAAGTAAACCTAATCCCTTATCCTCTTCCACAATAGAACCAGACACCATGAAGTAATACACAGGTACGTATACAAAAACACTCAAGATACATTTAAACAGAGAATGGAGGTCCAGAAGAAGATATGAGGTCATCTTAGTTTGTCAACAGCAACAAAAGCCCTTACCATGGCCGTGTAATCTATCTGTGGTGCCATTTCAGCATTAGTTCCACCTTTCAAACGAAGTTCTGACGGAGAAGCAGCAAAGAGGACACAGGGCATTGAGACCTGCATCAAGAGGCACACACTCCTAAAGAGAAGGCAGGATAGCTTAGTTGCATTTTCTTTTTAAAGTCTCAAGAAAGAGACATGATTACACATCACAATTAGCCGAAGCACAGACGACTGGGAAGGCAGGTACATGCTCTCAAGTTAAAAGTTAAAAAACACTCCAGTGACTGAATAATAACATCATGGATCCTAAAGAAAGATAATATTTCACAGTAGAAGGAACTGACCTTAAATGATAAGCAAATCTGGGTTTGAATCCAATACTAAATACATTAGCTGGGTGTTCTTAGGTAAGTTCTAACACTTTTCTTTGTATTACAAAGAAGCAAAAAATTAATAAATAAATAAAATAGAAGTATCTTTGTAAGGTTTTTATAAAAGGACTCTTGAAATTAACAGTTTATGAAAATGCATTCAAAACCATCAAGGTCTAGAAATATTCTAATGATTATATCTGAGTCTCCACCATGCACAAGGCATGGTTCCAGATACCAAGCTAAGATAAAGTTTCTACCATCATGGAATTTGTGATATGACAGAGTAATATTTTACAAAGACTGATAGCTAAATATTTACATGGAAAAAAAACCTTCAAGGAAATAATCCTTGTGTAACTCACCTCTGTTTGGTCCTTATGGTCAAATGTGAGAAATCACAAGAAATAATTATAGACTATGTAGCATTTTATAAAACAAAATGGTGAGATTTCCTAAATGAGTTGCTATCTCCCTTCTTATCCAAAGTGAAGGGGAAGCAATCATGTTAATACGTAGACTGTAGTTTGAAAGGGAGTTCAACGTAGCCTCTACATACCAAGATAGCCTTTACTTATGGCAAGGGTGTGTGTGCACTGAATTAGACAGCCTCTAGCACTGATAATGCATTTCACTAACTCAGTAAATATTTAGTGACCGTGTGTTAGGCATTGTAAGAGAAAATGTATGCAATATAATTCCTATTGGCAAGGAGTTGCACCTAGGAGTAAGCGAAAAAGACATGGAAATGTTTAGCTTACTACAAACCATAGGTTGATAACTACTAAACTTCTGTTTATTCCCTCTGAGGAACCCAACATAGTTAAGTGTTTCTTTTCCACTGGATAAAAATCAGATTCCAAGAATAGTAAAGAAAAACCTTAACTTTAGAGTAAGGAGTTGCAAAGACAAAGGTAGACACCTGAGAAAACACATGGTGCTGTAATTCCAATTAGGGATGAAAACGTTACAATGTGAGTAAGTAAGATGTGTTTTCTTGCTTGGAACAAGCTTATTTTACACTCCTGAATGGAGCTGGATTATCAATTTTAAACTCATTTCCCAGACATTCTAGGGGATTAGAAGCCAGAAGGCCTGGAGTCTAATTCGACTTCTCGTCCTGACTCTATGACCTCGGACAAAGCACGTAACACCAGAAGGGCTTCATTCTCTCATTCACAAAATGGAGGAAGGGTCGGAATACATGGTTTCTATTTTCTCTCCTGTAGCTTCAAAATTCTATTTTTTAGAATGTTAGTTAATTTGTAGATAGTTGGTTAATTGTAACTTCCCCCCCTTTTTGTACAGGAGAATGCCTGGGATACCTCAAAATTCTCTAGTTCCCTTAGCAAACATCACCTTGGGCCTAACAGCAAATCCCTTTTCGTGGAGGTCTATTCATATCGTAACTTAAATCTCAATTAGCACTAAACATTTTCTTAAACTAAAAAAGTCATAATCTATTAAAACAATAATTTCTGAAACAAACTGGCATTAGGTTTACAGTACTGTTTCTTATTCTATCAAATTTCCTGGTAAATGGATAGGACTCTGGTAATCAACCAATAATACAGAAAACACAAAAACTTCTCTCCATGTTTTGTCAATAAAAGGAGGGATTCCTGGAAAAGGATAAAGTGTCAATTTAATTGTTAAATATCCATTTTCCAGTGGGGGGGGACCAAGATCACATCCAGAAATTTATAGAGTTGCATAAGTATCTATTAAAAGATGACAAAAATACCTAGACTAAAAGTAGAATTCTGTTCATAACTAGCTGTAAGCCAAGAACTACATATGCTACAACACAAAGACTACTGTCACTACAGAGCATGAAAACAGTCGTTCCCAAATATTCATTTTCTAAACAATAAAAAGTAAAGAAGCAAATACGCTATACTATACCTAGGAGAGAATTGCTACAGTTAATAAGCAATTAGGCACCAGAAACTTTAGTCTCTCACCCTGAAAGATAAATCTTTCAGCTCCATTTTAAAAGTAAGGAAACTAGAGCTCAAAGAGGTTAAACAACTTGTCCACTAAGCGGCAGTACCTGTACCTGCATCCAGGTCTGACCCCAGAACCCACGCCTAAGTAGAACATGAGCGACACATACCCTGCTGTCTTGGTATCTGCTGTGTGGATTCCACCTTTGATCTTCTCAGGTGTAAACATGATTTCTGTTGAGCCGATTTCCGCCCCCTCCAGTTGCCCATCGCACAAATCTCGGATCATTTCCAGTCCAGATAAATGTTGAGGCCTTCAGGTCATAATACTGCATCAAAACGTGTGCATTCAGACTGCCTATATCCCCACATTTTATGACTCATTTAAAAAACTGCAATGGCAAGAAAACAGCAAGGGCTAACCGCAGTCAGTGCTATGTATCTTCAGTGTCAGAGCTTCCTTTTGGGTTTTTATGCACCGAGGCTACCTGCTAGTAGGCATCTTTTTAAGGGGTCCTTCCAGAGCAGTTATTTTGGCTATAAACACATACACTGATATATTGTTGCAAATTAGAAGTGTGCAAAAGAGGAAAACTAATAAAACTACGTAAGTGCCACCAGTCTCGCGTGCACTTCACTGAATAATCTAGGGCACCTGTTAAGGGCTGAATTGTGTAAAAAGAGTCCTAACCCATTCTCACTGGGGGCCTTACAAAAAGAAGAGATTAGAACAGAGAGAGAGAGAGACGAGGGGTGCACATGCACAGAGGGATGACCATGAGAAGAGGCACAATGTGAGTGGCTATCTCCAAGCCAAGGAGAGAAGCCTAGAACAGAACCTTCCCTATGGCCGTCAGAGGAAACCAGACCTGTCAGCATCTTGATCTTGGACTTCCAGCCTCCAGACATGTGAGAAAATAAATCTCTGCTGTTTAGGCCGCCTAGTCTGCAGCATTTTGTTATGGCAGCCCTAGCAAACTAGTAAGGCACCTAACACAGCCTTAACGAATTCAGTTCCCTACTGGTGAAACGGACTGCTGCAAACTACTGCTGTGACAAAGGGAATTAACGTTCCCACATACCAGTAACGGCCTTTTAATAACTTCAAAATGGAGTGTGGATAAAAGACTAAGAATTAGCTGACCTATTAGGATGAAACATATATAAAATACATACAAAGGAATCAGTCTGGCTTCAACCTGGCTCCTCTTCTAACAGGTGCACATACCTGACACCTATCTGGTGGCATACCTAGCTTCCCAGACAGAAGAAACAAGGTCAAGTGTCAATGTTTTTCCTCTCCACAACTGGTAATTCTGGTCAGCTTCCTATATATCTGAATGACAGCTGGAATAACACATCTCAGGGGTCTTTCCTGTTCTAAGGAGGCTGAAATGTGCGACAGCTGAGAATGCACTGGTTAAAAAGTGGACTTTTCTCTGTCCGGAGAGGTTGCTCTGCCCTGATGTATCTTGCCTGCTGTTTCGACCTCTCCGGGTACTTGGAATGCCTAATGCGGTGCGGAAACATTTTAAAAGATAACTCATGAGGAAAGACAGTTCTAGCCAAATAGATAAACATGGGCCTATTTTCTGTTGCCCTTTCGAGGCTTTCAAGACTGCACAAGTCGGGCTACGGATAACCGCCCAGGCAGGAGCACTGGCCCCGGGACCCTGCGGCCCGGGTGCAGAGTCCTCAACCATGGGGCCGGGATGTTCTCAGCATCACCGCCGGGCTCCAGATTTCCCGGCCCCCGCTACCCCTCCAACACCCCCGACCCGCCTCCCCCGCCAGGTCCCAAACCTCGCAGCCAGGCCCCCACCTTCCAGTCCCACAGCTATCCCCCTGTGGGATATCCCCCGGTCCCCAGCCCCGCGCCCCCACCCTCCAGCCACCCGACTTACCTGAGGCCAGGCGTGCTGCGGCCGGCTCGGATCTTCTGCACCCGCAAGGGGAGGCCCAGCAGACAGCTCAGGGCCGTAGACACCCTCAGGATCTGCCCGCCCTGGTGCGGAGAGACGAGAGAGCACATCAGACGGGAAAGCCCTGTGCGCCAGGCCGGGCGGCAGCCGCGACGCGCCAGGCCCCCGGCCCCGCACTCACCCCTTCCATGATGCCGCCGTCCACCTCCACCCGCGGCGCTGCCATGGGGGGCGCCCCGCGGACGGGCCCGCGGCCACGCAGCCTCGGCTCGAGCGGGAAGGACAAGAGACGCGGGCTCCGGCCCCGCAGCTCGAAACCTCGGTGCTCGCTGGGGCCCCGGGGCTGGGTGTAAAGGCGGAATACAAGCCTGCTCCCGGGACACCCGACTCAGCAGAAACGCCGCAGACGCTCAGCGGCCAGACGCCGGGTTCCAGGCGCCCGCAGCCAGTGCGCGTGCGCGTGCGCGTGCGCGCCGCGCGGCGCGGCGCTTAAAGAGGCGGCGCCCAGAAAATTCCCGCAAATCGGAACCTCTCCGCGAGACGGGATGGCAGTCGGGGAGATGCTCTGCAGCACGGTAGGAAATGTGTCCCTGGAGGACTTCTGCCCTGAACTCAGCAAAACGCGCAGATTGCAGGAAGCCACTGATCCTCCAGTTGTCCCGCAGGCTTGTGCAAACATCTGTGTATATTTCTGTCTTCCTGAGGATCCTGCCTTACCCAGAACTGGAGACTTTTAGAGCTGAAGGTGTAAGAAAGGTCCCTCCGGTGCACCGACCACGTTCTCTTCGCCTTCTTTGCAGCCTTTGCCTTGAAATATGTGTGCCCTGGTGCATTCATCAATGCATGAGCCTCTCATTCCTCCCCGGTGTGTGTGTGTGTGTGTGTGTGTGTGTGTGTGTGTGTGTGCGTGCCAGGAACAACAGCTAACTTCTTGATTCTGCTTGTGGATCAGTTCGTAACACTGAGTACCAAATAATATGCAAGCCTCTAGGTATACAAAGAAGAGCAAGGTAGTTTCTGCCCTGAAGTGATTGGAAGTATATAGGAAAGACTGAGAAGTAATCAATTATAATGTCATTCTTCTCAATAATAATAATAATAATGTACTATACTTATAGTTAAGTAAAGGGGAGCAGCAATTAGAATATGATGAAGTGTAATAATAACAGCCAACACTTATCAAGCACTTAGCTGCTGCATGGATTCATGACCTGCTGAAGTATGTACTATTTTTACTGATTTATAGCTGCATGTGTTAAACAATTTTGCTACAAGGCCACACAGTTGTTAACTAGAAAACTGGGATAGAAACCTCAGGGGTCTGATGATAACATCATTGTCTCCTACTCCCAATGTTCTACCACTTTTGTAACAGAAAATTCTGGTAATGCTAATAGTTATTTCAATCTTTGATACAAAAACCAGACAAAGATGACAGGGGGAAGAAAAATTATAGACCAACTTTATTAATTTAGATGCACTGGGATCAATCAAGATACAAACAAATAAATCCAACAATGTTTATAAAATGCTATACAGTATGACCAAATTGGGATTGAATATTATTCTAACATCAGAAAAATGTTATGAGGATATATCAAAAACCTAAGTTCACATTAATAGATGAGGAAAAAGCATTTGAAAAAAATCAAGGTCTACATGTGATAAAAACAAAATCAAACAAAACTAAGAATAAATGTAAACTTCCTTAACCTGGTTAAGGACATCTGGAAAACCCTACAGCAAATTTCATTCTTAATAACAGTATGTAACAGTAAAACATTAGACATCTTCCTTTTAAAAGCAGTAACAAGGTAAGAATGCCCACAGTTTTGACTTCTTTTCAACAGATGATGGAAGTCCAGCCAGATTTTACAAGAAAGAGATGAAAGACATAAAATTGTACAGGCAAAAAAAAAAAAAAAAAACACCATCATTATTCACAGGTGATATGATTATCTACATAGAAAACCCCAAAGAATCTTTAGATATATTGTTGAAAATATAGTTTCAATGAAATTCCAATTAAATGCCCACCAGGACTTCTTTTAAGGAGCCTGACAAGCCAATTCTAAAATTTATATGACCTAGGAATAAACCTAACCAAGGAGATGAAAGACTTATACATGGAGAACTATAAAACATTGATTAAGGAAATTAAAGAAGACTTTAAAAAATGGAAAGATATCCCATGTTCCTGGATTGGAAGAATCAATATTGTTAAAATGGTCATACTAAAATTTATATGAAAAAATAAAAGGGCAAGAATAACTTTAAAACAATGAGGTGGAGGGTACTTGTCCTTGCGAAACCTAGTATTTCTATGAAGCTAAAATTAAAATAATGTGAAATTGGTTCAGTGATGAATAGATTACTTAGAGCCCTTAAACATATTGCTGTGAGAGACGAGATGGCAGATCGGTGGGAAAAGAGGACGTCTTCAATTTATGGTGTTGAACAATAGGTTAATCATAAGGAAGACATGAAATTGGATTTCTGTCTCACACTATACACAAAAAGATGTTTTAAAGACTGGAATATCTTACACCATATTAAAAAAATTTAACTCAAAGTGGATCAAAGCCCTAAATGTAAGAGCTAAAACTATAAAACTCTTAGAAGAAAATATAGATGTAAATCTCCATGACCTTGGATTAGTTGATACGAATGCTCATTACAGTCTGAAAAGCACTGCCTTAAAGAAACTTACTCCTGCATTAAAAGAAATTATCAAGAATGTTCATAGCAGCAATGATGGCAATAGGAAAGAAGTGGAAACAACACAAATGTTCACTGAATAAAGAATGGATAAATTGTGCTATCATCATAAAAGCTACTTGCAGAAAGATACAGAACTTGATACCATTTTTATCAGACTCAAAACAAGCAAAAGTAAACTATATTGTCAGGGGATCCATCTATATAGTAAATTTTAAAGGAAACAAATGAACAACAAACACACAATTTAGCATAATGGTTGTCTCAAGGGGAGAGGGAGGGTTAAAAGGAGAAGCAGACCATGACCTTCACCAGCATAGGAAAGGTTCTATTTCTTAAACTGAGTGATGATGAGTTCAAGGTTTTTGTTATCATGTGACTTATCTGTATGTTACATTATTCTTTTGTATAGTACCATATAACGCAATTTTTAACAGGTTTGTTGACATATACATACCATAAAGTTCACCTGTTTTAAGTGTACAATTCAATGATTTTTAGTAAATTTACAGAGCTATGCAGCCATCGCCACAATCTGGTAATGGGAAATTCCCAGTCCCGCAAAAACCTTTCTCTTGCCCTTTACAGTCACTCCCCATTCCTACCCCCAGTGCCAAGCAACCACTAATCTGCTTTCTGTCTCTGTAGATTTGCCTTCTTTGAGCATTTCATATAGGTGGAATCAGGCTTTTTGTATCTAGCTTTTTTTCTTAGCATAATATTTTTGAGGTTCACTCATGTTAAAGCATGTATCAGTATTTCAGTCATTATTACTGATGAATAATATTCCATTATATGAATACACCATGTTCTGTTTATTCATTCATGTGTTGAAGGACATTTGGGCTGTTTCTAGTTTGGAGCTAATATGAATAAGGCTGTTATTCTCATTCGGGTACTAGTCTGTGTGTGGACATATGTTTTTATTTTCTCTGGATATATACCTAGGAGTGGAATTGCCAGGTCATAATCATTTTATTAATTTTTTAAAAAGAGAAGAAATGGGTTGTTTGGTTCCTTTGAGCTCAAGTGAAAGGATTAAGTAGTGAATAGATGGCATATTTCTTGATGTTGGAAGATAAGGAAAGATACAATACTGAATTTGGAAGCAGTAATCCACTGAGGTAAAAAGTGTAATAGAAAACAAATAAACTAGATATTTTCTTAGGAGAAGGTAGAGTCAAAGGGAAAGTTAAGAGGAAGAAGGTGGTATAAGGGCCCTAGGAAGAAAAATTATTCACTTCAAAGGCACGGCTACTTTTATCTTTTTATACAAACACATGCATGTAGTTATTATCAAATATATTAATAGTGCCTAGAAAATGTTTTGTTCATGGGAAAATTTTTAAAAATCAAAGCTCTTTGACTATCCCAGATTTTCTTGTAAAGGTAATGATTTAGATTTATTGCTTACAGTAGTTTGTGTGTGTGTGAAATACACTGAAAAGCAAATAAGGCAAAATAAGAAGTGTGAGTTTAAGTAATATTAGTGCATTTGTGAAGTACCTGAAATTTTGTTTTATAGTCACTAGTCTGATTTTTGTCTTTGTTCTGTTTTTTTCTCCATAATTTTTTACACACCTGTACAGATTTCCATTCCCATACATGAGGAAAGAACTGACAAATATCCCGGGCATTTCTCCAAGAGGCAAATAAATCAAGGTAATGTCTGAGATATATATTGCATATTCTGGGCTGCTACATCTGATAATATTCTCAGAGAAGAAAGGTACTGTTGATGACGCTTATCTTAGGCATTGTGATAATCTTGTTCATCTTTCAAGAAAAAAGAAATCGAAAAGCCAATTTCGGTAACCAAGAACAATCAATGCTGGTAGGAAATGCCAGTCATTAGGAAGTATTCCAGTATAGCTTTGACACCCCTAGCGGTACAGTCTTGCTACAAAGTATAGAAATGTCCCGTTTTCTGTAATCAAGGTGGTTATAATTCAGGCTCAAGGAAGGGTGTTTTTTCCCCCTACTTATCCCTCAGATTTTACTTCAACATACATTTCTCCTGGTAAGTGTTCTTCCTTTATGTTTCCTTAACCCTATTTCCCCCGTTTCGTGGATTGGAAAGGTCGTTGGCGCACACGTACTCACACAGCAGTGCCTTAACCCACTTTGTCCCTGAAATTAAATTTGGGCTGCCCTTCGCCTACTTCCCCCGGCGCGGGCGCGCTGTCCCCGCGACCCAGGGGGGGCCTGCCCCGCCCCTGGGGCGCGCCCCAGCCCCGCCCCGCTCCCTGGTTGGCTGTTGTGGGGGGTGGGAGGCTCGTTCCTCCGCCGTCCAGTGGCCGCTCGGGGGAGGCGCGTTTCCCGGCTCCCAATAGCTCCCCCCGCCAAGGCAGCCTTCCCCCGCCGAGCAGCTCTCATTTCCGGAGTAAGATGGCTGCGGCGCGAGTGCTGACGACCTGGAGTTGGAATGCCGGGCGGCTGGTAAGCAGGTTGGGCAGATCTGAGGTCGGGAAGGACGGATTTATCCGGAGTCAGCCCGGAGAGGTGTGTTACTTTGTCCTCCGAGTGCCTCGCGTGCAGGGCTCGCGTGATGGAGAGGTGGAGGGATGCCTGCAAAACGAAGGGCAGCGACGGTGGCGAGCCAACCCGTCTGCAGACCCACCACCCCCTCTCCTTCCTTGGACGCGTTTCTGTTGTGACCTGTCACCCTCCCGCTCCATCTGTACCCCGAAGTCCAGCTAGTCTTTCGCCCGCTAGCCTTTCATTGAGCATCATCTGGGTACCCGACATTGTGATAGGCACTAGGGATACAGAGATATCCCGTATTCATTCAGCATTTATTGAGCACCTCTTTGTTCCGGACACTGATAATACGACCCCTGCCCTCGAGGAATCTGCAGTCTAGAGGAAGAGACTGATCAGGCAGAACATAACACTGTAGATTCTTGGCCTCCGAGCAGCTGAGAGACTCCAGCTTTGTTCTTTGGATCTATACTTATCACCTACGTCTTTCCTACCTTTTTAATCACCATCTGCCCTGCATTTCTCCCCTTTCACACAGTCCTTTAGCACCAAACAAGTCACATCCCAGTAATCACAGTGTTTCATCCTATTTGCCTAGCGTTTTTCTAACTGGGTCCCCTCTTCCAGATTTTCCTGCAATGTTCAACCCCTGATTTTACAAACCTTTTCAAGAGTCTGCCATGTACCAGGTACTGTGGTAGGAACTGGGGATGCAAATGTAAGTCAGGCACTGATCTCTGCCCTCTGAAATTTAATTACGGCCCTGTGGTGGAGCACAGGGGAGAGAGACAGGGGTAGACCATAAACAGAAAATTATAGCACAGCATGAGAAGATGGAATAAGTGCATAGAGCTACAGAGACACATAGGAGGGGTCTTCAGGGTCAGAGAGTTCCCAGAAGATACTGTATAATTTGAGATTTGTGAAAAGTAAGTAGGAGATAACCAGTAGAAGAAAGCTCTTCCTCTTTCCCTGCCCAACTTTTGAATATTGGTGTTTCTAAGGGTTCTGACTTTGACCCTCTGTGTACTTTTTACACTGCCTGTTCGTTACCTCATCCACTTCTTTGAACTTAGTTGCCACTTAAATGCTGATGATTCCTGAAGTTACCCAGTCTTCCAGCCAGCTCTACTCCAGACGCGAATATCTTAACTGCTCTGGAAATCTCCAAGTTGCATGTATATTAGGTGTTTTTCTGCTGTAAGTAATAAACCCAGCCAATAAGTAGGAAGTTAAATATCTGTATATACAAAGCATCTGAAAGTTAGATGACAGCTGCACTGATTAAGTGGCCCATCATTATCAGGGTTGTCATTTTAACAATTCATTTGACCTTTCCCCCTCAGGGTTGCAAGAGAGCTGCTACAACTTTGTGTTCAGGGCAGGAAGGAGGGAAGGGCCATACCATCCAGACTCACTGGTTAGAACTGTGTTACATGGCCACGGCTAGCACAGGAGAGTTTGGAACCAACTCACAGTGGCTGCTTTAATGCCTCCAAGGCACGTCAGACTCTAGGCTCTGCAATGAAACCCTCAAACCTGTTTCTCTTGATTCAAGCCTATAAATCTTTAAAAAAAAGTAGTCATTGTTCCCCACCCTGTCTCGAGCAGGACCTTCCTAAATTGGACTTTCTGCCTCTCCAACCTATTCTCCATAGTATAGCCAGAGTGATCTTATAAAGTAAGACACAAAATTGAGAATGTCATTTCCTTGCTTAAAACTGTTCTCAGCAAAATGTTGAGAATTCAGATGACTGTGAAGCAATTTATGATCTGGACCTTTCCAGTCTCTCAGACTTCATTCTTTGCTAAAACCTACCTACCCAACCCTCACTCTCGGCACTTCCCTCACCTTTAGTCCACACTAAACTACACTAGAAGTATATTTAACTATTTCAGTTAATTGAACACATACTGCACGCTCTCTCTCTCTCTCTGTGTCTCAACTCTAGACCTTTGCACATGTATTTCCTCTACTTTAAAGACTCTTGCCTTACTCCCCCATGGCCTTACCTGCAACACACCTCACCCTCTCAGTTACTCCTACTCATCCCTTAGGTCTTATTTGAAGTTCACTTTCTCCAGGTAGGATCCCTCTGTGTTTCCTTAACAGTGTCTCCCCTGTTACAACTCTGTTGTAGTCACCTGTTTACTTGTTTTTATCTCTCACAGTATAGACTGTTGTTCCATAAAGGAATGAATCGCATCAGTTGTGTTCTCTAATCCTAGGTGCCTGGCATGTAGTAGTAGGTACTCAACAGATTTGTTGAATGACTCAGTGAAAAAAAAACTCTGTTTTTTTTCCATCTGTTATAAAAAATTGTAAGCAACAAGAGGTCTTACCACCTACAATAAATTATTAAGAAAGCCTTGTGTTTGTACCCTACAGCATCATGCATTTGACTTAATTGACTTACCATATCATCTTGGATTTTTCTGTTTTTTTCTGTCTTCCTTTAGTAAAGTGTAAGCAGTTTGAATTCAGAGACTGTATCCTGTATCTTGTTTAGCTTTGAATTCCTGAGCACAGAACCATCCTGTCTTTAGGTATGCTGCATGACTGCCCTTTGAATTATTATTATTTCCCTTATGTGAATCTGTTAAACCTTTTCATCTCTTGTTTTTTTGTGTTGTTTGTAGAAAAAAGTCTTTCCTACTTGAAAAATTATTTTTTTCTCTTTATCCCATTTTTATCCTTCTGTTTTCCTTTTTTATCGTTTTAGCGGGCAGCTTCACTGATGTGTTTTAGCCTTCTCTTAATGGACATTGCGTCACTATTTATCACATAATGCCTGTTGCTCTTATTTCGTTTTTTGTCTTTTTCCAGTCTTTAATCACCTCAGCCAGAAGCCTGTCGTTTCACGCCTCAAATACAAAATACTTTCTTTGTCCTTTCTCTCCAGGCTTTACCTGTTGTAATCTAATTTTTAAAAATACACAAATGGATTAACTTCTTAATCCTTTTTCTTTAGTAACCCATAATGTATGAGTTCACATTCCTTATCCTGACATTTGCAGTTTGGTGCTCAAGCTCCTCCCACTGCCCCCTTTGATGTGATCTCAGTCAAACTCAGTCAACTCAGGCTACTCACTGCCCTGGCAGACTTCCTAATCAAGTTCTCACTGCAGTCCTTTTTTTGTTTCCTCTGCCTTCAAAGTACACCTCTGCTCTTTATTTATTTATACCTATTATGCAAGGCTCAGCTCAAATCTTCCTCCAGGAAGTCTTCCTGGGTCAAACCAGTCTGGGGAAAACAAAAACAAAGACAAATGAAAACTCTCTATTTAAACTCCTTTAATATTATCTATATTATCTATACTTACTAGAAAAACTTGGAGCACACATGCCCACACATGAGAGTGAGAGAGAGAGTATGTGTGTGTGTGTGTGTATTTATTGTCTCAACTAGGTTGTTAAGTCCTTGAAAACAGGGATTGTTTCTCCTAATTATAGTAATGTGATGTGATAGAAAGAGCCTGGCCTTTAGAGTCAAATTTACTTGGCTTCAGAGCTGAATTTTGCCATTCCTTTGCTGTGTGACTTTGGACAAATTACTTTACCTTTCTGATCATTAGTTTCTCTACTGTTAAAGAGGGCTAGTGTGCCTGTTCCAGAAGGTATTTGTGAGATATAAAGATGATGGATATAAAGAAGATGCTTATAAATACCTTCAAAGTACCCAGCACATAGTAGGCTTTCAGTACATGTTGAGTTTGATAGTTTGTACCTCCCTTGACCCATTAATAGTTCCTCAATAAAAGTTGAGTTGTTGAAGGTGAATCTTCTTGTAGTTTAATTTCCTTTGAAAGGTTTTGAAAACATGAACTATTTCACCAATATTGAGGTAAATCTATCTAAGTCAAAACTTTCATTTACTGTCCCTAAATTTTATACTGTCTGATGAAGGAGAGGTTAATTGAATCCTTTGAGTCTGTTGACCCAGAGTCAGGGTTGTGGGGGCTGGAGGAGACAGAAAGGACAGACAAAATGGGACTGTTTGGGAAAGAATTCTTTCACTGTCTGCTAAATTTTAAGCCATGAATTTTAGTTATTTTAAACTTTATGTTAAAAGCCTGCATGTTGATGTTAGTAAGAGTAAAATATAAGTATTACAAACATTAGCTGCTTTAGGATGGTCTCTTAAAGTAAAGCTGAAGTGTATGATTGCAGGTTATTCATGTTTTAGGAAAAGGGGTCTTTACTTTTTCTTGGCGTTCTTCAGAAATCAGTAACAGCCTGGAAATTACAGTGAAAAAAATCTCAGAAGAATGTAAATGTATTATTCTTGTCAGTAAACCAAGTATTTGCTTTTATAGTATTTGCTGTAAGAAAAAGAATGAAATTCTTGTTTATAAATAGGTATTATAACAAGACTATAATACGTATTGTAATTTAAATTTTAAGGGCTAATCATCTTTAAAGTATAAAGTACTTGATGATACAGTAATTTTTTAAAGTAAAAATGACTCTTTCCTGCATTAATGAAACATTTTCAAATACATAGCAGTATTCTCAGATACACTGAGAAAGTTAGAAATGTCTGTAGTTTGTGTTTAAAACTGTGATGTAGCTAAGCAGATATTAATAACATTGAATTGTTAACTTTTAAAATAAAATATTCTGCCTTTCTGATACTTAAGGTTTGGTAAGTCAAGTGAGATACATTCAGGCTTACTTATTTCTATAACAGATTGTATTTTGTTATACTATGATGCTATATAAAATAGCTAAATCTAAAAAGTCATCTATAAATGACGGTAAGAAAACCTTTGCAAGGGAGGGATAAATTAGGAGTTTGGGATTAATGTGTACACGATAGTGTATATAAAATAAACAATAAGGACCTCCTGTATAGCACAGGGAACTATTTTTAATATCTTGTAATAACCTATAATGGAAAACAATGTATATGATATAACTGAATCACTTTGCTGTATACTTGAAACTAACACAACAGTGTAAATCAACTATACTTTAATTTAAAAAAAAAGAACGAAAAGAAAACCTTTGGGTACATACTGCACAAGTTTTTCCGTGTCTTTAGATCCTAACAGTCACTTTTGATTTCATTAGTAGTTTTATTTCAGGAAATTGTTAATGACTCAAGTGTACTTACAAGCTGATGTGTTTATACAGAATACATTGTTAAACATTTCTTTACTTTCATAAGGGATTTTAGGCAAGGACCATGTAAGCATGTGAACAAATCTGACTCAAGGATATAATTACTTAACAAAATTTACTGAACAAAAGAACAGCAAAATACTCTCTATGAGCTGGGGTTTGAGTTCCTCTGATTTCTTGATCAGAAATACTTAAGAAATAACCAATAATAAATTTGTCACTGATGCCAAATATTCTGATTTCAGTCTGGATACTTTCATATTGTTTATATTGTGATAATGTTTCACTTATAGAATAGACTTGAAATTCAATGTATACTTAGAGGTAAGCCATGAAGGTCATTTATGAAAGCTTTTCCTTTTTTGTTTTGTCATCTCTAGATTTGTGTTCGCTACTTTCAGACAGGTGGTAATGGTCGTGTTTTAAAGCCAAAATATGTGTGTTTCTTTGGTTATCCTTCATTCAAGTATAGTCATCCACATCAGTTGCTGAAAACAGCTGCTGGTAAGTATGATCTCAAAATAGCCTATACAAAATAATGCTTTGCATCTTATCGAGTACTTTTAAAAAAGTAGTTGAAGACTTACCAAAGTTAAAAAAAAGTTGACCTTTTATTTCTAGCCTGGCCCTCCACGCTCTCCTCACATCTATCCAATTCTTATTTTGTGTGTATATGTGTGTGTGTCCCCACCTCCCACCCCTCCCTTTCACATACTTTCCCTTAATACTTGTATCTTCATAATGTTGAGAATGGGTTCTCCTGGGCCATCTGTTCTTCATCATCTGACTCATCTAAGTGCAAAAGTCAGCATTGATACCACTTTCTCAGTCAAATTAAATTGCTGACTTAATAGATTGTATCCTTGTATTCACTGTATTATTATTCGTTGGATGAGGCACTTAATCTTTCGTGTTAAGATGATGTGAGGAAACCAACATGAGGTGCTCCTAGAAAGTCCCCTGGCTTTTACCACTTAATTACCTTTCCCCCCAATTTTTCTACCCTCTGTAAAGATCTGTAGGCTTTAAGTATTAGATTTGGCAAAGGCATTAAAACTTTTTTTTTTCTGATGTTCTGTTTAGAACCCTGATAAAGAACCCTAGACTTTTGTTATATTATTAGGCTTTTGACAGATCCTTGATACCTTAGTCTGTGTCCGCGATGAAAAATAAGGGAATTCCAGGCAGATCCAACCCCTGAGATTGGTCAGTCCTTGCATGCTTGTGTCTGTCGTCTTCTACAACACACTCACATACATAAACCTTATCTTCACCATTTCTAAAAAATACTTCTATTTTTAAAAGCTGATCTTTTCTCTTTCTTTCTCAGAGAAAATAGAGGCCATTCCAGCAGAAACTCTAACTTCCTGTCTTGTCTCTAAACACTTAAGATCTTTGGGTTCTTGATCCACTAATTACTAGCTATGTAACTTTAAGCAGGTTCCTTAATTTCTCTCTGTTTCATCATCTGGAAAGTGGGAGAAATCGTATCTAACTCATACTATTGTGAGAGTAAATTCATTCAGCACAGCTGTTGACTGATCACCTACTATGCGCCAGGGCACTGCTCTGCATACTTGGGCTACACTGTCTACCTCTTATTCCCTAACTCAATAAATACTTAAGCTGGAAACCTGGAGCCATCCTGATTCCTTGTCTCACACCAAAGTGATTACCAACGTCTATTAACGCTACATCTAATATGTTTCTTAAATCTGTCTTCTCCTTTTCAGACAGCTTTGAGAATATGTAACTCTATTTAATTCTGTAGTTCAGTTTCTTACCTGCAATAGCCTCCTGCTTTCTTTGCCATCCAACCCCTCCCTCCCCCCGTCCTTTCCATCACACTCCTGACAGATATTTTTCTCCAAAATTATAGATCTAAAGTTATGAGTCTGAAATTGCAGATGGGACTCTATCAGCTAATTGTTGCTGAATAATAACCTTCCCCACAACTTAGTGGCTTAAGGCAACAATGATGTGTTGTTCCTCAGGATTCTGGAGGTTGTCTAACTGGGTGGTCCCTCTGCTGGTTTCACCCGGGCTCACTGATGTGACTTGTGTTCTGCTAGAAGATCTCTGTTCTCAAGACGGTTCAAGGTTCAAGATGGTCTTACTTGTGTGTCTGACATTTGGTGCTGGCTTCTGGCTGGGGCATCTCATCTCTCCTCCACGCGGCCTCTCTCATCCTCCAGTAGACTAGAACAGCTTCCCACCTGGGGATCTCGGGGCACTGTGCAAGAGGGAGAAGGTAGAGGCTGTGAGGTCCTGTGAGGCTTGCACCCCAGAACTTACGCAGTTTTACGTCTGCTATATCCTCTTGATCAAAACAACGCATAGACCTGCATAGATTTCTGTAGTGGTTAAATGAGCTCCACCTCTTACGGGAGCATCTGCAAAGAGTTTATGACTGTTTATTTACCACTGGCTCTTGATTACCTTTAGGATAAATTCCAAACATCCTGCCTGAGCGTGGCACACACAGCCTTAAATCGGGGCTGATTTCTTGCTGCGTGTCCTCCCCTCGGCTGTGGAGAACTGTCTGTCATTCTGTACACACTGTCAGATTCCCAGGCCTTGCACATGCTGTTCCTTGCATAATACTGCTTTGTATAGAGACGCTGCAAGGTACATGCCACTTTTGGTTACTTCAGTTGGTTTCCAGTTCTTTGTTACAGCCCTGTGATGACTATTCTTGAGCACTAATCTTTGTGTATGTCTCTATTTTCTCCGGGGAAAAGGTATTAGAGGTAGAATTAATTACGGATTCAAAGAATCTGACTTTTTTTTTTTAAGGCTGTTGATACTTAATGCCAAACTATTTTTCAGAGAGGTTCTACTTTATACTGTGAGCAGCAGGCTGTGAGGACCCAACAACTAGAGAGGAAACTAGCGGTACCTAAGACCACTGTATCGTAATTGCTAACTTACCTCTTCATACTTATTAAAGAAAATTTTACTACTTTAATCTACTTGTTGTACATTTTATAAGCAGTTCTGATTAACAGCATCTAAAGTAGTGGAGCTCTCCTGAATCCGTTCAGAGCCATTTGTTAACCTGGAAAGGTGAGAGGATCTATGCATCCTTTCTGTTGACCTGAAATTCTTTCTTTCTTGGGAATAATTACTATAAAGTGTCATTGGCATCTAAGTATTATAAAAAGGGGGTAGAAATTTGAAAGGAGGTGAAAAATGGAAAGAGGAAAGAGAAGACTGAAATTTAATGATAAGCTGGCAGAACATGGTTTGGGCAAATAAGAATTTTCCATCTTAGGGATCTGCCTGCTCTTTAGATGCTGAGAATGAGAAGAGCTGCATGAGGTCAAAAGAGCAGTCCATTAATGGTAATTACAGTTTCGTAACATAAAACAAGGAGATCCATCTGGGTTTCCCTTTGTACGATATCTTGTTCTATTTTCTGTGCATTGCTATTGTTGCAAAATCTCATTGTTGGAAGGGCCTTCTATACCCTTGTGAAAGAACATTATTTTGTAAGTTGAAAAATGTCGGTTCTGTGGCAATATCAGTTGGTCTCTGTCACTGAATAATTGATACAAATCTTGGATAGTTATGAATGATGTTATGCTTTTAAACATTATAAAATGTTTCAGTCTTTAAAATGGAATGATTTCTGTCTCTGCTTGAGAATATTTTCTAACTTTAGATGTCAAAGCACCTGCCTGCTAACAATCTATTGCATATTTAATGTTATCATTTCTCATTTGTCTTTGAAGCGCTACAGGGACAGATTGTTCAGTTCAAACTTTCAGACATTGGAGAAGGGATTAGAGAAGTAACTGTCAAAGAATGGTAAGTTATTCTGAAAAAAGTTTTAAGTATGAAAATAATTAGGATAAAAATAAGTAGAAATCCATTTAAATTGAGAAACTTCTTACTATAACATGTAATGATTTTTTTTTAAAAAGCAATAGGGTAAGCATAGTTTGTGTTGCCAATATTCTGGTGACACAGTTCATCATACATCATGGCCCTGTATTTGATTTAATTTATTAAGGATTTTTTTTTCCTCTTTGAAATAATTTTTTCTCACTGCCCACCCCTCACTTCAGTTAAAAAAGAAAACAGTCTCTAGAGGATATTAAATTGTTGTGACTGTGTGTTTTGAAAAGCATTTAATATGTGAGCTTAACATTTCTTTCCAAACTATTTTAAAATCATCATGTAGTCTAAGCTTTCTTTACTGAAAATGACTTTAGTAAGAAAGCAAATACATTTGATACAAATACATTACCTGACAGTTTACTTATATTTTCAGAAAAGGTTAAAATATTATATCAAAGGGCATGAATCAAAAAATAACTATCGAAAAGGTTTAAAACATTGTCCCGGAAAAGGGCTTGAAACAAAAATAGAAAGCCGATACTGCCTTAGCCATCCTTTTACCCCTTTTCTTTATTTCCCTTTCTGGAAAAAAAGAAACACCTCTGGGTACTGAACTGATTTTTAAAGGTTTCTAGAAGTAGCAGTTAAGGTGAGTCAATAAATTATCTGTCCCATAGTTTTATACCGTTAAAGATCCTTTTAAGAATCTGATTCAGAGGGGAGGGTATAGCTCAGGGGTAGAGTGTGAAGTCAGCATACACAAGGTCCTGTGTTCAATCCCTAGTACCTCCATTTAAAAAATAAATTTTAAAAAAAGAAAGGATCTGATTCAGCCTCTGAACATTCTTTCCACCCAGTTCTCATTATAATTGCCCTGTAAGTTAAAAGAGAACTATAATAACCTAAGTGTATCGCACAGTTGTGTCTTTATGGCACTGTGGGATCAAGGAAAGGGCAGCCGGCTTCAAGTCAGAAGAACCTGACTCTGAAACTTATTAACCATCTTAGAAACAAAGTCTAAGAACTCAGACTAAGATTCATGAAATTAGAAAGGATATGTATTGGGGATATCAATGCTTTGACTTAATTCTAGAAATAATAGGCATCCCCTAAAGCTTGACAAAGACTAATGTAAGACAATAGACGGGAATAAGACTTTTAAAATACATTTTTTAATTTCTCCCAAGAAATGGGTGAGGCAGAAAATCTGACAATTTAATTAAATTTTTGGATTATAGAGCTATGAACTTTAAAATTAGTTTTTAAAAATTGTATATTTCTTAAAGAGATATCAAAGAGCCTCTAGAAGCCATTTATAGTCTTTACTGGAACATTCTTTGATGCACCATGTGGGACCCGATGCTGGGCTAGATGGACACTGATCTACTTCAGTGTAGCATTTATATGTTAGGATGATCTGTATTATTGTTGCTCATGTAAAGGCGTCCTGTGTCTTTGTCTTTTAGGTATGTAAAAGAAGGAGATACAGTGTCTCAGTTTGATAGCATCTGTGAAGTTCAAAGTGATAAAGCTTCTGTAACTATCACTAGTCGTTATGATGGAATCATTAAAAAACTGTATTATAATCTAGACGATACTGCCTATGTGGGGAAGCCGTTAGTAGACATAGAAACGGAAGCCTTAAAAGGTACTGTATGTTCATCTCTTTTCGTCATTGGGTACCAATTAAAAGTGGTGTTGACTTTTTTATTTAATGTTATTAGAGCTTTTCATGCTTTACTTTTTTTTTGCCCCCAAATGGAAGTACTGGGGATTGAACCCAGGACCTTGTGTACGCTAAGCATGTGCTCTACCAGTGGGCCATACCCACCCTCCGGTATTTACTTTTAATTACTTAAAGGATTTGATTTGGGGGTTTAGAGCTGAAATCAGGAGAATAGAAGAGGTCCTCTGTGATGCGTGATTATCTTTTAAACCAGTTACCATGTTAAAACATGTACAGTAATATGTCATTTATCTGGAGGTCTACCTTCGGGAAACCTTGGCGTTCAAAGAAGTAACAAGCTTTCTTGGGAATTAGAGATTAAAGCTTTGAACATTGGTCACTAATAACAAAAATTGAAATATACAAAGATTAAATCTCGTATAATGGGATTGCTCTGTTTGCCAATGATATAAACACTCAAACAGAATATGAAAACAAGTGTATGTATGTGTATGTATGTGTATGTATGACTGAAACATTATACTATACACCAGAAATTGATACAGCATTGTAAACAGGACTATACTTCAATTAAAAAAAAAAAACCAAACACACTCTAATTGGTGCTGGTTATGAAAGCCAAACTTCTTGAAGAAAAGTAGAAAAGAAGGAAATCAGAGTGAGAAGCAAAGAAACCAGTATTCAGAAGCAGCAGCAACCGTGGAACTTACAGGCAGTAGATGTCCTGACAGAAGGGAATTCTTTTCGAGAATTATTCAGAGGAAAATTAAAACAGTACAGTGTCCTTACGGTAGCAGACAGCTGGCTCTCTAAGTCAGAAGTTCCTTTTGGCCTTGTTGTGATACACCAAGATTATGTCATCTAGGAAGTTTTGATGTGGGGGTAAGGGAGCATAATTCTGTAAGGCAGCCCTAAGCCAGCAATTTTTCTGGAAGGGCTGAGTAGAGACATTTCAGTCGTGTAATTCCAAAGTCCAGAAGGAGCCTGAATTACAGTAGCTGGCTGACTCTTAGTCCTGTAGTTTGTACAATAATATAATAACTAATATCATAATCACACTTTACAGTTTATAAAATGTTTCACACTTAATATTTTATTTATCCTTTCTCATGAGGTCGTCTGATTTAACAGATGAAGAAACTAAACCCAACCTAGAAAGATTGGGTGATTTGCCCAGTGACAAAGCCAAATTTAGAACTCGGATGACCTGAGCCTTTGTCCAGAATATTTTCCGCTATATACAACATGTTGCCTCCAAAAGATGGAAGAATAGCTTATTGAAGGCTTCCTATTATTTTTTAAATTTCTATTGTAAAAGCAGGATATGTGCATTGTAGAAAGTTCTATAATGCAGAAAACCAAAAATAAGAAAATGAAAACATAGTTCTACTACTCATTAATTACCACTCTTGACACATTAGTGTATGTTCTTCTAGGCATATACACATTTTGGTATTTTTTAACCAGAATAATGTTTCGTACTTGCTGTATTCTGTTTGCTTAGTTTACGATTTACATATTGTCATGACAGTGCATTTTCATGTTATCTGGTAGTCAGACCATATTTAAATTTCCCCGGTTGCCACCAAAATGTCCTTGAGATTTCAACTGGTTTGTTCAAGCTAGGGTCCAGTGCAGGACTATACATTGCACTTGGTCTCTTAGTCTGGCTCCTACTTCCCCACACAACTTGCTGAAGAGATGGTGCCATTTGTTTTGCAGAATGTTACATCTTTTGGATTTGTCTTGTTGCTTCTTCATGGTGGTGTTTGACTTGTTCCTCTTCTCTTTGTATTTCCTGTAAACTGGGAGTAAATTTTAAAAGCTAGTTTCCAGTTAAATATTCTACATCATGGATAATTTTATGTACTTCGTATTTCTTCACATCAGGACACACATAACATCTGAATGACCTTCTGTAGTGTTGCTAAGTTTAAACACAGAATTAGGATAAACCATCCCCTTGCCCTTCCACTGTATGGTTATGTGTTTTCCTTTGAAATGTGAGAGTTATCTATGCGGTGTTACTTTGGCACTATGTAAGTGGTTTCTAATGTCATTTGAGAATCCTTGCCTTAATCAGTGATTGCCTTAGTAGTTGTAGAATGATGGTTTTTGGATTCTTTCCTTTCCTTTAACATTATTAGCTGGCATTATTCTGTAAAGTGGAGCTATCCCCTCATCATTGGGGCTTTTAGTTACTCTGAAATATGGTTCCGACTGCAAAAAGGGAATAAATGCTTGATTCTTTCCTCTACCAATTCTCAAGTAAGGAATTGCTTTAATAGACTCTTCGAATTATAATATTAATTTTTCCAACTTTCTCTTTGTTTTTATTTCAATTGACTTGATGTACTTAATCTATTACATTCTTTTTAATACTTAAATCATTAAGAGTTGTGACCCTTTCAAGGTGGCTTCTATGTGTTCTTTTAGCATGACTGAATTTTCAAAAGCTTACTCACTTTTGGCACAAGAAGATGATTTGGGACTCACCTTGTACTTTTCCAGCCCCATTTCTTCAGCGGCTCTGTTCCTCTTAATGTGGAATGAATTAAGAGACCATAATCTGGGTGCTAGGTGTGCTGCTTACCATCTTGATTTCAAATTTCTTTTGAAAGGCATGATTTAGGACTATTAAAAACAAAAAAGAATTTACCTTTAAAAATTACCTGAACTGATGGATCAACAATATATAGGTAGAGATTTTTTATTTTTTCACTCAGTTAAGATCCAGAAAGGAAAGAGTTATACTCTTGGCATAAACTAAGACAAGCAAAAGTGCTGAACGTTACTGTGGATGTCATTACATTAGGATATCCAATCAGGGGCTGTAGACCAGATTAGATACCTATCCTGGCCATCCACAAAAGCAAATTATAATCGACACAACATTATAAACTGACTGTAACTCAAAAAACAAACAAAAAAAAAAGCAAATTATAATCATCCCTTGGTATTTGCAAGGGATTGGTTCTGGGACACACGCGCGCGCACGCAAGCACACACACACACACACCCACAGATATAAAGGCCTGCAGATTCTCAAATCCCTTCTATAAAATGATGTAGTATTTGCCTATAGCCTACAAAAATCTTCCCATATGCTTTAAATCATCTCTGAATTACTTATAATGCCTAATACAATGTAAATGCTAGGTAAATTGCTGGCATGCAGCAAATTCAAATTTGCCTTTTGGAACTTTCTGAAATTTTATTTTCTGAATATTTTTTATCAGCAGTTGGGATCTTTGGATATAGAACCTATTGATTCCCACAGCTTACTGTATGTGAACAAGTGAGCAATTGTGATTTGTAGGGGGTTTTTTTTTGTTTATTTGCATTGATTTTTAGAGTTTCTTTTGGTATCTGAAGTGAGATCCAACTTAATAAGTCTTGACACAGCAAATTATAAAATCAAAGCACTTTTTCAGGAGGGAGGTATTTTTTTTTTCTAGATAATTTTTTCACAAAACTTAATTTCCTGCATGACATGGATGAATCTTGAACAACTATGCTGAGCGAAAGAAGCCAGACTGAAAAAGAGAACATGCTGTATGATTCTATGTACATAAAAATTTTAGGAAATGCAAACTAATCTCTAATGACAATAAGGGTGGGAGGACTGGGAAGGAGGGACGACCAAGGTGCAAGGGAACTTTCGGGGGAGACAGGGATGTTCATCATCTTGACTGTGGTGATGGGTTGTGGGTATGTGTATATTTCAAAGCTTATCAAATTTTGTATTTTATCTGTATGTATTGTAAGTCTGTAAAAAATTAATGGGATTGGATAGGTTATGTTCAGAGTAAAAAAGATCTGATAATCCTCAGAGAACTGATCATTGTTAGCTGTTCTGTTTCATTTGCTGTTCAGAGTGTATTCTGAATAATTATCTTGCATGCTAGTTTTATTTTTTGTGTGTACCTTTTTGCTTTTATGTTTATGTTTTCTTATAATTTTTATTAATTTTTTAACTGTAAAAACTATGAAGCATAAACCTGTATATCAAGTAAGCAGGCCTATATAAAAGGGTAGGTTGATTTCACTGAGAAATTTCTATATGCCTCTTTTTAATTCTGGAAAGGGAAAAAGTTTCTAAATATTTTGTGTACGTTGTCTTAAACAAGAATTTGTAGTAATGCTGAATTTGTATTGTTTCTTGTTTTAATACCACTAAAATCAATTGTTATCTATAAAGAGAAAATGACCTAAGGAAAAGTCTTTTAGAAGTATTAGATACATTAGGTCCATTTTACAGGTAGAAGATAATTATAGCATAGAACCATCAAGAGTGTAAATCCTGTTTTCTAATGCTTGTTTAAATAACATTCTATGGAGCTCTCTTAAGACATGGTGTTGCAACCTACTTTTCAAGACTGGAATGTCATGATAATTTTGATGAGGGAAAACGTATTTGTGACACCCAAATCTTATCTACGAGTGCTTCGACTGTAGAGTGACCTCTACTGGGAAAGAGCTTACTGGACTCACTGATGCCAACTTGTATCTGTGTCGTGTAGAAAGCATATACTGTTAAAGAAAAACACATTGCAAATTGAAATCTAGTTACTTAATATTATCAAGATTATATCAAAGCTAACTCATATCTCAGTACACTGTCTACTATAAACTCAGTTTTACATGCCAGCTAACTTGGCTTTCTCTGACCTCTAAAGAAGTAAGATGACTCCTCACTTTTTTAAACAACTAAAACTTTTTTTTTTTTTGAAGTATAATCCATTTACAATGTTGTGTCAATGTCTGGTGTACAGCATAATGTTTCAATCATACATATATATACATATATTTGTTTTCATATTCTTTTTCATTAAAGATATTGAATATAGTTCCCTGTGCTGTACAGTATGAACTTGTTCTTTGTCTGTTTTATATATAGTAGTTAGTATCTGCAAGTCTCGAACTCCCAATTTATCCTTTCCCCCTCCATAACCATAAGTTTGTTTTCTATGTCTGTGAACAACTGAAACTTTTTGAACCAAAACTTTTCAAAACCATTTATTAAATAAATGGTTTTGAACTTATCTTTACATAAAAAATATTTAATGTATTTTACTCCCTGAACTGAAGATATTGAGTATAACCTGAAATCTTTTTTGATTATGCAGAGACATGTTAATGAATATTCATTGTTCTGGGAGCAACACAATTCTGTTTCTGAGTTTTGATTTTTCAGCCTACCTCTTAGCATTGTCATTGTGTCATGCCATCTTCTCCTTCCTAACTTTCTGGGACCACAGATATCCCAGTTTGTTAAGAAGTATGTGCTTCAGAAGAGAAAACAGGATCTGACTGAGAGTCTGAATGCCTTTTCTCTGGAGCATGTGCCTGGTTTTAATGCTGAGGCTGTGTGACAGCTAGTTCAGGTGCTCTGGGCCTGAAGCCTTATATAAGATTAAGTTGCCAGAAAGGCTGACCACCAGACAAGTAGGGGGTTCCTATACCTAATTACCCCTAACTGACGTGTCTTGGTGCCGTGGGTAAGTACGAAGGGAGGAGATGAGGGGCATAAGCGGTAGCAGAAAACCTTGTAAAACTGCTATTATTCTGCCATTATATTGCATTTACTCTTTAACATGAACACATCTATGTTGGATGCTTTCTCTGTGCTAATGCTATCTGTACATTATCCTGTTAAGTCATACGGATTTTTATCCCCGTTTGGCACATGTGGCATTGAGCCCCACAGAGGTTACAGAGCTGTCAGTCTGCGGCCACGTAGCTGACAGGTGGAGTGATGAGCTGATCACAGCCCTGTTTAACTCTAAAGCCCGTGGTCCTAACCGCTTTGTTACGCTGTAAGTTCTATTCAGAGACTATAGGTAGCAACTCCACACCGCATCCAGAGCACTGGGACTAGATTTCTAACAACATACATATGCATATTTACCAGAATTCTGCTGTAAGAACACATTAGGTGTCCCGTAGAGTTTATAGTATTAAAATGTTTGCTGGGATAATACAGTGTTTTAAAGAAAAGCTGTTTGACATAAGACCATTCCAAGAACATATGTCATTTAATTAAATTAAGCTCAGTAACCAATTACACAGTACATGCCCGAGCATAACAAGTACTCAATAAATGGTAGCTGTAACGCTCTCTTGTACAGCTGACTGTAGACTGGATTGATTGAATCAGCTGTTTCAATAATTTGCCTTGAAAATGGAATCAAATCTCATTGGCTTAGTTGTCATTAATTCGTAATTTATGATCATTTGGGCAGAAACTAAACTAAGGTTTACATTCGTGGTCTAAAGAAAGTTCTTCCTAAGCAGTTGTGCTTGGGGGAGGCGGGGAGTGGGAAGCATTTTACAAAAGGAAACTTCCAGAAACCTTTTAGTGCTTTAGTATTTCAAAAGAATTTTCCAAGTTAAGTGAATAAATTGAACTACTTAATGTGATTCTTAGAAACAGTTTTTTGAAATACCTAAGAATATTGCAGTTTCACAGTTTTAATATTTTTACTAATTCAAATTACCGTTTTATTTAGTTAATCTGAAACAATATAGTTTTATTATAAATTTGCTTTACGTGATGAATTCCAGCCACACTAAATTGACAATCTTCATGACAAAAAGTATTTATTTACCATTTCTTTTGCTCTTTCTTAAAATTTAATTAAGGCTTTAAAAACTGTACCTAAACCCACTACTGAAGGAATAAAATCTCACATATAGTGCTAGAACCATGGAGATCACATCTGTTGAAAAGAGTCGTGAAATTTTAGTTGTCTTAACTCCATCCCCTAAAAGTCTGTTTCTACATTGGTAAAATTGAGAAATGTTTGTATTTTGGCATTTTTGCAGCATTGCATTTTTGTAACGTTGTTGTGATCATCAAAGGAGAAAATTAGTGTGAAATATACTTTATATAAGTATATAAAGACACTTAGAAAGTGACTTAAAGTGCTGTATAGTCAGGTGATGTCTTAGTATGGATTAAGAGACCTTTCTTCCAACAACTGCATGACTACTACAAATCATATATAATGTGAGTGACTTTTTACAGATATTTTATTACTTAATATTTATGCCCAAGTTATTCTAAGGGGTAGAACTACTTGGTGATATATCAGAATGTTTTCCAGGAAGGTGAGTAGCAATAAATTACATGTTCTTTTTGAAATATTATATTAATGACCTTTGTATATGATATATTTGGGCATTTGTGCATTTCTCATATTTCAGCAAATATTTGTTATTCAAATTAGCATTTGAGGTTCCTGTGATTGAATCCTCTTGATTTTTCTTTGGATCTTAGTTCCTAATGCTGATCTTTCTTGCTAGTTTCTCCAATAATCTTAACAGAGGTGGACAATACACAGGGCTTCTCAAAGTGCAACAAAATTATGCCTTGAACAATAGAAGCTGTATTCCAGCTTATAATGACCAGAAAGGAGATTTCCTCGGGCCATGAGCTAATGCAAACAGGAGAGACTGAGTCAGCCCTGGGACTGAATCCCAGCTCTTCAGTTTATTAGGTGTGTGACCTTGGTCCAGTTCCTACATCTCTTAGGTCTTTTGCTTTTTTAATCTGTAAAATGGGGATTATAACACCCATCTTACACAACTGGAATGAAGTTTAAGATACTGCACATGTAGTACAGTATTTGACATCCTAGGTGCTCATGGGAAGGAAAAATAATTTTCCCTCTACCCTCTGAGTTCTTAGCTAAGACTCCTCTAATAGAAGACAGATTAATAAGAGAAAAACAAGTTTATTGACACATATACTTCATGTCTAGATGGGGGACACCCAGGGGAAAATGAGTAACTCAAAGAGGTGGCTTAGAATTCAGGCTTAAATACCATCTTAACAGGAAAGGGGAGAAGAGATGTAGGCCTCCGAGGGAAGAACAAATGACTTTAGGAAAGATGAATGGCCCTTAGAAGAATATATGGAAGGTATGATAGTTCGGGACAAAGTTTACCTGGGTGTGTTGCTGGCGTCTAATTTCTTCTCCTGTGATAAGAGTCAATCTTCCTGTGGATGAAACTCCTGGGGAGGGAATTTATGAAAACTGAGTCCCTTTTGGAAGTCCCTTTAGGCAAATGAGGAGAGTTCATAGTAAGCCTCTCACTGCATTTGCTGTTTTCAAGTGCCTGTAGCTCAAAATAATCCGTGCACCGAAGTGGCATGTCCTGAACCCCTACAGTCATATTTTGGGGTGGCATATTCCGCTACCCTTCATCTTCAGTACAAGGTTTTTGTTTGCGGTTTTTTCTTATTCCTTCCTCACCTGTAGGGTAAATTTGAGAGCACCACTGGGACAATTAATAGACTAGTAGCAGAAATGAATGAATAGAATGTCTTTCCATAATTGCAGCAGCAAAAATTTCTTACTTGCTTAAAATTGAATATCAAAGCAAACTCAATTGCCTCCCAATTGTCAGAGGTTTAGCCTCTTTTTCACTAATTCCCAGAGATTCTGCTGTACTACAGCATTGATTTCCTAGCATCAGACCTTGACAACTAAATGCTCTCAAAACTCTTTTTTTGGTTGCAAAAATACATGCTAGTAGCCCAAGAGTTTTCATTGTATCACTGCTCTAGAGTTAGAGAATAAAACAACCAAATTAGTATTAACCATGAAAATAAAACCTTCCACAGCTCTCCTTAAGCCATATTCAAAGCAGAGAAAAATTTTAGATGCTGCATTGTCTTAGGAAAGCATGTAAGATTGTCACAGATCTTTCATGTAATTGACCTCACATTTGATTCTTGTCTTATGCCATATATATAAATATAAATGAGAAATTTATTAGGAAAACATTTACAATACAAAGTGTTTTAAAATCTATGAAAGAAACTCTCATTTTTTAACTTGTAACTGGTACATTGTTTTAACAGAAATGAAGTAAACAGCAGGTAATAATAGTCACTACACAGTGCCAGGTCACTCACTCCACCCTTGTTTTTCCATTTTAAAGTTGTGTTTTTCCATTCTAAAGTAGCTCATCTATTGTGCTGTTTGATATAAACTCTAAGTTGAATTTATTTATATAAGACGCTAAGCTTGTTGTTTTAATATTTTCAACTAAAGAGTAAAATTCTACCTTGATACCAGATTCAGAAGAAGATGTTGTTGAAACTCCTGCCGTGTCCCACGATGAACACACACACCAAGAGATAAAGGGCCAAAAAACACTGGCAACTCCTGCCGTTCGTCGCCTTGCAATGGAAAACAATGTAAGTTTTCTTAATATTTAAGTGTGAGATGGCATAGAAAGTTTACATTTGTATCTACGAAAAATCACCCAGCCATCTGATGATGAAGATGGCTTCAGGTTGGGTTTAAAGAAAACACGAAAGTGTCTGTTACTGAAAAGTAATAGTTGCATAAAAGTCCTCATGAGAAATGAGACCTTACTGTTGATATTAATTGAGAATGTTATTCTTCCTTAGAGCCTAATAATAATCAGAGCTACCACTTACTGGCCACTTGTAAATACTAGTGTCTTAGATCAGGTACCGTAGAAGCACAGCTGGAAACAGGGATTTGGGAACGTGTGGTTGATTGATTGAGAGAGTAGACCTTTACTAGGAATGAAGGAAGCAGTATAGGGAAGGGGAGGGAAATGAGCCAGGCAAGGATGTGGTCTCAAGGATCTGCCTTATCCCAGGGAGACGGGGACTGGTGTGAGTCAAGGAGGCTGTATTCCCTCTTGTCTGCAAGCCATTGACACTTAACCTCCAAGGAAAGATGGCTCTGAGGCATTGAGCTAATAATTTACATATTATCGCGTTTAATCTTCACAACTGTGAGATGAAGGGCTCTTCCAAGACCTGGAGGGGTCAAGTAACTAGTCTGAGGTCACACAGCTAGCACAGGGGTGGAACCAGGTTTCTGAAATGAGTCTCTGTGACTCCAAAACCAGTGCTCTGCCATCTTAATACTGTCTCAACAGTTGTTGCCTCCATTATTCAAGCACTTTTTAGCCAGAAACTGTACATACATTATCTCTAATCCTCATAGTAACCCTGCAGGGTGGTTTGGATTATCCCCTTTTCACAGATGAGAAAGGGCAGGTAAGTTGATTAAATTGGTTAAAATCAAGAAAGTAGCTGAACTCAGGATTTGAATACAAATCTGTCTGGTTCCGAAGCTTGAGTTCTTTACACTGTGCCCCACAATGCAGGGTTTTTGTTTGTCTACCTGTTTTGGAGAGAAGTAGTTAAGTTATTGGCTGGGGGCAGTTAACATTTTGAGAGTATATGATAAGAGTCATTAAAATGTTCTTATCCCTTCAACCAGTGAACCTACCATGGGGGAATTATCCCAAGGAAATAACCTAGGAAGTATTCTTACAAGTGTTTTATGTAGTAGCCAAAATTTAGAGGGCAATACACGTATTCAAAATCAGGGAAATGGCTGGGTAAATTATGTTATAAACCCCTTACTAAAAATCTGTTAGCCATTTCATGTGTTCAAATATGAAGAACATTTATCATAATAGAAAAATAGAAATAGTGATATGGACTGCTAGATTGTTAAGGGCATCAGATGAAATAATCTTATATATTGCTTTGAAAGTTATAAACATTTTACCATTTAAAAAAATTATAAAAAATATTATATGGAAGGATTACTTGTAGAAATACATGATGTGGCTTTCTTACACCTCTTCCTAAAGCTATGTGTAGCAACTAGAGTATTTGCATACTTACTGAAAATTAAATAGTTGATTTGTTATTATAAATCACCTTTTCTTTTTTCTTTTCTTGTAGTTTGCATATTAATGAATTAGGTGTTTCTAAGATGAAAAACCTGTGACATTTACAGTTATTTGTAATTACCTAAAAGTTATTTGTTTAAATTCTCTGAGTTCATTTGTTATAAACTAAATGTTTGACGTGACCAAATTTCTCATTTTGAAGTCATTCTTAGAGAAGCACTGATACAAATGAAGCAGGACTTAACCTTGAGAGATGAACCAGTGTACACTGTGCACGAGGATGTCATCCAAGCTCGTGTATCTTTATTTTAAATAGAATTAAACTTAGTGAGAATATTTTGTCTTTATAACCAAACATAGGAAGTGATTAAAGAAAGCCAGATCACATGTTTCCAAGAAGTATCATGAATGTCTAGTGGAAAGTGGAATTGTATCATCTTATTGTTTATTCTATAGAAAGAAATAATAAAACTTAGGTATTTGACCCTTAACTTGGGCTGAGGAACTCACATTCCACATATGCCTCAAAAAAATGTTTTTTTCTATTTTTTGTACTGATCCTTCTAAAACAACAATCAGATAAAGACTAATTTGAGAGAGCTTTCATAGAATAATTATTTTAACCATCACGTGTTTGCTGGTAGCCAAGGTCAGAAACATTGGTCTACATTTGTTAGTGTGTTTAACTGTTTTTTAAACTCTCAGCTCTTCTTCTTATGTAGTCTTTAAAAATAAGGGGAAAAATCAGATAAGAATTATGCAAGAAATTTAAAAATAGTTGTTTAAAAATGTAAGTGTTCATTAATAGCTATGGATTGTGTACAATGCAGATACACGGGCAAATGACCAGTATGTACAAAAGTGACATGATCACCCATGCAGGGAAGCTGTAGTGTATAGCATTCTGTTAAGGTGATGAAAATGTTGTTTAATGTTTATAGCATTCTGTTAAGATAATGAAAATGTTATTTGTTTATACTGATTTATTGGACAGAGATACTTTTTAACCTTCAATTCATTTGATTCCATTTAGGGACCTTAATGATGGATTTATTTATTTTTAGGTAGTTTTATTTTTAGCATTAAAATGTGTCATTTTACAGATCAAGCTGAGTGAAGTTGTTGGCTCAGGAAAAGATGGCAGAATACTAAAAGAAGATATTCTCAACTATTTGGAAAAGCAGACAGGAGCTATATTACCTCCTTCACCAAAAGCTGAAATTGTGCCACCTCCACCGAAATCAAAAGACAGGACTATTCCTATACCCATGTCAAAGCCTCCGGTGTTCACGGGCAAAGACAGAACAGAGCCCGTGAAAGGTAACAATAATAGTAACGTAAGGTGCAGTTTATCTGGGGGGACGCTACTTGAACAGGCGGAAATAACACTTTTTCTAGGAAAAGCTTCAAGATATACTGTTAATCTTTGAAGAATACTATGTCAGCAGGTTTCTTAGAACGTAAGCTTACATACAGATAATTTTTCTGTTTGAAGACTCGCTCAGGATATTTTAAATATTCATTACTTTTAGTTAGCTTTCAAAACAGCTACTTCTGATTTGTTGTTTATAAACTCTTCTGATAATTAGCTTCCAGAAGAGTGGTTTTGCAAGACACCCATCGTGTAAATTCATGGCTTGCATCCTTCTGAATGTTTTATATACCGCAGCGTTGAAAGCAGTTACCTGTTACATTATCACACTTGGTACTGAGTGTTGTGCTGCGGTCAGTGCTTCAGCTTTGAAATTAGTGGCTTTCAAGTTATGTGACGAAGATGGTAACTCCAAGAGGAAGAGTTGAGTTGAGAGTAAATGACATTAGAGAAACTTCTACTTTAGTTTTTTAAAGGATCTAAGAATATATGATTTGTGTATAATGTTTTCTAGGCTTTCACAAAGCAATGGTCAAGAGCATGTCCGCAGCCCTGAAGATACCCCACTTTGGGTACTGTGATGAGGTTGACCTTACTGAACTGGTTAAGCTACGAGAAGAACTCAAACCCATTGCTTTTGCTCGTGGAATTAAACTCACCTTTATGCCCTTCTTCTTAAAGGTGAGGTTTCATCCATTTCAAGCAAGGCTTGAGTAAGACGTTTAAATTTTGTTTTGCCAGAGTGCAATGTGTTGACCGTGGGTTTGCACAAAAATATTATTTCTTACTGTATCACATAGAAAAATGTACAAGCACACTCTCTTTGTTTCATGGGAGTTTGTAAAATTAAACTTTCTGTATCAGATTTTTATCTCCTTACCTCTTTAAGCTAGAGAAGGATTGTCCTGCCAGTCAGGTAAAGCCTTTAATTCTGAAAGGATCACTCCAGCGAAGTCCTGATTTGAACGAAGTGAAACTTAGTGTTGATCTTGTGTATCATTGGCGTGTGTTTACTGTCACTTTTCAACAAAGTTACATTGAGACTTGTGGGCATCGTTTCCCGTACGAGGCCTCGTGCCCAGTGTGAGATGGAATGAGACCATCCACTGTCCTTGAGCCGCCCACCGTCTCGCTCACATTCAGCACCATTTATGAAGCCGCTACCGTGCGGCTGACCCCGTGCCACGCCTGCTGTATGCATGATCTCTTTTAATTCTCAGAGTAACCTTGACGTGTAAATATCGCTGTCCCTACTTTCCATTTAAGGGAATTGGGGCTCAGAGAAGTTGAGCCACTTCGCAAGGATTTATAGCTATGATTGGAGAAGCTAAGTTTCAGGTTCTGGTCTGTTTTTCTCAAAAATGCCTATTGCTGTCTCTCACTCCAGTGTGGCTTCCCACCCGCCCTTCCCACACTGGATGAAGACCGATCTTCCCTAAAGACAGTTACTCATGATTCCCTGATTCTTTTTAATGGTCCTCCTTCAGGACTGCCTTCAGGATAGTTCCTAAACTCCTTAGTGTAGCATCAAAAATATTTCTGTGAGTCTCTGCTGCTGCCTTTCCTGTCTTCTCTCTCACAGTCACTCCCTCGGCTTTAGTCACTTTAAGCTACACGTAGTTGCTGGGATTCCTAACTCCACCTGAAGGGCCTCCTCCTCCCTTGATCAAGTACATCCTCATCCTAAATACCAAATTTTGTTTGGGTATCGCCTCCTTCTGGAAGCCTGTGACTGTCAGTTTGAGTTAAATACCCTTTTGTTTCCCGTCGTGGTTTCTCTCAGTGTGTTGCCAGTGTTTGCTCTGTTGTCTCTTCCCTGACGCTGAGCCTCACCAGGTACAGGCTGTTCCCCTGTATCTCTGTCTTTTCAACAGCTGCCCTAACAAGTAAGGGGGCGCTCTATAAACACGAGGTGTAACAATTGTCAGTAAGTGGGGGTCTGGACTGTGTTACAGCTGTAGTGAGTCGTCTGTAGAGACATGGCAATTCAGACACGTGGATGAGATCGCCCCAGCTGTGTGTGAAGGAGAAAAGAAGGCTGAGTGCTTTATACCAGCGTTTAAGGGGTATAGAAGCTGACTTGGCAAAGGCAATGGAAGATAGTGAGTGGGGTCAGTGGTTTGATGGTAGGAGAACCAGGAAACAGTCCCTTGGAAGCCAAGTGTACCTGTTACCTATTGCTGTATAACAGCCCTCTCTCCCCCAGATTTTATGGCTTGAAACAACAGCCATTTATCATTTCTCACGAGGCTGCAGGAGGGCAGGGCCAGTCTGCCGATCTTGCAGGGCTCTCGCGTAGGTCTGCGGACAGCTAAGGCTGGCCAAGGGCCGGCTGGGGCAGGATGGCCTCAGGGAGGGTGACTCATTTCTCTCCTGGATGTCTCTCCCGGAATGCTAGCCCACGCATGGTCTCAGTACTGGCAGGGGTGAGGAGAGGAGGCAGAATTAGAGCATTTTTCACCTTCTCTACTACATCATGTTTGTTCTTAACTCAGTGACCAAAGCAAATCACATGACTAAGCTCTGCATTAGCCTGCAGGAGCACTACCAGAGGGTTTGGACTGAGAGGCATGAAAGATTGGGGCCACTGATTCAGCCTCTCACACTGAAAGAGAAGAAAAAAGGTTTTAAGAGTAAAGTAAGTAACTGTATACATCACAGAGGTTAAATAGGATAAGGGATGGGAACAGGCTATTGGATTGGTCAATAAGCAGTCAAGTGTGCCCCCCGCCAGAGCTGATTGAATAAAGTATTGTTGAGGTAGAAAACTGATTGCAGTTAGTTGGGGAATGAAAGAAACTGAGGAAGAGATGCTGAAAAAATCTCATAAAAGGCAGACAGGGCATAGGTGGAGAAGGCAGTTATGGTGGCTGGAGCAGACTGAAGAAAGGTTCCATTTGCCCCTTCCCCTCCTGCACACCTGCAAGGAAGAGTTGAGCAGATCAGTGGGCGAAGGAAAGAGCTGGAAAATGGAAAGTTAAAAGTGTGTGAGTGGGAGGGGTGGTTGGAGTAAAACCTGGGCGTGAGGGGAGAATGAGATGAAGACCCCAGTGGAGACGTTCACCTGGAGGAGCGAGAGACTGCCTGCCAGCTCTTGTTTCAGCTGGGTTCCTCATGCTGCTTCCTACGACGTCTGTTTTGAAGCAAGAACAGACCAGCCTTTTGATATATTAAGTTTATTTGATCATTGTTTTTCTTTATTGTTCCAGTCTGAATGAAATATCCGATCTTTATTTTGAAAATAAAATTTAATATGCTTTTATTTGTTTTAACTTTTTTTTTCAGTTTATATAAGTTTTAGAACATTTGGAAAATACTACCAAGTATTGTACAGGGGGCAAAATGACCTCTTGTCTGTGGACACACACTTTGCTTCTCCTTTTACAAAATTTGGGTTATACTCAAAATACTGTTTTTATGTCTAATGCTTTGATTAACCTTAGTTATGGATTTTTATATAAAGAAGATTAAAGCTACAGTTATCAAATCAAATGCTTAATAAAATTTTCCTTAACTCTCTAGTTCAAGGATATGATTTATTTTTTCTGTCAAGACCACTGACCCACAGACAAAAATAACACAATGTATATAAAGAACTCTTAATTGAACAAGATGAAGGCAGTGGGGTAGGGCATTCTTTTCAAGGACAATATTTAGCATTTTAATTTTCCTGTTTTTTAAGTTGAATATGGAATATGATGACCAAATGGGCAATGTGTGAACTTTAATTAGATCCTAGATGGGCAGAGAAACAGCTATAAAGAATATTCTGTAAACAGTTAGGGTAGTCTGAATATGGACAGAAAACAGATGTATTAGAAGAAAAAAGGAAAAGGAAAGGGGAGAGATTAAGGCAGAAGAGGGCAAAGCAGGAAGACTAAACACCATCGATTCAGGGAGACAGGCTCTAAAGTAAATGTTTGCGCCAGCTCTGCCCTGCACCTGGCCAAGGACGCCAGGCGGAGCACGGACCTCTCACATCCTTATCGCTTGTGCTTTCTACACAGGGGAGTAGCTTACTGCCTGTCTGTGTTTTAATCTGAAGTGTTTTTCTGAACTACAGGTTTACTTCTCATGGAAATCTTAACACTACATGTAAGTGAGGGAAACACGTAGAATTTAGATATTTTCTTTGGTTCTCTGGTCAGTCTGCATAGTGTTTTTAAAAAATCTTGATGTTTACAAGCTGCCTGCCTACTTTATCTTTTATTCTTTAATGATTTGGGTGACCTGGTTCCACATGGCCATGTGGGATTAGTATGCCTTGTGAATGTAGACTTGAAAATGAACTCAGCTTAAGTAAGAGTTCTTTGCCTCCAGCCTTTACACCTCTTCTTACTTCAAATGATCCCGTCCTTTCAGAATGAGAAGTGTTTACGTTGTCTCTCTGTTACACAGGCTGCTTCCCTGGGATTACTACAGTTTCCTATCCTTAATGCATCTGTGGATGAAAACTGCCAGAACATAACGTATAAGGTTGGCTATGTGTTGAGAAAATGTCTTGTTTTAGACAGAAATAGACTCACAGACATAGAGAACAAACTTAACGGTTACCAGGCGGTAAAGGGGGTGGGAAGGGATAACGTGAGAGTTCAAGACATGCAGATACTAACTACTATATATAACATAGATAAAGAAAGTTTATACTGTAGAGCATAAGGAACTATATTCAATGTCTTGTAGCAACCTATAATGAAAAAGAATATGAAAATGAATATATGTTTGTATATATATGTATGACTGAAACACTATGATGTACACCAGAAATTGATACAACCTTGTGAACTGACTATACTTCAGTAAAATCTCTTGAAATTTCTTTTTGTTTTTTTGAAAAAAAGAACATTTAACAAAAAAAGAAAAGAAAATATATTGTTTAAATAAGCAATGGTACAAATGTGCTTGTAGGTTAAAGAAGCTTCTCTCATACCTCAAATAGTGATCTTTAGACTACAATTGAAAGTATGGGGTATATCTTTTTTATTTTAATTGAGTTATAGTCGGTTTACAATGTTGTGTCAATTTCTGGTGTACAGCACAATTTTTCAGTCATACATGAATATAGATGTATTCGTTTTCATATTCTTTTTCACCATGAGCTACCACAAGATCTTGAATATGTTTCCCTGTACTATACAGTATAAATTTGTTTATCTAGTCTATATGTTGGGGTAAATCATTAAACTGAAGATATATTTATTGCTATTGTTGTTGGTTTTACTGGTTAATAATTAATGTGCAGATTGCTGGGGTTTTTTTAAGTTTTTTTCTTCTGGTGGTGGTAATTAGATTTTTTATGTATGTATGTATTTAGTGGAGGTACTGGGGATTGAATCCAGGACCTCATGCATGCCAAGCATGCGCTCTACCACTGAGCTATACCCTCCCCATTAGATTGCTATTTTTAGCTGCTTTTGGTTTTCTGCATGAAGTAGCAGAAATATACAGCTGCGAGGCAGTGGATTACCTTTCACATCCTACATACCCTCCCCTCAAAAAGAAGAGCTCTTTCAAGATGGGATTCCTGCAATTTTTAAAACAAGTAATTTAAATGGGAAAAATAATGAAAGTTTGAATTCTGCTAAGTGAAAGTTTATTTGGAGTGAAAGTCTATTATGGCTGAGAACTCTTCTTGGGATGCTGACCCTTATTTATATTTCTTACTAGAAATATACAACTGGAAAGTGAGCTTTTTATTCTGGGGAGTTGAATCTAAAATCTTTCCATATGATTAATACAATTTCCTCTTTAACTATATACTTGTTTCAAAAAAAAAATTCAGACAAGAAAATAGTGATGTTTACCTCAGTCTCATAAACCTAAGATAACTCATTGTTTATGTTGAGGTGTATATTCTTCTAGGATTTTACCTAGTTTAAAAAAATGTATGGAATTATGTTTTTTAATTAAATTTTTTTCTTTTTAAGTGTTCTTTTTCGTTTAATATATTTATATGACATCATTACATGTCAATAAATACGGCTTTGTTAGTCATTTGGTTAGCCAGTGACTTACTGATAAACATTTGGATTACTTGCAGTTTCTCAGTCTTACAATCTGAACTCAACATCTCTGCATCTCTACATACTTCTGCATTTATCTTCTTAGCACATATTTTTAATAAATGTTGGTATATATCATTAAAAGTTCTCCAGAACTTCCATACTGGCTTACACTTCCACTAACGATATATGGAAATAACCCATTGTTCTATATTCTTACCAAAAAAAATTATCTTTTTCGAGAGAGCTTTTCAAAACCTTTTTAAAATTGTTTCTTTTAAATCATCACCAACATGGTGAAAATAGTTTTTGATAGTTGTGTTCATAAGGCAGTGAAGGTTGATCCTTACTTTCCTATTAGCTTATGAAAAGGCCTACTATATAATTGGGGTTTTGTTTGTTTGTTTGTTTTCAGGCTTCTCATAACATTGGGATAGCAATGGATACAGAGCAGGGCTTGATTGTTCCTAACGTGAAAAACGTTCAGATCTGCTCCGTATTTGAGATTGCTGCTGAACTGAACCGCCTCCAGAACCTGGGCTCTTCGGGTCAGCTCAGCACCAGCGATCTTACAGGAGGAACATTTACTCTTTCTAACATTGGATCAGTGAGTAATCGTGGTGTTCAAATTCATAAACCCTGACTTACGATTTGTGTTCATATGCTCAGTTAAAAACATAAACCTTCATTTGCCATTTGTTCTTCAAAAGCTTGATTTCTCTTTTTTTTTTAGATTGGTGGCACCTATGCCAAACCAGTGATATTACCACCTGAGGTGGCGATTGGAGCCCTTGGAGTGATTAAGGTGTGTTTGTAAGAGTTTAAGCAAATTGGGAGAGTAGATACAAAAAAGAGTAATCATTTCCAAGGTTTTCTCCTCACTTTGTAGGTCTGAGTATGAGATTGGGTTTAGTCAGTCAGTTATTTCTTCCTAAAAGCTGGGCCTCCAGTTCTGGTGGCTGCCTCTCTGTAGAGGAAATGCTGGTGACCTGCATCGCTTCTGTGTGGATCAGGCATTATGGGTTATGCCAGGCTCAGATGTGAGTCTTCATGAATAATCACAAATATAGCCAATCTGAATCTATCAAAATATCCTTATTTCCAAATACCAAAGAATATAAGCCAATCCAAATTATTCTTTATAACAGCGAGACACCGTGGAGAGCATTTTTCTCAAATTTTACTCTGTTCAAGAATCATTGGAAGCACCGGTTAAAAATGCAGATTTCTTGGCTTTGGGGACAGAGCCTCCAAAGCTTACATGTTAAGCAAGAACCCAGCTGGTTCCAGCATGAGTGAGCTGCGGCCATGTTTTAGAAGACTGACTTACAATAAGGGTTGCAATGATTCTTATCCCTGGCTGCATGTTAGAATCATCTGGGAAGCTTGAGGAAAAAAAGCCCAACCTCAGGCCATACCAACTGGACCAGAATTACTAGGAGTGGGGGTGGAGAAGGGGGCTTGGGCATCCCTATTAACCCAGGGCTGAGACCAGCAGAGTTAAAGACATAAGTCCTGGATGCCATTTCAATACCACCATTCTTAAATGTCATTGTCACTGCATTAACCTTGATTTTGATCTTCATGTTTTCAGAAGAACCTTTTCTCTTCTCTGTATTTATGCCGCTTCTACATTGAGCATCTCTAGGACTTGCTTTTCTTGAGTTTATTATTTTCATGTCAGTATCCAGAAACTTCACAGATACTTTTACTCAGCCTTTGACTTGCTTTCTAGCAGACAGTGCTTGGCTGCTACGTTACTCTCCCTTCTGGCAGCTCCTTTCCCTTCAGGCACACAGAGGAGACAGGAAGAAAAAGATAAGAACACGTATTATGACACCGTCCTGTCCAAATCAGGGGTTTCTCTAGAAGGTAACTTCTCTGTCACTCATTCTCCTTGCAGCAAAAATTCAACATCTGATGCTCATAAAATTCTTACCTTTTACAGTTTCCAAACCATCATACCCATTTGACAAAGTTTTATTTTCCCTTTTCCTGAAAGCTATTTCTTTTCTTCTGAATTGTATGTATAGATACCTCATTATGGTAAACTATACATAACAAAATTTACCATTTTAATCATCTTTAAGTGTAAGGTTCAGCGGCAGTGTGTACATTCACATTGCAGCCATCACCACCATCTGTCTCCAGAACTTTTTTATTATCCCACACTGAAACTTTGTGTGTATGTACCATATTTTATTTACCTATTCATCTGTGATGCGTATTTGGGTTGTTTCCATTTTTTGGCTATTGGGAATAATGCTGCTATGGTCTACATGGGTCTGCAAATATCTGTGTGAGTTGTGTTTTTTCAGAATCATTTTACCCATGGTTTCTTCAAGCTCTGAAGCATAGTTCTTAGAATATAATTAGAATATATATCTTCATAGTGACTTAATGGAATTCACCTTTTTTTGGGTTGAGACAAATGATATTTCATTCCTTTGTCCCTGTCTCATTTCTCCTTTGCTATTTTTCTGTTTTCACTTTAAATTTTAAACTGTTGCCAAATAGTCTTAAGTCACTATAACCTCAACATTACTCAATTCTCAGTCCTTATCTTCTTGACCTTGAGTTGATCAGTACCACCTCCTTGGAAAACGTTCTTGACTATGACTTGCAGAAAGCCTCACTAGTCTCTCCTGCTGCCACTGCCGATTCCCTCTGAGTCTTACTTGCCTGTACCTCCCCATCTCCCCATCTCCAAACATTGGAGTGCCCCAGAGCTCAGTTCTGGCCTTTTCTTTATCTGATCCAGTCTCATGGCTTTGATTTATATGCTGATGGCTTCCAAGTTTCTATCTCCGGACCAGACCTCTCCTTTGAACTCCAAGCTTACACATCCTGCTTGGATGTCTAATTAGGCATCTCACATTTCCTTCTTCTTTGCCTGCTCCTGGAGTCTTCCCATCTCACTGAATGGCCATTCTGTTCAGAGACCTCCAGTGGCTTCTCACCTCACTCCAAATCAAAGGCAAAATAGCTGCAATGGCCTCCATGGCTCTGCGCTGGTGCTGCTCTGTGTGACTGGGACCCACGTTAGGCCTTGGCTGTTGTACCCGGGCCATGCGGCGACAAGTACAGAAGAGGAGCCTGGGGCTTAGAAACTTTCATTGCCCTTTGACACAGTGATTTTATGTCCATTGAACCTAATAATGAGAAATGAGCCTTGTATTTTCTGTCTTTTTATTTCTTTTTTATTGAGTTTCACTTTTAAAATCTTTTTAAAGTTGCCTGCAATGAATTAGAATTTTTTTAAAAAATATTTTTTTCTTCAAATCAAAGACAGATTGAAAAGCATTACTCTTTTGGGGGTGTGGGGGGTGGCAGGCAGGCAATTAGGCTTAATTATTCATTTATTTATTACTGTTCTTTTTAATGGAGGTACCGGGGTTTGAACCCAGGACCTCATGTGTGCTAAGCACCGCACTCTTCCACTGAGATATACCCTCCCTCTGAGAAACATTATTCCTTAAGTCTTAAGAACATGCCCCACCTTCAGCCTGCTCCGTCTGTGACCTCACCTCTCACCTCTCACCCCGGCACCTCCCCCTTGCCAACCCTCTGGTCCGCTAACTCTCCAGTCATGCTTCCCTTCTCTCTTTCTCCAAGTGTTCATGTGGCTTGTGTCTCCACTGCCTTCAGTGAGGACACCTTAGCGAGGCTCTTCCTGCCCACCTGTCAAAAAAAAATGTAGCCTCTGCCCTATTTCCACCTCCTGCCTATAGTCTGTATCCTCGTTCCAAAGCGCTTTCTTTTTCCCTTGGCACTTCTCACTGTCTAGCACAATGTGCACATTTTACTTAATCATCCGTCTCTCCCCATTGAAATGTTAGCTCCAAGGAAGCAAAGGTTGTTGTTTATTTCATTCATTGCTTTATCCCCAGAGTCTAGAAGAGTGCTTGGTACATAGTAGGTGCTCAATAAATATCCACTAAATAGTTGAATCTGAAATGAAATTCACTGTACGTGTGGAAATTACACAGGGGACAGGAAATACCTTTGGAGAATCTCTGGAAACTTGAAACACGTACTCACAAAGGCGGGAAAAGTAGGAGCTGGCATTTGGGACATCCACCTCCTCCGGGTTATCAGGAGGGGATCTACCTAATCTTTCGCTGTTGCTGCTGCTGGAGCTTGCTCTGAGCAAGTGAAGGCTGACTCTTTGTTCTTTTCCTTACCCGTAGGCCCTCCCCCGATTTAACGAGAAAGGAGACGTATATAAGGCTCAGATAATGAATGTGAGCTGGTCAGCCGACCACAGAATTATTGATGGCGCCACAGTGTCACGCTTCTCTAATTTGTGGAAATCCTACTTAGAAAACCCAGCTTTTATGCTGCTAGATCTGAAGTGAAGATGGACAAGATGTCCTTGAACTTTCTGAGCCTCCAAAGAGTCTGCAGGGCCCAGCTGTGCAGCACGTGTTCTTCACTGCAGTTCGTATTATACGTGATTTGTAACGTGTATAAGGTTCTGAGGCCCAGTATTTATCCCTATTCTGTTAGACTTTTTACTGAAGATGGATAATGGTGAAATCATTCTCCCGGGGCTGTCACATTTTATAGGTCAGAGTACAACTTTTTAATATGTCTGAGGTCTTCGTGTCAATGGATTGAAACTGGCAAGAACAACAAAATGAATATTACTAAAACACAGATACTCATATACAGTATTTGCCCTATTTCTTTCTGTTTTTATTTTAAACAAACTCTTAATGAAACTTTGCCATTACACTTAGTTGGGGAAAGGAATTTATGTACAAAAACTTTTCTATGTCCCCACAATAATGCAAATTGTTGTGCAAAGTAAGTGCAATTATACTTTTAAGATATCCAGGAGTATGTTGCTTTGTAGAGATTATCTTCTGTAAATGTCTTATTTGTATAAGTTAATATCTTTTAGAAGAGAAAATTATAAGCTAATCTTAAAAATTCCCAATTATAGTTTTATAACTAGTAAGGCCACGGAAGGTGTTTGCTTAAAATGGATACACTTGTAGAATTTTGGTGATGTTTTGGTGTTTTATTGGGAAAAACCTTACCTTTGCAGCCTCGCTTCATGAGGAGGTTACTGTAAGCATAGCGGCCGCTGAGGTTGTCTTACGTTCAGAAGCCCACTGCCTTTCAACCTTTTTGTTTTTTTTAACTTTCTTGATCTTCAGCTAAAAAATAGGACGGGTTAAGAAGTTACCGTCTATTCTGTTCCCCGTATGGGCAGAACTACCCTTTAGTAGTTATGGGTAGTTATGGATACACTAAAAGAAAATAATGAATTTTGTACAGAAATAAAGGGTTCCTCATGATCATTTTGTTAGAGGCCCACTTGAAATCAGAAATAGCATCAAGATGAATTTAATCCAACATTTTGATTTACATTCAGAAATTCAGTCTGTTTCTAATATTGTGTAATTGAATAATGTATATCCAAGTGAAGTTTTATGGCAGAAAAGGAAGTCTTTTCACTGTCTACTTGACTTTCTCAAAATGGAAATGGTGCATAAATTACAAAGTAATGGGTCAAATGATGGTTATTTTTAAAATTCAGATAATATGAAAAGTTACAAATAAAATAAAATCGTCCATCATCCTACCACTAATCCTACCACTACTTAACATTTTGATCAAGGTATCTGTTTACATAGCTATTCTTTTTATAAAAATGGGATCATACTGTATCTGCTATTTTATATAATTTGATTTTTTTAATTTAACATATTATGAATCAATAAACTGTTCTACATTATCATACTTTTAAATGGCTCCATGGTATTCTACTATTTGCATTTATTATTTTATCTAAATATTAAACATCTACTGTATACCAAGCGTGGTGCTAAGCACTGGGTACAAAATGCGCATCCTTGTGGCCACTGTCTTCATTGGGCTTACAGTCTAGAGGGGAGACAGATATTTAATAATCATAAAAATAAAAATATAATTAATCTCTAAGTAGGAAAAAAACAGGGTGCCATGAAAGCAGCGAGTAGAGGTTACTGATCCTGCCTGGAACTGAGGAGAGGAGGTACTATAATTTAACCAATTGATGACATCTACAGAATTTTAAATGAAGATCGACATGATCAGTAAAAATTTCCCTCTCGTTTAAAATGTGAAAACTAGGAGAAAACGAAACTTGAAATGAGTATGTAGTATGTTCCCCCGAAAGTCCAACATCATTGGCTCAAAATAAACCCAGATCCCTGCCATTACCACCTTCTCTTTTGTCTCATCCTTTTGAGAATTCAGCAAAGGATTTGCTTCCCATTGTGTGTTGGACCTTTAAGATGGGAGGGTCCCCTGGAAGGGACAAGGGGGTCAGGAGCACAGCCAAATGCCCCAGCCATTCTTCACAGTATCTGTCCCACATCTTTTCTGATGATTTGAAGCACCGATACAAACATCTCCCAGCCCTGTCATACTAAGCAGAGAACTTCACCTTCTATCTCCAGAGAAGACAAGGTGATTCAACCTGAGGGTCCTTAATGTCTCCTTTCGTGTCTTCCTCACACCCAGAACTAGGTAGGGTTCCCTTGGCACACTAATTAAGACTAATTTCCAGTTCTTCATGGAGAAGGTGTTGGAGACTCAGAACTCTCTAAATTTAAATTTTTTATTGTTAATAAATGTGGTGGCATAACGTTGTCCATAGAACCATTTCCTTTGCCTTCTGGGCACACGGTTAAATATTTTCCAGCTTAGTCTGCAGTTAAGTAGGGTCATGTGATTTATTTCTAGCCATTAGAATATGGGTGGAAGTGATGTAGGTCATTTCCAGATGTGGCCCATTCAACCTCCCAAGAACTCCAAACACTCTATTTCATCTCTATAGCAACCTTGAGGCCTGCATGTTGATGGCAGTCACACAAGGTGGGAGGCACCAGTATTTCCAAACGAGTAGGTGGAGCAAAGCCCCACTCCCTGAGATTAATCTCAAAATAGTACCCTAACTCTGAGCTGTCCAGTGCTATAGCCACTACCCAAAGGTGACTATTCAAATTTAAATTTTAATTATTGTGCCTATTGAACAATCGAAATGTGGCTAGTGTAATTCAGAAAATGAATTTTAACTTTATTTAATTGTAATAAATTTAAATGTAAATAGCCACGTGTGGCTAGTGGCTACCATGTTGGACATTGCAGATATAAGAATATTTCCATCATCACAGAAAATTCTGTTGGATAGTGCTGCTCTAACTGATAAAATGTGGAGAGAACTGTTCTTATTTTTTAAATAATCACTAGCACAAAAAAACCCAAACCAAAACAAAACTTCCCTACCTCTCTCTGAGCTAAATTCCCTCTTCCTAAAAGAAGACTCACAACCCTCCTTTGTCACAAGCTTCCCTTCCTGCTCCTCCCTGCCTTTGCCTGACGAGTTCAGTTTGAATTGCACGGGTGGACTTGAACTCACAGCCTGGATTCCTTCCCCGCTGTTCGCCTGTCATCACAGTGTGCTTGGCAAAAGGCTTGGTCACATCTCTCTCCCAAATGTCTCCTAATAGTTCTTTCCAGAGCCACCTTTCTCCTGAGCTCTATGCAGCTCATCTTCAGTCTTTAGCGTCTCAAGTTCACCACATGTTTCAGTGATGTCTCATCAGACAGACCAAGTCAACTCTGAACTATTTATGCCAAACCTGAGATGGTTCTTGTTACCTTTGGCATCCCATCAAAATAACCACATTTTTATGGGACAGAAGGCAATATTATTTAGGCGAACACTGAACATGACTCGTTGATGTTCACAAGCTCAGAATTAAACAGAAATAAATTCATTATGAGGTGGTCCCAGTATTGAGCAGAAAGGCTTCAACCAGAAACTAATTTGTGTGCTAATCAAGAACCCTGTGAGAGAACTCTAGTCCAGCTTGCTAAAACTGAGCAGAAGAATTTGGAGGCAGTCCAGAGGAGCCACAAAAACAAGCCTGACATGCATCACTGCAGTTCTGTTATGAAGAGGACATCTATATCAGGCTTTTACTGAGCACTATGAGGAATGTTGCAACGCAAAGCATGGGGAACAGCTGTTGTGGGTCTTAACAAGAGCCAGGACAGGGGAGATGAGAGCAGGTGGGAGATCGAGAATTTAGCTTAGATGCAGGGGGAATGGCAGGACAGCCGAAGAAGGGTTCGTTCTCATCTCAGGCTGAGGAGGGGGCAGTCTCGGGCAATACGCGGCACAGTGCCCCTACCCACCCACATTCCTAGAGGAACCATCAGACTGTATTCAACCTGTGATAAACTATTAACTTGAAGTTTGCTGCAAGAATCCTCTAAATATGTGGTAGATAGCTCTAAAAATATGGTAAAAAGGAAAGTAAAGAAAAGAAAGTTTGTAAAGTCTGTACAAAAGTTGCAAGCGTGCAATCATCTGGAAAAACCTAGCGACTTAATTTCCTGGAGCAATGCAGCCAGAGTTCAAACTGCAGTAACCGAGGTAAGTCAGGGCAATGGTAAGTGTAATTAAATAATTGGAAACTGCTGGCATGAATATAAATCTGAACATGACTAACAGTTTGAAATATTAGATATTCAGATTTTACAGAGAACAGTCAGTCGCCAGGCTAAGCCATCACACTAACCACTCTGCAAACCAAGGGCTTTACAAATCACATCAGAACCTGGCCTTGGTCCCGTTGTGTTTTTGGCCCAAGATTAAAAGCCCCCCCCCCCCCCCCGTTGGTTCAAACGTTGCTTGGACAGACAGAGCAGGACAAACCGTCAGAGAGTTGGCGTAATTTTTTAAAATCACCACTGTCATTGACTGCACTTGTTTCTCACATATGTTCATGAATCTTAAAAATATTGCTATCAAAGACGGGGAGGGTATAGTTCAGTGGTAGAGTGCATGCTTAGCATGCGCGAGGTCCTAGGTTCAATCCCCAGTACCTCCATTAAAATAAATAAGTAAACAAATAAATTTAGTTAACTCCCCCAAAACAAAAGACAATAATAAATAAATAAAAATTTAAAAATATATATATATTGCTATCTAAATGCAATGCATTCCAATTTCAATACGATGGTATTACTTCCGTAAGATGTTTCTTTTTGGTTTGTAATACTTTCTAAATACAATAAAAATTCTCACAACTTCCATCTTTATTAAATATTAGGGGTTCTGCATAGTATTTGTGGATATGTGAAGAAACAATTTTTGTTGTGGCCTTTTGAAATGTATACAGTGTATCCTCAAAAGTTGGATCAATATCCTAGAAACAAGGTATCATGTAATTCATAAAAAATTATGTTGTGAAAGAGTTTAAAATGCAGTGTATTTCTGTAGAACTAAAAAGTAGTGCATAAAAATTAAAGCAGAAGAAGTGTCTTTTAAATTTGCTATGTGGCCAAAAATACCTCATGCACCATATAGGAAGGCAGTGCAAATTTTTGTGTCACTATTTGGTGGCTATGGGAGGGGTATTGCTTTTTCTTTTGAAGCAAGACTATAATGGCTTTTATTCTGTGTTCATCTGATTTTAGGTTTTAATTGCCCCAGGAAATTGCACAATATTAATTCCTACTGCTTAGGTCCTGTATTTCATGTGAGAACAATCTTTACATAATTGGAAAAACTGTAGCAACTACTTCACTCATAAGAGAAATGATGTTTTGTTCACTTGTGTTTTGTTTGCTAAATGATGTATTTGTTACTTGGAATCACAGCATGCTTTTTACAAATGAAGACTTTAAAATCATTTCCAATGACCTTTTAATTTTTAGCCTATTTCCAGTAGGCTATAGAATTAATGGTTTTCGTATAAAATTTTCTTGTGTCTCCACCACTGATTGATTTAGGGAAATGGAGTGTGTGTGTGTGTGTGTGTGTGTGTGTGTCTATCAAAAATGACAGCCAGCACAAAAGTCTCAAGGTCAGAATTACATTTTAAGTTCATCCCTAGTTAAATACATTTTTTGTTGTAAAACATATATTGAATAACAGAAAAAGAAAAGGGAATAATTAGCATGTAAAATGAAATCTTTTTCTTAGCTATTTCAGTAACTTAAATATTTAAGTTATTATAAGATTGCAAATCTGTGGAGTGTGTGGCAGAACTCACGTGAGACTGGCTGAAATCTGAGAGCTTGAGCTCCAGGGGAAAGGCTCTTGGTGTCTAATGGTATTTCCTACCATCTCCTGAGGAAATACCCATTTTGTCTGACCAAGTGCTGCAAGTTAGTATGTAGCTATAATTTTGTAATATAAGTACCAAGATGTGGAGAAGAGGGACAGCCTAATATTTGGCAAGTATGTGGTTTATTATTTGGAACTTTCTCTTGAGGGCGCTCATATGTGTGCATGCACGCACACACACACACACACACACACACACACACACAAGCTTTTTTACTGGAACATTTCCACATTAAAGGATACCAGTGTTCCAGAAAGTTCTAAAGCTGAACAAATCAGTTTTAAAGTATTCTTGTTTAAATCTTTCAACTATTTGAAGTGCTTACAGAACCTTCAAATTGCAAGATCGAATTCTTCACATTGAAAAATTATTGATCTGATAAATGAGGGTAAGTCTCATATTTATGTTTCTTGGTTTTCTTGAGTTACATAGTGTTTCTGCTTCAAAGCCATGCAGTCTGACAAATAACTAATAGTGTATCCCAGTCTTCTACCACTGGATTAGGGACTGTGACTAAGATTCTGCCAATCCCATACTTTGATTTAGAAGCAAAGGATGTGAGGACACAGGCTGGGTGGCTGGGGTCCATTTTTGCTGTTGTGGGTACAGAAGAGACAACATACTATAATTCTACCCTGGTAAAGTGGGTTTCACAATGTGGGGGGGTTTCAAACTATGGAGAGGGTGTGCAAAGATTTGGGGCAGCGGTGAATAACAGATATTCATTCTACAAGACTTATTTCTTCTTGATCTCTCTTATCCCCTATTGTCCTCAAATCACCGAAATTGTCTAATCTCCTTCATAAATAGTGCATAAATGTATTCACTTTTTTCCACTCTCCCTGCCATTTCTCTAGTGTAGGTCACTTTAACAACTTCTCAGCTGGTCTCTTTATGCAGTTCCGAGTGTGGGAAATAAGAGGCTAGTTAAGGGAAGGAGAGAAAAGCCTTGAAATTTGTGGGTTTTCTATAAATATTGTCAAATTAAAATTTAACTGTAGACAGTGCCAGAGGCAGAAATACATCTAAATTGTTTCCAAGGGGACAACTTAGTGTTCTTTTTAACTGAAATAGAACTCCTCCCTGAACCTTGATGTTGATTTATGAGCATATTCAAGGCAGCCATGTGTGGGATGGTGCAAACTCTCTGGACAGGGAGGTTAGAGCTGAGATCCTGTGACCTTCTTACCGCTTTCTGTGATCTTAAGCAACCCCATAACTCTCTGATCTTATTCATTATAGAAGCATTAGAGAATTCCTATGGGATAATCTGGGACTTAAAACACCAAAACTGCCCAAGTGCCCAAGTAATGAAACAACTTGTGACCCACGTACATGACAAAATGCTATGGAGCCGTTAGAAAGAATGATGTAACTCTGAATATACTAACATGAAACTATTTCCAAGGTATTCTGAGTGGGGAAAAAACATGGCATGGAACAATGTATATAGTGTGCTGCCCTGTATATGTGTGTACATCCCAGCATGTGTGTGTGCTTTTAAAGACGTATTCATACTTGTAAATTCACAGCCCGTCTTTGGAAGGGCACAGGAGTACCTGGTGATAGTGACTGCCTTCAGGAAGAGAACTAAAAGGCTGGACGTGAGGGGAATTCAGTATCTTTTGAATTTTGCCCCATGTGCATATATTTCCAATTCAATAAATAGATACATATATATTTGTTAAAGAACCAGGAACTAGCTCCTATCTATGAAGTCTGAGGAGCTAAAGGTTGAGAGATAATTAAATTTGAAGCGTGGATGCAGTGGAAGCTTGGGGCTCCTCTGTTACCCACATCTATCCACACCTTCATTTTTTTTTTCTGACACAGTTGCACATTTAATTTAAATATTTAAGTATCTGAGGGGGAGGGTAAACTCAAGTGGTAGAGTGAGTGCTTAGCATGCACAAAGTCCTGGGTTCAATTCCCAGTACCTCCATTTTAAAAAAAATTTAAAAATAGTAAATAAATAAACCTAGTTACCTCCCCTCACACACACACACACACACACACGCAATATATATATATATAAACCTAATTTCCTCCAAAAAAACCTTAAAAATTATTTAAATATCTCTGGCTTACTAGGTAGGGTTTTTGTTATACACATCTGCTTATTTCCAAACTTCTTGGCTTGGAACAGATTCATTAGATTCTAGTAAACACTCAAAACGTGCAAATCATGAAAAGTGAGGACTTTTCAATAGCAATTACTTTTCAGGAGCTTTGAAATAGTTATGCTGGATGGTTTTATAATGCCTACAGCCCAGCGTTTTGCAGTGCACAGAATGCGCTCACATACATTATCAGTTGATCCTTCGCACAGAAGCTCCATGTGATTTTTGCTATTCTCAGCTTTGTCCATGAACTAAAATTAGAACTGGGCTGACATGTCATTTCACTTGGTTACGGTCTGACTGAGGATTTTAATCATTCGGGGTCACACTGAAAACAATTCTCTCGGCAATCTACTCCTAGCTGATAATCGCTAACTCTGGGCATGTCAGCTTCTGCATCCACCGACCATGGTAAGTGTTTTTCAAAAACATTTTTTTCCCATTCTTCACATATAAATAGACTGCTGTTGGTGCCTTTACTGTGTCTGTATTTGCTGGAATGTTCAAATAAATTTAGAATTGAATTTAGAAGTCTTTTGGGGGTTCATAGACATTATGTAGTTGTCTTCCTCTGGAAGATTGATTTCTCTAGAAGTCAAGAAGCGTTTTGTCTGAGGTTGTATTTCTTTTGCTTCCTTTTGACTCTGCGAAGCTGACTCCCCAGTCATGTCATAGCCATGCTTACTTCACTGCCATGCTGTGTGCTTTTCTCTTACAGAAACCATCCAGGTAGAGAACACAGTCCTATGCTGGAGGCAGAAATACATGTATCACTACTGACTTGTTTTCCTCAAAGGGATATTGGTCACTATTATTGAAAAACGCATGGCTGACCAAAGTTTAATGGCAAATGGGGAAATGAATTAGAAACTGAATAGCTATATACGTGTCTAGTAAAATACACATTTACATTAGATCCTTGGGATTAAAAAAAATTCTATTATTTGATAATACTTAAAACCTGCTTACACCTGGGACAATAAATTGTAGTTGGACTGTGATATACCCAGGGGGTTATATTACCAGCATAAGCACATGCCAAGGTTTCTTGATGGCAAAACGATCTTGCAACTCTGTTCCTGCGTGCATTGTTAAAAATAAGGACCCCCTCCTAATAATTTTCTGTATTGGCAATTATATATTCATCCTGAAATGTTAAACATTTTTCCTTTGTAATACACTCTTCTCCCTCTCTCGGTCTCTTTCTTTCTGTCACACACACATCACACACTTTTAGTTTAAAGAAATCAGTAATTTAGAGATTAATAATGAAAAGCAACATTCTCTACCTCATTTCTATCACCCTAGAAGTAACCATTTTAACTATCTCAGAATTTAGTTTTCAATTGTTATCTCCATAATAATTTTTTTCTTCTCAAAAGCAGTTATGCTGTTTCTTATCAGCTCTATTATCCATGGAGTTTCATTACAAAAGATGATGCTCAGTGGTAAAGTGCATGTTTAGCCTCCACGAGGTTTTGGCTTCAATCCCCAGTACCTCCATTTAAAAAAATTAATCTAAAAAATAAATCATTTTTAAAAAACCTTAATTACCTCCTCCCCCTCAAAAAAGATGATGCTTAAGTTTGCCTACACACCCATAGAGTTAATCCCTATTTTTAACCTCTCTTTTGATTGCCTTTTTGACTTAAAACAAATACTTAAATCTCTATTTCTTATTTTTTTTAATTGAAGCATCATTGGTTTACAATGTTATGTTAATTTCTGGTGTACAGCATAATGATTCAGTTAAACATTTGTATATATGTTCTTTTTCATTATAGGTTATTAACAGATATTGTATATAATTTAGATTTCCCTGATTACTAAATACTCCAGTAAAATTTCCCATGATATGGATGTACTATAATTCACTTGTAGAAAGTTACATTCTTTCCAATCTTCTGCTGTTATGGAGAACACTCTAGTGAAAAACTTTGTAATATGTCATTTTACAATTGAAAATATTTGCAATATAAATTCCTACAAGTGTAAATGTGGCTTTGTGAGTTTAATAGATATTACCAAAATTCTCTCCATAGAGAATCTAACTACATTCTGTCACCTTTAGTGCATGAGTGCCTGTTTCCCTATGCTGTTGCAAATTTCACTTTTTCCTTTCCAAACTTTATACCTTTCTACTTAATTTTCTTGCATTATGGTTTTCCAGTATAATGTTGAATAGAATTTGTAATTATGGACATCTTTGACTTCTTGAATTTTGAAGAAGGAAGTTTAATTAATTGTAAATCAAATTCTTTTATTATTGCTAATCTAATTCGGTAAAAAAAAAATCAATACCATTATTTGTAAAGCGAAGAACGTTCCATCAGACAGATCTACCATAATTTACATAACCATTACCCTATTATTATTTTCCTTTTATTTCAGAGCTTCAGGCCACAATCCTCAGTGTTAGATCTGTCTGCTTGCAATTTATTTTACATAAGAACAAACAATCCCAGTATATTACCACTTGACTGAATCCCAGCTTCTGCAGACAGCATCTAGATTAAGTAGACATCCCAAGATGCCTGCTGATCTTATGTATCTGTTTTATATATATTTTTAATTTTTATTTTTTTTAACATTTTTTATTGAGTTATAGTCATTTTACAATGTTGTGTCAAATTCTCATGTATCTGTTTATTAAACATTTTCCTATAATTGGACATGTAAACTAGTCCCAATTTTTCGTCATTGTGAATTAATAGTAACAAAGGAAGTAGACTTGGCGTCAATTGCCACCTTTATCATTTATTAGGGATGAGACCTTAAATTGCCCACCTTTTTTGGGCTTGGTTTTCTCATCTATATTTTAGAGACGACAAAGGTACTCATGCCTTGGTATTTTTAATATGAGAATTGTCAAGTGAAACGTGGCATGTAAAGTGCATAAAATAGTTTTGGGAATATGGAAAGTGTTCAATAAATATAAGCTGTTATGACCATTAGGGGACTCAATAAATATGCGGAAACACATTGGTTTGGTTTTTTTTTCTCTGTTACAATCAGGTCCTTTCTGAGATGGCATCTGCGATTCAGCTATTCAAAATTTAATGAAGTTAGTGATTCTGTGACGATGTGGAGAAATCATGTCAGAAAATGTGTTTTGTGCTGGCGCTGTCAATGCTGCAAAGGAAGTTTGGGAAGAAAGAATAAAGAAACACAATGAAGACCTGAAGCGAGAGAGGGAATTTCAACAAAAGTATGTGATACCGTGTTTATGATTTTGAATTAGTAAAAATTCCTGACATCATCATTATTGAAAAGAGCATTTATTAAATGCCTTATTATTGAAGTTGATAGGATTATAATTTACTGAAAACCCAAATGTAGCTAAAGGAAACACCTATGTGGCTATGTGATACGAAAAATAATGAATGTCTGTATGTGAAAATAGTAGTTATCCTAGGCCCTCTCAGGAGTCTGTTCAACATTCATCAAGGTCTGATTAGTACCATTCAGTTTGCTTTTCAGAGGGAGCTTGTTCTGCATTACATTGCCTGTGATCTAAGGCAGCATCCGGCAGTAGAAGGTGCTGGAGAGCCCCAGCTGTTTGAACAGCCGGGAGTTCCAGCCAGGTCCCCTGTGGATCACCTGATTCCTCTATCTGGGCTGCACTTAAATCATTTGGCTCCTATTTCCTCTGCCTTATTGACAGTTACCAACTTTCCTAATTGGATATCTCCAAAGTATTCTACTAATCCTGCACGAATAGCTCCCTCCTCGTAACTTCCATAGAGCTCCCTACAATTACCATACATTAGGCCTTTTCCTAAACATTACATGGTCTTGTGTCTTGCAATATATTCAAATATAAGCCATTATGTTGTATACCTAAACGAATATAATGTTATCTGTCAATTACATCTCAATTTAAAAAATGGTCTCATGTCCGTTAGCAAATAACGCAAAATTCAACAAAAAATGGCTTAAGCAATAGGGAAGTCCTGGGGTCAGGCAATTCCAAAGCTTCAATACCTTTAAAAACTGACTCAGCTTCTCTTTATCACCTTCCACAGCTGATCTCAGTGTGTCATTTTGGTCCTAGGGGTAGCTTCGCTCAGTGTCGCAGGATGACTGGTACACTTTCAGGCATCACAGACAGGCATCATTGTGTTATCAGAAGAGTGAGAACTATTTATTTCTGTTTCTTCTTTAAGTATGAGAAAATCTTCCTGAGGGCCCCCAGCAAATCTCTCCTTCACATCTCAATGGCCAGAATTGGGTCATTTGTACACTCCTAATGCAGTTACCTTCTAGGGGAATGAGATTATAATGAGGTCTAGACAAATTAAGATTTTTTCCTGGGTTACTGGAAAATAACTGGCTTTCTCCCAGCAAAGAAGAGGGGGAAACATTTATTGATAAGTAACTATTTGTGTCTCCTAACTGTAAAAACAAAAGATCTGGATGAGGAAGTGTCATTTTTCCCGGCCAGTGCCAATGAAGATGATAGTGATGCTGACAATGATAAGGATAGCAGACATTTATTATGTGTTTACTGGACCCTCTGCTAAGTGCTTTATTTGCAGCATCTCATTTAATCCTCTCAACATGCTGAATCGTGGTGTCATGATGAGGATTAGATTGCATTATGAGAGAATGAAAACCATAATAATGGTACCTTAAGCAAGATAAGCTAACTTTTCTGCGTAAGTGATCCAGGGCTGGTGCAGCACTCCACTGAGTCAGACACTCAGGCTTTTATCTTGTTGCTCAACTGTACATGGCTTCCATTCCTAAAGTCACCTCAGGGCTCCAAATACACAGACCAACTGCAGCCATTGAATTTGATTCCAGCCAGCAGGAAGTTGCACACACTACTACTTCTGCTAACATGCCATTGGCCAAAGCTACACATGACCGGTACATAGCTGTAAGGGAGGATGGCTAAATGAAGCCTTGTGCTCAGTTACACTCAGAGGATCTATTACTGGGGAAGAAGAGGAGTAACACATACTGGGGAACAATAAGCAGCCTCTGCCACACATAGGTGACATTATTTTCTCCACTTTAAAGATGGAAAACCTGAGGGACAGGTCCAGGTAACCTGTCAAAAATCACATGCTGATAAATGTGGACCTGGTATTCACTGGTATTCACACCTAAGTAATCTGACCCAGCAAGTGTTACATTCACATCAGGTCTGACATTTCCCTGGATTGGCCGTTTATATGTAAAGCCACTCTTATGAAACCTATTATGTTTATATTATACAATTATGACAAACCTGACTCGAGTGTTCTTAATAAATACTCTCCATTTTCAAAAACAGTGGTCAGAAATCATGAGTCGGTTCTAAACCCCTGAATTTCAGCTATTGAATGTGTCTAGTTAAGAATCATTTCATTTCAGCAGCTTCACGATTTCGCTGTACAAAACAGGCAAGGGGCAAAAAAGGGTAAGGATGTAATCTAATGCTTCTTCTCTCAGCTAAAAGTGACTAAAGAGTTAGCTCAGAAAGTCTCAAGTTTAAACAGAAATTGTCCTCATTGTGTTTTGATGCCAAGCTGCCTTGAGGAAGTCAAGCACTTGGATAAAAGAGAAAGGCTTTAGACTATAAAAAGGTTTCAGAGGAGGTAGAAAACTTCTGTTCCAAACTTGGAAGTATATCAAGCTTAAAATAAGCAGTGTAGGACTCACAGAGCACCAGAGCTAGAAGAGACCGGCGACATTACATGATCCAAACCCGTTGTTTTATAGGTAGGAACCATGGAGATGCGGTATCTCACCCATGGTCGCCAAATTAAGTGATACATTCTGAACTTAGATCATAGTAACTCAGAGCAAGAAAGAATTTATGAATCATTATAGAGATGGAAATAAACTTGTCTAATAATAGCATCACTGTAAACTCACTGAGGACAGAGCATTTTGTATACACAGTGTCCAGCATAATACTTGGCATATAATGGGTGCTTGGTGAATTCTGTAACTGAAGTTAAAGCTTAGGGAATAAGACATGTATTTGCTTTTATCATTAAATCTTGCTCTGAAATCCATGTATCTCAGTGAGTAACAAGTAATTAATAATCTTTATGTCTACTGTTTGAATACTGTTCTATTTTTATTTTTTTAAATATTATTTCTGGGTATGGAGGGGTAATTAGGTTTATTTATTTATTTATTTTTAGAGGAGGTACTGGGGATTCAACCCAGCACCTCGTGGATGCCAAGCATGCGCTCTACCACTTGAGCTATACACCTCTCCCCATGAAGAGCTCTATTTTTAATAAAAAGTGATGTAATTGAACAGATGGTATTATACATTTTGTCTCAGTTAACCACATCTATTGGAAGCCTACCTGCAGTCTAGAGGGCTACATATAGCCGTTGCCACAGTGCACTTGTTAGCAGATGAGTTAACTTTCAGACAAGCAGTGGATGAAAACACGCAGATCTATAGAAATATTTTGCAAACACCAACATATATACACAGCAAATGTTACACTTTTAGAGATACTTGGTTTTCTGTTCATTAAAATAAAATCCTTGTTGAAGATCAGTTAATATGAGAAGTTGCTAAGAATATATATTAACTCTCAGATGTCAAGAGATTTTTGAAAAAATAAATATTCAAATTAATTAAACCTATGTTCTTCGAGGACTGCTTGTATTTCTTTATTATGCATCATTCTAATTCTAATAGGCTAAAAGCGCAAACATTTCAATTCTAAGTTTATTCTTTATTTTTCATACATGAAAACTTTCTAGTCTAGAAATAGAAAACCTCTGCAACCTTTTGCTAGTCATTTTTATAGCTTGATATTATTCTTATGTATGTTTGCAATGAACCAAAAATCAATAGGATGTGCTCCAGAATGACAAAGTTTTTGTACATTTTTATATCTAAGAAACAAAATCTGGATAAAATGGAATATAGTAATATATAATTTAACTCTGAAGTTGAACTACATAATTTGCAAGTCATTAAAAATTTTTTATTAAATATCTATGGATTCAATATTTAATAAATGCAAGTGAAAACAATGAAGTACCACTTCATACCTACTAGGACAGCTGTGATCAAAAAGATGGACAGAGGTGGATCAGAACCCTCATAAACTGCTGGTGGGAAGGTAAATGATGAAAGCGATTTGGACACAATTTGGCAGTTCTTAAAAAAGTTAAACATAGAGTTATGAAAAGACTCAGCAATTGTACTCCTAGGAACTCAAGAGAAACAAAGTCATATGTCTACACAAAAATTTGTACACGAATGTTCATAGCAGCACTATTCAACAGTAATTAAAAAATGGAATTAACCCGAACGTCCATCAGTTGATTAGTGGATAAACAAAATCTGGTATATCCATGCAGTAGAATATTACTCTTCTATAAAAAGGAATAAAGCACTGACACATGTGGTAGCATGCATAAACTCTGGGAAAAACTATGTTGTGTGAAAGAAGCCAGACATAAAAGACCACATATTATATAATCCTCTTCATCTGAAATGTTCAGAATAGGCAAATCCATACAGATAGAAAGTAGATTAGTGGTTGCCAGGGGCTGGGGGAGGGAGGAATGGGGAGTGATTGCTAATGGCTATGGGGTTTCTTTTTTGAGTGATGAAAATGTTTTGGATCAGATAGTGATGATGGTTGCATAGCTCTGTAAATGTACAAAAAAAAATTGTATGCTTAAAAGGATTAATTTTACAGTATGTGAATCATACCTCAATAAAACTTATAAAAACTTATGAAGAGTTATACTTTTCAAAAACTTAAAAATAGGGCATTTATGATACCAAGCACATTTGTAATTCTTGCAAAATAAATTCTTGTCTGATTTTCACATACTATCAATCGAATGGTTATTGTTGATGGGTCTCTTTTTCATATAAAACTGAATGTTACCTATGTCTTTTACCTGTGAACTAAAATGATTTCCTGGTCTCCAAGGCTAGTGCGGATCTGGGAAGAACGAGTAAGCTTAACCAAGCTAAGAGAAAAGGTCTCCAAGGAAGATGGAAGACTTGTTTTGAAGATAGAAAAAGAGGAATGGAAGGTAACTTTATAGAAGTAATATTTGATTTTCTACATTTCGCATTTTGTGGGAGAGTTGAGAGAATGATTCTGAGGCTGTGTGCTTAAGACTGGAATAGTTACAGGAATTCTAATTTTAATAACACACCAAATGAATCTGGGCAACATAAGCAACTGAAAACATAACTTCAAACATTGTTTTTTGCAAAAATTCGACCAATGTGCTTCAATTCTGCCTAAACTTAAGTCATTCGTAAAACTTCTACTAATCCTTCTGATAAGTATTTTCCATAAAAAGATGATCATCTGCTTAACAAAAATCATATAGATTTTCCAAAGCAAATGCTCAGTTAAAACTTCAGTTAAAATTGAAATGTATTATTAATTTTTTCCCATGTCCATGACCTTACTCATATTCTCTCTGTCTCTGTCTCTCTCTCTTTCTCTCTCTCTCTCTCTCTCTCTCTCTTTCTCTCTCTCTCTCACACACACACACACACACACACAGACACACAGAGTTGCTCAGTTACATTAGGCCTACTCTAATTTTGACATGGGCATCTTCTATCCCTTGGGTCAGTGTCTGTTTTCATACATACAGGTATATTTAGCTTGGGGGTTAAATCCTTTATTTTATCTTTTGGCTATTTTAGGCTGAAAAAGAAAAGGCATAGAGTTCAGAATAGTTGAAATTCTTAAAATTCTTAAATAAAAAGAAAATCCTCTTTTAAAACCTTTTACAAATTATTTCAAAACATAAAGGGAAGTTTGGATGGTTGATTAAAATGGTCTTTCCATTTATGATTTCAATTAACCACCATATTCTCATTTGCAATAACATATGTACTCTAGCAAAGACTAATATAAAAGAATCTTTAGAACACAGCTCTGTGTGTGTGCACTCTTGAGCAAAATACATTATTTTTGTTTAAGCTATTATGATTTGGGTTTGAAGGTTTAGCACCCCCCAAAATAGTAAAGGTCTTAAAACACAGAAGTAGTCAAAAGCATTTGCAAGTATAACCCATTAAAGAAAAATATTCCTAAGTTCTTTTACAAATCAAATGATATCTCTACAATCATATTTCAGTGTGACATGATACTAAAATAATCTTAAGGTAATATAGTAAGTCTGTCATTTCTTTTACTTGAGTTTAGACCCTCCCTTCTTCTCTACTGAAACTGAGTCAGCTACAGGAATGGCAACTTCATAGAACTGGTTTGCTGAAAATTCCCGAATTCATCGGAAGATTCCAGAATCTTACTGTGTTAGATTTATCTCGAAACACAATTTCAGAGATACCTCGAGGAATTGGTAAGGAAGGCAGGTTTTATTCCTGCTTTTTACTGAGAATTTTTTTTGGATACATGGAATGAAGATCTCATCTTTACAAAGCCCTAAATCTTGAGAAAATTTTAAACATTTAATCTAAACGGAAACTTCCAGGAGATCCAACCTTCTGGATTTACTGAGGTGATTCAAGATGAGATTTCAATGCAAGAGAAGTCTCTTTAGAAATAACATTGTGTAGATCCTGGAAACAATATTGCCAGTTCAGTTATTCCTCCTGGAAGGGAACAGGATGAAGACAAGAAAGAGAATGAGAAAAAATTTCTTAAATGAGAAAAAAATAAATCCCCAAATGGGAAATTGGTCAGGATATAGTATAGATAAAACAGAATGAAAAGAAATATGTTTGCCTATAGCACTGATAAATCGCCTGCTCCTTATCTGGAGAAGGGGCAGGACACATACTAGGAAAAGGGAGGAGCCTAAGAAGTGTGAATTTGCCAATATGAAGCTGGCGAGTAAGTTAAAATACTCAATAACTAGAAACACTATTTTATATCCATCTGCTCTCTATTGTGTATTATTATTTGTAGGACTGCTCACCAGACTTCAGGAACTGATTCTTAGTTACAACAGGATCAAGACTGTCCCCAAGGAGCTAAGTAACTGTGCCAGCTTGGAGAAACTAGAACTTGCTGTTAACAGAGATATATGTGAGCTTCCACAAGAGGTTAGAATGATATAAATGTCTATGTTACTTTCCATCTACTACTGGTTTACCTCTCCTCTGTGTGGTCATTAAAAATAACACTCATGAAGAAATGCTATAAATTTTATTTCAGAAAATAATATTTTTAGTGAAAACATTTCATGCTATTAAAAAGCATGTTTTTAGTTAGAGAAAGATCTATTTAGCATAAAATTTATTTCTATTATTGTTTTGACTAGACTGTGATCTCCTTGAAGGCCAGAGTGAGAGTCTTACTTAGTTCTCTTCCCAGAACCGAAGGCACAGCCTAGGTTGTGATTGTTCCCTGATGCTTACTGAATGAGTACATGATTAACATAAAGCTCAGACAATGTGGGGGTAGAAAAACTCTTTTATTAGTTGGTTTTTATAAGGTGATCAGTTTTTGAGAACAAGTAAAGTGATGACATGAGTTCCTCAGTTTAGAAGTGTTTCTTTGCCAGCTTCCTAGGTTCTACCAAGTAAAAACCAGGCAGTGGACTTGGAAAGCCTTTAAACCTTGATTTGGCATGATGTCTTGTAATTGGTAAAACCAAACTGATCATAGAAATATAGACATTTATATTACTTTTCAAGCATATTTAATCAGTAAAAGAAATTTCCAAGTTACTTTGCCTTGAAAACAATGACTTTGCAAAATAAAAGAATAAGAAAACTCAAAATAAAATAGACTATTCCCTTCCCCCACTGTATCTTGGTAAGAATGTCACTTTTTTCCCCCAGACCAGTAAACATGTACCAATAATTGTTACTCTTGCAAGTAAAACATACTTTCTATACCCATATCCATTTCTTATAATAGTTCAATTTAGTGAAATGTATATACTTGCTTATGATGAAAATCATGATCACAGGGATATTTTATTTATACCTAAAAGAGGGCCAATAAATGTTTTATTTCTAATTTCTAATTCTGTGATTTTGTTTCTAGCTTTGGTTCTGTCACTAAAAAGCTGTGTGAACTTGGACATGCCTATTTACCTGTCTTTACCGTAATGTCTTCACTTAAAGAAATAGGTTTTACAGGAACAAATACTGAACTGAGATCTTGAGCCTGGAATTATTTCCAAGGTGTGACCTTGAACACACCACTTTACAGAGCTAGGTCTCAGTTTTCACATATGCAAAATTAAGACTTAGATTATCACGGTTTTAATATCTTTTTTTCAATCTTCTAAAATCAAAGGGTTCTAGTACCACTGAGAAACCTACAAAGGGAGGCATCTCTCAGCCATTAAACTGCACACATTGTAACACACAAACATATTTTTGTTAATGTAAAAACGATCTTTTTATTCTGAATCATTTGAAAAATTTAAAGGTCTGATGACAGATTTTGAGAGAGTGCTTTATTCATTACTTGAATTCTAAAGCTGGGGAACCACCTACTAAATGGAAAAACTGATCTTTTTCCATTGCCCATAAAGCATTGTTTTGTGCATTTTTTTTTTTTTATGTGTTAAAGTTGTAGAATGAAATTGAATGTGCCGGGCTAAATGGAGTTTTTTGTAAGAGTTAACTAAATTCTTACATTGTGAAACTCTCACCACAGAAGAATGAGAAATTTAGAAATTTTGTGGCTTTAGGTCCACAAAAACCTGAATGCACACTATAGCAGCATCATTTCTAGTTACATGGCCTCTCTAAACCATTTTGTCCTTAAAATGGAAATAAGCTACTCACCTTATAAAGCTGGTGAATAAACTAGAGCTGTCTGCATCAACATGAATATACTTAAAAACTGATATTGAGAGAAAAAAAAGCAAGTTAAAGAAAGACAAGCACAATATCACCATCTTTAAATAAAATTTTGAAACATATAAAAATACTAAATTCCATTTATGGAAAATATATAATAGTAATATGCAAATATATAGAAAAATATGTTTATGAATCATGATAAAAGCATAAAAAATGCACAGGAATAATAAGATACCAAATTCAGAACTGATTTACCTTTCAAGGGGGAGGAGGGAGAAGTACACTGGGGGTGGTCATACCTATATAGTTCTTTCTTAAGTTGAGCACACTGGTGTCGTTATATAGTCTTAATACATTTTTAATTGATGGTTTCATTTAAAAATAGAATTACTGTGAATTCTATGACTGAGATAACATATTTAAAGCATCAGGCACGGGAAATTTAAATAAAGATAACTATTATTCTAAAGTTTGGGTCTTCCCATGAAAATCTCAACTACTAGATAAAAGGAAAATATAACATATGTTTACTCCTAGAAAGAAAAGGAAAAAAAAAAAAAAGCTCCTGCCTGGCAGGTTCAGTAAACCCTGGAACTTGGTTATTTTGGAAGATAAATTTTCTTTGAATAGATTAACTTTCCATGAGGGAGTTTTTCACTTATCTGGAGGTTATTTAGCTTTATTGTTATTTCAAATTTGCTGTGGATTGCTGAGACTAAGTAAATCCCAAGCATCATGTAAACATTTCTTGACGTGAAATACCTCCTTTATCAATGTGTTTTAGTAGTTTACATTGTGGGCATTTACTTTGAAAACCCTTGCCTTCCTCCTCAGCTCAGCAATTTGATAAAGCTGACTCACCTGGATCTGAGCGTGAACCGGTTTACCGCAGTCCCTCCTGCTGTGTTGCGCATGCCTGCCCTCGAGTGGCTTGATATGGGAAGCAACAGACTTCAGCAACTTCCTGATACCATAGAAAGGTAAAATAAATAACTTTTTTTTTTTTTTTTTGCTACCAAGAGATGTGTTGAAGCCATCTATGATTAATAAGAAATAATAAGCAAAACAAAGGGGACCCCAAGCATAGTCAATCACAATAGATCCATTTAGTTATAAATAATGTATGCCACTTCTTAACAGAATATTTTCATTTATTCCAAATAAGAAAAAGAGCTTTGGGAGAGAAAAACTGGCTACCTGACTTTAACAAATTTACAACAGGCCACAACAATAACATTGCTTAGTACCTGCCAGGTACTTCTGTGGACTTTACAAACAGATGAGGAAACTAATGTAGAGATCTATGTTAGTTTCCTCATCCGTTTGTAAAGTGCAAACTAGGATTTGAACCTAGGCACCCTGGTCCCAGAGTCCAAGCTGTTAACCATCACGCATACTTGTCTTGCCCTAAATGGGCATATTAATAATTTCTCAGTTTTCTCTTGAGACTCTAATTCAGATTAGATAACATTTTAGCGGTTCTTCTGCAAGAAATCCTATGAGAATAGTGAAGACTTCCAGAATTGATTTCATTTCTACTACTACATGGTGACAGCTGTACTGTAGATAGAGATTAACTCCCTGATACAGTTTCCCTAAAATCAGGTAATGTGAAGTCAGTTAACTCAATAGGTATACTGGTTAAAGGTGATGTTGTACAAGAGGACATTTAAAAAAACTTTAGGTTAATAAGAACCAGGGTTATGTGGTTAATCACAGAAACCTCTTTTAATTCTTCAGGATGCAAAGTCTACATACATTATGGCTGCAACGGAATGAAATAACATGCTTGCCAGAAACAATCAGCAATATGAAAAATCTGAGCACTCTTGTCCTCAGCAACAATAAGCTGCAAGATATTCCAGTGTGTATGGAAGAGATGACCAATCTGAGGTGACAGTTGTAGACCCAAAGTTGACATGTCCCTTTCTGGCTGCAGAACAAAGTAATACAGAGAACTTGTTGTTAACAGATTTGAGTTCTCATTCTCATCAACGAATACATTCAAAAATCTTCTCTAACTCTGAAATTCCATAATTTATAAATAGGATTCATATAACACTAGTCTAAATTATTCAAGAAAGAATCCTTGAAACTGAAACAGTACTGGGATTTATCAGCTTTAAATTACCCTGTGATGGTGACATATTCATGAAAATCATCAGTTTTCATTTTCTTTTTTTTTTCCAAATGGAGGTACTGGGAATCGAACCAAATACCTTGTGCATGCTCAGCATGTGCTCTACCAGCTGAGCTACACCCTCACCCCCATCATTTTATAACTGCTAACAAACTTTATGCACGATATAAAAACTAAAAGCATAAGAACAGTGATTACTTTCCTTCTAAAAAACTACAAATGAACACAGGCAATTATGTTACAGATAGAGTCAATATACCTTTTAATAAGTTAATTACTATCAGACCTCTCAAAAATCTTCCTTCCTCAACTTAATTTCCTGACAGTGAGCATAAGACATTAGAATTCATACCAAATCCTACACCTTTCATAACAAAATCATTCATTTACTTATTCAGCAACTACTGAGTCCTGGACCAGATGGTGAAGATACAATGATAAATAAGACACGATGTATAAAATATGCAGAAACTTTAAGTTCATAGCATTAATTGCATATTTGAGATACATTAGGATTGCTCTTGGAAGTTAAACTGTAGCACATTAAACATATGCTATGGACTAATAACTGCTTTTACAAGCTTGGAAAATAAGTTGTCTAAAGAAAATATTTTTTTCTTTTAGGAAAGAAACTTAAAGATTCTTGGGGTATATCACATCTCACCAAGATGTTCAGTTATTGAAGCCAGTTAAAAAAGAGTAATTTAGTATATTATCATCTGATCTTTCTCCAGGGAAATAAATGTACACTTCTTTGGCACCTATAAAAATACTGTTTTTTGGTGAACTGCCAGGTTTGTCAACTTCCGAGACAACCCGTTGAAACTGGAAGTAACACTTCCTCCCAGTGAAAACACAGATGAGGAAGAGGAACGGGAATTATTCGGCCTTCAGTTTATGCACACTTACATACAGGAGTCACGGAGAGCAGGTATGAGGCTTGTGTATAAATGACACAGGTTAAAAATTCTTTTTGGTAGGAGAGTGTGTATATATATTACTCCTTTGTAGATTTCTCATTCCATCTTAACTTTTCTGTCAAGTGCTGGTCACTTGGTCAATATCGTAGAAAGAAAAAAGGTGAAGTTCACACCTGTTCACAATTTTGATAAGGGCTTGGAGAGAAAGGTTATAAAGATACTGAAAGTTTTTCAAGTAGCGTCAGAAAATAAAATTCTTTGGCCAAGCACTTGAAACAAAACCAAGTGAATGAAGACGGAATTCTTAAAGCCTCACTGCCGCGTTGTCTCAGTTTGTCACATAGATCAGTTTACTCATGAACACTACCTTTGCTACATTTTCTCTTTTTCTACAATCTGCAAATAGTAAAAGAAATATTTTGCCTAGGAACGAAAAAGCATTTTGCGTTGGAATGAAAATTATCAAGAGAAAATAGACTTTGGTAAGGTTTTGCTATATAGATTTCAATCACTTTATCTCTGATAATTTAGGACTAAAACCTTTTCTTCTTTTTTTTAAAAAACAATTAAGGAAGGAACGACAAACTGAGATTAAGGGAAGAGGACAAAGGGCACATAGTTCTCTGTTAATAAAACCAATAAACAGTAGCACAGCAACAGAAAACATGGTTTTACAATTCACTAAAATGTGAAGAGTTTTTGAATTAAAACGTAGAATTTAGTTACATTTTCAAATAGTTACTTTGAAGAATAAGTATAATCTGAGCAAACAATACAAGAATTTTTTTTCAGCTACAGAAATTAATTTTACCATCATCCAATGGATGACGTTTAGGAAATGGTCATTAGGTCTGTTATAGAAAGGTCACAGAAACAGTCACACAGAGGATCGACTGTAGGAAGACAAGTAAAAAAGTTGTAAGTGCCTGGGGCCTCGTGTTGGATAGCAGAATATAAATATATAAAAGACAAGCAGGAGAAAGATTTGATTACTGAATGAAGACGAGAAAAGGGAGGAGTCTACGATGAATCTGTTTTTAGTTAGAACGATTGGGTGAACGGTGATGGGGGGATGAAGTGTAGAAGCTGGTTTGGTAGCAGAAGTGGAACATGAGCTTCAGTTGCAACACAGTGAATGATGAACCTGTGGGATGTGCAGGAAGAGGTAGTTATGTAGATCAATCTGAAGTACGAGGAGTTTGCTGAACCTGAAAAGTCTGCAGGCCAAGGAATGGTTATATGTGTATCCCACATAGTCACCGTCTCATGTTATCTTAAAGGAAATGAGCAAGGCTGTGGAAAACGATAATCTTGACCTATGGCTGGCATGCTGAGGACAAGCTTATCCTCCCATACAGTTCTTGGTATCATCGTCAGAGACAGTCATTAAGCTGATGGGCCACAGGACTATATAATTCTTTGTGTTGTACATATGTTTTATGAAACATAACGGAGATAATACCTGTTGTAGAATTATTTTTATTTTGGGGCATAAATTGTTGAATGATGCAAAACAGATCGTATGACACAAATTAACATTGCCTAACTCAGTAAAATCAGGTTAATTTCTGAGTTACATATTATTATCTTCATTTATGTTCTCTTGATTTGCAGGCATGAGTAACTACTTTAAAAAATAAACTATCTTACTTTAATAATATGGCATAGAACTTATAACAAGAGAAAAATGATTACAACTTAAACAGAGATAATAAAACCAAGTCTGCCTACTATGTTACTAGAAATATTTTCATGAATTAGTAATATTAATAATAGTTAATATTTATTGAGTACAAAATTCTGTACTCAGAACTGTTCTAAGCATCTCACATGTATTATCTCATTTAATGCTCACAATAACCTTATGAGGTATTACTATCTTCACCATCCCCGTTTTAAGAGGGGGAAACAGAGGCACAAAGAGATCAAGTAGTAGGGCTGATACTTGAACGTAGGCAATCTCATGAGATACATGAGATAGAACTAAAGGAGAAAGGTCAGAAATTAAAAATGCTTAGACGTCTCATCTGTAATTAATGTAATCATAGACCTACAAAATAGTTACCTAAGAATATCATTATAATGTCTAAAATGAGTAATTCTGGATCTTTGTCTTGGCAAATGTATCAAAGATCAAGACAATTTTTACAAATAAAGGCAGAAATAAATCAAGGATAAGATGAGGAAAGTAACAGTCTTGCCATATGTTTGGTTTAATGTCAGCTTATGCATAGAAACTGCTTATGAGTTAAATGAGGCCTATATGTGAGAAGGTTTTGGTTTCATTATCTAATTTCCACTTTATTCCAAATTATTTTTCCAAACAGGAGAGAATATACTTACATTTGTACTTATACATGTAAAAATCGCCTGTTAAAAGATATGGCATCTAATTAACTTCAGGAATTATTTCAAAATTTCAATTTAATTTGTGAATTAGGATTATAAATATCTTTTTGGAAATTCTAACTAGCTTATTATCCAATAAAAATGATGAAGTGAAACAGTTTTTTCCCTTGAAAAATTCTGGACAAATTCTGATTATATGTAAACACAGGTGTGGCTCTTGAAATCTGGAAGGTGAATTCATTAATTGATTGTGAACATCCTGAATTTGTTTACATTAGAAACAAATAATCACATTTAATTTTTCTTTCCAGATCTTCAAGGACAAAAAAATCCATACATTAGCCAAATTCTCAGATTGGTTCTTGTAAACTGACAATTGATCACTGCATCTTGAACTTGAAAAATAAAAAGTATTAAATAAAATCAAAGGAAAGTAAATTTCCAAAATTAATGCAAGTAGAAAGTTAATGTGCTAGTTACAATTGACATGTTATGTGTGTTTCAGATAACCAAGTCAACTGCTCGACTACTTAACCAATCTCTATAAATGCTGATGGATAATAAAATTCAAGATGCCCTGCTGAAGAGGATTACTTTGGGAATTTAGTGAATTCTCTACTGTTTGGACTTCTGAAGTGAAAAAACAAAGCTACTACCAAAGTTCATTGAGGCCACAACATTTTTAAAAGTTCATGTTACCTGCTATTTAAATTATACTTTCATGAATATAAAAATACAATTAAAAAATTTTTTTGGTGGAAGACAGATGTTGTTCAAAATTTCGTTTCCATTAAGCAGTTGTTTCTGGTGTTGAAGAACGACTTGGTAAAGCAGTTAACAATACATTTTCCAAAGACACCAGGGGGTCTGTATAATACTGTAAAGCAGGACTGAATCCTTTCTGCTGTAAATACTTGATTCGGCCTTGGTCAATCAGCAATTTACAAAGATGCCCTATTTTCTTCTTTTCTTCAATGGTAAGAAACCTAAATTGAATAAACACATACAACACATTGTTAAAATTCTGTAAACATTTATATTAGTCACTTCTGTTTATTGATAAATTGCTAAATAGCCCACAATATATTAGGTGCTATGTCCCATGCTTACAACTTTTATTTATGCCACAATAAAAGTGTGTGCATTTTCTCTTCTTCTAAAATTAGATGGTAAATAATATATTTTCATAAATAAATTTTTGGTAACACTCATCTAAAAAGAAAGTATAGTAATAACAACATATTTCTGCTCTAGTGTTACTATTTCAAAGGAGTCACTTACCCAGGCAAACTCTCAGCGCCGTCATCTGTGGTTCCATGCCTTCCATCATCATGCTCCTCGCTGTCATCGTTCGGTTTATCTTTTGTCTTTGTGGAAATATTTGAGGCTTCCAAAGCTGTTTTTCGCATCCCACAAGTGGCCCAACTACTCATTCGCTGGAAATAGTGGAATTCCACTGCTCCAAGGCCTAGGGCCCTGAAATATTCTTTGCCCACATAATGTCTCCAATCACACCTGTGGTGACAACAGAGTGCAATAACAATGCCAGCCACAGGGGTCCACTTCTCTGGGACATTTTTTTCATTTCCTTCCTTGGCCAAAGTGTTAATTTCTTTCTCTGTTTTATCATTCTTTATGCGTTTGGCTAAAGGTTCTTCATTCCTTTCCTCACAACTGGCAGCATAGGTTTCAACCAAACATCGTAATGCAAGATCTGCAAACACAATTATGTGGCCCCCCAAACCACATCATCTTTAAAAATAAATATTTTTTACATTTATTAGGCAGTATGGTTTTCAAAAACCCAACAACAAAAACCTCCTTAGCTTCATGCTTGTAATAATTCTTTTATGAATTATCAGCTTTGCTTATATTTGCTCTTTTCTCATTATTGTACCAGTTTCTCTATTGATTTATTCTGCATAAAGTCTACTTCCCCAAAAGACTGTCTGAAGTTTAAGATTTACAACTTGTAAAACTTTTAGTCCAGCTATTCAAATTGGCTCTCATTTCTCCTACCTTGGCTGAGGAAATGACTTGTATAGAAAAAAAAATTTATTATCTACACTTACATTATAGGGAAGTTCTGAGCTTAAGGAATCCAAAGAAAGAAAAAGGAAAGGCATCGACTGAGCATCTGCTAAAGTTGATGTTATGTGTCAGTCCCGAAAGGTAAGATGTTCACAGGAAATAGTAAAGAGCTGAGAACAGGGGGGTCAAAATGTGGAAAGTAGGCCTCCCTGAGTAGCCTTACTGAAGTTATGCGTAACTCAGCCAATACTTACTGAATGTCTTTCATGAGCAAGGCTTTGAGAATACATGATGATTAATAAACATGATCTTAGAGGTGGATGTACTTTATATTAAAATGAAAAATTTACAGTACATTTAAAAACTAAACAAATGGGTTTTGACGACTATGACAATTTCCCACTGCAGATTGCTATGTTGTTCACAATACTGGGAAGACCTCAAATAGATGCTATAAAATCCACATTTTCTTTCTGATTAGACAAACTGTCACACTTGTTCAATCAAAAACATGTAGTTTTAAATTTTATTACCCCAAGATGTCACAAGTGGATAGTAAATAATTTGATATTTTATTAGTAAATTTAATCCAATATATGAATTTAAGTCAACAAACATTATTGGGAACCTCTTATTTGGAGAAACTGACAGGTAATCTATTATTTCATAAACTAGTATTTTCTGATGAAATATATTCAGTCACTATTTTACTTATACTGGACTTAAGTAAATGGTCTTCAGGAATGTGAATAATCAGGTAACTTACTAAAAGGACAAAGTTATTTTAGAATCTATCTCAACCCCTCCTTTATAGAGAACTTAAGGGACAAAGCCACAGACCTAAAAAGGAACCAGGAAATACAGCAAGTTGGTGGCCAAGGTTACTTATTCATTCAAAGATTTACTGAGTTCCTGTTATGTACCAAACATCACGTCAGCACACTCCCTATACTAAAATCAATCAATCAATCAATCAATCAATCAATCAGAGGATGGTGGGAGAATTAGATATAAAGAGACAATTGAAACACACTGAGGTAAAGACACGCAGAGGCAATTATGATAAACTCCAAGGCAGAGCCTTTAGGGAGGCTCCCTGAAAGCGACACGACTGAGCTGAAGGCTGAGGAGAGACCGAGCAGCATAGTATAAAGGAGAAGCACACCGGGTTTGAACCCGCAGACCAGCAAACACGGAGGCAGGAAGTGGCAAAGAGAGGAAGGCAGAGGCCAGACTGAGACCAGGATGCCATGCTGAAGAGCTTGGACTTAATGGTGTAGGTGACTGGGAGCTACTGAAGAGTTTTAAGAAGGGGAAAGACACACTGGGTGTGTGACAGATGGGTTGAATACTAGTATTTAAAGGACATATAGTGTTAGGACACCATGTAAGATACAGAGAAAGAATGGCATAGATGCAGGGGAAGAACCAGGAAAGAAGAGTGTCAGAGGAGAGAAGAAAACAGAATTTCAAGAAGGGTAAGCAGCTGCAGCAGAGATTTTTCAGTGAGGTAACGATAGAGCAATGAAAGGAGAATTCAGACAGAGTGAATCAAGGGTCGGGGGAGTATTTGGAACAATGAGAAATGGCCAGGATAGGTTATATTTCTGGGAAACTTGGGTTAGATGGGTAGGAGTAAAGGAATATTCTTTGTTTCCTCCCCAGGACAGAACTGGCTTACTTCAGAAGGCTTTTATGAGGTTAAATGAAACAAAATATATGAAAGCCAACTAAAAACTATACAAGGCAACAGAAATATATAATACTTAAAGCCATTTCCAGCCAACTTGAATAATCTCTGAAGGAGGCTCCAAGTTCCCCATATGAGTGAATGATGAAACCAGCAGGAGCCAAAAGAAGATAAAACAACAATTAACATCTATTGGGCACTGATATGTGCTAGACACTTTACATGTAGCCTGGAAAATTATTATTATCACTCTTATTTTACAGATGAGATAACCAGAGCTCAGAAGGGTTAAGTGTTTTGCCAAGGGTAGACAGCAAAGTTGAACTCTGGACTCTCTGACTTCAAAGCCCTCGCTCTTTCTACTTTATCATGCTACATCAGTCGATCCAAGTGCTAAGACAACACATCTTAACATTTCCTTTTTGTTTCCCCTAGAATCCCAACAAATAATCATCTTCTAGTGGGAGAGGTTTCAGAGTCCTACCTAAACAACTCTTCTACAAAAGCTTCTGAGACAGAATCATACAGTTTCCATAAATGATTTATTTCCCTTTTGGTTGAAATATAACCCAAAGAACTTTAAATCCCGTATGACACAGAATTTACACATAAAACTCTTTTCTTTTCTTCTTCTTCTTTTTTTTTTTTTTTCTCTTGTTAATGGAGGTACAGGGGATTGAACCCAGGACCTCGTACACGCTAAGCACACACTCTACCACTGAGCTATATACCCCTCATTCCACACATAAAACTCTTAATTCATCCTGTAAAATGGCCAAAATGAGCAGACAAATCAGAAAGCTCTACATCTGATATATTACAGGCCTAGTACTACTGTGAAGAGTAATGAGTTGTAAACACAACGGATAAAAACTACTCAAAAGAGACTGTTTAAATGTTTGGGACCATGCTAAGCTAAGACTTCGTGGGTTCCTCTGGACATTATTAGTACATTTACATACCTGTTGCCACACCACACAGATGCTTTCCAATTCCTACTACAGGCAGTTTTTCTTTGCTTAGCAAAGGAATCTTGTCTGAAATAAAAAGAATTGAGAACTGAGTTAGCTCTCTTGTGAGATAAGGCATTAAGTGGCCTCCCAAGGAGAGAACTAATTAGAATCTTTGCATTTTAGGGTGGAAAGAGACACAAACAAAAAAATTCTTATTTTATAGCATAGGAATAAGAGGCTCAAAGATGGAGTGACTTGATGATTAATGCAGATGGCTACTGACACAGCCAGAATCAGTTAAAATTTCTTCTCTTTTTCTTCCTTTTCTTCCCTCCTCATCCCCGGCCAGTTCTTCACTCCCCAGTTAAAGTTCCTTGACTCTTAGGCCATTACTATTTCTTATATACCAACCCAGGGCTTTATCCTGTAGAAGCCTTATTTTGCTAAATTTTATTAACCTATTGTTAAAAGGACTCAAAACCTTTCCTATCAGATTTATCTTGCATAAATAACATATATGATACATACACATGAATAATACAATTAATGTTTTATATTATAGAATACAATTTTCAATATTATGATACACAAAAAGAGCCTTTACTAGACCTTAATGATCAGAATAAGATATTATCTTAGCTTTTCACACTGTTCCGAATAAAAGAAAATATTCGTAATAGTAGTGTAAAAGCAAAAAAAAAAAAAAAAGATGTCTTCAAGGTAATGCAGTAAAATGTAGTATATCACAGTTAATGTTTCCATCTTTCCCCGGTATTCATTTTCCTTTTTCTAAGATTCTGACATGAAAAGTATGCTTCTCTGTACAAATCCAGCTACAGCACCCAGCACACTGAACTGTCCAATGGAGGTCCTCAGTAAATATTTCAAATTCTCTGTGGCTTGCTTTCAGATGGTATCACATGCTAGAAGAAATTGGCACCAAGTGGGAAAGTTTGCCTGTGTAAGGGAATACAGAGGTTTAAATTAAGGTGGTTCAAGAAACTTATCAATCAAGGTGAAGAGAAAGGCTGTCTAAGAAAGCTCTTATGCTTGAAAATTACCTCATTTCTTCTCTCTCCTATTTCTTTGGGCTTAGAAAATAGGGCAGAACTTCTGGGCAATGATGGCAGATTGAATACAAGCATCTAGTTTGCTCCCTCCTAAAACCCCATCAAAACGGGAATAAAAGGACTTTTAAAAAGCCATTCATAAGATGAGAAGAAGAGAAAAGGAGATAAAAGTGGGAAAGGCTGAGAACCCATTACATTTACTTCACAAATCTCCCGAAGCTTCAGGAATTGGGGGCACCAGGTAACTAGGAGCTGAGGGAGCCACTCATCACAGAGTTGTGGTGGGAGGGCTAGTTAAGAAGCAGTCCTCCTCACCTCGTAGCCGCTTGGTGCAAAACTGCAGATTAATTCCCTGGAGCAAATAAAACAGGAGGTCACTGGACTGAGGACATAAGAAGTTGAAAGCTGAAGTGCGGTAAAAGAGCAGGATTAAGTGGGTGTGCATATGGATTAAGCTATTACTCCCTACTGGGTCCCAGAATGTTGGTAACCTGACCTTTACCCTCCAGGCAGGTGATCAGTAAAGTCTTCTCTGGGCAACCCGACCAGCCCAAGAGGAAAGATCACATCTTAGGTAAGTCCAACTCCACCCGAGGACTCAGAGCTCTTAGTCCCTCAGGCTGAACTACGAACACACTGTCAAAAAGCACAGACGTTTGAGGACAACCCCTACGTTGAAAAAGACCAAAACAAATGGAAAAGAGCAACTTAGAGAAAACAAAATATGAAGGGAGAATACTTCTTAAAAAGCTATCATTAATATCCTCACAAAGATGTTGCAAACATGAAAAAAGAACAGGTTATACTAGCAAAGATAAATTCAGAGAAAAAAATCTTGGAAATTAAAACTATGCTAGAAGAACTTAAGTTGAAGAAATTTTAGAAAGTATAGGGAAAGGGCCAAAAGATACAGAACAGAGAAGTCAAATCAAGTAAAGAACCATTCCAGGAGGTCAAATAACTAAATCATAGAAGTTCTTCCATAAAGGGAGAAAAGAGAAAATGGCGCAGAGAAAACTATGAAAGAAAGAATGCAAGGAGACTTCCCAGGAAGCTGACAATGCTAGAATCTCTAAATCGGGATCTCTCATCCTTGGCATTATTAACTTTTGGCCCCAATAATCCTTTGTTGTGGGGAGCTGGGACTGCAGGCTTCCATCAGATGTTAGCAGCATGTCCCCTCTCATGACAAAGAGAAGTATCTCAGACCTTGCCAGTGTTCCCTGGGGGCTAAAACTGCCTCTGGTTGAGAACGACTGATATAAACACAAGAGACCACCAAGTGCCCAGCACAATAGATAAAAATATAACTACATCAAAACACATCACTGAGAATTTAGAATCCCGAGGACAAAGAAAAGACCCTATGAATTTCTAGAAAGAAAAAGGCAGATTACATACAAGTGATCAGGACTCAGAATGGCACTGAATTTCTAAACAACAATACTAGTAGAGTAATAGTTTCAAAATTCTAAAGGAAAGTGATTTTCGACTTAGAAATAGAAATACTCAGCCAAATCAAGTGTATGGGTAAAATAAAAGATATTTTCAGACAACGCAAGGTTTCAAATTTCTCTCTATTGCAATTGTTCCTCAGGAGGCTATGGGAGGAGATGCTTGGCTCAAAGAGAGTAAATCAATAGAGGAAGATGTGTGATAAGATGCAGAAAAATAAATTCCAACCCAGGAGAGTGAGAGGAATCTGCAGGATGAGAAAGAAGAGAGTTTTAAGGTTGACCACTGTGCCCCAGGAATAGAAGGCACACAGTTTGGATTGGAACAAGTCTGAAGGATCCAGGAGAGAATTTTTTAGGAAGATGGAAACTTACAGAATACTTGATTGATGTATTGAAACAAATATATTTTAAAAATATCAAGTAAACAAAATTATAGGTTATTAACTCAACAAACTTAATTTGCTACATGGGCCCGCTGTGGGCTGCATCACAAGGCTGAGTTAAAACTAGTGGAAGAGGTTACTGGCATATGTTTGTATTATTTTCATTTTAAATAATATGAAAAACTATTAAAAGACACAGAAAGGGCACTAAAGAGTATGATTAATGAGTATGAGTGTGTGTGTGTGTGTGTGTGTGTGTGTGTGTGTTTATGAAATATGAGTTCCACAGAGGTGGGTTTTTTCCTTTGGTACACTTCAAAATTCTAGGCAGTTGTCTTTTACATATTAGCTAGGCAGAGAACTATCTCATCTCTTTAACAGTTTAGGTAAAGTCATGTTAACTGTAGGCAGAAGGCTAGCGTATGGTATGAAAAGACACAGTAATTAATTAAAACAGGACAAACAAACAATGTAAGGACATATTATCAAAGCTTCTAAACTATTCCTTAGTATGACATTTCATTTCTAGTTGATACTGAAACATAATTTTTAAGCTTTCAACCATAATTCCATTTATATTTATCTAAATGTTAGATATAACGTTCTATACTAACAATGGATTAATTTTTGTTTTCCCTGAAGCACTGTTTTGCATGATTGGATTTCTAAGCAACCCTCAGAGTCTGAAACTTCTATGATTTATGGTAGAGCAACTGAAAGTTATGCAACTTACTCAAACACAAGTGCTGAATATCAATTTGAAGTCTCTCAAACACTGAATTTTTCTTTCTGTGTTTGCCATCAACCTGCACAAACAGAACATCATTATAACAATGGCTTTTAGGTAAAAGAAAGCTTTATGAAAATAGAAAGATTTCTATTTGTTTTCAAAATTCAGAGCAAATAATTTTCCATTGTTTTTAGTATTTGAAAAATAGAAGTATTAATTAAAAAATTAAAATTCTGTGATGAAGACTCCAAAATAATAACAGTAAACATTTTTATAAGGCTTGAAAATTTTACACATTACTATGTACACATTATCTCCTTTAACTCTAAAAATTCCCACTTCACTGATGAAGGAACTAAGGTTCATAGATGACATACCCAGGATGATTTGCCAGTTCCTAAATCTTTGTTAGCCCCTAAAACACTATTTTTGGCTTGCTCCTCTTCTTACACTCCCTGAAAGATTACAGTCATTCTAATCTGGTATCTATGTGCCTATGATTTATACATCTACACTGTGGCCCAGAACCCTTCTGATGAGCACAGACACAAATCCAATGGTGAACTAGAAAGCTCTGCTTTCAAAACTGAACTCATCTGTCCCTTCAAACTATCTGTCTTCTTCCTCCTTCTATATTCAGTATGTCAGAGAAGAACGCCACTTAGTCACCTGAGCCACAAAAGGTCACCAGAAGTAACTCCTCTTTCACACTTAATGGATAATCACCAAGTCTCCTGGCTTCCAACATCAACACATTTCTCACACCCTTTCCCTCCTCTCCATCTCACTGCAACCTCCTTAGCTCTGGCCCATTTCTTACTTGGATTGCTGGATAAGAATTGTCTTATTACTAATGTCCCTACTTCACGTTTCAGACTCTTCTGATACAGCTTTAATGGTGCTGCTAGGATGAACTTTTAAACCCTTTTCTATTTTCTTTGTCAATTCTTATATATTCTTTCCATCTCCTCTCAGCTGTCACTTCCTCCAGGAAACCTTCAGTGACCCGCACTAGACTGAGGCTGGTGTTGTCTTTACACTCCTATGGCACCTGGTACTTACCATTATCATTAGACACTTAGGATAATGAACCAATATACTTGTAAGTCTGTCCCATTATATGTAAGCTTCTTGAAGTCCAGAACTAAATCCTTTTTCCAGTGTATCCCCAGTGTGTAGCTCGATAAAACCAAACTCCTTCCTCAATGAAACCTTCCATTGTCTAGCCTGTCTCTCCCACCTAATCACTGCTGAACTCTACCTCCCATCACACGGAAATGTTCCCATGTTTCTGGCATTTGGGTACATTGTTCTTGCTTCTTAGAATGCTTCTTAAACCCTGAATCTAGCAAATATCCACTTTTCAAGATATAGCTCTAACATCACCCTCTCTGTGTAGCCATTCACCATCCCTTCCTGCAATAAAACTTGTCACTCCCTCCTTTGAACCCACACTATACTCTGTGCAGACTTTTTTCATATTTTAGCACTTTTCTATAACATTTATTTATTTGTCTGTCTCTTCTTTCTAAATATAAGTGCAGAACATATGGACCATGTCTCTTTTGACTTTACTCAATATCAATCCTGGAGCCGGTGCTACACTCCATAATTGTTTACTGAATAAATAGTAAGTGGCAGAGGTAGGTTAGGACCCAAGATTTTTTAACCCCTAGCTTGAGCTTGGCTCTTTCCACATATTTTCTTATCTCTGGAAATACTTTAGGAACTCAGATCAATGAACTATCAAAATTTAGATTAAGAAATTTACCTTCAGTTTAAGTCATTAATATAATTAGGATAAAAAGCTATAATCAAATAAACACACAAAAATTCATTTTCTTTAAGAGGTATGTTTCTGAGTATCATTTTTTCTTTTTTTCAAACAAGAAAAGTGCAAAATATACTGCAATGGTTTCACTTACCTTGAATCTTGTGGTCACCTTTTCTACTAGGATGAAGTGAACTTCTTCAGCATCTTTTAAGGCAATATCAACCCAATGAGATAATTTTCCCTTTCCTGCTCCAAACTCAACAAAGCATCTTCTTGGACCAAGTAACTTTAATTTTTCAATGTTACCTAAAATAGAAGCCTGCAAACTTCACGAGATTATTTTATAAACTACAGCAAACACATTTGGCTCAAATGGGAAAATAGCACAGTAACTTCTACATAGGGCAGCACATCGATAATTTCTGTTTGGCTTTAAAGTTTTTCTCTTGCTTTTAAATATTTAACATGTAGTACTCAGAACCATAACCATGCCAAAAATTTTTTATCTGTGTTTATACATATTTTTTGAAATGGGAAGATTCTGTATCCTGAAAGATAATCCAAACAAAATCTCAGTAATAACTACAATTGTTAAAAACAATAGCTTTTAACAAATGAACAAAAAGGCCATTTTCAGTAGCGTTACTATGGCTTAAACATACCTGCTGCTTCAGATGTTTGGTTGCAGAATCACCATTTTTAGGGTCATGAAGGGCATCATGCAATGCTGGATGGGACATGATTTGATCTTTAAGTGTAGAGTTCAAACCTGTGCCAAATAGAAGCACAAAAGCTTAAGGAACCAAACATGAAACCACAGGGCTCTGAATAATGGTAGTAATATCTTTTAAAGCACAGTGGAATTAACTCATATACCACCTGATTTTTCTAAAAAAAAGTTAACTTGCAACTTTAGGCAGACTTACCTTCACTCGCTTTTCTCAATTTCTTAATTAAGTTTTCCAACTGCTCTTCAGAGAGAGACGAAATTGGAACCTATACACAAAAATGGGGTGTGAGCTGGTCTGGGACCCAACCACCACTAATAATGTTGATTCTATCAGAAACGCATTCTAAATCAAAACACTTAATTTATTCCAAAAATTAGAACAGAGCTTATTCACAGTGTGGAAGTGTTCATAAATACTTTTTAAAATTAAAGGTAAATACTTACTAATTGTTCAGATATTTCTGTTTCATCTTTTAAGCCTGCATTAATATCTTGAATAAAGAAGTCCTTAACAAAACAAAACGAAAACATAACACTACTGTTATTAATGTGAAGAGTTCACAAAAATTAAACTGAAAAACTGATCCATCCCTTCTTCCAATATTCTGTACCTGCCATCCTCCCTTCCTCCCATTCATTTATTCATTAAATAATTATTCAGCACATACTGCAGCCCTTCAATTGTCTCAGGTGCTGAGGATTCACTACAGTGGAGAACAGAACAGACAAAAACCTCTGTGTTCATGGATCTTATATTCTAGTGATGTGGTATTGTGAATAAATATTTATAGCCTGAAGAAATTCATTAGTAATTCTTACTGAAGTTTTTGTGTCTCCAGCATAGACTGAGGACTATGTCAGTTTTGCTTACAGTTAAAGCAAAGACAACAAAAACAGAATTACAAATGGCTACTTATCAGATAGGTAGGCAGTATGAACAAAAACAGAGATACAGCACAACCGTTTAGGTCTGATTTTTCCTATTTTAAACTACTAATTAAAATAGAAAATGGAAATGTCCTGTGATGCTCTCTTACTTAATTAACATAGTGAGATCTTTTTAGTCCATTTTTAGAGAGACAGACTTGAAGCAAGAATCTAGATCAGCACTGTCCCAACAGAACTTTCTGCAATGACGGAAGTGCTCTGTATCTGTTCTGCCCAACATGGTGGCTACTAGCCTAGAAACATGGCTCGTGCGACTGAGGAACTGGATTTTCAATTCTGTTTAACTTTAATTAAGTCAAATTTAAATAGTTACACAGGGCTAGTGGCTACCATACTGAACCATGTAGATACAGATGAATGAAACAGTACTAATTTTGTAATCTGTTTTGAAGGTGAAAACAACTCCCGGGACTTTATGCATAAATGGGCTTGGGTTACACAGATGGTAGAAAGGTCACATGCTGACCGCGTGCTGCTGCCTTTACCTACATGGGTAATACTAGCAACTGGTGATTAAGTGGAACAGGTGAAGACAGCGAGTATTTAGAATATTTTGCTGAATGACTGGCAAAACTATAATAGAAAATTAGCTATAACTATTAGTAAAGCAAAAGAGTGATAAGACTGTACCTGGTCCCAAGTTCCACGCCATAGATAGTGTACTACATAAACACTGCGCTGCATTTTCCTCACATCCCACTGCTTTCCTCCCTTTCCTTTCCACTGTGTCCCAGCACGCAGTGGAATCTGCACAGGGGTATTCCATTTTTAATAAACCCACTTCTCCTTTCAAACTTTTCCCGGAGCGCATATTCCACCTGCTTGCTTCAACTAAAGCTTGACACGTAGGTAAGGAAGATAACCTCATGCCTACTTGAAAGTAAAGGCAACATTCTTTTTTCTAAGGGGCTCACTGGGGTAGTCATCATTTTTCTACACATCTTAATGCAAAAATATTTTCTTTTTCAACTTATGCCATCTGGCCTACTGATGCTTAATTGGGAGGCATTTGGAAACGTGTAAGGATACTTTGTTGTCAAAATGACTGAGAGGTGCTGTTGGGAGACAATTATCCACAGGAATCTCCATTTTCTGCAAGTCTTACAAGCAAAGGCACCAACTCCCTTTATTCTAGACTATCTTTTCAAGGACATTTGCATACCAAGCAATCTTAGAAGAAACAGTGTCTCCTTCCAGAGCACATGGCAGGCCTGCTTACCGTACAGTATAATAAAGCAATGTCTACTTATGGAACAAAGCTCAGGCAGGTTTCCTTACTGCCCGTTTAAAAAGCTATGTATTTCCTAAGCTTGGGGTTTTTCAGCTATGACACAGCTATACACAAATATGCGTAGCATTGATCAAGGCCCCTCCATCTCGAGGGAACTTAGGGAGCAAGAGGAACTGATGCAGAGAAGAAGCTCATGCTGCTTGCTGTGCACTGAGTAACAAAGCCCTTTGTCACTGACCCAGGAGTCTCGTATCTTCCACCAGCATCAACAAACTTGTAGCAATGTAACTTGTTAGCTTAAAAATAAAATAAAATTTCAGATCCTTCAAACTTCTTGACAAGGGCCTTTGTCATTTGCCACTCAGAAGCCAGGAATGCTAAATACAGGGATGCGTTGAAGTGCACATGATATGACTGTCCCACTTAAAATGACAAAAGCCCCCACTGAGAAATACTGGGCTGTTAAATTTTCTAAATCTAGCAGTTGTCAACTATCAATCTGTTGGTCATTACCCGATATTCATTAGGAATTTTGACATCAAGCTGCTCTTTCCACTAAGTTCAGCCAATCTGACCATGTTTTCAAGCCACCCAACAAATAGCTCTGTTGACCTTCTTAATTCTAGTGACCTTCACTCCACTTTGGCAAACTACCTTAACGGGCCCTCTAGATTGGGCACTATGTTAGTGCAAATTACAGTGACTCTCTTGCTCCTAATCATGTTCTTTCACCTTTTAAAGGCCTCTATTTACTTTTTCTCAGCTAATTTATGGCTTCCCTTTCATGCCATCCAGTCTGGACACTCAGTACCATTGTTATCATCATCTTTCACAATCAGGTCCTTCTGTCACACACACCCTTACAAAACCTAATGCCTGCGTTAATACGATTTTTAACTCCCAGTATCTGGCCTGCTGAACACTGCTGAAGCGAAACTGCTCAGTCATTTGGCCTGGTGCCAGTTCACACTCAGTGTCTCCATCTCAGTCTGACTCTCAACGATGCCTGGCAATTCTTCTTCATAACTCTAATTCTAAACTTTTACCTCTCTACTCAGATCTCCTGCTATACCATCATCCCCCTCAGTCGCCTCATCTCATACTTCAGTAAGAAAGTGGAGCTATCAAATGACAACTTTCTGAATTAACCCCCTGTCAGCTCAAATATCCCTGAACTGATACCCATCTTTTACTCCTTCCCATCCTCCTCAGCGGAAGTTTTTTCTCTCATTGTTCCCGTCTACTTCTATTTTGTACCTTATCTCTGCTTGCTTCCTGGTGAATCTCACATTATCAATGATGCCTTCTTCTATTTCCAATTTCTTCCTCTCTGCTGGCTCATTACTCTAAGCACATAAATAAAACTAAGTTTTCACCCATCTTAAAACATACTCCTTCTGTCCTACCTTCCTCTCTGACTGCCAATCTAACTCTCAAGTTTCATTCACAGACAAGTTTCTTGAAAGAATAGGCTATGCTTATGATTTCTACTACCCTATCTTCCATTTACTCCTGTATCATTTCAGTCTGATTTCTGCCCGCTCTACCCTATTACGCATGCATTTTGCTAAACTCTTTGATCTTTAACCACCGCCATGTTGCCAACCCAATGGATTCTCCTGTCCCTACCTTCCTTGATTCCTCTGTGATGCTGGACACAATTGACCACTCTTTTCTATTGAGATTCTCCTTCCCCTGTCTTCTGATATACCATGGTCTTGCTTTTTTTTTTCTTTCCTACCTCTCCAGGCATCCTGTCTCAACATTTTTCTATGCTTCCTACTGGCAGCTCAGCCTTTAATGTCAGTGTCACCTAGAGCTCTGTCCGTGGTCTCACTGGTCTCACACTCTACTTCCTGCCTACCTCTCATCTTCTACTCTGCTCTCCCTTTGTATTCCATACTCATCATGTGAAAGGCCCAGTCCCAGACGAAGCTGTCTACTCTCTCACTTCTAGACCCTTATCTTTGTTTTCTTCCTTATCTGGATGATCTCCCCTTGACATTTAGGTCTCATCTGATGACATTCCTTCAGAGAAGCTTCCCTGACTCCTTTCCCATCTCTCTCACCTGCTAAGTCCTCCCAAAAAAGGGTTAGGCTCTCCTCTTTTATTCTTTCACAGCACTCTGTACTTAATCTATTTTAACACATATAATATTGCAACTTCTGTCTCTTCCACTAGACTGTAACGTTGTTCCAGGCAGGGTGCTTGGTACGATGCCTGGCATAAGTGTTCAGTTAATATCTGTTGAATAAACAAGCTCTCACCCCTTCAATCTCTTACCCTGGGTAACTTAAAAATCCAAAGCTTCACCTGTGATCTCTATGTATTGACTTCTAAATCTTTATTATTTGCCCAATCTTTCTATCAAATTTTAGACTCATGTATCCAACTCTGAATTTCCAATCAGTCACCAAGATTTACTGATTCTGGTAGCTAAATAATTCTTGAATTTACCTACATTTTTCCCATCCTGTTTAATTCAGTCTCTTTTCACATCCTACCTGGATTGCAGCAATGGCCCTAACTAGTCCTTCCGACTCCAAGTCATCCTCCCACATTGCTCTAAGAGAAAGTTTTCTAAGAGATAAATCTAATACCATACTCTCGCTTGAAATCTTTCAGTGGTTCCCCATGTCTTTCAGAACAAGTCCAAATTCCTTGACAACTGCGTGTGCCTTCTCAGTTCCTGCCTCTGCACTGCCTTTCCATCTGGAAGGACTCTTCTTCCTTTTCTCTGCCAAACCAGGGCTTGGCACAAGTGTTACTCCCCCTGGGAAGCCTCACCTGCCCCCTCGGATTTAATTTCAACGCAAGTATGTGCTTGTATCAAATGTGTACTTACTTCTTTCATTGAACTTATTAGAAAATATCTACTATTTACAAGTTTACTTACCAATCTCAAATAAGTTCCTTGGAAGGCTGGGATCATATTTTATTGAAATAAATTTAGTAGGTACTAAGTAAATATTGTTTAATAAATAAAGTGTGGAATTATTCTCTAAATACCACTCTTGTTGCATAAAATTCTATTATCTGAATTAGGACTTTAAGTAGATTCACAATCAGATGTCCTATCTCAAAGGTATTTGCCATATTTAAGCCTCCTGAGGCAAGAGCCTTGTTAAAAATTCACTTTTGTAACCTACCAAGTATATATAAACATTACATATGGCACATTTCATCATTCAAGTGTTTTACCAATCAAACACTTACAGGTTTAGGCTTCTCTCTTGAGTTACATTTTTTCAAATGCTTTGCTAGTTGATCTTCATATACTGTGCTAAATATAAAGAAAAAACTATTTAAAATAAGACCGTGATAATTACTGTTTTCAGCACAGAAAAACCCTTCTCTGACCCATACTTACTGTTTTGGATCTAAAGGACAGAGGATTCTTTTCCGAGCATTTTCTTCCTATTAAAAAAAAGGATATATTTTATTTGAATAAAATACTAAGTTTGTTGCTTTACAGATACTAAATATAACTTCAGTGTAAACATAAGCTTATACCATCCCAAAACAAGGTAAGGAAACCTTAAAAGCATATTAATAAAACAAAAATCAAAAACAACAATCTCCAGTGTAGTAAGGTATCACCTCATACCTGTTAGAATGGCTTTTATCAAAAATAATACAAATAACAAATGTTGGTGAGAATGTGGAGAAAAGGGAATCCTTGTACACTGCTGGTGGGAATGTAAATTTGTGCAGCTACTATGGAAAAGAGCATTGAGGTTTCTCAACAAACTAAAAATGGAACTACCAAATGACCCAGCAATTCCATTCTGGGGTATCCATCTGAAAAAAACCCAAAATCACTAATTAGAAAAGATACACACACCCCAATGTTCATAGCAGCATTATTTACAACTGCCAAGATATGGAAGCAACCTGTGTCCATTAACAGATGAATGGATAAAGAAGGTGTGGTGTGTATATACACACACACACACACACACATATACACGTATGTACAAACATACAGCGGAATATTACTCAGCCATAAAAATGAAAATTTGCCATTTGCAACAACATGGATGGACTTGGAGGGTATCATGCTAAGTGAAATAAGTCAGACAGAGAGAGACAAGTGCTATGATATCACTTATATGTGGAATCTAAAATATACAACAAACTAGTGAACAAAACAAAGAAGAAGGGAATTATATTCAATATCTTGTATATATGAAAAATATGAAAAGGAATATATGTATGTATATGTATGACTGAAACATTATGCTGTACACCAGAAACTGACACAACATTGGAAACTGACTATACTTCAATTAAAGAAAAGGAAAAATAAATGAACAAAAAACAAAAAAGAAACAGACTTACAGAAAACAAACCAGTGGTTACCAGTGGGGAGAGAGAAGGGAGGAGGGGCTATATAGGGGTAGGGGACTGAGAGATACAAACTATTATGTATAAAATAAATAAACTACAATGATACATTGTACAACACAGGGAAGATAGCCAATATTTTATAATAACTATAAATGGAGTATAACCTTTAAAAATCATGAATCACTATATTGTACATCTGTAACATACACTATAACATCAACTATACTTCAGTTAAAAAATGTCTCCAGTGGTAGCTGGTTTTTGCACATATGAGCAAATACTGCTTTGGAAAACAAGGGTTTATAGCTTCAAATAGGTTACAGAGAAGGTCTACATATAGAATTCTGAATCTATGATAGCACTGACAATAACATACACTATTATTTTAGACATTACTAAGAAAGAAAAAAATGCTGCCAATTTAAATTACGCCTTTTTTTTTGTTGATTTTAAGAAGCATTCTGACTTCAGAGATGTTAAAATGTAAAATAAAAGTATCTCAGAAATAATGAAATACAAATCTTCCTTGAGTTACAATAGAGTTACATCCTGATAAACCCATAGTAAGTTGAAAATATCCTAAGTCAAATATGTCTAACCTACCTACTTAACCTATCTTAAACATGAACAGAACACTTAGATTAGCCTACAATTGGGCAAAGTCATTTAACAGCCTATTTTATAATAAAGCATTGAATATCTTATGTAATTGATTGGATACTGAAAGTGAAAAACAGAATGGTCATATGGGGACTGAATGTAAGCGTTATCAGTTATTTACTCTTGTGGTAGTGTGGCTGACCTGGAGCCCTGGCTCACCACCACTGCCCAGCACTGCATATCACCAGCCCAGGAGAAGATGAAAATTCAAAATTCAAAGGACGCTTTCTACTGAATGTCTATTGCTCCCGTAACACAGTAAAGTCGAAAAATCCTAAATTGAACCATGGTACGTTGAGGACCATCTGCATTTTAACTATTTGGTATGTGGTCATACTCTACTGGCTTTTCAACTCTTTAGTATAGAGGAGTTACATACTGTTCGTTTCTAAGTTACATGGACTTAACTACATGCATTTGGGAAAAATAAAGGACTAGTGTTGGCAATTCTACCCAACGTTGATATGAATCTGTATGTAATAGGATAGTATGATAGTTACAACCACTGGTTAGCCAGACTGCCTAGGTATGATTCCCAATTCTATCTATCAGCTCCTAACTCTACAATCTGAGGTGGGCTTATTGCCTCATCTAAAAGATGAATATAACTTACCTCCTAAGGTTTGTAAAATTTAAGTGAACTAATAGTTAAAAAAAAAAAAACTGCTTAGCACAGTGCTGTTCATATCATAAATGCTAAGTAGCCACTATTACTATTAATAATTCTTTTTTGAGTTTATTTCAGTTCTGATCTGCCTCCCAGCATATCCACAAAACTATGTACACTGAATTTCATGAACAAGAAGAGACTTTTCAGTATCTTTTTGAAAATACATTATTCTTCCTTATTTGCTGATTTTAAAGTCTAACCTCCATAAAAGAGAAAACTAACCTCCCAAAGTCTAACCATAGAGTAGGGGTAAAAAAAAGCACTTTTAAATTTTGTTATTAAAATTTATTATCTGGGTTTAGAAACAGGGTTTCTCAACCTTGGCACTATTGATATTTTGGGCTGGATAATTCTTTTTTGTGGGGGCTGCCCTGTGCAATGTAGGATGCTTAGCAGCATCTCTGGCCTCTACCCACTAGATGCCAAAAACACTCTTCAGCTGTGACAACCAAAACGTCTTCAAACATTACCAAATGTCTCCTGGGGACACTAAATCATCCCCACTTAAGAACCACTGGGTAAAAATGAATACAAGTGGTCTCAGCTATATATGACACCTAAGGAAAAAAAGATTTAAATATGACACCCAATTATGTTATAAATTACAGATTCAGTAGGATGCCCAAAATTGAAAACCAAATCACAGTCATGGAAAATGCTTCCACTCGGTATTTTGCAATGTTTCTTCAAGCGATTAATCACAACACGATGCCATTCCTCTCCAGGAATACGGACAATCCTGTAAGGATCTATTCATATTCTACTACTGTCACCACCTTCAGTCACCTTCTGGATGTCTGGTTACGGTGAAGTGTAAGGTCTTAGTTGAGAACAAATATCCCTCTAGGCAAATACCAGTCAAGTCAAAATACGAAGTAGAGCTGTGGCTGAAGGACAGCAGCTGACGAAGGGGCTTTGGGAGTTTATCTGTACTGGATATTGCCTAGAAAGATAAACCATCTGACTAACAAAGAAAAATAACATAAATAATACCAGACATTCAGAAGGCATGAAATCATACGCTTGTCTCTTTGGTTTATTCTTTCTAAAACCTATTAAATACGCTATTTTTTTTTACGAGTATTCTGCTCTTCTTTTTGTTTTTTCTATCATATATATCCTAAAGAAATACACGTACCTAAAAATATATATTGTTGACGGTACAATCATATGTATAATTGGACAAAATTGTACACTTTTTGTTACCAATTTTTAAGAGGAGGGACAATTCTTACACGTTTAAAAAATTTTTCCTTCCCCTCTTCAGCAAAGTAGTTATTAGCTGCTTTCAAAAGACTGTATGCCTAAATAAAAATTTTAAAAAGTTTCTCTCAACCGCATTCACAAGAAGTGATTATTCACGAAACAATAAAAACACAATTAGCGAAACCTTAGATCTTTCTTCTTTCTAAACTACCACTTCCCATCAGGAAAGCGGAGATTGGGCGGAGTGCAAGAAGCGGGAGTCTGCAGTAAAGCTAAAATCTAGCATTACTATGAGTTGGAATCAAGATAACCGGGTCACTGCTGGCGCTTTACTTAGTACAAGAGAACACTGCACTTCATTAGGGCTCATCATCGCTCCCTAGGGAGGCCAGGACCGCGTTTATCACAGGAAAAGCTGGAAAATCCAGGGGACAGAAGGGGAAATCTGTCAGAGGGGAGGTGCCGGACCAGCAAACTTATTTCCGACTCTCGAGACGGTAGGGCGATACCAGACCTCCGCGGCTCCAGCGTGTTCACCACAGAACCTTTTCCCTGCTGCCACCACCATCCTGCAGAACCGTTTCTTCTTTTCCACATAGTAACCACATCGCCCCTCAATTGGAAAGCCAGTTCCGTGCCGCGTCGGCGCAGAAGCCGCCATAATTCAGGGCTCGCTTCGGATGGCTAGCATCGATTGGGTGGAGAGAGGAAAAGTTGTCACTTTCTCTCGGGTCCCCTTCCCTTAACAAATATGGCTGCCTCAGGTCCCGCCACGCAAGACACGCCCGGAACTACCCGCCCATCCTCCGCAAAACCGGAAGAAGCCGATGGTGGCTGGCGAGGTCCAATTCTCCTCCGTCTCCCCTCTGTGTCTCTTTCCCCGCCCTCTCCGCGGAAGCCGAGCGCCAAACTTAAAACTTTAATAGGGCCCGGGCGGCTTTCGGGCTAGTACCCGCGGGCCGGGCCTGTAGGACTTTTCCGTACACCCGCGGGGGCAGCGGTTCAACATGAGCCAGGTTCTGTTCCAGCAACTAGTCCCTTTGCAGGTGAAATGCAAAGACTGCGAGGAGAGGTGAGGGCCGCGTTACCCCGTTGCCCGCGGGTGGCGGTTGGGGTCGGGCCAAGGGGGAAAGATGGCGGCTGCGGCCAGTGGGCACCGCCCTGCGGCTGGGTGTCCGGCCGGCGTCCCGGGACGCGGAGACCGACCCAGCTGGGACCTAATGGTACCTTCTCTCACCAGGTCGGCCGTTGCTGAGGAGGGAAGGGTGTAAGAAATGGGGACTCTGACCTGCATCAGATTAACTAAACAACAACAACAACAACAACTTTGAACTGAATCGTGGAAATTATAGCCCTTTGCTCTCTTTTTGACCGATAAGAGCTCTGGCCGAGAGAAATAATTTACACAAGTGCTCACGAGTTCATAGCAGGGCGGGCACTAAATTCAGGCCTTGGCTCCCGACCCTACTTTCTCTCTCCTTCGAATTATATTGGAAGTAATTTTAATCTTCGACTTAAAAAAATAAGTTTTACGGTATATTGCCTCTTTTTCATGTTAATTACTAAAAAGAAAATACATTACTTTTAAAAGACCAAAAACAATTGGGGAAAACCGTAAATTCATTCATTCATTTATTCATTCAACACACACTGCCTGTTTGCAAAACACCTTGCAGGGCCCTGGGGATAGAGGGGTCAGGAAAAAGCCCTTGCGTTCATGGAGTTTTCTGTCCGTTTAAGGAGGAAAGACAGGCAGTCTCACACATAAATGCAAGATTACAACTTTGACTAAAGAGGTGGTGCTAGATTTGGCTGAAAGGCAGATTTCAATTTTGTTTCAGTTCCACCACTCATTAGCTGTCTCTTAAGTTTCTGACCCTTAAGTTTCCTCATTTGTAAAACTCATATAAGTTGTCTGTCCACACGGTTGGTTGTTAATGAGGATCAAGTGTGTAACTGTATGTGAAAACTAAATGGTGTGGAAATGTGACGTGTAAAAAATGAAGGCATTGATTTATTGAGTTGCCAGTAATGTGAAGCTAGTCTGTAGTTCAGAATTAGGTACAAAAGCACTTGGCAAGCCAGACAAGGAGACGGTACCAAAACCAGCAGCTGTAAATGGGTATCTGTAGGTTATTCTTCTGTGCTGCCCAGTATGGGAGCCACTATGGTTATTGGACATAAGAAATGGAGCTAATCTGAACGGATGTGCCGTAAGAGTAAAAAACACATCGGACTTTGAAGACTTTCTGTAAGAAAAAAAGGAATGTAAATTATTTCAATTTTTATATCGATTATGTGTTAAGATGACAATATTTTGGATATATAGGGTTAATGCAGTGTTACTAAAATGTATCTGTTTCTTTTAACTTTTTTAATGTGGCTTCTAGAAAACTAAAAATTACTCCTATTTGTGGCCTTCATTGTATCTCTTGGATGGCCCTGTTCTAGAGTGATTATAACAATATAAAAGGAAGGGGGAGGGGATGATTTCTGATTCCAGTATTGAAACTCTTAGATCCTCTCTGTCTCATTATATTGCCATCACAGTTATCTTCATAAAACACAAATTCAGCCTTTCATCCCTTCTGTTTAGAAACCGTTCATATCGCCTATAGAAGGGGTCAGCCGACTGGAGCCCGTAGGCCAGATGGCCCACTGCCTTTTTTGTAAAGTTTTATGAAATACCGCCATTCTCATTTGTTTAAGAATTGTCTGTTGCTTCTTTTGTGCTGTAGGGGCGGAGATGAATAAATGTGACAGAGGCCTTATGGCCTGCAAAGCCTAAAATGTTTCCTTTCTGGTCCTTGACAGATAAAGATTGCTGACCCCTGACCTATAGAAAAACCAGTCCAGATCCTTGGATATTCAAGGCCAGTTCAGCTCAGCAAATATTTATGAATGCCTGCTATGTACCAGGCATTGTCTTAGGTGCTGAGAATATAAAAATCCCTCCCTCCTCCCCACCTTCCTCCAATAGCAGGAAAATAAAAAATCATTTTTCACTCTAGCACTCAAGGAACTCAGAGTTTCATAGGGAAAACAAAAGGGTCTTCCTTGGAGGGGTGGCACAATGCATTTAAGAGTTCAGGCTCTGGAGCTGGATTGTTTGGGTTTAAATCCCAGTTCTACCACTTACTGTTCAATTTTGTACAGTTTTTCTTGACTTCTCTGTGACTTATCTTTAAACTGATGAAAATAAAAGTGCCTGCCTCGTGGGATTATTATGAGCATGAAATAAGTTAATACATATAAAGTGCTTAGAACAGTGCCTGGAACTTAATGAGCATTCACTAAACATTAGCTATCATTAAAGTGTGATTAATGCATGAAGTAATATAAATGAACTAAAGTCACCGAATAGAAGGAACTTCAGCTGAAGACAGTGGTAATGCTCAGAGAACTCTGTCTGGAGGAAAGTGATTCAGAACTTTGAAGCCCATGGTTTAACATCAACCTGCTCTTCCATGTTTGTTTCCTGACCTCCTCTCCCCAGTGTGGCAGTCACGTAAGACCGTTTGTTACCCTCTGAATGTAGCTGATGCTGTCTCAGTACCATAGTTTTACTCCTGCTCTTCCCTCTTCCTCAGATGCTTTTTCTTTCATAATCTGCACTGTCTGTTTTAAATCCCTTTGCTATAGGGACCTTTTCAAAGTTGCCTAAGTTGAAATTGTGTATATTCATTTATTAGATAGCATGGTGTAGGTGAAAGATCTGAATTCTAATTTGGGTTCTGTGGTGTGACCTTAACCAAGTTTGTAACTCTACGCATCTCAGGTTTTTCCTTTGTAAGACAGATAATATTCGCTTAACAAAATTATTGTTGTTAAGTGATAAAAGCAAAATGCCTGGCAGGTATTCAATCGTGTGTGTACTCAATGAGTGTTAATAACTCTCCTCTCTCTTGTAGCCCTAAAATACAATCAGAAGCAAATCTAGGGTAAAGTCATTTAATCTGATCTCAATTTGAGGACATGGACCATGTTTATTTCTGTTTGTATCCCTAGCACCCAGCATAGTACCTGGCTTAGAGTAGCTTTTGTTTGAATTGAGAATTTAAGGTTACAGCTACTAGGTGGCAGAGGTGGGCTAGAATCCGGTTTTGCTAATGCCAAATCTAACTGACAGGAAGGACGTTACGTAGATTTATGCATTGTTCAGGTGTGATGTTTATTTGAGAAAGTGTTTTTTGATTTGTTTTATATTGTTCCTGTAACATTGACCTTTACAATGGAGAAAAATAAGATTTGTGATTTCAGATCCTCTGAAAGCTCACATTTTTCTACAAGGTATTTCTAAGGAGGTTTTTGAAGTAAATATTGGGGATAGTTTTTAGGGGGAGGGGTAATTAGAGTTATTTATTTATTTTATTATTATTTTTTTTTAATGGAGGTACTGGGGATTGAACCCAGGACCTTGTGCATGCTGAGCATGCACTCTACCACTGACCTATACCCTCCCCCTCGTGGAAAATAGTTTTAATCTACGGACCTTTCCTCCTCCTTTTTGCTCCCAGCATCTAATGCACATAGGCTTTTGGAATACATGCAACAATATCATTAATATGATTGGGAAATTAGCATAGTAATAAAACTCTTCCAGTATTATGTAAAGAACACTTTATTAAAGGGATGCTTTCTGAACTTTTTTTTTTTTTTTTACAAATTTATCGAGTATTACACTTTAAAAGTGTAAATCACCATAAAAAGTTAGTTATTGAACAGTATAATACCATTGTGGTAGTTTGTACTAGAAAAAGCTTCAGGAAATGAAAACCAAACATCATGACCTTGTTTGTAGAGCTGAAAAGGCCCTCACAAACCTAACTCAGGCCACTTACTTTACAAATGAGGGAATTGAAAGTATTTTTTTATCTTTGTGATGTTCACCAGTGCTGCTTGTTCCTTTTCAGATAATATACAAGTTATTGTAACCTCATCGTATGACCTATTATTTAACATCCAGTCATATGTTAAATAAGAAATTTAACTAAAATGACATATATTAAACCAATATAAATTACAAATCAGAGCATAAAAAAAATCCAAACAATTGAATCTAGCCTTAGTCAACTATTACCAGGTTTTTCCATCAACACTTAGTTGCTATGTCTATACTTCTGTAGTAGATAAATAGTAGAATGTGAGAAAGATTTAAAATATGTCTTTAAAAGAATAACTTAAAATTGAAAACATTCAGTTTGTTAGTTTACTTTCCCTGCCCATCAAGGAAAGACCATTGTTATTTAATCCTAGGAGAATAGTTTGAGAACCACTTGTACACAGGTTTTTTTTTTTATATCATTATCCCTTTATTTCCCGAATTATTAAAATACTTCTGCACAATTTGATTAATGTTTATGAGCGCCTTTATTTATATGTCTCTATTTGATATTGGATTCTCTAAGATGCAATACAGAATGTGTAAAACTGGTTTTTTTCCCTTTAGGGTTTGGAGTTACTCTAGGATTAGATAGATGATAATAAACTTGTTGACAGTACTTCTGTGGATATATTGCATAGAGAGTACTGAGTGGATGTAGTTTGTGGATCTGAAAAAGAAATTTTGTGTATGCATAAGGGAAGGGAATATGATTTTTCTGGTTGTAAACATTCCAAGTATTCTAACATTAGTTCACATTTAAAATTTTTCAGATGAAATCTCTCATAAATCAATTTGATCATTTGAATTGGTAATTTTTTAATGTGAAAAGTTGTTATAAAATTGATGGTTTGTCATTCAATAGATGCTGTTTGAGAAAACTCAGACCATTAAGGGTGTATACTAGGCCAGTAGTAGACATTCCAAGTTGTTTATCTCATTTAATCCTCACAACAACTTCCTTTTACGGGAGAGAAAAATTTAGCCTCAGGTTAAAAACCTGATTACTTCCCTATGGAAAAACAAGAATTTAAACTTCAGATCCAGTGTGCTTTCCAAGCATCAGTTCATAAGTTAGAGGCAACCTGTGGAAGACCTTGTGGCTTATGAAGGGAAACTAGCTGTACAAGTGACAGTGATAATTCATTTCACGTGACTGTTTCTGATAGTTGGGCATATCTTTTCACACAGGAGAGTGAGTATTAGAGTGAGCATTGAACTACAATCAGTTTCTAATCCAGTTCACAGAAAGGTTGGTATTAATTTCTTTTGAAATTATTTCTCTTTTTTGGGGCGATATGGTAATTTCTGTACATTATAATTATTTTTGTTCTTTAAGAATGTGAGATCTTTTGTTACGTCCGTTTTGCTTTTTACTTTTGGGCCATTTTGTAACTTGCAGATCTAGGGTGCTAGAATCTGCTAAGACAACACCTGAGAGATTATTGTACCGTATTTTTCTAAAGCACGCAAGAATTGGGGGTTGGGACAGCAGTCTCCTTTGGTTTGCTCAATGTACTTTTAAGTTGCTAGACTATATATTGCTGCTGTGTAGAACTGGCATTTCATGTAACGTGAGAACAAAATGAGTTGAGGCCCTACAGGGAGATACTCTTCAATCTTTGACTTTTGAAGAGAGACGCTTAAAACATCAGTCGTATATGATCTTCAGAAGTATGAGTCATTAACGGAGCATGGGCATAGAAGAGAGGGCTGAGAGTCTGTTTTCTCCGTGTCATAGCTTTCCCTAAACATATTCAGGGACCTAATAGTATTAGTAGCAGCTTCAGGTTTTCATAGCATTTCAGTGGATTTCAAGAAATACTTAAATAGAAGCTACTCTAAGAACAGGGCATTCTGAGGCAGAGCAAATTGCTAGGTTTCCAGGGTAGAGATTATGTATTTTATTTCTTACCTGTTACTCTTTATGCCTGCTGTACCTCTTCGTTTTCTTGTTCTACTCATAAGTGGTTTAGATTTTTCTAGGACCCTAGCAGTTCCTCAGTAGCTACAAATAGATTTTATTTCAAAGTAGAAACTTATTCTTAACCCGAATGCTTATTTCTTTATTAGTCCTTCGTTATCTTATAGCTGTGCCTGTGTTCCTTGCGCTGCTGTTCTCGGAAGTACATAATTTCTGTGTACTTTTCTGCCAGTTTTAGCTCCTGTGATGATCTGCCGTATGGTAAATTTAACTACCTGGAAAGTGGCCTCTGTGAAGGGTATTCATTTCATTTAAAACTGAAAACAGATGGAGTTCCACGTCAGAGGCCACCTGGGGTGGGAGAGAACAGGCTCTTAGGAAGAAGCCCTGGCAGCCTGTCACCTGACACCCCTGTCCTCTGCCTGAGAGACAAATGCTCCTTTCCTGTCTAGGGGGTGGGTGACTGTCATTTCTGCTGATGTATTTGCCACTTTTGAAATACCAGACAATTGACTTGAGAGAAACTGAAAATATAATCGCATATGATACAGTCAGTGGTAAAGAGTATTTCTGTCATGGTGTCATAGTGCAGCAAGGGCTAGGTCTGAACTTCCTAAACCTCTGATAGAGTGATACCCCTCACCTTTCCACTCTTAGCATTTAATTAATTTTTATGGGCTCCCCTTGCCCATGTGGCTCTCAAGGAGCAGAAATATCTACCCCTGTTAAAGATGCTAAGTCTCTAAAGACCAATGAAAACCCAGCAGCACCAGAAAGCAAAGCCATCTGAACTATAGCAGTGATGTGTTGATGTTCATTGGATGATTCCACTTCCAAGAAGAAATTACTCTAAAAGCCAAATCTACTGGAAATGTTAAAAAATAACAATCTTTCTTTTAGGATTTGGTTATCCGTCTGACTGATGATACTGATCCTTTTTTTCTGTATAACCTTGTTATATCTGAGGAAGATTTTCAGAGGTAACTAAATTTATTTTTCTGGTCTTTAATCTAGGAATAAATTACATTTTTAAGTTTTATGAATGTATCGATACTGTTCTCTTTGAAACACATACCTATTAGGAATGTTTAGTTATTTTGGAAACTGAAATATTTATACTGTGATTATTCAGAATGTTCTTGAAAATAAATATTTCATATATTATCAGAGTTCTGCTTAAAGCAGCTCAGAGATTTGGAACTTGGCTAAATTTATTGACCTTTTCCTCCTACTGAATAAAATCTAAAAATATCAAAGTTCTGTAGCTTAGTTCTTGATTATAATGGATATTCAGTAAATTAAAAAAAACTTTTAAGGTGTTGATTATAATTAAATATAGTAATTAAAATTTAAAAAAAATCTTTTTTCCTGTCTTCTGTGTAGTTTAAAATTCCAGCAAGGTCTTCTGGTAGACTTCTTAGCTTTCCCACAAAAATTCATAGATCTCCTTCAGCAGTGTACTCAAGAGCAAGCCAAAGAAATTCCAAGGTAAGTCTCAGGAGAGCAGTACATCATTAAACTTCTCTCAAGACGAGCTCTTCTTAGACAAGTTATAGCAAAATATTTTCTATCTATTATAAATACCTCTGTCTGTTTTTAAAGTTGTAATAAGAGCTTCATAAATCTCAAATTTATAAAATCAGAAATATTTACCCCTTAATTTTCATGTCTTCACAAAGCTGTCAAAGTTACCTAAAATATTTAATAGCATCAAGTATATTTTTTCCAAAGGTTACTTACCAGTTATAGTTATTATAAAATATTGGCTATCTTCCCTGTGTTTTGTAGTATATCTTTGTAGCTTATTGTATACATAACAGTTTGTACCTCTTAATCACGTGCCTCTGAATTGCTCCTCCCCTTTCCCTCTCCCCACTAGTTTGTTCTGTATAGCTGTGAGTCTGTTTCTTTTTTTATTATGTTCACTAGTTTGCTGTATTTTTTAGATTCTACATATAAGTGGTACCATACAGTATTTATCTTTCTCTGTCTGACTTATTTCACTTAGTGTAATACCCTCCACATCCATCCATGTTGTTGCAACTGGCAAATTTTTATTATTTTTTATGGCTGAGTATTATTGCGTTTTGTATATACATACCACATCTTCCTTATCCATCTGTTGATGGACACTTAGGTTGCTTCCATATCTTGGCAATTGTAAATAATGCTGACTAATGATGACTGTAGCTCTGTAGTGTAGTCTGAATTTAGGGAGCATGATTCCTCCAGCTCTGTTCTTTTTTCTCAAAATTGTTTTGATTCTTTGGGGTCTTTTATGTTTCTATACTAACTTTAAAATTATTTGTTCTAGTTATGTGAAAAATGCCATCAGTATTTTGATACAGTTTGTGTTGAATTTGTAGATTGCCTTGGGAAGTATGGTCATTTTAACAATATTAATTCTTCCAATCCATGAACAGGATGTGTCTTTCCATATGTTTGTTGTCTTCAGTTTTTTTCATCAATGTCTTTTAGTTTTCTGAGTACAGCTCTTTTCCCTCCTTAGATAGGTTTATTCCTAGGAATTTTATTCTTTTTGATTTGATGGTAAATAGGATGGCTTCCTCAGTTTCTCTTTCTGATAGTTTTTTGTTAGTGTTCAAGAATATGTTTTTATTTAAAAAAAAAGAATATGTTTTTATAATGAATTTGGAAAAGAGGAATAAGGTTTTGTGTGTGTGTGTGTGTATATCCATATTTGTGTAGCGCTAACACCTGAACCTTGCATTGTAAAGTTCTCCAACCTCTTATCTATTAGTTTCATCAATTGATGTTTGTTGTTACTTCATTAGGAACTACAAAATTATGCTTTTCTAATTCCATTATTCTTCTAGTATTTATTAGGTATAATTCTTTTATTAAGAAGAACTTTCCCTCATCAGTTAGAGCTATTTGATTACTCTGAAAATTCATATAGGAAAGGAAAAATGCTTAATTCTTACTTTTAAATTGTCAATTTTCAGAGTAAGGAGTGGTTACTGTCGTGGTTTCCATGTGTTTTTGGTTTGTTTTCATTTTGAGTCTTGCTTTCTCTCTCGCCTCATCTGTCTCTTCATTGTGAACTCATGGACATTTATATATTTACTGTGTTTCAGTCCACAGGTAAATGTCCATTTTACTCTTTATATTAATTAGTCCAGTTTTACCATTGGGAGTACTTTCATATTGGCCCCTATGATTCCAATAAGCCCCTTTTCTGATCCTTCTAATCATTGATGATGATCCAGTGAAAAGCTCAACGATTCAATAGGAGAGTTTCATGACTTCGTAAATGTGTTATGTGGCACTTTCTTTTCAAAGGTTTTTGCTACAGTTAGTTTCTCCAGCAGCTATTTTGGAAAACTCGCCTGCCTTTCTAAATGTGGTGGAGACAAATCCTTTTAAGCATCTTACACACCTCTCACTAAAACTTTTACCTGGAAATGATGTGGAAATAAAGAAGTTTTTAGCAGACTGTTTGAAGTGTAGCAAGGTAAGACTTAAGTTTGTTTTTTTTTTTTTTTTTCTTTAAAGTTATTCTTTTAAAATAAAATAAGTCCCAAAGGTCTCTGATAAACCGCTGAAGAGCTATATTGCTATTAGATTTTGTTTTCTGAATAAAGTTTTTTTAAAAGATGCCCAGGAAATTTTTATAGCATATAATGACTTTATTTTATTTTATTTTTATCTAGTCATGGCACAACAGGATAGAATTGGACCAGGATTGAGAAACTTAGGTGCCAGATTTCTACTAGCTTTTTGTGACCTTGGGCAGGTCACTTAAACTCTTGGTGTCTTGGTTTCCTCAGCTGGTAGATATGTATGGAAATATCTACCCTATCTGGCCTATTTTAAAGGAGATAAAATATATGAAAGTGTCTGGAAGATTACAAAGTGCTCTAAAATTATTTAAGGTATATTGCACAAGAAAACAACATTGGGACGCCTCGTAGGAGTTTTCAGAAAGTCCTTTTAGTTGAATGCTATAGATCAGTGCATCTCAAAATTTAGTGGTTAGGCAAGTCTTCCGGGCATCTTCCTCGTGAAGATTCTAACTCAGAAGGTTTGAGGTGGAGCCTGAGATTCTGCCTTCCTAACGAACTCCCAGGGCGGGGCTGCTGCTGTATTTTGCTGCACTTTGGGTAGCACAGCTACAGATAATTTAATTGTAAGCTGCATAATTGTATTATTTTTGTAAATAGGAAGAAAAATTATCATTGACCCAATCACTAGATGATGTTACCAGGCAACTGAATTTCACACAAAAGGTAATTCACATTTCATTTTGTCTTTGTAAGACATCCAAACATAGGCTCTGAATTGCTTTTTGAATCAAATCTAGGCATTTGTGGGTTTTTTTTTTTCCAAAGCATGCTACCAAGGAATTCCCTTTCCTTTTTGATACCTTTACTCAACCAGTTAATTATCTCAACCTGGTGCTCTTCCTCCTTGATAATGAATTCTGTCGAAACATTTCTGTTATCCCCAATATGTGACATGCTCCCTCCAAGTCTTCATTAAATAAGGTAGTATATAGTATCTGTCACTTGTTAGTTCTCTGCTTCTCTTTTATTCACCTCATTCCTCTTGTCTAAATGGCTTTTCAGTTCCTTCTTCTAAATCTTTCCCTTCCTTCCTTCTGTTAAGCATTGCCTTAATCCCTCTGATAGGCTTATCATCATTTCATTCATAGCTACTCCTTGAAATTGAGGACTAAAGTATCTGATAAGCTGCATGACTTCAGGCAGAAAATTGTCTTGCACAGCATAGCACCTCTTGGGATCCGACATAACTAGGTTTTACGTGCAGGAGTAAACTACAGTTGACCCTTGAACAACATGGGGGTTAGGTGCGCCTACCCACTGTGTGGTTGAAGATCCTCGGGTAGTCAGCCCTCCGTGTCTGTGGTTTTGCCTGCTCGGATTCAGCTGACTGTGGCACTGTAGTATGTATTTATTGAAAAAAATCTGAGGATAAGTGTACTTGTGCATTTCAAACCTGTGTTGTCCAAAGGTCACCTGTGCTATTTCTGACTGACTTGCTCTACCCTGAGTTGCTTTATTTCTTAATGCCAGAGGAGAGAATTAGGTGGTAAAGAGCCAGATTTAACTAAAAGATTAGTAATAGTTAAGCTGTGGACCATTTTAGCTCTAAAATTGCTTTTATTCTGATCTTGATTTCTTCAAATTCAAATAGTTTCTATAGGAAAAGGCTTTGAGTATGTCTTAAAAAGCTGTGATTCCATTTTCTTTAATATCCTTTACAAATATTGCCATGTTCTAATTAACATATTCAAGAGTTTTAATATTTTGTGTTGAATTCTAATACAGACATTATCAGAAAAAATTCAAGAATTAGATAAATTACGTAACGAATGGGCATCACACACAGCAGCATTGTCAAATAAGCACTCCCAGGAATTGACGAACGAGAAGGAGAAGGCTTTGCAGGTATGAACATTAAAAAAAACTGGAAAAATATTTTGTTATTGCTGTTAGTCATTTTGTTAATTATAAGAGTAATATATGCTTGCTTTAAAATTTTCAAACAGTGCAGAAGTATGTAAAAATTGTCTCTCTTTAAAAGTCTTATTACCCAGAGATAATTTATAACCACTTTGATACTTGTTTTTCCATATTTTTCTCTATATATGTAAATAACATATAACTTATAAATAGTTGTTTATATTTATAAATGTAGAAATATGTATATTGTATATAGTTATAGATAGATAAGTACAACACATATTTGAGTTTTGGTTTTGTTGTAAGATAATAAGGTCCTACTGGATATATTGATTGCAACTTTTTTCACCTCGCATGACATCATTCTTTAACAGTTCGGAAGTGGCTGCGTAGTATTCATTATTTGGGTGTGACATAAATTACTTAACTGCTTACCCAACTGGTGGACATTTAATGCTTCAGATTTTGGTTATTGCAAATAATACTTCAGTGAACGTTCTTTGTTCCTAGACGTGAGACTGCAGTATACCTATACCTGCCTGGCTTCCAAAGAGTGCTAAGTCACATGAAGTGACTTTTGGGGATTTAATCAAATAATCATATCATGTTTTTCACCTTAATAATGTAATGAGTGATAATAATTTCCAAATGTGGAACCCTCTTTAAATTCACAGAATATATTTAGCCAAAGAGATTTTTACTATTATGTTGAGTCTGTTTGCAAATATTTAATTTAGAATGTTGTATATATATATTCATAGGTGAGACTGATCTGAGATTACCCTTTTTCTGAACCCTGTGTTAGTCTGCTAATTAAAATTATGGGTTCTGGACTATAAATTATGCTAGTGTCGTGAAAGGTATGAGAATGTTTTCCGGTTTTCTCTACACTTTGGAAAGTCAAATAACGAGGAATTATCTGTTCCTTGGAGGCCTGATAGAATTAGCCTTTTATCATATGAGTCTGGTATTTTTTTGAGGCATTTATTTTGAGGGTTTTTTTTCCCCATTTCCTTCATGATTATTGGTCTGTTCGGATTTTCTACCTTTCCCTTCCCTGAGTTATTTATGTTAGCTTGTATTTCCTTAGAAAGCCAAGTATTTCATCTCTGTTTTAAATGTATTAGTACAATGTCATACATATTGTCTTAAGATTTTTAAAATCTTCATACCATTTCTCTTATGTTCTTAATTTGTTTTGTCTTTTAAGAGACAAAGACTTTAAAACCAGTCAGGCCACTCTTCTCTTCCTGCTGATAAATATTCTATAGGGCAGTGATTTTAAGACTTTGAAGACTAGTGATTTTAAGTGTGCATCACAATCACCTGAAGTGAACACAGTAGAAAATGTAAATGTTGTAATCCTATCCATTACACTTTTTTTTTTAAACAAGAAGTCCAAAATTCTAATGATCACTAGTATAAAGCCAGTTCTTCATTTTATAGCCTTTGGCCTCTGTTGCCTTCAGTGTGTGTGATTACCCTCAAACAGGTACAGTTCGCATGTTTACCGAGGTTGCATTTTCAGTTTTATATGGGCTCTTTCCTATTTATTTGTGATTTCTTTCTTGTACCTTTAAGAAAACATAACTTTTATAATCAGAAAAATATTCATTTTAGAATGTGTTTAGAATTTGATAGTGTTTGTCAACAGAAATTACTAAGATAAGTTTGGTACTATTCATACACACTGCAGTTACAACCATGTTCAGATTTTACTGTTGGTAAAATGTAACAACTAAGTGTAAGACTGAACTAATGAACAGTATCTTGTCAATTTTACAAGTTTAGGTGTTTTTTTATTAGAAAACATATATACTGGTTATAAAAAACTGAAACACTGTAATGTTTAAAGCAGTTACTGAAAGTTCCTTACGTGCCTGCTCATTTGTTTTTTCACACAAATAGATTCACACTGCATATACTATTTTGCAGTTTGCTTTTTTGAAAACTTAATCATTTATCATTCTTCCTTTAACTTGAAGACTATTACTTCTATACATATGTGGATTTAGGAGAAATAGAAATTATGAACAAGATCGTAGTGGTAAATTCGCCTTTGTTGACCTTACTGTCTGGTTCGTGAAATCTGTAGTTGAAAATAGATCCTCTTAAAAAGAGGGAAATCTTATAAAGAAGAATAATTAAGTTTTTTTTTTCCTTAAAATCTTCTCATACTTTACTTGTTTCTGGTTTTTTTCTTTGAATTTTGGTGTTATATTTTATTATAAAATAGGCACAGGTTCAGTACCAACAGCAGCATGAACAACAGAAAAAAGATTTAGAAATCCTCCATCAACGAAACGTCCAGCAGCTGCAGAACAGACTGTCTGAGTTAGAATCGGCTAATAAAGACCTGACTGAAAGGAAATACAAAGGAGATGCCACCATCAGAGAGCTCAAAACAAAACTGTCTGGTGTTGAGGAGGTATTGGCTGTTGTTGTGTTTGGTCTTTTTCCCCCACAAATTTAAGAGCATGTTTTACTTTGGTTACTTATTGCTTGTGTGGGTGGTGCTCCTCTGGATGTTCTGCAGGGATCTCTTGTGGTCTTAGGGTGGTCAGTTCAAAGAGTACCAAAAAAAATTGAGAATCTGAAATCTAGTTAAATGGGCTAATTCAGAACAGAACTAAGGTAAAGTTGGATCTTTTTGGTTCGGTTCATGAGGAGCAGCTCATTGGCACAGCCCTCAGATTTTTCAGTGTACTTTTAATGTCAGCACAGTGTCTGGAGCTCAGGGTGCTCAGTGTTGACAGGGCTGGGTCTTTCAGCCTGCTCAACGTATCGCACCACTATGAAGTTTACTGTCTAGTAATCATAATGATGATAATATAGTAACGATAATAGTTTATGCTTACCGAACACTGTTTTAAGTGCTTTGCGTAGATTAACTCATTTAATTACAACAGTTATTTTAAAGAAGGTAATGTTATTATCCCCACTATACAAATGATGAAACTAAGGCACAGAGAGGTTAAGTAACTTGTCCAAGTTTGCATAGCCAATAAGCAGAAGAGTGAGGATTGGAACCCTCTATTATGTGCCTGTCTCTAGTACTACCTTGTTCTTTAAGGCAACACATTTCAAAAATCTTAGTAGTACTTTTATTGATGCTTTGGCACTGATGATAAACTCCTTACAAGCACTGTCATACATTATTGTCCTATGAGTTGTTTGAAGACATATATAGTTTTGTTATGTCTATTGTATTTAAATATAAAGATCACCCATATTCTAACTCAAAAGACATACAGCTCCCTTTCAGCAGTCTGTTATGCTTAGAAACTCTAAAGCCTGACTGATTTTGTGTTCAGATCCTCTTAGCATTCTGCCCCAACAATAGGTGTCTTCAGTCCCTCCTCCCTACTTCCTTCACCTTTCATGCCAGTTAGTTAGTTAGTAAACAGTTCAGCTGCCATAGTACATTGCACAGTGAATGCTTCACTGTGATGCTCTGTGGTTTCTTCTATTTTAGCCCTGAAAGTGACCAGTGTATAAACAGTGTGGTTTGTTACACTGATTTTCATATAATTTAATCAAAATAGTTCTTCCAGGGTTTTCAAAAGACTTTCAAATTATGAGTCCTGGGAACTTTCCATTTTTCACTTTTGAGTATTGTTACCTAATTAAATTAAAGTATACCTTTTAAATGTTAGTGCCCTAAAAATAATAATTACTGTCATTTATTAAGTATTTACTATGTATCAGCTATATGCTACATAGTTTACATAAGGGTTTTTGTGATGATGAAATCAATTAATTTTTGAAGTGTTATTTCTGTTTTACAGATGAGGGAACTGAAAATTAAGGATGTTAAGTAATTCCCAAGATCACACAGTGGAGCCAGGTTTTGCATTTATCTGTTGTTAGCACTTCTAAAACCACTTGGTATAATAGTGCTTCTAAAACCCCTATGTTATAATACTATTAAAGTATTTTGTAAATTTTTTATTAAAAATGAAAACTAACTAGGAATACTACATAGTGGACTTTAGTATACTGGCAACATTTGGGCTGGTATTAACTGATTGAGATGTGATCTAGTCTAGATTTTTACACAGTCGATTTTTTATTAACAATTATTGTTTGCTTGTTTTTGCTTTAAAGCTTGAACCAATAGGAAATCCAGAGTGTTAACATATTTGTTGATGTGAAAAGATATTTGTAGTATATTCTATGAAGAAAATTATAAAATTGCACTATATAGTCCCTTTAAAAAAGTAAATCTGTATAGATAAGCAAGAGAGAAAAATGGTAACTCTAGATTATGGCTCTCACCCTTGACTACCCTTCGAGTCAGTTGGAGAGCTCAGATCACACCTCACAGCAATGAAGGCAGAATCCTTGGACATGGTACCAGGCATCGGGAGCTATGAAAGCTTCCCAGGGGATTCCAGCATGCAGACTAGACGGCGAATCACCGCTTAGATGGTAGAATGATAGGCTTTATTTGTTTATTTTATGTATTTTGAAATTCTGTTACAATGAGCATTTATTACCTAAATGATTTCTTAAAACTGTAAATTTCAGAAAGTTCTTGTTGCTGGTTTTTTCAAGTTGTAGTAATTCATAAATCAGGATTGTTTTGTTTTCCCTTGTTGTGATTGAATTAACACATTTTACAATTATATTCCAAATCTGCAAGTCACGTAGACCTTTAGAGAGAGACCTTCATGTCCTTTAAAGAACATCAATACTAGACCTTTAAAACTATTAAGGAGACTTTTTCTATTTTAAATATCTTAGTTATAAATAACCAAACTAGTCAACTTCCCTTTTTCATAATGCGCCCTTCTTTCCGTCCTCTAGGAGCTCCAGCGGGCTAAGCAAGAAGTTCTCTCTTTGCGAAGAGAGAATTCTACACTAGATGCTGAATGCCATGAAAAAGAAAAGCATATTAATCAGCTACAAACAAAAGTGGCCGTTTTAGAACAGGAAATCAAGGATAAGGACCAGCTTGTTTTAAGAACAAAAGAAGCATTTGATACAATCCAGGAACAAAAGGTCTATTTTAAAATTTTCTTAAATTGATGATCATATTTATGAGTGATGCTTTTCCTAAATAAACACAAATGTCCTAATTATTCATGTTTTTAAAAATACATGTCAGGTGGCTTTAGAAGAAAATGGTGAGAAAAATCAGGTACAACTAGGAAAACTTGAAGCTACAATAAAATCATTATCAGCTGAACTTCTTAAGGTTTGTTTTTAAAAACTTAATAGAATATTAATATTTCATTGGATTATATAGAGATATACATATGAAGCTCTTTTACAGGCAAATGAAATTATCAAGAAGTTACAAGGGGATCTAAAGACTCTAATGGGTAAATTGAAACTGAAGAATACAGTAACTATTCAACAGGAGAAACTCTTGGCTGAGAAGGAAGAAAAATTACAAAAGGAACAAAAGGAATTACAAGATGTTGGACAGTCTCTCCGAATTAAAGAGCAAGAAGTAATTAATATTTTATATTTTTTGTTTGTGTAACTATTTGCAAAGCATAACAAATTTCCTCAGATATATTGTTTCAGTTTCTGCTTTGTTATATTAGAGAATGGCTTTGGCTTTTTTTTCCAAAAGAATGTGACTATAATGAACAGAACTTAATAACCTATTTCAGTTTGAGAAGTTACTTATCATTACTGAAATACCTCGTTCATATGTCTGTGTGCGTGTGTATATGTATGTATATGTGTAATTATGTGTACATATATAATTTATTACATTGGTTAGCTGATTTCTTTCTTATTTAATAATAATAGTAATTAATTACTCAATAGTAATACATTTCTTCAGTTTTTAATTTAGTCTTTATTATACTTAGTATGAGGATTACGTATTTCAGGTATGCAAACTACAAGAACAATTAGAAGCAACTGTTCAGAAACTTGAAGAAAGCAAACAACTTCTGAAAAATAATGAAAAATGTAAGTATTTTACCTTTTTTATGTAAATGAGGTTTGTAGTTTTATTCTCAACCTGAAAATTTTATTTGAATTAATAAATCTAGGTAAATCAAGATATTGCTATACACAAATAATCTTTAAATATACCATCTTAATATCTTTGCTATAGTAAATTTTATCATCTACCCTATAAAGCATTTACATCATTATAAAAAAAGACCCTATTACATGTATTGTAACCCAAAATTAAAACTTAATAGAATATTAATATTTAATAATAATTAAAAATGTTGAAAATATTGACTATAATTTGCTATTTAAATTCTTCACTCCTTGTTATAATTGCTGTGTTTAGCTACTAGCAATAATATGAATTATTTGAAACAAAAATAATGAGATTAAGCTTTAACTGTTTCTCAGTTTCTAGTATTGATTATCAGAAATAAGAATTTGAACTTTAAATAAACTGTAAAATATCCTTCTAGAAATGAAAACCTTCAAAGAGATCCTTGACTAGCAGAAATATGTGTTTCTAATTGTAAAAGAATAAGGAATCCTGTGTGGCAGTTTCTAAAACAAGATCGTTAATGACAGAAATTTAGGTGAATCTATATTATTCTCCTGTGACATAAGGTGGTTTTAAAAACTTTAAATAATTTCAAAAAAACTTTTCAATAGTCTTCTAAAATTATTAGAAAGATTAAAATATTCAAAATTCTTTAGCTTGATTCTTGTTCTTTTGTTTAAGTAATCACATGGTTAAATAAAGAACTAAATGAAAATCAGGTAGTGAGAAAGCAAGATGTGTTGGGACCTTCTACCACCTCACCTCTACATTCTGGGAGCAATACCATCAGAAGTGGAATTTCTCCAAACTCCAATGTGGTAAGATTTAAATTAAGATGTTGTGAATGTTCTTAGTAAATTTTTGAAAACAAAAATATTAGGTTCTGGTACTAATATGAGTGAAGTTCTAGTTTTTGATACTGAAGTAGAGTTTAAGTTGCATTTGGAAGTAGGACGTAAAGGTATATTTGTTCTTAACAAAGAAGCTTTTAAAGGCACATTTCTTTGTAAGATTTTGATGAATATACAAATCATTCAGCATTAAAAAAAGTAATGCCAAATGTGCTGAAAAACTGTAACACACACACACACACACACACACACACACACACACACACGAAGTATTTAGGAGACTTCAAGAAAGGAGAATAGATTATGGCCTCAAATTTAGAATTGGGACGGAAGGAGCCTAAACAGAATTCCATTAGAAGTAAAAGGGAAAGGCTTGTCAGCTCTAGATTCTGGAAGAACCTAGTTACGAGATTTAAGCTTTCTGGCTCTGAGGACGTGAGGTCTGGTCTCAGCTAGGCCTACATATTGCTAGGAAGTGGCCTTGTTGATCATAAACAGTTTCACAGAATATCAGCCTTGGACGAGACCACTCTGTAATTGTGATGGATCAAGGCAAAAACAAGACAACTTTATAATCATGTCTGAACACAGACAAAAATATGACATTGCCAAACCACACAAATGGGCAAGCATCCTCCTTTCCTGGCTAAAGTGTGACTGCTACTCATTACCAATTACAGTTTCAGCCTTAATACATTCCTCCTGTCTTATTAGATAAAATTTATTCAGGTACCCAGTCATACAATTATCCCCATTTCTTAATAGCATTCAATCCACAGCAAAGCCTCATGTCCTTAAACTGTTCCTTAAATCACCTAACACATACCCAAGTCCAGTAGGTAAGTCCCTTTAACACTGCCTTACTGAGCCTCCCCTCTTACTAGGATCCCCACAGCGTGCGGTCTTCTTTGTTGCAAGGAGCAGCAAACGCAGCATGTACACTATAGATATGTTTCTGGTAGTCTTTGGAAGCCATTGGCGGGGTATTTAAAATGCAAATCCGTGATCTGAATTATTAACCTACCCTAGTAAATGAAATAGTACTTGATGTTTCAAGAAGGGATAATATTTCTGCTAAACTGGGAAAAGGTGCAGAATGAAATGCTTGGTACTGAATTATAAACTTGAAAAAACTTTATAGGCTTAATCTTAATGACTGATGATAAATAGCTGTGTGAAAGGTATTTTTGTCATGCAGCCACTGATACACATAAGTGCTTCTTAAGATTTGTGTTTTGTCCTCTTACAAAACTAAAGTTTTCATGACATTAATAGTGATGTTACTATATTGAAAATTAGTGGCAGAGCAGACTTTTGTCTTAGTCTACTTAAGAACACAAACATAATTTTTACTCAACCTGGTAGAAAATTATTTTTATTTTATCCCTGATTGGACTCTTGATCTATGACTCTAGCCCCTCACTCCCCTTTTCAGGATTGGGAGGCTTAGAGGGAACCAAGGTGATTCAGAGGTCTTTGTTTTACTTCAGTTCAGAGGCAGGTTCCAGTGGTTTTGTTTTGTCTAAACTTGCACAGCTACCCTGAAGAGCCCTCTGGGCAAAGGTATCCAGCCTCATGCTGTAAAATAAAGCAGAGTTTTGTGGTGTCATCGTAGACAAAATTGGCCTCTGAGATAGTGCTCTTAACTGTCAGGTATTTAATAATAGATGATGGATCACCAAATACTATTTAGAACTCATTTCTCATTCTTAACCTTTTCTATGTTTTTATTTTTAGGTTGACGGTAGACTGACTTACCCAACTTGTGGGATTGGTTATCCTGTCTCCTCTGCGTTTGCATTCCAGAACACCTTTCCCCATCCTCTATCTGCCAAAAATACTATCCATCCAGTTTCAGGACCAAAGGTAGCCAGGTTATCTAATACACTCTTTTTGGGGAAAAAAATATAGGAGTTTATAAACATGCAAATGTTTTTCATTTAAATTTTTTTTCTTTGATCAGTTGCTAAGTATTAGGTGATGTATAAGATGAGTTTATTTCTGAATAGTATATATGCTTACAGGAAATATATGCACTATATGATATTTTTTGGGTCAGTATAACTTACGAAAACCTGGATATCAGTATGCTTAAACTTGATTTGTTCCTGTTCAACCTCTCCATTTTTATTCATTCTTTTACTTACATCTCCTACAATGGTCAAACTTATCTAGAGTTACTGACTTCATATTACTGGTATATTATTAGCTGTGGTGACATTTTTGGATTCCATTGTCAGGATTTAAGGGTCTGATAGGTGGACTTATAAAGCATTGTAAAATACTGGCAGCATTATCTCAAATAGCATATGCTTGGCAATCCCTCTAAACCCTGATTTAGGTGCTAAGGCTTCTTTCCACCCGCTTTTCATCATTATTGTTATTACTAATGTCTTAGATTTATACATTGTTTTCTTGTGTATTATAATTCTATTTTCACAGTAATTTAATCCACCCAGATGAGCCACTAATTCTGTTTTCTTTCCTAGCTTTAGGTCCAAATTGACTTTTTCCTAAATCATGGAGATAAACATTTTTGAAAAGAATGCTTTATAAAAGTTAGAGTTGAGGACTTTGAAACTGCTGCTATAAACTGTTTGTCAAATTAGTTTTGAGCTGCCCTAAAAATAAGTTGGGGGTGTTGCCTAGGCACGTACTTCCTGTTAGTTTTAGCCTTATTAACTATTGTTCGGAGGTATTGAGAATTCTCAATGAAATGAGAAGTAAGCCTGAGTTTTTATGCTTAGACCATTACTATGTGAAGAGTATTTAGATGCATTTAATTGGCTTTTCTTGCATTGCTTATTGAAAATTGGATATGTGTATTCAAAGGAATACTATTTTTTAAAACAAATATAGGTATATTCAAGTATGCTTTAGATCTTGGTATCAAATTTTTTCTTCAGAATTATTGAATTCACAGTTGCTTTTTATTATAAACATCTTTCCAGGAATTTATATAATGTTCAAAATGAGGACGAGACTTTCTGCAGATAATTGCTTAGTTGGTAGGATTAAATATGACTTATAAAATAGTAATATTACCTTTGTTATAGCTCTTCTGGAATCTGAGGAATTATTATGACAAGTATGTTCTTAAACATGGAAGCTTTCAGTGATTTCCTATTTTACTGATCTCCGTATTTTTCTTTTCCATTATGATTTATTACAAGATGTGGAGTATAGTTCCCTGTGCTGTTCACTAGGACATTGTTGAATCTCCATATTCTTTTTTTTTTTTAATTGAAGTATAGTTGGCTTACAATGTTGTGTTAATTTCTGGTGTACAACATTGTGATTTAATTATACATATACATACATATTCCTTTTTATATTCTTTTTCATTATAGGTTATTACAAGATACTGAATATAGTTCCCGTGTGCTATACAGTAGGACCTTGTTGTTTATCTGTTTTATACATAGTAGTTAGTATCTGCAAATCCCAATTTATCCGTCTACCCTCCCCTTTCTCCCCTGGTAACCGTAAGTGTTTTTTACGTCTGAGTCTCTTTCTGTTTTGTAAATAAGTTCATTTGTATAATTTTTTTAGATTTCACATATAAGTGGTATCATATGGTATTTTTCTTTCTCTTTCTGGCTTATTTCACTTAGTATGACAATCTCCAGTTTCATCCATGTTGCTGCAAATGTTGTTATTTTTATGGCTGTGTTGTATTCCATTGTATGTATTTACTACATCTTCTTTATCCAGTCATCTGTTGATGGACATTTAGGTTGCTTGTGTCTTGGCTATTGTATATAGTGCTGCTGTGAACATTGCATCTCCATATTCTTTTGATCATGCATACCTAATAGCAAGAGCAACAACAACAGTGAAATCTTCAATGAAATCTTTAAGCTTGAATCTCCAATATATGAATATTTAATTGTGAATTGAATCCATATACTACTCAATTATAGTGGTTTAAAAAGTGGAATCTAACATTAGAGTTTAAATCCTGCCTCTATCAGTATGAAGTTGGGCAAGCTACCGACAAACAACAACATCCAACGGTTACATTTCAGTTTCTCCAGTTGAAAAATGGAGCAATAGTTTTATGTATCTTGCTGGATTATTGTGAGAGTTAAGTGAACTAATGTGTTTGCTTAGAATAGTGCTTGATGTATAAGTGCTTCATTAATGTTAGCTATTATTAATAATAAACTAAAAATAGAAATTAAAGAATGAGATTAAAAATATGTATAGAAAGAAAAATACCATATATCACTGATATATGGAATGTAAAAAAAAAAGAGAGAACACTAATGAATTCATCTAAAAACAGAAACAGACTTGAAGACAGTAAACAATCTTATGGTTACCAGGGGAAAGGGAGTGGGTAGAGTTAAAGTTGGGAATTTGAGACTTGGAAATGTTAGCCATATATATAAAAATAGATTTTAAAAAATTTTCTTCTGTATACCACAGGGAACTATATTCAATATCGTATAATCTTTAATGACATAGAATATGAAAACTAATATATGTATGTATATGCATGACTGAGACATTGTGCTGTACACCAGAAATTAACACATTGTAACTGACTGTACTTCAATTAAAAAAAATTTTACAAATCAGTGTCACAGGATTTTTTTCTCATGCTAGTGGGTGGTTGTAATCACTGCCTGCTTTGGAGACCACTGATCTAGGTAGTCTTGTGCTAGCAGCTATGGTGATTCACACATGTTCTTTTAAATTCAGTTAAAAAAATGTTTAATACATTGAATCTGTGATATATCTGATTTCTTAAAATCTTAATTTCAAGATTTAGTACATTCAAGTATGTTTAACTGTGAGGATGTAAAATAACATGAGTTAAATTAAATAAGAAGCAACATCATGCTGAAGGAAGTACATAGAAATATTTTAAAAGATAGTGCCACGCTGACCAATAGATCACTGGATAATTTTAAAGCAAGACAGACAAAATAACTTGTTTCTTCTGCTTTATTTTTGAAGACAGTAGTCTCCAAGGGTTCATTCATTCAGTAAATATTGAATGAATGTCGACTGTGGCCAGACATTGTTCTAGTTGTAAAAGATAGAGCAATTTGTGGTGAAACACCACTGTGATAGTAAACCGTAGTGTCTTTCAAACTAAACTCTTACTAAGGAGGAGATGTTATTTGATGTCAGAGAAAATGCTTGTGATAAGATCTCTTAAACACTTTACAATACCTGATTCTGATTCTTATTGTGTGGCATAACTTCACAAAGTAAGACACAATCAGATTTCATTGGGGAGATTATGAAGTAGATGAGGGATTTTCCGCAATGAGAGAACAGCTATCTAGGATCAGATGATTGCTTTATTTTGATAGTGTTTTTAGTGCAAAGTGTGTATTTACAGACAGATTTTATCTAGAGATAGCATTTCTCAGTTTGATTAACTACCTCATTCACTGGATGGTTCTAAATTATTTCTATTTCTTTTGTATTAACTATTTTAAAAAATAGATAATATATGAGCATGGGAAGCTCCCAAATGTATAAGAGGATATACTATTTATATGTCCCTCCGGGGGTCCCTAGTCCACTCCTCAGAAAAAAAAAAAAAATCACTGTTAAGAATTTCTTGTGGTATTTTCCAAAAATATTTAAAGGATATACAAGGATATCTGTAAATGTATGTGTGTTTGTATACGTGAGTGTCTGTATAGATAGGTATCAGTAGTGCATGCTGGCTGATCTGCACCTTGCTTTTTTCATAGAAGTATAAAGTATCTGCTTTGGTGAAATAACTGAATCGTTTGCCCATTTTAAAATTTGATTGTTTCTCTTATTACTGGGTTATGAGTTCTTTATATATTCTCGATATAAATCCTTCATCAGGTATGTGATTTGCAAGTATTTCTCCCAGTCTGTGGTTTCTTTCTCATTTTCTCTTTTGAAGCACAAAAAGTTTCTAATTTGACTAAGTCTAGTTTATCAGATTTTTTTCTTTAGTGGATCATGCTTTTGGAATCATATCTAAGAACTTTGTCCAGCCACAGGTTGAAAATAAGATCTATGTTCCACTCTGAGTTACTTTTTATGTATGGTATGAGGTTTAAGGGTCTTGGGTTTTTTTTATTTTAGAATGTGGATATCCAATTAATAACACTTGTTTAAAATACTTTTTTTGTTCAGTTGTCTAGACACTTTTGCTGGAAATCATTTGACCATAAATGTAAGGATTTCTGGGCTCTCAATTCTGCTTCATTGATTGTCCTTGTGCCAATACCACACTGTCATGATTACTGTGACTTTATTAAGTTTTTTAATTGAGTAGTATAAATCTTCCAACTCTACTCTTTTCCAAACTTGTTTCATTATTTTAGATACTTTATATTTCCATGTAAGTGTTTGGATCATCTTGTCAGTTTCTACAAAATAGTCTGCTTGGATTTTGATAGAGTATATAGAATTTATAGGTCAATTTTGCAAGAAATGTTATTTTGACAATATTTAGTTTTCTAATCCATGAATGTTAAATGTCTGTTTATTTAAATATTATTTAATTTCTCTTAGATTTGGCAGTTTTCAGTGTCAAATATTACAATTCTTTTACTAAATTTATTTTTAAGTATATTATTCTTTTGATGCTATTGTGAATATAATTGTTTTATTAATTACTCTCTCAGAGTATTTATTAATGCTGTATAGGAATGTAATTGATTTTTATATATTGACCTTATTTCCTGAAACTTGCTAAACTCATTATTAGTGGCTTTTTATACATTAATTGTTAATGATTGTGTGGTTTTTTTCTTTCATCATTTAATAAGTGTATTATGTTGATTTTCAAATATTATATCAGCCTTACAGTCTTGGGTTAAACTTCACTGATCTAAATGTTAGTCAGATCCAGTTGGTTAATTTTGTTCAGTTCTTCTTTATCCTTGTTGTCTTTCTATTTGTTTTATCAGTTACTGAGAGAAGAGTGTTGATATCTCCAGTTATTACTTTGGATGTTTCCATTTCTATCAGTTTAAAAACATTTGTTTTATTATTGAAAGATTCTTTAAATTCTATAGTGCTTTTACAATTTTCAAAAGTTTCACACACATGATTTCATGTAATCCCATAATAACCCTTTTATCCCCTCTTCTCCTCTGTTGCTCCTCCCTCTTCTGTCTCCCCACTGGTAACCACTGATTTATTCTCTATATCTGTGAGTCTGTTTCTTTTTTGTTTTATTCTCTGGTTTGTTAATATTTTTTAGATTCTACATATAAGTAACATCATACAATATTTGTCTTTCTCTGATTTATTTCACTTAGTGTAATGCCCTCCAAGTTCATCTTTGTTGTTGCAGATGGCAAATTTTCATTCTTTTTTTATGGCTGAGTAGTAGTGCATTGTGTGTGTGTGTGTGTGTGTGTGTGTGTACACCACATTTTCATCCATTTGTTTGTGATGGACATTTAGGTTGCTTCTGTATCTTGGTAGTTGTAAATAATGCTGCTATGAACATCAGGTGCACGATTATCCTTTCAAATTAGTGTTTTTGGTTTTTTTGGATATGTACACAAGAGTGGAATTGCTGGTCTATTTTTAGTTTTTTGAAAAACCTTCACACTGTGTTCCACAGTGGCTGCACCAATTTACGTTCCCACCAACAGTGTATGAGGGTTGCCTTTTCTCCACATCCTTGCCAACATTTGTTATTTGTATTCTTTTGATTTTAGCCATTCTGACAGATGTGAGGTAATAGCTCATTGTGGTTTTAATTTGCATTTCCCTGGTGATTAACGATGTTGAGCATCTTTTCATATGCCTGTTGGCCATTTATATGTCTTTGAAAAAATGTATATTCAGGTCTTTGGCCCATTTTTTAATCGAGTTGTTTGTTTTTTGATGTTGAGTTGTATGAGCTGTTTATATATGTTGGATATTAAACTCCTTATCAGTCATACCATCTGCAAGTATTTTCTTCCATTCAGTAGGTTGTCCTTTCACTTTGTTGATGATTTCCTTTGTTGTGCAAAAGCTCTTAAGTTTAATTAAATCCCATTTGTTTATTTCTGCTTTTATTTCCTTTAGGAGACAGGTCCAAAAACATGTTACTCTTATTTATGTCAGAATGTTCTGCCTATGTTTTCCTCTAGGAGTTTTATAGTATATGATCTTTAGGTCTTTAATCCATTTTGAGTTTTATTTTAATATATGACGTTAAAGAATATTCTAATTTCTTTCTTTTACATGTAGCCATCCAGTTTTCCCAGCACCATTTACTGAAGAGAGTATCTTTTCTCCATTGTATAGTTTGCCTTTGTCATAGATGAATTGACTGCAAGTGTGTGAGTTTATTTTTGGGCTCTGTTCTGTTCCACTGATCTGTCTGTTTTTGTGTCAGTTCCATGCTGTTTTGATTACTGTAACTTTGTAGCATAGTCTGAAATCAGGGAGCATGATTCCTCCAGCTCTGTTCTTTTTTCTCAAGATTGTTTTGGATATTTGGGATATTTTGTGTTTTCATACACATTTTAAAATTACTTCTTCTAGTTCTGTGAATGGTGTTTTGATAGGGATTGCATTGACTTTGTAGATTGCTTTGGGAAGTATGGTCATTTTAACAATATTAATTCTTCCAACTCATGAACACAGTGTGTCTTCCCATTTGTTTGTGTCAGCTCCAGTTTCTTTCATCATGTCTTACAGTTTTCCCAGTACAGGTCTTTTCCCTCCTTAGGTGGGTTTATTCCTAGGTGTTTTCTTCTTTTGGTAAATGGAATTGTTTCCTTCATTTCTCTTTCTGATTGTTCATTGTTAAGTGTTTAGAAATGCAAGATTTCTTATTAATTTTGTATCCTGCAACTTTACTGAATTCATTGACGAGTTTTAGTATTTTTTTGGTGGTGTCTTTCAGATTTTATATGTATAGTATCATGTCATCTGCAAACAGTGACAATTTTACTTCTTCCTTTCTAGTTTGGATTCCTTTTATTTCTTTTTCTTCTCTGATTGCTGTGGCTAGGGCTTCCAAACCTATGTTAGATATAAATGGCCAGAGTGGATATCCTTGACTTGTCCCTGATCTTAGAGGAAATACTTTCATCTTTTTAACATGGAGCATAATGTTAGCTGTGGATTTGTCATATATGGCCTTTATTATGTTGAGGTATGTTCCCTCTGTGCCCACTTTCCAGAGAGTTTTTAATATCAGTGGGTATTGAATTTTATCAAAAGCTTTTTCTGCATCTATTGAGATAATCATATGGTTTTTATTCTTTAATTTGTTAATATGGTGGATCACATTGATTGATTTGCAAATATCGAGAGATCCTTGTATCCCTGGATAAATGCTACTTATTCATGGTGTATGATCCTTATAATGTATTGTGGGATTTGGTTTGCTAATATTTTTTTGAGGATTTGTGCATCTATGTTCATCAATGGTATTGGCCTGTAGTTTTCTTTTTGTGTGTGTGATATCTTTGTCTGGTTTTAGTATCAGGGTGATGGTGGCCTCATAGAATGGTTCAGAAGTGTTCCTTCCTCTGTAATCTTTTGCAATAGTTTGAGGAGGATAGGTGTTAACTTCTTCTCTGGATGTTTGGTAGAATTCACCTATGAAACCATCTGGTCCTGGACTTCTATTTCTGGGCATTTTTGTCTTGTGTATTTTGAAGCTCTTTTGTTAGGTTCATAAACCTTTATAATTGTTATGTCCTCTTGGTTGCTTGACTCTTTTATCAGTGTGTAATTTCCTCCATTTTTGGTAATTTTTCTTGCTCTGAAGTCTCCTTTGTTTCATATGAATATAGCTATTCAGATTTTCTTTTGAGTGATATTTCCATGGAATATCTTCCTCCACCCTTTTCTTTAAACCTGTCTATCCTACTTAAAATGTTTTTCATGTAAAGAGCGTATCTTGTTTGTTCCCACCATTTTTCATTCGTTTTCCCTTTCCTGACTTCTTTATGGGTTATTTGAACATTTTGTAGTATTCCTTTTTAGTTTTTCTGGTTTGTTTTTGACTATGTCTCTTTGTATAATGTTTTTTTTTTTTTCAGTGATTGCTCCAGGTATCGTAATAAACATATTTAGCTTTTCACAGTATCTATAGAACTAATATTTTATCACGTCAAGTGGAATATAAATACCTTACTAGCTTATAGTCCCTTACACCTTTGTCTCTTTATGTTTTGGTATTTCATATGTATTATGTCTATATACATTGGAAACTTCATCTGACAGTGCTATAGTTTTTGCTGTCAACTATTACACATGCCTAAAACACTCAAGTGGAGAATCATTGTTACATTTGTCCCTGTTTACCATTTCCATTGCTCTTCCTTTATTCCTGGTGTTTCATGTTTTCGTCTGATATGACTTCCCTGAATCATAGAACATTCTTTCATTTTAGAGGAGGTTTTCTGTCAAACAAGTTTCTTTTTCTTCATTTGGGAACACCTTTCTTTCATCTTCATTCCTGATGAGTATTTTCTTTGAGAAACCTGAAGTAAATTCCATTATTGTTCAACTACGTATAATGTGTCCTTTTTCTCAGGCTGCTTTTAAGATTTAGTCTTTCAGTTTTCAGCAGTTTGATGATGTGTCTGGGCATGGATTTTTTTGACTGTATCTTTTTTAGGATGAGTTTTTTGGATATCTAAGTTGATACCTTTTGCCAAATTTTTTAAGTGTTCAGCCATTATTTCTTAAATATGTTTTCGGTACCACACTCCTCTCTCCTTCTGGAATTCAGGCAACAAGAATGTTTGACCTTTGTCTGTTTTCCATATATCCATGATACTCTCTTTCGTTTCTTTTTTCTTAGATATTTTTTTCTCTGTTCTTCAGATTTGATCATTTCTATTGATCAAGCTTCAGGTTTACTCTTTCCTCTGTACTCTCCATTCTGCTACAGAGTCTATCCAGGGGACTTTTAGTTCTTAAATTTCTGTTTCTTTTTTACATCCTCTGTTTTTTGGTGAGACTTTTTCTTTACATTTATTTCCAGAGTGTTCACTTTTACTTCCTAGAGCATGGTTATAATAGAGATTTTTTACTGCCTTTCTGATAATTCCATTATCTTTGCCATCTTGGTGTTGACATCTGCTGGCTTATCTTTTGCCTTGCGAATTTCTTAGGTTTTCCTGGTTCTTTGTTGAGTGATTTTGGATTGTGTCTGGATCTGATATTGAATAGTATATAAGTCTTTAGATCTTGTTAAATCCTAAGAAGGATGTGAATTTTTTAAATTATAAATTTTATTTTAGTTGTTTTAGCAAATAGTCTTGTTCTGTTCAAGTTGCTAGTTCTGCCTTACCTTCTGTAGATGGTGGTTCCTGTGTCGGTTCAGTCCTTAAAGACTTTGCCATGTTATTTGGATCTGTCTGTGTCTGCATCATCATCTAGTGGCTGTTTTGTGACTGAGCAGTGGTTTATTCCATAGTTCAGTTCTCAAAGCCTTTGGTATGCTAATTAGGGTCAAATCTTGCATATCCAGCTTAGAAGTGAACCTAGCAGTTCATACACAACTTTATAGGAGCTCTTTCTTGAGTTCCTGTCTGTGATTTCCCACACATTTCTGAATCCCCAGGGTCCTCCTTCCTGGATACTGGCTAGAAAGCATGGGCCTGAGTTCCCTTGGTCTGAGACACACTTCCTGCAATTGTGTCTGTATCTTAGGAGCACTGAGAAAGAAAAAAAAGTAATGAGAGTTTCACCATGCTGGTGAGATCACAGCATCTGTGGTCAGAGGATGTGATTCCCCTACTTCAGAGTTTTAGGGGCCTGCTTGGCCACTTCTGTTGTCACCATTACCCTTATGGCTTCTGTTTCTGTAGAATTGTCTCTGTTTCTGTAGAACTGCCTGATGGTTGGGGCAGAAGAGAACTGTGGGGAAAAGGGGGTTTTCCTCACTCTTTGACACTTAGGAATTTCTCTTTTCATTTTCCTGAACAGAAAGAATATACCTTGATGTTGTACTCTGGCTTTCTTATTAGTATTTATATGATGCATCATTTTCTATCCTTTTACTTTTATCAATCTATGTCTTTATAAAAAGTGGATTTCCTGTAGATATTCTGTACTTAACTCTTATATTTTTATCCATTCTGACATTGTCTTTAACAATTTAAAGTTTAATGTATATATTGATGTTTATCACCTTGATATTTGTTTTCTACATATCCCATCTGTTCTTTTTCCCTCTTTTCTACTTTAATCCTGCCTTCAGTTAATTGCTCATTTTTGCATTGTTTTACCTTTACTATTGGCTTTTTGTTCTCTCTATAGTTTACAGTCTACATCTTCATCTTATAATCTATCTTTAAAATATGATATTACTTCCCATATAACAACCTTAAAATAATATAATTCTATTTCCTCATTCCTGACCTGCTAACTATTGCCAAAATTTTACTTCTGAATTAGTTATAAACCCCACTTTTTTTTTCTTTAAACAACCAAATGTCTTTTAAAGAAATTAAAGAGGGAAAAGTCCTTTTGTTTTACCCGTATATTTTCTATTTACATGCTCTGTCCCTTTGTATAGATCTACATTTTCATCTAGTACCATCTCCCTTTCTCCTGTAACTAAGGTTTCTTACAGTGCAGGTCTTTAAGATTTCTTATAGTGCCTGTCTGTGGGCAATGAATTCTTTCTGCTTCTGTCTTACGTTTATATTTTTGGCATTATTTTCTCTGCATATAGAATTTCAGGTTGACAAGTTTTTTGTTTTTTGTTTTTTCCTTTCAGCATTTTGAAGATGTCATTCCATTGTTGTCTGGATTGAATAGGTTTTGGCAAGACAATCAACAGTCATGTTTATCACTTTTCTTCTAGAAAGTGACTTTTTTCTCTAGATGCTTTTTAGATGTTTTTATCATTGATTTTTCAGCAACTTTTTTATAATATATGGTGTAGTGCATGTCTTTTATTATCCACTTGGGACTTTTTATTGAGCTCCTTTGATCAGTGGGTTTATAGTTCACCAGTTTGGAAAATTCTGGCCATTAGTTCTTCACTTTTTTTCCCCTGTTATCTCCTTTTAGTACTCCAGTTACACAGGGTTGATCACATGATATTGTCCCATTCAGACTTCATACATTTATTTCATTATCATTTGCTTCATTTTATATAGATTCTAACATTGTGTCTTAAAGTTCATTAATTTTTCTTCTGTAAGTGTTTAATTTGCTATTAATCCTATCCAGTGAGAAATTTTCATTTTAGACGTTGAATTTATCACCTCTATAGATTCCATTTCATTTTTTATATCTTTTATTTTTCTCATACTTGATTTCCATTAAATTGTTCAGAGTTACATTGTTTTAACATGTCTGTCCTTGTTCTGTCGTATCTGGGTCTGTTTCTGTTGACTGATTTTTCTTGGTATGACTCATATTTTCCTACTTATTGTCATTTCTATTAATTTTTGATAGGATGTGGAACATTGTCAATGTCACATTGTTGATGTCTGGATTTTGTTGTCTTACTTTAAAGAGTGGCAAGTATTTAAGTTACTTGTGGATCCCCGTGGTCCCTTTGAGTTCTTTTTTGTTTTTTTTTTTTTTTTTTTTTTTCTTTAGCTTTACTAGGATGCATTTAAAGTAGCTTTTACTTGGGGATAGTTCAGCACTGTTACAAAGCTGTGACCATTTATAGCTCCCCCGTGAAGGCCTTAAAATGATTACAAGGACTCTCTACTTTGTCTCCATGAGTATAAACCTTAGAAATTGTTCAGCTTAAAACTCTCCTGTTGTGTTTGCCCAGCACTGTGGGTTTTTACCCTGTGCATGTGTCTGTTACTCAGCAAAAACTCAAGGGGATTCATGTGCAGATTTCTGGGGCTTGTTCTCTTTATAGCTCTCTTTTCATCAGAATTCTGCCTTTTAGCCTCCAGTCATCTCAGCCTCTCTAAACTGATTCTGATCCCCTCCGCTTAGCAGGGATGTTCTTTCTCTGTACCTAGGAAGTGCCTCTGATTAGGAAGGGGGGGGTCAGTTGTGCAGATCACATAGTTCTCTCAGAGATCATAGTCTTGCACTGTCTGTTTCTGAGTTTTCTAATTATTTATGAATGGTGGCTGGAAACTATGTTATGTATTAATATCTTAGACTCTTTCTTAACTTTCCTCACTCTTCTTGCATATTTATTTTTCTATAAGGAATATGAGAATCATCTTGTCTCAGTTTTAAAAGTGCTATTTGTATTTAATGTGATCATGTTAAATGTATAGATTAATGTAGGGAGAACTGATAGCTTTAGAATATTGAACTTTGGTCACCAAGTACAGCAAATACCTTTCTAATTTATAATTTTATCCTATTAAGCTAGTATCTGTCTATTCTTCTTTTGAGTTTTTGCCAAAAATAGATACTATCTTCTCATACCTTTACTTTTTGCATGCAAGTGGTCACAGTTTTTTTCTTTGATTTATTAGTATGGTGCTTATGTGTATAGATTTCCTAGCATAAATCCCATTTATACATTCCTGGTATGAAACCCACTCAGTAACAGTCATTATTACTTTAAATAAACTGCTATGTCCTGTATGCTTGCTATTTTAGTTTGGACTTTTGCGTAGAATCTTGGATTACATTTGACTGTTTCAAAATTCAAACTCCTAGCACTCATTTAGAATCCTTGAATAAATATGACAGGTTTTTGAAAAGGGAAGAATTCTCAGAATGCATGAGATAAGTGCATCATTGTGGTACTTGGATACTTTTAGCATTATAACACTTGCTTAAATGTATTTAGTGTTCATGTTTTTGTTTCAAAATAATTGTTGATTTATGCTGTTCATCTTGTTTATATGACAGGAACTTTTTGGCAAGGAGAAATAGGATTTTTTAAATTAAATCTTCTCAATAAGATGTGCTTATGTTATACAATATAGGTTGAACTTATATGGTCTAGATTTAGCAGAAAAAAATTTAACCACCTGTTTCCATATAAAATTGTCTCAGGTCTCATTAATTCAGTTACATAAGATGTTTTCCCTCTTCACAGGTTCAGTTTAATTTACAGTTTACAAAACCAAGTACATCACTTGGAGATGTTCAATCAGGAACTATTAATCCTTGCTCCACTGATAAGGAAAAGTAAGTTCTTGACATAAAATTTAGTGTTTGCAATTTTGAAAGTTTCCTTAAAGAGTTTTTATCAGTGTTTGAAAGTTATGATATCCACTTACTTATGACATTTTAAGTTTCTGATCAGTGAGATTTAAGTTTGAGTCACTTTTAGCTATGAAAAAGGTTTCTCATATTTTTTTAAAAAAGTGCGATAGATATATAGTAGAATTTAATATTTTAAAAAGATTTTCCTACACAAATGAAGAACACACTTTGAAATATTCTTGGGCAAGTAAAGAGAAATCTTTTAAATTCCTCACAGTTGGCTATTTTTTGTTTCCTGTTATAATGGCTATGTTTGTCTCTGGAAGCTCTTTGTTTTTCTCAGTTATGCTTACAGTGTAATCTGAGAAATCAGCTAGGTGAACTGTTAGAATTCTTTGGTAAATAGGAATAAAATGGCTTGTGAGGTTGCCCCTTAGCCAAGCTAACATAAATAAGCTTCAGTGCCAATCTGTGATTTCTGTTTTGCCTACTCAGAGATTCCTTGCCTAATTTTTAGATCTTAAGCAGGTTTTGCATAGTGAAGCTTGTTAAATCATGAGTTATGGCTAAGTAAACAATTTATATATGCAAACTTGTCTCTCTGAGTAGTCTTCGTGTTTGTAATACTGTTTTCTTATCATTATGTTTCTTTATTTAAAATTTAACCAGTTTAAGGCCTGTCTGCTGGCCCTCATTATCATGAACTGTCACCATCCTAGTACATTGCAAACTAAGTTGCTGGCATGGCTCAGAGGCTTTGTATTCCAACTTTCTGGCCTTTATTCACTGCTTCCTCTAATGTTGGCACCAAAATGAGTATTAAAATAGTTAATGTTGATGGGCCTCCCTTTTTTAAAAAGGTGAGAATTCTTTTAAGTTCTGAAATGTGTATGCTTATTATATTTAATCTCATACTTGTTTAGGTGGCGGAGCACCTGGAATTCATATTAATACCATGATCTTTATATGTTTAACTCTATCATCTGCACACCAAGAACAATTTTACTTGCAGAAAAAATTGATCATATTTGTAGTACAAAATCAATCATGTGTCCATAAAATTAGGACTGTTCAGCTATTTTGAGTTTTTTTCTGTTTAGAATTGGTTTGTTGTCTTGTCAGCTGTTAATAAGTGGCAGTGGGTATCAGAGGTTAAAGAAAAAATTAAAATTGAAAAAGACCTATTCACCCACTTTATTCTTTTCTGAAAACTGGGAAAAGACTATCATTTACTTTTAAAGATAAAATGTCATTGTTTTGCAAGAGACTTTAACTTCTTACAACAAGTGTACTGCTAGAGAACAAGTGTACTAGTGGACAGATTTCACAAGAAGAAATCTAGTGGTAGAAAGAGGAAAAATGTAACCACAGACATGCCCCCTCCTCCTTTGTTTTTTCAGAATTTCATATTTATAGTCACCTGACCAGAATTCATTATTGTACAATCTGTATTGATATTTAGTAATAACAACTTTGAAGCACTACAAAATTTTGAGGAGCTTTTGGTCAAAGGAGAAAGAAATCTTACTCGTTTTAAATATAGGATGTGATAGAAATTAAATAATATTCTCAAGGCATAATGTGTATTTTTCTTCTGTCATGTACCATTTATGCATTACTATTTAAAATTTTATAGTACTCATAGAATTTTTATTTACCCTACATTCCTTTTTCTAGCTTTCTAACGTTATTTATTATAACTTACTCTCTACTGGGAAGTGTACTTTGGCTTATGAAGAGATTAAATTATTTGCTTAAGAACCCAGAGAAGAATGTGATTTGTTTTGAACAAAGCTATATATATAACTTAGTTATTTTGTATATAGTGTATGTATATATAGAGAGATTAAACACTCAGAGTTAAATTACTAAAGAAAAAATTAAACTTTGTTAAAATAAGTAAATAATTACTATTTTCCTTTCAAGTGGTGAAAATTTAGGGCTGGAGTCCAAGTATCTGAAGAAAAGGGAAGATAGCATTCCTTTACGGGGGCTCAGCCAGAATCTGTTTAATAATGCAGGTGAGAAGACATTTCTAAAATGGATTGTACACTGGTTTCATTAAATGTATTAGATACAGACTTACGTGATTATGAATAATCTTTTCTTGTCCTCATTTGCAGAGCATCAGAAAGATGGCACTGTAGGAGCATTACAGGCATCTTCAAAGCCCGCAGTGCTCCCTTCTGCGTCTTCAGCGTATTTCCCTGGGCAGTTACCGAACAGTTAGTCCTAGTATCTTTTACTTTTTTTTTTTTTTTTCAATTTTAGAAAGTTGCGTGGCTTAAAAATATAGTGACAGCATAGATCAAATCTTAAACAAGCAAGCTGACCTGAGCTGCTGTATTGGATTGGTTCCTTTCAGTACTGCTCTCATTTATGCAGTTGAGGGGAGCAGGTTGGTACTTAGGGACTGGTGAAGATCCTGAGCAAATGACACTCTGTAGTTTGGAACATGGTGTTTTATAGAATACTAATATGAATTTTATTAAACTAATCCTTAGACATTCTCAGAAGTTCTAAGGAAAGAGTTGAACCTTGTAAAAGACATTCTAATCATACTGAGTATCTGGGTAAATTACAGCCTGTTCAGATGGAATAGTATGAAGCCAAAGAATTCTATCAATTCATTTTATCATTTTTATTAGTACAATAAAAATTTTAAATTTGCCATCAGAGAATTATGAGGGAAAATGATCTCCTGAGGTATCTGTATTGATATTTAAAGGGAAAAGTCCTAAAATTGCCTTAAATCAATGAAATAAATCCTTCATAGCAAGTAAATATTTTCCTTGAAACCTTTAAATTAGCTTTTGAATAATATTAATTTTGATAAGTTTACTGTAAAAATGTTTTGGACAGTCTATTTACATGACCACGTCAGGGAGAAAGCACTGTGGCCATTTGAGCCTCAGAGTTTATAGGGTTTTAATGCTTCCTGGAAGTCTGCACTCACCCAGTTTTTTCATTTGGAATTCTAGTTGTTATGCAGTTATATCTGTATTAGTGAAGTTTTGTTTTAAAAATTAGTATTTATACAAAATCTTTACTATGAGACCATCATGAATTCTCATTTTTGTATCAGAATGGGTTCATTTTCATGCTTGCTTAATACAGTAGGCAAAATGACAAACTGTAAGAAGTTAACTTTCTTCACTTCCCTATAATTAGAAGTTTCAAATAAGAATTGCTCCTTGGAAAAAAATGAGGTGATTTTTTAAAAAAACTCACCCAGAATCACAGGGTCCCATTTTGTTTTCTTGTTGACCACCATCCAGTAGAGTCGCATTCTCTTGAGAAAACTTAATCAGTTTTTGTTTGTGGAGATTGCTAATGCTCATGTGATACATTACTTTCAAGGACCTTATTACACAGATGAGGAAAGAGACATTTCAAGATGTTAATGACATACCAGTGTTACTGGCTTCCATGGTGAGACAAAGAATCTTTGCTAATTTTTTTATGAAGACACAATATTGAGTCGTATGGTACTCTTGAAATTCTGCTGGCAGTTGTAAACTGTTTGAAACTAGGGAGCTAATCTGAAAAACGTATTAACCATTGTTAGGTAGTGACATTTTATATACACTTTTTTCCCCCATCATTTAGATATACTACATTAGTAAGAATACTTAGTTACAGTAACTTGAAGGTACTCATAATCTGGAAAGAAACTTCTTGGCAATATTGGAATCCTTCTTGTAAATAGTATGTAATATAAAACATTGTGACAGGGTTTGGATGGGATACATGTCATATGGGTAGCTCTTTAAATATAGATATCCTTTTTCCATATCTACACATAGAAAATTGGGAAAATTTCTGAAAGATAGGATAGAGATCCTTTGGATACCAACTTGGTAAAGACTTTTCTGGTATTAAATGTGTATGTACAGACTTGGGTGTGCTAATTAATGATTTGTTCTACCTCTTAAACTTTTGAAACTGTTTCGCTGTGTACAGTTGTACATGTGTTAATAATCAAAATGTTGCAGTCATGTATTTCTGTAAACTATGAGCTTTGTTAATAAAAGTATTAATATTTTGGGAATATGACATGTAAACAGTATATAAAAACAAGTATGATTGACCTCCAACATCTATATTTAGATTAAGTACTTCATTAATCTATGGGCCAAATTTTCATTTCTTTCCTTTTGTCTTTCTACAGTAGTATATTATTAAGCAAGGGAAAAGAAATGGATTCAAAGGAAGAAGGTATAAAGCTTTGATTTATTTGTTACTGTAAAATGATACGGTAACAAATAAAGCCAAAATAGGTAGGCCTTATAAGGGAATCACAGATCAAGACTTTCTTTAAAAAAAAAAAACTCATTAAAATATTTAATTTTATTAACAATATTTACATTTCTTTTAAGACCTTATTTAACCATAGTGAATGTTCCAAGTTTAAAAAGCATTAAGCAATAACCACACACAAGATGAAAACAGTGTAAACTATACAATACTTTATATGTACAATTTTTACAAAGTAACACTTTTTTAAATAATATAACTGGACACAAAAATATACACTTTAGAGAAATTCACATCAGTAATTGTATAAAGCTCTCTTCTAGGGTCCTGAAAATTTAGGACAAACATTAGCTCTGTAAATAAAGTGTTACTGTGACAGTCCTGAAAGGCCACTATATATATTTATCTACATATAGATATCACATTGACATTTTCAAGGCTACCAGCTTTACTATATAATTTTTAGATTATGTATTCAAGTGTTGAGGTTCTTATGATTATGCAAACATTAAAAGAATAGTGGTATAAGTAGTTGGGGAACAAATTTGAGCCAGCATTTAGACTTACAGGCTCCAAACACCCCAATTTAAATTCTAAATGGCTGATATTTTTTCACTTCAAAAACAGTAGTGAATAATGTTAAAAATAAAATTACTACAAACAAGCTTGAAACATGATTCAGATTTAGTACAGTTTTCTTAAGAGTTTTGTTTTTAAAATGCAAACAATTCATTTACCATTTCTTTACTTTAGTGCATCTGCATTAAGGCTTTGAATTATTTGACCCAAGATTTTACAATATTAAAATCTGACTCAGGATTTTACAATGTTAAAACGAACAGGTCCACGCCATACTACCTACTCTGTCTCACTGCGAGTCGGCATAAATAGAATTAAAGCTCAACACCTGAAGGAAATGGTAGCAGAGACATTGCTAGTATCTAAGAAGTTACATATATAGTTTTTAATTTTAATTAAGGGATGTATAATAAAACAAACAGCTTAGTGGCAAGAAACTGGTGCTAATAAACAAAAGGTTTCTTTTCAAAAGAAACTGTAACATCTTTGGAAAACTGTCCAGTTCTCTTCGGTTCTCTTTAGTTTCCACGGAGTTCATGCAGATCATGTCTTAAGACAATCTTAAAGTCCATGGCAGATGGAAGTGGAATGTACATCCAGAACTACAGGTGAAAACTAAGACCTGGGTGCTGATAGAAAAGTCTTCCTGATTTCAGCTGTCACACATTTGTGTCCTGGAGTAAAGGTTCTTTGGCCTCTCCTGGCGCTTGCGTACTGTGGGGGTGGCTGTGGCTGCCACAGTGCTTTCTCCAGCTGCTGGACCTTAAGCTTAAATTGGTATGTTCCGGAATAAACAAGGCAACAAGCAGAGCCAGCAGTACTGAACAGGCTCCAAAGAGGAAAGGGGGGCCAGGGATGATGGAATTCTGAGGACGAAAAAGATAATCAGGATTTCTGCGTAAACATCTTCGCTGAGAAGAAACTGCTTATCTTTTTAATAACTAACTGCTGTGAGTTAAAAGCCAACAGCGCCTCTCCTTCATTAAAGCCCCAGTTAGAAAACATATTCCCTTTTTAGGAGAAAATAAACACTATCACACCTACAGAGTTCTGGGGAGATAACAGCTGACCCAAGAAACAGCCATAAGATTTTTTTAAAACAGCACATGCAAAAAAATATACTGTCATTTGTAGCATAAAATCTGAACACATTCTGTAGGCCTTCGCTTAATCTGTTCAAGAGGAAGCAGATTTCAAAAGTAAAATCAAGCATGTGACATTACATTACAATATTAAATAACTACAGTAGCAGAATCAATTACCATTTTCTTTGTTTAAATAGGTAATTGTATTCTTTAGTGACCGAAAGTAAGGGCACCACATATAATGCCTTTACTATGAGAAGAATCAAACAGACCTCTCTCCTGGCCCAATTACGTTCATTTTTAGCAAAAACTTGCATCGCCAGTTTTACCTGTGTAGAGCCCACACATTCTTTTTTATTTAAAAGTAGTCTTAACTGGTTAGAAGATTAGTGTAGAATTCTGCTAAATACAAGGAAACTGATGAGTTGCTTGTACTGGCTGAAACGACGACGATGTTTTTCAGTTGTGAGGGGAATACAGCGGACACGTGAACCAAGACGTTTGCCAGCACCCAATACGGGGAACCCTAACACTCTGGTGGTCTCAGATGAGAAGCAGGCAGTCGTGCAGACAGGTGGTGGTTCCCTGTGCCACACGGTATCGTGAGACAAAGTAGAATATATAATTTTTTAACTACCCAGGGGAGAAAGGATGCACAGCCAATTTTACAGAGTATGCAGGAGGATACAGTCCCTTAGGTTTGGGGTTTTAAGTGTTTTTATTCAGTCTAAAGTTATAAGACTCTCAAAAGCTTTAGTGACCAAAAATCATCTTTCAATCCAGCCAAATGAAGTACACTTTTATCACATATATGAAGAATTACCTGTTCAAAGTGGTGCTGTGGGCTTGTGTTTGTTCCCAAGTCTGTTCCTGTCATTGGCAGTTCTTTAAGTTCCACATGAAATATGTAGAAAATGAATCCATAAAGAGCTGGTCCCAGACCATTGCACAGTCCTCGAATTCCTGTTATCATTCCTTGAACGACGCCTGAATTGTTTAAACAAATTACTTAGTATACCATTTATTTTTTCCTACCCCAGAACTGAAATCATTTATTCTAAAACCAAAGCTTTTATCAGACACTAGCAACTTACTTATGCAATGGCATGAAAAATTACTTAGAAGCCATCAGCTCTGCAAAGTTCAGTGAGCTTGTCTGATGCACATGGCAGCTCAGGTAGGCCCAGGCACGCATCTAGCAAGTGGGCAGAAGCACTTTCTTTTCTTGGAAACATCTCCTGGCTCAAAACCAGGCATGAGTTCATAAGCACAACTGTTACACGAAAACTGTCCCCAGGTAGCTACTTAAGACCTCATTTAGTCAAATACAGTCCCTTTTTACAGAGTTTGGTTTTTGTTTATCTCTGCGATCTTCTCCCAAAATGAAAATGCAACTTGCTTTGGCCACAGGCCTTTCCTCATTTATCAGCCAAGTGACCACTAGCACTCGTTTGTCACACCCCTCTTTTTCCTTATGACTACATAAAACATAGGCTTTTCAAACAATTATTCCTCATCTGTTAGCATTTTAGGAATTAAAGTGTTCCTGCCACAAAAGGGTAAGACAATAGTAAGTTTTCTATATGTCTTTAGATAGCTAAAACGTGAGATTTTAATGAAAGGGTTATCTTCTGTCCCCAAGGTGTCTAGCACATCATAGCAAGCACGTAATAAGTAAATGGTTAGTGAATGTAAGGTGGCCAACTTTCATCACTACCTTTTCTAGCAAAAGACTAGACAGGAGCACATGTTCAAACTGAGAGGCCAGGCTACATACACCCACCGAAGAGCAACACCCTAGAACCTGCTTTTCTTCTGAATGAAAACAATGAAAAATCCTCTGCAAGAAAAATCCAGCGAGAACGCAGGGTTTGAGTATCCTGTACTTTTAAATCATTGTCACCAGTTCCCGTCCACTCACCTTGTTGATCGGCATCTGCAGTCCGTGAGACGAGCGCGCTGACGGCTGGGAAGGTGATGCTGGACATGGCTGCGACCGCCCCGGCCGCCCACATCATCCTGCAGCGGGAGCAGCAGAGCGAGAGTGCTGTGTTAGTCCCCACTGTCCCTGTCCGCGTCGAAGCACACGTTTAAAATCTACTGGGAGACGGCTGTGGTGCCGGGAAAAGCAGAGCTATGCTCTCCCTCCTTCCCATGTGCCTCCCAAGTCACTTAAACGCCTATCCCTGTTTACTCTTCTAGAAAGCAGAACTACAGCCACTTATTCACAAGAGTGGTGTGGGGTTCGAAGGCAGAACTGGGATGTCATGTATCACAACCGAACCGCAAAGTGTGTGGATATTATTACTGCAGGCCTGGGAGCTTCGAGAACCGTGGATAACACACAGCAGGAAACGCCATTAAACGTTTTAAAACATTTGCTAATAATTTCCAGCAAGGTTCTCACAGACTTGTGATTCAGCGTCAAGAAATCACTAATTTGACCTAAATGTGCTGCTGGCTTGATGTTTAAGAAATGGTTTTGATAATTTAAATTGTGAGTACCTCTTTGTACAAGCTAGACTGAAAAACAAAACGTCCATCGAAACACACTCTTGATGCTTACTCGTGCCCAAGTCCAAACAGAGATGGCGGCTCAGTGAATGAGACACCACTGCAAACCAAGGCGTGCGGGGCAGCCTGGCGTCCGCAGCACCGCTGCCGTCGCCTCCCTGCGGGAACCCAGACTGGCAAGAAAAGCAGAGCGCCTTCCTGGCGTGAAGCCGGGACCAAAACTACTGGACTCTGCCCCGTTCCTTCTGGTTGCCATCAGTTATGATCACTGGTGTTACTCAACCTTTTTTTCCCCCCAATCAGAAAAACGGAAAAGGCAAACAAGGCTAACTTTCAGGGCCTTACTGCTTTGGGATTACATGTTTTTTCCTGACAGACTGATCTGGACTAAATACTCACTAGAGATTCAAAAACTCAATAAGCTCATTCAAAAACCCAACCTGTCTCTCAGGTATAAAACGTCACTTTGCTATTCTCAAGCCGCTCTAGAGTATACAAATAATACACCAGTGAGAAATTTGTGTCACATACATTTTCAGAGAAGAAAAAGCATACTAAGACAGATAAAGTCTGAGCCTTAGTTGAGAAGCAAATTAAGAAATACAAAAATTTTATTTGTCAATTATACCTCAATAAGGCTGAAAAAAAGAAAAAGGCAAACACCAGAATTAAGGAAATTAAAATATGTGCACCTACCAAGGCTCTGAACCGAAGCCATACCACGCCAGCTGTAATATTTGAAATCCCAGACCCAATAAAATGGTGTTCTTGTTTCCAATTGACCTCATAAGCAAACTCAAGACTATGGTCTGGAAAATAAGAAAAACCAAAATGGCTTTATTAAAATAGAATAAGCTTTTTAATACTGAAAAGGAAACAATATTTGGTAACTCCCTTCAATCTATAATATAAAAGGACTATTATTTACCACTTTTCTACATTTTGGCTTTTTAGCAACAATTGCCCTGATTATAGCTAAAACCATTACTCCAGGTTATATAAGCAGATGAAAGGTTCCTCTGCTGATCCAGATTCAGGGAAAAAGTTAGAAAACTGAAAATAGAAAAGGTGCACTTTGTGTTCAGTACACTTCTACTGAGGACCACTTAAAATCAGAAATAGTGAACAGTAGGGTCAAAAGTTCTAACTCGTGGCTTGGAGATCCCTGTTATGTAACAGCTTTAAAACAGTTTTCACAGGTCCAAGTTAATCCAAAATGCTTATTCTCCTGACTAAAAGAAGACTGAAATAGTACAATTACTCATATGTCCTTCACCTAAATTAACCTGTCCTGTTGCTGAAACCATGGTGCTTCTGTGAATGGTAAATCAGTTTAACAAGTATGACTTGGGAGCAGCGTAGTGTAATAACTAAGAACACACAGCCTTTGGGAGAATAGCCTTAATCATAATCTTGGCTCTAACTGTGTGACCTTGGGCAAGTCACTTCACTCTGAGATGCAATTTGATCTCTTACAAAATGGTGATAACAGTACCTGTTTCACAACTTTGCCATGTGAGTTAAAGGCAATGATATACTTAGCATTGTGCCTGGCACAGAATAATCATTTAATACACAATATTATGAATTGAGTGTTCTTGCTTTTCCTTTTCTTTCAAAGCTAATAAAAAATTCAGCAATAACCTGGGGGCATTAGAAACTATTTTTTGCTATTCAAATTAAAATATTAAATATACCCCTTAAGACAGCTGGTAAGTCCACAGAAGAAGTGAAAATTCAGTAAATCATTATTTGATGACTGGCTGATACTCCTAAACTTTCAATTATCAAGTATAAAACTCTCTAAATTGAGACATGTTTAATCAGATTTAATCACAAATAAGCCAGTGGAAAGCAAATGAAGATTCTTTTAAGAATTCCTGAACAACTAAGACTCACAGCTTTCTTCTCTGAGACTTCCCCGTAAATCGGGTGAGGGTAAATAAGGCTGAGTTCCACAAGGCATGGAACCTTGTTGGATCACATTCCTCGACAACCACAGACACAAAAGGGGACTCACCCAGAGTAAGCAGTCAGCAAAACCTTCCTGTGTACACGACACTCTAACTGGGGACATCGGTTTTCTCCCAAGGGCAGGGGATTTTTTCTCATTTATCTTTGTATCCCCAGCACCTCCCATAAGTTCCTAAGTATTTATGGGAAGCATGCTTGATTTTAAATGTCACCATATTCTCAACTCAGTAATAATAATGGCACAAATTACTTACTTTGTATATAGAGTGTGCTAGACAGGAAAATAAAAATCAGTGCCCCCTAATTCTGATTTTAAAGATGAGAGAACCAAGTCCCAAAGGTTAAAATGACATATGACTTACCCACGATGACACAGCTAATTAATAGTTAACTGATGTCAACTTTTGGTCACTCAGTAAACAAATATTTGCCCAGTTCCCACTATATCCAATGGCTATTCTGGGTCTGAAGGCACTGATCCAGGGACAGTGAATAGGTCAAAGTACTGGTCAGCACATAGATTACCTCCTAGTAGAGGAAAGCGGGCATAAGCATACTTATTGAACACGGGAATTCCAGGCCTGAGCTGCTGTGAGAAAATAAAGTAGGGCAGTGTGATAGGGGTGCTGCTTGAACCAGGATGTGTGGGGAAGGCCTCCCCGAGGTGACAGTCAGAGGTGAGGGCTGAATGAGGATGAGGAGGAGGTAGCCATGTGAATATCTAGACAGGTAGGGGTGACAGCAAGTGCCCTGCATCTGGAATGTGTTCAACAACTCAGGGAAAGGAGGAAAATGAGGTTTTGTCAAGAGCCTTGATTTTATTCTGGTTGCAACAGAAAGTGAGTATTAAACAAGAAAGCACTCATTACATTCCCACTTTACAAAAATTACTCTGCTGAGTCTCGAATAAGCTGTAGAGAGACAAGTACGAAAGCAGAGAGACCAGATGGAAGCTACTGCCCTGGCTCAGACTAGGCTCCTAGAAACAGAGATGGTGAGAAATGCTTTGATTTAAATGTATTTTGGAGAGAGAGGTGAAAGAAGATACCATCTGATGGGCTGGATGTGAGGTAAGGAGAAACAAACGAATCCAGGATGACACCAAGGTTTCTGGCCCAACCACCAGGAGACCAGTGATGCCAGTGAACGGGATGGGCAGCACCGGGTGGAAGGAATCCAGACTGTGGCTGGGGCCATGTCAGGTCTGAGATATCCAGCAGGTGGGTCCAACAGGAGCTCAGGGACTGGCTTGGTATCTATCAATTTGGGAGTCACTAGAACACAGAGGACTAGATGACAGCACTGAGGGAGAGAAATGTGTGGAACTAACTACAGCCACGAACTCCTGCAAACATTTATTTAGTGCAAATGTTACAAACTCATGCCTACTGGTGCCACGGAAACGAAGGGGCCTATGGCAAACTAGACAGTAAGGGCCCCAGGGGGCCAGTGACTGGCTCCCACTGGAAGGCTGTATTCACGTTACCAGATCTCAGTTTGGGAGGAGAAAGTACATTTCCATAGTTTCATGTAACATCTCCCAATTTTTCAATGCTTACTTTTTAAAGGTTTTAAATCGCCATGGGAAAAAACAGTCACCTCTAATTTAGCACCTACTGGGCTGCAGGCACTAGAGAGACCAAGACAAATGTGACACAAGCCTGCCTTCGCAGTCTTCCCAGAGCTCTACTGGAGCTCACGATCGACTGAGGCAAAAACAACCAGAAGTGGAGAGTAAAATTCAGAATACAACTGCATTCTGGACCACACACCGCAGTTCCCATGGGAACTCGGAGATACACCCAAGTTCCCATGGGAACTGAGAGGCGGGCCACTTCGGACGGCGGAAGGGGGAGGCAGTAGGCACAGGCAGAAGCGAAGGCACGCAAGACGCACGCACGACGCACGCACGCGGGCGTCAAGGAGCGGTTCGGGGCAGCTCCGCGCTGCTGCGGAGCAGAGTCAGACACTGGGCTCAGTTCACCGACTTGAGAGGGCGAAGGGGACAAGCCCTTCTCAACTGTATACTTGACATAAACGAGAATACAAGATAATTCTACCTCTGGGGCTATAAATTATTCATAATATTTTAATTCATATAATGACAAAGTGTAATTACCAGTATTTACATGCAGACTACATACTCCTATTCACCTGTTTTTGAAGTTCAACTCATTTACTTTTAGAAGTGTGATTTTTTTCACCTCAAAAACTGTGTTTCTATGTAGACCCCCAAAGCCGAATGGGCATTTAAGTCCTGTATCCCGTGTTTCTCTGCACGGCATCCGCTGCGCCACGGACGCTGGCTGGTGGGGGCTCCTTCCTTCCCAGACTCGCAGCCCTTGTGCTGCGGCCGCCGCTGCGCTCTTTCCAGTACAAACCCGACCACGCCCCCTGCTGGGTTTCCAGGTCTGCCCTCCCAGATTCTGAGCCCTTATCGACTGTTTTCCATCTTGCATCCTCTGTGCGCTGGATGCCAGCTACTGAGCAGAGGGAAACTTTCCCCTAAGGCACCTTTAGCTCATCACTCACGCAGTCCACAGTGTGACTGCTCAGATTACTAGCTGCCTACCTACAGCTCCCATGCTCATTTAAGTATGAAATGGAACTTCAGACCTTATAGTTATTAATCTCTTAAGTATCTTTACAATAAATGTTAGCCTGTTCTCTTTACGATCTAAATCTTAAATAAAATATTGCAAGTCTCATCTCAGCAGTATGTGAAAAAGGTAAGACATAACGAACAGGTTGGATTTATCTCAGGATTCAAGGTCGGTTTAACATTTGATAATTGATCAAGCTCTATTCTCACTATTTCTGCACTTTCCTTTGTGCTCAGAAAGGTGTTTTTTTTTTTTTTTCAAAAGCTGTTTTTATATATGGGCAACAATGTATTTTCCCCCAAAGCTGAAGAGCACATTTCTAATACCCAGGAGTAAGTACTTAAATGCAGTGTTTTTCCAGATGAAAGATTTTAAGGATAAAACTGAGTTAGAAATAGTACTAATACTCAGTGCCACATGCATGCATCTGTGGGGCCATGGGGGAAGTACATTACAGAATTTAAATTTGAAGTTTCTCACTAAACCTACCAGAAATTCATAAACGAGAGAGCTCTGGTCTCTCTCTACCTCTTGGGATTCACTTCCTGACCCTCCCTTGCTCATTCCACCAGAGCCTGCCCTGGCCCCTGGCCATTACGAGCCAGCTGCGTCCTCTCGGAGTTGTGTTTATGTTCTGGCCGCTTAGAATTCTCTTCCTCCAGCTGTTTTCAGTGGCATGTTCTTCATTCCTTTGGGTCTCTGGCTCAAATGTCACTTGTATCAACAAAGCCTTCCCAGTCCTCCCATAGAAAATAACACCCAGCCATGCTCTATATCCCTTGTACTCCTTTTCTCTAGAGTTTCCGTTACACCTGATATGTTTATATTGACATGTTTACTAATCTGCTTATCCCACAAGAACGCAAACTTTACCATAGCAGGAATTTAGTTATGTTCACTGCTATATCCCGAGTGCTTAACGCATGGCAGCTATTGAACATGTACTGAATGAAATCAGCAGTAAAACAAGAGTAAGATATATAAAATTTCTGATTTTATACAGGTAAATACTCTAGTGTAAATCAGTCTTTCTGGTTCATACATCATATATTGAATATGTGTCAGTCACCAAAATCTGATCAACACTGACTATACTAACAGAATTGTGTTTTTGAACCTATAAACATCTCTCCCTGTAACTAAAAAGAAACTTACCTGTGCAATAATGGAGAGAATGCCAAGGACCGCTATGAATGCTGCAACACTTTCCGGTGAAAATTTCATTATCTAGAAGGTTTCCAGAAAAAGTAACATTAATAAAAAAGCACAACAAATATACTGATGCAATTACTTGTACATTGATATTAAATGGACCCCAAAAAAGCAAATGTAATTCATTAAAAAAATTTATTTATTTTTAATGGAGGTACTGGGGATTGAACCTAGGACCTTGTGCATGCTAAGCATGCACTGTACCACTGAGCTCTACCTTTCCCCTACAATTCATTTATAATCAAAGAATTCCTGAGAGGAAGTATCTGGTTTTTCACTGAGAACCAAAATTATAGTAAGTGTTAACATACTGAAAATAACAGCTATTTAATTCAGATTAAGTAAATCTAAATCCCTTAATTTAGATTTCCTAAACTGGAGACGGCTATCAAGCACTCAAAATCCATTTTACAAATAAATATTGCACTGTGTTGTGCTTTTTACAGGTACTGATAAAGGTGACTAGTAAGGTTAGTGTCAAGGAGGGAAAAATGACTGCCCTCATTTTGGCTAGCTGCTTTCTCACATACGCTCTCAATCAGAGACTGGAGCAGGTAAGTGGATTAAAACATCCCATCACCTCTGTAAGCAGCACATAAACAAACTCAAACCATGTACACTGACAGGAAAACTAACCTTTTCTACGAAGCCAAGTCTTAATAGAAATGCATAAGGAAGGTCAGCCACACTAGACAGGAAGTTAACTCTAGTGGGCCATTAAAAATAATCATAGCCATTTTTAAAAGTCTCCATTACTGTAGCTCTCTCAAGATTAAATATTCTTTTACTGTAGCACTCAACAAAGAAAGAAAAGTCCACCTTGGTAGGACAGAACTGTACCTGTCTGAGGTATAAAAAAAAGCTGGAATATTGGCCCGCCTCCGGCAGGTAGGAGAGGAACACCGTGATGCAGATGAGCAGCACTATGGAGTCCTGGCCCACTTTTTTTAAGGACTAGAACAAGAAGATGACTTGATATCAGGTTTTACATCAAAACACTGACCTAGTCGTACGAACATGCAGAGAAATCTTCTGGCAGTGCACATACAGACACCTAGTTGTCTTTTTTTCTTTTTCTTTTTTAAATTTATTTCATCCTCCCCCGAACTATTCTGAAACGAATTGCAAAATATTTTTTTAAATCCATCACAATGTTTTCCCCAAAGAAACATCCACAACAAAACATTACTGCTGCACTGAATCACACATTCCTTTTTTAAGCTAAGAGAAGGAAAAGGTGCAGACTTACTGCAAAGGGGTCAGCCTGTTCCCAGGAAATGGGTGCCCCCCATGATGCTGGCCGCATCTTCTCCGGCAGTGACTCTGGCACAGCAACAAGGATAAAGCAAATATCCAGCAAAGCTATCGCTGTAGCCAGGACCACCACCAGGCTGTCCCCGTACACTCGCCCAAGGTAAGCGCCAATGGCAGGGCTGGTTACCAGACTTGCAGCGAATGTTGCTGAAACCTGCAACACATCAAGGTCAACATAAAGCGATCAGTCAGGACACCTTGGCTCCTTAACTTCAGCACCCCAGAAACTCTGACTTACGTCCGCCCCCCTGCCTTTCTTCTTCCTACCTGGGCCATTTTCCTTATACTCTCTTCTTTTGCAGGAATAGAAACGAATTAGATTCTTAACTAAAAAATATGTAATCAGCTCTAAGATAGTGGCTTCAAACTTAATCTTTTAAGATTTGGTGCCCTCTGTCCAGATAAATCTTACTTATAAATTTGTAAGTAAAACAGATTTAAAAATAAACAAAAAGTGTTTTAGTTGAAGAAAAGTTGGGGGCCTGAAGCGCAGCCAAAATGCCCTCTCCCCGACTCCCCTGAAAGCCTGCACCCACCCTCAGTGCTCTGTGAAAGAAGCCTAAATCAATACTTGAAGGAAATCCAGTGTCACTGTGATTTTTTCCCCCAATATATAAATTAAAATTAAATGAATGTTTACTGTGATACATATTTAAGACTTGCTGGAATAAAGCTTCAAGACTTTGAAGTGTATCTTTTCATCAGGAACAGTGTTAAGCTGCAGCACAAAACTGAACTAGGTCATCTTAGGTGGCAGGGTGCGGAGGAATGGGCTCATCGATCCTCAGCATTGAGCACAACGCTAACCATGCCTCTAAAATTCTGAGGAAGCCCATACAAGCCTGGTGAAAATGCAGATTAAAGTAGAGAAGACACAGGTGGGAAAAAACTATTAATCCTATTAATCCCAGACATATCTGGCTTCCTGGACAAAGTGGTCTGCAAATCAGCAGTAAATGTGATAGCAGGGAACACCTGATAGAGACCACACTCCTCAGAGGATAATTAGAAATTAATGTGGGAGGTGCATGAGCTTCTGCTCCCTACTCTGTGCTTTATTCTGTTTCTATGCTATTTATGACTTTTGCATGGAGGATGTAAACTTCACAGGAGGTCGTATTTTTAGCTGTTAATTATTAATAGATGCTCAAGATAAGCAATTCAATTGCCAATGGTCAATTATTTGACAAGTACATCAAATTCTAATAACTAAACATCTAGCTACCAACCTAAATGTTTATCAGCTGGTGAATGGAAGAACAAAATGTGGTATAACCCACACAATGGAATACTACACAGCAATAAAAAAGGAAATACTGACATCAGCATGGATAAATCTCCTATGATTATGCTAAGTGTAGACACCAAAGACTTTATTTTAGATTATTTCATTTATATGAAATTTCTATTGAAAGCAAACTACAGAGACAGAAAGTAGACTGGTGACTGCCTGAGGTTGGAGGGGTGTTCTCACAGCCACTGGAGTATGTGTATCAGCAGAGCCTTTGGGGCTGAAAGGCACAGCCTAGCTCTTCCTCCTCTTCAAGCCACATCAGGGTTCTTTAACCCATTTGCTTATATCTCCTATTTCTGTGGCTAAAGAAACCAGAAGGAAACCACACACCAAAGCTAAGAAGTCAAGTTTGCTGAGGAGGTTTGGGAGTGAGATGAAAGGAGACAATTAATTCTGAGTTACTGGATCAGTATCTCTGGACTCCCTGAGCAGCGTCTTTATGTAAAATGAGGACACTTATACTGCTTACCTCATGGAGTTGGTAAGCACCAAATAAAGATAAATATGGGCAAAAAAAAAAACCAAAAAAAAACCTGCTTGTCCCATTTTTGCTGAAAGCTCACCACTGTCCTACTTCTGGCTATCTAATAATGATTTGTTATCTATTTTGTTTCTAGACTTAACAGAAACAGACTATACTGCCCTTAAATATAAACAGTGTTTAGTTTGGCAAACTATGGCTTGTGGGCCAAGTCTAGGTATAAATGTTCCTTCCACGTGGAAAGAGATGTAAACACACACCCATAAGCAAAATAAAGAATCTGCGAGACAAATTTGCCGCAAGCAGTAGAGTAGCCACAGAGATCCAACACACAGTAAAGTGGACACAGATAAACACACTGAACTATGTAGCTCCGTAGTAACTACAACAACAGCAGCACGCATACTGCAGTGCACAGCTGTACCAAAGGGGCACGCTGCGCACCTGACGGTGGGGAACATCACTGAGTCCAATTTACTCAATAGAAATTAATTTAAAAAAGCTGAAAGTGAAAAAGAAATAAAAAAGGATATGAGAGATGAGAGAGACTATATGCAGCCAACAAGCCACAGAAAAGGTTTGGTGATCCCTGAGCTAGATGTTAACCTATTCTATTTTAGATCGGCCATTAAATAGGAGTAACTTTTAAACTTATGACATATTAAATAGCTCCTTAATTTTAGTATTCTATTAAAAAGAACTCCTATAAGTGAAATTCCACTATAATTTCCAATCTGATGTGCAACTAATACTGAATGAAAATATCAAAACTTACATGGCTTTGTATTGAGAAAAAAGTTTAATGTAGCCTAATGGATGATTTTATTATAAAATGTATTTATGCAAAAATAAATCTTATCATGCAAAGGCTTCCACTCTTTGTAATATGAGATAACATGGGGTGTTTTTCATCAGATTAAACACGCATACCAGTCCGTAAGCCATACTTCTTTCATGTTCTTGGGTTATATCTGCTACATATGCAAATACCACGGAGAAAGTCACTGCAAAAACCCCAGAAACAGAGATAACAGCGAAGTACCACCTAGGATTGAAAGACAATTGACAAGAAATGGTTAGAATAATTACCATTACCTTAATCTTCTTTCATTTCTGTAAGTGAATTGACGTAAGAATAGCTAATTTCAGTCAACAGCTTTCTAGGACAGTTTATAGATTAATTCTTCTATAAATCATAAGCCACAGATATTATGAAAACATAGAGCTAGCAGTGGGCCCTCAATAGCAACTCACTTGCTATAAATACTTAGATAAATTAGATCATGTATTCAGGTCAATTTTTTATCCAATTGTTGAACTGTTAAGTGGCTTTGCTGTTGCTGTTTCTACTAAAAACAGCAACAAACTAGAATCTATTATAATTCACCCATTGCAATTTCCCATTATGGTACCACAAAAAAAAAAAAAAATCAACATTTAGTAAAAAAACCCCAAAAACCCGAGGAACAAGTTACTCCATACTTATTTCTAGTCTGTATATAGAAACGAGGTGTTTTTTCTAAGTTATTCTTAGCTCTTCACATGGTAGCAAAACAACTCAGTTATTATGTAAAAGAAAGCTGTATGGCAGTGTTCAGAAATAAAGTTGAGAATATACTATAAAATGAACAAATGCTATTTTAAAAAGCATACGACACTTTGCTATATATGAATCAAAAATATCTGTCTGGGAGTAAGAAGTTTCTATTGTAAAGCTGACATTTAGTTTTTAAAATCAAGTGTAATCACAATACACTTTCAAAATATCATACCACCAGGACTCAACCGCTTCCCCAATTTTTTCTAACACACGGCTTTCCACAGCAAATTATCTGTTCATGCGCTAGATTTGTTTGGTAAGATATCATGTGTGATTAACATTCGTCAAGGGTTTGCGGCCTTTAGGGTTGTATCTCACCTGTGAAAGGAAGGAAGATCCTGCCCACATATACCCCTGACCCTTCTAGATGCACCTTGGAAACACGTCCCATCCATGATGTAGAATTAACAGTAACAGTCAAGTGATACAGAACTTAAATCAAAGAATTAACACACCTACAACCAAACTGGGCTCCATCATCTTGGGAAAATCATTTTCCTGTGAGCTTTCCCTCCCTTCTTCCTCAGTGAAAGAATCTTGATTTTAATCAGTGTGGCCATGAGCCCAGCCTCTCGTAGCTAGGAGCAGCATATGCCTGAAATCTGACCAGATGTGAGGAGAGGCTGGGGGGGAACTCCACAGTCCCCTTAAAGGAAGGCGGCGCGCTCTTCTCATGCCCTCCTCCTTCCATCTCGCTGCCTGAAAGTGCCATGAGCTGGAGCTCACTCAAGCAGCCTTCCCCACTGCTGACGGTGAGGGGACAGCTGAGGACGGCAGAGCACAAAGACAGGAAAAGTCTGGTCCCCGGGAAGTGTCACACCAGCTCGGGACTGCTCAACTCCAGACTTCTTTCATACGGAGAGAAAAATTAATAATCAGTTTCCCTGATTTTAAGCAACTATTATTCGGGTCTTTACTGATATATAACGAAGCCTATTCCTAATTAATGCAGATAGTGATGATAAACTTTGTGTTTTTAACATTCTACTCAAGAAAATAAAAAGTCAGCAACATTATCCAGCCCCCAAAATACTGTTTGGAAATTTGGGCTGTGAAATCCAAAAAGCAGGTTAGCCAGCAGTCTACATGGCTTCTTTGGTGGCAGCCAGTTCAAAAAACTTTATGAACTATTCCTTCGCTACTGTATTTTTAAGGGCCCTTTTATCTGTGTCAAAGAATAAATGTATTAGAAAAATGCATTTAAAACCGACATAGGTAAGCTGGAAAAAAAAGCGAAAGCAATATTCAGAAAATAATTAACAGTGATACTTAGTTGCTATAATCTGAATGTGCACGTACCATGGGCTGATCTTCATTAAAGGGATTGGCGCACACGTGAAAAACACTGTTAGCAGCAAGAAGGACTTTCGGCCCCAAACATCCGAAAGAGCACCAATAAGCGGGGCGCTGAGGAATGACAGCAAGCCCTAAGAAGACAAACGGAAAAGTGGCATGCACAGTGTATGCTGACGAGCCAAGAGTAAATCATTTTCCCGCCACAGAAGAATTTTAAATAAGTTCGTTTCTAAAATAAGCATATCACCAAACTTTACATACACAACTTATTTCTTATCTGTATATGATTTAAAAATTTCCCAAGACTGTCTAGAATCATCTGCAGGGCTCTGGTAGAGGATTAAATATGAAATGTTCTAATAAACTCTCAACCACAATCCTACATTAGCCAATTCTAGAAAAAATACCATATGCTAATTATCTGTTTTTATGTCCACAGACTAATTACCTATTTATAAACTTGTTGATCAAATGGAATCAAGAGTAAATATAGAATAACAAAAAGCATAGAATAATCAAGACTTTAACCATACTGATATGTTTTATACTTATGCATTCTTTTAAATAGTTCTTTTCTTTTCAATCTATATTCTTGTTTCTAGTTTACAAAAGATCTCTGTGATGAAAATGGCAACACATAAAAAAACAGGGAAAATCTGTTATGACGTGGTTTATCATTATTATACATAGTTGGCTATATTTGACTCAAATCATATTTAAAACCTAGTTCATTTAAAAAGTATTAAGTAATCCCCCAAGATATACTCCAACTGTAAAAACTAACACTTAGTGGATCGGTCAATTAACTAACTTAATACACTGGCAGAACATGCGTGTGTTTGCATACACACATAAATATTTATATATAATGACTGATCTTACCTTTACTCCTTGAATTAGGCCATTCATCAGAAATGTATGTTTAGGGAAGGTCTCATGTAATACCTAAAGAATAAAAACAAAATAAAAAGCTCATGCTACATTTTTTAGTCCTAGTAAAACTTAAAACGTCCCTTCATTATAAAATTTTCAGTTTGTATGACACTATGCATATGAGTAAATACTAATACCGCCAAATGTTTATTTGTCATTTACTATGTCACAAGGCACTAAATTGGGCACTTTAATATATTACCTCCTTTAATTCTTCATAACAGCCCTATCAGAAAACTGATACACACAGAGGCTACATGTCTTATCCAAGATTACACAGTAATGGCAAAACTGAAATTGAGCACAGGAAGTCGGGCTTGCAAGTCCCTACTTTTAATGCTGTCCTGCTTCCCACATATAACTGACAGACTTACAGCTCCTGTACAGACAGGCCTACCACCTAAAACAGGGGACCAGGAGAATAAATAGGGAAATTTTAATTGCCAAAAAGTGGATCTAGAGATTTTATAAGGTAAGAAAAAAAAAATCCCAAGCCATGAAAATGTACAACAAATTCCTCTGTCCTTTTTAAGGACTGATCTCAAACCACACAGCATCAGTTTGTTCACTGGGCAACAAGGGAACCACTGGGAACTCAGTGGTTGAAAAAGCAATTAGGGAAAGGTAACTGAAAAAATAAAAAGCATCAGCCACCATTTTTACAGTCTATGTGCCAGAGGCTCTATATATAATACATACTCTTTTATTTAATCCCAACAATAACATGAATTAGATAATATTCCCTCTTTACAGATGTGGGAACTGAGTTCTTAACTTGACAAAGCCAATGCTTCTTCCATGACAGCACACTGTCTCTCAATAAAAGCAATAAAGAATGGCCATGTGGAGAATAAGAAAGGTGGGAAAAATCTCTTTAGGGATAAAAACTATGCTGATAATGCTTTCTGACATCTTTGCAAGTAAAACCTTTAGAAGGATTAGAATGCTCTCTTCTTCAGTTACGCTTCTTTTGCCAATAACTAGAAATTAAACAAAAATTAACCTAAAGAAAGTTAGAAATGAAATGTTTAATAGTCAAAGGACATTACTAACATGGGAAAAATCACATATTTATGATAGTCACATATTCTGTGATTCTCAACCGAGGGTAACTTTGACCCCCAGCGGACAGTTGGCAATGCCTGGAGACATGTTTGATTGCCACAACTTGGGGGAACAGGGGAGAGAAAAGATGCTACTGGTACCTAGTAGGGAGGAGTTAGGAAAGCTGCTAAACATCCTGTCATAGACAGGCCAGCCCCTCCCCACCCCCAACACACAACAAATAAGCATCTGGCCCCAAATCTCAACAGTCGAGAAACCGTATTATTTACAGCAAAGATCCACAAGTCTGAAGACGGTGTCTGTAAAGGAGCAGATTAAAAATATTTTCAGCTTTTTCTAGCTTTGTGGGCCACATAGTCTCTGTTGCAAGCACTCAACTCAATAAAGGCAGCCAGAGGCTGCACGTAAATGAACAGGCTGGCTGTGTTCTAATAAAACTTTATTTACAGAAAAATGGGCTACTAGCAGCATTTGCGCTGGTCAGTTTGCTAGTTCTCGTACTGAAGATAAAGGTTTAAACTCCTGAAACTGGTATCCCAAAACCATTCGTAACAACTCAAATCTGCTTTTCTTCTAGTTATTACTAAGGGCCAATTCTTTCTGGGGACAAAAAAATGGGTTTGGTGTGAAAAAGAATGAAGGACATAAAGAATGAATGCCTACAAGAAGCTTTATAATACTTTAAATCTTATTGCTAACAATTCACTTTGCCAAGCTGTCTTCCATTCCAATCAATCTGGTCTCTTTACTGTTATAGAAATATTCTTATGCTTTCCAATATGCATACTTGCATATACAATATTCTGTATCTTAAATGTTAGTTCCCCTTCTCTTCGCTCTCTAGTTGATCCCCAAACCCTCCATATTGCTCCTCTGCACCAAACTTTCCTGTCCAAAGTGATCAGTTCTGCCTTTAGGACCGTGTAACAGGTGATTATAGCACTCACTGGGTAGTCACATACAGCTTTGTAATATTTCTTATATTGCAGTACTGTGTTGCTTAGTTCTTCTATTTTTCATCTTTTCAGATATTTAATAAATATTTCCTTTCAATTATATTTCAAATTTCTTAAGGGCAGACAGGCACTATATTTACTATACCTTGCATCTAATAAATTTTTATCTCTATGAGTACTTCAAAGAGTGCTTTCATATAGTAATTGTTTACTAAATGTTCATAACTGATGATAAATTCTGCTTTCGAAATGATTTAATATGACAATTATGCAAATTAATTTACCTAATATTACAAAATAAAAACCTTTATAACCCACTGCAAAGGAATATAGTTAATTTAAAATAAACAAGCCCACATGTTTGTTTTTAACAAAATTTTAACACAAAGACAAATATAACAAGTAATACATATGTTGTAAAGATTTTTGATCCTGGAGGAACTTTAAGCACTGGATTTTAGAGCTAAACAGAAAAAAATCTAACATTTTCCAAGAAATTTTATGGGTCTTAAAATTTCTAAGCTTAAAAAATTTTGAGAGCAAATAGTCCTTAAAACATTAAATGCCTCAGGACTATCTCTGCAGCTAAGGATGCTCAGCCATTTCTATAGAAGAGATGCTCGAGGACTGGAGTGCAGGGTGTTGCTCCACAAGATGGACTGTGCATCTAGCTGCCTGAACCATAAGCACTGATCAAATATTTCTAGAACCATCAGTATGTCAAAAAACTGAAGCCACTTTATAGCATTATAGATCCTTAAACCTACTGTCACTAATTCTCTTTATGTAAATATATGTCATTTAGTCAATCAATAATCATGGATTGAACACCCACTATGAACTAACCATATAGTCATAACCTCTCAAAATGTTAGATTCGGTCCTTAAAAACATTTGTCAGTGAAAAAAAAAATTCTTTGTAGTTAACTTAACTCCCCTTGCTGGTGGAGACTTCACCCCCCTCCCGGACAGGACTTCCATGCAGGACACAGCCTCTGTTCTCTGACTGTACTCTAGAGCACAGTGTTCCATAAGCTCTGTAAGCTTACAATGCAAAAATAATTGCAACCCCATGAAATTTAAAAGAAAATTCTTTTAATTTCACATTACTCTCTAAAACGAAGACTATTATAAATCCCAAACCAAACATTTATTATAATTAATATGTCTTAAGGTTGGGTATCTGTTAAATGAATTAATTCAAAGGGCATCTTTGAAAACTGAAAAGCTGAAACTTAATTTTTGAGAGCTACGGATGGGGGAGAGAGAGAGATAAAACACAGACTAAATTATATCTTCATCCTCACTACTCCTTTTTAAATGAATGTTAAGAGTTGTGACTCTCTAGCAGGCACCATTTATAATCAGTTTCAAAACACATAAGACAGAAATAAACTGTTTAAAGGTTACAACAGACTTTTAGAAAGAGAAGAAGTGCTACAACTTCGTGCCTTTGACCCTGAAACTCACTTCTCCCACGCCCCGTCACGGGGGAGCGGGGGAGCGTAAGAGTCTGAAACAAAGAAGATGCTAACAAAGTCATCAACAACAACACACCACAGGCATAAAGTCCCAAAATGAGCAAAACCCTTTTCGAAAGCCCACAATGACTTAATAAATTGGTTCTTAATTAGTGATACATACTAGCATCACTTCTAAAAAATACACATGCCTGGGCCCCGCCTTTGAAAACTCTGATTTCAGCCAGACAGGTGGTAAGGGCCTAGGTATTCTGAAAACACTCCCCAGGTATTCCGGATATTCACCTCTGGTTAAAAAAAAAAAAAAAAAAAAAATCACTGAATTAATAGACTCCACATTCTAACTGCTGAAACAGTCAGCTCCAGTTGGCCAGTGTAACCTAACGGGGCTGGTAAAGCCTACCCTGAACCCCAAATCGCCTAAAAAGTGATAGTTACCTGGAGGAATGAGCAGGACCGCAGGAGAACTTTCTCGTCCTTACACAGTTCTATACAGCTGAATGGTTTACAATTGATACAAACTGTGTTTCTAATTATTAAAAAAAGCAATATATATAGAATATATACAGTGAGTAATGTATGTGTACCTATTTCTCACGCACTAGTTCCTTCAGTGATGTTTTAAAGATTCTTGCTGTTCTAAAGTGAAAAGGCCAAAATACCAGAAAGTAGCTGGAGTAGAAAGAATCTCAGCATTTAGATACAATCTAAACTCTCCAACTCAATTCTTACTTTGCCTAGGTCTCCCCCCAAGGTTTTTTTTGCCCACCACACAAACAAATGTACTTAATTAAGCTTGCAAAAGAAAACAATTCACTAAGTTCCAAATTAGCACTTTTCATTTTCCTGACCACAATTCAATTCAGTACTTAAAAAAAAAATAACCAAAATCAAAGGTACTATCTATTCTTTAATTAACAAAAATAATTAAGAATATACTAAGCAAAAAGATAGTTTTTCCAAAACTACAAAAAAGAAAGCAAGCACTTATATATAAATAATTGGATTTCTTCCTTGTTCTTAAAGAAGACAGTCTCTTTTTGTCCAATTAGAAAAAAATGATATTAAAGTTAAACAAAAAGTTGATAGAGCCAAAAAAATATAAACCAGGAACAAATTAAAAAAAAAAAACAAAACTGCTATACACATTTCAAATCATGATGACAAATCATGGAATCATCACAAAAAGCTTTCTTTGATGGCTTGCTGACAGTTTACCCAACATTCAAATCTCTCTCCTTAGCTAGTGGTTGGACTGCCAATAGTGACCTGACTACCCAGAACACAGGGTATGAACCTCTTAAACCAGTATCCCCAAGACTGAGCACTGGAACAAAACAAGCCTAACTTTGAGGCCAAAGCTGCAGTTTACTATCAGAGTAGCAAGCAAGTTGCTTAACTCTTCTAACTCTTCATTTCTTCATCTGTATTATGAGGCTAATTTCTCATTAACAAAGTGGTTTTAAGGATTAAAACTAATAATGTATTTAAAGTGCTCAGGGCTGTGCTTGGACTCATTTTTAATATAAATGTATACGAACTGTTTGCTATTACAAAGCTTTAGTACTTTAAACTATACGACTAATGATCTACCGGATAGATTTAGACGTTAAATTGGTAGTAGATTATAAATGAGCGCACTGAAACATTAGGAAGCTAACATAAAGCTGTGAGAGAACACAGTTATTACAACAGCACAGTAGTCCTTGACTTCAGGTTATTACAGTATAATGTAGTTACAAATGTCACAATGAACTTGCATCATCTGATGAAGTTCCAAATCAGTGTCCATGGATTGTGAAGGCAGGAAACGTGTAAATTAACATTTGAAAGATTCCCATCCGAAATTATAAAAAAATTAGACATTTTAAAAGTCCACATTTCAATTATTTTGAAAATTCATTTATGTAAAACTGATGACCTGTTACAGGTAAATGAGCTGTTTCCTTCTTAAAAAGGAAAAGATCTCAATCAAAACATAATCAAATCAGCATTCTTAGAATTATATGTTAGGGAACTGTTATTCAGCAAACTGTTCTAACTTGCAATGCACGGTTTATTGCAAAACAAACTGTATTTATTTGAGATTTGCTTTTTTTCTGAATCTTGTTTTAGCAGTATTCATGAATATGCCTTGTAAATAATAATTCGAAATAACTGTTAAATGTCTGTGTTTTATGTAGATACAGTAATGATTGTGTAGTTATATAAAAAATATGCTAAGAAATAGGGAACAAATTTTCTCAGACTAGTTCAATCTACTTATCTAATCATTCAATTTATTTATAAAGAAATTTTTTGTAAAAGCCTTTTTTTGTATAACAACAAACAAGCTCATGAAAATACAAGGAAGTATACTTTAAAACTCTGTTCTTCTGGGATTTGGAAAGCTGTACATTTATCCTGGTTACACCTTTCAAGGTATTACACACTTCTGCCATATCCACTCCTTCCTTCATTCCATTCCTCTCATCTACACCAACAGGAGAAAACCAGCTAGCATCTAAGTTGTACGGTCTGACAGAGCGGTCTTTTCTAAGGTTCTACCCTTGGGAATATTTGAGTAAGATCAGCTCAGGGCTATGAAAAGAATCACCTTTCTAGGTGGTTCCCTCTAGATCCTTGGCCTAAACTAGAATAAACCTGTATCTGGAAAATACAACTGCATGAATGAATCTCAAAATAATAATGCTGGGTGATTCAGGTCACAGACACTACTGTCCCTGAGCCGGTCAGTATCAGAATCCTGTCCACCCTGCCCAGAGCGGGAACTGCGCCTCTGCTTGAACAAGTCCACTGTTTACCGGAAGAATCCCACTCGCCCAAGCGCTGCCAGCAAGTGAGGGAGAGCAAGGGCTGGAAGAGACAGCGCCGGCAGTGAGACACAGCACCCAAGGGCTGACGACACAGGTGGGAGAATTCACCGGGGAAAGGAAAAAGAACCGCTTTCCCCCCAAAAAAAACTGAAGAAAAAGACATTTTAAAGTCAGTGTTAAACAAGTTAAAGATTACTTACCACCAACGTGGGCGCTGTCAATAATCCCCAAGCGAAAAACTCCAAAAAGATGACGATAACCGCGTGATAAACACTAGGAGAACCTATTCCTTGAGGCTGTAAAAACAGATTTTTAGAAAGTTAACAGTGCATTCCAGATTTACTAACAATAATGACAACAGTCAATAAATATTTAAGGAGAACACACATGTATTGGGCACTAGGTCAACATCTGGACACCCTGTCCTCAAGGTGATGGGGGCAGACAAGTAAACAAATAAATACATTATATAAGCACAGTGTGCAATGAGAACACAGAGTCCAGGGTAGGGGTGGGAACATGAGATGAGACTTCTAGGAGGAAGGCTGAAAGGATGTAAAGGAATCAGGCCAGGAGTCGGGGCGGGAAGGTAGACAGCATAAATCAAGGAAGCAGCCTGCACAAAGGCGGTTAATAAGGCTTGAGAGCAGGAGGCACTGCAGGACTCCCATAGCTGAGTACAACCAGAGCCCGGGCTGCACACGGGGAGCACTGAGAGATGAGCTCGGGGCACACAGGACTAACTTCCATGCTAAGGAGTCTATGTTCAATTCTGAAGGCACTGGGGAGCCACTAAAGGATATCAAGTGAGACTCACGGGATCAGATGGAAGTTTTAAGAAAGACCATTCTGGCAAAGGTGCAGCAGATGGATTAAAGGGGGCAAAACTAAGGAAGATGAATGGTTAAGGAGGCTACTGCACTAACCCTAAAAATATAAATGAAGTATGTGGCAAGAATCGTAACAGATCCCAACACAGCTCAAAAGCAGAAAAGTCCTGAGTAGCATGTGAGAGATGTGGGACTTGATATACACAAGGAAGACAATACAAAATCAGCGTATACTGTTGCTGGTAATACCTTAACAATTACTTCAGTTGTTGGATTTCATATTTCTAAGGGTAATATTAAATGGATGGAAAAGTCAATGACCTATAGCATTAAACTCAGTTTCCATTAATAAGTCAGTATAACTGAAAGACAAGTTTAATCAATACATATTACAATGTTATACTTAAGTTTTGACAATATATTGAACAGTCTTAGTGGAAAATATTAACAATGTTTGGATTTCTCTATATACTGAAAATGATGCTACATCATAAAAAAAAAAATAGATGTCTCTCCTAACCTGCAGAATTTAGAAAAGTCCCTTGGTAGGAGAACTTGAATTTGAGGAACCTGAGAAACGGAAGTGGGTGGGGGTTGGGAGACAGAATTGAAGGACCACAGCTGGGAATGAATTTGTACAAGATTTCATTCATTCAGTAAACATTCAGAGCACCTACTATGTACCAGAGGTGCTGGGATTTAAAAAACAGTAAGACACATTCTCCGATCTCAAGGAGTTCACAGCCTGGAGAGGAAGAAGCCTCATTATAAACGTCTGCTTACATGTAAACGCAAGAAAGGGAAGTAGCGTGGACAATCACAACAGAGAAAGCCAGAGGAAGCAGACGAGGATCGTAACGGTTTAAGGCTGAAAGGAAGGCAGAACACACAGCCTCTAAGTTTGTTAAGGAGCTTCTCAACTTCACTCCAGAGACAAAGGAAACCACTGAAGGGTTTCAAGCAAGAGAACAGTGTGATGAGACCTGCACTTTTTAATATATCATGGTGATTTCCTAAAGGCTGTAACTGAGGCGCAAAGTGTGTGTGGAGGGAGGCCATCTCAGTGAGTTCAAACAGGAGATGATGAGCGCGTGAAACAGGGGAGTGGCACCCATGGAGGATGGAGGGATGGAGCGAATGAATTCTAAGTTTTTAGTTTGGTTGTCTACTAATGGAAGATGGTAGCTTTCTACTTCTTTTTCCCTCATGAGGCTCACAGTTACCTCAGGTCCTACCTAAGAGGATCACCCTTGTACTTAAAACATTTCTACTGTCCTTTGACGGCTGATGAAAACAATTAGTTAGCAGCAAATGTGATGTATGAAACCAGAGTGGGTGAGATGAAGTGTGAAAGTTGAAGCAGCCTAAGACACAACCCCAAGAAACACCTACATTTAAGTACCTCTGACCCTTGACCAGTGAGGGGATTCGGGGCACCAGCCTCTGCCCACTTCAGAGTGGACAGAAGAAAAGGGACCCTTGAAAATAAAGAAGAAACCATCAGGGAAATATCAGGAGAATCAAGAAAGCACAGTGTCTCAGAAGACAAAGGAGCAGTTTCAGGAAGGAAGGGGTAATGACCAGAACCAAACAGAGCAAGTATAGTAAGTTAAGGTTAAAAAAAAGTCCACAGGATTTGGTAAGCTCCAAACCGGTTTGTTCACCACAGGTACTCAGCGCCCATTAGAACAGGCCAAATAGAACTGCTCAGGGCCTCTAACATGCTAATTTGTATTATGAATCTCCAAAAAGATGCTGTGTGCACTGTTTTCCAAACTTGACCATGGACTCCTTCTGTCATATAAGAGACAGTATCTTGTGAGCACCTGAGGTCCTTGGAAAACTTTTTGGGAAATGCTGATAAAAAGTCAGATGATAATTATATAACGATGTGTTTAAGTATGCACATAGAGCCAAAAGCCTGGAAGAAAATAAATGTGTCAAAAGTGGCTGTTTAAGTGAAGAACACTTCAATTATTCAAGGACAGTGTTGGCAAAGTTGCCCAAAAGAGTGAGACAGAGGTAGCAGGGAGGGAGCCAAGGGAGCGGATACAAAGACGTGTAGGAGGTAGAATGAAAAGGTCTCAGGGGTTGACTAGATGCAGCAGAGGAGAAGATCAAAGATGAAGACTCGTTTCTGCCTTGGGCAGCTGCGCAGTGAGGAAAGGTGAAAGAATAAAGATAAATTAGTTTCAGGCATACTTGCTGGAGAAAAACATGTACAGCATTCGCTGAATTTGAAGAAAACAAAGTGGGTAAAATACACAAGAAATGGCAAAAGGTTAAACATCTTAACCAGGTAAAGCACTCATGAAAATCAGTACAAAAATACTAAGACACCATAAAAACGTAAAGAATATAAACAAATAATTTTCAGAATAGCTAATAATATTCTATCCTATGGAAATAACCAAACGTTCAGAAAAAGCTCTACCACAAAGATGTTCACAGCAGCATCATTTATAGTAGGAAACACGGAAACCTAGGTGCTCGACCTTTAGTTACACATCCTATAAACAAATCATACTATGTAAATCAGACAAATAATACAGCAGACAAAAACTGTTTATGAATAAACTTTAAAGACTTGTAAAAATGTTTATGGCAATGTTAAATTTAAAAAAAATCAAAGCAGGATATAAAATTGTGTATGTAAGTTCAACTATGAAAAACAAACAAAAAGTCACCTCAGTGTTAACAATGTTTATGTTAGGTAGTGATTTTAAGTGACATAAAATTGTTCAGTATGCTGTTCTGAATTTTCTAAATCTTTTCTAATAGGCATGATTGTACTTTAAATAAGAGAAAATGTTTTGTTTATCTAAGAGAAAAACTATGTAAAACTAGAATGCAGGGCAGGGGAGAGATACTGGTAATTTTGTACTGGTAATTTTGAGAGTTGTATTATATCCATATTCATCTACCCTGTTTTAAATGAATTCAAAAGTGATACATGATCTTAATGAAATTAATAACAAATTTAAAAAATATTTTACTGAATTAGAATTACAAAAACTTCTAGTTAGGACTTTTGACATAAGGGCTGGGGGGTTTTAATAGAATACCTATCCATAATCAAAATCCCAGGACAATCTGGGAATAACACAAGGGTCATCATGGCCTGGGCAGAAAGATGAGGCGGAAAAGGTTAACAGAGAAGCGGGGGGTGGGGGGGGGATATTTAATCAGTGAGTGGTTTACAGCATCAAGAGTAGAAAGTATCAACAGATGACATTTGAGGATTCTCGAAAGGATTCAAGAGGTACAAAGTGAAACATCCTGAAGGAGACGGATTTGAGCATAAACCAACTCATAGCTAACCCCACCCAAATGCCAAGATATGCCACCTAAAGTCTTAATAATTATTATATCAAAAGTCCATTCAGTTGGGTAATTTCTCTCTTACGGAGGCATGAGAGTTGGTTCCCTGGCAGTCACCTCCAACTTCAACCCCAGAAGTCAGGGACAATCTTCTCTGGCCCATCTCCATCCTCTGATCCAGTTCCCAATTTCCCAGATCATACTTCCCACTGGTAATAGATTTGGTTTCATCACCTAGGCTTTTGGATAAGCCTTTTAAAATCTACCTATTTGTTCTTCTATCTTGCAAGGGTAGATGACTTCTACAAAGTTATATTTCGTTCTGTAAAGTACCTATTCCATTTTATTTAACCTACACTCACCTTTTGCAAGCTCATGCTGGCTGAGGCAGGCCCCATGCTTTATCCTTTTATGATCTGGAGCATGTGGTACATGCACAGCACAAAAGTGCTTCCTAAGTGTTTGTAGAACTGAAATGAATTACTCTGTAAGTCTCCTCTACTCATCACTATAGGCATTCAGCATTTTGTATTTAAACACTGTTAAAAGGACAATATATTCATTAATTAATTTGCAACTTCCCTCATTAATTCCCTTCTCTGTACTCCGAAATCCCACTGTTCGCTACTGTATCATGTATCACCTGGGTTTACTGTGTACATACATTAGATTAAAATAATGAAGCGAAGATTACTGAAGACTTAAAATGATTTACATTCATAATCTTATTTACCCTTCCTAACAACCTTTCAAGTTAAATAGTATTATCTCCAGTTTAGGGTCAATCCAGGCAAATGCACAGCCCAAGTCTGGAGTCACACTGGTTGCAGTGGTTACAGAGCACATATTGGCCACAGACTGTTACTCTTAACAGCAGGACCCAATCTTAGCCACCCAGTGCATACATAGCCCAATGCCTGGTACATGAAAGGGTATTTAATGTCCGTGGATTTTATCATTACAGTCACTTAGCTGCTAGATGACTTAAGTAAGTCACTTTACCTCTCTTAGGAGTTAGGGGTAAACTATTGATTTCTTACTTAAATCATCACCTTGCTCTCAAATTCTGAGTCTATGATTGCCCAATCAAGTTTATGCATCCAGCAGTTACTGCACAGGACATGACCAATGTTGTATTCCTCTCAGTCAACCAGGGACTTATATGGATTGCTGGCCAGGGGACAGAATTCATTCCACCAGTAACTGGGCAGTATAACGCCATTATAATCCTACTTATTAAATAGGATGTTATCATGTGAGGAAATCCATGAGAATAAGCCAAACTGAGGCTCAGTCTTCAAAACAAAGGGCCTAGACTATCAAAAATGTCAGTATTACAAAAAACCAAAAAGCTATTCTATACTGAAGAGACATGGCAAATAATGTAATAATTAAATTCTGCATTCAAAAAAAAAGTCATTATTGGGACATTATTGGGAAAGTTGAGGAAACGTGACTTACATAAGAGTATTGTATTAATGTTAAACTTTCTGAATGTGGTGGCTATATTGTGGTTATGTGGGAGAATATTCTTATTCTTAGGATACATCCCGAATATTTTAGGGATAAAGGGTCATGATGTCTACAACTAAATGAAATGTTCAGGAAAAAAAAAGGTATATGTGTAAGTATGTGTATATATATATATGTATATGTATATATATAATAGAAAGGAAAAACAAATGGGGCAAAATGTTAACAACTGGCGAATCTTGAATCTATGGGATCAGCAAATAAATATTCATCATGCTACTCTTGCAACTTTTCTAGTTTTGAAAATTCTCAAAATAAATTTGAGAAAATAAAAACATGACAAAAACCAAAATAAGGTCTGAAGGAGAATAATTTTGAACTTAGAATTAAATATTGACAAGCTATCACTCAAGAATGAGGGTAAAATATATCTTCAGAAAGAAACAATTTTCTCTGCACAATACACAACATAAGTTGACTAAAATAATGTAAAAATCTTGCACAAAAAGGCAAAGATGCTTAATTACAGACATCTAAGAAATGGAGCTTTTCATGGAAGAATACTTTAAAAAAATCTTATAGAAAATATTGTAACTACAAAGCTGCTTTCACGGAATCCTGACTCATTATGAGGAAATTTAAGGCTTTACTGCTAGTATTTGTTACCGTGTTTCCTCTGTCACAAAGTCAGCTGGTGGTTTATGTTCTATGACTTTCATCAGACAAGGCAAGGTTTACTACACTTGGGAGCAAAAACATAACTGATCCTCAGTTCCCTGAAAGTATGAATCACCATAAACACGTACAGACACTAGCATACTAATTAAGGCATTTTGGCTTAATTTGCAGTAAGACTTTAGAATTATTTTCCTGATATGTTATGGACCAGTTTTAAAGAGAGATTCAGTATTTGTGTATCATCACGAAAATGAAGAGATTACTGGTTAGACCGTACCTAAAAAGAATGAAATCTACTTCTTAAAAATATTCAACAAGAGTATAGTGAGATCAAGTTTTACTCTTAAAAAACTAAAAAATGTCTATAGCTTAAGATTATACTGCTTTGTGCCAAATTTTGAAAAGATATGTAACATGACGATCTATTGCATCTCTCTCCATTCTTAAGAGGAAAATACGTGGCTGTTCAGCCATCACTACATTAAGTGTTTATCCCCATGAACACTGGGTTACATGGTTCAAATGACTACAAACTGAACTCACTAAAAAGGTAAAATAAAATTAAAAAAAAAAAACCCATCAACACAAAAATCAGTGTTATCAATGTCCAGGATGGAGCCTAAGCGAGATCAGTCTTGGTGTGATCTCTAATTACTCAATTTACATAACTAAGCGATGGCATATCTGCTACCCTTGTTTTTAAAAGATCCCTAGTAAGTATTTCGTGAGGTAGAATTCATAACTGTATTTATACATTACTGAGAAAGTAGACCCATTAGAACAAGCTACTACATCCAGCCCTGAAAGAGACAAAACCCATCTCAGGGATCTTGATGTACCCTGGCTGAAATGGTCAACTATTCATTTGACTGACACGTCTAAAAAATAATGCTAAAAGAACTCAAGCTTTTAAATAATTGCAAAATTTAAATCACATATATTTGTCAGAATGATACTTGAGAAAAACAATTCTTTTACTTAAACTGCAAAATTTGGTAGCTGCAAAGGAGTTACACTTCAACTCTAAGTGGATTTCCACAGATGACACTGGGAAGCAGGTCTTCAAACTATATTAAGATGAACTAGAAATACAATCTGAGAAAACTGCTAACGAATATAACCCCAAACACACTAACCTAAAGCACCATGGCCCTCTTCATGGCCTGCACGCTAGCAGTTGGAGGGTGACTATTTAGCAGCTCTCTGGGAGCTACAGAGGGCTATTCTGCAACTTCTTCAAGCATCCTAGTAGGTGAAGAGCGCAAAGGATCAGAGCTTGGGTATTACTTTTGAAATGGTTGCTGATTCCTATTTATTGTGATTAAAGTCAGAGATACAAGGAACAAAAATCTGGTTCTCTGCATCCCTTGGCATAGTTCAAATACCAATTTTTCTCTTCTCAGTACTTTCAACAAAGCAATTCACATATGCTTTGCTTTTTATCTAATCTTTAAAGTTGTTTTACCAACTCACTTGTGGAAAAACTGAACATTTTCCATTTCGTCAGAGATGCAGGCACACAGCTGTTGTATTCATACAATAATCAAGGTCATATTTTTTAAAAAAGAAAAAATATAAGGAACATTCTATTTTTGATAATACAAATAACTCATGTATATAACTCTAGCTCTTAGCCTCTACCAAGAATATTTATAAACAAAATGGTAATACATGGTAATGATTTAACAACAAAACCAGAAGTATTCTAAAACGTCAGAACGCACTTTTAATTCAGCTGTCCTAAATGGTCTACAATGAATAAGAGACGTAGCAAAATGTTACATACATTAAAACGTAACTCGGGGAGCGTATATAGCTCAGTGGTAGAGCGCATGCATACGCGAGGTCGAGGTTCAATCCCCAGGAACTCCACAAAAATAAATAAACCTAATTACCTATCCTCACACACACACACAAAATACCCTAAACATAACTAAAAACTATAATCCTACGTATGGATGCTTCAAAAAGTAAATTCACCAATAATGTCACAGTAGATGATTAAGTAAATATTTATTGAATTTAACCTGTTGAACTATTCTTTAGTTACTGATGTTGTTTTCAAATAGAACACATGTTCTTAAACTCTCTGGGGAAGTATGGATCCTTTCTGGCATCTCCCTAGAAAAATGTAGTCAAAGAAAATTTTACCAACAACTTCAGGGTGAACAGACCCAAGTTAAGAAGTCCTGTTACAGAATCACACACCTTCATGTAATTTACCTTAACTGTGTGCTACTCAAATGGACAACATCTCTGGCTTCAGAGCCAAATGAAATACAATTTCAAGAAAAGAAAAACATTTAGCAATTTATGATTAACTTGCTTTGCTTACAAGTGTTCAAACTACAATAAATGTGTTAAAAACTACAGAAAATACGTGCTAAGTTTTTGACAAATCATTAACTCATTACTAATTTTGTTTTTGAATATTACAATTGGCTGATCAAACTTACAAAGATGTCATTAGCAGAAGGACAAAGCAAAATAATCTTAACAAAGTTGAACACTAGAAGAAAAAAGAAGGGAGTCAGGTCAGCACCCATGGTCAGGGATGTGAAATACTGTTCAGAGCCTGTCATGTATGACCATTTAGCCTCAGATACCTGGATGTTCACAACAGTAGTCAGAAAAGCAAATGCCATTTTAAAATCATTTCTATAACTATAATAGTTATATATTTTTTCATTTACAGCTACAGTAGATTAAAAGGCAAATACTACAAAAAAGTACTTCTAGAAATACAAATCTCCCCTATTTATACATGGGAATACATAAAATTACATTAAAAATCATTTAAGAATGTACAAGTAGACACATTTTTCAAAATCACTTGAAATGTGTTATCACTTTAAATTCACATAGTAGGCCCTGTAGGATTCAAAGATGCATGAACAAAGCCCCTATTCTAAAGAGGTGTCCAGAGGTTTTAGAAAGTGCAGCACACGCGTAAAAAGATGGTAAATGGTAACACCCCTATGCCCACAGCCCCCAAAAGCAGCCTGCACTTGCTCCGTGTGCCCTCTTAAAAGCATACTGCTGGGGTAAAAACTGTATTTTGTGTCCAAAAACAAGCTATGAATTCACTACAACTTTAATAAACAACAAGATAAAAAAGACTCTTCCAAATCTCACAGGATTTAAGTGCTATCAAGAGAATCATACTCCACAGAGGTAACAAAACTGAACTCTACAAGGAAAAGGAAAGAGTTTCTTGATCACAGTTTCATTCTTAATCTTTTGTAAAAAAAAAATACTGAGTCCCCATGATTGACAAAGGGCATAGATACCTTCAAGCTGTTTCTCTCCCCATATAGCAGTTCTAACCAACTTGATCCAAGGAACCAGGACGATCCGTAGCTGATTAAATCAAAGCGCCGTTTTAATTAATTAAATACAACAAAAAGATCTGAGGACTTGAATTGCAAAGTTTCTTTTTTCACCAAACGACAAAGCGCTGACATCTATCGATTCAATAGTTAACTAAAAATGTATTCTGAAACTGGTCCATAAGTCCCAAGCCTTCTATGTTTTAACACACTGACTGGGCCATATTCTGAAATGTCAAAAGAAAGTTGTCACTGATTTCAAGTGAATTTAGCAAATCCTCACTGGTGGCCTAATTACACATGTAGCACTGGGCTAGCTGTTGAGGGCTCCAACAAAATATATACAAATATGGAATAAAAGGAACCATTTCTGCCTATTTCTTGGTACAGTGAAAAATGTATTTCGCCTTTCCATTCTATTTCAGAATGTGATATCAAAGAATGCAACAAAGACCACAGAGTGCTGCAACGGAGAAATTTCAGCACGAAAAAAGTAAAGACGAGTTATTTTCAATTAAAAGGCCTACGTCCCCTGCCGGTTAAGAACAGCACGATGCATAAAGTTTACTGTGATGACAACCGCTTCGAAAACGCAAACATTTTTTCTTACTGTCTTCCTTTCAAAGGTCTTCTATCCTGAGACCAAGACCAACTCTTTCTAGCATTTCTGTTTGTTCTCAAATACACCCAGATGATTTTAAAACAACAGGGTCATTGGTATTCATTGAAAACCAGCAGATTTACGCCTAGGCCCCCGGCGCCCTCCGTCCGGCTCCGGACTCCGGGAAGTGAGGAGGGAAGCCCACCTCTGACGGTGTTTACCGCACTGGAAGCGGCGCGGAGCGGGGGCACGGACCCAGAGCGCCGTGGAGGAAGAGGGTGCACGCACTCCGGGGCCCCCGCGGGGTCGCCGCGCCAGATGCCGCCCCGCTAGCAGCATATGGGAGGCACGGATTGCTCCCGGCCGCTTCCAAAGCGCGGCCACCGCCTCGCGGGGCCTTGGCGGCGGAGGCGAGGGGCGCGGCGGCACCAGCACCGCCCCGGCGACGCGGGGCCCGGCGCCGATCCCTCCCCGCGGCGGAGGCGCGCGTGGGGCCCGAGGGCGCGGGGCCTCCGGGGGCGGCCGGGGCGGAGGCCGGCAGGTGCGGGAGAGTCGAGCGGCTTCTCCATCCGAGAGGACGGGCCCCGGAGGCCGCAGGCCCGGGCGCGGGAGGGGAGCCCCCGGCGCAGAGGCATGGGGGCCCGGGAGCCCGAGGGGCCGGCACCGCGGAGGGGAGAGGGAGGCGGGGGCGCTCAGGGGCGGCTGCAGGCGGCCGCGCTGCGGGCAGGAGATCGGGACCCCGACAGACGCTCGCCGGCGCGGTACCCCGGCTCACCGTGCCTCCGTCCTTAATGATGATCTTCTTGGCCAGCATGATACTGCGGTTCGCGGCCCGTTTCTTCTTCTTCCCCTGGGTCATTTTACCATCCTCGACCCTGGCGCTGCTGCAGCCACTCCCGGGGCGGCCGGCCCCAGCGGCGAGTGCCGTCCCCCCACTACTGCCGGGCCGAGCCGCTCGGGGCACCCGCCGCCATCTTGAGGGCCCGGCCTGCCTCCGGCGGCGCGTCACATCGTGCGATCGCCCGACAAGCCCGCCCCGCCCACGTGACGCCGCCCCGCCCACGTGACGCCGCCCAGCCCGGCCGGCCGCCCGGCCGCCGGCGAGCGGAGGGAGCCCCGGAGGGGCGCGCGCGGGCTGGCCCAGGGCTGCGGACGCCGGTGGGGGGAGCCCTGGGCTCTCGGTTCGCCAGCTCGCTCGGTCCTCGCGGCAGCCCTGGGCGGCAGGGGCCGTTGTCGCGCCCCTCGACAGAGGAGGTGTAAGTTATCTGAAAGTTACCTGCCCTTGGAAGTGCCGCTGATAGATGGTTGCGCTGGGGTTTTAACCAGCCGTCCTCAACTGTTTAGGGCTACCTCCAGCTGTGTTCTGACCGAGACCGGAACCGAGGGAAACGGCTGAAGTAGCTTTCCAGAAATAGTGGGTAACTGAAGGAGAAGAGATAAGCTGAGTTCTCATAGTCTTTGGTTCTTCTGGGGTTTGGGGCTGGGGGCTCGGGGCTGGGGTCGGGGGTCGGCGAAGCCTAGAGCTCAACCGAAGCCTGCCTGTTACCAGCAGCTCTCTTGTCCCAGCACATTTCCTTTATTCTCCGTCTATAAAAACTTACATCACCTGTGTCACGCTTTGTAGCCCGCTACCTGTTTTACCATATTGTTTAAAAATCAATTTAATAGGGGAAAATTGCCAGACAGGGTAATTGCGGATTAAAGTATCACGATGTTAAATTTGATTGTGAAAGCTGCACCGTGTTTATATAAGAGAATATCCTTTTTTTCTAAAACAATGTACGTGGAATGTTAATGAGTGAGGGGATGTGATGCATTAATGGTTAGGAAGTAACATGTATGTATATGTGAGGAGCGGTAAAGCAAAATGGCAAGATGTTAAAAAAAAATAGTGAATTTAGGTATGGTGGTTTTAAGATAATGTTCACGAATTTAGTGATACTCTTCTGGAAGAGGTGGAGTCTTAATTCCCCTTTTCTTGAATGTGGGTTGGGCTTAGTGACTGTCTTTTGTCTAATAGGACATAGCAGAAGCGACAGCCCTGACTTCATAGGGTAGGTCATAAAAGGCACCTTCCTGCCTACTCTCCCTTTTTCATTCACTCAGGGCCGACGTCTAGTGGAAACCTGCCGCCATGTCATGAGGACACTGAGGCAGCTTGCAGGGAGGTCCTGGTGTCCAGGAATTGAGGCTTTCTACCAACAGAAATGTGAGTGAGTCGTCTTGGAAGCAATCCTCTAGTCCTGCTGAAGCCTGTGGCGGACAGCAACACCTGCCAACATCCTGACTGCAACTTCAGGACACCCTGAGCGAGGACTGCTCAGCTTAACCACTCCTGGTTTCATGACTCTGGGAAACTGTAAGATAAAGAGTCCTTGTTTTAAGCCACTAAGCTTTGGGGTAATTTGGTATACAGCTATAGATAACGAATATACAGGGTAAAAGGAATATGTATTCTTTGTACTATTATGGCAGCTTCTCTGTAAATTTGAAATTATTTCAAAATACAATGTTAAAAAATAAATTTGACTAAATTCTCTATTTCCGTAACTGACTAGACATAGAAGACAAACCAATTTCCATGGAAGGGAGAAAGAAAGGCATTTTAGCCTGACACATCATGTTATCCCATCAGTAAGTAAACTCATCAGGTGTTTAAAAATATTCTTACAGAAAACATTTACTTGAACTCTGACTTGAAGCACTTTAGAGAAAGTAAGATGAGGTGAATTTCATAAGTAAATCCCGGGAGCTTATTTTAGATGGATGTAGAGGCTGGTAAGATCACTTACTGTGTGGTTACTCTGACTTTTTCAAAATCATACTTCAGCCGCACCAGTTTTATCATCCTTAAGAGCTGATTATTGTTCAGTCATTCAAAAAATGTTTATTGAGTACCTATAAGTGTTTGTCACTGTTTTACTAGACACTGGAGATACATCAATAAATAACATGGTATTTACCTGCATACAGCTTGATTATACTGGGGGACGTAGTTATAACACAAACACAAAAGGAAGATGATTGCAGGTTGTGGTAAGTGCTGTTGGGAAAAATGGAATAAGAAACTTAACACATATTGAATGTCCGCAATACCCCAGGGCTTTGTGCTAGAAGAGCTGTGATAGTAAACAAGAGTGATGAGGCTTGTTCTAACAGGTGTGTTGTGCGTATGCTTGTGGCTTTTTATGTGACCTGGCATTGTGAAGATTCATAAACTTTACGTTAAGAAGTTGATATGCCAGTTAGGGTCCTGTGGTTACAGTTAACAGAAACTAGCATCTGCTAACATAAGCAAAAGGGAATGATTTGGAAGGATAATGGGAGTTCCCAAAATCAAGAAGGCCAAGATTCAGTCTTGAAAACAGGCAAGAACCAGTATTTGAAAAGTCCATGAGAACGCTTCATTAGGCACCTTGGAAGGGAGATGAATCCCTTGGAGAGCAGGGCAAGTAGCTGAAGCTAAATATTCCTAAAGATACAAGGTTGTAGCGTAGGATCCAACCCTTAAATGGGCCGTTTATTAAAGAAACTGCACTTTACGATATGAACAGCAGAGGGCCTTCCTTATCTATGAAACAGTCACCTGCCACCCTTCACTGCTCCCTGCTTGTTCTTGCTGATCCAAGAAAATCCTACACATTTTATCAGGAATAGAAAAAAGCCAGCAAAACCCCAGGAAAGGCTACTATAAAAAGAAAATAGAAAATGAAAACTTTTCAATTAACAGAAAGTACTACCCTACAGAAAATATGAAGCAGAGGAAAACTATGTACAGCACTCCAGAATGAATCAAATAACATTAAATAAGCAATTGCAGAGGTGAAAGTTTAACAATTAAAAATGCAGTAGGAAGATATGAGTTGACAACTGATCAAACTCAAGAAATATACTGAAAAAATAAAATCATCTAAAAAAGGAAAACAAATTTCAGAGTTCCTAAGAAAGAACAGATATAAATGAAAGTAAGATAAATGGAGGAGAGGAATAAACCAGCTATGGGGGAAAAAAAAGGATCAGAGAGAAAAATAACATGAAAAAAAATTATCTGGGGCTCCAAGCAAAAACCAACAAAGTGAACATTTTTTCCGAAGGGGAAAAAAAACCAAGTGGTGCCAGACTTCTTGACAATAACACCAAGCAACACAATGGAGCAAAATTTTCAAAAAAAAAAAAAAAAAGAAAGAAAAATCAAGGAAAGAGAGTGGGAGCCAAGGATTTTATAGTCAAGCTGCACTTAAAGTATCTAGGCTCTAGAAAAAATTTTAAACAGGCTAGGACTTGAGGAACGTCGTACTCACACGCCAAGCCCTCCTTGAGCGCTGTACCAGAGGAGCTTCATCCGGCCAAGAGTTGGCTGGGGAGCCTTCAGCTAAAGTACTGATGAAGAGTATTAAATGTATTTAAAATACATTTAATTTTATAACATAATGCAGGGTCTAGGGTGAAAAAACAGTATGTGAATATTATACATTCTAATCAAATAGAAATACGGCAACTAAAAATATGAGAAGATGGGAGAAAGGAGTAGAATAAGTTCATTAGTTATTACAAAGGAAATTAAATGACAAAGAATATTGTGTAAAAATGACAAACTGAATAGTAGAAGCTTAAGACAAGCAAAAAGGGGACTCTTAAAAGCATTATGTAAAATTTTATCAGTATAAATGTAACCACTATAATGTAACAAACCTTTCTAAACATAAAAAGAAATTTTAAAAGCAAAGAACACACTCCACATAGTGAAAGCAACACGGTAAATACAGCAGTATTCATAATCATTTGTTTTTAAAAAAGAAATGCAGGAAAGATAAATAGAGACTAATGAACATAATTACCTACAGGAGGTGGTTAGGAATGGGGTGGAGGGATAGGCATGAGGCTAGGCTAATCTGAGTGTACTTTTTATATGGTTTTAACTTTGAGCCATGTAAATGCTTTGCATATTCAATAATAAAAAGCTTTAATTAAATATAAAATTGAACACAAACAAAAACAAATGAAACTAATTATATCACATTGGTAACATAACCATGTAGAGAAAGGAGTAATTTCTGTTAACTTTTTTGGAGGGGCGGGGTAAATTAGGTTGGTTGGTTTGTTTACTTAATGGAGGTACTGGGGGTTGAACCCAGGACCTTGTGTGTACTACGCACGCACTCTACTACTGAGCTATATACCCTTTCCCCTGCCATTAACTTTTGAACACTGTACTCTGACTGTATATTCTTAGTGGGCTATTACTCTAAAGACAAAGAGAACTGCAAAGAAATCTTAAATTTTACTCAGTATGTTTACCGTTAGTAATACTGGTATTGCAGTGTTGAGCATAAGCTATATAATAAAACATAGAAGCAAATACATCAGTGTTACTCAGAACCAATATTTTCACTGTTAAGAGAAAAGAGAGGCAAATATAAAATTAAAAAGAAAAATTATAATGCTTAAGTTTAATTGTAAACATCAATTTGAATTCATGAACTTTTCAAAATTTTATTTCCTAGCTCTGTCCACTGAAATATAGCCTAGAAGCAAATGGAGTGCAAATTCCATTCCTCCTGAAAGGAATAGACAGGGCTCCTTGGAGAAGTAGCTGCTATTCCAGGTTTGGAACAGGACAAGTACAAGGCAAGCCTGGGTCATGTTGTACCTGAAGCAAGGAAGAACTCAAAGACTAGTGTGGTCATGTCTCAAAGACACAGAACCAAGCTTGCAGTGGCTACCGACTCACCATATGGCCATCAAAAATGACTGACTAATTGACTGTAATACACTGAATATTGAAGACACTGATATTTGGGGGGAAAATGGAGGCACTTTGGGAATAAGAAAGGGAAAATAGTCTTTTTAAAATAGAAGAATATAAACTAAATAAATGAAGAAAATTAGAGAATTAAAAAATTTTAAGTCATGATTTTGCACGTCAGTGTAATAAATGATTCCGTTAAGAATCATCAGTTGATACGAAAGCCACTGAATTTTCTGTTAGGCTGTCAGGAAAAAGAACATTCCTTTGGTGCCAAAATATTACCCTAAAGATTACTAATTACTAAGGGGGAAAAATGACCTTTACAATGGAAAGATCAGGTAGTCACCACCTTGACCATTTGGTGTTGAGACAATCTAGAATTATGTGTCTTCTAATGTGATACAGTATAAGATCTACAAGATCACCTGTGAAATATTCCCAGAACATTTAACCTGAAGTTAGTCACACCTATAGACTTCCAGTTCAAAGGAAATGCAGAAAATAAAAGGAACACGTCAAGGATACAGACAGATCAAGGATAGGAGCCAAGTGACTTAGATTCTTCAGAAAGTCACCTCATGTGGAAAAAAGCCATAGAGGTGCAGGAAAGTATCTTCTAGACTAAAGAGACAATCAAATACAGACTATGAACCTCGAATGAATCCTGGTTCAAAACCAAAAAAACTGTAAAAGATCATTTTTGAGACAATTTGAAATATCTGAATATGAACTTAGATGATACTATCAAATTACATTTGTAAAGTGTGATAATGGGATTGAGTTTAATTAGAAAAATGTCCTTATTTTTAGGATATATACTGAAATATTTAGGAGTAAAGTGTCCTGATAAAGCTAGTATGGCAAAATGTTAATAACGGTTGGATTTAGGCAGAGGGTGAATGGTATACCATTATTTCAACTTTTATATATGTTCAAAAATTTTCAAAATAAAAAGGTGGAGAAATTTTAAGTTAAAGGGGGCCTCTGTGATCACCTACTCAGCATTGTCTGGACCTACTCCTCCTCTTACAGCCCTGCTGTCCTCTGAGTTTTCTCAACACCTCAGTGAGAAAGGGAAGGGCTGAGCCTGCCGGAACCAAGGTAATGTGTTCAACTTTAGCACAAAAATGTTAAAAACAATTAAAATCACTCAGAACCAAAGTAAAAACAGGAGGGGACTGACTACCCTGGGACAAGTGTCAGGAGAGGAGACCAACCTTACACTTTTTTCTACTCGTTCCCACATTGGGGGCCCACCTAGCACAGCCATGGTGTTCTGACCAAGGGGACATGTCACCCCAGCTGCGGGGGCTGGGAAGGTGGAGCAGTTTAATAATGCTTTGTGAGCGCATGGAGATAACCCATGAATTTTTCAGAGCTAAGCTGACACTATCATAGCATGATTGGATTAATTAAAATGGCAATAACATGCTAAAAACAAACTATTAAAAATAAAAACAAACATGGCCTTTAAGGTAAATGGAGATAAATAATATGAAATAATGGAAATTTGGGGCATTATACATATAACATCCAAAGAAAGCCTCAGATATTGAAGTTCTAGAATTCACAGCAATATTTTTAAAGTCAAACATAAATTTACCTGTCTGTCGGTCATGATTTTCTATAATCCTTTCATCACTCAAGAAATATTACTCTACTGCTGCTGTATTTAAAAACTTATTGAAGCCACTTGCTTATATTAGAAAAAGCACTTGGCGTCATAATTTTTAACTGCTGTATTTATTACCCAAGCAGAATAAAATGGCACATAATAAAACTTTAGCCTAAAGGGGAAAACTTAAACCCTCAATTATTAGAAATCATGTGTTTGTATATGCAATGTCTTTTAAAACGGCAAACACAAAGACATTCACAGATTTTGTTTAAACACAGGCGAAGTTTGTTTAGCACATTAACTAGACCTCTTGAATACTCTGTGTTTAAAATACGTTTAACAAGAGTGCAGATGATTACCCAAGACTGTAACAGCATTCATTGTTCTTTTCAATCCTCCATGAGTTCAACTTAAAAAAGGATGAAAATGTCTATCTTGGGTAAACTATTTCCAAAGGAATATCGTTATTGTTTGTTTTAAAGAAGTTATTTCTAACATACTAGAAATCGTAAATAAATGCATAAGTGAAAAAACTTGACTAAATCCACTGAAGAGCTGATAACCATGGTAAAGGATGACTGGAAATGTGGAGCTATCAAAAGGCCCACTGTGAGCCAAACTAACACTGATAGCAGTTTTATTCTATTAACTCTTCCATTGAATAGTGATGGTTAATGGTAATTTAAAATTAGCTCGGGGAGCACCCTTCTAGTTGCTAGATGGGATGCTGCCCAGTTCATGAATCACCAGAAAAGTCAATTAGATCTTCAAAAAAATAATAAAATTAATTAGCTCAAGATTGCATGTTAATATAGAGCATAGATTAAAAGTTTATGAATTAATTTTTAAATTTACTTGTGTTCAAAGTATTCCTATATATATATAAAAAAAAAGACAAACGAACTTACTTACAAAACAGAAACAGACTCACAGACAGAAAACAAACTTAACGGTTACCAGCAGGGGAAGAGGGTGGGAAGGGATAAATTGGGAGTTTGAGATTTGTAGCTACTAACTACGATATATAAAGCAGATAAACAAGTTTCTACTGTATTGCACAGGGAACTGTATTCAGTATCTTGAAAAAGAAGATGAAAATGAATCCATGTGTATTCATGTATGACTGAAGCATTGTGCTGTACACCAGAAATTGACACATTGTAAAATGCCTATATTTCAATAAAAAAGTATTAAAAAATAAAGTATTCCAGCATTTAAAGTTCTCCTTAAATATCAGAACTGAAAACTAAGTGAATACTACGCATGCTCCTGAGCTCCAAATCTGATAATGTGTTTTTCTACCCTCGATTCATGTTCAGAATCATGTTCAAAATTTCTGGAAAAATGACAAGGTATAAATTAACAATCTCTATAAACAACTGTCATTGTTTGTATCATCCTCATGCATTCAGAAGAATGTCTATTAGAGACAAATGGTCACTGTGTGGAAAGGAATTTGGCCTTATCCAAAGTTCTGGTCCACATCTTCAGGAAGTTCCAGTGATTGGCGTGTTATTCATCTTAGGCCCCTCAAGTCACACCTGATAATTTATGCAAACAAGATGATTCAGGATGAAGCCCCGGAGCCTGATGTCAGTCAGTTCTCCAGGAAGGATCAGGGCTGGTGAGCGGGTTCAATCATGTGGGCAAAAATCAGTCAATCATGCCAAGTAACACAGCTTCAGTAAAAATCTGACCACCAAAAGCATGAGTGAGCTTTCCCTGGTTGGCAATGCTCTGTGGGTAATACCATCCACACTGAGGTCAGGAGTAGATAACATCGTCTGTGACTCCACAGGGAGAGGACAGCTGGAAAGGACAGCTGGGGTTCAGACCCCTCCTAGACTCCTCCGTGTCCCTTCCTTTGTCTGGTTCTAATTTGTATCCTTTCTCTGTAATAAATGTGATTGTGAGTAGAGTATCTTTCAGTGAGTTCTGTCTTTGTAATGAATTACTGAACTTGAAGGTGAATTTGGGAGACCCCTGAATTTGTAGTCACCAAGACACTCTCTACTACTATAGCAGCATTTCAAATATTTGGGATTTGAAGGCTATTTATTTATTTATTAAAAATTCTTTTTAAGAACAGTGACAATTCTGATTACTAGTGCCGGGCACTATCTGACTTCACTGAACAGCAGGAGTACCTGTAAGATTTGGATTATAAGGCGCACTTGCAATAGCACGGGATTCAGGGATTGTGACATACTTTCAACAAAAGTATCTCAGTATAAAAAATATATAAAGATTTTCAGTTAGTACTTCTCATGAGAAGATACCAGAAGAATATATATTTTTAAAATGCTGCTATTCTTATTAATGTTTTAAAACAGCATTTTGTACAAGGTTACTTTAGTACCAGAGGTAGGAATAAAACCCTTTATCATGCTGATTATTTGATCTCTATGCATTGAATTGATAGTCACCATAGAAGCAATTACATTCAAACTATGAGGAAAATATATACCAATTACTGTAATTACTTAACTTTGAAGCTAGTAAAGAGATAATTTATTAAAAGCAAAAAAAAATTAGGCTGTTATTATACAGGTAGAGGAATTCTATCTGGTTTAAATAAAATCCAGTCTTTCATGCTAGATCATAGGCTAGAAAAACGGAAGATTACACACATGGAAAGGTAACTGGAGATCTAGGGAAAGGATCAGTGAGTCATTTTTGATATGTAGAGAGGAAACTAACTCATGGTTAAGTCTGACACAGGGGAAATAGGCGAACAAGGAAATATAGGGAAAAAATGTACAGTTATGAAAATAATCTTATTTCCATAAATCTATCAAATAATAACTGGATACCAAATAATGACAAAGAGAAATCTGTCAATTAAAAAGCCATTTAACAAAAGACCATACATTATACATTCCTTTGAATTATGTCCATAAAAAATTTAAATATACAAACCACAGCCCCAAACCCAAAAGAATCTTTCTAAATAAACGAAATACACAGACATATAGACAGATTCAGAATCCAGACCATTTAAAAATATTTTAAAAATCACAGTAAATTATATCTTATCATAAGAAATAAAAAACCAAAATGACAGTTACATACAATTGTTAAAAGTTTCAAAAGTTCAGTGATGGAGCAATGGTGCCATAATTTATTTAAATAAGTACTGTTCACTAATGCTTGTATAATACACCTATTTTAATATTCTGTTAGACAATGGATTTAAATAGCAAATGTTGAGACAACAAAATTGAATTACAGTTATTCTTAAAACATCCTAATTTTGCCTATGTGTCCAGAGTTGTGAATTATGGTAATATCCTCCAGAAAAGTTAGGTATTTGGTAAAGCAAGGCACACAGGACCAAATTTTGATAAAGGTGTTTTTTTCTTTGGTCCTATAATTACTTCAGATATGCTACATATCCGGGAGATCCATAAGATGATTTTCAATATAGCATAAATAACTTTTATAAACTTTTTCTTATATAGAGCATATATTCACATGTAATTAAATATTATAATGAAAGTGAAAAAGAGTGATGCTAAACCTGGTTTTTAAAAACAAAACAAAATAACACTCAGGTGAATGAAAATATATGACATTTTAAGAGTCTAATAATTTGATATGTAGGAAAACTGTATCAATTCTTAAGAATAGTCTGTATTACACTAAGTCTACCGAGCACAAAATCAGTTTCCTCTCAGATTCTGTCTCCCTAGAAACTCGATTAAATATCAAACTACCTTTCTTTCTTTGAAATTGTGACATTCAATATAAATTGATGTAAACATTTAAGTTTTGCATCTCTAAACTACATTTTTCACCATAAAAGTAGCCTATAGCTTCTATAAAAACCACTTATTAGAGAATTGATATGACTGTGTTGAAACATCTACATGTTGCATTTTAAACTTTTCTTCTGAAATACCATATTCTTAATTTTTATAGAGCGATCAGTTGGTACTCTTCTCCCATGAGTTAGCACATTTTTATAATGAACAAAGTAGTTGAGAGATAACATGTAAACTTTAAAAAGTATAAGAATTTAAATAATCAAGGAGTCATCATTACAAAGACTGACGCAATAAGGCTTCTGGAGGTCATCGAAACAGAGAAAATGGCATTATCTGTGTATATGACATGATCTAGGATATAGGTCTACCTTCTCAAATATGATTATTTCTTTATAAATTAAAAATTATGAACTACACAACCAAATCTCTAACATCTTCAAACCTACTAGAAAAGCAAAATATAAATTATGCCTGTCTAATAAAAGTTTATTTTGAAAATATATTTGAGACTATTTTCCCCTTTCTTAGAACTCTTGATTACATTTTATGAACTTTGGTGGAAATCTTGAAAATTGTGTTATCTTGGACAGCTGAAAATGTTATTACTATAACTAACATGTCTGATGTCCAATAATTTCCTTGTATCATTTTTTGAAGTGTTTAAATAGGGATAGGCTAAACCTGCATGAAAAATTATGAATGCATACTGAATTAATACGTAAATACCCAACCAGTACTTCAATGTGAGCTGAACACAAATCTTTATATTTAGTCTTAAAGGCTGTGCATTTGCAGGATTTCAATTTCACTTAGCAGTAGGTAATAAGATATAAGTCTGAATGTTGATACAGTCTAAAAACACCATTCTCAAAATGTGGTAAAGTTATTAAACAAATACTCTAAAAGGTGGTCAAGAAAATCGTTAAGTCAGGGTTCCAGAAAGTTTGCTTGGTGCAGATTTGGAATCACCAGCAAGTTAATTTAAAATACTTTGTAATTTTAAACACTTTTTAAAACTCTAGATGGAATAGATTAGGTCTCTGTCCTGTAGAGACTAGGTTTGCATCAGCAAAGTAACATAGCCAGGCCTAATGAGCCAAGAGTACCCAACAGTTTGTAACACAGTATTTTTGAGCCAAATTTGTTTAACAAATTCCATTAGAACTATATAAAAATATTTATTTTTATGGTTTTTAATACTATTAGAACAGGAAACAATATATAAAGCATGAATGAAAAAGTAAAATAAAATACTTCATACACAGTAAGTAATTTTGTCTCTAATCAATAATTAAACCCTATTACAATTTTAGAAAGTATTTGTGCCCACCAATTCATTTGATCATTTCTGCTATCTTTTCTTTCCCTGAACGAATTTATTAAATAACTCATGTAATTTGCAACCTCAACTTCAGTGATAAAATGGAAAAGAAACCACTATTTTAAAGCTCCTTTCTGGCAGCTTTTGTAGGGCCACAGAAAGGGAGGTCAGAATTCAGCTGCCTCTTCAAGACATGCGATCAGAGTATTCCCAGGAATGGTGAGTTTATGAGACACCTAGAAAGTTCTTCTGAGCAGCCTTGAATTTATAGTTATAGTGCCATTTAAAATAATGTAGTATCATGGCAATCTGGAATGCCTCCAAGAAAAGTCATTTTGGTCTCAATTCCCTGACATCTGTACTAGTATTTTTTTGGTAGTTGTTTTGTCAAGAGTTGCATATTAAAGGAAATTTTTACAGATCAATGAGTAAAATATTCATTTAAAAACATTCTAGATGTGTACAGTATATGCTTTGATAGTTCAAAATTCTCAAAATGGAGATAATAGACAATAATAATTATTTTAAATTATTAAATGAGTATTTAATCCCTTTAAATTACATTTTAAAACTTTAATGTAAATTAACACATAGAAATTTAATTTTAAGTAATATTAAGGATTTATCTGATTTACAGAAAAGAAATACAATTAAGGGATTAAGGACAAAACTCCATTAGTGTAAAAGTCACTGGCTACTATCTAGCAGAGGAGCAACTGGATTGCCTTCAGCAGTTTTGAAGCACTAAAAGATCTTAAAATATAAATGGAGAAACAGATGTGTATATTCCTTTACATTAAATTTAAATATGAATTTTATTCTCTGACAAATCAGACCCAGAATGTTACTTTATCAATTTTTATGCAATTAAATATTTGCAACATATAGCAATCCTTTGTTTAGTAATCTTTTGTATAAGTATAAAAATCTCAGATTCATGAAAATGTTTTTCAAATCATACTTCTATTTCTTCACAGCTTTATAGGTAATTATAATGTTCAAACTTTGAATATTCCATGTGATTTGATACATGTGTTCAGAAAGAGTAAGATAAAAACATTCAATAAGATTAAATATATTTAATTTGCAAAAATTGGTATCTGACATATGTTGTGTGCTCTTGCAAAGAGTGCATAGCGTATTTCTGCAGCAATCAAAAAGTAAAATCTTTTTAAACTCAGATTTCAAGTTTCCTCTGATAGTTATTCTAATCCCTGGAAATACTTTCAAGTTTTGATTTCTAGATGCAATAGGCATTTTGTTACGTATACATATATTTTATCCTTAAACTTTGATATTTTCAAACCATTTGAACAATAGGATCAGATTCAACATGATGATTTCTTCTTAGAATCTGTAGCAGTCCTCTGTGCAAGATTAACGCTGAGACTCCCAGGGCACCATTGTGAAAGACCAGAGAAAGACAGCATTGGGGCTATGCTTTAGTGGGATTTCCTGCGGGTTTGGGATCATAACCGTAGAGGAACGTAGCTGTTATTACAAGGATGGCTCCAAGGAAAAAGACACTAAATAGATGAAGAAAAAATGAAAAAGAGAAATCAGATTAAAATCAAAACAAGTTCTATTTCTTCACTATAAAAACAAATATAATTTGAGACAAAATGTTCCAGTAACATGGTAACAAATACTGAGGACTTACTACATTCCAGGTATTCAGCTAAGTGTTTTACATGCATTATCTCATTTAGTTCTCACAACAACCCAGTGAAGAAGGACTGGTATTGTCCTCATTTGTTTATATATGAGGAAACTGAGGTTCAGCAAATTTAAGTAATTTGTGTAAAGTCCCACAGCTTGAAGTGGAAGATGGGATTCAAAGCCGGGTATGTGTGTCTCCAGAGCCAAGCCTGCACTGTCATGCACTGCGCTGTACTGTAGTCTCCCAAAGCAAAGATGTTTTAAATGTTGTATTTCACCTTAATATGCCTTTTGCCTATAATACATTGAATAATAAAAGATCTCAATTTTTTTAAATATTTGAAAATATAAAGGGAAAACTGCATTCTTTCCAAACCAAAGTTCAGTTTAAAATCCAAGGTAGTATAATCAAAACTCAGGACTAATTTTTGTAGATGCTTTACAAAAGGAAATTAGATTAAATGCAGGGACACTTGGTTTCATCTTTATTTTATCTTCTTAAATATAATATACCTTATTACAAACTGGAAATGAATTTAAACTGGTACTGGAATTTAAACTGAATGTAAACTGGAATATCAATCTTAACTTTTAACATATATATTCTTCAAAGTACAGTTGCAGGGACATGAAAAAGATCACTAAGCCTTATCATAACATAAAGAACCTGTCATAATGTGGCCTGCCCAGCTTCATCTCCCACACTCCACCCATCCCGTTGTAACTCAGCCATGGCCTTCAGTGAACACAACCTGCCCTTCAGGACAGTGGCCTTGTAGACGCTAATTCTCTGCCTGTAATAACCCTTCTCCCAAGAAAATTATTTATTCATAACAACTCAGGTCTAAAGTCTCTAAGACTCACTCCCCTAGGCAGTTACTCTCTGGTAACAGTTTATCACACTGTATTAAATAATGCATTATTTACATTCTGTTCCCCTACTCAACCATTCACTGCTCATTCATCACCGTATCGCAGTACCTAGCATATATAGGGAGCTTAATCATTATCTGTTATGATACATTTAGTGTTGAGTTGATGCCAATGGGCAAATTTTCAAAAGCCTTAGATGCACGTACAGCTTTCCAGAACTCTGGAATTGCAGAGCATCACATACTCAGCTGAAAAGTTGTCTGATACACGTTTCCACCCACTGTAGGAATCCACTCCGTGCCATCTCTATCAGGATCTACCAGAATACCTACTAACATCAGGAAACCCCCGCTTCCCAAGCCAGCTATTTTTAGATGGTTCTGAGAGAGAAAAATTTAAGGACAAAACTATCAGAATTTAGTATCATTTCAAAGATTTTAGCCTCCCTCTTTCAAATGGAATTGTGTATATACTTCTATTGCTGCATTGATCATACCGTCATAGTTTATTTTCCTGTCTCTCTGATCACTGTGACGACCTTGAAGACAGAAAACCATTATTCATGCATTCCTGTTTTTTCTAGGATCTTGTACACTGATTGGCAGATACACAGTGAACACACTTAATGAATTTCTGATAAAAGAATAAGCAAGCCTAAATGCAAGAATGGTAATACCAATAAGCAAACTTATGAGCATAAGAAAAATAGGAAAGGGAACATTGGTGATGTGGTATCAGTAGAGACAGCTAGCAGTCACTGAAAATATATAGGGATATAGAGGATACAGAGTCAAGGTGAAATTGGGACTCACCTTCATAGAGAGGACAGTTAAGACATGGCAGTGGATAAGATGGACAAGAGAGTGGGTGAGGGCTGACAGGCTACCAAAGGAACAATCAGAAAGGCAGGTACAGGGGTACTACTTCTGAGAAACCAAAAAACTGTTTCAGGAGGAGAAACAGGGATAACAAAGGAAAATATATTACTGCCCTGGGAATACAGATCGTTGGATTTATTGGGGAGATGCTCTCCACGGAAGTAAGAACGCATGAAGATGGAGGCCTTGTTATCTACTTTAGAGAAAATAACCCACCTCCTCCATCTGACTCGGTGTCCTGCGCATATTCCCCAAACAGTCACTCATTCAATAATGAAAATGTCATCTTTTCTCTTTTTATTCATTATTATTATTTATTTTTATTTTTATTTAATGGAGTTACTGGGGATTGAACCCATGATCTTGGGCATGCTAAGCATGCGCTCTACCACTGAGCTATACCCTACCCCACTACATCTTTTCTCTTTTTATCTTCCTCCTAACACACCTTACATGCTCTCTCAGAAACATGGATTTGCACATGCAGCTGTATGTCACTGAAAAACGCCTCCTCTTTTGTCTTTCTGCTGGTTTACTTCTTCATTTACTTATTTTATCTCCTACATGATTTGAAGATTTAAAGTTAACATCTTGGCTTTATATGAGGGTATCTTTTTTTTTTGAAGGTATGCTGTTGCCTTTTTAAGGGTATCCTAAAAATCTATACGTTCTAAACGTTCTCAAGTAATATTAAAGCACATAACTTCTCCACTTAATGAATGGGGAATAGAGCATCATTAAGATATAGGTGCTAATTATTTGGGTAGTCTCACTAGCTAAGTAATTCATTCCCATGCCAAGCTAAAAACCAGAAATACTTCAAAATTCATGCGTCAGAAAAATTATAGATTTCAACATGCATGTCCCAGACCTACTGCACCAGTTGCTAGAGAAAAACCAAACCATAAATGTTCAATACAGAAATAAAATGAGCATATTATGTATTTCTACTGCCAAATTCCATCCCTAATCCTATCTCACTAACACAAATTTTTAATATAGTTAGTGAAATTCATTTAAGTTCTTGAAATTCTTTCAACAAACCTACTAATTACCTATTATATGCCAAGCTCCAGCCCCACTTACTTATTAACAGATGGCAACAAGTCTTCTGAAGAAAGGACGGAAGGATGATGAAAGTGGAGGTGCTTTTTATTTAGAGAGATCCTTAATAAAGTGACATCTGAGCCAAGATCTGAGGATGTGAGGGAGTGTGGGAGGGAGGGTGGGAGGGAGTGTGCCACGTGAGTGCGCAGGGGGTGAGAATTCCAAGAAGAATAAAGGGCAAGTCAAAGCCCAGAGCAGAGGTTATGACGGCCAAAGGGAGGAAGGAAGGAAGGGAGGAAGGAAGGAAGAGGAGGAAAGAAAGAAGGAAGAGAAAAGGAAAGAAAGAAAGAAAAAAGTGAACAAGAGGATTATCAGATGAAAACAGAAAGGCAGCCAAGGGCCAAACCAAATAAGCCCCTGATGACGACAACTTTTCTCATGAGTCACCTTTTCTCTATGAACAAACTACCCTCTTCAAGAATGTCATCCACTTTCCTGGCTTTAGCTATGTAAACTCTTCATTTAAAAATGTCATTATATGATTTATTTTATGACTTTATACAGCCTACTAACTTTTAAAAATATGACTTTTAACTTTGAGGGAAAAAAAGTTCATTCAGACCTATTGGGAAAATTCTGGCCAGCCAAAGTATATATAAAACTTTCCAGAGTTACAGATTTTCTTCCTGTGTTTAGTTCGAAACCTTTTAAAAAAGATAGTTAAATGAATCTTTCACTATATTTCCATGATTCTTAAAAAGCTGTAATGGAACAAAAATTTTCAGATTAGATGGAATTCTTATATACTTTTGAAAATTTAAAGATATAGAAGAGAATACATTACCTGGTTGGCACAAAATCTTGTAGCCAAAAATAGGATATCAGTGTTGATAAAATTATGGACAAAGAGGTTGCAAATCCTTTTAAAATATTATCCGCATACTTAATAACAGCAGCTATTACAAGGCCTCCCAGTGCCTGCAGAAATTTTAAAAGATTATTTCAAAAAGTAAACATATATAAAACTGCTTTGCAAAACAATCTCATTACTCAATAAAGTTTTTTAGGCTTTTGTCCTATAAATTTAATCCCCTTAAAGTAAGTGATTTTTCATAAACGTCTCATAACCAACAGACTTCCAGGCTTTGTTCAACAGCCCACTTATGTTAAAAGCTATCTGAGAAAATAACTACCAGCATAATCTGCAGTTTATTATAATGGAGTTTGACAATATTACAAATAAAATATCTACCCTCATCCAATTTAGTAATTAAGCATCACTTGTTCAGACAAATATGGGAAGACTGGACACTCTGATTAGTGAAATATTTTTACTTTTGATTAAAAATGAAGTGTAATATGAAAGTTATTTTACCAGCTTTTTAATAGCCTAATTTGGCTTTCTTTCTCTAGTTTCTTCCCAACTTAGACCAACTGAGCTCACTACAAACTGATGCTGGAGTTCCAGCATTTCTTGGCAATATTCTCATTCACTGACTTCTTCCTATTTAATCCCTCATACCACTGTACCCAACGTTTTCTATTTTACTCAACTCTGCACCCACTTCTTAAGGAAAGAGGGCTTCCCTCCTTGATGGGATAAAAGCCATCATACATAAACTCTCCTGACTTACCCTATCTCTACTTCAAATTTTCTCTCAATTTTCACTTATCCTTGTCTACTTTTCTATCTTGAAAATAGATGTATCCTTCCTGCTTTCCAAATACAACTATCCTTTGCCACCTTCACTCAGCTTCCCTAAGGGATCCCGTTTCTGACACTTCAGCTACCTCTAGAGAAAGACTTTGTGAATGCAGAGACTTGTGTCTTAATTGCCAGGATACTCAGTAAGTTTTTTTGGAAGATGAAATTACTCAACCCTTGAACAATTTCAGGTTATAAACCGAGGCAATTTAACAGGACTATTGCAGTATGTAACTGCAATAGGAGGCTATAACTGTTACAGATGTAAATATCTACATCTGCTTCTTCAGCCTGGATGGGCTGACCACAGACTTACTGTATAATGACTAGAATTATAGAAAAAGCGAAAGTTATATTTGTCCTCAATTTCAACTCTTCTTTTCAAACTTGCATTTTCATTATGTTAAACTTAAATATCACAAAGTTCATTCACAACCCACTTCCAGGTAAGTTTTCATTATGGCATTAAGACCAGTTCTATTTTAACTTTGCTGAATAAACTAGATATAATGAGAGCACTAATAGGAGACTTTTCTTCACATCAGTACATCATAGCTGCTTTGATTCTCTATATTGAAATAAAGTTTATTAAATATAAGACTTTAAATGCTTTACCTGAAGAATAACAACTATCCAGGTCAGCCGGTTATATCCCTGAAAAAAACCATTCTTTGATACTAGTTCTCCATCATAAATATATACACCCATTAATCCAAATATACTCCCAAAGAAACCTAAAAAAAAGTAAAGTCTATGTCATATGCCATTTAGTTTGTCTGGAGAGAAATTTTTCCATTGACATTCCAAATAATTTTATACTTAGCTTTTCCTTTTTGATAAAATTTGATTACTTAAAAATTTTTTAAGTTGGATATTTATATAAACTTAGCAAAAAGTGGTAGTATATTAGTAGTATATTATGACTATAAGGAAAAGACACGAGAATATAAAAAAGAACGGAGATCACCAACTTTGGAGCACTGAAAAAAGTATACATTACGTGACTATATGACTATCCCATTCAAATATTTGTAAAATGTTCACTTTCAGTATATTTTATTGTATCTTACATCTTCCTGTTGCTAGATCTAGATTTTCAAACATTCATACATGTAGATATAAAAGCTTAGGTATGTGGTATAGTATTTTTATTTAGAAATTTTGGAAATATAATAAGTAATACTAAAAAAAATCAGAGCTAAGAAATAGTCACAGGCAACATCAGAGTCTGTCATTACTGAAGTCTCATCATGAGGGACAGTCGGCGCAGTGAGAGCAGAAGTGTGTCTTATTCATTGCCGCGGCCCTTACTTCTACTATAGAGCTTATCACGTGACTACTGGATCTAAGATTTCCTGGAGCAATCCCAAACTACGGATAAAGAAGTGGATGCCTACAGATGTCACCTCTTTGGGGCAGTCTCTGGTACAATATGCAGTCAAAGAGCGCAGAGGAAAGCAATTTTTTATAAAGCCACAACCAACCAAAGTATTCCACAATGACAAGGAACCAAGAAGGATGTGAAATGTTCTTACTAAAGTTTTGTTTATGCCAGCTCTGTCACTTTAATATGTCTAATTTAGAATATGAAAATAATACTAGGATAATACAAAATTACACAAACTTTCAAAGGTATTCATATTTTTTAAGTTATAAAAATAACATGATAATTATAAAAAAAGTATAAGTACAGAATATGTACATGTTGGTATGCACAGATCTACTACATTCTTTCTATCAGTTACATAATACTCCATTGTTTCGATAGTAATAATATGAAATATGTATGTAATGCCACATGCAATGAAATGTTCCAAGTGCTTTGTTTATGTTAACTCATAACAATCCTATGAGGTAGATAATTTTATGCTCATTTTACAGATGAAGAAACTGAGGAAAAGAAACATTAAATAAACTTGCCCAAACTCTTACTGCTGGTTAGTGATGGATTCAAGATTTTAAGGCAGTGGTTTTGAAGTCCATGGTCCTAACAACTACACTAATATCATATTAGTCATTTATTTAACCAATCTTCTAAATGTTTTCGATTTTTTATAATTGTAACCAGTGCTGAAATGAATAAAAAGAAGCTAATTTAACTTTGTCTTTATTTTGAAGGTTCTTAAAACTTGATACATGTCTACAAATTTTGCAGAGAAACAAATAAATACTATGTGATAAAATGAAGGTTCTGTCTGTAATCACTTTTACTTGAAAACAGCAGGAAAGATGGACTTTAATCAAATTTGGAAGGTTTGTTAGACTTAAAATGCAGGCCATTAGGATTACAGACAATTCACTGTGTAGGGTGTGGAAGGGCCTGTTATGGCTGCTATCAGGAGACGTATCTATTAAGCTGATGTGAATACAAAAAAAGAGTGGTTTCAAAGATGAGCTCCAAATCAGAGGGACAGAGGCTTAAAAGAATGTGCTGATTTGCAATCTGAGCTGCTGCACACATGCAGCATCTTCCAAAATTTTAATATACGACAGGAATACTAAATTCTGAAATCTTTGTATGAGTCAAATGTTACAGTGCTGTATATATAAATAGTTTAAATATCTGTTCAAAGGCAATCTTTCAATATGTGGATTTTTTTTCTTTTAAACTATTTACCTTCAGCTAGAAAAATGTTATAGTATTTAAAAGCTAAAACATAACATTTTGAAATAAAAATATTAATATTTTAAAACTGACAAGAGTTTCTTCATTTCAAACTTCCTCTATTTATCCTTTTTTTTTCCAGCTTTCTTGAGGTATAATCAGTAAATTTGTAGGATTTTTAAAGTGTACATTGTGGTGGTTTGATATACATCTACATAGACTATAGTTGATAACACTGTATCATGTAATTGAAATTTGCTACCTTAATCTCTTTTTCCAGGAGGAAACTGTGTAAGTTATTTGCAACATCTTCCAGGGAAAGGTAGCAATGAAGAATAAAGGCTTCAAATGGTAAGGACAGAAATAGGATGCACTGCTATGTCACTGACCTAAAATTGTATACTCTTGAATAAAAGATATTCATTTAAAATAGTTTTTCAAATGGTAAAAACCTTGCCAGATACTTGGATCAGCAGCAGATTTTATAAAAGGCTTATTTAATTACAGATATATAGAAATCTTTATCCATAATAACATATTCACTATAAGAAACACTACTAGAAAATATTTGAAACTTACCAAGTTGAATATTTCTTATCCACACTGATTGTTTGGTTTCTTTTAAGATTTTCTCAAAGTAAACCCCAGCAAAGCCACTTGAAAAACATGCTGTGAGCACTGCCATGAGGCCTACAAACTGAGAGCCAGCTGAAAGTTCCTTAGAATCAAGCTCTTGAGAATCTGAGGGCCACTGAACAAAAAGAGAAACAAAACTGAACTTTAATTCCTATAATATTTTGCAAAATGCTTATTTACTGCCCACTCTTAGACCTTAAGGTAAAAATGCAACCAACACCATTCTTGGGGATTGCAGAGGAGAGCTTCTGAAAGAAAACCTTAGAAAATCAGTTTTTTTCCCCCCATAGTGATATTACTGTCACAAAATATAATTTCAAAAAATTCCCCTAAAAAAGAGAAAGAGAACGAATAAATGTACAGATGCATAAAATAGGCCCTATAAGCAGTTCAGCTATAGACATTCAGAGCATGGAGTGTTGGAGCAGCAAAAATGAGCCCGGAGCTGTTGGCATTTATGGAAGATCCATGTGGTATCATGCTAACGATTCTGAGCTTTCTCCTGCAGGTCAGTGTTCCTAAAACTTCATTTACTTGCTTATCACCTTCATGGACTTTGTCAAATCTGTGTTCTATCTGAAGTATTAATTACTTGATATTTTAATTTAAAATACCTCACTTTTCAAAATTGAGTATCACATTTAGCTTACTGTAAGTGTTATCTATGAAAATATGAGTCTGATATGCCAGTTATATTTTTGAAATATCCATTTAAATAAATAACTATTAGAATATTTATTCAAAATATACATACCACACTCTGAGGAAGGTGATGGGGGGTGGGTTTGGATGGCAGCAAATTGACATGATTGGATTTGTTTTTAGACCACAATGGTGACTAAGCGGAGGCCGAATTTTGGGGGATAGGTAAGACTGAAGTAAAAAAAAAAATCGATTAGGCAAAAGATTACCTGAGGCACTAGAGAAGGTCTTAGTAGAGACAGACAAGGACAGAATCAAGAAGTATTAGAAAGCAGAATCAGAAAGGTCTTAGTGATTTGACTGAATGTACAGGCTGAAGGAAGAGTCTAGAACAACTCCTAGGCTGTGCAAATAATGACTAGAAAAAATAGAAATAAAGAACAGGCTTGGTGGGGAAAAGGTAAAGTTTAGTGTTGGATACACTTAGTTTATAAGGTCTATTGAACAACCAGCCAAAGACGTCCGACAGCTTTTAGGTATACAAATCTGAAACCAGGGCGAAAACAAGAGCTGATGACCCAGACTGATAGCTGAAGCTATCAGTGCGTGTTAATAAAAACCTCCAGAATGAATGAACTCTCCAGAAATGAGGACACACTTTAAGAGAGATAACCAGCTTATCAGTAACCCCAATATCTAACGGGAGTATCAAGGAAGAGGACCCCAGGAAGGAAACCAGTAAGGGACCATTCGAAGGACGTGAGAAGAGCCAGGAAAGAACGGTCTCAGGGAAGCTGATACGACAATAGGAAGGGAGTGGTCAATCTCAAATGTCCAGATACCCAGTTAAAATCAGCTTTATTTTACATATAGTGTCTTTTCCCCCAACTAGACTGTTCATTTCTTTGTCAGGTAATTTGATTTTATCTCTTTGTATCATTTACAGTCCCAATGTAGCATCTTGCTCAAAGGAAGCCCTCAAAAAAAGTCAGTTGTGAGAATATGCATTTATTTGCTTCAACAAATAATAGAACCATATTCTCCAAAATGAAGTTTTGAAACTGTGATAAAAATGAAAGGTATACTTATCTTGAATAGTTACCTGTACAAAAGCAACTCCTGTCATCAGAATTACTAGGGAGAGCCACTGGTACACACCTAATTTTTTACTAAGCATAGACACAGAAAATAATGCCGTCGTAAGAATTTTCAACTGATATGTGACCTGAAAAAGAAAACAGCTAATATTATTGTTTGTTTGTTTCTTTCTCAGAAGGACTACTAGAAATGTATTTTAAGTACCTGATAAGTAGCTGCATCTAGATTTGACAGTGCCACATAGAGTAAATTATTCTGAAGAGTATATATCCCTGACGGAATAGCAAGTTTAAGAGTTTCCATTGGTTTATTAAGAATTTCATCGTGTAGTATTCGATTCAGTCCTCTTAGACTACATTCTAGAAAAAACATGAAATGGGCAAAATCAGTAATTAAGTGGTCTTAATTACTGACTGAATAAGTTACATACCCTCTTTCTCTTCATTTTTCTCACCTGTAAAAAATGCACATTTGACTACATGTAGAGATACTTTTAGGTCTAAAATATACAGACATACTTCGGAGGTACCACAGGTTCAGTTCCAGACCACTGCCATAGAGTGAATAGCGCAATAAAGTGAGTCAAAAGACTTATTTTTGGTTTCCCAGTGCATGTAAAAGTTATGTTTATTCTATTCTATAGCCTGTTAACTGCACAGCAGGATTATGTCTTTAAAAAACAATGTCCATACGTTAATTAAAAAATAGTTTATTGCTAAAAAATGCTAACCAACACAGGTTGCCACAAATCTTCAATTTGTAAAAAGCACAATTATCTGCAAAGGACAATAAAACAAAGCAAACTAATACCTTTAATGATGCCAACATTTCAAATGTTAGGTAGCACATTAAGCAGAGCATATCATTACATTGTTTCGTTGGGAAATGAGTCAAATACATACATACACATAGGAATTTATGATAACCAAAACCTCAAAGTATTAATTTGTTAACCGGGTATTGTCACTTTATCATAGCAACATTACAATACCTTGTATTTTAGAATGCATTTTATCATCAGCCATTCATGCCTATTAATAACTGTGAAGACTTTAATCATACAAAGAAGGTAAATTAGTTAAGGAGTGGGTTTAGCTCAAGCGACAGAAAACTCAACCAACATTGGCTCAAACCCATACAGATTTGTCTCATATATCCCGAGTCCAGGTCCAAAGTTGCTATAGCAGCTCAGCGATGACATCAGGAACTTAAGCTCTCTCTGTGTGTATTGTCTTTTATCTTCTTGCTTTCCATCTATTGTCTACATGATTATTGCAACAAGGTTACCAAATGACTGATGCACCGCTGGTTCTTCTTTCTGGCAGCAAGAAAGAAGAGGAGGAAACAGTCGCCTAGCAGGCGTCTCCTCCCTCTCATTGACCAGGACTGTGTTGCTCGGCTACCCCTTGCTGCAAGGAGTCTAGAAAGTAAATGTTTTCTTCTACATCCTCCACATTAGTGAAAAGAAAGGGAGAAAGGAGTTAAAAATGGAGGACTCCTAGCTAGCCAACCCACAGTATCAATCACAAAAAAGTCCAAAGAACTTTAAGAGGTACATAAACCCCAAAGAAAGGAGAAGTTCTAAGGAATCCTACCACTTTACCAACAATGACACTTTGTGAAAACTTTGATAATGAAAATTGTTTATAAATGAAAAAAAAAAAACTTTAAAGAATGCTATCTGGTATTCATCCTTTCTTCACACTAAAATAAGTCAAAAATTACATAAGGAAAATAAAAATTTTTAAGAAAGTTTTTTTCTTTGTTTTAGCAGAAAAAAATCTAAAATATTCGCTCATTTTAAATTAAAATTTTAAATAATTAATGTTATCATATATTTTTCTCAGTAGTTTAGCCAATTCTTGATATTGATAAACTTCATTTTTGCCAGTATGAGAGCAGTAAAATTGAGTCTTGTGGTTCTAATTTGATTTCTCTGATTGCTAGAGGCTGAGCATCTTTTTATACATTAATTGGCCATTCAGTTTTTCTCTTCTGTGAACTGCCTATTTATATCTTTGTCCCCTTTTTTATTGAGTTGCTTGCCTTTTTCTTATTTGGAAGTTGTGGAGTTCTTTGTACATTCTGGATATTAATTATTAGTGATTATATGTGATGTAAATATCATCTCTCAATCTGTAACTTGTCTTCTCACTTGGTTTGATATATAAAAAAATGAAAAAACATGTTTTTTATTTTAATGTACCCCAAATTATCTGTATTTTCCTTTACAATTTATTTGTGCTTTTTGTATCTTGTTTGAAATCATTCACAGTACCCAGGACATAAAGTTCTGTCTTTTAAATGTCAATCTTTAATCCACCTAGAATTTACTTTTGTGCATGGTGTATCTATTTATGCTTTGGTTTAATAAATAAAATTGGTTTATCACATCTCTCCATAATGCCAACTACTCATGTCAAAGATACCTTTGGCTTCACAGTACTAGATGAATGGATATTTCCAGTCATCTACATCTTAACAGCAAAAACACTGCTTTCTCAGTTTCCTATTACATTTTCATGGCTTTTTTTCCTATCTTGCTGGACTCCTCGGTCTCTCTTTGCTGATTCCTCCTACTCAGTCTGACCTCTAAATGTTGAGAATGTTACAATTTAGTCTTCAGCCTTCTTCTCTTCGTATATACTAGGTTATTTCATACAGCCCTTGACTTTAAAGCAATATATAAGTTGACAAGTAGTGCTCCATCTTCATATATTCTACTATGACATCTCAGTTTGAATGCCTTATAGACATCTCAAATTTAACATGGCCCAAAAAGAAGCCTCAATTTCCCTACAAATCTGTGTTCCACACATCATTCACTGCACACTCTTTCACTGAGTAACTTAATCTAAAAAGACAAGGAATAGGAGGACGGTATAGCTCAGTGGTAGAATGTGTGCTTAGCATGCACAAGGTCCTAGGTTTAACCCCCAGTACCTCTATTTAATAATAATAAATAGATAAATAAATAATCCAAATTACCTCCCCTACCACAAAAAGATTATATATAAAACAAAAAACAATGAATTATTTCTCACACTGGGTTCCTCCTTCTTCCTGACCTTCACTCACCTAATCTACTAGCAACTCATTTCAGTTGTAGCTCAAAAAGATATCTCATAAACTTCCTCTCTTCTTTAACAATATAGTCTGGGCCAGCACCATCTTCTTGCCTGGACGAGTACAATAGCTTCCAGACGTGATCTGTTCGTGCACTTCCATCCCTGTCAATACGGCTGCCATGTTGGTCTTTTCATTTGCAAAACAGGCCATATTTTAAACCTTTCAGTTATTTCCCTTTGCTTTCACAATGAAATTCATAGCCTACAAGACTATCCTGAATAGTCTGTTTTTTGAATACCAATTCAATCTCTCTTTGTTCCATTCTCCTCCCAGATCAGTGTGCTCTAGCCACACTGGCCAACGTGATAGTTACAACCCAATTCAAAAATGGACAACAGACTTAAGTAGACATTTTTCTAAAGATATACAAATGGTCAATAAACACATGAAAAGATGCTCAACATCATTAGTCATCAGGGAAATAATATTCAAAACAACAATGGGATATTACTTCATATCTACTAGAATTGCTATAATTTTTTAAAAAATGAAAAATAATAAGTATTGGTAACAATGTAAAGAAATTGGAACTCTTGTATATTGCTGGTGGGATTGTAAAATGGTGCAGTTGCTGTGAAAAGTTTCACTATTCTTCGAAAAGTTAAATTTGGTAATACCATATGACCCAGCAATTCCACTCTGAAGTACATATTAAAAAAAAAATGAAAGCGGGGGCTTGAACAGAGACTTGCATGTCTACTGCAGCATTATTCATTGTTCATCACAGCATTATTCACAAAAGCCAAAAGGTAGACCAGCTCAAGTGTCCATCAACACATGAATGGATAAAATGTTATATAGATCTTTGACTTAATAAGGCTTACATCCCAAGAAGCACATGGCAGAAAATATCCTAAGTCAAAAATGCACTTAATACACCTAATCTACCAAACATCATAGCTTAGCCAAGCCTATCTTAAATGTGCTCAGAACACTGACACTAGTCTACTGTTGGGCAAAATTATCTAACGCAAGTCTATTTTGTAACAAAGAACTGAATCTCTCATGTAATTTATTGAATACTGTAGTGAAAGTGAGAAACAATGGCTGTATGGGTGCAGAGTGGTTGTAAGTGTGCTGGTTGTTTACCCGCAGGATCACATGGCTGGCTGGGAGCTGCGGCTGCCCAGCATCACTGAAGGTATCACACTGTGTCACCAGCCCAGGAAAAGATCCAAATTCAAAATGTTAAGTATGGTTTCTACTGAATGCATATCACTTTCACACCATCAAAAGGTCAAAAAATCATTAAGAATGTCTGTTAATTAGAAGAGTTTGTTATTTCATTTCAAGCCAGAGGGGAGAAACACATTTTAAACATTAAAATTAGGTTAGCTTTGAATTTGTGCTAAATTGGGAAGATAATAGATTTTCACAAATTATGTGTGCCTTGTTATTGAAAATGTCAGTTGCCTTTAATAAGTCTACTTGTAACTGTTTCAAAATATTTTTTCTCTCAAAAGGCAACCTGATTTTATTTGCTGGAATATTATGGTAGGAATGCTTACTGATATTACTTGATAATCATATATAGCCTTGGAACTTTAACATATACATAAAACTGTAACAGTATTAATAATTACAGTTGTACTTCCTTAGAACATTAAATGAGAGGAAAACATGTTTTAAAAAAAATCATCAAGTAGAACCATTGTAAGCTGGGGACCATGTGTGCATATACACACACACTCATATACACACAATGGAATATTATTTAACCATAAAAAGAAATAAATTCTAATACATCCCACAATATAAATAAACCTTGAAAACATTATACTGAAATAAACCAGACATAAAAGGACAAACATTATATGATTCTACTTAGATGAAATATCTCGAATAGGCCAATTTATAGACATGAAAAGTAGATTAGAGGTTTCCAGGGGCTTAGGGTAAAGGAGAATGGGGGGAAGTTATTGTTTAATGGTTAGTTTCCATTTGGGATTAGAAAAGATAGTGCTGATAGCTGTACAATGTTGTTAATGTAATTAATACCACTGAACTGTGCACTTAGAAACAGTTACAGTTGCAAATTTTATGATATATACATATATATCAAATTACATAAAACTATGTCAAAGAATTAATAATGTAATATACCCCAAACCCACTGAATTGTACATTTTAAAATCAGTGAATTGTATGGTACCTGAATTATATCTCAATAAAGCTGTTACTTTTTAAACTATATCAAATTAGTCACTGCTCGACTTATCATGCAGCAAATAGAATGAAAAGCCTTGACTTTAGTAGAAAAATTATGACTCCATTAAAGTTCTAACGGTCACAGAATTATAGAATTTACTCATATTCTCAAATTACTAAAAATGTAAGAAACTGTTTCATATTTACAGCATTAAACAGAAGACATGAATCATGATATACATTACAATACCCTTATTACTAGACTAAAACTATCTTAATAAAATGAAAATTGAAATCTTCTTAATAGCAGGGCATTAGATAATGCAATGGTGTTCAAATGTGTAGTTATAATGTATACTAATATATATATATATATATATATATATGTATATACATATCTCATATGGAATAACTCCAAAACAAATAAATTGCAATGAATTAAAAACAAAAAACCTAGATACCTACTGCTGTCTTTGTAGACTAATAAAATACAGGCCATTATCTTCAAAAGTTCAGCAACAACCACAGCTGTAGAAGATAGATAACGAGGTCCCTCCTCTTTTAAAGTCCTAGAATAACGCATCGTTAGAACCAAACTGGTAGTCTGAAAGACCAAAATTCCCAAGGAAAGGTATTTTAGGTTGGCTGACATTGTTTTATCTTCATTTGCCTGAAAAACAAAATACACAGGACAAATAAACAAAATCAGAAAATACAAAAATTAGAAATAATAATAGAAAAACAGTAAGAGACTTCTCACAAGATATAGGAAATGCATTCCATCCTATCCTTCCTGCTAATTATAATTACAACTATAAAGCTTAGACCAAAGACAAAGCAACTACCAGAAGACTCTGAAAAGGTAAATAAAATAAAACAAACTGGCTAGAGATTTTAGATCTGAGTGATGATCCAGCAATGAATTCCCTGGGGGCTTTTTGCTACTCATGTATCTCACCCTGGGTTCACAACCTGGAACCACCAAGGGGTATATATCAACAACAACAACAAAAAAAAAAACCCACAAGAAAAAACCCACTGTCTCTAACCAAAGGATTAGGAAGATAGCAGCCCTGCATGATGAAACACTCCCAGCTGAGTGCTGCGTAATCTGTGGGGCAGAGCCTTGCTGACCATCCCCACCCTGCACTAATGACAACAGAGGTAGTGGCCTTCCCATCTCCTACCAGGGACTGAAGCCACAAAGACTATGGGGCAGAGCCTTGCCAACTATTACTGCCCTATATAAGGTGAATGTCAGCAAAGGGCAGCATCCTTCCTCCATCCTCAGTGGCTGTCCACTAATATAGAAGGCTTAAGTAGGAATTAAGGTCTGATAACACTCAAAACGTCCAGGATACAACCCAAAATAAGTATACTCATCAAAAGATAGGAAAAATCTCAAGTAGGATGAGTAAGGACAATGAACAGACAAAACAAACAAGATACAGATGTTGGAATTATCAGGCAAGAATTTTAAAGAAGTTACTACAAAAATGCACCACTAATAACACCAACAAGCAATTATAAATACTCTTAAAGTAAATTTAGACTCACATATCTGAAAAAATATATAGTACAGGAGTTCTCATGTACCCTCCACCCAGCTTCCCCCAAAGATCAAAGTTGCAAAGTTCCTATATTTTTCATGATGTAATTTAATATTAACTCCAAGAGGCTCACTTTAAATATGAAGATACAAATATGTTAAAGAGTAAGTGGATAGGAAAAGATGACATGAGAAAAAAATAACTATGAGAAAACTGGAGAGGGCTATATTAATTCTGGGCAAAATAGACTATATAAGAATTATTTCTAAAGAAGGACATTTCATAATGATGAGTCAATACATCAGGAAGATAAAACCATTATAAATGTACATGTGCCCAATAACACAGCTTCAAAACATATAAAGCAAAAACTGACCAAACTAAAAGGAAAAACAGGTAAATCCAGTTAAAATGTGGGTTTTAACCAATCTTTTTCAATAATTGATAGAATGCACACACATACCCCAGAGACAAAAAAACAAAAAACAAACAAACAAACAAAACCCAGAAAGAATACAGAAGATCTGATCAATCACTATAACTCTATAGACTTGAGAGATGCTCCACTAAGATTCTTCTTCAAGGAAGGACTTAATACAATGTGCATGGTCAGTCAACTGCCTCTCCATCTCAGGTCACATCTTTTGCTTTAAATTAATCTAAAGATCCAATCCTTAAACAAAATTCCTGAAGTTTTTTTTTGTAAAAATTGACAAGCTGATTTTAAAATTTATATGGAAATACAAAGCACCTAGACAACCAAAACAATTCTGAAAAGGAAGAATAAAGTGAGAAGAGTTAAACTACTGAAATTCCAGACTTACTGTAAAGTCCTAGTAATTAAGACTACTATTTACATAAGCACAGAAGAATCGATCAATGGAACAGGATAAAGTCCAGAACAAAATCCGTATATATTTGGTCAAATAATTTTGACAAAGTTGATAAAAAGGAAGCACAGTCTTTTCCACATGTACTTCTGGAATAATGAGATATCTGGGGTTTTCTTAAATGAACTTCTGCTTATCTGCCTCACACCAAATATTAACTAGAAATGGATCACAGAACTGTTATAAAAGCTAAAACTATAAACATTCAAGAAGAAAATAGGAGAAAATCATAACTACATAGAAATGGGCAAAGATTTCTTAGGATACATAAAGCACAAACCAAAAAAGAAAAATGTAGATTAACGGGACGGTATCAAAATTGAAAACTGCTCTTCCAAAGACACTGTAAAAATAATGAAATGTAAGCCACACCATGGGAAAAAATATTCTCAACACAAAAATCTGACCATGGACGTATATCCAGAATGCACGCAGAACTCTTACAACACAGTAAGTAGAACACAAACAACCCAATTTAAAATGGACAAAAGATTTGAATAGACATTTCACCAAAAAAGATAAATGAATGACTAACAGGCATATGAAAAGAAGTTCAACATCATAGTTATTAGAGAAATACAAATTAAAACCACAAGACACATTATACACCTATTAGAATAGCCAAAATCTTATCAATTGATGCTACAAGTGTTGAAGAGAGTTCAGAGCAAATAGAACTCTCAGCATTGCTAGTGGGAACGTAATGTGGTACAACCCACTTTATCAATCTATCTCACTTTTATAAATCTGCATTAGCAAAAGAATCCTAATGTGAAATCAAATTATAGCATTTTAGAGGTGGAAGATGCTTTAGAAATTATCTAGTATAATCTCTTCATTTTAAAATAAAGAAAATAGTGAACAGAGAAGTTAGATGACTTGTACAAGGTCATATAACTAATTGGAAATATCAGTTATATAGTTAAATATCGGGTTCCCTAGATCCCATTCCGTGCTACTGTAGAATTACAGAGGACTTCCTGGTGGCCTTTATATGGAAGGAGAACAAGTTGCCAGCAATCTAATTGGCATAGGTATCTGATTCCCCAGGAAAATGTCAAACAATGATTTCAAATCTGTTCAAAAAATTTCTTTCAAAAGAAAATCTTTTGTTTATTCTGTGTAACTAAGACCACAATGTACATGTTATAACAAAAATAATCTGATTTCTTTTCAAATGAAAATTTAAAGGTCAGATTCTAAGCCAGGATACACTATTTTTTACAATTTTGCTTTTCCATTTTCAAGTATAAACAACACCAATATAAACATTCACTGGGATAATACAGTTCTTAATTATTACTACAGTTCTTAATACTTAGTCTCGCACAATATGGGTCTCTGCCCCTGGCTCCTGACACAGGTTCCTGAAACCCTAGTAATTTCCTAAGTGGTAAGAACACTAGAAATATCTTTTGTTTTAATATTTGGCCTTGACTCCAGCTCCTGACACAGGGCTCCTGAAACCCTTATAATTTTGTGGGTAGAAGTGTCTTTTGTTCTAATGAGGCATCTTTGGGTAGGCTTATAGATGGCTCCTGGATGACAGCTGCTTACCAGAAAGATCAGGCCATGATTAGAAGCTTGGAATTTTCAGCCCCATTCCCTGAACTCCTCCACCCCTCATTCTCTTGGAAGGAGATGGGTTGAAAATGGAGTTAATGATAGATCATGCCTACGTGATGAAACCTCCATAAAAACCCCAACAGTATGAGGCTCAGAGAGCTTCCAGCTTGGTGAACACAGTCACACAGGGAAGGTGAGGCAACCCAACTCCCTGGGGACAGAGGTTCCTTTGCTGAGGACCCTCCTAGATCTTATCCTATATATTTCTTCATTTTGCTGTTCATCTGTATCCTTTATCATATCCTTTAATAAACTGGTAAACATAAATGTTTCCCTGATTTCTATGAGCCACTCTAGCAAATTAATCAAACCTGAGGAAAAGGTTGTGGGAAACTCTGATTTGTAACCAAGTCAGACAGAAGTTGTGGGTTACCTGAGGGCCTACTACTTGGCACTGGCATCTGAAGTATGGTGGGAGCAGTCCTGTGGGATTAAGTCCTTAACCTGGGGGATCTGACACTATCTCCAGAAAGTGTCAGAACTGAATTACATTGTAGGATACCCAGTTGATGTTGCAGAGAATTGCCTGGTATGGGTAAAACTCTCACATACATTTGATGACATAAGTGTTAGAAGTGAAGTATGCTGTGTGAGACGTAGGAGGAAAGAACTGCGTTGTTTTTCTAATATGAAGTCAAAAAGTAAAATACATGCAACACATGATTATTTGTACCAGACCACTCATAAAGAATTACAATTTAATTTACAATTTTCCCAAAGGTGGAAAAAACTCAAAAAAAAAAACCAAAAAACAAAAAACCTACTAGTATTCCTAAGAATACACAAATACTTAGTTTGGTTTTGGAGTACAATATAGTTAAAAGTGATTATCACTAAAACAACCCATAAATGTACAGCAAATATATAAATATGAAATAGACCAAAACAAAGGTTATATTCCACCTCTATAATTTATAAGATTAACATTGAGTCTTCATTTTAAAGTCTACAATATTTTCCCATTATAACTGGAAACAATCTTTACACAATTTCCTGTTTAAGATTTAATTTCAGCCTCTCCTATATATTTTTTTCTCTTACTGCCTAATTCCCCTTCTTTTACCCCTTCAGGCGTTGCAATCCTCTGGTTTCAGATTATCCTTTGTTTCACAAAAATTTCCTACCCAAGAAACTGTTAAGTTCTTTCACAAATGCAGCCTCATTTAGTTTACTGTCAAAAATCTCAAGAACTACTCACCAAATTACTGCCCATGTTCCTTTAAGGACCATGGCTACTAAGCTCCCTGAACCCACTTAGAGTTCAGTGACGCCCTCAGATTTACAGCAGAGTCAGAACAGTCAGGATGCTTAGATGCTCCACTGTCACCTTATCAGCTAAAACCTGAAAAAGGCACTCTTCCTGATTACTAGAGTAAAAGGCACTATTTCATTCTGATGGCTTTTCTTTGTTTTGGTTTGTTCTGGTTTTTCTAAAAGAAAAAAAAAAGTATTTATTGCTTTACTTTAAAAGTAATATATTCTTAGTGAGAAAAATGTAGAAATTTTAGAATTATATTAATAAGCAAAAATTTAAACCATAATCCTACCATTCAAAGACATCCAATGATATTTTGGTATAGATTCTGTCAATGTTTTCTTATTTCAGTTGTTTTGGAAATCCCTAAACCCCAGGACATTAGCATCTAAGGTAAAATAAAGTACCTAGACCATTTCATATTCCCACCAAATGGATTTTAACAACTTTTCGGGATTTTTAGTTAATATAGAAAATAAACTTGTAATGACAAAGTTCCAACCTCTCCTAAAAGATAGTACATTTTTCTTGAGGAAAAGAAACAGATTTTTAAAATATAATCAAGTACCAAGAATATAATAAACATCCATGATTCCACCTCCAAGAACTATCAAGTTTCAATCTTGTTACATATGCTTACCTTTCCTTTTTTTAAAGGAATAAAACATTACAGCTAAAGTCAAAGTCCCCTTTAAGCCATAACTCTAAGTCGTACTCCTTTTCCCGTCCCATTACCATGCACTTGGAGTATGTATTTCAGTCCACTTTTAAGTTTTTATGTACTTTATATACATACACCTATAAGCCATAAATATTTTAATATACATATATGGCATTAAACTACACATTATTCAGTATCTTTCTTTCCTCAGCACTGTTTTGCCATCTGTGTTGATATATGAACCTAATTCGTTGCTTTTAATATTCCATCAAATGAGAAGACCTTTAATTTACCCATTTTCCTACTGATGAACATTTAGGATCTTTTTCTTTTCCCTTTAAAGATTTAAATTTAAATCTTAATATTTTTTTAAATCTCAAAGTTTTCCTTAAAAATGTTCAACAAGTAGCTCCTAAATATTATATAAGCTATAAATAATTTAAGCTATTATTCTAAATTTAGTGTTTTATATGATTTCAAGTCTCTTCCAGTTCTCACACACAATTCTATTAAAGAAATTTTAATTTTTTCATCTTAAAGTGTCTCAATCTTTAAATTGTAAACTTTGAGTACATATAGAGTAATATATAACATAATCATTAACTACCGTAAAATGATTAGTGTATAATTATTGTATAATAATGATAATATATTTGTGATCTTTGTGTGTGTGTATACTACAATCATACTGATACAGCAATCACACTGCTAGTACTTCTGAAAGTCTTTTGCACAGAATGTTTCAGGATTTGCTTAGTCATTATAATAGATCTTCCACTGGCTTTCTAATCACTAAACATTTCCTCTGAATTTTTAGATAAGCTTAGATATTTACAAAGTTGAATTTCATTATTTTAAAATCCCTTCTCACCTCTTGGAAGAAAAATATACAACAAAACTTCACTCATCCCTTAAGCTCCATTCATTTGGATTTGATGAGTTTGGATGATATCTTGGTTAGAATTTTGTGCAAAAAATATGAGTAAGCTTATTAAGAGTTCAAAAAAGTTCTCAGTAATTATTTAATACTCTTAAGAAAAAAAGAGTTTTTTTCAAACCCAATATGAGGTACAATTTAAGTACATTTGATATGTTAATTACATATCCCTCATTTTCATTAAAGTAGCTCCCAAACATCTCTGCCTTGACATTCTTTGTCAGCCAATTCTGAGTACTTTACAGATGTTTTAAAAATATACATTACACAAGGTGTGAGTATTATTAACGCACACTACCACTACTACTTCCAGATTTAGTGAAAAATTGTTTATTATCATTAATTATATTAGATATGCATTAAATAAATTCTGAAATATTCAAAATACTATATACTAATAATTTCTATTTATTTTTTCAAACAGAGACAAGAACTTGTAGGTAAATTTGAAAATCTGTCTGGCTACAGTTATTTCTAATAGCTTACCAATGTACATGTATAATCCTCAGGTCTGCATGTAAAGCCCATTATTCTACTGAGACAATTAATATCTGTGTTTTACCGATATGTCTCCAGCCACTAAAAGTCTCACAAAACAAAATGTCTAGTCAATGTTTTAAAACTGTAATAAAATATACGTGGAGATTTTTAAAGACTAAGTACCTAAGAAATTCTGCAAATCAATTTTCGTTCTATTATAAAAGGTTAAATTTGTAACATAAGACTTTTACAGTGAGCTACATTTACATTTTCTAAACACTAGTTCTGAAATATACTCCCTAAGTATAATATAATAATCTATGAAAGGTTAATGATATAATACAGTACATATGAAAACACACAAGTTATAAAGCGCTATGCAAATGTAAGTACAAATTATATACTAGTCAGAAACAGCTATTGGTTTAAAAATAAGCCTCTTAAGGTTTTTTTCAAGTAAATAAACAGAAAAAGTGAATACATACAGAAATGCCGACCTCAGCTGCAACTTCTTGTTCATTATCTTCCATGATGTCAAAACTTTAAAACTGCAACCCTACACTTGTATGCTAAATATGAAAACTAAAATTCATCACAACTAGTTTTACTTCTGACACTGGCATTTACATATCTTCTTTCCAATGACCTCAGAAGTACATACAGTATTCCCCCAAAGTAGCAACAATATGCTGTATTTGAAGTCCATAATAGTCCTGTGGAAGATCCAAAAATCTTATTTTTTATAAAAGTGAAAGAAATATAAGTTGAAGGTAATTTACACAAGTGATATAGTCAATTTTGTTTCTACAATTCTTAAGTGCTTAAGAAAAGCTAAATCCTTCTCAGTAACACGTAACAACTGACTCTTTATTATATTCCACAGTTTTTATTACATTCTAAGTTAAACAACTTTTCATTATTTCTACTTCCTTTTCTTCCTTAAGGTATCAGATATCTGTTTACATATGATAATATCACCCTTATATAAGTTAGAGTACTGTCAATTTTTAACTTGTTCTTCTATAGACTGCAGAATTTCCACTCCTACATTCAGGTAAAATCAATAGTACCCAAATATTTCTTCAACTTTACAAATATAAAACCGATTTGCATTCTAATTTTTAGATTAAAAATTGTGCAAGTATTATTGCACTCTTTACATAATGGCAATGATTGGGAAAACATAATGACCTGATAAATGTAGCTTTAAGATCCCCTTCTGATGTGAGGTGTCATGTAAAAACATACTCCTTTCTCACCCTCCCATTGCTATTCTGCTCTACCACTTTCTGCAGTGGTCATTTCCCACCACTTACAGCTAAAGGCTGAAGTTAAAGGTATTCTACAAAGAACAGAGACTAGTGTAAAATCCGGGCAGGATCTGTAAGCTAGCAAAACTTGCCAGCTCAAAATATCTCTTTGGCTTGTGGATTATTTCAAGCTGGAAACAGTGAAGGTCCGAAGGACGCAGTAAAAAGTTTTGACCTTTCCCCTGACTGAAAAAATAAATTTAGTTAGAGGGCCTGTTTCCAGAGTATCACCAGAGATAAGTGCAAGGGATATGGGCTAGGTGTGGTGTCAGGAAGTCTAGGCAGAGCCTAGAGATCAGGGTCCACTCACTGTCCCATTGTCTTTGCATGGCCCAGCAATCATTTACTAACTAAACATCTGCTTTTCCATTTCCATGTTAACTGACTTCCTTCCCTTTGAAGCCTCAAACTATTACCCCCAACATTCTCTTTTGTCTTCAGTGGAAGAAGGTATTTAAGGTGAGGATTTAGGCCATGCTGGCAAGTTACTCAGTTCTCCTGGGTGTCTCCCACATATATGTGTTACAGCTTATTTTAGAAAACATCAATTTCTTTGCTATTTTAAAGGACATAAGAGTCAAAAAGTACAGATTATCATTATTTTTTATTAGTCTTTGTTTTTATAACCTGAAATATTAATAGCAGATAATCAGAGATAAAGGTTATAAGCTAGAAAATAATGCTCAATTTTAAAGTTTTCTGTCCATACTAGACTATTCTCAAATTGACTCCCTTAAGCATGAAATATTTGGGCAAATCATGTGTCAAAACATGCCATCTGAAACATATCTACCTATATGCAGAAAGTCAAACATAATCAGCCTATAAATAGTACTCTATTTATTATACAATATTTATATAATATTTTTTATAATACTATTTAATAGTATTTTCAAACACTAACATTAATAACAAAGTGCCAGTATTTTCTAACAATTTTTCAAATGTTTAAGTATTGAAATGTACTAGAGTAATCAAGAATAATGTTTAGCTATTTATTTAATTCAGCCTGAGGATAAACCTCTGAGGTAAGGGGACTTAAAATGTTTTTCTTTGTAGCATTCGCAAATGGTAAAAATTTTAGAAAAATGTGTTTATCAGTGAAAATAATTTAAATGAAAGTTAACAGAAGATATAAAATGAGCTGTTATTTATGGCTTTATGGTCTGGCAAACTGTCAAGGATTTTAAAACTTCAAAAAATCCTAGCTGCTAATTGTGCTTAGGTAATTAATGGAAGATTATCACTCTCCCCTAAGAACAGAATTCCAATGTTAAAATTCAAATGCTGTGTAGTGTTGTTTTTTTAATCAACACCCTTTCTTAATCTGACTATGCAACCACTTCCAGGTAAACCTACAGTCTTATAAGTTTATGTATACTATACAGAATATGAATACATTTTAATGATGCTTGTTCAGTATTTACTGTTCAGGTCTCATACCCTGCCTCCTGATGTGTACAGCCTTCAGACTCTTATAACTCTAATCTATCCTCCATATACAGCAAATACCTTAATGAAATGGAAATCTGACCACATCCCTTCCCTATTTGTAAAGTTTAACTGACTCTCTACCAAATAGAAGAACAGTACAAACTCCTTCACATAAAACAGCCCCTTCAATTCTGGCCCCAAGCTACATTTCCTGCCATAAAATATGGCCTATCTCAAAAACATGTTCTTCATGTATTCTTTGAATCAATATCCCTCTTTTAAAAAAAACTCTTTCCTTTACTTGCAGAACTTTTATATATACTACAGACCTCAAAATACAGAACTCCTCTCAGTGAAGTTTCCAAGCGGACTCAAGCCTTCCCTCTACTAGATTCCCATGCCACTCTGCACATGTCTTTCATAATACCATTCGTAAATTTTATCAAGTGACTTCGTTGACATATATGCATTTCCTTCTTTTATTCATCACTGTATTTTCTACACCTCCTTACCAGTACCTGTCACATATTAGGCATTTACTCTACATTGGATTTATAAAAGAATAAATAAACTCCACAACACATAAATTCTCAGAAGGGAAGAATGATCCTGTGAATTAAGCCTTTCTGTATAATACATAAAAGACAGACGCATGCCGAAACCGATTCTAATTAAATGTCTTTTAATAATTCCAACTTCACAAGAGAAGTTAAATTAATGAAATAACATTTACTGAGCATCTATAACACGTCAGATATTGTCGCTAGGTACTTCCTGGCATCATCTCATTTAAATCTCATTTAATCTGTAAAAGGAGGTATCACTCATTTACAGATTTAAAAACTGAGGTTCAGAGATATTAAGTCTAAACTTGCTTTGCATAACACGCCACAGCTCAGATATGAAGCAAGATTTCTCTCGGTTAAGCTACCAATTCATGACCCGTGAATATCTACAGTAAGTCCTTTGTGTGGCCTTTGCAGTAACGTGTTAAAACCTGTCTAAGTGTTAGAGGGTCAGTCAGCGTAGCATACTAGAGTATGCCTTCGGACCAGACCGCCTAACTGCACATTCTGTCTCCACCACTTGATAACCAGGGCAACCTACCTCTCTGTCTCTCTCTTATCTATAAAATGTGGATAAACAATAGTATGTGCCTCACAGGATGGTTATGAAGATTAAAGGATATAAATCATACAAAGTGGTTATAATACCACAATGCCTCATTTGAGTATTCATTCACTGAATAACCTTATGAGACCTACTCATGTTACAAAATACTACTAGAAGTATTGTTTAAAATTGGCCTTTTATAGCACATATGAATTTAGAAAAAACTCCTTACCTACCTTTTACAGAAAAACTAGGCAGAGTGGCTGTAAAGTAGTATGTGGACACTTTCTAATTGGAATGATCTTCTTTCATAGCATTTCTCTGATGTTACCTAAAAGTTTCCGCTTCATCTGAACTCTAATTTCTACTACATTACCTAGCTTAGCATACCTTTTCAATCAAAATGCTTCTCTCCAGACAGCAACTGGTTCTTTGGTTTCATTTGAGATGGTATCTCCTATATGGATGATAGACTAGTAAGAGTTCTGGGCAGGCAATCTGGGTAGAGAAGCTGAGTAGTATTACAGATTATAAAATAAACACTCTCCTATTTATATACCAAATGCCCTCAAATTTGCATAGCAAAACATATCCAAAAAACAATCATTAAAATATTTATCACTACAGCACTACATTCCTTCATTAAAGGAGACAATTCAGTTGAATATACTTAGAATACCCAGCTATTGTTTTTTTAGAGGGCTGAAACAGAATGTTAAACTAAAATTCATATTGATCTGAACTTTAATAATAAATTCATATACACATTATTAACTGCCCATATGATGATATTCAAACTGTTTCAGTTACCCAGACAGGTCTACAGTTTACTCGTAAATTTTCTGCAACTGCACATACACACACACACACACACAAATCCATAGCAGAACAATATCAAATAGAAACTTTCCTCTCTAAAACTTATAGAAAAGGGAAAGCTCAAAAGTTATAATCCATAGCTCCTGAAGGATAAGATTAGGCTTTAACTGAGAGATTATTTCAGTTCATTCTAATATTTATCCAGTCATTCATTCAATATATTGAGTTCCTACTGAGTGAAACACACATTTGAAGATACAAATTATATCCACTTTAAATACAACTGAGGCAGCCTAAAAAGTGTATGTAGGACCAAGGCCCAATTATTTGACCTGACTGACCTTCAATATTCTCATCTATAAAACGGGAGGGATGAAAAGCAGAGTATGCCATCCTCAAAATATGCCACTTAGGCATATTAATTATTTTGAGCTGTAGGTATTCAAGTGCAGGAAGGCATTATCTGAATTTCCTTTATTTGCTTAAAGATAAATCCTCTAGAAGGAAGTCACTTGTCATAAATCCCCTCCCTAGCAGAGCTTCATCAACCAAGGAGAACTGACTATTACTCACAGGAGAGGAGACCGGATGTCAACACCACACTTAGATAAACTTTGGTCACAAAGTATCATATGTTCTATCTATTTCTCTAAGGGCACATTCAGCTTTCCTAAAAATCATTTAAGAGGCCTACATACTGCCCCTCTACTTTTCCTATTAAGATGGTATTTAATCCTGACTTCTGAAAGCCACCTCTTTAAGTTACTCATTTTCCTTCAGTGTGTTCCATGGATACCTGAGGTATACAAGTTAATAAACTTGTTTGTTTTTTTCTTGATAATTGGCCTTTAGTATAGGATTTCAGCTAAGAAGTCAGAAAGATGGAGGGAAAATTATTTTCCTCCCGTACAGTTTATGGTGACAAAGGATGGGATTACTGAGATACGCTGCTTGTTCCAGAGCCTGCTGATGGGATCCTGGGAGAACTGGCAGAAACCAGCAATGGGTAAGAATTCTTACCAATTTGAGCTTTCCCTGATTTCTGTCTATGATGCCCAGTAGAAAGAGAAAGGTAAAATTTCACATTGTCCCTTCCTTTTCAAATTCAGATTAATGGAAGAAAAACATTAGTAAAAATCAGTTCTCTGAACTGTGACTTGTGAATTTGGTTTTGATGTACCCATTGGTTATTGATCCTTGCCTTCCCAAGGACAGCTATAACTTTTTTGTTTATCTTGTGTCCTGAGAACCTGGCTTGGATTTCTGCCCACCTGAGGCATGCCCGTTATGGGTTCTTGTGTGTGTAAGCAGCTCAACTGTCAGGTTGGGGGCCAAAATAATATGGTCAGACAGAAATGTGGGTTGCACATTTGCAGCCAGTATCCTACTGGCTGTTGCTAGCTTGGAGAGTGGAATGTTATCTTAAAATTTTGTGTATCACAGAAATAACCAAATTTCCCTGTCGACTACATTAGAATGAACTGTCATTAGACCTTTAACCACGGCCATTTTTAAGTCTTTTGTCATTTATAGATAGTTAATGTTTATGCTCCTGCTTTCCTGAAAGTTTTTACAAGCAGCTGTGATCCAAAAATGCTTGTCTTCAAAAAGATTCATGGAAATCACTCTGACAAGTACTCTAGAATATAGATTTCTAATAACTTTAAGATCATACCATTGAACTGGGTAATAATTTCCAGAATGCTAATGGAAAAAAAACTAATGGATTCATGAAACTAACAACTCTAGATCAGGCAAAATAAGAATAATTGCATGAGCCTGAATAAAATGATGAGAATGATTTTAATTTTTTGAGTTTGTGTTAAAAATATTGCTAGTTCTTTAACATTTTAACAGATTTAAGGAAACCTTTTCTCTTAAGCTTTCTATAACTTACAGCAATTTAGTAAAGTATACCTTTGTAAACAGAAAGGTTTTCTCCCTACCTGATCCCTCCAGAATTCAGAAACTCTTAACGAGTATTCTTAATTTCACGGCAATATAGTTATTTGTATAGGTTCAATAAAAATCTGTTCTCTTTCTAATAGGACACAATTGGAAACATTGGCTATATTGCCAAAGTTTTGACTGGAATGTGTTATTGAGAAGGATGTGCATATCAACTTTAAGGAACTAAGGCTGACTTTATAGAGCCAATGAAGTCCCATCAGAAGCAAAAACACCTGGTATCTTGCTTTCAGAGTTCTCAGCCTTACCAGGTAAGTAAGGAAGGTCATTTCCTGGCCGGCCAAAGAAACTCAGGATTTCTTGGGGACCTCAGTAAGAGAGAAGAGTTCACTCAAATCTCTAAATATTGCAGGAGAAATCAGACAGTGAGCCCTTGGCTTGGCTTCCTAGGCTTGAGACACTTTTAAAAGTCTAATCTCAGATTCCTCCTGAAAAGTTTCAGCAAAGAAGACTTAAAAAGAGCCTATATGGTCAATCACTATCCTTGCTGCACTTATGTAAATAATCAGGCCAAGTTTCATGAGACTAGCCTTACTTTGCAAACAGATTAGTCTTACCATGATTACCACTGGGAGAAATGGAGATGACTAGAGAGAGGAAAATTACGTTTCAGAAGCACACTTTTGTGGATTATCAGATTCTAGTGCTGTTCATTTCCTTTGAGGTTTTGTTAACTACTTGTAAAGGACTGGTTACTGAATTATTCTAGTTTCCGCCAATAGCTGGCTAGGACTGTCCAAACCAACATTTCCAATTTTCTTTCACCCTTCTAACTTGGAATCATAAAAAATAAAAACTGTCCTTTTCCCAAAACCCTGCAAGCTGAAGCTAGACAACTCGATATGAACTTTAAAGAAGTCTCCAGTGCTCCTGGAGACAAGGATAACTCTATTTTCCTTCCAGTTTTATTAAGGTATAATTGACATACAGTACTGTGTAAGTTGTATAGCATACTGATTTGACTTACATACATCATGAAATGATTACCACAGTTTAGTGAAGTCCATCAGCTCATATAATACAAAATTAAAGAAATAGAAAAAAAATATTTTCCTTGTGATGAGAACTCTCAGGATTTACTCTCTTAACAACTCTGATATATAATGTATAGCAGTGTAATTATATTTATCATGTTGTACATTACATCCCTAGTATTCATTTATCTTATGACTAGAAGTTTGTTCCTTTTGAGTACCTTCATCCAACTCCACACTACCCTCTGTGCTGCAGGTCTTCTGGTAACCACAGATCTGATCTCTTTTTCTGAATATGTTTGTTTCTGAAGTACAAATGATTTACAACACTAAGTTCCTGATATACAACATAGTGATTTGATATTTCTATACATTTCAAAGTGGTCACCATGATAAGTCTAGTTACCAGCTGTCACCATACAAAGATGTTACAGTACTCACTATATTCCTCATAGTACACTTCATACTCATGACTCAAAGTTTGTACTTTTTAATCTCCTTCACCTATTTCTCTCCTTCCTCCAACCCCACCCCTCTGGCAACCACCTGTTTGTTCTTTGAAACTATGACTCTATTTCTGTTTTGAAATCTTATATTCGAAAGTTCTTTTCTGTTCTGTTTTAGTACTTTATTTGATCCTAGTAATAAATCTTTGAGGTAGTATAGATAAATTTCTCAAAAATGAAAATTTAACTAGTATTATAAAATTTATAAAAGCCCAACAAACAAGAGAAAAAGAATGCTTTGGACTAATGGTAGACTTCAGAAAAGTTTCATAAGAAGGAAGTACAAACTTTTAGTTAGAAAAGAAATAAGTCCTGGAGATATTGTACAGCATGGTAACTACACTTAATAATACAGTATTGTATATTTGAAAGTTGCTAAGAGAGTAAATCTTAAAAAGTTGTTATCACAAGAAAAAAAATTTTGTATCTATGTGTGGTGATGGATGTTAACTAGACTTGTGGTGATAATTTTGCAATACATACAGATATCAAATCATTATGTTGTACACTGGAAACTAATATAAAGTTATATGTCAATTATATTTCAACAAAAAAGTCTTCAAGGAGGTGGTATTAAAGAATAAATAGAACTTCTACAAAGATGGTAGGAAGGCCTTCCTTGTAGGAAGAAAGGATGTAAGCAAAGAGAGCATGTTCATAAATTAATTTCAAAGTAACTACTATGGTTTAGCTAAAAAATAGAATATGTGGGACAAAGTCAGTTTTTTAAAAAAGAGTGAAAGGGCATATTGATTTGATTGGAGCCATGGAGCTACAAATTTTGAAGAGCTTTGAATGCCACCCTAAATAATTTAAAATCTATTCTGGAGCCAATGGAGAGTCATTGAGTATTTCTGAGGGAAGGGTCACCAAAGAACGAATAAGACCTCTGGCTTTAAAAAGCAGTATGGGAGGAGTTACTGTAAGGGAGACAGGCTGAGGGCAGCAAGTCCAGCCATTGCTATAGTGCAAATAAGAAGAGGAAAGAGGAGCCACATTTAGCACAGAGGCAGTGGGAATGAAAAAAAGCAGCAAACTGAGATGCTGAAGAAGTAGAATCAATACTTGGGAGGAAAGCCAGGAGCAGAAATGTAAATTTATAAGTCACGCCCTTACTTATAGGAAACAACTTGAGTTTACCAGTGAAAATGAGGAAAAGCACCAAGTGAGAAACTGCACCAAATTTCATCTTTTAACTACCAAAGTTGTATGCTGATTGAAAACAAAAAACTTAACTCTGGTTCCATTTTCAAACACTGCAAGTAACAGAACACAATAAAAGATTCAGTCTTTTACCATAAAGTAATGAAACGTTAAGTGGTTTACTAAGCAAGGCCCAGTACTACATTTAATATTATTCTTTAATTCATGTGAATCCGCTTCCCTAGGAGTTTATCTGGTTTAAGTAAGTTCGTTAATTAAAATTCTCCCTTCCTAAATACTCAGAACCCTCCCCCAACACACACACCTGTTCCGGTAGGAATCCACCTGGCCTCTGATGGCCCTGGCCTACGTACTAGCCTTACCAAGGACAGCCTTTCCATTCCTTGAAGGCCCTGCGGCTTCTTCGGCGCAGGGTCCGGATCTGGTGGGCCTGCCACCGGGCTACACCCGGAGCGGGAGCTCCAGGGCCCTTCGCTGAAGGAATGACCGCCAGCCTGGCCGTCTGGCCACTGGTCCCCACGCCGCAGGCTCTGAAGCACACACTGCCGTTTTCATTCGCTTGACACACCCCTTTCCTCGGGCCATTTACCTCCTCCTCCACCACCCAGCACATTCCTCACGTCGTCCCTCGGAGTTACAACGTGTCATTTCATCCACTCCCACACCGACTTCGCTAGTACTTAAGGTCTTCGACACCGTCCCCTTCACTCAGACGGACTTCACATCAACCCGCGCCGCCGCCGCCGCCGCCGCCGCCTCCGGAGCTGTCCCCGGCCGGAGCCGCAGCCTCCGGCCTCCCTGTGCCCGCCAGTGCCTCGGAGTGCACCGTGCTCACCTCCCGCGCGCCTCGGCCGGCTGCGCGCACTGCGGGCGGCGGCTCCGCTCCGCCGGGCGCCCCAGGCTGCCGCGCCCGCCGGGTCCCCCGCGACCCCCGATGCGCAGTGCCGTCCGCTCCCGCCGCCGTCGCCGCCGCTGGCCCGGTGCGGCCCAGGCGTTTCCGGGTTCCCGCGGTCCCGTCTCCCAAATGCTCCGGCTTCCTCCTCGGCCCGGGCAAACGCCGTTCCCGGCTCGGCTCTGACGGCCCCGGCTCGGCTCTCGCCAGCTCCATCCTGAAGGCGAGGCACCGGGACGGCTCCGCTGGGGACCCCCGCTGCCGGCTTCACTGTCGCGTCACCGCCCAGGGGCACTGCCTCCTGCCAGATGTGTCCTGCGGGGACGAGGCGGACGGAGTGGCTCGCGCAGCGGACCTCTGCCGGGCTGCCGACTGGCGAAGGGTGCCACGGCGTCCGGCCGCGGGAGTCAAGTCAAAGTCCTCTGGGGCAAAGGACCAAGGCTGGGGGAGTGGGCAGGCAGCTCCGGGAAACAAACAGACCTGCTTCTAGAAGTAACTGTTCCTGACTGTGAAAAGAAGCGAGATTCACTCCGGCCCAGGCTGCCACCCAGTCGTGGAAGAAGCGTGGTTCTGTTGGAAATGACCACTTCTCCCTCCCTAGCTGAGATCTGGAGGCTGAGCGGAGCCCAGAGCGGCGCCGCCAAATAGCAGAGCAGGGTTACCCCTTTCCTCTTAACACAGTGCCGCTATGAATTAAGCCCATGTCTCTTTATATTGCAGATGATTAACACTCCGTCCAAGAAAGACAAACGGAGAAAGAGAGCAGAAAAATAAAATTAAGTAACTGTGTTCGAGTAGAATAACTGGCTTTAAAATATTTTGTAATATGAAGTTGATAAAATCCCTGATTGGTGGAATATATATTACATCTTAATGTTTGTCCAAATATTTTGGAACTAAAATGTGCCTGGTAATAGTAATAATAGCTAGGCACTAAGACAGAGTTAGCTATATATATACATAGATATAATATGTAATGAATATATATATATTCATTTTAAAATACTAGTTAGTAATTATGTGTAGTTTTAAGGGGAAAAAAGATTTAAAATATTTTTAAAATACACCAGTGGGAAAAATATACCTAATGACATAAACACATTTTGTTTTAGAAGAAAAGAGCTTTTAGTGTGTTCAGAAATATTTAAAACAAGAAAAAAGAAGAGTGGAAGCACTTACAATTATGAAACAGTAACATGTACTTTGGCATTTTGGAAAATGGCCAAAACTTTAGGCAAATAAACACAACAATGAAAATAGAGGCCCAAAAATATGAGACCCACAACTAGTGGAAAGATGTGAATCCCAAAGCTGATGACCGAAAGCAAGTTAACACTTTCATAGCCTCTCCTAGCTTTACAATTTATACTCTGATAACACTGAACTGCTCTGAGTTTCCCTGTATATATCATTCACAGTACCTATTCCTATTCCTGATGAAAAGACAACAAATAAGAAAGAAAGAGAGCAAGGGCGACGGTGAGATATGTATTTTAAAGAATTTCTTTCCAAAACAATTAAAATACAAAAATTTTCAGTGCTTAGGAAATTAAACCTTGTGTTTCCAGGTGTCAGTTATACTATGCTCCTATGCTATAATAATTCTTAAAACTGTAGAATTGAAGTTAAAGCTCACGATCAGGAAAAACCAGTTTTTCTCTCAAGCTATCAAATTAGCTGAATCTGGCTTGTTCTTGTTAGTTCTTCAGAGCAAAGAACCTGTATGTCAAAAAAGCTGTAAAGCATAGCCAAAGATTATCTGCTTTTCCATCATTTACCTCTGAAAGTGGAATGAAGTCACTTTCACATCATCAACAGCCCAATAGTCATGTGATTCTTTCGCTTGGAGATAGATCTGTAATGTTGATTACTCCATAGGACAGCTAACTGAAAGGTTTGGAAGGAACTTGTGTTTTATTTCCATCTTTACACAGGAGGGACTTCTGATTGGCTCTTCTTACTATAGCAGACTTACTTTTTTCTGGGGAGGAGATGGGGGGCAGTGGTTTAATGGAAGTGGTGCCATTTGCTCTATCTATACATTTAGAAACCAGGGAAATTACCCTGGATGATTGCTGCCCTGTGGAGCTTGTGGGTTCTGGTCAAAGCTTCAGTTATCACCTGATGTCCTTTTAAGACTCCTATTGGTAGATGAACTTGGTGGTCTGGGCATCAAGATTTGGCTTTGTATCAGAGTCAGGGTCAATTGTAAATGGAAGTCTGAGGAATTCTCCTTTACCTGGTATAGTTACCTGACAAAATAACCACAGACTCCTTTTGTGGAAGTCTGTGAGAAAGGTGCCTGGTATGTACTTGTGCTGTTAAAGCTGGTCAGGGGCCTCTTTTAAGTCTAAGAATGGATGAGGGGTTGCAACTAGTGAAGCTGGGCCTCTGCTCACCAGTCCTAGAGTACATTTGATTATACAGTTCATATGCAGTTGGATTATGCGGTTCACCAAGTACTTCCTGCTCTCCACCTTCAGGTCACATGGTAGATTGTATTTCCTGGCTCTCTTGTGCTTGAATGGGGACCACGTGACTAGTTCTGGCTGTAGAAGAACAAAATTTACCATCAAAAATTTCTCTTCGGCATGTGGATTATTTCAAGCTAAAAACAATCAGGGCCCAAAAGACTCAGGAATAAACTTCGACCTTCCCCCTTGCTGCCTAAAGAATGTAGACAGAGGACCAGTTCCAGGAAGGCAGCCATCACCACAGATAACTGTAGTATGAACCAGGTGTGTAGAAGGGAGCAACCTAGCAAAGTCTGTTTGTGAAAATTCCTCTCGGTGCCCCATTGGGTCTGCATGGTCCAGCAACATTTGTTTACCAGACAGCTGCTTCTCCATCTCCAGATCAATTACTTTTCTCCCCTTTGAAATTTCAAACCACTATCCCCAACACCTTCTCTTGTTTTTAGCTGAAGATGATATTTCAGGTGAGGATTTCAGCCATTTTAATGAGTTACTCAGTTTTCCTGGGGCTCTCCCCACACATACATGTTATTAAACTTTTGTTTGATTTTCTTCTTTTAATCTGTCTCATGTCAATTTTAATTCTTGGACCAGCCAGAAGAACCTAGAAGGGTGGAGGAAAAGTTCTTCCTCCAGACATGGTCAATCAGTTGTAAGCAGATTATGCGTGTCATCAAGGGCCATAGCAGTGAATTGCTATTCTGTGGTACTTTGGAACTCTCTTTCTCTTGTGATCATGTTGCATAAAGATCGGCCCCGTCCCTGACGAGCCAGATAACTCAGAGACCAGGTCTTGGAGCTTAGAAGAAAAGAGTCAGCTTTATTACTTTGCCAGGCAAAGGGGACTCACAGCAGGCTGTGCCTTCAAAACTGTGAACCCACCTTGGGGATGGGGTGGGGTGGTTATACAGCCATGGCTCAAACAATAAAGCATCAATAACAATCAACAGAATCATATTCTCTTCAGAAGACTCAGATGGTGTCATGATGCCTCCAGGCAACCAATTCTATAGAGGCCAGCAGTTGTCACTTCTTTGATCTCTTAATCTCATAAGCACTCAAAGTGTGGTCTTTTCAGTATTTAGCTTACCTTTTAAGGTTACAGTTCTGTGACCTTCTCCTTGGAGATCGACTCAGAGACCTAGGATGATTATAGCTTTTGATGACTGGAATAAAGTGGAAACAGTAAGATCAATAGCTTTATTTTGACAATGGACCTGGAACTGTGAGTAGCAACCGGTCAGGGTCAGTCAGGTCAGTTGACTGTTTTAAGGGCAACCACAAGAACAAGCAATCTGTTAGCCTTAATGTGGCCATTTTATTAATCCTTCAGCCATGACTCCATAGGCCTGTATCCTACCAAGAGTGCAGAGGTGTATAGGGAAGACCCTAGCAATAGTCATTCAGCATAAACAACAAATAAATCTTTGTTACTATATGTCATTAAGATTTTGACAAAACCTAGCATATATCAATTGATACGGAAATTGATGGCCAGAGCTATTTTAACAAAAACCTTAGTTTTGTAGAATTGGCGTAGGGGTTAAGTAAGCTGATTTTATAAGCTGGAAGAATGACTATGTTATGCATTGGAATATTTGATTACACTGTCACCCACATAACTTGGAAGGTAAATAATGGAACTAGTAAGCTTGTAGCTCTGGGAGAAGAAACTAGAAACTAGAAAACAAATGTTAATAGTATATATTGGTTAGTGTTTGCTGCATTTAACAAGATGCTTCACAAAAGAGAGGTACTCAAAAAATAATTGATTAATTTATAAGCAGAAATGGAAAGAAAGAAGACAGGGAAATTCAATAACTTTCAGGGTTGGGAGTGGCAAATGCTTTTTATCTCAGTTGGTAAGTTACAAAAGTGAATAGGCTTTTCATTCCCAGTTGGTAAACTATACAATTGAGTAGGCTTTTAAAAATTTAATAAGGCTATTAGAACTAGACCTTTAGGCAAGAATAAAGTCAAGCATATTTCTGTCATACCCATCTTTATAATCTCTAAACGGTTTGAAATGTCACCCAGTGAATCCTTTCAACTGGATGAAATGGCTCAGGAAGAAGGGAACAGAGGTGTTGCTCTCCCAAAAAGCTTGATGGGTACAAGGTGCCTGGAATCAAGTAAACAGATAAACTGGAGATGTAGCAAGAAAAGGACTGTGGGTATGGCTACTGGCAGTTGAAGCTCACTGGAATCAAATAGAAGCCAGTTATATTTATGAGATAATTATGCTGCCAAAGAAACCAAGAGCCCCGAGAGGACTTAAAGTGCCTCTTTGGCCCCCAGTCTTCTATAGATAGGAAATGAGTTGAGAACACTGCTTAGTTTCCGAAGACTGCATACTCTCCAATGCCCGCTTTAGATACGGCTAAGGAAGATAATCGAAAAGGAGGAAACCCGGAGTGGGCAGGCCCACGTAGAGAGCAGAATGGGCCTCTAATTCAATAACTATTTCCTGTATCCAGGGTGGGGGCAGGACCTGACAACACCTTGCCCTGGACCAGTATCAGGTGTATATTTCTGTTGGTCTTCCTCTTCTTATTTTTGTTTTTGTTCTTCAATAACTCCCTATAATCTGCCTGTTCAAAGACTTCATAATGTTATCATATAATATTTGTTCATTTTTATTTGGCTGATTTCATTTAACATAATGTTTTTAAGATTCATCCATGTTGTAGCATGTGTCAGAACTTAGTCCTTTTTATTTTATTTATACATTCATCCAATAACCATTGGGTTATTTCTACCTTTTAGCTACTGTGAGTAAGGTACTGTGAACATTCAGGTACAAGTATCTGAGTTGCTGTTTTCAATTTTTTTGGATATATACCCAGTGGAATTGCTGGGTTATATGGTAATGCTATGCTTTCTGAGGGACTGCCAAACTGTTTACCAAAATGTCTGCGCCATTTTACAGTCTACCAGCAGTGTACAAGGATTCCAGTTTCTCCACATCCTCATCAACACACATTATTTTCCATTATTTGTTATAGCCATCCTGCTAGGTAACAAGGGGTATCTCATAGCTTTGATTTGCATTTCCCTAGTGACTGATGATTTTGAGCATCTTTTTGTATACTTAATCACCATCTGTATATATTCTTTAGAGAAATGTCTATTGAAGTGCTTTGCCCATTCTTGAATTGGCTTGTTTGGGTTTTTGTTGTTGAATTGTAGGGTTATATATATATATATATATATATATAAATACATACACATATACATAATATATAATATATAATATATTATATATATTCTGTATATTAAACACTTATTGCACAATCCAAGGTCATGAAGATTACCCTTGCTTTTTTTTTTTTAAGATGGTGATCCCATTCATCTGTATTATGTCTTATAATATATTTAATACATATACATATTTTTCCAATCGGGTCTTTTATATCTAGGTGAGCACAGACACACAGTACAACCAAGTACAAACAAACAAAAAGGAGGTCAGTGATTCTTAGAAAAAGATCATAGGTGTCTTCTGAGACACCTGCAAAAACTTTCTGTGAGGAAGGACCCTTGTATAAAGGCTTTTAGGACAGAAAAAACACTGGAAAACTTTGGAAAAAAAACTTATATGCTACCTGAATGATGAGGTATCCAAAATATTAAGGGGAACTCAAAACATTTATCCCAATAATTATTTTCTTACTTTATTCTCAAGTTATTTTTTCAACTGTAAGTCAAATTTGCTATTCTAGATTAATATGACTTTCATGTTTGTAATTTTTCAAAGCATGGTTGACTTACTTGAATAACAACCTAAAAATAGTTTTGTTTCTTCCACTAGTTTTTGACTGTTGCTATTTCTTATCCTTGTTTATCATTTTTTAAATGAAAGCACAAATTCAAAATGAGCAGAAACCAATGAAATTGAAAACAAGAAATCAATAGAGAAAATCTACAAAACCAAAAGCTGATTTTTCGAGAAAAAAAAATCAGTAAGATTGATAAGGCAAAAACTGTCCTATCTCACCAGTCCTTTTATCCTTGCTTTTTAAGCTAGCCTATTTTTACAGTGTCATTCCTTGAGAGAGAGGTTTGGCTAACTGCTTGATGTCAATAGCTGGGCATCATTACTACAGAGAATCAAAGAGATTCAGCTACTAATCAAGTACCCAGACTGGCCTGAAGACCAGTAGGGAAGTGCCCAAATACTTGTAGGAGAAGCTAACAATTGAAAGAGAATCTAAGAATATGGATAGGGTTTTTAATTTTTAGTTTTTCTCTTTTTTTTATAGTCAGCAAATGAGGAGAAATAGTCAATGCAAGTTGGTTTTATGTAAAGTTTGTGGTACTTTTCATATAAAGCCAGACAAAAATGCATATAAATTTATATCTAGTATATGTGATTTTAACCAACTAGAAGTGTTTAATAAAACGAACTCTACAACAAGTACACAATGTAGGAGATGGAAGAACCAATGGTAATTAAGAAGAGGATGATAAAATGTATATAACATCATCCAAATTAAAGACATCTACGTGCTCTTCACAGCAACTGAAGACAATGATTTCCTACCAGTCACAGTTGTGAGATAATGTGGTTATGTGAGAACATGTGGTTAAACTTCATGTTACAAAACAACTCTTTGTAAATGTAGGGCTAAATTCAGCTACTTTAAATTGAGTAAAGGATAATCATTTTTGCTTGTTCTGTTATCACAAGCTGCTTGTATCACAAGCTGAGTTCCATGGTATCTTGCAGAGCGGATGTCTATTCACGTGACTTTGAGCATTGCTCTAATTTGTAAAAAGACTAAGCAGTTTATAACAAGACCTGTGAAAATGAAAGTGCTTGTTAATGCAAAAGACGTTACTTTGAAGCTAGGAAAATTCTACAAATATATTTAAAGCAACACAGCCAACCTAACGTAAAACGTGTAGAAGTATATCTCAATACATCACACCAACACAGCAAAATTTCCTGAATTATTATAAAAAGTACTGGTTCTATCACTAGTTAAATGGCATAAGCGTACTCTATCTTATTTCTCCCAACGACCACAACACAAATCCTGGACAGAATACATAAAGAAACTAATCGAGGATGCTCAAAAGTAAATAGTAGCAGACAAACTGGGTGAGAAATCGAAACTCAAAAATAAGACCAACAAAATGGTGAATTTCCAATTTTTTTCCCCCTTTATTATTTCCTGGCTTAGTCTCAAGGGAACCCAGATTCTGGAATATTGTGAAGAGCACAGGCAAAAGAAAATCTCTTTCTCAGATAAGTGGAATGAGAAAAGGGTCCCCTGAAGAACAGAGAGAATGGGGAAATATCCTGGTTTTGTTTTCCTCTATTGGCTGTGCAGGGCTCCAGTTCCAAAGCTGCGCTCTGTCTGGGCAGTGGCTGAGGGCCCTGGCTGCGTCAGCATCTGAGCTTGCTGATGTGCCTTGAAGGCAGATCCAATTGTGGGAAGTATCTGATAGCACAAGAGGGCTGAAAGCCAGGCATTCTGGCCAGAGAGCCAGGAGAAGAAACCCTGGGAGCCAGAGAATGTTGTGGAAATTTTGGAGAGGAGACAACTCAAAAAGGCAATCCCATAGATATGTGTCTTTTGCAGAACAAAAAAATACAAATTGTAGACTGCTGGACAATATTTTAAAATTGGACAAAGGAAGTGTACCCAGAATTCTCAAAAAAAAAAAAATGTACAAAGAGCTCTCAAAATTCAATAATAAGAAAAAGCCCAATTTAACAAATGGAAAAAGGATTTGAAAGGACACTTTCTAAAAGATATACAGATGGCAAGTAAGCACAGGAAAAGGTGGTTACCATCATTAGCCATTAGGGAAATGCAAATTAAAATCACAATAAGATAACGTTACATATCTAATAGAATGGCTAAACAAACAAGCCAACAAAAAATTGACAATAATAAGTGCTAACAAGGTCATGAAGCAACGAATTATCACACACTGTTGGTGGGAACACAATGTCATACAGTTACTCCGGAAAACAGTTTTGCAATTTCTTATAAAGTTAAATACACTTGTATGATCCAGCAATCCTGCTCCTAGGTAGCTATTTACTCAGAATAATTGAAAACTTAAATTCACACAAAATTCTATCAATGAATGTATAGAGCAACATTATTCATAGTTGCCCAAACCTGGAAATGCCCCAAACGTTTCTGAATGGTTGCCTCAGCACAACGTGCAGTTCTATTGTATGACATCCAGGGGTTAGGTGTTGTCAGGGATTAGAGGCGAGGAGACATTCTGACTGACTCTAAAGGAGCGGCGTAAGGGAATTTTGGGGGTGATGGAGGTATTCCGTATCCTGATTACAGTAATGGTTCAACAGTTCTATGCATGTGTTAAAACTAATAGAATTGGACACACTTAAAAAAAATGAATTGTAGTCTCTCTCTATATATTCCTTTCCCACCGTAAGCTATAAACTGTAAATTCAACTTTGTCTTGGCAGCAGGTTATTTTGATGGTATTTTTCAGCAAATTGGCATTCCACAAAAATATAAGTACCATTCTTTTTTATTAGGGAGGTAGAAGGTATTTGAGAAATATTTATGTCAACAAGGTACTGACATTCTTAAGTCCTGTGCTAGGAAGGCCACTCACTCAATTAAACAGCTGCTCCAGATCTGTAAGTTTGCGTTGCCATTTTTCTGGCTCCTCACTACTACTTTTAAAACATTGTTCCCTCACTGACAGGGAAAAAAAATCTCCTTCGCCATTCTTACTCTCCCACCGTATGCCCTGCTTTCCCCTGACACCTGCTCGCCACGTTTCCACACTTCTCAGGAGCATTACCACGTGATTCACAGTCTGTTTCTTTAATGTGCTTTAGCCACCTGTACCCATGACTCCATTTTGGACTTCATCACCATGATGCTCTGTCTCTAAATAATAAACCCCAACAGTCGAGTATTTATCCCGAACTTCCTTTCATTTCAGCTGTGTTGTGACTTTACTCCCACTATACCTATTTATTTGAACTCCTCGGGAGTTTTAGTCACTTTGTTCCTCCATTTACCTTGTTCTGTTTCCTTCCTTCCTTCCTTCCTCCCTCCTTCCCTCTTCCTTCCTTCCTTCTTCTTTCCCTCCTCCCTCCCTCCATCCCTCCCTTCCTCCCTCCCTCTTCTTTCCTCCCTCCCTCTTCCTTCCTTCCCTCCTTCTTTATCTAGCTTTGACCCACAGTGTCCTTATCCTCTTCCTGCCATTGCCATATCTTTTTGTACTTTCATTTCATTCACCCAGAATTACTCTAACTTGGATCAGTCCACTGATCTCCTTTTCCACTCACTCAGTTGACACATCTGTCAAAGATTTCCTGGAGAACACTACACAACCACATAACTTAGTGGATTAGATTTAGAGTGCATTAGTGGATTGCAAATGTATGGTCTTCAGTATTAATATGTCTACCTCAAGGTGATCTTAAGTATCTTCAGTTGACTGTTTCTATTATTCACAATAGTCATTTCAAATCTTCACAGATCTCTTCTAGCCAGCCTTCCCCCTCACACACATATGGCAAAGAAATAACCAAAGTTATTAGGCAACTTTCTCAGCTTCTTGAATCACTCCTGTGATAAGCAGAATTCTAAGATGGCCCTGATGATCTCTGCCCCTGGTGTCACACACATAATTAGGTCACGTTACTAGTGTCAATGTTAAACTTTACTTGAGACTGAAAAAGAGGAATGCTTAAGAAATACCCCAACCCTTTGTTTTCCCAAACTCCTCCACCCTTTCATGGTCTGAGAAATGGCTTACTGCAGAGAACAACTTTTCCAAGTACAACTGAAATAAGATTTTCTAACTTTCTCATGATTCTCATAAGACTCACAGATGACTCCGTTGTTTATCTGTGACAAGTTCCTTTCACATGAATCTTCTGAACTGGGCAGACACAGAATGTTCAACTTCCAGTCTCTGTCTCATGATGGAGCTGAGATTAGAACTGTTTGTGTACCTGGAATTAGCTCTCCACAGAGGAAAACATTTCCTGTTCAGCTAACCAACTGAGACTTCCCCTGCTTGCAAAACAGCACCAACTGTAAATCATTCCACCTGCAACCTTGAGCCTTCTTAGTCAGTTCAGGCTGCTATGACAAAATGTCCCAGACTGAGTGGCTTATAAACAAAAGAAATTTATTTCTCACAGCTCTGGAGGCTGGGAAGAGTAAGATCAAGGTGCTGGCAGATTAGGTGTCTGGTGAGAACCTGCTTTTGGATTCACAGATGGCACCTTCTGCCTGTATCCTCACATGGCAGAAGGGGCTAGGGAGCTCTGTGGGGTCTCTTTTATAAGGGCACTAATCCCATTCATGAGAGCTCCACCCTCATGACCCAGGCATTTCCCAAAGGCCCCACCTCATGCCATCACATCGGACATTAGGATTTCAGTGTGAATTTGGTGGGGACACAAACATTCAGACCACAGCATTTCCCTTGAAACTCTGAGGCAAAGCCACTCACTGAGATACTGTGATCTGCTCTCCCCAAGAGCCTGAATAAAGTCAGTATCCTTACTTGTCCAGTTTTTGGCTTCGACAGTGTGGTGCCGTGAGTCAGGCAGGACTAGACCTCTCCTGCAGTCCCTTTTACGCCACCCAGGCAAGGAGAACTCCGCAAGTCCTTTGTGCTCCACTCCTGACTCATGATCCAGAGATGCCGCGGCAAGCCCAGCTCTTGTTCCTGTGTTCCTGACTCCTGTCCATCAGTGGCACAGCAAGGATTTGCTTTTTATTCTTTTTTGAGTACTGGCTTGATTTCTGGCGCTGGCTTCTTTCAGTTTTATGGTCTGAAATTTGGATGAACTCTGTAAATATCCTAAATGGTCAATAGAAATCTTGTCTCTGTGGGTGAAAGATAGCAGGGAATCTGGCTTATTACTCTTTTTTGTCTATTTTAAATTCAAATCAATTAAGAATTTGTACCTAATGGGAAGAGAACCCCTCTTTTCTTTCTACTTGGCTGAAATGCAAAGTTGGCTGAAATTTTAAAATTGAAGCCATAAACTCTATTTGGGTCTGTATGTATGTTTATATGTCTGTGAGTGTAATTTTTCTTTCCTTCGTGGTAGTACTAGATTATAAAATTTCTTAAAAGAGTGCTATTTGGAATGATTTAGAGAAAAGTAGGCCTTAGATAATTATGAAATTCCGGAAATTAAAGAAATTAATCCTCTAATAATTCTATTGCATATGTATATATGTAGATATATACATACATATTCATTAATGCAAATTGCCTAGGAATTCAAGTTCACATTATGTAGTAATTCTTTGGCAAATGAGACTAGATTAATGTTGTTGGTTTAATAAAAACAGCTATATCTTCTGAGTATTAGTATTAAATCTAAGTATAGAATAAATATATATATACAAGGGATGATTGTGGATTTTGTTTAGAATATTGTTGATATTCACGTTATATTTTCTAGAAATAAGGAACCCCTTTCTCTTTTCTCTTGAGCTATCTATAACTCATAATAATTTAGTAAATGCTGCTTTTATAAACAGAAATGAAACATTTATAGTTTTCTCTCATCCAGAGAGAAATTCAGAAACTCCAGAATTCAAAAACTCTTACTGAATATTCTTATTTTCATGGCAATATAGCTATTTTCACAATTTTAATAACAGTTTGTCCTTTCTGTTAACAAGACTTAAGTGAAAACATTGGTTATGCAACCAAGGCCTTGCTTGGAATGTCATAATTGAGAATAATGCTCATTTAATCAGATATGACCAGATACTCTTAAGGAACTAAACTAAACATTTGTGGCACGAATGCTGACAAAAAGCTTAGGAACACTGGACTGTTATCTGGTTTACAGGGTAAGTAATGAAGGTTACTTTCTGGCAGGCCTAGGAACTTTAGGATATTTCAGGGAATTTGAGAAGAGAGGAATTTACTCAAATTTATAGACACTACAGATGAAATCTGATGGTGAGTTCTTGGCTTAAGATGCTTTTAAAAATCCAATGTGACATTTTTATTAAACTTTCAGCAAAGCAAACTTAAGAGGTACTCTGTGATAAATACCAGTTTTGCATAAATACCAATCTTTGAAATTATTTTTGATTAAAAGGGGAGTGATTATAGAGAGAAATTTTATGTTTTAATGGAAAACTATGGCACACTCCTCTGAGTCTAGTCCCAAGTTATCAAACTCTAGCCCTGTTCATTGTCTTTGTGCTATTTGCACACTTACTCAGTGAATTACAGGTAATCGATGAATATGCAAACTCCATCTTCTCTGGTAGAGGTTTAAGTGACTTCCTTCCTCCCTGTGGAAAAACCAGATTAGGTACCAGCCTATAATTTGGACTGGATCCTGTTCCTTGGCACAAATTACTAACAGTTACCAAATGTTCAATTCTTCCAAAATTCTTCAATATCTGACTACAACCCTCTAAACTAAGTTTTCCAAATTCCATCCCTCCCACATTCAGAAACTAAAATCTGACCACCTAGATCACTTTTGTATGCTGTACTGGCCTTTTCCCCAGGATCTGAAGACGCTCTGTGAGCTAAAGTCCAATCACTTCATACAAACCTTGAAGGACTCAGGACTCATCACCATAGCAGGCCATGCACGGGTTGGATTTTTCCTTGGACAAGCCACTGTCTGGGCCAGTAAGGAAGCTTGGCAAGATACTGAGCCATGCATGCCCTTACATGAGAGGTAACATCGCCGAGAGCATCAACGTCTTAGTTTCAAGGAACTCAATGACCAGTGTGACACCAACTTCATGGAATCCATTCAACCAGTTACTCTCAGTTCTTGAGGCTATTGACTTTAGTATACACTTTCATATCAGTATTTCCTGTTTTCATTTCAGGCATTCCTCTTTTAAGGTATCTGAAGTCCAGGAATCTAAAACAACTGACCTCTTCTAACACATCTCCATAAATGGTTCGACTGATTTTGTAGAAACAGTGCCAAAGGGAGATCTTAAGGGGTTACTTTTGGACTCTGCTTGGCAGCACTCAGAAGGTTTATTCTCACCTTTGAGTTGTTTGGCAAAAATGATATTCATTCATCTTGAACAAAAGAGTGACAGTGCTCAACTTGAGCCCTGTGTTCTTGAAGAAGGGCACAGTTAAGAAATCCCCCACCCGGCCACCAAAATTTTGTGTTCCAGGAAAGTGCTTACTACAAAGAAAAGCGCCTACTCCTTCCTCATATGACTTAGATAAAACTCACTCTTCACTTCTTTTTTTTTTCCAGTTCAGAAGCAAAGGGAAGCTTTCCTCTCTGATCAAAGAATGAAGAGGTACGAGCTTGGCACTCTAGAGCACACGCTCTCCTGTTCACTCTCACAACTCATGTAAGCCTTGAGGGTAACTGTCACTATTTACCTGTGACAAAGCCAAACTGTACCTTCCTCCTTTTGTGTGAACCTGTTGAGAAGGCCAAACAGAACCTCCTACTACTTCTTGTTCTTTGTCTCATGATTGGTTAGCTGAAATTAGAACGTTTTTCACCCTGAAACTAGCTGTGATGGTTAATTTTATGTGTCAGTTTGATTGGGCTAAGGTGTGCTCAGATAGCTGGGAAAACATTACTTCTGCATGTGTGTGAGGGTGTTTCCAGAGGAGATTAGCATTTAAATAGGTGAACAGTAAAGCAGAGAGCCCTTCCCACACTGGGTAGGCTGGGTGGGGGCCAAAGAGAACAAAAAGTGGAGGGAGGGTGAATTCACTCTTTCTTCTTGAGCTGAAACATCCATCTTCTGAGCTCTTGGTTCTTGGGCTTTTGGAATCAGATTGGCACTTACACCATCAAGTCTCATTCCAGCAGCTCCTGCTTTGTGCCATTAATAGTGGGTTTAGAGCTGGAGGTGCCCCACATTTTTGTGGGACACTGGACACACAGTTTTCTCTGCACCATTCTTATTGCCTGTAGCAATGAAGGACTTTTACTTTCTTAGGCTGTCTCTAGGAGTGAGCTTTCTCTCCATGGGGAGGGCTACATATTCTCTTGTGAGATGTCTCTTGCATCTTTGGTTAAGCCATTGAAAAAAAAAAAGCTTACTGGTTTGAGTCGATGTTTGAAATTAACATAGGATCCTACCTGTCAATGGCTGGCAATGCATCCTTTAAACTGGCTCTGTTTAAAAGGAAAACTTTTTGTGAAAGCTCTCATCGTTAACAGCTGTCATACTGGTACTTAGGGGAGGGTCAAATTGAAAGGGAAAAAAAAGTGACTAGCCTTAGAGAATCCCTTATTAAGATGAAAGAACAAAAATTAGACTTAAAAATCCTGCATAAACTCCTCTTAAAAACTGCCTCTCCTCAGCAGTTCTCCAGGCCTCCCTACAAATAATCAGGAAATAAATCAGCTGGAGTCTGATATTCAAGGACGAATAGAAACAACAGTCTTTGTCTTGCAAATCTCTACAAAACCTAGACTTGTTTCAATGGAAACAAGTCAGGGCCTAACTTTACCAGTCCTAAGGCCTTGTCTATTTCTTTCAAAATGTTTGTAGATATTATAAAAGATCAGGATATTGAAGCAAAATTGTCCTGTACTTAAGAAAAAAAATTAATAATAATTACACTAAGACTTACGAAAATAGACAAATACACTTCAAAAGTCCTAAGAGGAAAGTTACACTTTCTCTGTTCCTTGTAAATCTTATCCTGTCTTTGAAGAGTAAACAGCCCACATCACTTGAGAGTGAGCCCAGATTAGCTCACTTGTTAAAACCTGAAACTAAAAAAAGAAACGGGAAAGAGGCCTTTTAAACACAAACTCCTAAAAGATCTCTCTTGCCCAAATAGCATCCTTAAAATTGCTTGTCAAGAGCAAATATAGATCTTAAAATTCTTCTCCACAAATAAAAGATTTTATTTATCTGAAGGAAAAATCTAAGTGATTCCAACTGTTATTTATAAACGAGTGCGTTTTGCATTGTACCTGATTCATGACTGAAGTTTTAAAATGAAAACTCTGAGCTCTCTGGTTGAGTCTGTCTGCATGTCTATTTGTACCTCCTTCTGTCTCTGGAGGGTATTGCCAAACTAATTTGTAAAAGAACCCTATTTAATTGACTTAAACAATCAAGCACTTATATTAAAAGTCTTAAATAATAAAAACCAACCCAGATGGTTTTCCAAGCTTCCATGATCTAGGATAGTCTTTAGTGAATAAAAGCTAATTTTAAGTTTGTTAGTTTAATTAATACAGGCATATCTTGAGAATTAGCAATAAATATAATGCATATAAACAACTTTTTTTCTACCTGGATTTACTGGTTAAATGGGCTAATGTTTGTTTCTGTTGCAAAATTTGTCAGAAGAAAAAAAAAACTTGATAATGACTAATTGCTTTAATGTCTAATGAAATTTTCATGAGTAATCTAAATATGATTATTAAGAACCAATGAATTAAATTGATGTGATTGAGATAAGAGCTTTCTGGTGAACTTTTAACAAAATTGTTTTATGATACATCTACTTAAGTAGTTCCCTAAATCTCTTTGGTAATTTATACCCCTTGAGTTTTGCCAAGTTAAATGATGAGAACTCATTGAATGTCTAGATCATTTCCAAATAAGATCAAATACTAAAACATTAATTGCCAAACAAGTCTAGTTTACCTACTTTTGACCTCTTATTACAGAGACTAATTATGTTAGTAAATATATCTTGTGCTTAATTGAAAGGTTGTACTATGAAGTAGCACATGTTTCTAGATATTATAAAATGCGTTTGTAAGTTTGCCAAGCCACAAAATGTCAATATAGTTCATGATTGTTTACTTCTTTATTTTCACTAAAAAATTAAGATTTCAAAGGATTAAGAATTCTAATTAATATACGTGGTTAAAACCACTAGACATAATAATAGAAATAGGATGTGTTTTTGAGTAAGAAAAGGTATAAGGTATGGAGATGTTTTTGTTGAGGAAATAGAAAGTGATTTTGCCCTAAACACTCTGTATGGTTAGGGATGGTTAACTCAAAATGGGAAGGAAAATAAGGCACAAACTAAAATGGTCATAAAAAGCTGTAAAAGATTTGTGAAAAAAGGAATCTTTAGAAAGGACTTTTATGTGTGCTCAGCACTGAATAAGACTGGGATGAATTTAATTAAGTAAATGAGTTTTAACATTAAAAGTAAACTGGTGCAGGTGCAGCCACTATGGAGAACAGTATAGAGGTTCCTTAAGAAACTAAAAATAGTACACCAGAGACTGACACATTGTAATTGGCTGTACTTCATTAAAAAAAATTAAAAATGAAAAAAAAAAAAAAAAGAAACTAAAAACAGAGTTGCCATATGATCCAGCAATCTGACTCCTGGGTGTATATCTGGAGCAAACTATAACTCAAAAAGATACATGCATTCCAATGTTCACAGCAGCACTATTTACAATAGCCAAGACATGGAAGCAGCCTAAATGTCCATTAACAGATGACTGGATAAAGAAGATGTGATATACATATATATATGCATACAAACACACACACATACACATATACACACACACATACACATATACACACACACATACACATATATACACACACATACACAATGGAATATTACTCAGCTGTAAAAAAAGAATGAAATAATGCCATTTTCAGCAATATGGATGAACCTAGAGATTATTATATTAAGTGAACTAAGTCAGACAGAGAAAGGCAAATATATGACATCACTTACATATGGAATCTAAACAGAAATGATACAAATAAACTCATTTACAAACCAGAAATAGAATCACAGACATAGAAAACAAACTATGGTTACCAAAGGGGAAAGGGATAGCGGAAGGATAAATGAGGAGTTTGGGATACACAGATACAAACTACTACATATAAAATAGACAAACAACAAGGACCTCCTGTAGAGCACAGGGAACTATATTCATTATCTTGTAATAATTTACAATGAAGAAGAATCTGAAAAAAAAAGTATGTATTACTGAATCATTTTGTTATATGCTTAAAACTAACACAATATTGTAAATTAACTATACTTCAATAAAAAATAAAATAAAATAAACTAGAGCAAAGTTGGAATTTTGTTCTCTCTGTTAAAAGAACAAAGTTGATTTTTTTTTCCTATTGGTCCACTCGATAATAAGAGATTATAAAAGATTTTTCTTTACCTTTAGGTAATTTGTCTAGAGGGAGAAAAAAAAAGATCTTATGTCTTGTCAAAATAATCACTTATGTTTTATCTTGTCTTTATTAGGCCTTTGATTACTAAAGTAAACCTAGTCCTCTCAATATTAAAATAGATACACTTTGCTTAGAATATTATAACCTTCTATATTTGCCTATGAAGTCTTTACCTGTTATTTTGGTTCAATGTATGACTAAGCCTTGTTTCACAGTGATCTATTTGACTGTTTTACAAACCTTTTGGATATTTTGGACAAACTTCCCTCAAATCAAATACTAAATGATTCTTTTTGACTTAGAACTAACTCTGAGATATATTTCAGAGGGCCCCTGAAATATCTCAAAGATTTGTTCTCTCTCCTTATAAAAAGAGGTATGAGACTAATTAGGCATATTTGATACGTTAAATTCCACGGGGAACATTGTCAAAAACTAATGTTAAGCCTTCTTTACATTGTGTCTGTACAGGTACATAATATAAATGTTCCACAAATTATGTGGAATTCCTGGAAGTCTTATACGAGGGCATAAAATGTTGTCTGCCATCAAAATTCAGGCTCACGCTAAAAGGACTGCACCCAGGTATCAGCAAAATGCTTTGACTTTCACACAAAGGTAGCTACAGCAGAACCGGTAAAGGTTTTGGCACATACAGGTGCAATCTATTCTGCTTCTGCAAAAAAAAAAAAAAAAAAATTGATCCTTAATTGCCATAGTTTCGCCATCTGATGTCCTCATAACACGGCCACAGTGTGATCCTGAATCAGAGAAATTCAGATAGGTGAACAATAGCTGTAAATTACACAACAGTCAAGGGTATAGGAAACCCGGGACGGCTGCTTGGTTCTTCTGGCTCCCTAACAAACCTCATTTTTTGTTTTTTTGTTTTGTTCTGTTTTGCATTCCTTCACCTAACATAGTGCATTTAAGAGGGCTCCAGTTGTAAATAGACATTGGCAGGAAGATTTCTATAAAATTGTGAAAACAGTCTACCAGCAAGGTCTGTCCTGTCAGGTCCATAACCCCGGTTGGGGGGGTAGGTAAAATATTTTTGTCCTCAGAGGCCTCAGACCTCTTCCCTCTGGACCCTTTGAGCACCTGCAGCTGGACTTCATTCAACTGACATTTAATATGGGTTCTCAAAATGTTCTTGTTATTATATGTGTGTTCTGCATGGGCTAAACCTTCCCTTGCTGCAAGGCTGATGCAAATGGCACACAATGGCAAAGAAACTGTTCAAAAAATGTTTCCCACTTGGGGTGTATCTTCCACACTATCCAGTGATCAAGGCATCCACTTCACTGGGCAAGTCACAGGAGCCTTAACAAAAACCTTTCCGGCATCTTATAATTATCACTGTCCCTATCACCCTTAATCATCGGGGAAGGTTGACAGAACTAATGGAGAAACCTGACTCAAGAGAAAACACCAAGTATTGACAGGGACATGGAGTGGCTGAAACTCTCACACACTGCTTGTAGGAGTGTAAATTGGCACCACTGCTCTGGAAAACTATTTGGCATTACCTAATGGGCTTATACGAACCAGCAGCTCCATTGCTGGTGTGTATCTAAAGTGGAATGCATTCATGTGTTCAACAGAAGACCTACACAAGAATGTCCAAAGAAACAATTTATGATAGCCCAAACTTGAAACTTCCCAAATGCTCATCCTCAGAAGAACAGATCAGCGCTGGTACAGAGGAGTCTACAACCATGAGAAGAACAAACTACAGCCAGAACTACTCTGAAGGAAAATCTCACAAATAGTGTTGAGTCAGACGCAGTGGAGTACATGCTAAGTGATTCCATTTACATAAATATGCAGATGAGCAAAACTAATGTTCGCAATTGGAAGTCAGATAGTGGTTTTCCTTGTGGGGTGTGCAGTGTGCTTGGAAGAGGGCATAGAGAGGTTCTGGGCACCGGCAATGTTGTGTGCCTTGATCAGCTGCTATTTATATGTATAAGATCAGTTTACAGAAAATCCTTGAGCTGCACACTTTGATTTGTGTACTGTTCTGTCTGTAGGTTAGAGTTCAATAAAATGTCCCCCTAGCCCCGCCATCACTGCCTGTTTCAGAGCCCTGGTACTGTTTCAATAGTAATTAAACTGTATCTTGTGGTTTACTACCTCGTTTTTTTTTTTAATAAAACCTACATTTATTATATTTTAATGGAAGTACTAGTGATTGAGTCCAGTACAATTTTGCAAACAAATTAGTTTTAATTTGGCTATCTTTGACAGAAATGTGGGTGACGTCAAGGGGAAAAATTATGTTTCAATAGAACCTGTAATAGCCACTTGTGGATATTAGATTCTTGTGCTATTACTTTTCCTTGAGGTTTTGTTATTCACCTGAAACCTGACTGGGTCCTGAATTTTCCTCATCGCCTCCAATATCTGGCTGCAACTCTGAGCTAATGTTTCCAATTTTCTCCTACCTTTTGACGTGGAATCACTGAGAAATGAAACTGCCCTTTTCCTGAATCCCTGCAAACTGAAGCTAGAGGACAATATAAACTTCAGAGGAATTGCCCAACAGCTCGTATTGAAACAATTCTCATGCCTACTGCTGTAGGAGCCATTCAGAAACTTTACCTGAATGCCCAATGACATCTTCAGAGACCTTGCAAATTACAAAAGAAGCTTTGATCCAGACATCTAGGAATCTTCTTGACTGACTGCCCCCGGGCTCAGAAATTGGTTTCAGTCTGCGCCAATCATTAACCATTGTTTTTCCTTTTGTTTCCATAGAAACACCTAATATGAAATACCTGATTCCTTGCACCATAGGATTAGCTTTGGGAGCCCGTCTGCATCACTGCCTCCTGAAATGAGACATCATTATTTCCGGGAATTGACCTGTTCTCAGAACTAAGAAACTTGTTCAGCGAAAAGGACTCTGCTAACACTCTCTGCGGCCAGCAGCTCAGCTGCTAACATGTGAGACTTCGGGGAGTTTCAGAGGCGGGCACTGGTGGGGCCCAGGGCAGGCTGCCCTAAAATGCACCTCACAAACTTACTGTTCCTTTTTCTAAAAAGTATAAAAGCTGCCTGCTTTGACCACTTCTTAGGTCTTATTTCTATGAGACCTCCATGCGCATGAATTAAAAATGTTCTTTTTCTCCTGTTAATCTGTCCTGTATCAGTTTTATTAACAGTTCAGCCACAAGAACTCAAGAAGGGTAGGGGAAACTTCCCCCTCCCCCATAAGTACGCCCTGAGGTCCCCACATTTAAGGAGAGATGGGAGGAGGAGGGGATTATCTGCATGATAAGCCATATTTACAACTGTTTTCTTTTGCATATATATCTCTGTGTCATAAATATAAAAATCATGTGAGACCTGAGATTTCTTTGTTAAGAAACACTAACTTTGACTAGAGAGGACGCTTGAGCAATTTGTGATTATTTTGAGGAGAAAACAAAGAAACCCCTTTCAACATTGAGGATCTTTTTCTTTTCCTCTAAAACCGAATACAGAAATTGATAGTAATTTAATTCACCATTTACAACTTGTTTGATATTGACCAAGATTATGAATCTCTCTTCTTAACAGTAAACTGGCATATTTTAGGAAAGGTCATGTCTCATGTTTCTAAAAAATTCTCTATACACATGTGACCTGGAAGTCTCTGAGTAGGAGAGACTTTCCTCCAAAACTGGCTGTGAACAAAGAATGAAATGATTGAGTTACTTTGTGAAGAGAAAAGATTAAACTGACAAAGATGATCAAAATCCTGACATTTTAGAGTCCTGAGAACACAGAGCTTGCCTTTTAACCTGTCCAACCACTAATATTGTGCAATCAGGAAGTGTCTCCCCTCTCTGCTTACTCAATTCCCTAGCCACCTCTATCTACAGGGAAATATTTGAAAGTGGGGACAATATTACCTTCCTGATCCAGATTGGCTGCATAGTGTTCAACAACAAAATCAACTGAGTAAATGTAAGACTGGCTCAATTAAACGATTCATGAAGCGGGAGGCATCCCATCTAGCAAATACAAAGGATGGGGTGTGAGAAAAGGAAATTATTAGCAAAGAATGCATTGTTTCAGGCCCAGCCACCCTCCTAAATGGAATGGGAGGGCCTACAGGGATTACTTCCTTTAGTGCCGACCAGGTAATTCCAGGTTGACTGGTTAAAGGTTACACTTCTGGGAAGGTGAGACTGCAATTAGGTTAGGTAATAAGTTGGTTTGGTGACGTGGGTCTAACACAACTGACTCCATTTTGGGCATGTTGTTTCCTTTTAACAATAGAAATACCTCATCTCTTAATGGCAGTTGTTGTTATTCGAAGAGGCTTTATGAAAAAGTGTTTTTTTTCCCCTTCCATACTATTACTAAACCAGAATGAACATCTCTTTACTGGTTAAAAAAACCAACCAAACAAACATCAATTTTCTCATGAATTAAAACTTCAACCTTATCTATTGTTGAAATAAGCTGTATTTAATTTTGGGGTTTTGGCCTTGGTTCCTTTTAGTTTTTTCCAGCTTTATTCAGATATAATTGATGTTTAAATTTAAGATGAACAATGTGATGATTTGCTATACATATATACTGAGAAATTACCACAATAAGGGATTTCTTTTCTATAAAGATCTGCAAATAAACTTACTGATAAAGAGACTGATGACAACTGGAAAAATTATCAGGACATCTAGAATGGCAACGTGAAGAATTCAAAATTTCAGAGCTGAATTTCATAATTGTACTGTTTCTTATTGAGTGCTTTGTTAAAAAAAAAGTCATCTCATTTCTTTTAGAATTGGTTAAATTGGAAACATCTTCAATCCCGTAAGGCTATTGAGAAGTCAGAATATTTGGAAAGGCTTATGTAAGGGGTAACAAGTCAGAGAAGAAATAATTATGGTCAATATTGATCTAAAAGGAAAGCAAAGTTTCATTTACGAGAGAAAAAAAAAAGCCCCTATCTTACTTACAGTATAATTTATATTAGGGTTACTATCAAGTTAGATTTATTACGAGATTTAGAGCACACATGTATGCCCTGATTTCGGCTGGTGAAGTCCGGAGTTAGGTTAGTGTTGGTTCCTCCACCTGGAAGACACCTGCTCAAGCGCATCGGCGCGGGCAGAGGGGTGAGTCAGCGAGGAGAGCAGAGCGCGCACTGCCCTCCAGGTGGCGCTCGCTCGCGCTCGCTAAGCCGCCGACGCGCGCTCAGCACTCAGCAGGCAGGCCCCTCCTAGATGGGATCTTGATGGGATCTTGATGGGATGTGCTCCCTGGTGGTTACCACGTTACTGGATCTTCGGTAGGACTTCTTTTTTAAATTAATCGTAAGTTTAAGAATTAAAAAAAAAAAAAAAGGTTTAATTGTACCCAAGTTTTCAAAGGTGGCTTTTGGTCACATTCCAGAAATAATGATTAGGTGCTTTTTCACTCAAGAGTTCTCTTTAGAACACGAAAGGAATTACTATGTTTCTTAGCAGTCAAATACTTTAAACGTTGATATCATGCTGATGTGGTTTCTAATTTTCTTGAATTCCCTGACCTTTTTGTCAGGGAAGCGCCCAGCTTTTTTCTCATGCCGCGGAGATACAGGAAAAAGACTGCTGAGCTGGGCGTCAGGAAACCTACATTTAAAATCTATGTAACACTGCATAAAGCACTTAAGCGTCAATTTTTTTTTAGAAGTTTTGTGCAAAGGGGTGTGTCGGGGGTGGGGGAGATGGAGGGAGGGGAGGAGGGAGAGGAGAGAGGGGGGAAGAGAAAGAGAACGGGTAACTGATTATAGATGAAAAGATTTGAGATGTGTTAGAAGACTATAAAATAATTAAGCTAATTATATAACTAGGGTACATAGGTTGACTGATAAAACTGACTCATAATTCTGAAAGGATTAATTTAACTAAATTAAAAAACAGACTACTTCACACAGCAGATAATGAATCTTTAAAACCTGAGGTAGTAAACCACAAGATACGGTTTAATTACTATTGAAACAGTACCAGGGCTCTGAAACAGGCAGTGATGGCGGGGCTAGGGGGACATTTTATTGAACTCTAACCTACAGGCAGAACAGTGCACAAATCAAAGTGTGTGGAGCTCAAGGATTTTCTGTAAACTGATCTTATACATATAAATAGCAGCTAATCAAGGCACACAACATTGCCAGTGCCCAGAACCTCTCTATGCCCTCTTCCAAGCACACTGCACACCCCACAAGGAAAACCACTATCTGACTTCCAATTGCGTACATTAGTTTTGCTCATCTGCATATTTATGTAAATGGAATCACTTAGCATGTACTCCACTGCATCTGACTCAACACTATTTGTGAGATTTTCCTTCAGAGTAGTTCTGGCTGTAGTTTGTTCTTCTCATGGCTGTACCAGCGCTGATCTGTTCTTCTGTGGATGAGCATTTGAGAAATTTCAGGTTTAGGCTATCATACATTGTGTTTCTTCGGATATTCTTGTGTAGGTCTTCTGTTGAACGTATGAACGCATTCCTCTTTAGATACACACCAGCAATGGAGCTGCTGGTTCGTTTAAGCCCATTAGGTAATGCCAAATAGTTTTCCAGAGCAGTGGTGCCAATTTACACTCCTACCAGCAGTGTGTGAGTTTCAGCCACTCCATGTCCCTGTTAATACTTGGTTTTTTCTCTTTTTTGTTTTAGCCATTCTGGTGGGAGTAGCTGATTTGTACTTATTCTAGTTTGCTTTTCAAGGCCTTATCCTGTACCCAATCTTATAATAATTTATCCCAACACAAATCGTATTGCCCACATTCAACAGACGTACCACACTCGCTCTCCTCTCCATCACTCCACTCACTATAAAGGCCTGGTTTAGGCCTGGCCAAACCCCACTATTTTCCAAATCCCAATTTTTAGTGTACCTCTTTAATAAAGAACTCCTAAAAGTTCAATGAGAGCTAGAAAGCTTACCAGCTTTGTATGTATATCAGATTGTGAGCTACAGGTCCCGGGAGACAGAATGAAATGTCTGTTTAGCTGTTAAGTCATTTCAACTCAGTTGTGGGTGCTCCTTGTTTGTTAGTCCTGAGAAAACAAAATTTAGTCATTGATTTATTGAGCATATGCTGTATGTGAGGCTGGAATACACAAGGGTGAACAAGGCTCATGGGACTTTCTTCTACTAGGGGAAACCTCAAAACCCCCATAATAATTCTCAAAAGAATTGCAAAATAAAGGCCATACATTAGAAACAAAAAATTAAAAATATACAATATATTAAGGTGTCATATTTTGGGGTAGTGTGTCCTGAACCCCATCACTATGTTCTAGGCACTGGGCTCCATGTTGTTTTCAGGTAGAAATTTCAATCTAGCAGAAATATTTCAATTGAATAATGACTAATATAGAATTGTAACTATTTAAATGATGCAAAGAGATTTCACAGAGTCCCATGAGAATATAATAAGGAAATCTGGTCGATAGGTCAGGGAAGGCCCATTTGATAGTGAAAAAGGATTTTAAAAAAAGTTGAGTACATACCTGTTGTATTGAATGAGGCTTTGAATTTTTCTAAGCAGGGTATGCATTTGTAACTAGCATGTAAAAAAACTTTCTTAAACATGTTCCTTTTTCTAAATAGCATAGAACTTAGGCTTTGCTTGTTTACAGTGGTTGAAATTTTCAAATAACTGTTTATAATATTCCAACATTTGGCAATGACTAGGAAATTGTCAGTTGTTACAGAAATAGATGACATGGTTTTTGGCAACTGCAGGATAAATACTGGCGAGAACAAATGTTTTACCTGTTTGTTGGGTCTTCATCAGGAATTGAAAAACAGAACCATGTAAGGGGGAGGGTATAGCTCAGGGGCAGAGTGTGTGCCTAGCATGCACAAGGTCCTGGGTTCAATCCCCAGTACCTCCATTTAAGATAAATAAATGAAAACCTAATTGCCTCTCCCCCAAAATAAAAAAGAAAAACAGAACCACGTAGAACAGCTCACTTCAGCTTGCTTCACTTAACTGACCCGCTTCCCTCTGCCTCAGTTGTTAAAGCTCATCGTTACCTTCCTTCTTAACAGCGGTATCTCTTGTGTCACCTCCCAGACAACTGCTCTTCCCATCATTAGGAGTGATCGTTTACTGGAAGATGAATCAATCATAGTGCAAGAAATAGACTAATTGCAGAAAGAAAGAAAGGGTAGAAAATTGAGTTAATTAAGCCATTCTGTAAGACAAATCAGGAATGCTCATAGCTTATTTTTATAATTTCTAAGCACATAACTCTATGCACTGTCTTTACAAATAATATTGATTTGTTTGTTTTTCCCTTTAACTGTATATTTTACTCTAGATAGGATAAGATTGAGTATAATATGCTTAAGAAATATGTATATCACTAAAAATTACTAACGAAAGATGATTAGAAAGTAATCAGGTCCTACTTTTAACTAAATAAAGATTCAGCTGTATTTTTTTTTTAAAGTGCACAGAAAAGTTTTTTTATTTACATTCCTGTTTTCATCAAGATTCAGCTGTATTTTAACTTTTAAATTGTGCATAATTAAATAGGTCTCAACTAGCTCAAAATTCAACTTGGGAATTTAAGTTTGAAATTCCTGATTCTATAGATTATCTCTTTTTTTTTTTTTCAGTTTGTCATCAAATTGTTCTGTAATCACATCTGGCTCTTGACTGACAACTTTTCCCTTTTTTGGAGGGTCAACATTAGTTCTGCTGAGAAATGTTCTCACCTCTCCCCCTCTCCCCACCATACAATAACTTTTAAAAATTACTGAGAATAATTTTAATTGAGATATAATTGACATATAACATTATATTAGTTTCACATGTATCACATGATTTGATAGTCGTGTATATTGTGAAATGATCACCACCATATCTAGTTAACGTTTACAGTTAAACACATTTTTTTTCTTGTGATGAGAACTTTTCAGATCTACTCTCAAAAAATAAATCCACTCTCTTAGCAACTTTCAAATACGTAGTACATAAATATAGTCACCATGCTGTACTGTTACATCCCCATGACTTCATTATTTTATAACTGGAAGGTTGTACTTTTGACCCCCTTTCACCCTTCTTGACTCCCCTCACCCCTTTCCACCATGGGAATTATTACAGCCCGAAGGGGAAATGAGTGAAGTGAGCTACCAAAGGAAGAACGTCTCCTCCTGGTGTCCCTACTGGTACAGCCTGACTTTATTTAGCAACAGGGAAGACTGTGTACAGTACCATGGGGTGATTTTCCTGTATCTGTGGTCTGAAAGTTTAGAGAAAACTGTTAAAACCCACAGTTGTGAGAAGCCTTGAAATATGTATTAGTTGAAACAACAAAAAAATCACTTTGGTTCAACAAGTTAGGATCAGAATACATGGGCTTTAACGATTTAAATAAACAAACAGTTGAAGTATTTACCTGACAGAATCCTGACCACTAAAGCGGTTTTAGAATGTTTTTGGCTGAAGCGATTTTTTCCTACAGGAACAATGGGAATAATGAAAGATTATTAGAAAATGGAATTGCTTCACACAAATAACATTTCTAATACAAAATCTGGGAATTACAGTATTGATGGAACTTAGTCAAAATCACTCAGAGTTCTTGCAAAAGCAAAGATACTGAACCAGATAATCTGGTTGCTTTCAAAGTTTTGTCCAAGGAGGTTTAGATTTTGTAGGTATTGAACCTGAAGCTGCTCAGCTTTTTATTTATGAAATTGCTGTGAGGTCATGCGATGTCTATAGTTGCTATGGTAAGAATAAGGTACTTTCAAGGAATAAAAGAAAATAGGAGAGAGAGAGAAAAAAAAGATGAAGAAAAGGGAAAAGGGGAGTAAGGAGAACAAATAAAATGGAAGGTGAGATAAAAAGATAATAGGGTTTTATAAAAACTGCTCAGCTATTCCTAAATAGGATAACATTTCTATTTCTAAAATACATAGAGGAACATTTCAACAGAATTACAAAAGACAGAAAAGAGTCAGTTACAAAAGTAAAGCTGGAAGAAAAAAAAAAACCAGAAAAAACTTGTTATCTAAGTTTTAAAACAGTAGATTATACAAAATATTCTTGAATTACTTGACAGGATAGGAAGGGAGTTATGACAACCATCTGGTCAATGCATTTTCAAGTTACATTTCAATAACATGTAGCACCTATGAACAATTTTTGTAATTTCAAAGGTGATGTAAAATTGTGGAGCATTCTCTAACACACAACCTGTAGCCTTCCCACTGTCCTCCTTACTTGTGTAGAGACAGTAGCTTGACTAGTTGTCTTCAGTTTGATGCTGTGGTTCTCACAGGCTGTCAGATGGTTTGATGAATTTGGAAGGTGTTTGACTCCCAGTGTTCAGTGTAAAGGTTGCTCCATTCCTCAGGGCCTATGAAGCAAATCTTGCAGAGCCAGGTAATTATCAGAAAAACACTCATGAGCAGGCTGTTTTGTTTCACGGTCTTACCTTCCTAGAGCAAGAATTCCTGGAATACACAGCTGTTACATTTGCTTGGTCTCGGTATTCTTTAAATTGGGGATGGGAAATTTGTTTCAGTTTTCAATTTAGTGTTGGGTTTGTGGTTGCTTATTTAGTTATTCTTCTTTAAGGGTGCGCGTTATGTTATAAGCTCTTTTCTATAGGCAATATATTTCAAAATAATTTCTCTTCCTCTAGAAAAGCAATTGTAGTTTAACATTCCTGAAGAAGTTTCTAGACTGAAAACTGATAAGCCATCTCTTTAACAAATCCAACCAACCATTCCTCCTTTAATCATAAATGGTTTGTTCTTCCTTAGGGTGGGCACAAGGTAGAGCAGGTAGCCTCTGTGTTGAGGGCAGTTTTCTAACGAATGGGGGGCCCCGTGATGAAAAGGTTACAACAGTGATGAGTAGTTTTCTTTAGCCCTTTGGGCAACACATCTCTGACGAGTTCCCACAGGCCAGGAGCACCTTCTTGTTTACTACTGAATGGTGTTTAAACACCTTTTCCTACATATTCCACATATGTAAAGATTGGGAAGCACTGGTTAAGGGAACTGTGTAGTTTTACGGAAAATGGCATCTTTTAAACACTAGAATCACACCTAACTCAATGGAATGTATTTCTTTATTTCTGAGTAAGCAGAGCTGAATTCCAGTAACTTAAATGAAGCTCTAACAGAAAGCTACTTTGGGTCTTAGAGTTAGTGCTCTGAAGTTGCTTAAAAATTTTTTTGTTTTCTAAAGATACTCAGAAACAAGGTAAGTCAAAGTCTATTAAACAATCACACTCTAGGTAATTATTCCAAACTATCTCATTTATTTTTCTGCTGAAATACATTTTTCTCCCTTTGTCCAATGATGAGAAAGACCAAAGTAGAATTAAAACCAACCAAACTCAAAACAACACACATTTTTTCAAAATTCCATCTTGCCTTATTATAGAGACTTCAGTAATAGGTATTTTGCTTCTTTAAAATTTAAGTGTAAAATTATGAATTAAAAAAGTAAACATAAAATTGTGAATTATAAAATGTTTTTATTTTAACCAAGCCATAAAATTTACAACCAATTCAAATTATGTAAACTTTGAGTTCTTTTTCCCCAAGGTAAAGCTTTGGGAAGTCATGAGAAAAAATTTGGAGAAACCACTGATTAAAATAAGTGAAAAAATTATTGCTTATCTGTTCACAACATCTAGGAGACAATGAACTCACACTGAGCAAATTATATCTAAGGAATTACAGAGTATTTTTTGTTATTAGATGCTAGCCTTGGTGCCTGCTGACCACAGAACCAGGTATCAGTCCCAGATTGCACACTTCTGTCTCACACAGATCACTGTTATTTGGGCTCTGCTGTACGCAGGCAAACTTAATCCTAATATACTGCGGGTTACCTCTGTGAATCCTTACCGCCCTGTTGGGTACTTATGACCATCATCTTTGTTTTTACAGTTGAAGAAACAAAGACTCAGAGAGGCAAGTAATCAGCTTTGGAGAAAGCAAAGAGTCACTGTAACAAAACTGGAATGAGATTGGGGCCAGATTATTGAGGATCTCAGATGTCCTCTGAGCAGTGGTGGGATATAATCAGGACTCAAGAAAGGTTTTCCTCAGTTCTATGAGGATAGAGTAAGTTGTGATCAATTATGAAGTTATCATGTTAGTCTAAGGGCAAGACAAGCATGCAGATAGAAAGTGGGGAAGAGATGAGAACCTGGGCAGGTCAAAGTGAGGACTGTGATTCCCTGAGTGTGATGTGGGAGTCAAGATGAGTCATTTTTGGAGCATTTCTCCTTTATGTAATGATTACAGGAAAAGATGTTTAGTGCTCGTTTTGTGCTTTCAAAATGTATCAGTTACAATAAATATGTTAATACTGAGCATTTGCATAATTAATTTCCGTATTTGTTAGTAAATGTCCATAGATACAACTTGTTTCCTTTGGTATTCTGTATCCTTGGGAATTAACCTTGATTTTTATCAAAATTCTCATGTACCAACTTTGATAGTGGGCCATCTGTTAACTGTTATGCTCCCTATTTCCTCTGATTTTTCTCTGTCTGTTTTTTTAAAATTCAATTCTTTTTTAATCTTTAGAATTTTTTTAAATTACTGAAGTAGAGTCAGTTGACAATGTGTCAATTTCTGGTGTACAGCATAATGCTTCAGTCTTACATATACACATATATTTTCATATTCTTTTTTATTATAGGTTACTATAAGATACTGAATAGTTCCCTGTGCTACACAGTAGTAGAAACTTATTATCTATCCCTATCTCACTTTGATAAGACACTTACAGTTGAAATTTATCCAAGTTGTGTAACCTAACTCATACACTCTGAGTCTGAATTTTTAGCCAGTGATACATCAGTTATCCTCTCAAGGCAGATGGCTGCAGATATATTTTGACCAGATGATAACAAGGGAGTATATGTAGACCCAAGCAGAACAGGATCTGATACTTTCCATAGTCAGATGGGCAGCTGATAATAGCCACAATTCAGCCTACACTTGGCTGGGTGGTGGCGAGAGCATGAGGGTGAGCACAGAAGACTGCAGTCTTGAGGATCTTTGCAAAAGGATTTGTAGTAGGAAGATCGGGGTTGAGTCTTGGTCCAGAGATTTACCGGTTAAGTGACTTAGGGCAAGACGCTTTAGCAATGTTCTCCTATATAACATGGGTATAATACTTCCAATATAAAATTGCCTATTATATGGCAGGGGCTCATAAATGTTGGTTGAATCTGAGTTTTTTTATTCTGACTGGCAAAAACAAAAATTAGGACAAATTCCAGCAATCTAAAAAAAAACTGAATAAATGCAGACACTGTGTTCTTAGGAGATTAAATACTATGTCAGTTCTTATCAAATTAACTTACAGTGTGAGCGTAAGTTTAGTAAAAATGGTAATAGAATACTTTTTGGATATGGAAAAAGTACTTGAGAAGAACAAATAGGTGGGTGTATAAAACAAGATTCTAAAAAAGAAGAGTACAGGACAAATGAGAGAGAAAGATGGTGAGAAAAAGCTTTAACAAATATTAAAACAAAACATTATAATAGTTAAATAAGTGAACAGGCACAGATAACTTCAATGGTATATCCCAGAAGTACACCCTATTATTAAATAAAAATTCAGTAATTTAAAAAAGAAATCACTATAAATCAAATGAATTCATGAGCTTGAATGTAACAATTTGGAAGAAACCTAAGTAATGTCTCACACTGCATGCTGCCATAAAACATGTAACAGAGACACAAAGTTTTATTAAATTATTGAATGAGATCGATTACATTTGGAAGAGATGGAAGAGTTCACAAAGATAAATACTAAAACATTTGACTAAAGAAAAATGAAAAGCTTTTGTAAGTTAAATAAAAAAACTCTAACCAAAATAACAAATATATTAAGAAGATATGTTAGGAAAAAATTGTGCCAAAATGGCAAAGTATCATTTAGTTAATGAAGTATCATTACTTAATAGTTCAAGACTCATACAAATGGAAGAAAGCCTCTCCCTAAACTGAGCAACGATTTTGGCGCATTGAGGATCCATATAAACAAGTGGCAGGTTTGACAAATTGACTCACACTCATGAAAGGTAAACAAAAAATTCACAGTAGCACAAAAGATTTCAAGAAATACCTGCAGAGTGTATAGGTGCTAACAGATCAATTTATACATCAAAAGTTAATTTTGCTCCTAATTTCAACATAGTTAATTAAATAATTACCAAACAGCCTAAAATTCTTCTTCCTCTCTCTGCCCCCACACATCCTGTGAAAAGATAAAGTACCAAAAATAAGCAAGCCCTGAATACATGGTAGTAGTCAGCATCAATAAATTAGTTCACTGGTAAATAATGGAATGAAAGCAAAATATAGTCCTTTAGAAAAGATTTTTATTTTCTTGGCACACAGACATAAACATGACATTTGCCCACTAGATAAGCAGTTGAAGACATATGAGAAACAGAAAATACAATTCACATAGGTTATAATGTTCGTAGATAGGATGACAGGTCTCATGTTTCCTCAATTATCTTTGACACATTAAATTATCACAGCATACTGGTTAAAGTGGCAAATTTCTGAAATTAAAGAGTAAGACTGATTTGAATTAATGAAGAACCCAGGCACAGAACCATTCTCAAAATGTAATATATTGGTACCTCATCCAGCATCACTCAGGAATGAAGCATTCTATTTAAATGTTTTTTAGTCAAACAATTTATCCCTCTAAAGTCTAAAGCTGGTTATTTTAACTACCTTTGATGAAACAATGTGTAACTTGCCTCTTAAACTTTAAAATAGGCCATGCATATTATAACAATGTTCTTTCATTGATATTCCTAATAAGGAACATGAACCACTTAATTTTCTAGTGCAACACAATATCCTAAAAATTTTCTGAGGTGGATATTTGCCCTACTATAGGTAACCCCAATATGGCTATGTTTTAAAAATTGTCAACTTAATATTATTTATTTATTAGAATTCATTAATTTATTCATTTACTTATTTATCACATTTAACTGTCAGCCATTAATTCCTGCTTTTGTTAAATATGTTGATTTTCAGTTACTTTTCTTACCACCTTTAACATAGAAGTTAAATGAGAACAACAGAACTGTGAATCTTGGATGACTAATGGTTCTCCCTCTCAAGAAGGGTCATTCTTTTTAACTGCACAGCTTAGAGAAGCTTATACATTGAGCGATGAAGAAGGAAAGGAAACTTGGAAATCAATGCATTTATGGACAGTGGTCAGATTATAATCATGACTGTCCTTACAGTTGTAGGATTTAAACTGCTTTAGGTTGGAAAACCAGAAAACCAAGCTAGTTTAAAACTACTCCTAAAGTAGGGTCGAGTATGGGTATTTGACATCTGAAACATTTTTGTATTTTTACTACCCAGAAGTTTTAGTTTATTTGTTTTTCTCCTTTATTTTTATTCCTTCCTCATAGTTAAGGTGGTTGGGTATGTGACCTCTAACTGAGGAAAGTGTTACTGCACCATTATTTTCACTATAAATATACTAATATTTGAATAATATTATATAGTAATAAAAGGACTTCTGCAACTATTTTCTTTCAACTGAAAGTATAATGATCTAACTTAAGTGTTGTCTTGAGACAAAAACAGTAAAACGGAAAAAAAAAATTCATCTAGAAAATATGCACTATTCAAAAACGTCAAATCATACTAATGTTAAAGCCTTTTTCCTTTTATGACTTTTCTAAATTTAAGGTACCTTAAAATAATATTAAAAACTTTTCAAATGATTTTATTGAGTTCAAGATAACTACTGAATTCATAGCTCTATAGTATATTACGATTGTTCTCAATGCTAAACTTGTCAATGTAGGTTCTGGTTCACAGGAAGCCAGTTATCTATACACTTTTACACACAAACTAAAAATAGTTAAGTTTTAGAGAAATTAATATGGCATTTTTCCCTTAAATTTCTCATGAATATGCCCAACAATTTACATTTTGAAAATGTAAGCTATCTCACAGTATGAAACTGGAACTCAGGACTAATTTTATAAAACTGTTTTTATAAAATAAATTCCTAATGCTCTGTGATTTTTTCATATATCCTGTGCATCATCAGCACAAGTAAATTATGTAAATATACTGTTGATATTCATTATATTAAAAACATTAATATTTCAGTGAAAAAAATAAAAGCACATTATAAACATTTGTGCTTCATTTATGAACATATATTGTAGGTGGACACTTCCATGATTCAGCATTCATCTAGTACTTACTGAATGCAGCTAGAAATACTATAGTAAAAGGTGAGAACATTAATTAACCATAGCCTGTTTAGTATGTATTGTTACTGAAGAAAATATACTGCAATTCAAAGATACTTTTCCATTTCTTTCACTATTACATTTTCATATTTCATCTTCACTTATGTACAAATAGAGGATTACATGATTTTTCTTTTTCAAACTCTGGATTTCAAATTCTTTATTTCTAGGCATTTGAAGAATACTTCCTGAATTCAAAAGAAAAACATTCCACTGGTAATGGTAAGTTTTCTTTTTGACTCAAATCAAAAGCTACTCTGTACATTAAAAAAAAAGAAGAAAGAAAAACCAGTGTTTTACAGTCTTAACCTAATTGGGTATCAATAGTACATGAATTAGATTTTTTAAGTGATTTGTGCTTGTGCATATAAAGCATTTACATTACATTATGACCTTGCATTCCACAATACAATTGATTGCATATGTAATAAATATCCATGAGGCAACTATAAATCATAGAGTGTTTCAAGAATGACAGCAATTGACCAGGCTTGTGTTTCACAGCTGAAAGGACAGTATTGGCCATTCTCATTGGTCAGTTCTGGCAGTCCTTTCCAAGGAGATCTTAAAGAAAGAAAAGCCATTTTATGAGATACAATCGAACACATATCTCGTTGGATTAACAAAATAGGCAATACACCTGGTGATTTTGCCTTCTAGTATAGAAAACAATCATTTGTAGTCATTTACTACAAAATAAAACAGGATATCCTAAAGATTATAAAGAATTTAGATTCAAATTATTCTTTGACATTCAATCTTTGGGATTTAAGACTTTCAAATACAAAAGAATCCCTTTATGTATTAAAAACGTAGAAGAAACTACCAATGCAAGCAACACATAAGTAGAGAGGTACACGTCTTCTCAGGCCTAATTTTATCTCTTCTGGAGTAAGTTTATGAGACCCAAAGCGTAACTATGTGAATGTATTACATCTGATCTTGACAAAACTGTAAAATGAACATGAAACAATGAAGAACCACAGAATTATGATTAGAAAAAAAGTGACTTAAAAACAATCTAAATTTCTATAATTTCTCATTCTCCTAAATAGAAATAGTTAGTATTTACTGTGCATTTATTATGTTCTGATACTAAGTACTTTATATACATTATCTCATTTAATGCTCACAGCAACCCTGTCAGGTAGGTACCATAACTATTCCTGTCTATAGAGGAGGTAAAATAAGGTTAATAACTTGTTCCAGATCTCAGTATCAGAACATAGCATTATTAGCATATCAAATTTATTCTTAATTTCAATGTAGTGTAATCCTTAAATATGAAACAAAAATTAAAAAAATATAGAATTCAGTAATGTTTCATTTTTTAGTACATTTTAAAATTTGTTTCATTATTATGCTTTGTAACTCATGGCTGTTATATATACTTTTCTGAAGATATCAAATATTTCACAATAAAAATGAAAAAATAACTCCATTAGGTAAATATGGAGATACTTTGGGTAGTAATAATAATATTATCAGCTAGGTGTCATAGAGAAATAGAAAACAGAGAAAACTTATTTGTATCCAAGTGTTCAAGCTACTTCAGAGAAAAATGCCAGATTACTGAAGTTGGGTACCTGGGTATCTGTAATGGGTTAAATTGTATCCCCCTCAAAATTCATCTGTTGAGGCCCTACCTCTCAGCACCTCAGAATGTGAACTTATTTGGATATTGGGTTGTTGCAGATGTAATCAGTTCAGGTGGGTTAGGGTGGGCCCCTAATCCAACATGACCAATGTCCTTATAAAATGAGGAAATTTGAGCACGAACAGGCACAGAAGGAGGCTGCCGTGTGAAGGCTGGAATTATGCTGCAACAAGCCAAGGAATCAGCAGAGGCTAGGAGAGGCGGCTGGAAGGGATCCTTCCCTAGCACCTTCAGAAGGAGCATGGTCCTGCCAATGCCCTGATTTCAGATTTCTGGCTTCCAACACCGTAAGACAATTAAGCTTCTGTTGTTTAAGCCACTCAGTTTGTGGTGCTTTCTTAACAGCAGCTCTAGCAAACTAATACTGCACCAAAATTAAGAAATAAAACAAGCTTATAGAACCATTAAGTGCTGCTCATAATTGAATATGAACACAAGAACGTGGCTACCCACACTGATATAAAGAAGTCCCCTTTCCCTTGCTTCCTGAAAAATTCATTCCCCAAGTCATTAGGTGGGACAAAGAAGGTCAGTGAGGAGAAGAGGAGGGAAGGGCAGCAGAAGCACAGAGGGGAACATCAGAGTCTGGGGGTAATGAGGACGGAGTTCACACCAAGGATGGGGGTGGTCCAGGGCCCAGGTGGTGCAAGGGGAGCATCCATGTATACTGAGTAGCTACAGTGGGGTTGTCGGGCCCAAGGATAGTGAAGACGGCATCTATGTTTTGCGGCACCCCAGCGTGGAGTGTCAGAGCCTGACAGGGTGACCTGGGTCCATTGTGCTGATAGCAGAGTGTGGGGAATAGGTTACTCACTGCTGGAAAACGGAATCACAAATATGAAAAGGAGAGAAAAGCAGAATTTAACACTAGAATTAAACAGGTGTGGAGGCAGGTTTTCAGTATACAGTGACAGATAAATACATAGAAATTTAAATATATGGGCAATTGTTTTTCACTTGCAAATAGATTAGTGGCCTAGACAGAACATATTCTGAGCCATAAAATAAGCATCGATAAGTTTAGGAAGGTTAGAGTCATACAAAGTATATTCCTTGACCACAAAGGAATTAATATTGAAACCAGTGACAGAAACATCTCTGGAAAACTCCAAAATATTTGAAAACTAAATAACACCTTTCTAAATAACCCATGAGTCAAAGAAATCGAAGAAATCGAAGGGGAAAACAAAGTATTTTCAACTGAATAAAAATAAAAACAACATATCAGAGTTTTTGGGTACTGTTAGTTAAGTACATAGAGGGAAATTTATAGCACTAAGTACCTATATTAGAAAAGAAGAAAGGTTTTTAAATCAGTGATTTCAACTTATACATTAAAAAACCAGAAAAAGACAAATTAACCCAAAGTAAGCAGAAGAAGAGAATAATAAAAAGTAGAATAGAAATCAGTGAAATAAAAAGTTGAAAAACAATACAAAAAAAAATGGATGAAACCAAAAGCTGGTTCTTTAAGAAGATCAATAAAACCGATAAGCTGATAGCCAGGTCAATAAGGAAAAAAAGAGAAAAAAATCCAACTCATCAGTATGAGGAATGAGAATGTTGACATTACTGTAGATTCTAACATAATATAAAAAGTAATAATGTACTTTAGATGAAACCATTTCTTGAATTGCGGCAAATACTTTTGATCTGTCTTTTCATTTAATCTTGACAGCAAATAATGAGATAATATTATTGTCATCTTATAGATGAAGAAATTTATCTCAGAGAGGTTAAGTAACTTGCTCAAAGTCACATGTAAAAATAAGCAGCAAGGACGGAATCTGAAATCCAGTCTGAACCCAAAGCTCACACTTGAAGCTACTGTGCTATCAAAAGTAGCTACGGGAAACAGTAAGAAATAAAAATGGAAAGGTAGTTGAGAAAAAATTGTGGAAAGTAAGGAATTTGGATTTTATTCTGCAGCCAACAGGGAATTACTAAAGATTTTCAAATATAAGACAAAAATTGTGAGTTATATTTCAACAAGACTGATCTTGTTTGGGGTAACAGAGACGAAGTATGGAGGCTCTTGCCTATTCCAGGGGGAAGGTCGTGAGCTGCAGATTAGGCACTGGCAACAGCACGGAAGAGGGTGGGCGGTCAGAAGGCGCTCGAGAGCCAGAATCAAGTCTTGACAACTATGCGGATGTTCAGGAGAGGCAATGAGGTAAAATTAAAAAGTACCCAGGAATTTTGAGTTTGCAGAGCGTGAATAATGTTAATATTGCCACAAAAGTGGGAACTACAGGAAGAGAAAACTAGCGTGAGGGCAGATGAGTGATGGCAGTGGACGTCCGAGGTAAGAAGTTTGTCAGGTAGTTGAAAGTAGAAGTGGAATTTATGAAACTTCAAAATTACCTGAAGAGCGAAGACAAGAGATTATGTGAAATATAACAGGAGACAAGGTAGACAGAAAAATAAGAAAGATCAAGAATAGATTTTGGGAGGATGAATGTATTCAGGTGCCAGGAAGCAAAGGCAGAAAAGCAGGCAATGCAGGCAGTAGTGTTGGGGTGAAAAGCCCCGTCTGTGAAGCCAGAATGCTTGCAGTTCAGTGAGAGCTCTCCCAAATTCCTTGCCATTTGACTTCGTATAAATTACTTAACTTTCTCAGACTAACTTATAAAATGGAGGCAGTAGCTCATATCTGAGGTAATATCCATGTTACATGTACTAATATATTAATCCACAAAACAATCTTAGCACATCTATCATACAGATGAGGAAACTGAGGCTTAGAGTGGTTAAGCAACTTGTCCATAGCCATATAGCTGGTAAATGGAGATATAAATGATAACAGGAATAGGGTAACAATAGTAGAAGTAACTATTTTATATAGTTTTTTGGATTAAGTGAGTAATGTTATATAAATGCATTTAGAACAATGCCTGGAAGACAGGAAGTACTCAATAAATACTATTTGCTATTATCACAGTTGTTACTATTACTAGGTAAACAAGGGAAACCTAACACTATGGGTAGCATGAGGTTTTTCATAAAAAGAGGAAAATTAACAATGTCAGACAGTACAGCCAGGTCACGGAAGAGAACTGAAAGGAAGCCATGGCGTCCGGGGTCGAGAAAGCATCTCCTTGAGCGGTTTCACCACCCACAACACAAAAGCCAGACGGCCTGTGGCAATGAATGACTGCGTGGTCAGAAGGTCAAAAAAATGAGGTTAACTGTACAGGAAATATGCAGAAGAGAAAACAGAATGATAAAACAAGGCCTGAGGCAGGAACAGTATGAAGGGACTTTGTGTCAGGATAGGCTGACAGATATCTTTGTGTCTTAGGAAGGAAGGAACAAGTGGACTCCCAGGAAAGGATAATTATCGGAGCAAGGGCACGGAACAGGTGGGAGGGATGGCATTATAAGTAAGTAGAAGAATGACCTCTGCAGTGCAAGATATTCTTACTTCTCGTGGACAAAAGGAAGCAAGAGAAAATAAATGCAAGTAATGAGAACTACTGTGGGGCAGTAAAGGACAGAATGTAAGAATGCTCCTATCACCCTGAATTCACACTCAGTCTCTAGATGAGGGAGCAGTGTGGCAGGATTGGGGTGTTTCTGTGGCTATATTAAAATAATGAAAATAAACTTTGAAAAAAAAAGGAAAAAAAACTTTGACAACATTCATGGTGATAAATGGAAGTCCTTTATGTTCTTATAATAGAGGAGATAAAGCCTACGCTGTTTGTGCATGTTTATGCATAATTATTCTGAGCAATAAGGTGTACATATATTTAGGCTTAATCCAAAGTTTGTGAAGCTAAGGTAGCTTTCGACTGAGTTGTATCATCTTTACAAAGACACGTAACTCTTGACACTATCTGCCGACAATTAGGACAGAGGAGATGACAAGTGGGTTGGAAACAGTCAAAAGATCAACTGATATTTTAATTTTAATGAAATCATTTCTGAAAATTATTTTCTATTGCATCTTTAGATCAGTTAACTCAAAAGGCACAGCCTGAGTACTTTTAGTTTTTGTATTTATCCTATGCTAACCACATCCAAAAATAAGTTAAATTTTAAAAAATAAAGACTATTCCACCACATGTATAAATCATGCAATATCAAGTCTTTAAATTAAAACAAATAACCTAAAATAATTAAAAGAAGGCAAAAATTACATAGAACTTGTGTTAAAGAGTAAAGCTTTCACATTTCATCGGGAAACGTAGAACATACAGAAATGAATTCTAAGGAAATGCCATTTAACTTAACATCTAATAAAATGACTAAACACTAGTTTTGGAAATTACATGTCCCTGACAACTTACCTTTCAAGATGAACATAATGTCGAGAAAGAACATTTTTAACCAAAAATATAGTCTTTGCAGTAGCCTCTGGACCCATCAATCTGGAAAAATATAATTTCGCACGAAGAAAATACCCAACAGGCCACAGCCACTCCTGAAAGAGGTAATTTAAAAGTGAAGAAAAAGAAAGAGCTGTAAATATCTAAAATTCTTTGCAAAGTAACTTTAATTGAAAACTCAAGGAAGAGAAAGGAAATTCTTACAGGCCCTTGGTGATAATTGAAACCTTTAGCAAGATTGTAGTTGTCATTGTCTAAGGCATTGTCGTAAGTTCCACAGTAAACCGTATCACTGCAAAATGATTGAAATTTAGGTTAAAAAAAGATCAGACATTATATAGGAAGCATTAGAAAAATGTCCTAATAGCAAAGTATTATTATTTCGTCTTCCATTCTGTGGACTAAATAAAGCTCATCATCCATTTAACCTAAAATTAGTTTATACTGAGTTCAGAGGACTTTAACAATGTGTTAGGGAATGACTAACAAACACTTCCTGGCTAATACAAAAAATACAAAATATTCAGGTATCTTGTCTTCGAAGAGTTACCCTGACACTAAATATTGGTTACAGTCAATTATTTAACTAGGCCTCTAACGTATTTACAACAATTAAAATATACGCAGAATAATTTGAATTGGTAAACATTAAAGATAAGGTTTTATTAATTATTATATATTGGAAAGGTTGTTTTTTAAACTTCTCCATGAAGTTATTTTAAAATTAATGAAAACTGGTGCCTTACAAGGTTACAAATAGCAACTGAATACACACAGAGAATTTACATACACTTATAAACTAAATAAAGTATTAAAAAACATTGCAACATTTACTGTAAGACAGTTATTTATACTCTGTTTAGTTAAATTATTACTTTCCTTTCTTTTAGTGAGGTAGAACTTGACACACGAATAAGCTTTAACTGGGTTTTAGTTTTGACTAGTGATTCTTAATGTCTCTGAAAATGCGGAGAACACTTTAGAATGCAGATTAAACACACACATAAAATTTTGCATCTCAAGACTGAAATGAGCACACAATAGGTTAGGAAAAATCTACGAAGGTCAGGGTACTATAGAAATGGGGCTCTCTCATGTATGATAGAAAAAGCAAACTGATGATGGGTACCCAGCTTTAAAGTTAAACCAGTAAGAGAAAGAGAAAGGTCATACAAACTCAAGAAAAAAGCAAAAATTGAAAAATATAAAATGACATAAACATATAATCATAAAAACAAAAGTATGTATTAGTTTAAATAAAAATAGTGGTGTAATTAGAGAGGACGGAACAAGTTTATGGTGAGGTGAGAATAGAGTTAAATCCTTATCTGTCATCACAAGAAGTAAGCAAATAATATCTAATATTTAAAATAATCAAGAAATGGCTGTAAACACATACTATTTAGAAATATGGAAGGAACTACTATGGGTAACAATCTAGAAAATAAAGATTGTCTCTAAGGAGACGATACATTTATAACTCTAATGTCCATAGTAGTCATGTATAACTTTTACAATCAGAAAAAATAGTCATTAGAAAATATTTATGACATAATAGTTTTATAAATTTGAAATTCATCTATTGATTATTGACTATAAGACAAGCCAAAGGCATTTTGAACATTGATGTTTAATGAAGACAGAGAAGGTATTTTTAAAAATTCAGTTTGAATGCAATTGTAGAGATTTTATTGATAAGCAAAAAATCATGGCTGGACGCAATAAAATATCAACAACATTCTTTTTTGGTGGGGGGAGGTAATTAGGTTTGTTTGTTTGTTTGTTTGATTGTTTATAATGGAGGCACTGGGGATTGAATCCAGGACTGGTGCATGCTAAGTGTACACTCTACCACTAAGCTATATACTCTCCCTCCTACAACGACATTCTTAATACTTCTACTCCAACTTACTCTGGATCCAAAGTTTTCATGCCAAGAGGACCAAGCAGTTTTTTTTCTGCAATCTCCAAAGCTTTCCATGCTTTTTCTGCAGTGAAGAGCTCGGGGGCCTAATGAGTATAAAAAACAAATATACAAACTGTTTAAGATCACAGAAGAGTTAGTTCCCACTGACACTGGAACATAAACTATTGATAAACTTGGAAAAAGAATGAACAATTTTTAAATACAGTGTGGGCCAATTAAAACGTAGACACCTAATCAGACCTAATCCTATCAGGCCGACTTGAAAGTACGGAACTTGGCTTTAGAGGTTAGGAAAGCTGTCTGAGGTGCCTGTCTCCTTGTGCCACTTCAAGAAAGCATAGTAGCCCCAAAAGGAAGTTGTCACAGCGACAATGAAGGCAGAATACATTTAAACCCACCTAATTCATTCTTCAGAGGATTTTCAATAGCTTCCTTTAAGTTTATCTGGAACTCATTTTTTGCTCTTAGGGTCATAATAAAATACAGAAGGATTTGCACACCGATAGCATGAGTAATTTACTTGTGATACGGACAAAGAGGGAAAGCCCTGGTGACTAAGAATGTGTATTAATTTTAAAGGTTAACGGAAATCAAGTGCACACTGAACCAAAGCTACCTTTATGTACCTTTGTATATTTTCTACTCTAATTAACAGTACTATGTTTAATACTCTTTTTGACAAAGTGGAAACATCTAGGCAGGCACAGAAGAACACACACCTTCTCTATTTTACTGTACTTTATTTTTAGACTCAGTACAGATAAAATAAGGAGAGTCTAGAATTTTCGGCTGGACAGGACTAATTACAGCAATACAACAAAGAAAACAGAGTGTGAACTGAAGCTATTCATATTAGTTCATTAGTCCACAGGTTTCCAACTGGTGGGCTGAGGCACTGGTCACGGCGCAGGTGTACAGATGCCCTCAGCTTTCAAGGCAGCTGGGCGGGGCCTGGGGCTAACTGAAGCAGGTGAATCTGGCACAAGCAAATCAATCCTTTTAGCCCAGAGGGCTATACAAGTATCATCATTTTCTATGAGTGTTATGATGTGAAAAATGTTGGGAAGAACTTCATTCGTCATCATTTGTTGTTTTATATTTTTTTGATACTGAACGTTACAGGTTAAGGGTCAAATGCATGATGCTTTATTCATGAGAAAGGACCATACAGAACTAGCGGTAAACAATGCACTTTTTAGCAATTAAATAAATTCACTGGTGTGGAAATAAAGAACTAAATAAGCCCTATAATAACATTTTTGAAATTTGAAAATAATAAATCACTTACCACAACCATTGCTATAGTAAAATTAGGCCTGAGCTGATAGTCACACCAAGGGCTTGAAGCTCCATAGCTATCTTTGTATATGCCACGTTTGTGCACCAGGTTAGGATGCTTTTCATTGACATCTGAAGGGTCTTCTGACACATAAAATAACTTTTCAAAATTGGCTTGTATCTTTTTGTTCCACTCATCATAGGAGACTCTCACCACCTTTCCTGCAACATTATAAACAACTTGGTAGTTTTAAGCATTCATAGAAATCCACACCTTTAGTTACAGCTAAAAAGTAATATTTAGTCAATAAATTATCGACTTTTTGAAAGTGTCAGGGTCTTTTGAAGGGCACTAACCAGAAATTAAAAATTACCTTTCACTGTATTAGCAAAAAAGGACTAGACTCTAGCAAACGATCCCAGATCACTTGGATCACTCTTATATTTGATACAATTAACTTTATTGAGTACTTGCAAGGAGGCTAGTCTGAATTGAGAGGTGCCAGAAGTGTAAATACACACTGTATTTCTAAGCCTTAGTACCCCCCAAATAAATGGTTCATGAATAATTTCATATTGACTACATATTGAAATAATATTTAGCACAATTGAGTTAATAAAAAATACCATTAATTTCACCTGTTGCGTTTAACTTTTTAAAATGTATGTACTAGAAAATTTTAAATTATGTATGTGACTTAAATTATGTCTTTTGGATAGCACTGTTCTAGAAAAAGAGAGGTAAAGACTTCATAATTTTTCACCAAAATGCAACTTGCTCACGGTCACACTGAGGAAAAAAAGTAAGCACAATGCTCTTCATATCTCAGCTCAAAGTTACTATAAAAATATGGTTAGTAATCAGGTTTGCTACACTTTGCATGCTAGTAAATTAATGATTTGTCTTTCCTTTCAATCTTAAGAGTTTTTTAATATTAGTTCATTGAGTCAAATGATGATTACATTGGTTAAGAATATACACAGTACATTTGGAGTTTCTTTGGAAAGAAAATGAGTAGCTTACCATGTCTTTCTACTGTAACTTCATGATAAGGAAAAATATTTTTCTGGGATAATTCCAGCAACCAACGAACAGCAGATTTACTCAGGCCTACAATTTCCACAGCAGACCCGTCTCTAAAATTAAAAATAAATTTTATTCTGTGACTACAAGTAATTTAAGTACTAGTTAAAGGGCATTGAGTAAACAAATCTGATGAATTACATAACTAATGTATTATAAAATGATGATAAAAAGCCTCACTTTGTAGGAATGTGTATTGCAAATATAAGAAATCACTCTTCTTAGTATTTTGCCATTGCTTACTGTCTTAACATATTTGTAAAAAATTTTATGAAGTAGAGTGGAAATTATGGAGTAAAAGAAAATAGCTGTTGGAAAGAGGCAGCAGTAGGAATCAGAATAGAGTAACAGAGAAGAGAGAGAAAATGTGACATACAGGACCAGAGAAAGCCAGGGAAGGGGAACATCATAATTTAATCCTAATTTGAAAGTTCATATTCAAGGAAAACGAAAGGAAGTACAAGACCTAATAATTTACCAAAACATTTTAAAAAAGAATTTGCAAAACCTGTAATGACAACTATTATTCAATCATTTTTTTTGACAATTCTGATTGAAGATAAAATTTGGAATAAGAAAACTGTTTTCCAGACTTGATACTATAGTAAGCATTGCAAATCACAAAAAGAAATGATGAGGTAAAAGATAAAAAAAGTTAGGGGAAAAGAGGTTCAGAAAGTAAAAGGATTTCATAAAAGACAGGACAATTGGCTGTTTTTTATATTTACAAAAGATAAGCATAAAGAAAAACTTACAATGAAAGCACTTCAGATTACAAAGAAATGTCTTAACCACTGGGATAAGGAATCATAAAACTTTCCTTTGAGGTGCTTATAGGGAATCAACCTACGAGAACCTCCAGAAGGGAACAGACAGCTTTACATGATGACTTATGCTAGGAGGACTGTGTTTGTGTATATCAGGGGAGAGAAAGGGGGGAGTGGAAGAGGAAGTGGGAGAAAGGAAGATTCTGACTGATTTCATATAAAGACTTCATGGTTAATAGAATGAAAGATTCCACAGTATGTGGCTTTACAAAGGGCATAATTACATAAGGACTGTCAAATCAACACCACCTCGGCGTGGCGGGGGTTCCCTTGTTTCTCGCTCTGTCACTTTCTCCCATTTTATCCATCCATGTACCGCAATTGAAGCGATTTCCTCCATAAACAAATCCTGTTTCTTCGTCAACCCCTGCGGTTATATTAAAACCTAAAAGAGAAAAATAAAACATTTATAAAATTTAAAAGAAATATAATAAATTAGGAAACTACTCTGCAGAGCAATTTGGCAAGACCTTAAAAGTTGAAGACTTGCATATTCTGCCACATACTAATTTCCTTTCTAGACAGATACTCTAGAGAAACCCTCACTTACATGCACAGAGACACACATACAAGAATATTAATTGCAACACTGCTTGTATTAGCAAGAAAAATAACTGCTGAGAAGAGGAACAGATAAACACTGGGGTCTATTCACATAATGGAAAACTCTTTATACCATTTGAGATTAATAAACTGGGATTTACACAAATCAAAATGAATAAATCCCCCAAACAGAATGACTGAGTGAAGAGAGATCTGAAAGAAACATGGCCAAATGTTAATATCTTCTAATTTCAGTTTTAGGTTCAAAGCATAATTTACATTATTTTCTGTAGGTTGAGATGTTTCATAATTAAAATTATAAATTAAAATAACTCAGAGAAAAAGGACACAGATGCAAAAATCCTCAACAAAATATTACCAAACCAAATTCAACTTGAGAAAAACACACACCATGAGCAAGTGGGATTTATCCCAGGGAAGCTAGGATGGTTCTGCATTTATAATTCAACTGATGTGATACACTGCATTAACAAATTGAAGAATAAAAATCACATGATCACCTCAACAGATGCAGAAAAAGCTTCTGACAAAATTCAACGTCCATTTATGATAAAAACTCTCATCAAAGTGGGCACAGAGGGAATGGATCGCAACATAATAAAGGCCATGTAGGAAAAGCCCAGCACTAACATCACATTTAACAGTGAAAAGCTGAAAGTTTGCTGCTAAATTGAGGAACAAGACGAGGACGCCCACTCTCACTGCTTTTATTCAACATAGCATTGGAAGTACTGGAAGCAATCAGACAAGAAAAAAAGTGGAATCCAAATTGGAAAGGAAGAAGTAAAACTGTGACTGTCTGCAGATGACATGATACTATAGACAGGAAATCCTAAAGACACCACCAGAAGATGACTAGAGCTCATCAATGAACTTGGTAAAGTTGCAGGACACAAAATTCATATATAGAAATCTGCTGTATTTCTATACACTAACAATGAACTATCAGAAACAGAAATTAAGAAAACAATCCCATTTACAAGTGCACCAAAAAGAATAAAATACCTGGGAATATACCTAACCAGGAGGTAAAAGACCTGTTCTTGGAAAACTATAAGACATTGATGAAAGAAACTGAAGATAATACAAACAAATGGAAAATATACAGTGCTCAAGGATTAGAAGAATTAAATTGTTAAAATGATCATTTTTTCAAAGCAAACTACACATTCAATGTAATTCCTATCAAAATAGCAAGGACATTTTTCAATGAACTAGAACAAATAATTCTAAAATTTGTATGGAAACGCAAAAGACCTCAAATAGCCAATATACCATGAGAAAGGAAAACAAGACTCCCTTGGTGGGCGACCAAGACGGCGGAGGAAGTGGAGTGGAGCTCACTTCTCCCACAAACACATCAAAAATACATCTACATGTGGAAGGATTCGCGTGGAAAACTAACCGGAAACTGGCAGAAGAACTCCTATATAACCAAGGCTGCAAAAAAGATTCCCACATAATGAGGTAGGATGAGAAGAAAAGCACTGGGTTGGAATCTGTGCCCTGGGAGGGAAATAAGAGGAGAAGGGTGATCACATGGTCAGACACTCACCCTGGGGAGTGAGAGGGTCGAACCACAGACTGGCTGTTCCCATCCTGGGGTTCTAGATGGAGAAGAAAAGCCTCTTTGGCTGCTTGGAGAACTGGCTGGGACAGATGGAAAGGCTTGAAAAGCCTTGACTGCACTTGAGAGGCGTATGCGGGTGCTGGCTTACCACTAGACAGGGCAGAGAAAGGTCTACCCTCGGCTTGCCTCCCTGTGCTCCCTAATCTGATCTGAGCAAACACCCCAGCCCTGCTCACTCCACGTCACACCTTGGCAGTAGATCTATGACAGCCAGATCCTGAAGAAAGACCTGATCTAGGGACACAGAAGGAGGCCCAGGGGCCTGGGTCGTGATCCAGGTGGGGGCGGTGGGGGTCACGGCTGGTGCTTACTCAAACAGTGCCACAGAAGCAGCCCAGACTTCTGACGGGAGTGAAGCTGCTTCAGTTCCTGCAACCATAATGCCTGGATCCCCAGTGCCAGCTTGAGCGAACGTTCTGGCCCTGCCCACTCCATGCCATAACCTTGCACTAGATCTGGGACGATTACAATGGAAAAAGATGAAACCTTGGGCTGTGTCTGAGTGGAGCCGCAGAAGCTGACACCGGCAGCTCATCGGACCTCTGTAAGTGCACAGGTCCCACTTACTGCAGCACTCCCCTCCTGTGGGGCAAAGGCCCCAGGGTGGGGAGAAGGTAAAATAAACACGTAAAGGGAACAGAGCCAGCTTGAGCTTGACCCTCAGGGCACTTGCTCCAGCAACTTGGGAGCAGACCTCACCCTAGGAAGAGCAGCGACTGCCACTGAGCAAAGAGGAAGTCCCACCTCACACTCTGCACAGGCTCTAGCTCCGACAGCACCAACCGCACCTCCTGTCAAGATGAGAGTGGCCAGCACACCTTGAGGAGAGATGCGGCTGGCGTGCACATCAAATCCAGCCCTCACACCAAAGACCTCTGGCGCATGCGGTCTACACTGGGAGGCTCCCACATAGAAACATCCTCTCAAGACCACAACAGGTCGCTCTTTCACCTGCATTCACAGAGACAGAGAAGGTTAAGTACAATAAAAAGTAGCAAACCCCCAACTGAGAGAGTAAGAGAAAACTCCTGGAAAAAAAAATAAGGAAACAGAGATAATCAGTCTACCAACCAATGAATTCAAAGAGTTAGTTATGAAAATGCTAACGGAATTAAGAAAGAGAATCAATTTAAGTATGGATCATTTTAAGAAGTAACTAGAAACTATAAAGAAGACCCAATCAAAAATGACAATTCAATTTCTGAGATAAAAAGCACTCTAAAAGCAATGAACAGCAGACTGAGTGACACAGAAGAATGTATAAATGATCTGGAAGGTAGAATAATGAAAATCACCTAAGCAGAACAGCAGACAGGATAAAAAGCAATGTACAAGATCTATGGGATAATACAAAATGTGCCAACATCTGCATTAGAGGGGTTCTGCAAGAAGAGAGAGAGAAGGGGATCAAAAACGTATCTGAAGAAATTATGGCTGAAAACTTCCCAAACCTAAAGAAGGAAACAGATATTCAGGTACAGGAAACACAGAGGGTCCCAAATAAGATAAACCCAAACAGACCCATATCAAGACATATAATTAAAATGGCAAAAGTTAAAGATAAATAGTAAACATGTGTATTTTACCTCACACACATTCAGTAGTGAAAAAAAAAAACCCAAAAAACAAAACAGCAATCCAATTAAAAAATGGGTAGAAGACATGAATAGACATTTCATCAAAGAGGGGACATGGACGGCAACACCATGGTGGGGAAATGCAAATCAAAACCACAGTGAGTAGTGGCCTACACAACTATCAGAACAGCTGAATAAAAAAGTGGTAACGTGAAGTGTTGGCAAGGATGTGGAGAAGCGGGATCTGTCCTGTTTGCTGGTGGGAGTATAAAATGGTAAAACTACTTTGGAAAATAATTTGGCAATTTCTTATGAAACGAAACATTATCTACCATATGACCCAACCACGTTTTGGGGCATTTATCCCAGAGAAATGAAAACTTATGTTTACACAAAAACCTGTACATGAATGTTCAGAGTAGCTCTATTTGTATTGGTCAAAAAAATGGAAACAACCCAAATGTTCTTCAAAAGATGAATGATACATCCATAAAAGACAATACTACTTAGCAATAAAAAGGAATAAAATACTGATAAATGCAGATGTCAAAGAGAATTATGTTTAGTGAAAGAACCAACTTCAAAAGGATACATACTGTATGATTCCATTATCTACAGTCTCAAAATGACAAAACTAGAGATGCAGAACAGACTGACACCTGCTAGAGATTAGGGATGGTTGGAGTGACATAAAGGGGTAGCACAAGGAAGATCTTTGTGGCGATGGAACAGTTATGTACCTTGACTGTGGTAGTGGTTACGTGAAGCTATACAGGGGATAAAACTGCACAGAACTACATGGACACAAAGGAGGTAACGTAAAACTGGTGAAAATGGAATATGGCCTATAGCTTAGTTAACAGTATTATGCTAATGTCTATCTCCTGATCTTGATATTGTATTACAGTTATGTAAGATGCCTTTGTTAAGGGAAGCTGGATGAAGGGTTCACGATACTCTTATGTATCACTTTTGTAACTTTCTATTAGTACCCAGTTCTTTCAAAATTAAAAGTTACAGTCTAAACAACAAGTTTATACTATATGGCACAGGGAACTATATTCAATATCTTGTAGTGATCTATAATGAAAAAGAATATGAAAAAAAAAGTTAAAGTCTACATGCACTTACAGCAATAAATGTTTCACACGACAATAGTGAATACACAACAAACCCACTGGAATGTCTCTAACGGGAATGGGTAATAAAATGAAACAAATTAACGTTAGCCTTGCATTGGCTAATGATGACGGTGTGCCATAAAAATAGGAATATGATGAACTTCAAAGAGGTTAAAAAAGTATGTCTATTTTAACTCTGTATACGAATAAACCTCTTTACAAAAAGTATTTTATAAGAGCCTAGATTATACAGACAGACAAACTGTGAAGTCCTAGCTCAGCCACTTAGCAGCTGTGTGTGTGTGTGAAGCGAGCTACTCTGCTTCAGTCACCTTATCAGTAAAAATGGGAACAATGTAATGCATCTCCAGTGTTCCTGGGAGTGTTCAATGGGAATAATACAAGGAAAGTAGTTAGCACAATGCCTCGCACAGAGTAGGCACTTCAGTTATTAGCAATTATTATTATGGCTCTAAATGCAACCTCCACAATTACCTTTCACACTGGCATTTTATCTTTCCTCTAGAAACTCAAACAGGTGAGATCAGAAACTCTCTTCATCTTTTTTATTATTATATTCTGAAGTTTTACACACAAATAACTATCTGTTAGGTAGTGAACCATGAGAAGGTTTAATTTCATCTCCTCGGCAAATCCTTACTGTGCACCGAAAGTTACGTACCCTCATCCCTCATGTTCCGATCTATCTGCGGACCGGCATTCCTTTCTCGGAACTGTATGCCCTGCATGTGTCTTTGCATGGCTTCCTGTATTACTTCAAACAACGGCTGATCCTGTTTGAGACATAATGAACGTTACCTCTATTAGAAATTACATTTTCTTATCTTCCCCCACATCCCACAACTGAAGTGCTGTGAAAACATATATTTTCCCTTAGGGGGAAATGGAGATAAGGGGTGGAACTGGGGAAGGAAGCAGCTCCTATACATCATGTAATACAGTATGAATCTGGCATATGAATAGTTAACAGACTGTAGTTTTGACTGTACATTTCTGTGACATGAAGTAATTTGTAATTTTGCTGACATATGAAAACAAATCTTGTGAGCTCGCATAGTTTGTATTAAAGTGAATAGTTCAGCTAATAAATGAAATAGCTTGTTATACAGAAATCTGAATTTTAAATCAGCATTGCTGTTCTAACTCATCCACATATGTAGCAATGGGGATACGTTATGTACTAAAACGGTAATTTACTTTAGGTTAAAAATGTTTTGGACAAATATTCTTTGAATACTTCATGATGTAAACATCATAGGGACATCAATCTACAAGCCCGTAAGTAGCTTAGAGGCCCCTCACACCTCTATAACAAACCACAACATAAAGGCAGATCACAAGCAGCAAAAAGACAACATTCCTGTACATTCTTGACCGGGAAGGAAACACTTAAAAATGTTTCTTCATTCTGCACTGCTCATAAGATAAACTCTGAACTCCCTGGACTGGCAGCCAACGTTCCCTGCAACCTGGGCCGCCCATTCCACACTTCCTTACTTCCCTGCAGCTGCCCCACACAAAAAGCCAAGCTAGACTGAGCAGTATGCCCCACACTGTGCCGCAATCCACCTGCACTTCATTGTCCCTTTCATCTTTAATGTCTTCCCACAGCTTCCCTCACCTCTGCTGAAATCCTACGCGCCTTTTAAGGTTCAGTTTAGGTGGAATTTTAGTTACTTTCTGAGGTCCTCCCTGAGACCCACCTATTAGGTCATCTCTCTTCCCTTTATGATACTGCACAGCACTTCCCATACGCCTCTTTCTGCAATGCCCATACAATATACCCATCACCTCCTCTACCATGTTGCAAGCTTTTTAGGCAAGGAGTAAGTCTTTTCTCAGCAATTTCTCATAATATCAGCGGTCCTAAAGAAATACTAATATGAAGAATGCTTAAGATTCAGATTCCTAATTACATGTATTTTTATATTAGAAGCTAAAAGCCATTTTACAAGAAAAAAATTATTTTAAGAAATGATCTTTACCAGTGTGCCGGCAGACAAAGGAGCAGAATCATCTGTAGGGTACATTCTGGAAACTGGGCACCTGAGAATGTCTATACCATTTGGAACCATTTTACAATAATCCTGAATACACTGCAGCCACCACCACACAGCATCCCGGCAATTGTATCTGGCATGAGTTCCTTCACCCAGGAGATTAGGAATGAGACCGTGCCTCAAGGTACTTCGCAAATGCTAAAATAATATTCCTAAAACAACAGAATCAGGTGAATCATTTGACATGAAAACAACCACTTAAAAAATTGAAGACAAGAAATTCACTTTTGGTGACCACTGGATGCATCTCTCTTCTGCCCTTATTTCTCTGTATTTTCATGTAGAAAGTGATCATAACGTAGAACAGGCACTGTGAAAGTCAGAAACCTTGACCCTGGCTCTGTCTTCTTCTCTAACACTCTGTGTGACTTGCCCTCTCTGGTATAGTTTTTTCAATCTTGGGTATTTCAAAATCTGAGTAAGAACTGAACTTTATTATTTTAAAGAGCAGATACCAAGAATAAAACAAACATCTAAGAAAATAAATGGGTAAAAGCTGACCTTGAAAAACATAATTCATTTTCAAAAACTGGTGGAGAATATTTTATTTTTTAAAGTGTTATTCTAAAATCATATACCAAATGACAACTTTGTAAGATGGCATAGCATTCTAAAATGAGTATCAAACTGAGAAATAAGAAGACAGATTTAAAAACAGTGTTGCCATGGACACAGAAAACAAACTATGGTAACCAAAGGGGAAAGTGGGGGGAAGTGATAAATTAGGAGTTTGGGATTAACAAATACATATTACTGTATATAAAATAGACACACAACAAGGACCTACTGTATAGCACAGGGAACTATATTCAATTTCTTATAATTAGCTGTAACAGAAAAGAATTGGAAAAATATATATCTATAGGTATGTATATGTATAACTGAATCACTTTGCTGAAACGAACATTATAAATCAACTACACTTCAATAAAAAATAAAATGAAAAAAATACAGCATTGCTATCTGTATGGCCTTGGAAAAGTCATTTAAAATTTCTCCGCCTCAGTGCTTTTTAGCCAAACCATTTAGAAATTTAATTGTATGTATCAGTTTAATGCCCATCTCTTAAATAACAGCGTAAAAGGAACTTTTTATTTTCTACAGTACAAAAGCGTTAGTATGGACAGTGACACTTCCGATTAATAAGAGGTCAGAGTGCTAGCAATCTTAACTATCTAGAACACGATACACATGTGAAAGTTGAATAAAAAGTCCTCTGTCCATGATCAGCTCTTCAGAGGGAGGAAGTGGAATGATCTGTGGTAGAGATAGCCACGTGCCCACCAAAATGGCGTTCCCGCACTTCCCAACCTATCTGACAGCTGGCTATGGCTAGATGACTGTGTTCTACAGCAAAACACTCTGAATGGAACCAATGGATGTTAAGTGCATGGGACAGGTGTGTTCTCCCCAGGCTCTTTCCCTTTTGGCCAGCTGACCGGAGAGAACTCAGAGGCCCTGGAAGATGGTATATCCTTAAGAGGAAGAAGCCTGTATCTCTGAATCTGTATGCACAAAGCTGCCTCCTGAACACCCGTATAGGACCGGAAGCAAGAAATAAATTTCATTTGTGAAGAGCCACTGAAATTTAAGAGTTTATAATTCACTGCAGCTAGCACTACCCTAACAAACACAATATCCCCTGGGAATCATCTAGATTAGGGATAGGCATACTTTTTTTGTAAAGGGCCAGACAGTAAATTAAATTAGGCTTTGTTGGCCATATATGGTCTCAGTCATGCATTATTCTTTTTTAAATAACTTTTTTAAAATAAAAGATCTTTATTTTTAAATTTTGCACTAATTATGGAATAGCTTAAGGTGGATGGGATCTTAGTGACCCTTTTTTTTAGCTGCAGTATATTTGATTTACAGTGTTGTGTTAGTTTCTGGTGTACAGCATAGTCATGCAGTTGTACATCTATCTTTAAAAAGGTAAAAACCATTCATAGCTCGAAGGTCATACAAAACAAGTGACAGGTCGCAGCCTGCTGACGCTTGATCTAGACAGTCATATGGAAAATTAAGAAGCAGAAATTTTTGACAGTGCCTGGAAGTGATAATTGGGAGCTCAGAAAACAATGAGAAAAATAATAATTACTTAAAAAATGAACATTTATGGAATGCTTAGCATGTGGCAAACACCGTTCTAGACATTTTAACTGTATTAGCTCATTTAATCCTCAAAAAAATCCTGTAAGGTTAATTACTATACCATTCTAGAGAGCATGAAAAATAAATCAATAATAATAATAAAAAATAATAAATAATTTAGTCAGCTGGAACAAAGATTAGAACCTGGCAGTCTGGCCCAAACCCAAGTTCTTAAGCACTATACTATGCTTCTGACCATCCACTTTCTACTTCTTAACCATGGTCATTTCGGGGCAGAAGAGGCACACAGACTCCCAAATTTCTACAGCCCCATAGTGGTATCTTAAGTCAATAAGAAAAGGTCTTATTATATTTGGTTAGTAGGGAAGAATGCAATGCCTTTCAGATGCTCACTTAGAAATTTCCAATTTTAAAAGGACTGAAAATAAAACTTTTATCATTTGAAGAGGCAAACCTCCACTTATTTTTCTGGTGACATCAAGACAAGGTATCATATAAATATATATGTATTATGTATTTATATGGTATCGTATCATATAAATGTATTATATGATATATACATATTATATAATATAAAGGTATTATATATTTGATATATATATAGTATATAATGCATCATATGCTACAAGTTTTAACTTGTAGAGCAGTGCTTTCAAACTTTAGTATTAGGCTACTGAAAATCACCTGGAGCCCCTGTGAAAATACAGATTTCTGCTTGCCAACTCTGTCCAACTCACGTTTTTTGGATTCAGGAGGCCCCTCACAGGGACTGAGAACTGGCATTTCTAACAAGTTCTCAGATGATGGTGACACTGTTGATTTGTGGAACACTGTAGAGCACTGCTGTAGTGCCTTTCTTTTCTACCTCTGATAAATTCTCCTATTATTGTGACATAAGAAAACACCATTTTCATTGGGTCAAAAGGACCATCATAAAATTTTGAGGTTAATATTTTTACTATTCAGGTTTGTAACAGGATTATCAAAAGGGGAAAATCTACTATACAGGAGGAAGCTATTATATCCAATCTTTAGGTGTTATTTAAAATTAAAAACTAAATTAATTAAAAAAAGAATATATCATTTTAAGACTAGAAAACCTAAAACTGGAGGTTATGAGGTCTGAAAACCTGAAAGAAGAAAACCTGGTATTATAATTCTTTCTACAGGGCTCCATCAAAGAGACGGCAATACCTTCATTATAGAAGAACAAAAAATGGTAGACTTTCAAATTTTACCTAAAAGTTCATCTGAGTTCTTACACTTAATTCAGGCATGGAAATTTTACTATTTAGTGAGTAATTAAGTGACACAGTTATACATTTTTTAGTTTTACTTAAAATAAAGTAGCAAATGCTGAGGATCTGTACATGAAGGACTAGAACTTAGTAACTTCAAAGATTTTCACTTGTTTGAAATTCTATGACCCTATTAAATGAACATATAAAAAATAAAATAAAAAACACATGCAAGGAAAACATACCTCCCAACTGTTGCGAATAGATGGACAAGAAGGAAAGTTTGATGAGCATGTGAAAAACATTCAGATACAAACTTGCATTGCAACTTTTCAGAGATCTCCTACCTGGCCTCCAAATAGCGCCCAGTAATCAGTAGTAGACCTCTAAGCGCAATAAAAGTGTCCCTTCCCCAGCAGCGGAAAATACCGGAAGAAAAATGAGGCAAGCCTAGCAGAAAACATAACAAAGTAACATATTAATCTTAATATACACAAGCCTACTGAATTCCATTACTACAGATGGGCTGCTCTAAACTTGGGGGTCAAGGATGAGCTATAAAGAGTGTTCAAACCCTCTTAAATTATCCTCAAATTGTATGGCTATACTTATGTCAACCTTTGTGTGATGAGGTTGCATAATCACATCTGACTCAAAGGAATTTGTGACCTAAAAGAGATTAAGAACCATTGCTACAGAATGATGCTTATCTGAACTGATTTGAATGTGCGAGTCTTTAAACACAGATAAACATTCTTTTAATAAATTAAAGATTAAAATCAGAGGTCAAATATTTAACATTCAAAGAAACATTTAGTATAATTGTAATGATATATTTGAAAAGGGTCTACCTGTAATTTGAAGCCAACAAATTAATCTAAATATGAGATGATTACCTTAATGATACATAATTGTTTATTAACCTATCACTCTAGAGTTACTTTATTATAAAATTTCCCATTAATTTAAAACAACTTAAAACCATTACAGCTTGTTAGCCAGAAACAGTTTTTACAGATGAAAACAGGATTTCAGATGCCAAATAATTTGAACATTCTAGGTAACAGCACCTTTTATGCTTGAAATAAAATAGGGTGAATGATGGATAAAGTCTAAAATTTTACTTTTAGATTCAGTTTGGTTTCTTATAAATCATGAAAAAAACACAATTGTAATCTGTACTTGTATTAAAACCAATAATCAGTAGGAAAGTAAAGCAATGGAAATTAGCATTTAACTCAAAAAAAAAAACTGTGTTAAAGAATAAATGTAATAGTACTTTAGGAAGGGAGAACTGAGGACATAAATAAAATGTTCACAGCATCCACTCATGACTATTTCCTAAGCATTTAACACCATTTGACATTATCTTGTTTGTTTTCTGGTTTGTTGAATGAAGCCTCTCCCCAGTAGAAAATAATAATCATGGTAACAGAAACCTCGTTCGCCTTATTTACCAAAGTGCATCACTGAAAACTGTAACTGGTACACAGCTTTTCACTATAAAGACTTACTAAGTGAATGAAATGAAAGATTAATTATAAAAGGTAAATTGAGAGGTGAAAGAATTTGACTAAGATTAAAAAAATTGAGGCAATACTTCACAGTTTAAACTTCTGCTTACTGGGTCTTCGCCTTGGAGAAAGACATTATGTCCTTCTGTTAAGAAAGATCAGAACGAAAGGTAACATCCGACACTTCTTTCTATATTGCCTCCCAAATAATGACACCAAATTTCCCTGAACACTTTATGTGTTGCTTATACATGGTTGATATGTGCAGTTTACATGCAGTCGCTGATGATAATTCTGATGACGATGTGGAGGACAGCAGCTAACACATACACACACAGCACTCTGAGCCGCACAGACATCCCGGTACTTTAACCCGTTTAACACCTTGTATAAATTGTAAGTAGAGATACATTCAAAGGTGAGTTTGAGTTGGCATGCCCTAAAATATGGGTAAAAACTATAAAAAATCAAAACTATAAAATTTCTAGCACTGATGTGTGGAAATGTTTGCATTAACTTTTTGACCTCTAAGAGTGTATGACTTATAGACCATGTCTCTTCTGAGTGATTTCTACCTTGTCAATTATTATAAAAGCTATACTATCAAAAACTATAAAATCAAAACTATAAAATTTCTAGCACTGATGTGTGGAAATGTTTGCATTAACTTTTTGACCTCTAAGAGTGTATGACTTACAGATCATGTCTCTTCTGAGTGATTTCTACCTTGTCAATTATTATAAAAGCTTATAATTATATACATTTTTGTACCACTGTCACCAAAGGTAGATTCTCCTGGCCTTTGTATTCGTTTAAAAATCTATCTGCAAATCTGAGGACAGTCCTATATTTTATTAGTATGGAGTATACAAAATTCCCTTGGGATGTGAGAAGGAAATATAAGAACATCTATTTATATTTATAAACTTACCTTTTTACAGGTCTATTTTTGTTTTATATTGTACCTGATATGTAAGCATACCAAGTATCATAACTTATATCAGTGTATCATTTATGATACATCGGCATATTTATTTTGAGAGTGTTTAACAATAGCAATGAATAATAAAAAATGTTGAGATCACTATTTTATGTAATAGGGTTCTAAACAATAGGCTTTAAAATCAAATTCTGCATATTAACTTTTTTCCACAATGGTCCTGTTCAGTTTTATGACTATCTGCATGGATTTACAGGAGAAAGTACCGCAAGGAGATAAAATAGTTGAGTGAGGATCTAAAACACAATTATATATTTAAAACATTCAGAGGCGTCATATGATCGTTCTAAATAAAAAGTTAATTTCTTTTTTAGTTGTTGGGTCCCACTAAGTCTTTTTTCTTGGTCTGAGCAAATGCAAATTTAAGGGTAAACAGGAAATCACACAGATAACACTATTATTTTCATCCTGTAATTTGGTAGTTTTCAACTTAGTTTGGAAAGTTCTTAACTTTAGCTTGAAATTTATTAAAAAGGAAACAAAAGCCTATTTTGTTTATATTTAGATTTGTTACTTGATTCAGGTTCTAAATCTACTTGTAGGAAATGATACCAATAGAGAAAGCATTTGACTGCAGTTAGAAACATAATAAAAATTATTTAACATTTGTTTTGTGTTTGTAACTTGCAGAGGACCTTTAGATTATCTCTTGGTAATTATTAGGTTAATTTTTAAAATTGGGGGAAAAAAGTATCATGTAATGGGAAAAGGGTAGCAAAACAAATTTGATTAAAAAATGCAAAATGTCAAGAGTTGGAAAAAATAAACATGCAGAAGAAAAGGACTGACTAGCAACAATAAAAAAATGCACATAAATACATGTCTGGTGCACAGTGATAATTAAATAGTAAACATGGTTATTACTTTTACAAGTGAATATATATGAAATGTTACTAGGCAGTAACATAGAATCTTGGATGACATCATAAGTTTTTAAAAAATAATCATTTTCCTCTTTGAATAACGCTGACTTACACATTTTAACCTTGTACATAATTTCTCACCTGCAGCTAAGACACACAACATTGCTCCTTCTGTCCTGTGATCTCATTCAGTCTGTATGGTACATCCGTGAGTGCAGGTGAAAGCAATGGCAGGGAAGGGAATTTCCCTACTCCACACATCTGGACTGAACCCAGTGAAAGGTGTTTCACAAAGGTAGAACCATTCTGAATAAAGCTGCAACAAAGTGATGGAGTTCAAAATATTATGTGTCGAAATACAAACATTTTTATTATTCATTCATTTATTTATTTAAAATATTTCATTGTGGTAAGAACACCTAACTTGAGATCTACCTTCTTTAACAGGTTTTTAACAGTACAATACAATATTGTTATTTACAGGTCTAACATTGTACAGCAGATCTCTAGAATTTGTTCATCTTGCACAACTGAAATTTTACACCTATTGATTCAAAAATTTTTAGCAACATTATTTTATTTGGTTTCTTCCCTTAAAAAAGTCTCTCTGTATATAGTATAGTGTATAACAACACTAATATCAGATAAACCACATTTTCAATTTGGTTAAGATGTCAGAATTGCTTTCATTTCACCCAGTTTTCTAGCTGGCTTTAGCCTGTTGGAACACAAATGGTAGGGTTGAAGTTTTGTTCTTTCAGAGACTATGTTCAAATCAATTTGGTGGCTCTTCACTGGTACATTCCAACCTGCAGTTTCATTTTAGGGAAATTCACCAATAAAGGCAAATTTCATTCATAATAAAATATTTCTTCATAGCAAAATATTTCTTCTCTTGATGAAAAATTAGAAAAAGAAAAGTATATGTATCTTCTAAAAATTATATCCATTAACTTAACAAGTCAAGGAATAAACAGAAACAGATAATATAAAACAATTAAATTTTCCCATCAACATGTTTTCTAGCTTTATAGAATAGATTTTAATATCTAAGTTTGTTTTTGTATGTTCTGGATTAAGGGATGCTAATAAATTCACTATCCACTTATCAACTTTTTCAGCTCTATGCACGTACGACAATTCCTTCATGTTCAGGTCTTTTAAGAGTGTGTATAAACTGACTCCGTATATGACTTCTACACAAACATGCCTATTTACTCAAGCTTTGCTGGATATACCTTGACATCTGCTTCCATGCTACATCCAGAAGAGTGGTGTATGCACCAATTAATATAGCGTCAAAGTAACATGGGATAAGGTAACGTGGGATCTGCTTCAGGTAGAAGAACATAGCCTGCAACCATTTACCAACCTGTTATAAAAATAATTTTAAAAGTTAATTTGGTGTGTTTACAGGCTGGGTGTATTTTAAGAGCTAAATCCCAACATGCAACTCTACTACCTAGTAATCTATCAACCGATTTTCACTTATTAGAACTGAAAGACGATTAAGGGAGGAAAACGTTACAGGTTAGAAAACAATTTTTCAGATCAGAACACAATGCAAGCATTATACATGGTAATACAGTTTGTACTGTGCCCTTTTTTGGGGACTACAATACAGCTTTACTTACTTCAGCAATAGTTCCTGATCGTGAAATAAGCCGATTACTGACATAGTCAATCATCCAATCTCCAGATCTCAAATTATCACAGAAGGGGTGCCCCAAGTCATTCTTTGGTCTTATTTCTGCCAATACGGACATTAATCCTGAAAATGCAGAGAAATATCATGCAAATTTCATCACTGGCAGAGGAAATTTGTTCTCATATTCTGGGCTGCTGCTGGTCTCTAGTGATCTGGGGTGAACACATAGAGAGGCAGACACACGGCTGCACAGTCCACGTTGGCACTTCCCACGGCTGGCGGTGAGTGTGGCAGCACTGGCTTAGACCACGATACAAAGGCATACTGAAGGGGCCTGCTGTCACAGGAGCCATGCAGAGCTTTCCCAAGATTCCTGTCTTCTGGGGCTTGGTCTTGCCCTTTCGGATTTTAATATTGCAACATTCAAAAGAGACTGGCATAACTTCCCTGCCCGAAGGCATCTGGGGGAAGAGAACTGTTAAGTCTGTGTCTTTTCACAGCTGAAAGGTGGTGATGAAATATTAATATTCAGGCAAGATTTAAGAAAATCACAGAATTGGTTTCAGAGACAGCAAGAGCACCTACAGTGACAATAAGAATAAAGTCTGTTTTGGAAAGGACCTTTGAAATATAATAGGAGGTCCTCGGAACTAAATGAAGTATCAAAATGAGATACACAGGCCTCTCCTCAAGTAACACTCAAGTAGAAACATCAGAATTCCTGTGTGCACACGGCACGTTCTGTTATTTCAATGACAGAGCAATAGCACTTCTTTCATTACTCAATAAAGTAATTATTTCCACCTTAAAAAATTATACTGGTTTCACTCACTTCATTCAGATGCATTTATTTAGTTAGAATTTAATTAATTTTACTGTGTATATAGCATGTTTTGAGAAATTAAAAAATAAATATATAAATTTAAGAGATTGTCCTTTCCCTCAAGAAGCTTATAATCTTTGGGAAACAAGGCTCAAAACATAAAAAAGGATAGAAAACAAGACAGTATAAAATAATATTCTACAAATGTGCCAGCATTATCAAGGAAGGGAAATACTGCTCAGTAAATGTTAGTTCCACTTATTGAATAATGGAGAGACATGACGGAGCAGTGTTTTGAAGTCAGGTCTGACGACTGATGGGATAGTACGATTGGTGGAAGAGGTGGCAAGAGGTTGGAAGACTGCTTAGTTGGCTTTGTTGACAGAAGTTAGTCCCAGAATAGGATGGTAACTGCGGAAATAAAAAGGAGACGGTATGCCAAAAGAGAATACAGAAAAAAATCTAGAAGTCATAATTATTGATTGAATGTTGAGGATGAAAGAGGCAGAACCAAAAATGGATTCCTGGATTCCAACATGACTGAATATGTATTGTTATAAGGAGTAGGAAAGGGGTGGAGGAGAGAAATGTCAGTGAAATGGTTAAGTGTAATTTAATCTGAGGTTGCTATTAACAGCCTGCTGGAAACATCAGGTGACTGCTGGAAATATCAAACTGCCAGAGGGAAAAGGGACTGGCAGAGATCGAAAAATAAATCAGGTAAGGGCAATTATATTTAGAAAGAATGAGAAAGATCATTTCAGGGGAAGGTAAAGAGAATCAGTAAAGAATTAGACTCAACTTTACAAAACATAAAGGCCAGAAAAAAAATTCACTAAAGTATGGTTTTTTCAGTCAAGTAGAAGGAGTTTAACAGCTCAGCAGAGATCTGCTTAAGACTGGTAACATACACATTTATTTATTACTCAGAGCAGAAAATATTTTGTGTTGAAAATGAGAATATTGGAGAAAAAAAAGTTATAAGCACAAAAAGTCTTAAACAATTTTCCTGAGAGCCTCTTATATGCTTGGTTTTGTAGAAAGTATGAAAGCTAAAAACAAGAATCCCCTCAAATGCAAACATTATTCCTTCTCAAGGTACAGTCTACTTAGTGGAGTTTTAAAGCTAATAATCACTGAACACTTACTATGAACTAAGCATTATCTAAGTACTTTACATGTATTAACTTATTCAATCGTAACAGTAACCTGCTGTGGTGGGTACTATTTTTATCTCCATTTTACAGATGAGAAAACTGAGCCACAGAATTTACCACATAGTTATATAGTAGTCAGTGAAACCCAGGGAGTGTGGTTCTAAAGCCTATTTTTTAATCACAATAATAAAGATTCATAAAAAAATTACACAAATTTCTAAAATAAGGCAATAAGTTCCATGGGCCAATAAGAGATGTAAGAACAGAACTGGCCCTTAAAGATGGTTTAGATGAACAAAGAAATGAGGAGTTGAAAAGGAGGCTTGGTAAGTGGGAAACTAAATGAACCAGGAATACATGTGCAATAAATCAAATTTCCTAGAGAAAAATCTAAGATAATATTACCAACCAAATGAATTAGACTGATAGTTAATATTTAGTTCCTGTATCCCACTTTGCAACTACAACTACAGAATATTTTACTAAAACTTCCTTTTGTAGGATAAAACAAATACGCAGCAAAAAGATACTTCTAATTAGATGAAAAAGATGAATATGTTTATAACCCAGTCCCATTTGGAACCCAAATGTATAATCTCACTTAATCCTCATAAAAGTCTATAAATTAGACAATATTATTCAGATTTTGTAAAGGCAGAAATCAGGGCACAGAGAATTTAAGTTACTTGCCAGAGGCCAATGATTAGGTAGCAGAGCCATAATCTGAACCCAAGCAGACGAACTCTGAGACCATATCTTATTTCTATAAGGAAGACACCATAAGACCCTAAGAAAACCCCTGGAAAGCTTAGCCATTCTTACACTTGCTCACCTTGAAGACCTGCGTATTTAAGGGATGACCAGTTTGGTATGTTGTAGCATCCTCCGCCATCTTCCTGTTCTTCTGATTCACATCGGTAAAGCACCTGATTTACCTCAGCCAAAGTTAATTTAGAAGCAATACTAAAAATTGGAAAATAAAGAAAACTGGGTAAATATACTGAAAATTTACTTGTTCTCAAAAATGAAGAAGAAAATCTGAATCATAACCATAAAATGTTTTAGCAATGTATGTTTTAGGAACTCAGCATTACACTATACATTATAAACAAAATACATTATAAATAATAATTAAAGGACAAACATGCTAACAATTCAATTAGGAGTAACATTTCTTTCAAACCAAAGAAATAATCAAGTGCCAAATCGTACTAATTAGAAGTACATTGGAAAAATCTTTTGGTTGCTATATTCTTTATCTTATAAATCTGTGTTTTTAATCTTTCTAGTTCTAACTCAAGTTTTTTCCCTCCTTTATATTCTCCTAGGTGCGCCATCAAACACTTTTATATTAATTATCCTAAACTCAAATTAATCATCCAAGGACCAGTAAAAGGACAATCAAAAGTCAGTTAACTCCTTAGAAATCATGTAGCACTCAACTGCTGTATTTCTTTCCTTTTCCTTCTTTCCTCTCCTCAGGCTGCCTTGTTCTTCAGCTTGGTTATTCAAGAAACCAGATTTTCTTAGATAAAGATGCTTCTTAATAAGGATCAGAAGGAAGTGTCTCACTATCATGGCCTTGGTATCTCTTTGTTCAGTTAGCAGTGAGGTTATGTAAGCGACCACACTGAATGCAACTGAAACTCTACTTCATTTGCTAACTGCTCAGGTGACTTCATTTTATACTACTGGCTACATCTCTTGAATACACTCTCTTCTCTTTTAGTTTTAGCTCAACTTAGAAAACTCAGCTGTGCTTTGTTCCCTCTGTGCTAGCCTTCCTCCTCACAGCTGGACTGACCCTTCCTCTGCAATTTGTGAGTCAAGAGTGAGTCGTCTCTATCAGCAGTCTCAGTGCCAACTCCATTCTAGTGCAGTATTTTTCAACATATGGCCAGCGAACTCCTGGAGAGCTTACTGAAATGCAGATTTCTTGGCCTTGCCCCAGATAACCTGAGTGGTTCTGATAAGGAATGTGCATTTTATAAACGTTCCATAGAAACACAAAACTGCTTCATCACAGATTTTTTTAGAATGTAACTTCTAAGTATGATTTAAAAGAGTTAAGATCCTTATTAATAAAAGCTCTTATAAAACAATGAAGACAATTGAACAGAATGGAAAAATGAGCTAATATGTAAAATTACATTTCACTAAATAAATACAAATGGCTGATGAACAATTAGCTTAATTAATATTTAAGATAAATTTAGATATCATTTTAAAGTATTTTATATTTACCAATTTAACTAGTAATAGTTAACACTTATTGATCACTTATTACGTGTCAAACACTGTTCTGAGAGTCACTATAATTACATCTCTTAGATAATTTGCCAAGGTCTTACTTCTTACAGCTAATAAGCATCTGAAATTAGATTCAAACTCAGGTAGTCTGGTCCCATTCTCTATGCTCTTAAACATTAAATTATAATATATCCTCAGTATTGGTAAGGATATGGGATAGTGGGATCTTTTACATAGAGCTGAAAATATTAATTTATATTATCTTTCTGGATTTGGCAGTCTTAAAAGCTTCAGACATATAGACAGTCTGACCCAGAAATTCCATTCCTGGAAATTTATCCTAGTACTTATGGTATCAAACATATATTGAGCATTTATTTTGTGCCATGAATTGTGTTAAGTGCTTTAAATGCATTATCCAATTTAATCCTTACAAAATCTAGAGGCAGGAACTATTATAAGCCCCATCTTCCAGATGAGGAAACTGAGATGAATGAAGTCTAAATAACTTGCCCAAGATCATACTGACAGTGGTGAAGCTGGAGTTTAACCCAGCCCCAAATTTCAAAACCCATACTCTTCAGTACTATATGGTACCACCCAGCAAGGGAATGGTTAGTAAGGGAATAACTAAGGATTTATGCAAAGATGAATATACCAAGACACATATAATAGGGAATAATTGGGAGCAATTTAGATATCCAAAAAATGGAGACTGATTAAATAAATTATGTTATAGTCAGATATTAGAATAATACATTGGCATTAAAAAATGGTGTGGTAAAGAGTATGATATATACAACTGAGTCTCATAGTTCAGAAAAATTGCGTCAGTGTATAGATAGAGACATGTACATACAGAGATGGATACGTAAATGTGTGTGTATATGTATACATGTATGCATATCTATCTACCTACCTACCTACCTACCCACCCAGCTGTCTATCTAGAGAGCATATGAGTGAGAGAGCATGCACGCATACACGCACACAAATGACAGAGCAATGGGAGAAAATGTTAATAATAAGTGATGCCCATACTGCTGGTCCCAAGGATATAGAGGACCCTCAAAACTGCTTAAAGTGGCAGATCTCCATAAAGGTATACTTACGAAGCAAAAGGAATTTTTAATATAGGATCTGAGTTGTCAGCAGCAAGACTCCCAGACTTAAAGTGAGGACTGAACTGTGTCAGATGATTTCGAAGAATTCCAACAGCGACTTGTGCATGTGGATCAAGACTAACTCTGAAAATGTTAATTAAAATATGGTTGATTTTTAGGAGTAATTTATTCAAAATTAACAGGTATATAAACTAAATATAAGTAAAGTCAACAGTTTGAACTCTCATTAACATACCTGAATATAATAACACTTCCTGGAGACAAGTTTTCAAATTCTATTTCTTGAATATATTCATTCGGTCCTTTCGTGGTAACTCCAGCTTGCTTAACAATTTTACTTTCACTAAGCTTGAAAAACAATTACATAAAACCGTTCAATAAATAATTCTAATGACCTTAAAATGTGAAATGCAGTAGTAAGATGAGTCTCAAATACCTGAATATGTTCTCTAATTTCTACTGTGATATTTGGCATTCCATTGATTGAATTCTCATCCTTCCTATAAGGTTTCGTATTTCTCTCAACAGTTCTAGCTTCAAGAACTACTTCTTCAATTTTACCTAGGAATATTATAAAAATTTTTAACAAAATTTCATATTAAATTGTCTGAAGTAAAGAACTGGTAAAGGGGTTTTAAGTCATTTACCTTAAAGTTGAACATGAAATATCAGTTAATTAAAAAAAAGTCAGAAAGTAGATACTTCTACCTGAGATGGTAATTTTCACACAATGTTTTGTTTTTTGTTTTTTAAATACAACTTAATTAACAAAGCTTTATTTGAAAAGAGATCTTATCAAGCAATAATGGCTTATCTCTGGGGAGCAATGCATAAACTGCCTCATATTGGGTGGAGAGCAAGAAAATCCCTTGAAAGGCTTACATTTTAAAAAATGGAATATTTCAAAAACAGAAAAGGTAGGGAAAAATTTAAAACACCCAGATCCCACTACCTCACTTAAGAAAACATTTCAAATCCAACCAATGTCCCTGCGTACCTGATTTCCCCTCCAGAGGTAACCACTATCTGAAGCTTGGTGTTCATTGACCCTGGGCATTTTTACTACATATGGATGTTTCCCTAAACAATATATACTATTCTCCCTATTTCCAAGTTTATTTAAGTGGATTCAAATTATACATACACTTCTGCAACTTCCTTTCTATTGGAAAACACTGTATTTTTTTTAGCTTTGTTCATACTGTTTATTAGCTCTATCTCATTTATTTCAACTGCTAAACAGTATTCCACTGTATGAATATACCAAAATGCATTCATTTTGTTAACATTGCTATTGTTTTTCTCTATTATAAACAACGTTACAGTGAATATTTTTGTGCATATTTCCTAATGGAAATGCAGGAGTGTCTCAAATATATACCTGGGAATAGAACAGCTGGATCAAAGCATATATAAAACTGCAATTTTATTATTTAAATAATATGAACTTTAAGCTATTAACTTGATAATAAAAGACCTTTTGATCAGGAAATCTACTTTTGGAAATATGTACTAAGAAAATTGTTCAAAAGAAAAAAATTATTCCTAGTGTATATTCAAATCTTAAGGAATACTGCTAAACATACCAAAAATACTAAAAATGGAATACTAACATAATAAAATATGAAACATTTAACATAATGAAAATAACAATTTTGTGGACTGACAAAATGGAAGATGTTTTAAGGATGAGCAATGACCAAAAAAAAAAAGAAACCTGAGATACTACTGCATACACTGAGTAAAGCCACGAAAAACTACATGTGGACATTGGCAACAATCATATGAGATTACTGAATACGAACTAGTGAACAGTTTAAAAAAAATTTAACCCTGAAGCTATTCAAGTTGATAATTAAAAAAAATTAGAATTATGAATATTTAGCAACGAGCAATCAATTTAGAATGTGATGATTTTTATGAGAATCTTCATTCACTCATTTAAGGAACAGACTTGGACAGTTGCTGTATGCAAAGGCGCATGTTATGCCATAATATATTATATATAATAAGTAAGGAAATTAAATACACACATCTAAAAAAGCCAAGCAATAATAAGGACATACCTCAAGGATGTATTTTATAATTAAGTGTCAGAGTGATACAGAGAGACTATAATTGCTATCTATTCAAAGGACAGAGAGTTCACTGAGTACTTAAGAGAAAGATTCTCAAAGGAGGTGAAACTTTAGTCCTTGAAAGATGTAAAGAATTCATAAGTAAGTGGACGTAAGACTACTTGTAGAGCAGTAAAAATATCTATTTGGCTGAAACAGTAGGGTGACACAGGGCCAGGAAAGTATATGAAGATGGATTATAAAGAGTCTTAAATTTTAAACTATTTTCCACTTTGGTTTATATATGTGTGTATGTGCATACACATACACAAAACACTTGGACACACACATGAATATACACATATATACAAACACATGAATATACAAATACATTTTCCTGGATATAAAAGAAATACATGTTCATTTTATACAAGTTAAGAAATAAGGGAATGTATTAAGATGAAAACAAAATTACTTCACAACACAAAAAGTGTTACATTTGAGAGTACTTCTCTCCAGGTTTCATTCCATGTAGTAAAAATATACGTTATCAAAAATTTCTAATTCTTTTCTCAACTACACCTACACTTGCACTGTGTTATAATATATATGATATGTAACAGCAATTTAATAATACTTATTATTACTATTAACAATTTAACAGTATAATATAATCACAGCATCTTTTTGGATCACATTACCAGGGATGCACATTTGAGGCACTTCCTTGCTGTAAAATGAAGTCTTGGGATTCCTGAAAGCAGTTCTAGACACAGACACAACTGACTGATGGATGCTAGGTGAGTGTCTTGTTACTGCCACGATGTCTTCATCAACTTGATCCACATACACCTGGGAAACAGAAAGAGAAAACACCTTGGTGCTCAAATTGGAAAAGACTTAACTCTAAAATCGAACCTTAAGAGAGAAACTCAGAAAACGGAGTTTCTTGCCTGAATAAAACCCTTGGCTCCGAGCTCTTGGTGAAGTTTATTGATAGCACACCTGGCTGCAATAATGCCACTTTGGAAATTCACTTCACCAGCACTTGACGGCGATGCTCCGGGATTCCACTTAGTGTAAAACCGTTCTTCAGAAACGACTGAAATCTGCATAAAGTTAAAACTTAGCCATGTAATGTGCTTTAATTCCAATGAGAACTTTTGGTAAAAATGATCAGAGTTGTTGGCCTTGTGGATTTTAAAAAACAACATGTAAACAGACCTGATGAGGCACCAATTCATCATAGCCTTTAGTGCTTCCACTAGCACAACTTGCCATGGAAACAATTGCGGAACTTGGGAGAGTATCGTACGCTGACCTGTGCTAGAAAACAATTTAAAAAAAAGTTTATTTTCTTTCAAGTGCAAAATGCCATCCTATAGCACAATTACGTAAAATGATAATTACATAAATTCATTCTGTAAGATACAGTCATTTGCTTTAAAACTAATGACAAAACATCTAAAAACTCTGTTTTCACAATCACTTATAAATCTAAGGCATTATTTTGAAGTATTGTGGATATTACTGCACCTAAACATCAGAGAGCTAAATATCAAAACATTTAGCAAAATAAGGCAATACAAAAACAGGTTCAATGCTTACCACAATAGGACACTCATTATCATGGGTAATATCCATAAACAGGGCGTGTGCGATTGCTGGCACTAAAGGCCTCAAACAGGGCTGAACAAAGGATCCAACAGGTTCTCCTCCGTATCGGTAAACTAATCTGCCCTCTTCATGACTATTGTAGGCACTCATTGCCTCTGCAAAGCATTACAGAACATTCTAACAATTTTCATTATGAATGTCCAAGAAGAGGTTAGATTTCTTATCATGACTGACTTTCAAGGAAAGACAACACAAATATTACTAAAAATAAAACTGCTTTAAACATTTAAACAAATGTCCATTAGTTTAGGTGACAAAAGGTCTTCTCTATAACTTAACCAGAGAAATGGCTCATGCAGGTAAAAGGGAACATATGCTGTTTCTTAGGATGTTTGTTATATAAAATCTATGGAGAAAAATCTAAAAATTGTATCATGTATACAGGTAGAAGATAAAAACAGATCTGTATATTTTCAACAACAAAAAAATGATTTTATAGGTGAATCATTCCATGGTCTTTCAGGTTAAAATGAGATATTTTAATTCAAAGTGGAAATTTTTACTGATAAAAACAGACTGAGTTATATTAGGAAATTTTGAGTAGAATATTTAAAAGAACAGTAACTATGCTGAAAATTATTAAACATTGTATATAAGGCCATTAAATGCCCTTTAATCTCCTTAAACAAAAACTAAAGCTTTAGATGGGAAATACACTTTCAAAAAGCTTACCTCTTATTAGGGAGCTAATGCCCAGTCTAGTAACAAAGATATTGTCCAGGTCTTCACTTCCTGTGAAGAGTTCAGCTACCACATACAAATTGGGTTGCAATTTCCTAGCAGCATCCAACATGTACTGCAAAAATCACAGCCACAAAGATAACAGACAGAGAAAAGCAAGATGGTGGTGGGGAAGGAGAGGAGGCAAGACTAGGCATGGATGTGACATAGGAAAATATCATGTAGCAAGACAAAATGGAAATCCAAGAAGAATTTCCAGATAAATTTAATTGTGCATATGTAAGAAAACATAAAACAGACCAATACACACAGGAAACAAGAAAATTTATAAAAGAGAATATAACGGTTTAAAAGGAAGATTAGATTTTGCAGAAATAGGGACACAAGAGGGAGAAAAAAGGAAGAAAAATGTTAGTGTCAAATTAAAAAAATGTAAACCATAACACTGCAATTCTGCTAGGCTTTTGCCCTGTTTTATGTGTTTGTTTTTAATACCTCTTATCAGATAATACCTCTTATCATGTGTTTGTTTTTAATACCTCATACTATTAATTTCCAAGCACTTGACTAAGCCATTCATGATAACCTGCTGGTGAACCATTTAGTTATTGCAAAGTTTAGGTCTAACTAGACTGAAGCCAGTTTTTCCTATAGATGATAATAAACTCCTAATCTTAATCAGAAATCAGATTAGTTCCAAAATTTTTTTAAAGTATCATGTTTGCACAAAGGTTAATAAAATACTTGAAATTCTATCAAGTAGGCTCCTAGAAGATTTTGTAACTTAAAATCAAGCATATTAAGTTTTAATATTCTGTTTTGCCATAATGTTATAACAACCTTACAAGTGATTTTTTATTTTTGCTGTTGCTAAAGGCACACACACACACACACACAAACCTCTGCCATTTTTTGAAGCTAAAAAAGGTTCTACCACCTTAATTAATGTTTACTAAATTCCAAATCAAATCAACATTTCATCACAGGACTTGAAACATATACATTATAATAATGCTTTGAAATGAAAGAAATAGATGTTTTTCAAATAAGTACACATTTCCAACAAACACTAAGTTGTCACTAGGAAGCCATCAAAGATAAACAGGATGAAAATTTTAAGTGTTTACAAAGCTATATTAGGTAGAAGATGTGATGAATGTTGGCATTGCTTAAGTTACTGTAAACAACCTGAAGAGGAATAGACAGCCTTTATGTTTACACTTGCATTTTTATAAATAATTAACAAAAAATTGAATCAACAAAGCTAAAACTAGCTTCAGTATGCTGTAATACTAGTGTTTAAATAATCATGATAATATGAAATAAGCTACTCAACTTCACAGTGGCTACTAATATATTGAAAGCAACCTAAAAATAGTAAGAATAAGCCAAATTAATATTTATATATTATTAAAATATTAATAAGATTAGTTCTTTAAGAATATTAATTACATTTTAGTAATATATATGCAATATGGATGTATATGTATTATCAGAGACAGTATGATCTACTTCCTTAAGTTAAAATAAAAATATGAACTTGTTAAACAGTTTATAGCCCAGCATTGCATAACAACTGCATCAAAAGACTGTCAGAATTATGCAAATTATGCAAAAGTGTTAAATACTACCACCAAATCAATGCTGGTATCCAACTAGCAAAAGGAAATACATATTTGTATATTCTATTTAAGGAAAGCTAGGAAAGAATACCAAATTTCTTCTCTTAATGTAGATGAACTGTTTTTCTGTACCTCGGCTACATGAAGAGGTGTTGAGTGGCAGTTATCAAGACGTACTCCGTGGAAATAAGTCGCCGTTATTTCAGTGTATTTTTTCATGTGTGCCCAGAGGTAAGGACAGTCTTCTGGTTTTTTCCCATAACGTAATTTAACACTGTCTCCCCAGCAAATAAGTTCTCTCCTCAGGTAAACGTTTGAACCTGATAAGAAAGGATCTTGTTTTCAATTAAAATGAAAACATTCACTTTAAGGAGAAACTGTTTTTTAAAATCACAGTTACTATTTCTACCACAAAGCACGTATAGATTAAAAGTATATCTAAAATGGTATGGGATAAAGTGTTTAAAAACTGACAGTAATTTATATCTCATATCTATTTTGCTAAAATTTTAGCTTATAGTCTCTTCTAAAAATGTGTGCTCAATGTCAAAAATTTGTTTCTTAAAGGAAAAAAGTAATAGTAATATCATAGACCTTTAAAGCTATAGTTTTACCCAAAATATTTCAAAGTTCCATCTCTGCCTTGCTACTTATTTTTGGCAATAAGTTACATTAAACCCATGGTGTAGAGCAGAATGGCTTTTTTCATTTAGAAAGGAGAGGGCAGAGATACTTAAACCCAAAGCTACATTCTTTTTTTTAAAAAGAGATTTTTGAACTAAAATTTTTGTAGTTAATTTACAATGTTGTGTTAGTCTCAGGTATACAGCAAAGTGATTCAGTTTTATATATATATACACACACATATATACTTTTGCAGATTCTCTTCCATTATAGGTTATTACAAGATATTGAATATAGTTCTCAGTGCCATACAGCAGGTCTGTGTTTGTGAGCTAAGTTTATTAGTCATTAAAACAGACTTCTGATTCTCAAATGTGGAAAAAATAAATACATTGACAGGTCCCCTGCAGAATTCTTCCTGGCAATGAAATAGCTGTAGAAAAATAAGATGCTAGGATTGAGAGGGAACCTAAAAACAATTGATCTCTAGTCTAACTGCCATTCAAATACGTTAAATACCCCTGTAGCTAATGAGTGAAATTGTCTCTCATAGTTATATAGTTGTAATAACAGTGATTTCAAATGTCTTTTAAAAATGCAATAGAGTAAATTTTGCCCAAATAAAATCTTAGGTGAAACCACAATATAAAGTAGATATATAAAAGCTATTCTGTTTGGGGAGATAAGGGGTAGAAAGGAAAAGGAGGGGAAAGAAGAAGGTGAATCCCATCCTGTCAATCCCTCCTCTTCTCTCTCAAACTGTCTGCACCTCTGGCATCTCTGTGATGAAATAGTTTAAAGACCACTAGCTTGGAGGGGGAGGGTATAGCTCAGGTGGTAGAGCACATGCTCAGCATGCACTGAGGTCCTGGGTTCAATCCCTAGTACCTCCATTAAAAAATGATTAGATAAATAGACCTAATTACCTCCCCTCCCCCCAATAAAACTAAAACAAACAAACAAAAAATCAAAAACCACTAGCCTAGTGGGAAAAAAAAATCAATAAACAATTTATATTTTGAGCTTGCCATGAACACTTCTTTCCCTATCCACAGAGAAGTTAACAAAAATGGCATACCTGGTTCAGCAAAGTTGCGAAGGGGATCATCTCCCATTACCCATCCATTATGTGCCATCAGAAAACAAGCTTTATTTGGGACATGAATCATAGATTCTTCCATGGACAGGGACATTTCTTCAAATGGGAAAGTAAAGTATCTATGGAGACACAATTAAATATTAAATCCATACAGAGAAACTCCTTGGAGGGAATTTGAATTAACACTATTAAAACTAAATTTCCTCCCTAATGAACTACATAAATAAAGTTAGTTTGACACCATTTATAGGAAATAGTCTTCAATACAGGTAAAAGATCTTCAATAGACTTTTTCAGTAAATCTAGTAGGATATGAGAAATTGAGTTAGTATTGTAGCATATCTGGTTAACATTTGAAATAATAAAAACCTCATAGAATTACTAAGGAAATCACCAAGGTATTGATATTATTTTGCAAAGGTTTTTCTACACCTTAGTTGCCTAATCCATGATGGTGTATATTAGTGATCATAAATTGGTTCATACTGATGGTAGTTTCTCTAACTAAAGATTTGCCTAACAAAATTAATTAATATTAAGCCTTAGTTACTAGACCAAAACCTCTTTTTCAATTTAAGAAATGTACTGAATCATACATTAAAGGAAACATTTAGGTTAATTTGAAGGGTTTAATACAATTTTCAAATTTTAACTTCTAATGAGAAGAAAACAAAAAAGGAGTACCTGGTAACTAAAGGATGTTTTCTAGTGACAGGTCCTAGTTTGGGTCCATGGCCAGCCAGTCGTTCATAAAACACATTTCCCAAAAGGCAATTGACTGCCTAGAAAACGTTAAATTATGTTACGTCAATAACACCACCAAAAGACAGTACTAAGACTCTAAGAAAAACAGCAGTTCGAAAGCACTAAAAACCTGTTCCTGATGATAGTTCACGAGTTGATGCTTCTCTGAGTTTAATTCCTCAATTCTCTTCCGGAACCAGTTGCAGCATTCATTAACTGCGGCTGGCCCATTGCTTGAAGCAGATAAAACAATACAAACATTATTTGATGGTTTTATAAATTCTACATTTAAAAACTTGCAAATAAAGGTCATAGAAACTTTAAATATATTCATCAGGATCTTAATTATGGCTAAAGAAGTTTTTCAATTGAATACATTTTTACTTTTATGTATAGGACACGGATCAGCACACAGAAAAAAGGGGAAATGTCATGCATCTGAAGTAGTAGAATTATGCTGAATTACTTTACTTCATTTTCTATTCAGGCTTCTAATAAATAGCATGAAAATCATATTAGCCAAAAAGGCTTATAAGTAACATTACTCTTTAATATGTAATAAAATATAAAACATACTCATGTGGTATGAAAGTTGCTAGTGCAATGTTCATATCTACTGTACAGCCAAGCCGTCTGTATTCAGGATCTTGAATAATTTTAAGGTGCTGTTTTGGATCAGGCTTGGTTGTTTTTCTATTTCCTGAAAGAAAGACAAGATGATATCTTAAATGCAGATATGCATAAGGAGATTATAACTGTTACTGATTCCAAATTTTTAGTTTATAGATTTTTCTTAGAAAATAAGAGAAAGAGATTGATTGAGAGAAATGACACTACAGAAGAAAAACACAGCTATCAGTTTAACCCCAGTCCCACTTTTCTGCCTCAGTCAGCACTCACTTATTCTATACATTTTTTAGGGCATTAAGGATGTTGATGGTACAAATTGTCTTCCCAGGTGCTACCAAATACACTAACATCAGGAGTTCTTTTTCCTCAAAGATTGCTTTCTTTTCTAAAAATAGAACAACCTGACTTTCTTCGCATTCTCTAAAAGAAGTACACACGTTTGTTCTTAAATTTTTTTCATTTTTACCAACAAGCATATTCCTTACAAAATTATAAAAAATGACAAAAGTAAATAAATGTTTTGGGGGGGAATTTTCATTCTTATTCTGGAATTTTTCCTAATAAATCAGGTACTGGTACAGGATTGCCTCCACTGGGTTTGATTTTTATATTAACTAATTAATACCTGGCTTATTCTAAAGAGATTTTGAAATAGCTTATAAAAGCACAAACAAAATAAGATAAAATACAGATTTTTAAATGTAGTTTCTGAGGTTAATCTGGAAGAGCAAATACATAAAAACTGCCAAGAAGTGTTTAAAAAAGAGAAAAAGCTACACAGTCAGTGTACATAATAAAAGTCTTCAGTTTTGGTAAAATAAAAGACAGATCACTGGAATAGCACAGGTAACAGGTCCACGTGTATTTAGTATATGATTATATATTACGGAGTATTGTGGTGGTACTCTAAATTTGTGTAAAAGGATTGGTTATCAATTCAATATCATTTTTTAAAATAAAAATTAAGTTAAATATCTTCTTTATATAAATTTCAGGTATATTAAATATTTAAATGTAAAATATAAGTAAGATTATCAGAAGAAAAAAAGAATGTTGTTTGAAGGTTTAAGTATGGCATGAAATTAGAAGCCATAAAAGAAAAGATTGACAAATTCGGTTAGATTGAAAAAAAAATACCATCATACCAACATAGACAAGAGTTAAAAGATCAACAGCATACTAGGAGGATACATCTGAGGCCACTAATAAGGAATCACCGATAATAATAAGTCAATATGAAAAATTCAAACAACCCAGTAGAAAAATACAGAAAGAACATTAATAGGCAATTAATGGAAGAACTATAAATGATTAATTAACATGTGAAAAGATATCTCACTAATAAGCAAAGAAATGTACATTAAAATAATGAATATTTTGCCTGACTGACAAAGATTATAAAGATTAATGGTATATAATGTTGGTGATGGTATAGTCAGTGATAATGTAAACTCGTACAATTTGTGTTGAAAAGTAATTTGATAATATTTATTATAAATTTATCATTAAATCTGTATACCCTTTGACCCATTAATTTAATGTCTAACAATTTGTCCTTCACAAAGCAAATAAAGATAACACATACAAGAACATACTTTCTATAGTCCTGCTTACAAGAACATAAATTGCCTTAGGCAAGGGCTTGCTATGTTCACCACTGCATCTCCATGCCTGGAAGAGTGTCCAGCACATAATAGGTGGTTCAATAAATATGTATTGAATGAATGAATGAGAATGAACAGGAAATAATCTATCAAAAAGGCTAAAGAAATTCAAGTACTTTAAAACAGTGTATTACCATCTAGAGGTTAAAAGAAATAATTAGATGTAATAAAATCATGCTGTTAACTAAAAGAACAAGTTGTTAAACTGTATACTGTAGACTTCTTTGTGTGTGTATAAAATAGATATAAATATAAAACTTATGTATATAGTTTATATATACCTAATTATATAAAATGTATATAAAACTTGAATTTCTTTCAAAAAGAGTCTGAAAAGAAACACAAGAAACCATTAATTGATAGTTCCTTCTAAGGAGTGGGTTTTAGGGGAGAGAAAGTCACAGATTCTATTTATGGTATTTTTATACTGTTTGGCTTTTCTTTACTCTGAACATACATTACTGCAAATAAATAGTTCCACTTATAAATATCAGAGGGAAGAAAAGATGGAAACCCTTTAGTAAAATAAAACATGAAGGAAAAATTAATATAAAAAATTCATGTATTGATATAAAATGTCTTTCTTACAATGTCATGATCAAAAAGGCTTAAAAGCTAACAATCTAATAAAAAATGCTTATCAAAAGAATTTTTCCACTAAATAGACTGTGACGATCAATACTGCAAAAAAAAAAAAAAAAATTCATGTACTAAGACGTTATGGTTTTGAAAGCTCCAAGTGCAAATCTGACCCTAAGCTTCCCGGACCGCAAGTCGTGTTGACTTCTACTTTAAAGGCAGTATTTCTGGGTCCCACTCAAGCTCTAGTTTTTGGATGAGGAAGAGAATTCTTTATTTTAAAAGCCAGCAAAGATCCTGGCTCTTAAGACTGTCCTATACTAACTGCAGATACATTCTTTATATTCTTTCTAATTTGCCTCCTAAAAACCCTAATTTCTCTTTCAGCATTTTTTTTTCTATCCTTTTCTGTCAGGGACACAATGATTAACTTCTTCAGGCTAATTGTGTCCTTAACTGAAGCTTCATTTCTTCACTTTTTATTTTTATTTTTTTCTTATTTATTTATTTATTGTATATATAAACATTTTTTAATTGTTACAGTCATTTTACAATGTTGTGTAGTTCTTCACTTTTGTTACTGGCTAATACCTGAGTCAGCCTCACTAGTGGTTAGGTGGCCTTAATGGTGGGCACCATCACCTAGAAGCCGCTCTACCTCAGCTAAGATTCCTACGTTAGCCAACATAAGACTACTGCATCTCTCTGTTCCAAAGCCTGTTTCAAGTCTTTGGCAGGTGAAATAATCTGCTTTCCTTCCCTCCCATTCATGCATTTAAAAAATACACATTGAGCTCAACTGTATTCTGAGCATAATGCTAAGGAACCGAAAGTAAGAAATATCCCCAAGGGAAATATTATGTATTATTATGACATGCCCTCTTGATTTCTCCAACTTTCAGGTAGCTTCCAGAATCATAGTTTGAGAGTATTAAACACAACACAAATCCTATATCAGATTTAATAATGTGCTAACCAAGAGAAAAGAAGAGTTATCCCTTCAAGACTGATACTAAATTTCTTAAAACCAATAAAAACATCGCACTGTATATCCTTTACCTTGTGTAAGAAGTCCTCTAAATTGCTCAACTGCTTTGTGAACATCTACTTGGAAAAATTCCCAGAGTTGTATCTTTGGAAAAATATCCTCCCAAATTATTTTTCGAATGCACTGAAAAATTTCAATATATTAGAGTTTAACTATTTTACATATAATTAAAATATATGTAATTAAAATCTTTTACTAAATATTATTTAGCATATTAAAAGACAGATTATAAAGGATTTTCAACGATACTCTTAAATTTACACTTTAGAAATTTTGTTGTTGCTTTAGTGTGGTACTCCTCCATACATACTGACATTCATTTGATGATCATTTTCAATCAAAGCAGGTACTCCTTTTTCTTTGTATTTCCCTTCTGCAACATCACAGGATAAATGCCAAAGTGCTCTGTCTAAGACCCAGGCAGGTTTCAAGTGTGGGGAATTCACAAGGTTATATGCACTTTCTGGATGTTCCTGGAGCCATCTACTGTTAGCAGCTAAAGAAAAAGGAAACATAAAGGAATATCTTGTAATTAAACAAGGTAGTACCTACGTCAAGTTTAAAGGTGAAATAAAATATTCGTATCTACCACTCATTGTCTTATATATCAGATATCAATATTATAATGACACTATAGGATGAAACCAATCTTTTAGTTGTGGTTTTCTATCATCTACGTCGCTACACGTTTTTCTTTTCTGCTGTGGGAGTTTTACATTGATAGTGAACAGGATCAACACTGCTTTATTAATGCCACTGTACGACGCATCTACTACTGTGGTGGGACTCAAGGGTCTTGTCCCTGGCTTCTTTTGATGGTCCTTGGCTCAACTACGTTTTGGAACGCTCCTTCTAAGCCTGAAGGGTATCTCTTCCTTTAAGGCAGACTGGGCTTTTTTTTTTTTTCCCCCTGACTTCAAGTTCTCTGGCCTCATTAAAGTTACCTGTACCTTCAAGTCTGGTTTAGGCTTTTCAGTGTCTGGCTGTTAGGATCTAGGGCAGGAGAACAGCCCTTGACATTCACTCTCCATAAGTGCTTCCTTTTTTCATTTTTAGCCTCCTGAGTGACAAGGTCCTTCTCTGGCTCCACCTAAGCTCTGGGTTCTGTCTCTTATCTATCTTTAGAACTCAAAATACCGTTTATATCATTTTCCTACATACTGTTTCTTCCTGTGTTTTGTTGTTGTTGTTTTTTTTTTGTTTTGTTTTATTTTGTTTTTTTTTTTTTGAGAGAGAAGGGAGGTGAAGTTCCTTCCTCTGGATCTTTAAATACGCTTGTGTCTCCCCAAAGCTAAGAAGCCTGCATCTTATCTAAACACAGTTATTTCTCTAAGTTCTGCATATTAGTATCAAGACCAAATGTCTTAAAAATCCAACCTGTTAAACTATTTGTATCTTTGAATCTAAAGTGTGTAGCTTGTAGACAGCACACAGTTGGATCTTGTTTTTGTTTCTTAATTGATTCTGATAATCTCTGCCTTTCAAGATACTATTTTCAGGATTCCCTAAGTCTTTGGCTTTCAAAATTTTTACTATGATGTGTCTGAATGTGCCTCTCTTTTACGTTACTTGGAGGTCCCTGCATTTTAGGATGTGTAAATTAATGTTGAAGGTTGGGATGTTTTCAGTTGTTATTTCTTCAATTTTTTTTCCCATTCTTTCCTCTCCTGGTATTTCCGTGAGGCATATGTCCAGGTGCTTAAAGATGTCCCACATCTCACTGAAGTGCTGTCTGTTCATTTTTCTCTCCCTCTGTTCTTTAGATTGCACAGTCACTGATCACTAATCCTTTTCTTCTGGCAACTCAAATATACTGCTGAACAGCTCTAGAGAATTTTTCATTTCCTTTTCAACTCCAGAATTCTCATTTGGCTCTTTTAAAAAATTTCTATTTACAGATATACTCTCTTTGATGGGGTATCATCATCATATCCTCCTTTACTGCTTTAGGTTGGTTTACTTTAGTTATCCAAATACATTCATAATACTTGCTTTGTTGTCTATTTCAAGTACAACATCTAGGACTTCTCAAAGGTGATTTCTGTTGCCTGATTCCTTCCTGTGTGAGGGTCACACTTTGCTGTTTCTTTACATGTCTCAATTTTTGGTTGAGCATTGGTGATTTAGATAATGTATTACAGCAAATCTGGATACTGATCCCATCCCCTCCAGGTCTTTTTGGGTGCTTGGTTGTGACGCGGCTGGACTACTTCAGGGAAGTCTACTTGCCCACAGGGTGCAGCCTCTGGTGTTGCTGCTCAGAGGGTACAGCCCTGGCCATGGGCAGTCAGCCTGGGATGATGGTGGATTTCAGCAGGGCTCCCCTGTCTCTTTCCCTGAACTATGCTAAGTTGCCTGCGTCTGTTGGTATCACACTCAGCTGTTACTCTCCCAAGCTGTTATCCAGGCTGACTGTGCTGTTATTTTTGATAATATGCTGGAGCATACATTGCATCACAATAAGTTCCAATTAAATGTGTGTCCCTTGGCACAGGAAGTCTTCGAGGCCTGTTCTTGAGGCTTGTTCTGAATCCAGGAAGGCTATTAGTTATCTCTTTCTCTAGTTGCGTTAAACTAATTAGCATGTTGCTCTCATGAAGATACCAGCCTCCTCTTGACTGTTTCTAACCAAAGTCTCCATTGTTTTCAGTGGTGTTCACAGGCATGAACTTTCCCATGTAATGTACCAAATACAGCCAGTCCATTCTTACTCTGTTCTTACTGCACGTTTCTTATTCTGGGCGGGACACCTGTGTCACTGCTTCACAGCTAGAGGCAGGGATGGTAGCCTCTGGGTTTCTCAGCTCATCTCTCCAGGTGTGGAACCTCAACCCCAAAGGCAAGCCGGGGCAAGGCTTGACCTGTCATGCTTGGGGTAGAACTTTCCCTCCGTGAGTGGGGGCTGGGTGGAGGAAGGGGCCCTAGGCCTCTCATTTGCGCTTGCCTAAAATAGTTCTTGTAATGTAGTGTTGAAAGCGGGGAGTGAGAAATGTTGGAAGTCTGCCCCTTTCAAACCTAGCCCGAGACTGGGAGCCAGGGAGAGAGGGAGCCTGGTGTCCTTGGCAGCACCTGCTACGAGCAGTCCTAGCCTCGCTCTGAGCTGGAGCAGCGGAGGGAGGGAGGAGCAGGGATGGTTCAAAGGTCACAGACTCTCACTCTTCTTTCTGAGATCTAGTAGATTTTCTTAAAAGCAATGTCTCTCTGTACGCTGAATGCCTTTAAGACAATTTTCAGAGACTTTAAATAGTTTTTTAAAAAATAATTTTCACCGATTATAGTTGTTTTGCAGGGTAGAGGGTGTGTAAAGCCCTCAGGTTGCCATTCTGGAAGTCAACTTCCCTTAGATAGTAACTTTTTAATGAAAACCTGTTTCACACAAAGGACATTGTGATATGCACCACTTTCCAAGTAAGGCTGAAGGAAAGTTCACTTCTTTTATATTGCATAGAATCTCTCAAGTACTTCAGAAATATAGTCTCTGACAGAATTGCTGACTATACCCCAAATTTTATACTCCCTTTGTTCCTTTAGTAACAGAACTCTCCAGGTTCAGCAGTACACACAGCTGACAGACAAAAGACTACCCGGGGCTCCTTGATAGCTGGTGTGACAAGGGACAAAATCCTACCTGATGCAATGTGAGCAGAAGTGATATATACAACAGATCATGCTCTTAAAAGGCATGACTTCCCTTTCCTCATTTCCACTGCGTAGAAGGTGATATCAGGAACTGGAGTGGCCACATTTGATTAGGAAATAGAAGCAAACTGCTAGAGACAGCAGAGCAGCATGCGAGAAAGAACCTAGTTCCCTGTTACCACTGGGCTACCACACCAGTTGTGGAATGTCCACTTCATCTTTTGTGAGAGATAAATACAATTTCAGTCTTAAGTGACTGTATTTTTCTGTCTCTTTGTTACAGCTGCCTAAGCCATATCCTGATTTGTAAAATGCCATTAGGTGGTTTGATAAATTTGAGGCTAATAATATTACAGATGTCAAAGTAGTTACCAATAATGTCAAATTTTCAAGTGAAGAATACTGAATTCTTGGATATTAGGAAGTTGTCACCATGGATCCTGATGCTAGGTTTCCAGGTGCATGCAGAAACAACAAATTTTTGAATGTACCCATTTCTTTGCCTAACTTTGTTCATTATTATTATGAGATTATTATCTATATTGATGAACCAAATCTTTGAGCATTTAAATATCTTCATAGTTGCTATGGTTACTTAGAAAACAATGTTATGACACACCAGAGATCTTTGTTGCTGTTAAATGTTTTGTACCACCTAGAATTCCTGTTGTTTACACATGTAAATCAGTGGTTTCCCGACTTCTCTACATCGTGGCACAAGTAGAAGAGATTATTTGTAAGGTGCACTGGGTCAAACCGGAAGCTGATCACAGCTTGATGCTTCTCCAGGCCCAGCTGCTCTGACAGATAATGAGAGCTGTCACATCCCTGGGGATCAGCATCTGGAAACCTCCAGTATAGTTTACAGCATTATATACTGGTAAGAAATCTTGGGATCCAAAACAGGTTAACTTTAATAATATCTTTTAAAATGTAAAAGATAAAATGTTCAGATTTAACTTCTAAGAGTTTACCAGTAATTTTCTCTTTAGATAACACCCATTCAGTTTTTTCAAATATATGCTATAGTACCAGAGCTGTTGCTATATAGGATTCATTAGGTGGTCTGGAAAGTATTAATACTGTAAGCTGAAATCTGTGATCATTATGTCCCTCCTATGATTATGATCCTGTTTTTATAATCATCACATGTAAAATACTTACAGTATACTGATTATATCTTCACTAACACTGTTTCTTTGAAAAAAAAGTGGTATTATATAAAATGATTTTTAAATTGAAGGATACCTAATTGTCACTTGTGTTTTCAAAATTTATGTTATATAAAACAGCAAGGAATGAAATAATTAGGATATAATATTCCGTCAGTATTAATAGTAGTTAATGAAGCTCATACCAGTATGATTGTAGACAACATCAGTAATACAAAGAACATTCCATTCGTTTTTCAATTTTTCCACTAGCTGTCCAACATCAGTCCAGGTATACTTTTTATTAGGTCTTGAAAAGTCTGGATTTACTTCTAACTGATCAGCAAGGGAGTAGCATGACCTTGATAGTCCAAGAGTCTGCAGTGGGGTAAAATGAATCATGTTGTAGCCTGCAACGCAAGAAAATACACAAAGACCGCTGTAAGAAAAAACAGACCTAAAACTAAGCAAAATGTAAGGTTAAACTCCCCTAAGTGATTCTAAATGGCAAGGCAACCATGCTACTAGAAAAAGAGTTAAAGACGTGGGTTCAAATCCTAACTATACCACAAGTGACCAAGAAAGTCCACTTAATTCTTTCAGGATGTCAGTGTCCTCTGATAGGGAGACATGGAGACAGGGAAGACAGGGAGAATGAGACGACGTATTTGAAAAAAAACAATCACACACGGTGGCTAGTTGGTTTTAGAGGTTCAATTTATATTTCTTGAAAGGATATATTTACATGTAGAAAACAGATTCTATCCAAGTATATCAGTAAGTCTTTCTCTTAGTTTTAATGTTCCACAGTACTTGTATTCTGTTTTAGTTATGTCAGTGAACTTCTCAATTCTTTCTTCAAACTATATTCAAGTTGAAAGTAGAAAATTAACATTATCCTTTACTTGAGAGTAAAATACAACTTAAGTTCCATTTTACTCTTGGTATGTATGGCTGCACATGACTTCCACATGGAAGACAGCTAATTCATGTTTGTTGAATTAAAATGATGTATAAGGACACATTTTCCAATACATTCTAGTAGTTTACTACTAATTTTTATATGTCAAAGTCTTAGAAATAATAATAATCTCATTTTATCATAGAATTCCTTAATTTATTAAGTTGAATCATATAATTTGCCATTTTTATAGGTTGAAAATGGTTAAGTATCAATAATTTCATATGGTTCCATCTATTTCTATTAATAACTAAACTAAGAAACAAAATTAAAAGGAGAATCAAAGCCTTTGAAATCTGTATCACAGAGGGTAGTTTCATTTATTTTAAAAAAGAAGAAAAGAAAGCTGACATTACCTGATTCTTTTGCAACCCTAAGTCTGCTTTCCCATTCATCAAAGGGTCCCAAACACTTGGCTAAAAATGTCTGAAGAGTAATACAGTCCAGGGGCAACACATGGTTATCAGCACCAACACGTAAAATGGGATCCACCACTATGTAACCCCCACCACTTTTCTCATTTCTAAGGAAAAAACGAAAGAAAAACTTCTCAATGAATGATAGGAGAAAATTCTCCTCTAATAGTCTGACTCTCTAATTGGAAGGTGAATTGTCCCATTTAAAATATATATTTCTAGAGTATATATATATGTATGACTGAATCACTATGTTGTACATCAGAAACTTACACAACATTGTAAATCAACTATACTTTACTAAAAATATATGTATATATTTTTAAGTACATAAAGGCATTTTAAAAGTTGCAATAAACTCAATGGAAAAGCCATGTTTTATCCTTTTCTCATCTCTACATAATTACGTAATACTACATATATATCTAATAATACTGCTTTCTAAGAAAAATGAGTGTACTTAAATCTACCGGTAATAACAAGGGCACTCCAGTAAACACCATCCTATAACTGGGCTACATGAAAAGACTAGACTACTCACGCAGTTACTTAAAATAACAATAATACTTTGAAGATGCAATGAGGCTTGCAATTACTTCCTAGAAGCTGAAGAACCATATTCTATTTGCATCTCAATGAACTCCTGTAAAATTTACACTCCCATGGTTCATATGGTAACTTTTCACAAGTTAGATAACTTCATGTTATAGAATAAATCAACTTTTCGCATACAGAATACCTGACTTACCCCTGAAGGAAGTAATACTGAAATGATCCAGCTTGTTGGAGATTAAGTTTACAGTATTTATCAGAATCATCTTCTCTTTCTGTTGGATTTTCCCATTCCAGGCAACGGAATTTTTCTCGATTAAATGCTTCTCCAGGAAATGGGTAATTCGTATAAACAGTGACTGCTTTTCCCTGTAAAGTTGGGCCTAATCGGAACTGCAGTTCAAACCCTAAACAAAAGCACATTTTAATAAACCCATTGAAAGACTTAAGTTACCACAATAAAAAGGTATTTTATTTAAAGTGTTATATAAAACAAAGATTTCTCAACTATGTTTAAAGTAACTTCAAATATTTAATGCTGTTTTTGGAACCACTTTGCATTCCAATTTAGCTTAATTTTATATTTTAACATATAGTATACATCATAGAACTGTCTGTTCTGTACTGTCCCTCCCTTCTTCTGCTGGAAACTGATTCCTAGTCACAGGGCTACTTTGGGATATGCAAGTTTTCACATGATCCCACTTCCCTCCAACCCCCCACCCCCTTCCAATCCCTACCCCAACTTCCTGAACTGACTGCTCAGAGGTGAGCATCTAACCAGAGATCTTTGCCAGTATTTTTCAAACTGCAACAGAGAAAGTGAGTTTCTCTGTGGTGTCAGAGTATGTGACAGTATGTAAAACTTGGGAGGTATCATGGGACAACTATCTCACCATACAGAGAAAGTCAATCTTCCCTGAGAGTGGTCAACCTCTTGAAAGGTAGAATTCAGATTTCTAACAGGAGTTCTAGAGGCATTTGAGCCCCTGATACCAGCTGTTCCTGATGTCTGCTCAAATCCAGAGATGCAGTAACAGACGGTTATCAAGTGGCTGTGTGGGGGTAGGGGTGGTGAGGAATCCTGACTTGCAGTGTTTGCTGACTTCTGGTGGAAACAGTCTCACCACAGTCAGTCTCAAGCTACCAACATGACGTCACTGAACACGAAATTGGGAAGAGATATGCACAGTCAGCTCTTATGAGCCAACACAAGCACCTCCAGCATACTACTGTCTACATCCCTACTCTTCATGATTTAAGCCTTTCTTAGGATTCTGAAAGCTAAGATATTCTCACTTTTGCCTTATTGTTAGGCTATTTCTATTCAAATATATCTGAGACTTCTATGCTGCATTACAAGTATTTTGCCATAAAAGGAAGAAAAATGAACACATTACAGTTACAAGTTTACCGTGAAAGAAAAATTTGTATCGTTTCAAGGCAGACTTTAAACCTTGATTATAATTATGAGAATGTGAAAATCCTCACTATAGTAAAATCTATTAGAATATCAGGCACATGAATTTTAAACATGGTGTAACATTTCTATTAATGATGGGCAATAATAACTGATGAAGACAGGAAAATTTAGTCTGTTGGTTACAATCTCTAAACTTAATGAACTTTTTGAGAAGAAGTCTAGTGATATTTATACTTTTGATGCTTAATTTAGGAAACGTTCAACAAAGTAATAAAAAATTATGTACTGAGTATATACAATGCAATTGGGAACAAAAAAGACCATGATGTCTGCCCTTGCAAAGCTTGAGTTCTAAAGGGGGAAGAAAGCCATTAAACAATGGACATGACAAATAAAAGAAAGTAGTATGTCAGGAAGAGATAAATGCTAAGGAACAAAAATCAGCGTAGTGTAAGAAAAATAGGGGGAAAGGGTGATGGCGAGGAGAGATGGTAACAACTTTAAATAGGACGGTTATTGAGAAGTTGAAGGGCTATACAGAAGTGAGGGACTGTCCACCACTGTCCACGGCCTTCGAGGGTAAGTGCTGACCAAGTAAAGGAAACCGAGAACAAAAAGGACTGAGGGCGGAAGCACGCCTGGCGGTTCCAGAAATAACAAGAAGCTCAGTATGGCTAGACTGGAATAAGACGGGGGAGGAAGAGCAGGATACGAGGAGAGAAAGGTAACAGGGGAGCCAGATCATGCAGAGCCTTGTAGGCCACTGTAAGTATTTTGGCTTCTTCACTGGCTGAAACGAGCCAGTGCACAGTTCTGAGCATAGGCGTGATGTGACCTAACTTGTGGATTAAAAATAGCATTGTGAAGATGTCTGCTTCTGGCCACGATGGAGTAACTGGTATTGACTTGCCCTCTGCTGAAAACTGAAAGAACTATATGAGACAACTGTTCTCAGAAATAGGCAGAGAAGGACTGTGGCGCCTGAGAGAAGGGTGATTTCTCTGAACTTTCTAGCTTTTGGACTAGGGGACCTTTCTGGGCTGTGGCACAGGGAGCAGGAACAGTGAGCTCACTGAGTTGAGACAGGGATTAGAGCTTGGGGAGGGCGAAGAGACTGCAATGCTCAGGGCAGAGTGTGGCAAGAAGGGAGCTATGCAAAGAAAGAGCTCCAGAAATTTACCTAGGGTCATGCTGAGTCTGCCTGAACACTGAGCTGTACGTGAGCAGGGTTCGACTCCATGAGGCTGGGCAAAGAGCCACCAGTGGGAGCTGTAAATTGAGTAATTCCCAGAGTTCACTCAGGCCTCGGAGACATTACAGTTTTTAAGCAGCCAGAGTTAAGAGACCTTGTTGAACACCTGTTGTACTCAAAAGAGTCATGTCTTAAGTAACAGGGTTAAAGTAGCCTGTAGAGTAAAAACTACTGTAAACTTATCCTGTCAAAGTTTAAAAGCAAGCCTCAAAAGGATTAAGCTGATCCGCAGATAATGTAAATCATGGCTAAAATAAAACTTACCACTCCTTTAAAGCAAGACAACAAAATCTAGAGATAAAGCCAGGTTTTTCACTGTCAGAAAAAGATGTTACAAATAAGTAAGGGGGACAGCTACAATGAACCCTGATGTGGTGATATGAATTAGAGATATGCACTGCTATTTATTCATATATAAAGAATGTCAGTTTGGTTCAAGGCAAATCCTGAAATAGAGAACATGCAGCTATATTTCAATCATGTCTAAAACTGATCTTCAGCAGAAGTAAATCCCTCACTGCGATGTTCAACAGATGGTAAATTCCACACCACAATATTAAACACTGGGTAAGATGTTCTTCGTGAACAAAAGATTGCGGTAAAGACAGTAACAGAATGCTGGACCCTTCCAATTTACTCTAATTCAGTTGAACACTTCTGTATTTGCCTAGAGAAATGTAAATGCTCTGTTTTGCATACTGCAATATGGACAATATGAGGGGATGGATGCTTTAGAAACTTCTGCAAAAAAATTATAATTTAGTGATAAGTACTGCTAACCATATTCCTGGATTGACCAAAATATGAATATAAATTTATTCACAGTAAATGGATTTAACAAGCAAGAAACAAATTATTCAAATGAAGTTATTAAGTAACTTTGCAAAAATTGAAGGACTCACTTTTACTTCTCACACTATACAGTGAAACTAATAAGTTCTTTTCCAAGTAGCTACATACACAAATTTTTCTATACAGCCATTTGGCATAAATACACCAAAACTTTTAATAAAGTTTATATTTTGACTCGATAATTTCATGAAGATGTTTACTTTCTGAGGAATTAACCAGTGATGTAAATATAGATCGTACATAAAGATGTTCATCAGTTTCATTTATTATAATTAAATAAACTCACAACAAACTGAGTATCTAATGATTGGGAATGATTAAATTATGGTATTCTATAAGCAGGAATGTTATAAAGCCATGATAAATCATATTACCAAGAGATATTTAATAACATGATTACTCTAATTCTGTTCTGTTACATTTTATGCATCTATATAGATCTTTTGAAATCCTTTCTGGAAAAAAATATGGCTGAAATGTGGCAGTAAGCAGGGAGGTGGAATTCACACACCATCATACTATAAGCTGGTATCAAAATTGTTTAAATAGTGTAAACCCAATTTTGCTTTGAAACAAAAAAGCATAGAAAAAAGACTTTTTTATACTTTTCTATAATTTTATAATTGGGGAGCATCATTTTTATATTAGAGATATAATTATGAAGAGATAGATTGAGAAGTAATTGTCCAAAGAATTAAAATATGAAGTTTTAATACACAGTGACTGTGAGAACCATGAATATCTACATCTTTGCAAGAATGATTAAATTTATTACAAAAGTAATGGTGTCATTTTGAGCAGTACAAATGTTAGAGATTAGCTGTCTTAGCGTTGTTAAACAACCTGTCCCCTGTTCAGCTTATACAAATATTGTTTTTATAATTACACAAGGATTCAGAGAACTTGTAGTACAAAAGTTAAAACTCAACCCCAAACCCCTAAAACAGTATTTGGATCAATGGTCTACCTTCAGAAAAAAAAAAAATGACAAATATTCTCCAAATATGAATATTTATTTAGTCATATAATATACACGTATAATGACTTAATAGATTATGTAAATTATAAAACACAAAAAAAGGATAAGGTGTAAATATTTTAAACAACTAATTTCATTTATTAATTAATGGAAAAAATCTTTTAGCTCTCATTAAAAATTAGTATTAGTAGTGTCTCTCAGTGAAAATAATGTGATTAAAAAATTGTTTTCATTAATTTTAAAAGTCTTGGTTTAATATTTTGTGATAAAGTAATTTAAAGATTCCAAGTCCTGTTTATTTTGATACTTGACTTAATGGCCTCAGACTTGAAAAAAGTACCACACAAAGATACCCAGATCCTAATGGATAAAGTTCCTGGTAGCCATGTTTTCTAATCCACATCTTTTCAATTCCATTCACCAATTATGTAAATATTTTTGTTGAAACGTATTAGTAAATATATATATTTTTCCTGAAACACATCAACGTTTTTACAACATTAGCTAATCAGATGTCCCATTTTATATATTCAAAGGATGATTTGAAAACCAACTGAAATCCTTTATTTAGTAGATTTTAAACAGATTAGAAAACTCTGCTATCAAATTTAAAAGTGAGCAGATATTCATTATACGGGTAAAATCATAAGATGGAAGTGTTACTAAAATTACATATTCAAAATACTCTCCGTGTAGCAAGGGCTAGCAACCTATATTCACTTTCTATAAAGTTTTATTGGAATACTTGCCACATCATTTATGTGTTGTCTGTGGTTGCTCTCATGGTACAATGGCAGAGCTGAGGAGCTGCAACAGAATGCACATGGCCTGCAAAACCGGAAATATTTGCTATCTGAACGCTTACAGGAAAAAAATGTGCTGAACTGTGCTCTGTAGCATTAATTTCCATCAAAAAGCAGTTAGCTTTCTCATTCATGTTTACCTCAGAGTTAGACTGTGTTTATTTTATCTGAGAATGTTCTCTAGTACCATTCTATAGAAAGCTATGTGTCATTCCCGAAAAGGACAAACCTCAAATAGCAAATTTCAAACACTTTCCAACTCATTTTTAAGTCTGACAACCTCCTGAGGTAAAAGAGGCATTTATGGTTATAGTATCTCTTGGTACAAAAAATTGTAAAGATTCTACTATTTGAGATAACATAACTTGTGTATCTACTTAACCTGGATTAGGTAAAAGTGTGACTCGTGGCAACATAATGCAAGGAAACCAGTGATGGTGTGACCATCAACCTCTTCCAGACCTACAATTTCTGCTCTTTTCTCAGAACATATTTTTTTTTGTTTATAACACACCTGACATACAAACTGAGAGCATCAATATCAGTTCATATATTAGCAACAGTTAATTACTTTTTTTTTAATGTGTATTTTCTCTGTTCTTATGTTCCATTTTCTTTTTTGGGGGAGGAGGTAATTTATTTTATTTATTTATTTTTAGAGGTGGTACCAGGGATCGAACCCATGACCTCATGCATGCTAAGCACGTGCTCTACCACTTGAGCTATACCCTGGCCTCCCAGTTAATTACTTTTAAAAATAAAAAATAGGTAGATAGAAAGAAAGAGAGAAAAGAAAAATAAATCCTATATTTTCTTTCTACATCCCAAAAGATAGATCAGTGCCAACCCCCAAGGGCATATATAGCCACTCCATAGACCTCTAATCCATATCCCTGAAATGAAATCTTTCTACACAGTAAATGAAACATAAGAATACCTAGAGCATGTCAGATTCCATAATTAATTGCTCAGTTTGCTAAAATTAGCTCAGCACAGCAGTACATGGTGTGGCTATCTTATTTCTCATCCACTAGGAATACTTTGCTTAGATTAGCCATATCCCTTTTGTAGGCAGTTAACAAGATTAGTGATTAAACTGTTACTGTACACTAAGTTTTTCAATTTTGTTCCTTCCACTCAACTTACACAAACTCAACTCCTAATCAAGGAACCGTCATAAATGTTTTCTTTAAAAAAATTTTAAGTTTGATCAGCCTATATAAAAGATGGAAGAATTTCAGGTTTGGGAAATAATGATTTTACTCATTATTCTGCCACTAGATGAGATAGGAAATACAGGGTAAGGCTATGATTTAGCTAGAAAAGATAATTATTTGGTCTTGTACTTGTTAAATTAGAAGAATCTATACAGATATTAGCCTTGAAAATGATGAGGAATCTTTCCTTAGGGCAAAGGGAAAAGGAAAAATGAAGAAGGGCTTGGTGACCAATTAAATATGAAAAAATAAAAAATTGCCACAGCTTTTCTTCACATCTAATTGGTCACCAAGTCCTTATGAATTTTAAAATGGCTCATACTCTGTCCCCTCTTTTTTCAACCCTCATGTAGTTTAAACCAGACATGTTTTTAAAAATAGACTTCTCTATCATTTCTTGTCTCCAATGTCCCTTTTCTTCATCTCTCACGGTACAATTATATTCTAAAATAATACAATCGCATCATTACTGCACACAAAAAAATTGGACGTGTTCCCATTTACATCATATGGATGAATTTACTGGCTTTAACTAGAGTTACAGAGTCAACCATACCATTCCCATTCTATAAACCTTGCATAGTACCCTCTTCAAATAGCTTGGCTGACTTTACAATTTTTGGCAGCTTTAACCTGCATTTAAGTAATCAATCAGCAAAGGTTTACTAGGTGTCATACACTGCACTAGATTTGGAATACTGTTCCTATCCTCACAGAGCTTAAACTCTAGCTGGACACTGTAAGACTAGCAAGTTTTTAGACATTGCTACACTATTCAGCGCTTAACTGTTCTGTGTCCGCTGTGTAATCAGAAATCAAAGGCAGGAGATAGTAAAAATGTAAGGAAAGGTTTCATGGGGGAGGTAGAATTTCAGCTGAAAACTGACAGGGTGGCAACACATAAAATGACAGTAAAGGGATTTAGTAGATATAGAGGAATCTGACAGGTATGGAGGTGTATGAACAGGAATGAGAAAAGCCACTGGGGAGGGAATTAACAAGGGAACTGTAAAGACACAGGACACTAGTAACGAGGAACAATGCGATGCAATCTTGGCTAGGAGGTGGATTCTGTTATAGAATGTCCTGGAAGCCAGGCAGAGGTGCTTAAATTTGACCTTATAAATACCAATTAATAAAAAGAGAAGAGATGGCATAAGAAGATTCTTTTAGCATTCACATTCAGGCATAGAAGAGACAGATAGGTAAAAAGAGACATTTGAAAAGAAATTATAGGGCTTACAGAGAGAGTGCAGTTAAAGAGAAAAAATCGTCAAACAAACTATGAAAATGGAGACATCACTAAAGTAAATAGGGAAGCTGAGAAATTAAAGAAGGTTTGAGAATTTTGAGGAGATGATTTTGGACATGTTAGATTTAAGCAAATCCAAGTGGAGCTATCTATGAGGCCAAGAATCCAGGGTGAGAATTGATAGGTATAGCGATCTAGCAATGTCTTTTATCTATTCAGGGCTTTAAAGCCATATATTATTAATTGAGAGCCTCAAAACTCAGGAAAGTAGAAAAGCAGAAATTAATACCTTCATATCACAAATAAATTGGTGTTTTGAATTAATGTGCCTTGCCCAAAGTCAAACCATTCATTAGTAGCAGAGCCAGGAAAATTCTAGTTCCCTACTCTTGCCATTATACTTGCTGGCTCCCAAAAACCAAGCAAAGCTCAGGCCTTTCTTCCAAAAGGAGTCATCAGCATGGAGGTGACAGCAGAGGCTATGAGAATATACAATTCTTTGAGGGCAAGAGAACAGAAAAAGAAAGGATTCCTTGCAGATACACACAATTAAGTAAAATGCAAAAGGAAGAGAGTTCAGCATAAGACACCACCAAGTTGACAGGTGTACTCAAGAGGGCAGGAACAAAATCAAAACCAGAAAAGTGCAGAGTCAGGAAAGACAAAAATGGAGTAAGTGCTCAGTGATCTTAAATGCTGAAGTTGGAAGATGATGAAGATTTGGCATGGAAGAAAAACATCTGATGGTTTACATTTCTGGGAAAAATTTAGCTTTTGAGAAATTTAGGGGAAAAAATTTCTTCAAAATGTTTACTAGCATCAGTGCTCATTTGGTACACTAATAAAAGGGCTTGCATTTTATTTTTCATACATTAAACTTCTTCACAAGTTATATTAACATAAATAACTGTGAAATGCTTTTCAATGTTGAAAAATGATAAAGTCGAAGAAAATAAAGCATCTATTTGATTAGTCTTACAGAAATGTAATCTGATCTTTTAAATCACAGCTCAAATGTATTTCAACATAACCTAATCAGTTATTTCACCTTTCATTCAGCAAAAAAATATTTTCAGCTTTTACCTTCTCCATAGTTGAGAGGCTTTTCACAAACATAAATAATAGTTTACTTTTTGCTGTGATCTATTTTACTAATTTAAATGTCTAGTAAAGGAAAAGAGTGAGAGCTATAAAAAAGCAGAACTACAGATATAGCCAAAGTGAAACAACATATGAAGCTATTTGCCAAGTTTTCATAATAAATGATAATATAAATAGAATGGTCAATCTTCTGATAACATATGAAACTTCTGTCTTAAGTGGAAGTTAGCATGCAAAGAAAAGTGAACTATTTTATCCTCATTCTAGCATGACAGATACAAATAAAACATTTTCAAATAAAATCCACTTTCGTTAGTGATGTATTTTAGAACACAGCAAATTAGTTTTAGAAAGGTCCTTGGCAATTATATCTAAAAGTTTTAAAAGTTTTAATATGACAATGAATTAAAAATTTTAAAGTCACAGAGCTAATAAAATGACTTGCTACTGACCTTGTTCAAGTCTGAAGAGGGTCTTTTCCAGCTTTTCCATTTCGTTCAGAAGTAAAATTCTAATCTGTTTACTGTGTCCCATTTTGGCTTCTGGAGGATTTGAAACCTTTGACAAGAATTAAAAGAACTCCGAAATCGAATGTGTCTGCCCTATGAAACAAAAAGGAATTAAGATAAAGAAAATAACGATTACCTTAAATTCTATAAGGCTGACAGCCGCACTTACATGTTCTAAATGTTTTAACCCTAGCAGAACAAAGAGAAAGAATGACTCTTATAAATAAGATCAGAAAAAGCAAACTAATAATTGTTTCCTCCCTTCTAGCAGAAGACCGACGCAAAAATTACAATTAGAAAAAAAAAAACACTAAAGTATTTTCAGAGAAAAGCTATAAGTTTTGGAAAGCCTAGAGTTGGGTGGGGGTGGGGGTGGGGTGAAATTCCCAGTCCCAAGCCAAACGGCTTTGAAGACTTCAAATGGCACTTCTGCTTACAAGAGATTAGCCTGCTCAAAGATAACAGGTGGGCGATCTCCCCATTCCCAAATTCGGGTCGGAAGCCACCAATGGGGAGATGAGAACGAGGGAAGCAGTTGTTGCCCCTGGAATAGCTGCCACGGACATAGGATGTACAGGCAGAGCTATAGATAGAACGCATTTCCCCGAGAGGCCAGCGGCATTCCTAGCACTTACACCGAGCAAGTTACACGTGCGGCTTCTGGGACACTGCAGGACCTGCGACTCTGGCGTTAAGAGTCGGGGAAGGAGATGGGAAGGAGCGCTCAAGGGAAAAGGCAGGCTGCCCAGGAGCGGCAAGAAGCCCCAGACAAGGAGGGCCGGGCGCCGTGAAGGGCAAAGGGAGGGGCAGCGGCAGCCGGGGCAGGACCGAGGCCGCTGTGGGAGTGGCAGAGAGCTTCTTCGCGACTCCGCCTCGCGCGGGTCCCCGAGGAGACCCTGGACCCACGGGGTCTCGAGAGCACACGCCCCGGGTGGGAGCTGACAGGTCCCCACGCCCACTTCCGGGAGGCTCCGCGCCCGCTCGCGCCGACCGCTAGTCTCGCGAGAGTGCGGTCGTCGGCTGCCGGGCTTGCGAGGCGGCGGCGGCGGTCCAGGCCGGGAGCGGCTTTTTTCTCGCCGCCGGGAAGGTGCGATGGCCACGAGGTGCCTTTTCTTTTAACGGCCTGCGAGCTCGTGGTTGAACGTTAAAATTCGGCAGCAGAAGGCTGCTGCGAGCCAAGGTGAACTGCTCTACAGGCTTGTTTTGTGGGCCGGCTGAATGGTGGGAGGCGAGCGACCCCGGCCTTCTGGGCTTTTTCTGCCACGCTATGTTTTGTGTCTTTGTTTTGACTTTTTTACGTGGCCTAAGTTTGCTTGGCCTAACTGCTCTGAGCCTTGACACCCCCCCCCCCCCCCCCCCGTCTAAAATAAGGGGCCTGGCCGCGGTTTCTGACATCCTGTCCTTCACGTGTCCACCGGCTGTAGTCCTAGCACAGGGCGGGCACGTCTTCCTGAACACAGACACGGAAGGACTAGGTAGGTGAAGTGTGGCCAGTCTACGAACAACCTCGGGGCAAAAACCCTTGTGTTTACAGTGTCCGGTTGTACCCAGTGTACACCACGTAGGCCTGAAGATCGTGTGAGGTTAAGAATCCCTAATGGCCATAGCTGCACATATGGCGCGGATGCCCAAGGAGATTTTACGCTTGAGGGGAAGGGAAAGCCCATATTCCAGGGCCTTTGGAGGGCATCTAAGAATCATGAGAAAACGGACAAAGTTTGGAGTGTGGAGAAGAATCTTGCTTTGTTTATTGTGGAATTATTATAGGTCCTAGAAGAATGATGAATTTAAAAATAAAGATACTGAAATGTTTGCTTGTTTCAGTAGATTTGTGAGAATGGCTAGTTGAACATGGTCTAAAACTGAGTTTGGAAACCCACAGCTCCTTTATTCACTCCACCAGGATTTACTGAGCACCTATGATTTGCCAGGCACATAGATGCTGGGAATGCAGCAGTGAAACAAAGTCACTGCCCTCAGTGATTGGTGGGAGACAGATAAACAACTAAGTAAATCATGTATGATAATTAAAGATTGTAAGAAATAAAGCTAAGAATCAGGAGAAGGGGTTTGCAATTTTAAGTACTATAATCGGTAAAGGACTTGCTGGTAAGTTGACATTTGATGCAAAACAGAAGAAGGAGGTAGAGGATATCCAGAGGAGAGGGTTATACACAGAGGTACAGGAAGTGCAAAGGCCATGAGGTAGGAGCACACTTGGTGAATTCAAGGAGGCCACCGTAGCTGAGTGAAGAAGAGAGTGGTAAGAAACTAGGACAGATAGATAGAGTAGGGTGGGAGGCCAGATCTTGAAAGGATTTGTACGCCATTGCAAAGACTTGGGCTTTTGCTCTGGGAAAAAGAGCCATTGGATAATCTCGAACAAAGGAGTGATGTAATTCCGTTGACCTTTTAAAAGGATCTCTCTGCAAGTGTGAATATTACAGGGAATAGCTAAATAAACTGTCAGGTGTGGTAAGGAAGGATGGAGACCTGTTAAGAAGCTATTTTAGTTACCCAAGCAAGAGATTGTGGTGTGTGTGAAAAGAATGTATAGCAGTGAAGGTGCTGAGAAATTGTTGAATTATGAATCATTTTAATGGTAAAGCTACACCATTTACTGGTGGAGAGAAAGGAGTCAAGGATGATTCAGAGGTTTTTAGTCTGAACACTGTCCAACAGAAATATAATATGCCACATAGATAGTTAAAATTCTAATAGCCACATCACAAAAGTAAGAAACAAGTGAAATTAATTGTAATAATTTATTTTATTTAACTCAGTGTATCTTAAACATTATTTCAACTTGCAATCAATATAAAAAGTTACTGATGAGCTATTTTAGATTTTTGTTTTTCTTACTAAGTCTTCAAAATCTGGTGTATATTTTACACTTCCAGCATGTTTCACTTCTGATAGTGACATTTCAAGGGCTTGATAGCCTCATGTGGCTGGTGGCTACCAATGTGGGCAGTGCAGAAGGAGCTGCTGTTTAATGAGAGGAAGAAAAGGGAAGGAGTAAGATTGGAGAGTGAAATTCAGGTGTTTGTAGACTGTCAACAAACAAAGATGATGGTCCACTTGCTTGAGATGACTGTCAAACATCTAAGTGGAGTTACTGCGTTATCATTTGTAGTCCTTGTAGTCCAAAGTAGTGTTTTCCAAATTGTGAGTGGTAACCCATTAAGGGTTGTAAAATCAATTTATTGGTTGCAACCAACAGTTTTAAAAATGAAATAAGAATGATAATGCATTGCATCCGGTAAAAGTATTATTTCACAAAACTTCTGTTTATATTACTTATGTTTTGATGTGCTGGGTCATGTTTTCCTCCTGGGAGTCTTGATTAAAAACAAGGTTGAGAGCCAATGCTCTAGACTGTATGCTGTGTAAAATCATGATAATTCATGCTTGTGAAATGGTGTCCGGTTTTGAATCCCAGCTCTGCCACTAACTGGCTGTGAATCTTTGGAAGATACTCAACTTCTCTGTGCTTTGGTTTTTCCACTGTAAAATAGGGATAAAAATAGTAGCCACTATTAATTAAACAAGGACCTAAGAACCGTGCCTGACACATACTAAGTACTGTGTAAGTACAAATATTAAAGCGGAGTGGGGCCCTGACCGTGTTGTGAAACACAATTCACATTTGTTTGTCTTCAGTGTCTCCTTTCCATACCCTCTTCCACCTTCAGGCTCTCTATCTCATCACACTGTCCACCTGTTGATCACCCGTCTCCAGGGATCCAAAATTAGCCTTTCCTGCTATCCTGCCTCCAGCAAGACACTCACTTCAGTGCCCAATGTTTCAGCCAGATATAAGAAGTAAAACAGATTGATGAAGTGAATTCCTTTAATAGTGAATTCTTACACAAATGCTTAAATTTTAAAAGGAGATTTGTTAATCCAAACGACCTTAATTTGGGAGATTTCATATTGTGAAAGAAAGTGAAGAGTGTTAAGTAATGAAAACTATTATGAATTAACGTGATGTGTCTCTAAAGTTAAATTTACAAGCCACATAGTTTCCTTTTTAAAAAGACAAGTCACACCAGCATGCTGTTTGTGAAGTTCCTAGAAGGCCAATGAATTCGCCGGCTAGGGCGATGGTGGTGCCATGTGCAGCCTTCATTTTGGTGAACATTTGTCATGTGCCTGTCCTGTGCATGACAGCTATCTATATATACACAATAATCTCATGCCAGAGTTGTTAGGAGAAGACTCCCCTTGAGGAACAACTGATGGAACATCTCAGCTGTTTGGCAAAGACTCAGGTGTTTTCTGAAACGTTGATATTAATGCGCTTGGGGAGTGGGAGAAAGGCTGTGGTCAGAAAGTGCTTCAGATTTGTGTATGTATGGGTATGTTTTCTGAAAGGAAAGGGGTTTTTTTCTGAGGGTATTATTTCTGATTACGTCCCAGTTTTGTGATCTGGGTCTGAAGTGGTGGGGCTGCCTTATTTTGTTTATATATTCATCAGTATTTTCTGTGTATTTTATTTTGTAGTGATCCTATACTGACATTATTAATAGTTTTATCTTACAACATTTGGATTTGTGTTTCCAAAATTTCTTCTAAGTTGAATAATTTATTCTACATATTTTGAAATACCCAGCTATAGCCCGTGAAGAGAAGAAGGGAAGATAGGAAAGGAAATAGAGTTGAAGTCAGAAAAGTGAGAGGACGTAATATAGTGATAGGTGTGGAAAAACAGAGACTTTTCAAAAAGGAGGTAGTACATCTCCTTTGGAGACAGACAAACCTTGGGTTAGTTTCAATGTCTCTGAATCACAATTAAGTCATCCATAAAATGGAGAGAACAACACCTTAGTTGTGGGATCAGTGTGAAGATTAGGGGAAATAATGAAGCATTTAAAGTGTCCTTATAGCATTTAGCACAAATTAGGCTTTTCATAATGCTAGCCTTAAAAAAGAAGGGGTGACGACTAGTTCTCTTTGCTGGGTCAGAGATGGCAGTCAGACAAAGTAGATGAAGAGGAGGCTTCCAGGGCATGGGAGAGACAGAAGACGTCATCAACAGGTCTCTTACTCCATGAAGACAGAATATAAAGGTGAATTCAGAGAGTGAAGTCAGAGCTCAAGTTTTCAATCTAAATTGCAGAAAACAGAGGAAGAGTGGAGCTGGAGAAATAAATAAGGGTTAATTGGTGAATGATAAATACTGGTTGGAAAATTTGAGATGTACCTATATAGAGGTAAATATAGTTATATTTCTAGTGAAACAAAAAACAAATCTTGAGCTCTTAGAGCTTACATAGGAAAAGTCATTTAAAAATTCCTGAGCATTGATATAACATATTAACCAAAAACAATGCATGGGATGCTTGGAAACCATGATAGGAGGAAATTCAAGATGGTATTCTTAATAGTGTTCTTTCCTTTGTTTCTTTGATCTTTTAAAAGTTCTTTGGCCTCAAATTTAAAGCTCAATCATTTTACCCTTGTGAGTAAATTGAACTTCCTGTTAAAATAGTGGCTCCAGAGTTTCCATATAGAAGGGCTTAGAGCAGGCAGCCTGGTTGAGGAGAAAGGATCAGAAAGAGGGCTTGAAGCTACTTTTCTGTGTTTGTCAAGCTGACCACAGCTGCATATGACAGAAACAAAACAACAGTGGCTTGAACAAAGATAAGTTTATTTCTCTCTCTAATAAAAGACTAGAGGTAAGGTAAGCAACTCAAAGCTGGCATGGCAGCTCTATAAAGTCATTTGGAAGCCAGACTCTCTCTAGCTCACAGCTTCCTCCTTCTTATTATGTGGAACTCATCATAGTGCAATAAGGCTGCCAGAGCTCCAGCTATCATACCCACATTCGGGGAACAGAATGGAAGAGGGTGATTCTCTTGCCTTTAAGAACTCCTGGAGATACCACACAACAGTTCCACTTGTGTCTCATTAGCCAAAACTTAGTCACAATGCACACACAAATGCAACCTTTATCTGGTTATCAACAAGACTGGGCAAAACCCGGGTTTTGTTATTAAGTAAGGAAAGAATGGATTTCAGCAGATAACTAATAGTCTCTGCCACAGTTTGCAGGTTACCTTATTTTTTTTATTTTTGTTGTTATGAAAGCAGTACAGTTTGGAGCAGGGAGCTGGAAGGCTCAGGAGGAATGTCTCCAAGGCGGGGGTGGGGAAAGGGAGCTGATTTCATAACGTGCTTGAGCACATTGAAAGATATTTCACAAACACCTCACAGTTTTCTGTCAGAAAGCTTGGGGGTGAATCAATCAATGATTGGCACACAGAAAACTAAACAAGCTTGCCAGGAACCAAAAAAGCCCTGTTGGAGACTGCAGGTTTAGATCTGTCAGCCAAATGAGCTTGCTGAAACTAAACTGCAGAACTGGCCAGCTTTCTCTCCCAGTCACAGAGGACTGGGGAAGTCATGCTCACTGCATGTTTATTCCCAAAGGGAAGAAGGATGGAGGTGAGGCAAGCTCACCCAGCTGTTCTCCCCAAATTCACCAGCCACCCAGGAACGAAGTGGGTTAAAGCGCAAAGAGAAGCCAGGGCTTTTAGGGAAGCTCTTCAAAGAAAACAGAATTAGGAAAAAACATTCTTCCTCAGGCATTATGCAAGTCACTTAACCTCTTTTGTACCCAGTTCTTAAACTGCAATCTATCTTCCAAGGAATACACAGAAATAAAATATAGTGTTTTGAAACTGAATACATACCCTGTAAATAGTTAACAGCTAATGTTTAATGAGCGTCTGGGAAGTACCAGGCACTGTTCTAAGCTCATTACACATGCTAATTCAGTTCCCAAAACAACACTGTCCCTATTCCGGATTTAAAGATAAGGAAACCGAGTCCCCAAAGTTAAGTAACTTGCTTAAGTTAACATAGTGAGCAAGTAGAGGAATATGATTTCAACTGCATTCTCCATCCCCGTTTGCCTCCCTACTTCTAAGATGGTGTCTGGCAAATGGAGAAGGGTCTCACATGAACTTGTTGCACTGGAGGAGTTGAACTCTATGACTCCAAACTGGTCATTGTGCAGGGACTGGCATCATCTGAAGTACATCTGTCTTATCTTATTCTTGGTCATCCTGTTGGTATAAGCTACTTATGTCTGTAGCTGATAATTCCGTGGTCATTCTTTCTTGGCTTGGTCAGAGCCTAGAGGCCCTCCCTGTTGTCTTACTTTCACTACAGACTCCTTTGAATATCTGAGATAGTCTCAGCCTGGTCAAAGGCATCAATTTCATAAGTCTTTGCTGGACTTAGCCATACCTCTGCCACCGTGGAGCCATGAAATGTATGCCGGCGATGAAAGCTAGGTTCTGTCCATAACTGCTTCCCTTGCTTTATCCTCCTAACCACGCTGGGACTCCTCTCTTTGCACCACCGCCCCACCCCAGCCCTTTAGCCTAACATAGCAGCCTACACCAGGGTTCAGAACAGGGCCAGGACAAAAGTCCCTAGCAGTCAACAATACTATACCTACTGTGTGCTGAGCACTGTGTCAGGCACTGGGGGTACAGTAATGAATCCTTGCCCATGTGAAGTTTGTATTTGAATAATCCCCTCAACCTATCTGACTTGCTTCCCTCAGGACACATCAGGCTGTTTTACCTTCCTCTTTCCTCTTTAGGTTATCTTATTTCCACACTCAAGCCCAGAAGGAATGTTTTCCTTTCTTCCTATCAGAAACTAGTTCATTACCTTCAGCCCCTAATATGTTAAAGGAGAGATTAAAAAACTTAGGAAGATTTTTTATCTCTAAAGTGTCTATAATCTTGCCGCAAAATCCTATTGTAAATGTTAGATGTTAAATATTAATTTTTCTTTCTCTTTGCATTCATTCTGTAACAGTTCAAGTCAGTCCCCTACTGAGGCAGATGTCTTAGGCTGGATAGAGAAAGTGTTATATGTTGCAAAGACAAATGAGAAAACCACATTCATATCTTTAAAAGTATTATCCCTTTTATGTTGGGATCCCTGTTGCCTGGTGTAGTGCCTGGAAGTTTAAGTGCATTCATTAATGCTTATAAGAATGAATGAAAGATGGAAGGAATGAGTAAGTAAATTAATTATAAAAATACGTTATAATTAAATTAATTATATTAAGTATCTATACTTCTGTTTCTGGTTTAATGAATAATTCACTTAGGCTAACTTTTTTTTGACATCTTAAATCTTTCTTCCTTATTATTTCTTTTTTTACTCTTGTGTAAGTAGTTGAACATCTCATTGTTCCAAAACTAACACATTTAGCTACATTTCTTTATTTCTTTTCTTCCTTCAATTTTTGTTATTGTGGTAAAATACATATAACATACAATTTACCATTTTAACCATTTTTAAGTATACAGTTCAGTGGTACTAAGTACATTCATATTGTTGTGCAGCCATCACCACCATCTCTCCAGAACTCTTCATCTTGCAAAGGCTGAAACTATATTTATTAAACCATAAACAAAAAGTTCTCCCCTCCTTCCAACTCCTGGCAAACACCATTCTACTTTCTGTCTCTGATTTTGATAACTCTAGATACCTCACGTAAGTGGAATCATACACTATTTGTCTTTTTGTGACTGGCTTATTTCACTTAGCATAGTGTCTTCAGAGCTTATCTATATTGTGGCATGTGTCAGAATTTCCTTCTTTTTTAAGGCTGAATAGTATTCCATTGTATGTATATACCACATTTTGCTTATTTTTTCATCAGTCAGTGGACATTTAGGTTGCTTCCACCTTTTAGCTACTGTGAATAATGCTGCTGAGAACATGAGGGTACAAATATCTCTTCTAGACCTTGCTTTCAATTCTTTTGGATATATACTCAGAAGTGGTAATTGCTGTATCATATGGTAATTCTATGTTTAATTTTTGGAGGAACCATCATACTGTTTTGCATAGCAGCTGTACCATTTTACATTCTCATGAGCAGTGCACAAGTGTTCCAATTTGTCTACATCTTTGCTAACACTTGTTATTCCCCCCCCCCCTTTTTTTGATAGTAGTGATCCTCATGGGTGTGAGGTGGTACATCATTGTGGGGTTTTTTTGTATTTTCCTAGTGTTTAGTGATATTGAACATCTTTGCATTTGCTTACTGACCATCAGTGTGTCTTTGGAGAATTATCTATTCAAGTCCTTTGCCAATTTTTGAATTGAGTTGTTTGGTTTTTTTGTTGTTGAGTTCCTATATATTCTGGATAGTAATCCTTCATCAGATATAGATATATAAACATTTTCTCTTGTTCCGTGGATTGCCTTTTCACTCTGTTAGTTGTGTCCTTTGATGCACAGGAGTTTTTAATTTTCATGAAGTCCAATTTGTCTTTATTCCATTATCATACAGTTTTGATTATTGTAGCTTTATAGTAAGTTTTGAAGTCAGAAATAGTGAGTCCTTCAGTTTTCTTCTTCTTTTTCAAATTGTTTTGTCTATTTGGGGATCCCTTGACATTCCATATGAATTTTAGGATGTTTTTTTCTATTCTTGCAGAAAAAAAAGCCATTGGGATAAGATAGGGATTGCATTATATCTGTGTATAACTTTAGGCAGTACTGACATTTAACAATATTAAGTCTTCCAATTCATGAACATGGGATATCTTTCTGTTTATTTATGTCCTCTTTAATTTCTTTTAGCAGTTTTTTTGTAGTTTTAATTGTAGAAGTCTATTATCTCCTTGATTAATTCCTAAGTATTTATTCCTTTTGATGGTATTGTAACTGGAATTGTTTCTGAGATTTTCTTTTCAGATGTTCATTGTTAGTGTACAGAAGTACAGCTTACTTCTGTGTGTTGACTTGTATCCTGCTACTTTGCTGAACTTGTTTACTAATTGTATAGTTTTTTTGTGGAATCTTTAGGGTTCTCTACTGTAAGAGCTTTACATCTGTGAACAGAGATAATTTTACTTCTTTTTCAATTTAGATACCATTTATTTATTTATTTGTTTACTTATTTATTTATTTATTTATTTAGCTTAACTGATTGCTCTGGCTAGGGTTAGTGTGCATCTTTGCCTTGTTCTTGATTTCAGAGGAAAAGCTTTCAGTCCTTTATCACTGAGTATGATTTTGCTGTGGATTTTTCATACATAACTTTTATTTGTTGAGACAGTTTCCTTCTATTCCTAGTTTGTTGACTTTTTCAATGACGTGTTGAATTTTGTCAAATGCTTTTTTCCTGCACCAATTGATATGATATTTTTTTTTATGAATATGCATTTCCTTTTCCCTTTTGAAATGTCATGGGAAAGGCTGGGGGCTTGAATTTGTTTTATCTCATGACAGTATAAGCCCATGGCTAGCATGGTGCTAACAATGCTACATTTACCGTCTTTTCAAGTAGTATTCTTCTTGTTATTAAATTTAGTTAGGTTTTTAATTTTGCTTAGTTATGAATTGGAGTTGATTTGACAGCTGACTTCATGGATCTTTTGTCCAGCTCAAAGGGTGGAAAACAAATATCTCAAAACAAAGCTTTCAAAATGGAAGAATGCATAAGATATCCTGACAATGGCAGTCATGGGTCCGTCTCCTACCAGAGAGTGAGTTCCTTGAGGAGAGAAAATATCTTTTCCCTTTATCCCCAGTTACCTAGAACTAGAGATTGTTGCCTTTTGTATAGTAAACAATAAAACATCTTGTGGGGGGATCAAAGAACAGCGTTGTTTCACTTGCTATTGCTCCCCTCTCCTTCCCCCAAGAGAGATTGCATCAAACTCAGTAACTTTCATAGTGTTAATTTATTGTGGAATATAAATATAAAAGTATCCAAGTTTTGCAAATAGTGCAAAATGAGCAATTGTGCATTTTAATTTGACTCATTTTTGGTGAACTGAAATATTTAGATTTTGGTATTAAGAGAGGAATGTACTTTTTTACTATGTCCCTATTGATTACTTTCTCATTTAAAAGTTGTGTAGACTCATGAATTATTTAATTCTCAAAACTTAAGTTGATAGACTATTTGAGAGTAGATGTCTAAACTGTAATATAAAGCCAGAATTGGAAAATAGAGGTACTTTGATTAACCTCTCAAAGTAGGTTTTATGTTATAGAAGGCATCACATAGTACATCACATAGTACATAGTACATAGAAAATAAAGTTAGATGAAACATGATCATTAGTAATACCTGCTTTATAGATTCTCAGTTTGATGACCAACATAACCTAATTTACCAGAACATTTGACTGAAGTATTTCACTGATGGTCAAGTGAACTCTGAGGAAAGGTCAATGGTATAACTCCAAAGGCCAATCTATTTTAATTGCCTACGGTTTAAAAAAAGCCCTCTTCTCAATTTGCAGTAACCGTGGGAGTCATTTTCCTGCTTACACAGTGGTAAAGGTGTTGTATATCATGAATGCAGCGTACTGGATAATCAGCAGAACATTAAATTAAATTAATCAGCACTTTGGAAAGTTTATTCCATGATCATAGGTAACATGTCCTGTCAAGGCAAATGATCACTTCTTTGATTATGGAAAACTACTACTAAGCTTTCACTTTAAAAAAAAATGTTTTATGGAAAGAATTTAGATAGAGATTCAAACATAGTAAAGCTACATTTAAAAAATATTTGAGAATCACTGTGTTGTGCATCAAGAATGAATATATAGTGTTGTAAGTCAATTATACTTCAAAAACAAACAAACAAACAAACTTATAGAAAAAGAGATTGGATCTGTGTTTACCAGAGGCAGAGCTGGGGGTACTGGAGGAGGGGGAATTGGATAAAGATAGGCAAAACGTACAAACTTCCAGTTATAAGATAAATAAGACTAGGGATGTAATGTACAACATGATATAATTAACACTGCTATATGTTGTATATGAAAGTTGTTAAGAGCGTGAATCCTAATAGTTCTCATCACAGGGAAAAAACACTTTTATTTTCTTTGCATCTATGAAAGGTGATGGATGTTCACTAAACTCATCGTGGGACTCATTTCATGATACATGCAAGTCAAATCATTATGCTGTATAACTTAAACTTATACAGTGCTGTATGTTAATTATATCTTAATAAAACTGGAAGGAAAAATGGGTAATAAAATATACCTGCTTTGGGTCTGAAAATAAATAAATACACAAAGTACTTGATACTAAAAAATAAATAAAACTTCTCTTATAAAAATATATGAGGCTTATATTTTGTAGTAATGGTATTTTTGAAGTATACATATATGAAACATATACTAAATTCATAACAGATTCAGTATTTTTAGCCTTTGAACTGATTTTGTAAATCATATTATATTTATTTAACATATTCTCTGGGATCCATCCTGACTTCTCTCTCTCTCCTTCCCAAGGCTTACTGACTTAATATTTAAAAATAAAGTTTTAAAAGTAACAAAAATTTGAGGCGCTAATTCCTTCATGTTATATCTTAAAAGTAACATTAAAATCAAGATGTCAACATTCCTGTGTTCATAATTCTGGACCGTTTAGGAGTCAAGGTGGCATAAAAGGACACCAGAGTGCATGTCAGATAACATGATTGTAAACCTTGTTGAGTCACTAAGTAGTTGTGTAGACAAGTTACTCTCAGAACCTTAATTTTGTGTCAATACGATGATCTCTTAAGCTAGAATGCATAAATAGGGGATATCTACATTAAGAATAGAATCCAGTAATAACGAACTATCCAAATTTCAGAAATCAGAATAATTTCTGCTAGACAGTGTGATGATACTGCATTTTAGGAAGAATGGGAGGGATCTTGGGGAACTTAACTCATGAGATAGCTGCTTTTTGAGCAGTAAATCAGGGAAGTCCTGGCATGCCTCACTGACATGTCCTCACTCAACAAGGCAAGGAGGTATGGGATGGTGGTGGGAGAGCCTCTGGGGATATTGAGACTTCCAACACGTGTCTCTCCCCCATAGAATTTACAGGACTCCTGGGGAATCTAGGCGGGCCGATGAATACAGGAGAGAGTTCTGATCCTTGGCACATTGTTGGCATTGCATTTTCTGCTACATAATACTCCTGTTGGGAGTTGGCTGTCCACTCTGGGTCAGGCAGTGTTCCAGGTAAGCTTAAGAATGCTCTTTACAGTTGTCCTTTCCCCTAACTGGAGGCTCAGCCCTAAGGACCCTCGCTACCACTGTCAAAGCTGTAACACCTAGTGTCTAGCCTCCCAGCTGTCTTATATCCATCTCCTCATTTGAGATGTTGTGAGCTTGGACCAAAATGAAATTTCTCAGCAACACTGAGAAATATTTAGTGAAATAATATGATTTTTTTTGCTTGTGAATACTGTGGAACAAATTTATACTTTTTATATGTATTTTCCAATTTTCTATGTTGGAAAATGAATATTTGACTATATGAATAATTCATATAGTCAAATATTCATATGTAGTCACATTTGCCATAAGTTGCATTATCTCCAGGTTGACAAAGTTCTTTGATTTTTATTTGGTGTAATATTTGTTGGAAACCTTTTCAGTGCAAGATAGTCTAATTGTCTCATAATATCTTATAATGACCTAATTGGTTTATAATATCAAAAATAGAAAAAAATAGAAATTATGGATGAACAGAATTAGTTTTCTGCAAAGAATAAGTGAACCATAGGATATTGTGACATCTACAAGTTCAGTAGCCATGTTTTGTTATCCAGTACCTAGAGGAGTACTTAAACCTGTGCAAGGGAGGTGCATGTAATTTGGCAGCATAACCACAGTTAAGTTTTCCCTTTAATCCTTTGCGTTCAAGAGGCAGAATGTGATGTTAACTGTCACTTAGTACTCCAGGCTTGGAGAAATTGCTTTTAAAGGTTGTTTATTCATCTGCTAAATTATACTTGCAATATCAGAGGTAGTATTTGATACTTATACAGTACTTTACAGATTTTTCCAAGTATTGCAACATTCATGATTTCATTTAATCTTCACAATTTTGTGAAGAAGACAAGATAATAACTAACTCCATGTTACAGATAAGAAAAATGGCATCTTGAAATGTGAAGTGATTTGTGTCATATAGACTAATCAATGGTAGAGGGGAACTAATTTCTAAGTTTTTAAATTTCTAGGTGGGGTTACAAGGTATTACGGGTTACATAGGAACAAAGGGAACAGATTAGGCCATACAGCTATTTTTTTTTTTGTAGAGTAAAACAGCAGAGTTTCAGAGATGGCATGGGTCCCATCTGGGTTGGCATAAATAGGCAAGGATTCAATCTGATTGGGTGAGCTATGGTAACAGCAGCCTTAATTACAATACCTTCTGCTGAATGACAGCATCTCTGTTCTTGGAGTTGGAGCTGCAACATAGGTAGTAGATATAGACAGTGTCTCCAGTGAAGAGGTAGGGCAAGGACTAAGCATAATACCAGGGCCCCCAGAGGCCACGTTGTTGAGGATTCTTTACCAGGCTTCCAGTCTCAGCTGCAGAATTAGAATACAAATCAGGACTGGGGTAGCTGTTCAGTCTAAAAGACTGGGGAGACATGGTAAGAATTGGGCATGATGTTTGGGGAGGAGACTACTGCTATTTGATAGGCTGAGGGATGTCACCCCAGAAAGGAAACATAGGGAAAACAGACTAATTCTAGACTCTCTGACACATTCCAGGCATGATTGTCATTAGCAGGGCTCAGTCTGCTGAGCAGGTAGATGTCTGGACAGAGCTCAAATGGGCAGGGCAAGAATAATGCTCCTTGGCACTTGAGCGTGTGACTCATTCAACTTATAAGGCATGTGCTTTACCCGATACATAGGTGAGATGCTCTGCTCACAGATTTACATCTATGAAGTTTGTAGAGAAAACGGGTGGCACTCTTATAAAAATTCCCATGTGTATCTTCATGGAACGTTGCCAGGTGTGCATATCTGCTCTATCAGTGCTTCTAGGACTAGCTGAAGAATAGCAGAGGTATTCTCATGGCAGGTTTATGTTAATAAGCTTTATTAGCATAAAGTACAGCTAATTCAATGACTCATCTCTAAAGTTATCCAGCTGTTTCCCCTTGCCTCTAATTCCCTAATCTTGCGAACATTTCCGTGGCTGAATGAATAGTGGAGAGTTTCTACTTGGGCTCATTGGATGCTATGTTAAGTTGGGTGTCATCAGTGTGACACTTTGCTATTCAAATTGTGATCCAAGGCCCAGCAGCGTTGGCATCACTTGGGAGCTTATTAGAAATGCAGAATCTCAGGCCTAATGTTAGGTCTATGAAATCAGTGTCATTTTAACAAGATCTCAAGGTGATTTGTAAGTACATTCAAGTTTGAGAAGCACTAGTTATGCCTTTGTGGCTTAAGCTCATGACTTCCTAAAACCTCCATTTTTAGGGACCTTCTGTTTCCTACTCTTTTGGAATCTGTAGGCCATCAGCTAGCCAATTCATTTGATTGCTTTTTAAATTCTAAAACACGTGACTTTGTGCTCCCTAAGCTGTCTCTCCCTTACTTTGCCAGAGAAGGGGGACTCTTTTTTTTCATTCCTCATATTTTTCACCTCTTTCCCCTTGGTGATTTTTGGTTTTGGAGATAAAGCATCACTTCTAGCTTCCCGGGGACCTACTTTCTCTCTGATTAGCTTGAAGATTCTTTCCCATGGCATCTCTCTCAACAACATTGAGGTGCTGAGGGTCTGTTCACTATTGAATTCTATCAGAAAGGTGAGTTGCCACTAATTTCAGTATCGCATATTTTTACATAACTTTAGACTACCTTAAAAAAATAAAATGGCCGAAGAGACTACTCGGTAGCTTTCTCTGCCTTCGTTTAACTTTTTGTTTTGTTTGACTTTCCACTCATAGAAATCTTAGACTTCAGAAATTTCATCTCTCCTGGCAGTAGCTATATTTTCTGTGTCTAAGTGATAAACACTCTGTTATTTTATTCTAGAACTCTAAACCAATCACGGGAAGTCTTCATTGGACATTTTCTGCTCTCTGTTCTCTTAGCTTTGTTTTCTATTTTTTTCCATCTTTGTTATAAGAGGAAAAAGCTCTCATGGAACATGTTGCCATTTTGAAATTTAGGTATTTATGTATGTATTATTTTTGCATATATATCAGAAATCACATTTAGAAATATTCTCTGTAAGTTACACTTAAACATTTTTAGTTGGTAAGTGCCGACAATATTGTGGTTTGTTTCGTAAGACTCCTCTTTACTTTGAAACCGTATCTCCTGTTTCCTCCTTTGTCTAAAACCACACAGGTTGATGAAGAAATAAAGTGAGCGAAGTCTGCTGAAATATATTTACAACACGCTATTGTAAGTGTCATTTATTGAATCACACATAGAATTTCATAGCACAAGGGGCAGGATTGTCTGAAGTGACCCTGAGAGCTCACTCTTGGTTGCTGAACCACTGGACCATCTGGACCCAGGAATCACCTTTTAGCCAGTGGGGGAAGCCACATTTGAGGTCAGCTTTCTGTAGGACTGATGGCCCTATTTTACCCTCTTGCAGGAACAACAGCTCTCTGCTGTCCTCAGGTGCTCTCACAGTTACTTCCTCTAAATAGACTGCATGCAATCCAGACTGCTTAACATTTAAGGTGCCTGATTATCTCTTCTGATAAGGTTGCTATCATGCTTCGCCTGTAAGAAAGAGCAACATTGGGGTGGTGGCTCTTCCCTGGAATACTGGACTGAGTGTCCATCAGATGGCCAGGGGCCCTGAATACTTCATGGGAAAAATGGGAAAATCACAGGACCTGTGAATTTTCTTGTTGCCGGCTCCTTGAGTTTCCTCGATAAAGCCTGCCCTTTAATACGATATTGTAAAATTCACCCGGCGCTCTGGTGAACCTCAGGGGACCCATTTTGCACAGCACACTTGTTGATGATAATCAAAACTTTGTTCTGCATACCCTTCTTTCATATCTCAGCTTGCATATTTGTATTATAGAATGAAGTCACTGGCCATATTCATATTTTGTCTTGGATAAAATGTCCTTCTATTTGTGTTCGTTAACTCATGCATTTTCTCCCCATCCACATATCTCACTTACTCACATCTCTCCTTGCCCAGCATGCTGTGCTGTCCAGTAATACTGTTGCTAGTACCTTAAACTTCCTTCCCCTTCTGTCTTCTTTGTGTCATCTGCTGAGGACTGCAACCTGGATAAACCAACTGTCTGCTTTCTCTGCATCTGTCCCTGAGCAGCCAAGAACTGCTAGGGAGAGTTTTGCAATAGGGCATGTTGACTTAAAAAAAATTAATTTAAATAACTTCAAACTGTACAGCAATCTTGTAGTGGTTCTCAGTCAACCTGTCTCCCACTTTCCATAATTATTTCAAGCCTCTTCAAACCTTCTTCTATTCATAGCTTGTGATTCTCAGAAAAAGATCTTGATTTTTATTTTATAGAGAAAATAGAAGACCTTAAATGAGAACTCTATCGCCTGTCCCATTTCCAACATACACACTCCTAACTACATCTCTATCCGTACTATTCTGTTTTCCTTCTGTTACGATATGGGTGTGATTATTTTTTCCCAAGGCTAGATCCTCCTATGGTGCTTTTTATCTTCCCGCCTCCCACCTTCTAAGGTACCTGAAGTAATGGATTATCTTTTGTCTAGTTTGAATATTCAAACTCTTCTTCAAATAGCACTTTTAAAAACAGGCTCAAGTTTCTTCCAAGTAAGAGAAAGAAAGAGAGAAAAGGAGAGAGAGAGAGAGAGACAAGAAATTTTTCACTTGATTTCTTCATTGCCTTTTAGCTACTGTCCCATTTCCTCTTTACATATTGCCGAATATCCCCTGTGAAGCAAAATTGCCTCTGGTTGAGGATCATTGCTCTATTCCCCGGCCCCTGTTAGGTTACTAATGACTTTCACGATGCTAAATCTTGTTTCTTATGTGATTTGATATCTCAGTAGCATCTGACATTGTTAACCTCTCGCAACCTCTTCTGTCCTGCCTCCAATAACTTGACATTCTCTTGATTTTCCTTTTACCTCTCAGATTGTTCTTTTTCCTTCCCTCCCTCCCTCTCTCTTTTCTTCCATCCTTTATCTCTTTCACTCTTTCTTTCCTTCTCTCTCCCTCTCTTTTCTCCACCAAACCCCTTCTCTTTCTCTTTTTTAAAATCTCCTTTCTACATTCGTCCTCTGCCAATTGACAATTAAATGTTGGCATTCTCATTTTACTCTGCTCTCTTGCTGGGCAATCTCATTCCCATCCAGAGCTTTAATTTCCATCTTTATTCTTCTGCTTCAAGATATGATGAACTAGCTTCAGAATGGTGAACAGGCCAATCCTCCCACCAACAGCAACAAAAAGAGCTGGATACAATAGTTTATCCATAGCTTGTGAATCTTTTTCTCTACCTGACAGCTTTCTCTTTTAGAGAAAAAAAAAATCTGCTTCTGGCTCTACCTTTTGAAGTAGAAAATTTTAGTTCTTAATTAGAATAATACAGCTAAGGATGAAAATGTTATTCCTTAAATTGGCCTAGAATGCCTAAATGGTCTGCCTCTACACTTACCTCTCAGCTCTATACTTGTCCCAGTCTCCTCCTCCATCATCATCTCTCTTGTGTTCCTACTCCAAGCAGCTAGTTCTGTCCTTTGCCCATGCTCCACCCGGAGGGATTCTACTGTTGCTTCCTTTGCCAAGAAGACTCCTCTCCCCCGTCTCTGCCTACTTAACTTATCCTTCTGATCTCAACTCAAGCAGACTTCTTCAGGGAGCCCTCCTTGACCTTCCTGACCAGTTCCAATCCCACTTTATGGAGGCCCTTAATGGCCTCTGTACATCTCCTTCTTACTGTATATTACCATAGCAATTTTACATTTCCTTGTGTGATCAGTGAGGCAGCAGAGTACAACTGAATGTTTAAGAGCAAGGATTTTGGAGCCTGCTTGGCTTGGAATCCTGGATCTTAAATTCTTGCTGACTCAGTTTCCTTATCTTTAAAATGGAGATAGTAATATAACTTATTTTAAGGGTTACTGTGACTTTTATATGATTTAGTGCATATACAGTGCTTTGAATGGTGCCTGGAGCATAGTAAGCACTATGTAAATGTTGGCTGTAATTAAAAAAAATTAATTATCATCTCTCTCTCCCACTGTTTTTGCTCATCATTTTTTTTTCAGTGCCAACACAGTTCATGACACATTGCAGGCATGCAGTAGCTGTCAGAGTAATATATAAATATATAAATTAAAGAGTTTGGGAAAAAAGAAATGTTATATAAATACAAAGCACATTTGTATAGATGAAAAAGTAGAGATTCCACATTGTGTTTTAGAAGTGATTCTACTGTAGTCAGTCACTGTTTTTACTGACACAACCTATGCTAAGAAGGAAAATAGGTAATTTCTTAATTCTAGGAGAATTCAAACAATACTGTTATAATTATAACAATTCTAATTATAACAGAATTGCTGAAATCAGAGTCTTTCAGTTAAAACATTACAAATTTGAAGAATACATTCAAATTCAAATTTCTGTATGAAATACAGAAAAAGGGATTTGATTTTTCATAACAAACCATGAAAACAAACATCTTAGTCTCAGAGGTTAAGGATTACATAACAAAGAATCATTTTAGTTTTAAAAATATCACACAAAATCTTGTAAACAAACTCTTAAGGCTCAATTATTTGATGACAAGATACCAAATATAAATCTGACAAGCAAACTTTGCTCGGCAAGCATGCATATGAAATTATTTATTTGGCATGGAGGTCACTGGGTTCTTTGAATCATTGAATTCATGTGAATCATATGAATTATTAGACATTAATAATTTGAGAAATAACCATGCCATATGAGCGATGATAATTCAATACAAAAAATCTAAAGCCACGAAGAGATATTGACAACATAGTATATTATCATTTGCATTAGTTACCTCAGGCTGTCATAACAAGATACCACAGACTCTCAACAACAGAAATATATTTCTCACAGTTCTGAAGTCTGGGAAGTCTAAGTTCAAGGTGCCAACTGATTTTATTCCTGGTGAGAGCTCTCTTCCTTGTTAGCAGACAACCACCGTCTCACTGTGTCATCATGTGGCTGAGAGAGAGAGCTCTGGGGTCTCTTCCTCTCATAAGGGCACTAGTCCTATCAGATTAGGGCTGTACCTTTATGACTTCATTTAACCTTTATCACCGCCTCACAGGCTCTGTCTTTAAATGCAGTCACTTTGAGGGTTGGGGTATCAACATATGCATTTTTGAGGGAATACAAACATTCAGCCCACAACACCATTCAGAAGGTGAAGATAACATTTTTATTGGGATGAATATGCCAAAAACTTTCAGAGGAACAGGCTTTTAAAATTGACTTTAGGTGGGAGAGTATAGCTCAAGTGGTAGAGAGCATGCTTAGCATGCATGAGGCCCTGGGTTCAACCCCCAGTACCTCCTCTAAAAGTAAAGAAAGAAATAAAAACCTAACTACCTACCCACCAAAACCCAAAACCAAACAGACAAAAAAAAAAAATTGACTTTAAAGGGTTTGAACATGCCGAGTGGGAAGGGAAATTATACCATGATCTGAATATTGTATGTGGAAAGCATAAGGGATGCTGGATTTGTGTAGGGCTAGTGAGGATTGCAGTTTGACTGGTCTCCTAATACATACGAAGAAAATGAGAAACTTTCAAGTCACTGAGGAAGTTGAATCATGACCTATGGAGTTTGTACCTTATTGCATGAACAGCAGGAACCCACAATTTTAAAAAGAAGTGATATGATCAGAGCCATTCTCACCGAAGATTAAACTGACAGAGACTTCAAGGGGCTGAAATTGGAAGCTTATTACTGGTCTGGTTTGGAGGCTATTTTAATAGTCGGGAAAGAGGTAATGAGAGCCTGAGCTATGTCAGTGGTACCAGGGATTTACTCATGAGGCAAACACTGACCTTTCTCAATAAGCCATCACTAGTGGGGAGACATACAAATAAGCTAGTAATTACAACAGAATGGGGTAAATGCTAGAATAAGATTCAATTCACCAGGAACACAACAATTCTGAACTTTTATAAACCTAATAAAACATCCTCAATATTTATAGAGCAAAAGTGGATAGAACTACAGAGAGAAATCGACAGATCAACAACCACAGTGGAATATTTCAGCATGTCTCAAAATTAATGATAGGTAAAGCAGACAAAATACTAATATAGATACAGAAGATTTGAATAATGTAAGTAACTTTATTGATGTTGACTCAAATCAGAGAACAACACATTGAGCAGCTGAGGAGTATACATGAATGTTTCTCCTTTTCCCCTGCCCAAATTCTCTTTTACAGTCACCATTTCCCCACTTTTCAAAAGGAAGAAGTACTTCTCCATCCCAAATCTTCCATGATGTGTCACCCTGGGGCATAAAATATTCAGGGGGACAATCAAGATACTGGTGTTGGAAATTCCGTATGACCTTATTTATGCATGGAACTGAAAAACCCGAACCTCCTGAAGCACAGAACAGATTGCTGGCTGCAGGAGTCAGGATCGGGGTGAGGAAAATGGGCAAAGGCAGTGAAAAGGCACAAATTACAGTTATTAAGATACAAAAGTTACAAGGATGTATTGTATATCATGGTGGCTATAGTCAACAGTACTGTATTATATTTTGGAAGTTTCTAAGAGAGTAGATATTAGAAGTTCTCTTCAAAAGAAAAAATATATAACTATGTTAGGTGGTAAATTTTAAAGTTATTGTGGTCATCATTTTGTGCTGTATTCATATATCAAATCATTATGTTGCATATCTTAAACTTAATGCAATGTTGTACATCAATTACATTTCAATAAAAATGGAAAAAAGAAAAAAAAAGATACTGGTGTTGGAGAAGGCTCTGGTAATCATAAACCTTTTATAGACCATTGTCTTTTCCTGTCCTACATGAATGTCTGGTAAGGGTGAGGCATGGCATTAGAAAAGGGGTAGTTTGACCTTGTTGGGATGTTCCAAATTCAATAGTATGGGACAGTTGGAGTGATGGCAATTATATGACTACCCTACCTCTTTCATATTCTCATTATTATCAAGTAATGAGTTACTCCTGAGGGAGTCAGAGCAACGTGCTCACTCAGGTGGGTGAGAGAGGAAGGCAAGGAGGACCTGGTGGAGCTGGCCCCGGTGCTGTAGCCCCCATGCCATAGCTGTAGCCTGGCCAGGCAGACGTCTGGAGCCTCTAAGGGCTTGCCCTGGTGAGAAGCACCCACTGAGAAGCAAACTGGGAGGAAATGATAGATGTGGCTTGACCAATAGCTGTCAATGATGAAACAGAAGAAGCGTTTCTAAACTATCAGTAACAAAGTGTATCAACTATGTTGAAGAAAAATCTTGATTATCTTTCTGTTTTTCTCTTAGAAAATGATATAAAAAGGCACTGTCATTTGAAGAGATGATTAAAAGTATTGAGCCAAAAAGTATAGAAAAAGTGTTATAGAGATATTAATTAAAATTGTTATATTTTTCTAGGTTATATGAGCTTTATAGACTATCACTCTTTTAAATATAATTTGTCATGATTTTGTTCTCACATTACGTATTTACTTTTCCATTTAATTTTTTAAATTTATAATATTGTGTTCTTTTTTCAGAGGTCTGCACCTCACATTACGCAGACCTTTGGAATAACCAAAACCTGAATCCATCCCTGGATCTGATACTTTTTCTCTGTCTTTCTTTTCTTCTTTGTCTTTTTGTTTTTCTCATCATTCCTTTTTATGCTTTTTAAAAAGTAGGACTTACACTAATATATAAGGAATGTAGAACAAAATATGATATAGTGCCCTAAATTTCAGAAAATCAGCTTTATTAAGTTCTCCCTCTCTGATGTTAATATGTTCTAATTACAGATGCAAAATATATACTTAATATATTTAAAGTTTTACTAACAAAATTTTCATTCTCATCTGCTTACATATAAGAACAAGATTTTTTAGTGCAGTAAATATAAATGAAAAACAGAAATAGCTAAATCCTGATTCATTCTAGTAAATAAAGTAATATTAATTGAAGGGTAAATTGAATTTTAAACATATTAAAAAATATTAGATGATTTACTTAAAAATTTGTGAAGGATACATAGTTTTTCAAATTTCTTTTAAGGGTACACAGGCAAAGACATTTGGAGATGACTGAGCTAAACAAATAAATGTGGAAGGCTCTCTAAATCAATCATGCAACTCCTTTAAGGGAGCTGCCATCTATTTTTAACTGTCCCCTTGGCAGATTTCAGCAGACAGCTGTGTCAAATGGATGGAGGCTGCCTGAGGGTGTGAGGAACACTGCGCTGGCCCACTTATTTTTGGTTGTGAAACCTTCTCTTCAAACTCTTAATATATTAAAAAAAGTAATTGAGGCTAACATTTCATAGTTTAGGGTGGAAGTATCTCTCCTTCGTGCTATGAAACAGAACATGGGGAACTACAGGCCTATACTGGCAGCGGTCTGGTCTGTTTCTCTCAAGGCCTTCCTTTTATTTGTCCTGAAATCCTTGTGTTCTTATTATCAGTACTTAGGAGTGAGTGAGAGAGAGGGTGGGATTAATCCAGACCACCTTGATGCTGTCTTGTTGACTAGTCTGCACTGGAGGTGCCTGACCCCAGGTCAGAATTTTTCCCCATAACTGGAGCTAAATCCCTTGCTTCGGGGCTGCCCAGGGGCTGGAGCACCAGCAGTTATCATTTTGGGGGACAGGCAGTCTCACTTCCCTCATGTTACTCTTACAGAAAAGGGGTCTATTCAAGCTGACCATAACTCCTTAATCATTGTTCTTTTCATTTCTTCCCCCAGCCACTTTCCTGGGGGCTGAATCTGTCGAGTCTATCCAGGAGGCGGGTTCAGTTTAGATGATCTGCTGTCTGCTGTTTCATGGACTTTCTGTTGCAGTAAGCCTGGGCCCCTAATATCAGACTTCAGTAACTAAATCTTTGAAATATACGCAGTGACTTCTCCTGAGTGCACATTTACCCTAGGTGGGCTGGATTAGGGTGGATCCCATCACACACTGCCTCGTGGACTCAAAAATCAGTTTTCCCCTCCCTTGGGTCAGTTCTGAGGCTCAACCCTGGACCCTGGTACCCCCTCTATGCTTTTGTGATAACTTTATTTTATAAAATGCGTTGAGTTTCTCTGTGACTAGCCTGAATCCAGGTTCCCTAACTCCAAGCCTCAGAGAAAAGGCAGTAATACTGGTTCTTTCCATCGCAGAAGGTCTCAGGTTTCCTTAAGCACAACTTCCCTCCCCCCTGGGCTGTGTTAACCAAGAGGAGAAGCTGACTTGGCTAAGAGGGCAATGAATTTTCACACGCTTGTTCTTCAGAGCTGAGGATGTGCTGAAAATTTAGATGCATAACTAAAATGCACTACTCAGTTGACTTTGCAGAGCAAAAAATTCCCATGAAAAATACGCAAAAACCCCCAAGGTAATTTTCTGTTTCCTCTTATTCTGAGAGCATAGGGCAGCCAAAATAACAATGCTAGTAGTAATAACACTAAGCTGTGGCAGTGTGCTCCCTTATTCAGGTACAACTAGAACTGTCTGCCGTGGGAGTGAAGGACTTGAGTGGTGCGTTTGGCTTCTCTTTTTTCACTCTCACCAGCCCTCCCAGACTCTTGCTCTAGGTCGTATCCAACTGATGGCAAATTTCTTCCTGAAAAGTTTGTACAGTTGGTCTAAATTATGTAATGTATTTCTGTCCTCAATATACTGCATCCTATTCAGCGAACTTACCCTTAAATAATTCCAGTGCCTCCCCTGTCACCATTTTGTCCCCAGACACTTCCCTCCTGGAACCATCTCTCCTCTGCTCCTCTCAGGGCTGATCACTCTCTACATGGCTTTACAGTGGTCATGGGGGACTTGGTCTGGCTGGTGTCATGGGTTAAATTCAGTTAAGAGGATCCTAGGTATAACAAAGTGTTAAGTGACATTTTTTTTCTTTTGTCCCAGAATTACAGATAAAGCACAGGTGTGAGAGCCACGGGCAGTTAAGTGTTCCATAGTCTAAAAAGGGCCTTCAAGCCTCATACGTGACCTCTGGGCTTGCAAGAGTGCTGGAGGGGTGGGATTCTGTCTGAGACAAAATTAGAGGGGGGTGGTAGCAGCCTCGGAAGGAGTGCACGGGGCTGTGTGTGTGCATGTGTGTGCGTGTGTTTACACACATGTGCAGAGGTGTACTTACAGTAGGAGAGTTAATTGAAACAATTGGTGAGCCTGCAAGAATCAGGCGAGGGTCATCTGATTTCTCACGTGGATGCCTGCTGAGCCACAGAACATGTCATTCTACCCTGGCGTTGTCACGGAAGTTTGGTGATGAAATTATCAGGAGAACTTGGCTTGTGCCCTCTGGAATTTGGGGCAGACGTGAATACACAGACGGGTGCCTATTTCTAGTCTTGAGAATTCTGAAGGAGTCCCTCTGAATTAGCCCCTTCTTGTGGGGCTTGAAGAGACTGTGGCAGAGTATACATTAAAGGAAGAAGGAAACATTCTCTTATCATATCCAGTTCAAGAGGACTGGGAAGTTCTTGAGGTTTCTCAGAAAGAAGCATCAAAGGTAAATGAAGTGTAGGAGCCCAGGACATTTCTGGTGGCCTCTGAGCCAGCTGATAGGATTCCCAGCCTGGAGGAGCTGTGGGCCTGGCAGTAATAGACAAGGACAAAACTGCCTTTCTTTGAGGTGCTTCTCAATGACAGGTTACTAGTAAGGCCGGTCCAAGAAATATAGCCTATCTTTCTACCTGGGGACCATTTGTTCTGCCATTGGCTCTTGGTGAACCAATTTCAGTCTGAAGATTAATACACTTTGGTTTGGGTTTTGAACATTTTTCTTGTATTATTATTTTGAGAATATCCTTTGCCTACATTTTCTCTGATTCTGTTTCTCTTTCTCTCCCTCTCTCTCCCCTTACTATTGATCAGATATCTCAGATAAACAGATACTGGGTTTTCAGACTCAGTCCTCTAAATCTCTTGTTGTTTCTTCCATATATTCTATGTATTCTATTGCTTGTCTTTTGTTCTGCTCATTTAGAGTTTTTTTTTTCTCTCTCTCTTTCAACTTTATCTTAAATAATTTTCATTTAAATGTTTGCTTTTGGCTCTTGAAAATTTTTTTGTATATATATATTTATTGAAGTAGGGTCAGTTTACAATGTTGTGTCAATTTTCAGTGTACAGCACAATGCTTCAGTCATACGTGAACATACATATATTTGTTTTCATATTCTTTTTCACCATACGTTATTACAAGGTAATCAAATATGGTTCCCTGTGCTGTACAGTATGAGTTTGTTGTTTATCTGGTCTATATATATCAGTATCTGCAGATCTCTCTCGATTTATCCCCTTCCAACCCCCTGGCTCTTGAACTTTTAATTTCAACTATTCTTTCTGATTCATTGCTTATTTCTTATTCACATTAACCTGTTTTTTTTTTTTTTCAAACAGATGGAATATCTTCTCTTATCTGAGTTTTTTTTTTTTTTTTTACAGTTTTTTTCTGTTCCCTGAAATTTCTGTTTCTTCTGGATTTCTTTTGTCTCCTCATAAGTCATTGATAAGAATGTGTGGGGCTTGTGAATTGCTGGCCTCTAGATCAAACCACCTCAGTTCAAAGAGAAGCTGTTTAAACCTTCTAGGCCTCCATTATCCATCTATGAGAGGGGTATGATAACAGTTGCCTGCCTTACAGACTTGTTGCAGAGATGAAGTGAAATAACACGTGTATGGGACACTTGCTGAGGCAGGTCCTGGAGATCTGCCTCTTGGGGCATAGAGCAAGGTGGAGGACGGAGCTGGAGGGGCAAGTGGAAGGTGTCCAGCGCACTGCTCAATAAATGTTCATTCAGTCAATAATTCAGTAAATATTTATTGATTACCTAACATCTGCTAAGTCATATTTTAGGCGAGGAGACAGATTTTTAAAATTAAAAAAAAGGTACTACCTGTTGCAAATTTGTATCCTTAGACAACATTTATTTTATTCCCTGCCCTTCTGCCCCATCCCTTAGTAGCCACCACTGGAGCTGTGTCTTGTGGAGTTTACAATCTAGTGAGTAGTTCTTACATTCTAATGGATAAAGACAGAAAGGTGATAATAAACATCATAAGTAAGTCAATTATATAACAGGTTAGGCAACACGTGAACAGTATAAAGGACTTAGAGGTGCCAGTGGATGACAGGTAGGGGCGGGTAGCAGCCTGAAGAGGGAGGTCAGGTAAGCTTATTGAAAAGGTGACATCAGAGCAAAGACTTGAAGGAGATGAGACAGTGAAGTCTGTAGGAGGCCAAAGGTAGGGAGATTAGTGCCTGTTGCAGGAGTCCAGATGAGATAATGTTCCATTTGACTGAGATGGTAACAGTGGAGGTGGTGAAAATTCAAATTCTGGTCGTTTCGAAGGTAGAGTCAATAGAAGTTCCTAAGGGATTGGATGTGAGAAACAGAGGAGTCAAGCATGATTTCAAATTTTTAGACTGAGAAATTGAAAGTATGGCGTTGCCATTAAGTGAGGTAAGGAAAATGACTACCACCTGAAAGGAAAAAATTTTTTCCCAATGGCTATTTTTTGATTTAGTTAAATAAAAAATTACAGCTGAATATAAACTAGATACATTTATTCAACATATTACAGTTGTTGCAGGAAAATATCTGGGGTTTGCCATAATCTTGTAAACCAGAGATGCTCAACCCTGGATGTGTCGGCTGTGTGTCCGGATGTAACTGAAGGTATCGGAAACTGATCATCTGGGAGCCAGACACAGCAAGCTCAAGAGAGGTTTGACTGAGTATACATTCTTTCTGCTTTCCTCCTCCTTGCTAACTGCAATGCCACTAATCACCAAGTTCTGCTGGTTTTAGGTCGGAAATGACTCTCAACTCTGGACATCTCAAATTTAACTTGTCCAAGACCAGACCTGTTTTTTTCTATCATGCTGCACTCCCTCCTCATCTCCCTAAATCTTGAAATAGTTATTAATTCGGTGTCTCCCATTTCTACATTCAATCCATCCAGTTCTGTCATCTCTGCCTTCAAAATATATTGTAATTTAGACCTCATCACTTGTCCTGCTATCATCTTCTAGGTAGGTGTGAGCCGTAGATGTAATGTAATATAATGTGCATTATATACAACGTTCAGAATATGTCTTAGAGCAATCATTGAATTTTGTCACTTGTCCTGCTTACGAACTCTACTGGTCTTCAAACCTAGGGTAAAATCCACGGCCTTGCTGTGGCTTTCAAGGCCCCACACATCTGGTCCTAGTTCTCCCTCTGACCTCACTACTCACCACTCTCTCCCTTTCTCATTGTGCTCCAACCACACTGTCCATCACATTAGTCCTTGAGAACAACAGACATGCTCTTGCTGCTTTCTCATCCTGGAGAAATCTTTCCCCCATGTTTCTGCATGGCTCACTTTTTCAGTTAACTCAGGTCTTTGTTCAAATTATTAAGTCCTCAGATGATCACATGCTGTTGTAATTTGTATGGAGAGATAGTTGGCAGAGGATAATGTTAGAACTTATCATTCCTCCAAGACTAGCTAAGTGTTTAACCATAGTCATTTCTACAAGACCAAACACGACTGTTCAGGTTTGATAAGGCATTTGCAACTTTCTATCTCCGTGCCTCACCTGTTAACAAAAGGGAATGCTATGTTACCTAGAAGAAGAACCTGAAGACGTGGGGCATTTTTACTTTTGAAAAACCAAACTGCCTTTGTAGTATATCCTAAGGTCAAACAAACCCTAACATTGCCAGATATCAGCCTCTCTGGGTGTGGATTATTAAGAAGTTACAGGACAATATGAAAGAGTCTTATTATGATTTGTGAGTTTAAATATAAACTCAGGTATTAAAACTCCTCTGATAATTAAACCTCCTTAGAGCATTTGGATCTATGGAGTCGCCTCCTGTTTTATTAATGCCAGATCTACCAACTGTGCCTGGGTGATGCTGACCATGAATTTCTGTACAGTGTGAAAGTGAATATATGAGTATGTGTATGTAGACAATTGAATATGGCAATGAGTACAAGCCTTTCTCTTTAATGTCTCTCGTTTGTAGAGATAATATTCTCCCTTTTATATAATTTTCTCCCCCTGGGATTTCCCCAATTGCGTCAACTCTGAACTAGACTGGCTTTACACCAGACACTGTTTTAATGTAGTTCTGAAACATTTGGATCATTAGTCCTTGATAGGAAAATCTTCATCAGTATCAATTTCAGGACGCCTCATTCCCCCTCCCTGAGGCCCTCACTGCTGTTTTAGGAATTGTGGGAGGACTACAGTGAGCTCTCTGGGTCCCCACGCGTCAGGGGTGGTGCTTTATGTGTAGTGCTTTGGGGTGGGCGGGTAGAAAGATACTAGTTCTCTCTCTCTCCTTCCAATGATCAGACAGAAAAGAAAACACGGGTTGCCATATAGGAAATAAATTTGCTCTTCTTACCTCAGGGGCCCATAATACTTAGAATTTCCTGGCATCTACTGCCACCATGTGGATATTTACATTTATTGAATTCAAACTTCAGTATTTCCCTGTTAAGGCTGAGACACAAAGAATTTTAAGTATGTTTTTGTGCCCTTCAGCCTCAGGTTGGCTCCTAAGTCCCCTCCAGATTCCTTGTGCTCTGAGACACAATGAGGTTCCATTATTAAACACTCTTCTGTTGTACTCTGTAAAATGGTACTAAAGCCATGCTGCTGACACCTCCAGGACTTTCAATTTTTGATAAATCAGCTCGAGGCAGAGAGTGTTCAAAGTATAGTGCGCTCCAAGACCCAACCCTAAACTAGACTGCCCCTGGACATGAGCCTCCCGTGCTGCAACTTCTGATACATTTGTCTTTATTCCCCACCCCTCAACTCCATCCCTGATTTTGGCATCTCAACACAAAACAATCTCTACTGTCCAAAGAGGTGTAGAAAAGTTAGTCCAGAGGGAGTATTTAAATTCACATGAGATGCCATAGTGTTTCCAAAAAAAACCCAGTTTGGTTGAGAATCCCAAACAATGACTGAAAGTGTGCGAAATAAGATCTAGTATCCCGGAAAGGATCTTAAGACAGACAAGAAACAGTATTATCATAGGTCAATGTTTCTATAGAATAGTAGAGAGGAAGACATAGGTTAAAGCAGATACACAACAAGACCAAAAAACAGGGGCAGAGCTGGGCACAGGTGGGCTATTTATGGAAACATGTGCCTAAAGCACATTGCATATTAAAAGTGGACCCAGACCTTACCTACTAGTGGGACTGAACTCCCAGTGTATTCTTACTATTTTTTATTAACACTGTGGAACTTGGGCTAATCTTTAGAGCACTAAGACAGAAGTATGAAGCCAAAATTGGGGAGGAGAGGCAAAGACTGATCTGCCACAAGATTCAGTATGTGGAAACCTATGTGCAAAAGTAAATTTTTCCCCCAGGTTTTATTGCAAAATAATTGACATACATCACTGTATACATTTAAGGTATATAGCATGATAGTTTGATTTACACATATTGTGAAATGATTACCCCTGTTGGTCCAGCTAACATCCATCATCTCATATAGATGCAATAGAAAGAAAAGAAAGAAAAAAAGTTTTCTCCTTGTTATGAGAGCTCTTAGGGTTAACTCTTTTAAACACTTTCCGCTATATTACACATTACAGTTAACTACAATCATCATGTTGCACATTAAATCCCAGTACTTTTTTAAATCTTATAACTGGAAGTTTATACCTTTGACCACCTTCCTCCAATTTACCATCCTTCTACCTTCCAACTCTGGTAACTACAATTCTGATCTTTTTTTCTGTGAGTTTGGTATTTTGTTTGTTTTAGATTCCACATGTAGGTGAAATCATACAGCGTGTCTTCCTCTGTCTGACTTATTTCATTTAGCAAAATGCCTTCAAGTTTGATCCATGTTGTTGCAAATCATAGGATTTCCTCATTTTCTGTTGCTGAATAATATTCCAGTGTGTGTGTGTGTGTGTGTGTGTGTGTTTATGTGTGTATACAACTTCTTTATCTATTTATCCATCAATGGACAGTAGTTGGGTTTAAGGTTGGAAATTGGATGAAGTGGATAGATTAATTAATTATTAATTACCCAATTAATTAATTCAACAACTTCAAAAAAAACTTGCTAAGCATAGGGGGTCATAAGGCCTGGTAAGATACATATCTGGCCCACAATAATCTTATAGTCCTCCACAGAAATCAGATAAGGATAGTAAGTCAACTAAGAACATGATAACAGAGCTGTGTCTGGAAGGACAGGAAGGAGCTGGTTAGATGAAAATGTGGGGGAACACAGAGGAAACGTTCAGTGTGACAGTCTGGAGGTATGAAGACAGCTGAAACATCTGGGGCGCTGCAAAGAGTTTTCAATGGTGGGAGTAAATAAAGTGTGTGTAAATGGCAGACGATGCCAGAGAGGTAAGCGGGAATGATATTGTAAAGGGCTTTGAGTGATATGCCATAGGGCTTGGACTGGACTGTGCAAACAGCAGATTTTTAATATGCAAATTATTTTAAACAGGGAATGATTTTAATTTGGGGAATGATATAATGATTGGTACTTTAGAAAGATACATCCAAACCAGTGTAGTAGATGGGGGTACAGAACTGGAGGCAGGGGGACCAGTTAGGAGGCAAGAAGCAGTCAGGGCCTGAATTAAGATAGAGGCACTAGAAAAACATGAAAGAATATGAACTATATTGTGGAGGTAGGATAGTATTGATTTGATGATCAATAAAATGTATAGGATAAGTGAAGGGAAAAGACTATCATGAACACCAGGTTTCTAGCTTCAAGAATGGGTGGTTAGGGAAATGAATTTGTGCGTGAAGTCTGAGGAAGCTTAATGTTTAAGCTCTAAACTTTAAGAGTACAAATAGAAGTCTATGTAGGAGGCTGAATACAGGATGTCTGAGTCATCAGAGGGGAACAAGGAGAAGGCAGAGTCTCAGAAGCTAAGAAAGTAAGTATCTAGAAAACTGTAGTGACTAATAGTATTCAATGCCACATGAAAATAAAGTAAGAAGACAGTTTTCTTTTGAGGTGGAGAAGGCTGTGGATGGAGCATAGGATAGTAAGTGTTGAATTTTGGACATGCCGTTAGAGATAGTAGAACATATAAGTTGAGAGTTCAGCAGAGGGGGCAGAGCTAAAGGTGCAACTTTAAGAGTTGTGGACATATAGATGTGTTTACAGCCATGAGATTGAATGTCGTCTCCAATGAAAAGAATTTAAGATGAGGAGATGCCCAAGGACTGAAACCTAAGGTACCCCAACATTAAGAGGTCATGGAAAAATGGAGAAACCAGTAAAGGGGACTTAGATGAACCGGTGTGGTGAAGAAAATCACAGAGAGCGTGTTCCCCTGGGAGTGAAGTGAAATACATTAAGGAAGAGGAGTGATCACCATATCAAACCCTTCCAGTATGTCAAACAGAAGGAGAAGCTGTAGCTGCTGTACCCCAAGGGCTGCTCTGAGCCCTGGTAGCCCCCTCCCCCTCTGCCCATCTCTCTTATGGTCCTGCTGATGGCCCTCAGCTCCTAGCACTGGATGGGCAGCCACTCTGGGTCTGCGGTGGCAGTGGCAGCACCTCTTTTAAGCCTGGTTGTCTCCAGCCAGGACTCTGCTGAAGCCTGGGGCTCATACTTAGGTTCTTCTGCTTAGGAGCTTCTGCTTAGGTTCTTCAACCCGGTCTAGTGGTCCCACTCGAAATTTCTCTCCATTTACTTTGTGCCTTCAGTGATATTCAGAGTTCACCTACAACTACATATTTAGCCCTGCTGATTGGTACTTGGGAGCTAATAGGATGGCTGGGCTGATTCTCCAATAGGTCACCTACTCTGAAGCAAAGACGGTCTAACAATGAACCCTGTCCTCTCACCCAAAGGTGTGAAATAATAGAAACAATGTACGTTGGTCTCTGCCTCCAGTCCTGGCACAGAGCTCCTGAAACCTTTGTAATTTCCTAAGCCATAATGGCTAAGAACATCATTTGTTCTAATATTTGGTCTTTGATACTGGTTCCTGACCCTGAGCTCCTAAACCCTTTGGAATTTTGCACGTATCTTTTGTTTTAATGAGGTGACATCTGATGGGCTCCTGGGTGAAGCCTGGTCACCAGAAAGACCAAGCTGTGATTAGAAGCTTGGAACTTTCAGTCTCCCACTTCCACTCTCTGGAGAGGGAACAGGGGCTAGAAACTGAGTTAATGATTGATCATGCCTATGTGATGGAGCCTTCACAAACATCCCCCAAAGTGCAGGTGCAGGGAGCTTCTGGGTCGGTGAACACATGGAGATCCAAGGAGATCCTTGTGGCATGCCTGGAGATGGCATGGGAGCTCTGTGCCCCTTCCCACACAGCTTGCTCTGTGCATTTTTTCCATCTGGGTATTCCTGAGTTATGTCTTTTTATAACAAACTGGTAATCTTGGAAGTAACCTGTTTTCCTGAGTTCTGGGAACCATTCTATCAAATTAATTGAACCCAAAGAGAGGGTTATGGGAACCTTCAGTTTATAACCAGCCACTCAGAAACCCAGATAACAACCTGGACTTGCCATTGGCATCCGAAGTGGGAGGATGGGGGGCGGTCTTGTAGACCTGAGCCCTTAACCTGTGGGTTCTGATGCAATCTCTAGGTAGATAGTGTCAGAACTGAGTTGCATTGTAGGACACCTAGCTGTCTCAGAGAATTGCTTGATATGGGGAAAAATCCACACACATCTGGTGTCAGCAGTGTTGTGAGTGTGGTGGTAGTATCAGAGTAAGAGAGACACACAGGAGAAAGAATGAAATTTTCCCTAGAGATGCCTTGCCAAACCTTCCATTGTCACATTCTTAAATTGAAATAGGCAGCGAACTCTCCTGAGATTTTCAGAAAGTCTGCAATATAAAAAAGAGGAACTAAAATAAAATGAAAGAAAGAAATCTGACTCGAGGAAATACATAATTCAGAGAAGATAAACTATATGGAAGCAAAATAAAACCCTTCAAAACTCAGAAGAATTTAAGTAACTACTGAATCCATAACAAATTACTGAGGACTTTAAAACATGGCAAAGTGCATAAAATGCATTAAAAAAAGGAAAAGCAATTAAAATCTTGAAAAAAAACTGTACACGAAACTCAGTCTAAAATCCAGTCGAAACTAGGAAATCTGCAGAATTAAAAATAGAATGGATTCTAAGCAATAGTTGGACGATATTAAGAATATTGTATGGAATGCATTTACTTCTTTAGCCTACAAGAAAAAAAAAAGATTCTGGGAAACTCCAAGGCAAAACAAGCAAACATTGAACAGTAAGGGAAAGTCAATGTTCTAAATATGAAGCAACCCAAAATATGGATCGATTTTTAACAATTGATGGGACAGTAAGAAAAAAGAGAATCTGTTTTATACATTGTCATATTGAGTAGCACTTGGATCAATACTTTGGAAACGTAGATTAGGAAATCTACCTTGACTCTTTAGTGAACAATATTAAAAAAATCAATACTCATGATAAAGATGCTCTTTATAGTTTTCAACTTTGAAAGAAATTTACATGCAAAATAAGGAAGACCTAATTATGGTTACAGAATAGAAAGTAAATATTATTCACCTTGACCATGTGGAAGTTACTGACAGAAGATGGGAGGAAATGGAGGAAGGAATTAAATGGAGTGTTAGAAGTCCTTTATCCTTATCTACTATAGGAGAAATTCAAATGATAATATCTATCTTTGAGACAACTAGATAGAAGTTTGAGTATTATATTAAGTCACAAAAGTACCCAGTAGAGAAACTAAGAATAATGATATAAACATATGGAGGATGGAGGTGAGTAGCGGAGAGTGGCAGAAAACTGATTAAGAATGTCTCAAGGTATCATATCAAGAAAATAGTAGGAAGAGTATATTATTAAGAAAAATGGTAGTAACCACCAGAAGAACCGAAGCAGTATGTGTAAAATATTTTGCCTCTAGGATTGGGGACCAATGGTAGGGGACAGTGGAACACAGAGTGATTGCTTTTCATTATATAGCTTCTGTACTATTTGATTTTTAAAAACCTATGTGCATGTTTCATTTTGATAAAATGTTTAAAAACTAAAAATGTATTCTAACTAACAACTTTCTGCAGTTAGAAGAATCTCTCTCAGAATAAGCCACTTAAAGAACTTTTCTTGGGGTGGTGAGGTGTAGGCAGATAACCTCTGAGTTAAAACTATACCCCTTGCTTCCATCATTTCTGCAATACTGAGTTAATATCCTTAAGTATTACCAAATGAATTCACAAAATATAGTTTTCTTAATTATTTAAATCCTCACATATTGTTGGTTAGAGTGAAAAAACATTACAGTCATCTTTACTTATAATTGCTGCAACTGGAAACAACTCAAATGCCCTTCAGCTGGTGAATGGATAAACAAGCTAGTACATTCATACAATGGAATATTACTGAGCAACAACAAGGAATACACTGCTGATACATGCAGCCATTGTAAGTAAAGTTATTGTAAATATTCACCTACTGGTTTTCATGTGCACAAATGTTTTCATTTCTCTTGAGTAAATATCCAGATGTGACTGCTAGATCATGTGGTAAGTGTATGTTTAACTTTATAAGAAACTACCATATTGTTTTCCAAAGTGACTTTACCATTTTTTCATTCCAGCCAACAATATGTGAGGGCAAACATGTATATCAACAGATATCTCCACTTGGATATTTTAATGGCATATAAAACTTAATACGTCCAACACTCAGCTCTTGCTTTCTGCCCTTCAGACCTGCTCCTCCCCTGTTTCCCACCAATCTTCCCATCCATGTAGATGCTACCACTTCCAATTTCTTCTTGTTTCCCTCAAATTTTCTATTTTTGGATTCATCAACTTTTCTTTGTTGATCAGAATTGACTCAAGATATATATTTCTTGTTGTTGCTTCCTTTGCTCTCAGAGAGGTAAAGTAATTATTAGTCATCCAGGTGAAGAATTTATCCAGTGTTCTGTTTTTAGAGTCTTATTGTCAACATCTTAAAAGAAAATATCCCACTTTAGGCTAGAGAAGAGCAAACTTGGTCTACTGGGGGCAGCAGAGAACAGTGTGTTAGATTTTAGACCCAGAGAAGGCAGTTGGGAGTGATTAGATACTAAGCAATTCTCCTAAACACTCAGATAACTGATGTGAACAGTGCTCAGCTCTGCTGCTGGCTGATTGGAAGTAAGACTGGGGGAGAGTATCAGATGAGTGTAGATGCAGCTGGCAGAGTTGGGGGCCAATGGACAGACATGGCAGCCACCACAAGGAAACAGCTGCTCCTTTTTGCTCCACAGGGATTAGTAAAGTTTCCTGGAGAATATGTAAGCTACTGAAATTGTTACCTTTGTTGACTCCAGCCAGCCTGCTCAGTGGTACATTCTCCAGACTGGATTCTTTGTTAGCGTGTCAGGGAATTAGCTTACACAAAAAAATGGACAAAAAGATTCACTATTTCCAGACTGCCTACAGGTTTTTTTCCATTCCCCTTTCTCTTACACATTCTATTTTTGCCTTTGGCCCCAGGTAGTCTAATGTCTGTCTCCTTCATGTAAGAAATAAACAGTGTGCAAAATAACTAAATAAATGTGTCAAATACCTGAGTTATTATTTGACAATATGTTGTCATGTGAACAAAATTTCAGAACAATATGTAGGAAATGATACTATTTCTTATAAAACCAAATTTATATATTCTTGTAAGTACAAAAAACTGTATGTAAATGCTTAGAAGGAAACATGCTGAACTGATAACAATGGTTGCTTTGGGGAAAGAAAATGGAATTGGGTGGTGTCATGTAGAATTTTAACTTTATTCCTATTGTTTCAATTTTTATAATCAAAATATATAGACACAGTATCTGTGTAATTAAGAATTAATAATAATATGAAACCTAGAATGAAAAAAAAAAGAAATGAACTGAATATTTTGGGCCAATTTTGGGGGAATCTGGAAAACCCCAGGAAGTGGATGGTGTTTATTCCATTTTATTCCTCTTGAAGGCCCTATTCGCCTATAGCAGCTCATTCTTGCCTAAAAAAAAAAAGCTTCTGTGGGCCATCCTAGAATTCATCCAGATCAACACTTCTCGCCATTCTGTTGCTCCTCTCTCCTGCTTTTCTTAGTTCTCAAGCTTCCTTATTTTAGCCATAACTTCCAGCTTGCATTTTCATACTAGTTGCTTTGATTAATGACCAGGTTTAGATTTGCTCTCCTTGTTTTGATTTTGTTGCCTTGGTGGGACCCCATGTTTTATATTTGGCTCCAGGTTTCATGCCACCGAAGGCTTTTGGGTAAAAGCTTTTGCTCCTGTGTTCAACTCTGGGGCATTATAGGATAGACAAACTCCTGTCTCCTCTGGTGGGGCTGGATGGTGGAAATCACATTCACCTCAACTCACTTATGTCATAGGGTTATTTTCCATTCTCAGAACACATGATGCTGTGTCACACATTTGCTCTGGGAATTCCTGAGGGCTGGGACCTTGTTTTATTTATTTTCAGGCATTATGCTTATTAAATTTAAAATTCTACAACTTTGAAGGTTTACTGAATGGAGAAAAAGAATTCTTGCAAAAATGGCTATGTGAACTTTTGTTAGAAATGTTACCCTGACTATATAATGTTTGGAGCATAAAAGAAACCGATGACTTTTTACTCAGTCGACAAATCTATTACTTCTCATTCTGACTGTGGAGAGCACGGTTTCCTTTTAGCATTAAGGCTACTTTGTATTTGTGTATATTAAAGGCTCTCACTTAACAGAATGGGACTCAAGCCATCTTGTAAATGAATGACATTTTAAAAAGTCACATAGCCCAAGAACTGCTAAAACAAAGTTCTACACTGAATTATACTACTCTTTCATTGTTAAAAGTTGGTGCATTTTTTGAAAAGTAGGTTAGCATTGGGTAGATTTGGGTTATTATTAATAGATGCTATTTTCTTCCTTTTGTTGATTTGTTTTCTCTTTAGTTTTTTTTTTTTTTTTTTTGGTCTTCTTTTATTTCATAACAGGTATGGTAGAAACTTGAATGGTTTAACCCTAATTGATAGGAAATAGTAGAAGCCACTGATTGTAATCACCAAGACTTTTTGACTTTATGTTGTTAGGGAGGAAGAAATTTACCTCTAAGTTCTAAGCTCTTCTGGATGGTCTAAGAGTTAAAATGATGTGAGACAAATTAACACGAGAAAATCAAATAAAAGCTTAATAACGTGTACATGGGAGGGACCCAGGAAAACGGAGTAACTTGCCAACATGGCCTAAACCCCTACCTTAAATACCACCTTCAGTTAAAGACAAAAGAGGATGTTGGGGATAGTAGTTTGGGACTTCAAAGGAGAAGACAGCAATTTACATGGAGATGGAAAAGCAAACGTTTGGTAAATAAATGTTTGCTGCACCAAGCAGAGAAAATGGGACACAGAGAAGAATTTTGTCAGATTGTGCTAGGTTCCTCCCTGCCTACCACACATAATTCATACTATTTGCAAGTATCTCCAGTGATACCTCTATTCTGGGAACAGGCCCTTAACTTCTTTAAGCAGCTAAGGGGAAGGTAAAAGAGAGACTCCCTGAGTCTTCTATTTCTTAATAATAATCAGCCTAAATTAATTCTCATGCCAAAGAGACACATTTTGGGGTGGCAGGATTTTGTTCTCCTACAAGGTTGGGTCTCTAGGTGATCAACAGAAATATTATTAATAGTTTGGAAAAGCTGAGCCAAACTTTTAATATTTTACTTTGATCAATGGTGCCATTCTGTGGCTCATAATTAGAAAGATTAATATTGTCTTGCACTAAATTAAAGTGCTACAAAAGACAATAATGTAATTACAGAGGATAAAGAATGTCTGTCATGTTTTCATTATAATCAACAATCTGGCCTTAAAATGAACTGAGTTCAAATTAAGTTTGAAGAGGGGCAAAATAAAAGAAGGGGCTGTCCAGGTGGTTATCTTTCTACCAGTTAAATTAAGGTAAGACCTTTTATTTAACTTGGATTTTTTGAGTTCCTAAGAGAATTGGAAGTAATGACATAGTGTCACAAGGATTACTTATAGTGAGTGCTATGAAATAAAATTCGTATTTTTTGGCAAGACAGGAGAAATTTTAACATAAACAATTTTCTCTGTCCTTTGGCCTCCTCTCTCCCCTCTACTGTGCATTGTGTGTCTTCATTATACAGTGTCCCCATCGAAAGAAATGTCTCCTCAACTATTAAGAGCAACATTCTCGCAGCATCAACAGGACAACTTAAAAGATAACACTCCTTCTTAGTCTTGTAAGAAGCCACGATACCCACTACGGTCTGGTACACTTAGATCTGGATTGTGTAAACTGTCAGTAATACATCATTTAATGTACAACTCTCTGTTTCAAAAACTTATATAACTGTGCTTTGACCTCTAACAGGCAGAACAGTTCTTAGAGCCTTCTGAGAGGCTATTCCTTGGTTAGAGTCCTCAATTTGGCTCGGATAAAATTTTCCATTTATTTCCTAGACTGATTAATTTTTTCATTGACAGTGCAAATTTTCATGCATTGGTATTGACTACTCAGTGTAATGTATTGAGAAGGGTCTGGAGCCATGGTTAGGTTTAGTAGTAAAGAGTGTTACAATTACTAATGACTGCTTCAGTGTGGGAATGCCAGCTTATGTAATGTGTTATTTTCTTACTCTGATACAAGACATTAAAAGTAGTGTCATGAGCAAGTTTTCAAGGTCATTCTAGTACCAGTATGATGAGATAGTATGAGATAGTGTCTCATGAAATCATCACGTATCATTATCTTTTTTATACAAACGAAGAAAGTGAGATTAGGGGATGAAGTAACTTGCCTGAACTCTACCAGCTATTCAAGAATAGAGCTGGGATTTCAACCTAAGGAGGCCAGACTTCAGAGAATAGGACTTTTTTTATGTGGCCATGAAGTCATTTTATAATGAAGAAACTTAACATTAGTTCTGATTATCAGAAAAGTTTCATGAATGAATTGTGATTTTTGCTAAACCTTGACAAATATCTTGTATTTAGCAGGTAGAAATTAGGGAGACAAGGGAACACAATGAGCAAATGTGGAAAGGCGGGAATGAGTCTTTGTGTTTAATGAATTGATTTAGTCAGCCATACTTCCTGGGAATGCAATGAGACTATTGTAAGTGTGGCCAGATGATGGAGTGCTTTAAATGTTAGAAAGAGGATGCATTTAACTCTATAAGCAATGGTAAACCACAGCACTGTTGTCAAACCTAAGTGCATGTGCCTGAGGCACAGTGAGGTCAAACAAATAGAAATGGCAGAGTTTGGAGGAGAGATATTTATTGCAAGGACCAAGTAAGGAGAACCTGCGGCTCTTGATTAAAAGACTTGAACTCCCTGATGGTTTTCAGGGAAGAGTGTTTAAAGGCAATATTTAGGATGAGGGCTGCAGGGTGTATGACTTTCTTCTGATTGGTAGATGGTGAGGTGACAGGGCTCTATTCTAGGAATCTCAGTCATCAACTGTATAGTTTCCATCAGTCTGGGATCTCAGCATATAGTCACCATCCTCCATCTGGGTAGGGGGACCTTAGTTCCCGTAAACAACTCAAAGATACTATCAGATTTTTCTGTGTATCCCTTGAGCAGGAACTAGGACTCTGCTTTATCATTGCACTATTGTTTCTTGACCGCTTTTCCTTTGTTTCTGCATCCCCTCACTTCCCTAATTAGTAACTGAATGAATCTGCCCTTTGGAACTCAGGGAAATTCTAAGAGGCTGAAGCCTTTCTTCTACAAATGAGAAACAGGGGACACAGAAAGGCTTTTGTACCTGTGAGGGCCCCACAGGGCTCTGCTTCATTTGAGGATATTACTGATAAAAGTAATACTTTAGGAAGATTAATCTGATGTTGCACTGTTGTCGGCAGGATTAATGGGGATCATGAGAGATGAATTAGAGAAACTAGTTAAAAAGCTACTAATATAGCTCAAAGAACTTGAGCATAGATAATTATAGTGCATACTTTTTACTGAACAATTTTTACATTCAGACGTTGAACTAAGCACTTTGCATGTATTATTTCAGTGACTCCTCGCAACAATATTATGAGGAAAGTATTATGATCTTCATTTTATGATGAGGAAACAGGTTCACAGAGGTCCAAATCACAAAGTTTAGTGAAGGAGCTGATCTTTAAATCGTGGGTGAACTGATTCCCAAGCACCATGTTCCTCTGCTTAGAAAAAAATGATGGGAAGAAGACCTGCGTGTAAGTTTTGTAGGGCAGCAAAATTTACCACCCAAAATGTGTCTCTTTGGCATGAAGATTAATTTAGGCTGATTGTATGTAAGAAACAGAAGGCTCAGGAAGTCTCTCTTCTACCTTCCCCTTAGCTGCCTAAAGAATTTAGATAAAGGGTCTATTTCAAAACAGACCTATTACCAGAGACATGGGCTAGGTGTGGTGGGGGAAACTCAGCTGGGGCTAGCAATCAGAGTCTGAAACTGAGCAGGACCCTGTGGGGGCCTCCTGGATACAAGTTCTTTCCGTGTCCCTCCATTTCTTGTTTGTAGGAAATAGGCTTCATTCCTTGCCTCCTTGACCTTCCCTGAATACCAAAGGGCAGATTCAAGCAGTTGCTAATCAGGGAAGGGAGGGAATGCAGAAACAAAGGAGAAGCAGTCAAGAAGCAATGGGGCAGGGTCTTGGTTCCTCCTCAGGGAATATAGATAACAATATATCTTTGAGTTTGTTTGCAGGAACTAAGGCCCCCACCCAGGTGAAGAACGGTAACTTAAGGCTGAGCACTAGGAGGATGGTAATTTCAGCCCAGAACACCACCTTGTTATCTCACTACCAACCAATCAGAAGAAAGTCTGCACACAGTGGAAGATGACAGAGACTCTGATCCCACACCCAAATGATTACCTGCAGTTAACTTCCCCTTTCTCTCTTTAAAAACTGTAAAGATCAAGCAGAATCTTCAGAGTTGGTTCTTGGAAATGTGTTTGCCTTCTCCTCAGGTAGCTGGCCTTTTTAAATAAAGCAATCTCTTTTCCAACTAACACTTGCCGTAGTAGTTCGTAGCCGAACCTGAGTTTGGTAGCAAGTCCATTCTGTGTCTCATAGTCTCTGTGTGGCCTAGCAAACATTTATTTACTAAACATTTGCTTTTTGATCTCTATAACAAATGCCTTCCTCCCCTTTGAAGTCCCCAGACCACTACCCCTAACATTTTCTTTTGTCTTTAGCTGAAGATGGTATTTAAGGTGAGGATTTAGGCCATTTAGGCAAGTTACTCAATTTTCCTAGGTCTCTCTCCTGTACAACTGTTATTAAACTTTTGTTTGATTTTTTCCTGTTATTCTGTCTCCTATCAATTTAATTCTTGGGCTAGCCAGAGGAAGCTAGAAGGATAGAGGAAAACATCTTCCTCCCTGACAGTACTGAGAAAGAAGGAACTGATAATTGACTTGGGGAAATATTAAAAGCAGTTGGTTTCAACATTTTGGGCTGTTACCCACAGTAAGAAGTACATTTTATCTCACAAACAAGGACAGAACTACTCACAGATATAGTCAGGAAAACTCATAAAACAGCATTTATTTACCCTTATCATATAATGCACTCTAATCGTTTCTTTTCTGTTTTATTTCACTAATATTTTTTCTGATTGTGACCACTAGAGATTTATAATCCACTAACAAATGATTTGTGGCTCTAGATTGAAAAACTCTGAGCTATAAAACATGAAAAAGACAAAAAGTTTAAAGTCATTTCCAGATTTAGCTTGAGTGTTGAGGAAAATGGGTACCATGGATTGATAAAAATAAGACATTGAAAAGAGGAGTTGATTAAGTTTCCCGTGGCTATAGTTGTAAAAGGAAAATGGCAATGGAGTTGATGTTGCTGAGAGCTCTGTAAAATGAGCCCAGAGGCCACTGAGGAGGTGTGACTTGTGTGCATGTCAGCATGGATGAAATCTGTCATTTTGATTCTCGTTGTCCAACTTAGGTTCCTTGTTGGACCCTTACCCAAGGGTGGCTCTTGGCAGCCTATCTGCTTGTTGGATCCTTGCCCTAAGGCAGCTCATGATTCCTTGAGGATAATGTTTCCCTACTTGCACTGGGGTCAATCATGGTTCTTTGGCAGCTGTGTGGCTTTTGTTTCCATGGGTCCTGGACTCTTTCTCTTCCCCAGAACACTCCTGGTTTTCCTTGAATCTGTGTCTCCCAAATTGCAATGCCTAAGACCTCAAATCAAGCTCTTTGTTCTTTGCAGTCTCAATATTGATTATTGCTTGACACAAATTGCTATAAACTTGGTAGCAAAACCAAAAAACAAACAAACAAACAAAAACAACAGAAGTTTATTCTCTCACAGTTCTGGAGGCCAAAAGTTTGAAATCAATATCACTGGGCCAAGTGAAGGTGTTGGCAGAACCACACTCCCTCCAGAGAATCTAGGTGAGGATCTGTTCCTTGTCTTTTCCAGCTTCTGGTAGCTGCTGGCATTCCTTGGGTTGTGGCTACATCACTCCAGTCTTACCTCTGTGGTCACATTGTCTTCTCCTCTTCTTTTGTATGCAATCTTTTTCTTCCTCTCTTTTAGGGATATTTGTGTTTGCTGTTTGGACACACCTGGATAATCCAGGATGATCTATCTCAAGATTCTTAACTCAGTGACATCTGCAACCTCCCTTCATCCCTCTTTCTTTTGTCCATATAAGGTAACATTCATAGGTTCCAAGGATTAGAATACAGATAACTTTTTGGAGACCACTATTCAGCCTTCTACAAGTGTTGGTAGAGGAGAAAATAGAGTGAGTTCAGTTTCTGAGTGACAAAATGTTCAATTGGCTTGAAAGCAAGAAAACAAGATTTGAATTTATTACTATATAAAATGTGAGGGCTGTAATTATATATTGGGTGTTTATTAACATCAAGGAGAAAGTTGAAGCTATAAGAGTGGAGGTGTTTATGCAAATGCAAACCCAACTCATCTTCATAAAACATACAGTGTTTGCTATTGGACAAAGAACATGGTCAGGTCAGATGTCTGGAAAGCTACAAGACTGCATGTCTACAGGCACATGGGTTCACCAGGTAATTGTGCCCCCTTCCTTTCTTCCTTCCACCTCTTCCAACCCTCTCCTTTCTTCCATTCTTCATTCCTTCCTTCTCTTTCTTTCTCTTATCATCCACCTAAGAAATCATAATATATTAGAGTAGATGGATGGCCACTTTGTTCAAATATAGGTTAGTGCCTAGCACAGAATCTGCCATATAGTAGGTATTTGACAAAATATTTTTTGGTTGATTGTGATAATTCCTTTTTTTAAAAAAGTGACCTTTCACACTAAAAATCTAGTACTGTTCTGGTCCATTATGAGCCTCTTCTTGGCTATCAAAAAGCTGCATTCAGAATTTGGCATGAGACCTTAGAGAATATATAGTTCTGGTTGTAGCCCCTCATTTTCACTCTTGAATGCAACAAAAATAGAGAGGATAAGTGATTTTTCCCAGGATGATCTAGTGTTCTTTTTACCACACTCCTTTGCCTTTCACATTCATTTTAAGCCAGGCTTCTCTTGAGTTTATCTTTCAACCTGAAGAAGCAGTATTATTACAAAAATGGGGTAGTACTCAGGTCTTATTTTCCTCAAAAGCAAAATGCTTCATTCCATTGGGACCCAGAGTAGATCCAGTCTTATACCCTATATCTGCTTCCTGTAGCAACTTTGGAAATGTGTAGTGGCATTTTTTGGATTATCACTATTAATGGATAGAGCAGGGCTTCTGGTATTTAATAGCTGCAGTAATGGAGTGCTTAGACATTCTACAATGAGCAGGACAGTATGTCACAACAAAGAACTATCTCACTTGAAAATAATTGCTAGAAGGCAATGTCTTATTCCACAAAGAGTTATCCTCTATGTGTTTATATTAGAGTAGACTGTTTTAACTTTAGGTCATCTCCAAGTGATTTTATAGTGAAAAATTATGGTGAAAGTAAAAATATTTTTGAAGAGATTAATGTTGTCTAGATAAGTCAAAACTGGGTCTCAGTAATGATTTTAGTTACCTTTGAAGACACAGATAACTCTAGCCAGGGGTTGGGTCAAGTGATAGATTTTCTTCAGGATCATTCATCACAGAGAAGTCATTGTGTTGAATAATTTAAGGAATAGGCTGTGTTTAGAGGAGCATAATGTGAAGTGACCTTGAACTGATGGGTGAGAAAAATGTGAAGAAGGATACTGCTATTACTCATCTAATGCTGAGAATGGCTTTGTGTTATCAGAGAACATGTAAAATATGGATTTAGTGCACAGAGTTTGGTCAGAAGTTCATGGATAATTTTGGAGCAATATCTTATTTTGAACCACTGGGAAGATGGGGCATTTCATTTACAACTCAAAACTTCTTTTCTTGCTTTTAAGCGCCATTTATTAAATATTTAGTTTTGTGCCAGGCTCTGTGATATACAGATATTATTTCATTTGGCCATCTGCCTATGGAATCTGGATATTCATTCAGTAATAAGTAGTAAGTGAAGATTTTTTGTGCAGGAGAATTACAAGATGTGAGTTATACCTTAGAAAGATAAACATGATAGCATGTGGGATAGCTAACTGGGTTGATGAGAAGCTGGAGGCAACTAGTGGGTAATGATCATAGTCCACTTAGGAAGTAACGAGGACAGAAGCCAGAATGATGGCAGTGGAGATAGACAAGAGGGGGTGAATTTGGATGAGATGGACATAATTAAAGGCCAGGTGAGAATCAGTCCATTTTAGACAATCGGTTTGGATTTATTGAGTTGAGGGAGTCTGATCAATTGGAGATGTTCCACTTGAATGTACTTTTTATGAAATGCTGACTATAATAGGAAAGGTTATAAGTTTGGTCCATCAGACCTCATTTGGACTTGGCAGTGAAGCTCAGTGTAGAGAGTGGAACCCTGTCTACCACTTTCCTTTCCCTGACCTTGGGTTATTTACTTAGCCAGGCACAACCTTAGCCCTCTCAGCTGCATAATGTCCAAAACAAATACCTTTCACCTAGAGTTCTTGTGAGACTTAGATAGGAAAATCAAGTGCCTTGGTCAAAATGGATGGTTACTATTGTTCTTGCTGTACTTCATTTGCCTTATTCACTCTCATTCTCTCCTAAGTGTGCAGTGGAGTTTTCCAGTGGCTACATGATCTGTTATATGTTATTACAGCAGATTGAATACAGAAGCAGATATGAGAATCCAACTGTCTTCTATTAACCCAGGCACATATACGAGATTTGTAAAAATTTAAACAGTAGTACTCTTCTCACTAAATTTTTTTTCATTTTTTAGAACATTTTTAATTGAATTATAGTCAGTTTACAGTGTTGTGTCAATTTCCAATATAGAGCACAGTTTTTCAGTTATACATGAACATACATATATTCATCATCACATTCTTTTTCACTGTGAGCTACCAGAAGATCTTGTATATATTTCCCTGTGCTATACAGTATAATCTTGTTTACCTATTCTACATATGCCTGTCAGTATCTACAAATTTCAAACTCCCAGTCTGTCCCTTCCCACCTGCCTCCCCCTTGGCAACCACAAGTTTGTATTCTATGTCTATGAGTCTGTTTCTGTTTTGTATTTATGTTCTTCTTCTTTTTTTTTTTTTTTAGATTCCACATATGAGTGATCTCATATGGTATTTTTCTTTCTCTTTCTGGCTTACTTTACTTAGAATGACATTCTCCAGGGGCATTCATGTTGCTGCAAATGGTGTTATGTTGTCATTTTTTATGACTGAATAGTATTCTGTTGTATAAATATACCACATCTTCTTTATCCAGTCATCTGTCGAACATTTAGGCTGTTTCCATGTCTTAGCTATTGTAAATAGTGCTGCTATGAACACTGGGGTGCAGGTGTCTTCTCACTAAATTCTTATATTTAAAAAACAACTATAAAAGCAATAGTAAAAAGTATTGTCAGTATATAATGAGTTTATTATTGTCATTTAAAAATGAATTTGCGTCTGGTGTGAGGGCGTATTCTAACTTTTTTGATTCGCATGCGGCTGACCAGATTTCCCAACACCAACTGGTAAAGAGACTGTCTTTTCTCCATTGTAGTTTTCTTCCCTCTTTTGTCAAAGATTAATTGACCATAGGTGTGTGGGATAATAGCTTAAAGACTTAAATATAGGGCATGACACCATAAAACTCCTAGAAGAGAACATAGGCAAAACATTCTCTGACATAAATTGTAGCAATACTTTCTTAGATCAGTCTCTCAAGGCTAATAAAAAATTAAAGCAAAAATTAACAAATGGGACCTAATCAAACTTATATGCTTTTGCACAGCAAAGGAAACCATAAACAAAATGAAAAGACAACCTATGGACTGGGAGAAAATATTTACAAGGGATGCAACCAACAAGGGCTTAATTTCCAGAATATACACACAGCTTATACAGCTTAATATCAAAAAAATTTTTTAAATGAGCAAAAGACCTAAATAGATATTTCTCCAAAGAAGACTTGCAGATGGTCAATAGGCACATAAAAAGATGCTCCACATTACTAATTATTAGAGAAATGCAAATCAAAACTACAATGAGGTATCACCTCACACCAATCAAAACGGTCATCATCAAAAAGTCTACAAATAATAAATGCTGGAGAGAGTGGAGAAAGGTGAACCCTCCTACACTGTTGGTAGGAATGTAAATTGGTGCAGCTACTGTGGAGAACAGTATGAAGGTTCCTTAAAAATCTAAAAATAGAGTTACTATATGATCCAGCAATCCTACTCCTGGGCATATATCTAGAAAAGATGAAAACTCTAATTCGAAAAGATATATGCAACTCAATATTCATAGCAGCACTATTTACAAAAACAAGACTTGGAAGCAACCTAAATGTCTATCAACAGATGAATGGATAAAGAAAATGTGGTCCATATGTAAAATGGATTAGTACTCAGCCATGAAAGAATGAATATTGCCCTTTGCAGCAACATGGGTGGACCTAGAGATTATCATACTAAGTGGGGTAAGTCACACAAAGATAAATATCATATGATATCACTTATATGTGGAATCTAACAAAAAAAAGATACAAATGAACTTATTTACAAAACAGCAACAGACTCACAGAAGTAGAAAATAAGTTTATGGTTACCAAAGAGGGGAGGGGAGAAGGGATAAACTAGGAGTTTGGGATTAGCAGATACACACTACTATATATAAAACATAAACAACAAGGACCTACTGTGTAGCACAGGGAAATATATTCAATATCTCATAATAAACTATAATGGAAAAGGATCTGAAAAAGAATATGTGTGTACAACTGAATCACTTTGCTGTACAGCTGAAAGTAGCAGAACATTGTAAATCAACTATACTTCAATTAAAAAATCAATTTGTGGGATTTGTAAGTATTTAAGTATTTCTCAGTTTTAATTTTTAATACCATAGATATTGACAGATATCACCCCCATAGCCAAACATCTCTGGGGCTGCAATAATTTTTAGGAGTTGCAAAGGGGTCCTGAAACCAGAAAATTTAAGAACTGCTAATTTAGAGACATGAGAGTGGGATCCAGTAGGATAGTATCAACTTCTCAGAGTCCGAGGTCCATTGAACGTTTTAATAAATTTAGTTCCCTTTCTGGCAGCTGACAAGCAAGTGATGAAGAAAGAGCCTGGTAGAGGTGAACTTCTGGGAGGAAGTGATAAGAGAAATTATAACTGGGGGCATGAAGGGAAACGATAGGCCTGGAAAGGGTGGCTTTAGATAGAGCTAAATCTCCCCATTCAGCTTTCTCCTATACCATACTGCTTCCTAAGAGTGCTTTAGGATGAAGGATTATGATAGTATATTCTAAGAATTGTTTTATAGACTTTTTTATCAAGCTTTTGGCATGTAAAGTATCCACTGGGGCCTATTCCTGGAAAGAGTCTCATTATAACTGTAGAAAGTTATTTCACCACCTGAGGCTTTATATAGAAGGACTGAAGATCAACTGACTTATGTTTAAGTTCATTCACGTTCCAAGCAGCTTTAGGACAGAAAACCAGAGCTGTGTCTTCCTTAATTAAAGCCTCTCTTTAAAATCCTGTAGAGGGGGCATCTGTTACTTGTGCCAAGTTTCTGAAGAGAAAGATTAAAGTGATGGTGTTTTTCTGATGCAGGAAAAACAGATGTGGGGTGTGAGGAGGGCCGTGTGCCAGGTCTCGATGGAGCCTCTGGGATGTGCCCTATCAGGTGTGGGTCCTTGGCTTCCAGAAGGAAAGAATTCAAGAGCGAGCCACAGTTGAGTAAAGGTAGATTTATTTAGAGAGATGCATACTGCATAGAGTGTAGGCTGTTTCAAAAGGTAAGAGAAGGGCCGTGAGGAGTAGGGGTTGGGTGCTCAGGTTAAAGTAAAAGTAGGTACACGCTCCACAGACAGAGTGCAGGCCATTTCCGAAGAGGAGGAAGAGAGAGAGGCGGCCACAAGGCATGGTGTTGCCAGTTTTTATGGGCTCAGCAGTTTCACGCCTACAAGTGGGAGGACTATTCCAGCTACCCTGGGAAAGGGGCTGGGATTCCCAGGAATTTGGCTACCACCCACTCTTTGACCTTCTATGGTTAGCCTTGGGACTGTCATGGTCCTGTGGGCATGTTGTTTATCATGCTAATGTTACAATGAGCATATAATGAAGCTCAAGGTCTACTAGAAGTCAAATCTCCCGCCACCTTAATTCTCAAGACCTACTGGGAGTGGAATCTTATGCCATTTTGGTGTTAATTACTATTATTCCTTGAATGACTGTGCCTTGCCCCCTTCCCTCCTATCTCATTTCGTCTCTCCTCTCCCTCTTTTGAAGTGGTTTTAGAGAGTTTACTAGTGTTGATTGCCAAGCAGTGATCACAGGTCAAGGCGAGTGTGACAGAGTATTTTCCAGTCTGCACACGTTAGTCATAGTCTGAACATTGTCTTCTCCTAGCCCTGAAAATTTTCCTTTGCAAAAGAATCTTGAGACTACAAAGATTAAAGGCTTAAAAAGAAACAAAAACAAACAAAACTCCTAAATTCCAAGGTAAATTTTGCACAGTAAAAGAATTCTTTTGCATTATGTCATTTACTCTCTCAAAGGAAAGTTTTCAGTTCTATGCAATTTGATTCTATTACACCTTTTGTGGTTAATTGAAATAGTTTGCTAATTACTGCTGTTCTCTAGATAGAGTTGCCAGATAAAATAGAAGGTAAATTTGAATTTCAGGAAAAAAAGAATCATTTTAAAAACTGTAATTATGTCCCAAATATTGCATAGGATAGATTATGAATCATTAAGAATGATTAGTTATTTATTTTAAATTTGAATGTGACAGGGCATCCTATACTTTAATTTTCTAAATTTGGCAACTAAGCACAAATAGGTTCTTTTGTTTGTCTTTACTTAGAGCTGTATAGAACAGGCATGTATTTTATGTATGTATGTATACAACTCTAAAGACAAAAAATTTTCTCAGTGGAGCAATTATTTAAAAAGTGTTCCTTTGTGTAAAACAGAACACTTAATTCTCACGAATGGAGTTCTAAAACTAGTACTGGCCTTGCAAATCCAGTTTTGCAGCTTAGTTTGGGAAATGTTCCCAAACGTTATGGGTAAACTGGCTCCACCCAGCTGCTGAAATCAGATACAAGTTGTAACAAAACCGGAAGTCAGATAGGCTGCCTTTGCTTCTCATGGTAAGTGTCTCCTGTTTTCTTTGTCAGAGCTCTTTGCAAAGCATTTAAAAATTGAATCCAGCTGGGTGACAGTACTAAGAGCAGGCGCCTATGCTGGCCAGGGCTGTCGGTGACGCTGGACGCTTTATTAACTCACTGGGTTCTGGAGCTTGTGTTGTGCTAATGGGTGTTCACTAACGAGTTAGGTTAATAACATGTCCCATGACTTTGGCTGTGAGCTTTAATCCCATGAAAAGGGTGATTGTAAGTAGAGAGGAGTTTGGGATCCTGAAAAGCATCGACTTTATTCATGCATCAGTGTTTAAAATTTTTTTAAATTTTATTTTAAGCATATTTAAACCTAATGGTATAATTACCTACATGAGGGTGCTTAGAGCCTTACTTGGTTTTTAGTGTCTTTTAAGTTAGGAATCTTAGCTCTCCCCACCTCTCCCTCACCTTCAGTGTGTCTTCAGAATTTCAGAAAGGCTCTGGGATGACTAGGTGTTACCTCTGCCCTTATTTTTTGCTCCGTTTGCTGCCCTAGGGCCAATGGGAACTTTTCCACTTGTAAATATTGGGAATATTTCTTTACAAAGCCAAACTTTTTAGTTTCAGATATTTTCTGTTTTCTCTAAATTAAAGAAAAAGTGGAGAGATTCAAGTATTGTACTTGGGTAGTGCAGATTTTGGGAGGCTAAAATTTGATCTATTAATTTATTGAAAACAATGAGCTAGACTTTTTACAGGATAGTTTTGTTTAAAAGGATGAACTCTACTAAGTCTTTTAAAAAACAAGCTAACGTGTTAATTCTTCTGCCTGGCTATACCTTCTGTTTCACATTTGTCCACTTAGGTAATGTCAGATTCTCTGGAAGTCACATTATACTGCATTGCATTGAGCGCTGTTTAAAAGGTTGTCTGCTAGTCACTGGGAAAGGAAGTCAATGAGTAGAATGCCTTTGCTGCCTCCAGGAATTTTCCTTAAGACAGGTCAACCAGTTGTGGCAGAAAAATGTGATTAAAATTTTTTATTAGCAAAACCCAAAGCTTATGGAGCTTCTGAGAAGAGTGGTTATTTAAGGTTGGCAGAATTAGCCAAGATTCCTATGAAGAAAGGATTTTAATGGAAGACCTGGCTTTACGGTGGGCACTATGCTCCTCGATGTTTCATAGATGTTATTTATTTAATCTTCACAAAGGCCCTTGATGTTGGTAGTGTTGTCTCTAACAAAATGAGAAATTAAAGGCCCAGTGAGGTTAAGTAATTTGCCTGAGGTCACTAAGGTGGTGCCTGTTGGAAGTCAAACCTAGGTCTATGTGATTTCAAAGTCCTTACTGCACACTGTCCCATGGGACAGAGTAGTTGATGGCATTTTAAATGGAACTCGAAAGAGAGGTGGATGTTTCATTTATTGAAACAAGTCCAAACAAAAACAGTAAAAGTAACATAGAATGTTTGAAAATAGAAGAAAGAAAAAAAATCTAAACACCTTATAGTTAATTGAACATGTTACCTTACAGTCTTCACATATGCATGTTTTGTGGTGTTTTTAAGTTATAAAGCGCTACAAACTTTGAAAACCATGCATAATTCAAAGAGGGTTAAAAAGAGGAAGTCCATTCCTTTTCAGATATTGAAAACACTCTCCTAGAGGTAACAACTGCTGAGAATGGTTAAAGCGTGGTGCAAAGGTTTTTTTTTCTTTTCCTCTTTCCGTTACATGTATTTGCTACATTACATGTAGTTCTGTAGTCGGCTTGTTTTCATCCCTCAGTGTGGCGTGAGCATGTTTCTACCTAACAGATACATGTCTTAGGATTTTTGTGAAATGAGTTAATACTTGCAGAGCACTTAAAAGAATGCCTCGCTCCTGGAAAGCACTCGGTAAGTATTAGCTGTTATTCCTTGCCTTGTTTACTCTGTTTCATTCTTTTAAATGGGTACACAGGATTTTAGAGTTTGGATATAGCATAGTACATTTTTTAAACCACCCAAATTGTCTTACATTTTTGCTATTACAAATAATCCTTGCATGATTGCGTGGGGTTTTCTTTTTCTTTTTTTCTTAAAAATTGAAGTATAGTTGACATGCAGTATTATATTAGTTTCAGGTGTACAACATATAATTCAAATTTTTATAGAATTTACTCCAGGCAAAGTTATTATAAAATATTGACTATGTTCCTTGTGCTCTGTGTTGTGTGGGGCTTTCAGTAGAACAAATTTTTAGAAGTGATACTCCTTGGTCAAACATTAAACATATTTTAGTTTAGTAGGACACTGTCAAATGTCCTCCAAAATATTGTGACAATTTACACTCTTCACTGACCTTGTGAGTGTCCTTATTTCTCCACGTCCTTGCTTATGTTGGATGTTATTAGTCTTTTGTATTTACATGAAATCATAGGCAATGAACATTTTTTACATAGTTTAAGCACAGTGTACAGAGATTCTGTAGCTTATTTTTTTTTTCCCATTTAACACGTATCCATTTTTACATGGCTAGGAATTTGATGGATGAAATAATGGAGGCCCCAGTTAGAAGACAGAACATGGATAGAAAAAAAGTGTGGTGCTTGTTCCAGAAATAAGTACAAATGGTACATCCTTGCAATTGGGTTGGGCTGAAAACACATTAGATGCCTAATGCTTTTGTCCTTAATTGAATGGTTCCTGGGAAGCTGTTGAAGGTTTTGGGGGAGAGTAGTGATATGGTGAGATTTGTGCTCTAGGAAACTGATCTTGTGGTGTTGTGTAGCATAGATGAAAATGGAGAGTCAAAAACAGGGAAGCCAAGTGAGAGTGTCTTGTTAATCTGAGTGACAAGTAATGTCACTAAAGACTTTAGCTTGAAGGTGATGGCAGAATGGAAAACAGCAGACAGATTTAATAGCGGGAACGGAAGGTAGAAGAGAGATGCAGAAGGGATAGGTAGGTGTGCGGGAGGATGGAGGTCGAATCTGCTGTCGACCTCCAAAGACCCCAAATTGGCTCCCCAAGTTTGGAGTCAAATCTAGGGAATTTGGGTTTTCAAGTCTAGTTGACTAGGAATGTGTTGACAGGCCACCCTCAGAGTATGAAAGTCAGATGCGAGAACTAGTCTGGAGGAAAGAATCATGAATTTCGTTTTAGAAAAATTAAGCTCATTGTTGTCCAGAAACCTATATACAGTTGGAAATTTGAGTCAAAGCATTGTGGAGATGTGGGATGGGGGCATCTGAAAGATATGGGAAATGTTATTCGGGGGTGATAATTGAGGCAATATAAGTAAAGAGCCTGTAGAGAAATGTGGGGATCAAGGGAAAAATTCTCGAGAATGGATATCTTCATGTAAGGGGCTCGAAGAGGAACCAGACTTAATTACAATATTGTTTACAATGACTATTTCTAACATTTGACCTTGGACCTAGACAGGCTGTTCTTCACTGCCCTCCAAGGTCCACTGTCACTTTTCTCTTTCTACTTCTAGTTGTCTTATTGCTCCCATTCAAACTGCTCGTTCTGAATTCCTTTTTCTCCATAATGCCTTATTTCCTGTGTCAGCTTTAAGGGTCTGATTTGAAGCTGTGATGGCTTAGTGGTTAAAACTTCAGAAACTAGACCAGAGACTACACTCCTCACCGCTCAGGGGCATTGGCAAGTGTCTTATCAGTGCCCTATTTTACATATTGGGGACAGAAATACCCTCACACCTTCCTGGATTGTTTTGAGGAACGTGTGCTAAGTCCTTGACATGATGCCTGATACGTTATAAGCCCTTAGCTCTTCTATTATTGTATTCTCCTGTACCTCTAAATCTCTATAATGAAATGCAGTTTTTTTTTTCCCTAATTTGTCCCTATGTGAATTTTAAGCAGTAGTTTTTAATAACCCTCGTGAGCTTCAAATTCCAGGCAACAAAAAACTTTGTATTGTTTTTTTTTTTCAGGGATTAGAGTTCATACAGGTAAAGAACCTACTGTGTTGACTGGAATAGAACAGGATTCAACAAATAGTAACATCAGTTAAATGATAGATTAATGGTATTTGCATTTGTTTCATCTATTAGTTTTGTGTCTTTAGAGAAGGGACCATTCCACTTAGCACCTAATACTGTTTTGCGGACAGGACTGTTGGGGCCATGTGGAATGGTCCAGATGGGAGCTCTTATCTGTAATGAGATATTTGCTTCAGTCATTTTTCCAGAGAATAAATAAAGAAAATGGAAAAATTGCTTTCTGATGGTGCTCTAGTTAGGGGAATCAGGATTAGGTTGGAGAGCTCCCAGTTCCATTTCCTTCAGTGGTTTTGTCTACCTTTCCTTTTACTTTTTCTTGCTTTCATTTAAACTCTAATTTCTTTTTCAAAATTCTTTTCAACCATTTTACGTTTTCAAACCTGACAGATACCAAATTGATATTCAGTGTGCCATTTTTTTATGCTCTTTGTTTTTTAGAACCTTCTCTGAAAATATCATCACTCTAATTGTTAATTTAAAAAATCATTTTCTCTGTGCTTCCTGCTGTGAAAATAGAATCTGGAACATTTTTATCTGGGGACATGGAAATACTTGGCCTATTTTTCATTTTCCCTATAATTTGAGATTCAGCTATCAAAGTCAATTTAACTCTTGATGTGGAAGGTTTTTTATGAAGGTAAAGTTAAATTACTGGAAAGAAGAGGAACCAATTTTCTGAAATATTTCAGAAGGCTTGAATGAATTAAATGCAGATGAAATAAGTACGTGGAACCATTATAGTGTACAGAAGAAATGCGCACATAGTGGCGATATGGAAAGTCAAGAGTGGTAACAAATAATGGCAGTTACCACTTACTGACAGCTTCGTGCTTTTAGGCATTGAACTAGTGGTTTTTGTATCATTTTTTTCAGGAGCTTTAGTTCCATGAAAGGAATTTCTACATTGTGGCTCAGACTCAGAGAGTGGACCCAACATTCTGAATTCAGTAGGCTGATTTAGATTTCAAGTTTGTCACAGTATGCCCCCTCTCACGTTGTTCCTTGTGAAATTTGGATCCTTACTGTGCCTGTTTACTTTCCATGTCCCTCTCTCTCCAAGAAGGGAGCAATGATGTGGAGTGTAGAGAATGCAGATGTTGGGGTTAGATTTACGTTCTAATCCTAAAAGTACACCCGATTTAGGGTGCGTTCCCTGGTCTCAGTTTCTTCATCTCTAAAATGATAGTCCTACCTGCTTGTTGTAAGGATTACATTAGCTCTAGTATCTACCAGGTTCTTACCAAACATCGTTTTTTTTTTCTCCTCTGCCTTCTTCACGCTGTCTCCCCTTTCTTCCTCTTCTATAGTAAAACTGTAATCCTTTCCTTCTTGTTGTCATGGACATTTCATTGCTTTTCATATACCTCTTGTGCTTAGTCTGAACTTTTCTGAGTTTTTCAATCTCCTTATTCTTCTGTGGTTCTACCTACTTCTCTAAAATTCTTTCTGCCTAACTCCGCCACTCTACAAGTGAGCACCCATTCTAACCTAACCTCTAACCCCAGTCCCTCTAGGTTTTGGTCACAGGCCTGCAAGGTTTGCCCCAGATCCCAGATGCAATGCTGAAATTGCACTTGTGCTGTGTCTCAGAATTAATTTCTAATTCAGCTTGGAATTTCAACTCCACTTTTTAATGGAGATGGTATTATAAATGGTGGTTCTGTTTCTAGGCCAAAAGCCTAGAAGCAAAAGAAGCGTGTTTAACTAATAAATTGATTGAAAAATTTGATACTACAACAAAGTAAAAGGAAATAATGTCATTGTAATCTTAGTAATAAAGTAAAATGAAAACAATATTGAATAAGAAGTAGTTAATTACTTTAAACTTTGTAGAATATAGGTGATGGAAATTCTGAAAGGAGCATTCAAGTGCCTTAGTGATTGCAGTGTTTTTATATTATGGTTATGATGAAAAAAATTCACATTTTAAGGCAGAACAAGAGAAACTTAAACATAAAATTTTTTCTCTGTCCGTTTGGGCCTCCTCCTTCCCCTCTAGTGTGCACTGTGTATCTGCATTACGGGTTAAGCAGATCCCCCCAGAGGCAGAAATACCTACTCAAGCATAAAGATCAATTTTTATTCTTCTGGCCTCAACCACGTAACTCCTTAGAAGATGATATTCCTTTCTCAATCTGTTAAGGGGTCATGATGACCCGCCACTCACCTTGTACACGCAGATGTCTTTGGGGAACTTCGTGTACAATGCCAATACATCCTTTCCTTTAAAGATAGTGATTGGTGCAGAACAGACTGGGCAGATGAGCTGGGGAAATCAGGGAGATTCTGGGCGGCACCTAATGGAAGTTCTTAGCTTAAATACTTAACTTATAAGCTTATTAATGTTACTAGCTATATTATTTATATTCTGCCTGTATTACAATGTTACTGTTTCTTGTATTAACAAATGTGTGACTGAACCTCAAATAAATTTAGTGATGATTAAGGAGACCTGAAATGATTGACTGTGTATTTGGTACTATACGATCAGTGATTGTAATAGTGTAACTCTAGATGTGGGAAGAGGCAACAAGAGGTAAACTTTCCCAGACCATAACAGACTAGTAAGACAGGAGGTCTGGAGGCTTTTGGCTGCTGTAAACAGGGCCTAGTCCAGTAATAACACATTGAGTGGCCTATCAACAAAGTCCTCTCTGACCTGGGAATGAGTATTCCTAGTGCCATGGGACAGATTGCTCACAAAATGCCTCCCAAACCTTGGTCGAAATGAAGACCAAAAGGGAAGAGATTGTACAGAATGTTGCCCACCCTCCACTTCTATAAGAATCAAGTCATTAGCCTCTGTAGTCACTGACCCACCATACACCCTGAAAGGAGTTCAGCGCGAGGGTCAGGATGGGGCACTCTGTGCTTTGGGAAAACTGGCAGAACAGGCCTTTAGACAGAAATTTTCAGGAGAAATTCTGTTGACCCAGTGTCTAAACACTAAAAACATTAACTAAGATATCTGTTCCTTGTGAATAATACTAACCTTCTACCAAGACGTGAACTTGATTGCATGTACCCTCTCTCTAAAATCTCATGTATGCAGGCCTCCCCTGTTACCTCTTTGGAACCGTTTTCAGAGCTTTCTGAGAGACTGTCTCCTGGGTTATAATCTTAGTTTGGCTCAAATAAAATTTTCCGTTTCTTTCTTAGATTGATTTCTGATTAATTTTTCATCAACAGTTAATTAAACTAGTTTTTTTGTCTGATGGATGGTAATCACTTCATGATGTGTGTAAGTCAAGTTACTATGAGGTACACCTTAAACTTAGGACTATATGTAAATTATATCTCAATAAGACTGGAAGAAAAAATAAAAAATAATAATATAAAAAATACTACTTGGGGGAAATTTTTTTTTCCTCATATAGAAGGTTGCTGTGAGAAAGTTAATTTATTAGCCATATTTATAGTTTTTGTTCAGGTTCACAGATGAAATAATACAGAATAAGACATTTTCCACTGGGTAAGTCCATCTCCTACCTCCAAAATCCTCCTTGTGTCTTGGCTTTTTTGTTTCTTCTGTTGTTCTGAGAACTCTCCTTTTTTACTGAAATCCTTGAAACTCCTAATTTAAAACAATTCAAGACCGAAACTTAATGGTCTATATATGCCATAAAGTAATGTTTTCAAACCACAGGTTGAGATTCACCAGTAGGTTGTGAAATAACAACTCAGTAAGATGTAACCAGCATTAAAAAAAGGGAAGGAATAGAAAATAAATGAGTTTATCATGTGTAGTAAAGGTAAAAAGTGCCTCTTGAAATGTGTATAGGTTTATAATATAAAAACATTTCTTACTTTGAGTGTGGTAAAAATTTTTTTAAAACCCACAGCATATAGCAAAAAAAAATCATTTTCCAAATTATTTTTAGATATTTTATAGTAAACTCTTTTTTTTTACGACTTTTCATAATTAAGAAAACCTTGTTACCGCCTACCTATGCATTAATAAAGACTCTCAGTGTTTGCTTACATTCATATCTTGGATGGTGAGCGTAGGTGTTACTGGGCTGGTTCCCACAATTTTTTGTGTGTATGTTAACTTTTGAACTCCTTTGATGCCTTCATTTAAAACAAATGACTAATAATGAAAGCTAGAGCTGGAATGCAATATGACTAGACTTGATTAGTTATTTGCTAACTTAATCATCTGACATGATTATTATAAAAGCTGTGCTTTCTACCACATTTTCCTTTTCTCACATGTTCTTGAAGTCACACAGTAAAAAAAAATATTTAATGACTAATTTACTTAAAAAAACCCCTAATTAACACATAGTCTTTTTTCTTACATCAAAATATTTTTCATTTGGATTTTTCTCATTTTTATCTGAATTTCACTTTGTTGTAATAAATATATTGCCCTGATTAATATCTTTGGTTTAGAGTCACAATAGTTACATATTCATCCAAGTACAAGAATTTGGTATTTTAATAATAATGAATACATTTGTTTTGAAATTTTGCCTTTGTGTGGGGTATATGTAGAACATGGTATAAGCAGTCATTTACCTTTTTACTAAGTGCCTGTCTTTCAGGCAAAAAAGAAAACTATATAAATCTCATTAGGTTTGGGAATTATTTCAGTTAGAGGATCAGGATGACCTCTCTTTTAACCTTTTAAATGAACAGGTCTATCTCTATCTTTGGGTGACAAAATGCAAGTTATGATTTTTTTTAATTCCCTATATTGTACCCATGGTAGAATGTGAATATTAAAAACTTGTAAAAATTAGTGGGAGTTTTTCCAGTGCTTGAAGGATAATCTCATAATAGATCATTATTCACATTCCATAATTTTAGCTTAAATGTTTCCATGAATAACTTTTTTTATTGAAGTACAGTCAATTACAATGTGTCAGTCTCTGGTTTATAGCACAATGTCCCAGTCATGCATGTACATACATATATTTGTTTTCATTTTTTTTTTCCATTAAAGGTTGTTACAAGATACTGAACATAGTTCCTGTGCTATACAAAAGAAACTTTTTTTGAAATCTGCTTTTGTGTATAGTAGCTAACATTTATAAATCCGAAACTCCCAATTTTATCCCCTTTCACCCACTTTCCCCAGTAACCATAAGATTGTTTACTAAGTCTGCGAGTCTGTTCATGAATAACTCTTTATTCCTTCTCATAACTATGCAATCTGTTGGCATAGGCTGGCTCATAAATTAATGTATTCACTTGAAAAATGTTGTTTCTTAAATCATTAACTGGAAAACCGTCCTTGACCATTGTAATGGAAATAGAACTTTACCTTGAATGGTCAGTATCTGACCAAGGACAAAGAAATTGCTGTTGTCTGCTTCCCTCTCTGACCTTGTTTGTTATATTTTCCTAATGAGTGACAGGTAGTGGTGTCTTAGTCACTTCCCTTTCCCGTTTAATGCTTCATGCTGTAATAATTCCCCAGTACACTTTTCCACTTTGCTTTCCTCAAATCATGTTAGGGTTGGCCCTGAATTTTTTCCCTTTCACCTGTTATATTTTGCAAATGAAGAAACTGAGACAGATTAGGTGACCTGATTGACATTGTTGAGCTACTTAATGTATAATAGCGACGAGACATCGAGTCTTGTTTGCACTTTGACCTGACAGGAAATCAGTGCCAAGTAAGTACTTGTTCAACCAACCTAACTCTTCACACTATACCATTCTTTAGGTGAGGTGTTATTTCTGCATTCAGTCTTCATAATAACTTGGCCAAGATCACATTGTTAAAATAATGACCTTGATCCTCTCCAGTAAATCTTGCATGACCCTAAAAGCAGGTCTGCCCCTAACAAAAGGACCTAAAACCATGTTTGAACAGAAAATTTTCCTATTGTTCCATTCTTTAGCAGTTATTTTCTTAAATGTTGCTGCCCATAGTAATTAACTATGTTTAAAGTTATGCTTTTCCTCTGAGTCTACAAAGGAATCTTGTGCTTCTCTTATGATACAGGGTTTTTCAGAAACTCTTGATAAGTTCATTTGTTCCTTTTGCTTACCCTTAAGTGAGAAGAATTCCACCTAGCTTCAATGTTTGATAAAAGATAAGGGTATACAGTTGGACCGTAGCTACTGGTGTGATTGTGGGCTGGTTAAAGAGTGTAGCTCCAGCACAATTTCTGGTGTCTAGCAGAAATTTTTATAGTTTAGCCCTGGTCCAATGTGGGGTTTGTAAGTTAGATGACTATAAAAGAATAATTTGTGCTGGTGATTCTAAGGGTGCTTTTGTTTTGTCTATGACCAGAGTTACAGTATAGAAAACTCCCATTTCTATGGAGAATGAACTGCTTCTAGGGCTCTTGCCATCTGCAGCCTGTCCACTGTGTGGACTTTACTTACTGCCATCTAACATATCCCTGCCCATCTACCTTCAGCCTTATATTCTATGATTTGCCAGTTTTGAACATATGCACAAAGTGAGGTGGTTGATGTGGGCTGGACGAGGGTGGGACTGGTTTTCTATTGGGGAGATTGCAAAAGGCAGACAAACTGGAGGAAAGAAGAAAATTGCTTGGGCGAACAATAGTGTTTCTTAATTCGGAAGTATCTGGGCTATAGGTAATAGAAGTATTGTCTCTTGCAATTGGTTTCTATCCTTAGTTTTCAGTGTTGCAAGTTAAATTTTCTACTGTGTCATTATGATTAGTTTAATAAGAAATTGGGAGAAATCATACCAGAGATTTATTCAGGTGATGATATTTAAATACAGAAGAAACATTTCTTATTTGTTCTTTAAGTTTTTCAGGATGAAGTAGAATAAGACCTTTTCCTTTTATTGGATCATTTTATTACTTCCCAATCACGCTAATGAAAACTAACATTTATTATCTTCCTAGTCAGACTTTGACTGTATCTAGATTTTACTAAAACAGTTTTGAAAGGAGGGTTTTCGTTTCTTTATTTTTCCGGTAAGGAAGGAGACTTAAGTGATTTGCTTAAAATTTCAGTTGGTAATTGGGAGAGCTGAGATTCAAATCCAGGTCAGACTGTACCTATGACATTCTTTATATTACCTGTTTTTGAGATTGTGGTTAAACAGATTTTTGAGAGCAAGTAGCCATCTAGACTTACTATCCTGTGGTATGAAAGTTTTATGTTTTAATTATATGTGAAAATAATGTGCTTTTAATCTTCTTTTTGAGATGGCTGTTCCTGGATACACCCTTGGTGCCTTCATGCTTGTGTTGCATGTTAAATCTGTGGCTAATTATCCCAATGGAAAGGTAACGAAGTCGTGCCATGGGATGATACCTGAACATGGTCACACCCCGCAGTCTGACCCTGCTCACAACATTTCAGTGAGCCAGATGACATTCAAGCCAGGAGATCAGATCAAAGGTACTGTGCTGATACTAACTATTTACATTTTGAATTTCACTCTTTTATTGTGCATTGATTCTTTATTATTACTGGATTTATACAGTTTCATTTAAATCTGTTCATCTGTTTTCATAAGATGCCATGATCGTATACTTCTCATTTTTGTGTTTAACTCCTACAGGTGACTATATTACTTAAGTAGTATACCTACTACCAATTCAGAATCGCTTTTAAAAAATGTTTTCATCATTATTTAATATATCTTCATTTACAGTACTATTTACTCAATTGCAGAGGAAAATAAAGTTTATCTGGCCTAAAATATTAAACCCTTATCCTTTCTGATATAGTATAATCTCATGTGTTTCCCTAATTCTTCTAGCAAAATGTAGGCTGACTGTTAAAGGTGTGTCTGTAACAGCATTTTACAAAGTCTATTTCCTGCAGCTTTAGAAATGAGACGTATTAACTGGTACGCTCTAACAAAAAGGATGTATGGAAAAAATAAGTCTGGAATGCCCTGTGTGTTGTATATATTATGCTTCTTAGGATTTCATTCTGCAAAGTAGGATGTTAAAGGCCCTGAGGGGTTTGCAGTAAAGACACAAGCATTTAATTTCATCCAGCATTTTTCAAATACTTTGGCCTCATGGGCCATGCCCTGACCATAACCTGCCTTTTCTTCCCTGTGGAATTAGATCCCATGGAATAATATCCTGTGGGACACAGTTTAGAATTTCTTTGTCTAGGGGAAGATTCCTACTCTTCGCTCCTGGAGTAGCTCTGCGTATGTACACCTGCTTCGGTGATATACCTCCTCTGAGCAGTTTTCTGGGAGGTTGTTGCTAAGCCTCTTATGTTTTTGTTTGTTTCTCAGTTACTTTGTCAGGGCCACCCTTTAAAGGCTTTCTCTTAGAAGCACGTAACGCTGAGGACTTGAGTGGCCCTCCTGTCGGCTCCTTCACACTGATTGACAGTCAAGTGTCACAGCTTCTGACCTGTGAAGACACACAGGTTTGTGTTTCGTTTGAAACTAATTTCTGTCAGTTTCTATAGGTCTTTTCACTCTAGGAAGGTGTTTGCAAGACAAACAGTGACATTACCTTTGTCCTGCAGACATTTGGATAGATTCATGAGGATCAAACTTTTCCACCTAATTTTCTACTGGCAATATATTTTCACACATCAGTGTCCTAGAAAAGATGGGATCATAGCTTGAAGGGTTTATAGCTTTTGGTATTTTATGTAATATTGACTTTTATTTATATTTTATTATATTGAATTTTGGAGGGTGTTAATACTGAAGGTTTCTAGAATGGAATAGAGGCCTAATTTTTGTAATTGATTCATTAATGCAATGAACATTTATTATGCCAGGAACTGTCCTGCAAGGGATATGGTGATGAGCAAGGCTTGTTCTTTGAAGAGCTCATAGCCTTCCTTGCACATAAGTAAAGCTCATGAGCATTTGCCCTAAGGCACATAAATAGAACATATGGGTATAGGACAAACACATAAGTAGAACAGATGATGCCTTAGATTAGAACACACGTAGGGCGGGCGGGAAGCGCAGCAGAGGTGCTACCCATAGGCTGAAGGAATTGAGAGGAGATGATCTCAGCTAGACCTCAAAGAATGTGTGGGAACTTGCCAGGTGAATGGAGGTGGGAACAAGATTGTTCAAGAGAATGGAATTACTAAAATCTAATGCTACGTATTTGGAGGCAGGAATTTTTTCTGCATTCTACTTGTATCAATTAATAAAAAGTATAAACTTGCAGTACAAATGAAATAATGAGCAGGCTCTGTGTAGCATTAACACACCCAACACTCATAACTCTCTTCAGTTCTTAAATGTCTGCTGACTCTAGTTTATTCATAGAGCCAGCTGCTAGTTCGGTGTTAACCAGTCAACACGTATTTGTTGAGTACCTGAGCCCCTGTTCTAAATAAAATAGTCTATCAGAATACCGAGGCCATGCAGTGATAAATTACTTTGTAAAAGTGGTAGTAGTTGCAGCCATGCTGAGCTATTGAGTGACTGAATGGTGGTTCTTTCCCATTTTATTTCAGGAATCAGCAGTGAGTCACACAAATTCTCACGAAAAAACAGAAATTAAAGTCTACTGGAATGCTCCAAGCAGTGCCCCAAATCACATAAAGTTTCTGTGAGTAAGAGAGTTTACAACTCTGTAACCAGTGTTGAAGTAATAATTATCTGTATCATTATTTTTATACCTATTGAACATTCACCTCTAGGGGAGGTTCGGTGTAGTCATGACACCACCTTATTGATGTAAGTGGTTGTTTTGCTTTCTTGTTTTTTTTCTTCTTCTTCTTCTAGCAGTATGTACTGAGCACCTAGCACAGGACCTGGCACCTAGAAGATACTTAATAGACATTTGTTGAGTGAATGAAGTATTGTGCTGCCTTCACACTAATAAGAGCCACCAATGAATGCCTGAGTCTATATGATACAGGGAGAAATACTTTCTTTTTTGGTTTGTTTCTATATTAGTATGAGCATATAAAAAAAAAACAGTCCTTGAAATTTGGATGACTCTTTTTGCAGTGTTATAACTTGCACATTAGACTGTCAGAAAAATAAGATCCTGAGTGCCCCTCAGTATTATGACATTCAGTGGAATTAGAATAGTACTTGTGTCTTCATCTTGTGTGCAAGGGGGAAATGGGATGTCCTGAAGCCATATGATGACTCCGGAGTGGTGTCGTGGGCACATATTTAAGGGGAGATCTGCTTTCCCGGCCTGTCTCTATCCTCTGCAGTGTTTTGCGCACAGGATCGCCAGTGCATGGTGGCACCACTTTGTGCCTGTGTGTGGCGCGGAATGTGAAGAAGAGGGTGTGACCCATGAAGAGCTGATGTTTGCTTAGGCAGACTCTGTATAGCTTCCCCACTACACATGCCTTTGGAATAATTTTCAACGACCACTATGAAAATGTAGTAGTAGTATGTTCTCTGTGTGTCAGAGAGTAGAAATCTGTGCAGTTTAGTCCCTGGATCTGGCGTTCCTGGCTGCTGTGAGTATGCCCAAATAACAGACAAGTAAGAGAAGAGAGAGAGCAGGAGAGAGAGGAGAGAGAAAGAGTGAGCAGTAAATGTTCATTTAGTGATGAGGTGGAGGAGAGTCATTAGAGCTTCGCCTCATGCAGAGTTAGCAGCATTGTCAGGCACCCCCAAGCATCTTCGTTTTATGGTGCTTTGCTTTATGGGGCTTCGCACTTACTGTGTTCTTTTACAGGTTGAAGGTCTGTGGTAATCCTGCATCGAGCAGGTCTCTGGGCGCCGTTTTTCCAACAGCATTTGCTCACTTTGTATCTCTGTGCCACATTTTGATAATTGTCACAATATTTCAGACTTTTTCATTTTTAATATATTAGTTATGGTGATCTGTGATCAGTGATCTTTGATGTCACTACTGTAATTTGCTGAAGGCTGAGATGATGGTTAGTATTTTTAGTGATAAGTTATTTTAAAATTAAGATATATGTATTTTTTTGGACACAATACTATTGCACACTTACTAGACTACGGTGTAGTGTTAACATAGCTTTTATACGTGCTGGGACACCAAAAAGTTCTGTGACTCTCTTTACTGTGGGCTGGATCCAAACCCGCGGTATCTCCCAAGTGTGCCTGTGTAAAGTCGTATGTGTCTAATTCGTTCCTTTTTTTCCGATTTGACTGTGAAGGACCACAATCGTGGTTCTGTCTGATCTCACTGGTACTGCATTTCAGAGTCACAAGTCGTGGAGAAGTACAGAATCTACTGGGTGAAGATTCCTAGTCCTGTAATTTCACAACCGAATGTACTTCCTTTTACAACACCCGAAGCTACAGTAGAACCTATGCCAACAACATTACCTCCAGTTTCCCATTTAACCAAATCAGTGAGTAACATTTTTACGACTTCACCAAATGCAATCTAAAGGAACGGCTTCCTTGGAGATTGTGGTTCTATGCCTGGGGAAGAGGAGTAGCTGTCCTGGGTTGTGGTAGCAAGTTTTTGGATTTCTTTTGGGAAATTAGGAGGACGTCTCATTGCAACATTATGACTTACAGGTTGGAATAAAGGGAGTGCAAGACCCTGCATGTTCAAGGTGTGGTTATGACATTTGCACATAGTCTGTCCTAGCAGTGGGGAGGTTTTCATTTGGGAAAAAATCTGAAGCAGCAAGTTTTTTGTTCTTCTTCTCCTCCTCCTCCTCCTCCTCCTTCTTATTCTTCATCATCACAGCCAAATACCAAACATGGAGAGGGAGCTTAAAGCTCAAGTTAAATTCAGACAGGGTTTAGAGGAGAATCTTGAAATGGTCATATAACTCTTCGATCCTATTTCACTAAGGCCAGAGAGTACTGGGAGGTTCTACATGCTGAACCGCTGACCCACAGGAACTCTTTTGCAAGCTCACCAGCTAGAGTTCCCTTTAGAGGTGGGGAAGATACAGCTCAATGGTAGAGTTCGTGCTTAGCATGCACAAGGTCCTGGGTTCAAGCCCCAGTACCTCCATTAAAAAAAAAAAAAAACTAAATGAATAAATAAACCTAATTACCTCCCGCCCCCAAATAATCTCAAAAAAGAATTCCATTTAGGCCCTCTGATTTAAAAAATTACGGTTAAAAAAACATATCTTAGAAAGGGTGATGCATATTAGAAACATTAGAAAGGTTTTACTGAAGGTAATTCTGATAAATTAGACTTATTAATTCAGAAGTGAATATAATGAAAAATGTCTTAAATACAGTTGGAAGAACAAACTTGGGCCTGAATCCTGATTTGTCTACTTTCTGTTTGACTTTGGACAAATTACTCAATTCTCAAAGTCTCAGTTTATTCACCTATAAAATGAGAAATAATAATATCTAGCTCTTATATAATATCACTATGAGAATTAAACAGTATAATGAACGTAAGATTTCTAATTGCTTTGCACTTAATGGATATTCAGTAAGTATTAGTTCATCTTTTCTTTTCCTTCCCTTTCTTGTCTTTTTTATAACTCTTTGTTCTCATAGGGAAGACTAAATAAAGTTCTTTTTACCCCTATACAAGATCTCATTTTGTTTTCCTTCTTTTCTACGTTATACAATGTGCAAAGAGCCGTTTGATTACATTATTATGAACTTCGGTTTGACCAAACAATTCGATCTATTCTTTGCACTCATTTCTCAGTTTATTTAGTTTTAACATTTATTTATTTAAAAGCTGCTTTGGGGAGAACACAGTCAGTTTGGACCTGAGATTCCCAGTAGGAATCTATTGACAGGATTGGTATCTTTCCATATATTCACATAAAAAGCCAATCCCTCTTGTTGGAGCTTTTTATTGTATCTCTGGGCCAAGTTTATAATCTCTAGCTACGGAGGGGTTCATTCAGAGTGGCAGGATGATGGCATTGGTAGAGAGCTAGAAGAGACCTCAGGGTCTGCGTCCTTCAGTTCCTGTTGCATAGTTAAAGGTAAGGAGACCCTGAGAGAGTAAGTTCTTCAGCAAACGTGATGGAGTAAAGGGGAGAACAGAGACCAAAACCCACATTTCCTAGCTCCTGGTGCCTTGTTCACTCCGTTCTACTATGATTTCTCTTTATGTTCCTGTGAAATAATAAGAAATATATATGTCTTATTACTTATATTTGAATGTAGATATTTCAAAATCCCTCAGAGTTTCCTGGATAATGGGAGCATCTTTGGTTCTAATGAGGTGACTCTTGATGGGCTGCTGTATGGAGGCTGGTCACCAGAAGGACCAAGCCATGATTAGAAGCTTGCAGCTTTCAGCCCCACTCTCCATTTTCCAGAGAAGAGAGGCTGAAAATTGAGCTACTCATCCATCAGGACTATGTGACGGAGCCTCCAAAAAAATTCCTAAAGTATGGGGTTCAGAGAGCTGCTAGGTTGCTGACCACGTGGAGGTGCTGGGAGGGTGGTCCCTCAGAGATGCTCGGTGTCCCTTCCTGCATACCTTGCTCTAGGCATCTCTTCCACCTGGCCATTCCTGGGTTGCTATCCTTTTTTAATAAACTGATAATCTAGTAAGTAAGCTATTTTCCTGAGTTCTGTGAGCCATCTTGGTAAATTAACCCGAGGTAGTGGTCATGGGAGCCTCCAATATGTGGCCAACCGTTCAGAAGTACAGGTGACAACACGGGACTTGTGACTGGCATCTAAAGAAGGGACAGTCTTGTGGGACTTTTGGGGTCTGACACCAACTTCAAGTAGATAGTGTCAGAACAGAATTGAATTATAGGGCACCCAGTTGGCATCTACAGAGAATTACAGAATTGCTTAGTGTGGGAAAAACCCACACACATTTGGTGGCCAGAAGTATTGGTAGAGTAGAAGATATGAGAGTTTTTCTATACAGTTCCTGTTAAATCTAATTACTTAAATTAGTGTTTAGCTCTCTTCTCAAATACGCTGTCACAACTCATTCTAACACAGGATGACTGCTCATTTGCTCTGTCAAATTGTAGACCTGACATTTTTTAATACTCTTTTCCTTATTTGCCGTAGCAAGAAGTCCTGAATTAAATCACTGTAGATTGTTTTTGTTTCTCCCCTACTAAATTCTTATTGCCATTATTTGGAGTGGCGGTATATATAAGAGTCACCACCACTTTTTCTCACGTTATTTTAATGTCAAATTTGAACCTGAATTCTAGAAGCAGAGTCCAGGATCTAAATATAAAAACTTGCTAAGGGTTTGTTTGTTTGCTTTTTAAAATTCCATCTCTGAAAACTAGAGGACACCCTTTAGGCAAGTATGTCAATGTGGACTTAAATATTCTGTGAGAAGTTTCTCAAAGTTTACCAGAAACTTTGCTCTAGAATGTAATTAGTGTGAAATATTTTGTGTATTAAAGGGATTTTAATTCTTGTGCATAATTACAGTCCAATTAATATTGTCTTCCAAATTTTAATTAAAATTAATTAAGTTTAAAAGTTCAAAACCTAACTACTGCTTTGATAATTTCTAATTTAGGATACGTCTTTGTTCCCTTATTTCAGTTCTTATTATGAAAAGGTATTCTTGTTAAAACCCATGCTTCAAGGTAGCAGCTCTTCTGTCATTGGAAATAAATTGCCTGTTTGATAATTAAGACTTTTTTCCCCCCCTCTGTCATTTTTCTAGTTCAATACTTCAGATTGTGGGAGCAAGAAGTTCTGTATTAGGAGTCCTGAGAACTGCGACCCAGAGAAGGAGCTTGCCTGTGTCTTCTTGTCCTTCACACGTGATGACCAGTCAGTGATGGTTGAAATGAGTGGTCCCAGTAAAGGCTATCTATCCTTTGCATTGTCTCATGACCAATGGATGGTTTGTATCTCTCACTTACATACGTGGTAATGAAAGGAGAGTCGCTGGAATGACCTCTGATCAACAGCAGTTTAGCTGTTGGTTCCAGAGTCAAATTATCTCACTTAAGGGAGGGATGGGAAGGGACGGCAGAGAAATGAACTCAGAACAGATTCTAAGTTAAGCAGCTCTGAGCTGGCGATTACATACCTCTAAGAGCAATGCTGTCCTAAGGAAAGTTGGAAAAATCATTTTATTTCCAGTGGCTTTGCCGCTTTTTCTGTCTACCTCTGTGTGTCTATCTCTGTGATAAAACAAGAAGTGCGGTTATGAAAAAGTCGCTCTGCATAAACTCTCCTGTTGTCTGTGATGCTTCGCAACCTCTCGTTTTCTCCTTGGCCAGTAGCTGCAGCCTGGGTTGCTGTGTTTGTTGCCCCCGTTTTGGTAGTCACTGGCACATTTCCCAGACAGAGACTTAGAGCTGGCGTGTCAGGGCACCAGTGGGTGCTTTACCAGTAGGCTCACTTGTCAGGTCTACAGAAGGCAGCATTTGTTTTCACCTGATTCTTGCTCTCTGTGGATAGTGCTGAACGGATTAAAAGGGTCTGTAGGTGGCAGCCTTGTGCTGTGGTGTGGAATTGCAGAGTGCTGCGTTAGCATTCTGACATCCCAGGGAGGAGGAAGAAGGGTATGACGGGCCAGGACATGTGTCAGTCCCGTTCAAGCAGAGCTGGCTGTGGAGGGGGTTGGCTCCAAACGCAGAAAGCCTCTTACTTCCACATCAGCAAGTGCAAGGAGCCTTTCTTGAAAGTTTTCTTCCTGTCAAGTGTTAAACTTAACATCACTTTTTTAGGAAATAATATTTTTTAAAAAAAAAGGAGCCCTGAGATTCTGTGATAGAAAACGAATATTTTCCTTAAAGGCGCATGCTGATCACAGTGGTTCTTGTGGCTGAAAATATTGCAGGAAGCCAGGTGTAACTTTTGTAGAGGGAAGACATTGCAATATATGCTATGCCACGTGTGTTTTACTATTATAGTTCCCGAGTGCACTTCTTATCTTTTTTCATCCAACAAAGGGTATGTCTTAAACCTATGAGATAGAAGATATGGCATAGGCCTCTAAAAATAACATAGAAGAAATTATGACTCTTTCCCTTTTAAGTTGCTTTTATGGGAAATTTATACATGTTCAAACGATATTGCAGTTGTTCAAAACACTTCCCCCATTTCCCTTTTGTAATTACCGTTAGACCTACAGCATATTCTTTCGCGTATTCTCAATTCTGGCAAAAATGAACCAAGCTGGATGCGTTAGGTGCTTTAGGAGGCTAGCTTAAAAATAAAATCTGACTATAAAGCAATAAGGAAAGAGGGTGGTGGTGCTTGTTCTGTGAATGGAACTGGCTATGAAGGAAATTCTGAAGACGACTCCAAAAAGGATTAACAATGATAGTCTTGGAATAAGTGTGTAGTTTGCTTAAGATTCATCTCTAGAGTCCTCATTTCGATTTGTGTTCTAGGCACTTGAGTAAAAAACATTCTAGTCACTTTATAGCCAAATTTCATGAAGTAGAATTACTAACAGATTTCCTTTTCTGGCCGCATAAAATCTGTCAGAAGAGGAAAAGACACTTTTGTTGCAGTGGGTGTTGTGATAAGGAGCCTCTAAGTAGACCAGAGGTTTCTGTTCTAAGTTGTAGGCGTTGATGGCACAAAAGCGTTTATCTCTGATTCAAGATATATTTATCTTACATAGAAATCTTACATTTATCATATAGTACTCATCAAAAATGTTTATAAAGACTTAATCATGCAGGTGCTGTTGATTTACAGAGCAAGCCTATTGAATGATTAAAATCAGCTGTACACCTGTTTGCCTAAATTGGGGGAAATAAATCATCAACAATATTTTTAAAGTAGTTATTTCTATTGATTATTTTTAAATTTTTAGGGTATTTTTATGACCTGCTATTTCTTACCAGTACGCATTGTAAATTTAAACTCTGAATGTATCTGATGTTGTGAATACTGATTAGATAACCCGAGTTATACCTTTTTTCAACTTGGTTTGTGAATTAGTGCTAGCAGTGGTTTTGGTATTAGACCGCATCACTAACATTGATGAAAGGACAACCTTCCATGTATTTGCTAACAACGACTTGTTAATATCTGAATTTTAACTGAATTTCAAAGTGTGTATATCTTCTTCATCTCAGCTACTTTGTTAAATGAGATAAAGTATACAAGTGTACACACTATACTTGCTTCTGTTCTCTGCCTTCCCCTGCCTGTTTTGTTCTGTATACAACTTCTCAGTGCTCAAATTCCAGAGTGATCCCAGTCCTGACCTCCCTTGTGTGTGTCCAGATGGGGATTTCCAGCTGCTAAGCTTCTCTCTTCCAGAGTCATGCTCCGGGCCACACAACCATCATCTATAAAACTGACTTTGTTATCTTCCCTCCTGATGCGCTCTTGGACTCCCCATTCTCAGGGATTGACAACAGCAATAAAAAAGCAACTACTGTTCTTGATTCCTTGCTGCTTTTCAGACACCGTCCTGGGCCGTTTGTGGACTGTCTTCCTCATTGCTGCCGCTTACTTCTCTGGTCTTCAAGGAAATTTTAGTTGTGACTCAGATTCCTCTCTTTTATTCACCTCTGAAGTTCTTCTTCCTCTCTCCCACCCCAGCTTTTTGTTTTGCAAAGTTTTAAACCTACATGAAAGTTGAGTGCAAGAAACACCAGTAAGCCCTTAAGCATTCTAGAAAACACACATTGTTTGTTTAAATCAGAGATCAGCCAACCTTTTCTGTAGCAGCTCAGAGAGCGACCACTTCAGGATTTGTGGGCCACGTGGTCACTGTTGCATCTACTCACCTCTGTTGTTGCAGAACTAAAGCAGCCACAGACTGTCCATAGATTAGGTGTGGCTGTATTCCAATACAACTTTATTTATAGACAATGAAACTTGGATTTAATGTATTTTTACTTGTCATGAAATAGCATTCTTCCAATTTTTAAAAGCCACATAGATATGTAAACACCATCCTCAGTCTGTGGCCTGTGCAGAAATAGGCGTCGTGCTGAAGTTGGTCTGTGTGTCATAGTGCGTAGTCTCCTGGCTTCAGTCACGATGACAGCAAATTCCTTATCTTGAGCAGCGCTAGTTCTGATTTGAATATAAGATGTGCAGCAGTGAATAACTGCTTTGCTAAGGTTGTATGCTTGCGAGTTCTCAAAAATGGAACTTTAAAAAATAAGTTTAAAACATGTTAGGATGTCATATTGGTATTTGTAGCAAAATTTATTATAGTTGGTTAGTCTTAGATCTTGTTTAAGGAGTTTAGTGACTAAAGCACATATAAGACCTTGTTACATAGTTTATGCATAATGTTTTAGAATAGGTGAAAGAACTGTACATAGTCACTTAACATCCAGACTATTTATTTGCGCCATCACTTAAATGTGCTTTAAATTTGCGATGCTGTCTGCCCTCTGATACTCATTTAAATAAGATTTAATATTTGGAGTTAAGAAATGTTGGAGACTAAAGGATAGACAAGAATTAGACTGACAAGGAATGCCCTTTTGCGGTCAGACATTTTGTCCTCAATATGTAATAGTAAATCTATTAATTGTGTGCAATATTAGCAATATTTGATGACAGTATTTTCCATCTTAAAAGTTACCCCCCAAACCCAATATAATGCAGAGCACTTACAGTTATAAAACTTTGTAGGACACGTTTACTTAATTAAATAAATATTCAAAACAATGTTTGTGATAAGTTCAGTGAAAAAAAGTAACAAACTGTATATTTTCCCATTTGGGAAGAAAAACAGGTATAAATATAAATAGGTTTGGATGAATATATACAAAAGCATTGACAGTGATGTTCAACTGGTGATGGGTTATGGGCTGTAACCATGTCACATATCTGTTTTAATCTGTTTTTCACACCAAAATTGTATTGCTTTGCATTATAACAAAATCATTTTTAGTTAATATATGGGACAGCCAGTTCTCTTGAATTCATAATACCATTTAAGATTAACTCATTAAGTTATGATTTAAAAGCATCAAATACTATTTGATTTCATTAGAGATTCTTTTTTTTTTTTTTTAAACGAAGTGTTGAAATTCCCTTGAACTTTTCTCATTTGCAATTGTTTTTCAGGGTGATGATGATGCTTATGTGTGCATTCGTGAAGACCAGACTGTGCGCATACAACCTGCCCATTTGGTGGGGCGAAGTCACCCTGTAATGGACCCCAGGGTAGGTGTGAAGATTCTGGGAACCTCCACCTGGCCAGCCCACCGTCTGGCTGTGTTGCTGACTGTGGCCTGCCTGGCTGTGCTGCAAGATAGCTTCCGACCTGCAGTTAGCCTGCCATCAGAGCTCCTCTCTTACAATAATCAGGGAGAAACCTTTCTGCATTTTACTTATTTTTGCTACATATACTTTTTAAAAAATAAAAATTGTATATATTTAAGATAAACAGCATGATGTTTTGATATCCCTCTACATAGTGAGGTGGTTACTAGAGTCGAACTAATAAATACATCCATTGCCTCACAGTTAGTCTTTGTGTGTGTGATGAGAGCACCTGAGAACTACCCTCTTGGCAGATTTTCAGTATACAATACATTATTATTAACTCCAGTCACCATGCCCCTTTTCTTTGCCCCCTTTCTCTTCCTTTTCTTTCTTAAGAAAGCACAAGACAAATTTCTCTTTTAGGAAAAGATGCATTCTTGCTTGTGTCACTTAAATCCCTTTTGTTTGCATCTTATGAAAAATATGTTACAGTTTGTTAAAAGCATCAGAGCATCAGCGCCTTTACAAAAGCTTACAGGCGGATTTTTAAGGAGAGGCTTATGTTAGTGACACAGAATTTCCTGACTGTGCAAGAAAGAGGTGCACATATAGTAGAGACTGGTTCAGTGTCTTGGGCAATTGTCTTAAGTGCCTGTTGTTGGCACTTGTGCCCAAGGTGTCTTCTTTCTAGAGAAGTGTCATTTTCACAACACAATTGACAAGCAAATGAGCTGTGACAAAGCCGTGGCTATCACCTCATGACATGCTGCATTCTCTGCATGGCTTTCTCATGGGCTTGGAACTTCTCCCCGGTTGCGTGTTGCATTTTGGCCACTGGGATATTACTGGCTAATTGTTTCTTCAGTGTTTTTGATTGTGTGTTAGTGGCCAGATGGAGTTAGTACATTTGCCAAAGTTTCTAACTTAGATAGTAAAAATACTGTTTTTGCCAAGTGGGATTAAGACAAATAAACTGGGAGAATGTGTTTCTTGTACTCTTCAAAGAGGAAGTAGGGAAACAATGACACTGCAGACAGTTAAGTGCACAGAGGATCTAAGGGAAAGGAAACTGAACAGGTCAGAATTCTGATCATGTCTTGTTTTTAGCGAATTTTTGGGAAGTGCTGAGAAGACCCATTGTATGTGTTGGCAGGATCCCCTTGAGGATACGGCCTGGAGGTTGATGGACGGTGTTATGCAGTGCTCTTTCAGGAGGAATGCTACCCTTCCTGGGGTTAAGAATAGATTTGATCTAAATGCAAGCTACTACATATTTCTAGCTGATGGTGCAGCTGATGATGGTGAGTATATTGATTAAAAAACTATTTTTTGTTTTTTTCTCTTTTTCCCTTTCCCTCCTTTTTTGGGGAGACTCCTGTAGTTGTTCTTTTGAAAGATACACATTTGTGGGTAAAAAGAGTTTTCAAACCCTTTTCCATTTTTGTCTGACAGTTTGACTTTGGCCGACCTTCTACCTTTTTCCCTTGAAACTAGGTAAAGGTAGCGTCAACTATGTTATAAGGCAACATACTTATGGTGAAAGTGATTTTTGGCTGGCAAAATGTATTTGAACTAGGAAAAAATACTTGGTAAGAATCCATAACTTTGCGCTTCCCTGAGTGTAGGGACATTGGCAGATCCCTTGTAGGGACACTAGATGCAGGACTTTGGGATTATTGCAAGAGAACTGGCTGTTGTGGGTGACCTGCCCAAAATGAATCTCATGTCCCTGGACCTGAGCTTTCTCCAGGAAGATGGAGAGAGGTAAAGAGAATAGCTCCTGGACATCTTCGGGAACTTCTACAGGACCTCCCATTGAAAAAGAATGCCTCCTGGTGCCCTGCAGGTGTGCTGTATTTCCTGTCCCCCATTCTTCTAAGTGATTCTAATGCCAAGTGTAGCCTAAGGTAACTTTATGAGTTTGAATGTTTAGTTTATCCTTAAGAATGCCCTGGTAGGTACTGAAGTACATAAGAATTAGATTTTGCTTAAGGTCTTGGCTGATGATATTGTGAAAAACAGCAGGAACGCCAAGGTAATGTAGTATTTAGTGACTCATCTCCCTGGAGATACTACTACCCTCAAACTTTGAGCATATGGCCTACTTTGAAAATGGTGGTATGAAAAAGAGTATGTGTATATATATATGTATATGACTGAATCACTATGCTGTGCACCAGAAACTAACACAGCATTGTAAATCAACTATACTTCAATAAATAGCCCCCCTCCCTGGAAAAAAAGAAAATGATGAGAAGCTGGGCATGTAGAATGGAGGGGGTGGGTGGAGTAAAGGAGGACGAGGAACAGAAGCGTGGGGGAGGCAGAACTGTAAAAAGCCTTGCCTCCTCTATCATGTGGTTTAGACTTTATACTACAGGTAAAGTCGAGATTCAAAAGGTTTTAAAGCAAGATAAAATACCTACTCAGTGTCAGAGAAAATTTAGGAGTCTTTGCAGATTTAGTTGTGGGTGATAGGTTTGGTTATCGGTTAAATCATGTATTCCTACTTGCAACCGCAAATTAGCTTGAAAATCACTTCTTGGTTAAACGATAATAATGAATAAAAATTACTCAGTGCTTAATGAGTGCTAGTTGCTGGCTCAGCACTGTTATCAAGTTCTTCATTTTCAGCTTCATGGAAGCCGACACTAGATACGTACTATTATTATCCCAGTTTTATCTGGGAGGAAGCAGGCTTACAGAGGTTAAGTCATTTGCCCAGATAAACAAATGTTGGAGTTGGAAAACTCTTTGACCTCAGAGCCCAAGTATTCAATACTTTCGAACATGGAAAATGTAGCTCTTTGCTGTTAATTTTTAGTTTGTTTCATTTTAGAGAAATAACGTAACCTGTGTCCTATATAAATGTTTCTTCTTGGAAATTATTAATATTTATTTGTTTGGGACAAAGATTGATATATATTTCACATCAAATTTCTTAATTATTTTATTCTTTGTGACACTTGCATTGTATTCTAAAAGTAATGTATTTTCCGTAATTTACTTACTTATTCTCTTAATGACGGACATTTGGCTTGTTTAAATTTTTTTGGCCAGCATAGAAAAAGTTTCTATGAGTATTCTTGTACATGTATCTTTAGTTAAAAGGTGAATAGTTTTGTAGGATAGATTCCCAGAATGAACACAAACACATACATACCCACATACACAAACTAATTGGAATAGTTCTATACATTCAAAGGTTTAATTTTACACATAATAAATATTATTATATCATATATTAATATTAAACATAATATTTCTATCATATTAATACATTTTATGTATTTTACTAGGTATTGTTGTATTATCAATATACAATATTATATATGTCCTCTCTGTTGAAATTTATTTACTTTTTATTACCTTAAGAAATTTTGTTTCCATGCCATGCCATTGTCTCTCCCTTCCTTCTCTCCTGAGGAAGTAATTTGTCTTTTTTTTTTTTTTTTTTTTAATTTTAGGGCGAATTCATAAGCATTCTCAGCAACCTTTGATTACGTATGAAAAATACAATGTGACAGGCTATCCACAGAACGTAGGAGGATCTCATTCTTTATTCCTTCTGAAGGTTCATGGTAAGTTACATGTGTAGTATTATTACTACTTTGTGGAATAAACTTGACTTTGTGGAATAAATTTTGTGTTGGCTAGATTAAGAATGGTAGCAGGCATAATTTAGCAAATGTTCATAAATCTTCCATGTTTGAACATTGACATTTTCAAGTAACATTATCTATCTTAATGTTTGCTAATTTTTATTAAAAAGATAGATAGGAATAATTCAGTGGATTTTAACCCTACCTGCACATTAAAATCACCAATGGAGCTTTTAAGACATCTATAATTTTTAAAAAATATGCTAGTCATTTCTTACTGTAGGCAGGATTGAGTATCATTGGGCTAATTATTTTAACTTTTATGAGACTTTAGTTGTGCCATTTATTCAAATAAATGTTAATAAAAGAGGGGCTTGTGATTGTGATTGTTTAATTATAACAGTAGTTTGATTCCAAAGATACATTTTTTTGTTGTTATTGAAGAACTGATCAATGTACAAAGGGCATACAAAGTACTCAGTGCTATACTTAGGTATTACATACTCAAAATGATGAAAAGAACCAAGTTGGAAGAGCAGCAGCCTAGAAATAAGGCTATGATTTGTGCTGGTTCTACAAGTGAAAGCTGATTGCATTTGAAAAGCAGTCCATGCATGTAAATCAATGAAGTTAGAACAATCCCTCACACCATACACAGAAATAAACTCAAAATGGCTTAAAGACTTAACTATAAGACGAAACACTATAGAAGGAATAAACTTAGAAAAAAACATAGGCAAAACTTTTTCCGACATAAATCTTAGCAGTGTTCTCCTAGAGCAGTCTACCTAGGCAATAGAAATAAAAGCAAAAATAAACAAAATGGGACCTAATTAAACTTATAAACTTTTGCACAGCAAAGGAAACCATAAGCAAAATGAAAAGACAATCTGTGCAATGGGAGAAAATATTTGCAAATAATGCTACTGACAAGGGCTTAATTTCCGGAATATATAAACAGCTCATATAACTTAATAACAATAAAAAAATACAAAAATAGGCAGAAGACCTCCAGTGAAGACATACAAATGGCCAATAGGCACATGAAAAAATACTCAGTATCACTAATTATCAGAGACATGCAAATCAAAATTACAGTGAGGTACCACCTCACACCAGTCAGAATGGCCATCATTAAAAAGTCCACAAAGGATAAATGCTGGAGAGAGTGTGGAGAAAAGGGAACCTTCCTACACTGCTGGTGGGAATGTAGTATGGTGCAGCCATTATGGAAAACGGTATAGAGATTCTTCAAAAAACTAAAAATAGACTTAACCATATGATCTAGCAATCCCACGCCTGGGCATATAACTGGAGGAAGCTCTAATTTGAAAAGATACACACACCCCAATATTCATAGCACCACTATTTACAATAGCCAAGACATGGAAACAACCTAAATGTCCATTGACAGATGACTGGATAAAGAAGTTGTAGTATATTTATACAATGGAATACTACTCAGCCATAAAAAGAATAAAATAATGCCATTTGCAGCAACATGGATGGACCTGGAGATCATCATTCTAAGTGAAGTAAGAAGCCAGAATGAGAAAGAAAAATACCATATGCTATCACTCATATGTAGAATCTTAAAAAAAAAAGACATAAATGAACTTATTTACAGAAACAGACTTACAGACATAGAAAATGAACTTATGGTTACCAGGAGGGAAATGGGATGGGAAGGGATAAATTGGGAGTTTGACATTTGCAGATATTAACTACTATATATAAAGTAGATAAACAGTAAGTTTATATTGTACAGCACATGGAACTATATTCAATATCTTGTAGTAACCTATAATGAAAAAGAATATGATAACGAATATATGTATGTATATGTATGACTGAAACATTGTGCTGTACACCAGAAATTGACACAACGTTGTAAACTGACTATACTTCAATTAAAAAAAAAGAAAAGTAGTCTAGCTTTATTCGTTTATATTCTCCAGAGTTATCCATTCTAGTAGAGTTTCGATACATGTCATCGCAGTTAAGCTAGAAGGTATCTTTATGGCTGTTATTTTGCTTCTACTAGTAGCTCTAGTTTGACAGTAATTGGATTCGGAAATAATGTGCTATTTGTTTTCCATTATTTTTTGGAGTGAGTTGTGAGAGGGTTCTGAGATAAGTGCAGGCAGGCTGTATTAGTGTAATGATTAAGAGCACAATTGTTCAAGCCAGACTGGGTTCGAATTCCGACCTTGTAACCTTGGGGAAGTTACTTAACTTCTCTATGCTTTCCTTCCCCATCCAGCAAAAAATAGAATAATCACTGTAGCTACTTTATAGGATTGTTGTCAAGATCAGTTAGATTAATTCATGCAAAGCACTTAGCGCCTGGCATAATATAAGAGCTTTGGAAGTGTTACCTATTAGAAGTAGCAGTGGCGGTGGGAAAAGCATTGAGATTTAGGTTGCACTTATGTCAGCTGAATGCATTTTGTTGGCTATTTACATTTTCTAAGCATTTGGCCTGATCATTTAAGAAACAGCTTAATTAGATTGTGTTGTCAACCATCACATTTTCTCCCTGTAGGTGCCTTAATGTTTGTGGCCTGGATGACGACCGTTAGCATAGGTGTCCTGATTGCCCGGTTCTTTAAACCTGTTTGGTCAAAGGCTTTATTTGGCAATGCAGCTTGGTTTCAGGTAAGTGGAGAAAAGGTTTATTGCAATTTCCACATTACTTGGACATTGCAACATGAAAACATATGAAGTCTGGGGATTTTTTTTTTTTTTGTGGTTACAGTAATTTTGGAATCCTCACAATCCTTTCTTTTTGCCCTTTGGTTTCTTATCCAACTGAGCATGGACACAAAATGCTTAATGAAGAGAAAATAAAGACAGCTTTATGAAAGGTCAGGCTGGATTGGCGAATGTATCAGGGCCATGTGTGTCCCTTTGTTGCATGGACCTTGGGACCCAAATGATCCTGAGTTACATGTCTAGTTGCAGGAGAGACTAGAAGAGTGAATACACCCACTACACTGAGTACAGATGGGCCAAGGAAGGCAGTAGAGCTGAAGAAAGAAAGAGTGGGAGCTTGCTATATTGCAAAGCAGCCCAGCATGTCCTCTAGTTAATGGGCCAGTGAATGCTGGACCATCCCTGGCTCACCAGTCAGGATCGTGTACGTCCTGTGTGGGTGGGAAGAGAAACTAAAAGTGTTCCTTTTCATGCTGTTCCTTCCCGTGGGATGAGCAGGCAGTGTTTTGATAGAAACATGAGCAAGAGCCAGTAAATACCCCTCAAAACAAAGCAAAACAAGCCTTATCTTTCATTTGTCATAGAGATATTTGCAAACATAGAAGATCAGTGAATACTTGTTGAGATAGAATGTGTGTGTCTGCTTGTAGGAAACAGTACTGCTTTACTGAAACAGTTTTATTTACTTACTTTTAAATTTGTTTCTCTTTACATTTTCTAGGTGGCTTTATTTATTTATTTTTTGTTTTTTAGTTTTTTTTTGGTGAGGGGTAGGTACTGGCTGGCAGGGTCAGATCACATGCCTTGCTCCTGTCTGTGTCTGCCTCTGATTGCTCACTCTCTCTCATCTTCTCACGTGGATAGTCCCAATTGGAAAACTCTTTATGTCTTCTCTTTACCAATTCAAATCCTCTGCTGTCTTTAAAACTAAGATGTCTGTATATATAGGGTGACTACATGTCCTACTTTCTGATGGCATGTACACATATATGGTGATTATATGTCCTTCTTCCCCTTGCGTAGTTTTAGTTTGCACCAGTCATCCCGGTGTAATCAGCTAACTGCCCACGGTCACTCTCAGTATTGCCCTCATTTGGACAATGAACTGTACATTTCGAATGTGTTTCTCTTATCTGCTCAATTAATTCCAAGCTCCTCAGGAAACTAGTACTTTCTGTTTCCTTGCAGTCTCATTGTATCCAGGCACTGTGCTTGGTGGTAGAAGTTAATAAATACCTTTGGAAGGAAATGATGGACTTGGCTTTGTGTGTGAAATATCCATTCCTGCTGCTCTGTGCAGGTGAAGTCTGGGCAGATGCCTCTGAATGACGAGGTTGGCATCCTAGGTTTTTCTTTAAAGCTCAGTAGTATAGTAAGATTTTTTTTTTTAAACTGACCACAAATCGTGGTTAGATGTCAATCGAATGCACGCCTTCACTGAATCTCATCCCACGATCTTCCTAGTGATGCCAACTCCTTTCTCTTAGGTCGTTAACTCTGTTCTCATTTTGTCATTTCACCCTTGCAGGTGCATCGAATGCTCATGCTCACTACTTCTGCCCTCACCTTCATTGCTTTTCTTCTGCCTTTCATTTACAGAAGAGGCTGGAATTGGGTAAGCAGATCTTAAACAGAGTGTTCTAATTCTATTTGTATGTTTTAAATTTATTTTGATGTCAAAGGGGTTCACTGTTTTATTCTCAAATGATGGGTACAAAGATATTTCTGCACGTACCCCTCTTTCTTTCCTCTTTGAATGAATCATCTGGTGACTGATTTCACATGGTTGGGGGTCAGGGATGGAGTGAGAATGTCAGTGAAGATTATTTGCTAGTGAAGTGTATTTTTAGGTTGCCTCAGACGTTATGAATACACTATAGCTTTAGTGAGTTTTCTCACTGGAGTGGTGAAAATTGGAAGCACCATATCTAAGAAACACGAACACTGTAAGTGGTTTTCTCTAACTAATGCTATGATTATCACTAAGCTACATTAGTTGCATTCTTAATGTGAGCAGCTGTGCTAAGTGCCTTACATGTGTTATCAAATTTAAGCCTCAAATGAAGTAGTTACTGATAATAACCTCATGTCACAGATGAAGAAACAGAGGCTTCTTCTCCAGTGTGTATCTCCAGCTTAAGCGTCTCCCCTGGCTTGAGACTCGCACATCCAGCTGTCTACTCAGGACCTCAACTTGCATGTTTAAGACATCTCAAACCTAATGTGTCCAGAATGGAGTTCCTGACCTTTCTTCCCAGTCCTGCTCTGTCTGCTGCCGTCTCCATATTAGTTGTTGGCTGTTCCCTTCTTAGGCCAAAACTTTGGAATTACTCTTAATTCTGCTCTCTTGCACACTGCATATCTAATCCGTCGGGAAATCTCATTGCCTCTGCATGTCGAACACACTTCTCACCATCACTGATGCTGCTATGTGGGTTTGAGCCACTGTCATCTTTTGCCTGGACTATTGCAGTAGACACCTGATTGGTCTCTCTGCTTCAACCCTTGCCCATGCACACTCTGCTTTCAACCAAAAAGCAGAGTGATTAAAAATATATATATATATAAATCAGATCATGCCATTCCTGTGTCCCAAACCGGCTTCTCTAATGTCTCTCAATTTTACTCAAAGTTAAAGTCAAAATCCTGCATGATTGGCTCCCAGCTACCCTCTGCCTGATCTCCTCCCCCTCCCCTCGTCCCACAGCTCATCTCATTCCTCACTGGCCTGATGCTAGACGTGCTGCCGCTGCTGAGCCTAGCAGAGATTCTTCCTTCTCCTTGCTCGTGCTCCGTCTACTTGCCCCCTTCTTCAAGTCTTTGCTCAGATGAAAGCTTCTCAGAGAGCCCCTTCCCGCTGCTTTTCCCTAAAGCACTCTACCTGACGCTATTTCGTGTAATTTACTTACATGTTATGTTGTTTCTCTGTCTGCCTTCCCACACTAGTAGGTGAGCTCTGTTGAGAGCCAAGATATTTGCTGATACGTTGTTCACTGTTGTATCTCAAAGCACTCAGGACAGATTCTGGTACATAAGGTATAGGTGAATATTTATTAAATGATTGAGTAAGTGTTATCAAGAGTAAGAGATGGACCTAACCAAGGTCAGAGCCTGTGCTTTCATTATGCTCCTGCAGTTTTACAGCCAGTCAGAATTCGTTATCAAAACTTAATATTTCAGTTTATGCTGTTGCTGCAAGGCCTGACTTGGATGAATCCTAGGTCACAGATGTTCCTAGGAAACCCCCACCCCCTGCTTTTTGGGTAGTTTATAGATTGGGCATCTCATTATTTTGAAAGGAAATTATGAGGATTTTCTGATATAGCTCAAGACTTTAAAACCTTATTTTATCCAGGTATTCAGGACAAGGGTAACACTTACTTCCTAAACTTTGTAGCTTGTAGCCTTTGCTGTTTATGAGTAGGATAGTGTAACGGTTAAGCGCACAGTTCTACAGCCAGGCTGCTTGGATTCAAACTCTGATGTCATCACTGATTACCTAGGATGCCTTGGGCAAGTTGTTTAACTTCTCTGTCCCTCAGTTTACTCATCTGCAAAATGGGCATAGTACACTATCTATCTCATAGGCTTTGTAGGGGTTGAGAGCTAATGAACTGAAAGCACGTAGGACAGCTCCTAGCACATTCTAAACACATAGAAGAATTTAGTTGCTGCTGTTACTGTTTTTTATTAGAGGCATTTTTCCAACTCCATGGTCCAGGTTATAACGTATCTGAGTGTAACTGAGTCCATGGTCTAAAAGTTTTATAATGCTCTTTCGTCAGCTTTTAATTCCTGATTTGTGAAAGCTTCCTGTCTTGGCTTAGAAGCCACTATGTCCTTGTTCTAGATCCCAGGTTTTAGGGTCTACCCAAGCATGGGGGTCAGTGACGGCAGACTGTAATATCCCTCCATCTAAACATGTTGTGGGTTAGAGCATCTTTTTAGTCCTTGTCTTCAGTTTTTATGTGAAATAGTTCTGTAAAGTGGTCTGATCCAACTGTTTGCTGTTTTGAGCAGGTATACATCACTGAGAGAAGAGTGGAAACTGTTGAGATACGGTGTTGATGTTTTTTCTTAGCTTAGACCTTCATTCTGAACAGAGGAGATGTGATTTTAATACAGTGGTTGTGCAGCTTAGTCCCTTAATCAACAAACATTTATTGAGTGACTAAAGCTCTGCCAAGCACATGGGTTACAGGGAATCATACAGAACCTTCAGCTCAGGGAAACACAGAGGTCTGAGCAAATAATTACAATGCATTAGGTTGATTGCTCTTGACATGCAGATACTAGCTAGTCCCAGGTGGGCTGTGCTGAGGTTGGTGGTCATCGAACATCCCTGTGGTGGATAGGCAGCCTTCTGTGCTTGGATTCCACCACAGCCATTTACACACCATGTGGCCTCGCATGCATTACTTGATATCGCTGAGCCTCAGTTCCCCTGTTTGTACAAGTGGGATATTGATAACTAACTGGCAGGCATCACAGTGAGCATCAGTGATAACGTGTAGCAAGTATGTGCCTGGTGTAGACACTCGGTGAACGGTGCCTATTACTATCATTATCGTTATTAAATGTTTAAAGCACAGGAAAAATCCTACGAACACATTTGTGTGCATTATTTTTAACTTGAGGGTTTAAATGGATGGGCGAGATTGAGACCATTAAAATGACGTAACTTTGTTCAGCACGCAGGCTATCATCCATATCTTGGTTGTATTGTGATGGTGTTAGCAGTTCTTCAGCTTCTCCTGGCAGCCTCCAGACCACCCCTGCATGACCCAAGGTACTTACAGTCTTCATTTATAAATGCTCTTAATGCAGATGTCACTAGCGGGCAGGCTAATTCCTTTTTTGCATTTTATAAAATATACATTATATTCACTTTAAAAGGTTCTAAAATGTATTTCAGATATATAATTCCTAGGCAGTGAGGGAAATTGCTTGCTTTTTATTCTCTTGGGAATTAATTGTAGTTCCATCGCTTTATAAGAATACTGACTGGTTCTTTATTTGGTAGAAGGCAAATGTTTAACTGGACTCACTGGAGTATGGGAACAGCTGCTAGAATAATAGCAGGTAAGTAACTGCGATGCCACTTATTCATATATAATTGCTGGTTGTTTATACTGCAGGTTGTAATTTGGCTTAAATGATCTGTAGATGCATTAGTAATTGGAGTAATTGGTTGTTGAGGAGAAATCAGCCTTAAACGTTGAAACCCAGAAAGCAATTTCTTGAGGTAACTATTTAAGCCATTATTTCAGTTTTAAGGTTTTTAAAAGGACTTCAAAACTCTCCTTTAAGCCTCTTTTTTTTTAGTGTTTGCCTTTGCTGGCAGAATAAACTATGCTGATGACCAAACATTTAAGCAGCTGAAATGGAGGGTCAGTTGTGGGTTGGGCTGATGTGGCCTGGGGTGTGGGGGTCCCTGCCCTCTGTTTTCAGGTCCTCTCCATGGGGATGGTACTTTCCAGCGGAAGGACTTTTTCAAAAGTCAAGTGTGATTATCCAGTATGTTTTGATGCTTTATATAATAAATACCCAAGCTGATACCTCCTGCCCTCACATGTCTAGTCTGTAGAAATTCACTGAAGGGGAGGTATAATCAGAAATGGTTTCTGTACTTTTCTCCTTTCCTACACTGCAGACCTAAAACGTATTTGGATGCCTCTTTTTTTAACAACTGGTAGATCGTAACTACAATTTCCCATCTTAGCCTTTCTAGTCTTACAGTAAAAAAAAGACTAATTATTTGGTCATAAATATTAATCTAATTTCTCTCACAAACTCTTTTAGTATGTTTTACTAGCATGTAACACACACACGTACATACACACACTGTTGCCTCTTGAATTACATTTGAATATATACATATATATATATATATATATATATATATATTTTTTTTTTTTTTTTTTCTTACAAACATAGTGGCAGCAATGTTCCTGGGAATGGATTTACCAGGGCTGAATCTTCCTGGCCCGCAGAAAACCTATGCAATGATTGGATTTGTAGCCTGGCATGTTGGGGCAGAGATTGTTCTGGAGATACATGCTTACCGGCTCTCTCGAAAAGGTAACCTGCTCCAAAAGCCACGTGATGTAGAAGCACTGTTATACAAACTATTGGAATATAGTTAGTTCCTTGACACTAATGGTTGACTCTGACATGGTAGCTTACTAAAAATTTCCCCTGTGATTACTCGGTCAGTGGTAGAAATGGAGAAATTTTCCGCCTTTGTTTTTTATATTCATTAGAATTTGTGAGTAAAATGTAAGGGAAAGATTTTAGTTTTAGGGAAGAAGCTTTCTTTATAAGTATTTTTCACTTTGCATGCTGGTCTGACTTGGAGCCAGCACGCATGGAGAGCCCTCAATGCCTGGAGCTGAGAGACCCCTGAGAAAGAGGGAGAAGAGATGCCCACGGTCTACACAGGGCAGAGCTGCAGACCAGTTTCGCCAATTTGGCAGACTTCCTGTGTGCTGTCACTGAGGTTGCCATGTACATCATGATTGCTAGCTAACCAGCGAGCGAGGTAGGAAGGACTTGATGCCAGAGCTCTCTAGTGGCAAGGTCTGTTTTGGTCCTAGTGCCAGACAAGGGTAACATGCTGGTAGCCAGTAGGAATGGAGAGATTAGTAGAGAACCAGTGACATTTTAAACTAGCTTGAATTCTAGGCTGTGTTTTTGTGTCCTATTTAGTTGTCAGCACCCCCCAAGTGATGAGCAAAGGTGGCCTTCTAAGATCGAAACATGTTTGTTGTCTAGTGTGTATGTTGTGAATCTAGGAGGCTGGGCGGCTTTTAGGAATAGAGTAGTAAATGTCTGTCCTACCATTTTTGGTTCTTGATGGGGTCACATACATGGGGTTTGAATTTTTTTCTAATTGAAATATAGTTGATTTACAATGTTGTGTGGGATTTGAGTCTTAAAGGGGCTTTGACGACCACTAGATTATGGCTTGCCATTTAAAATACATATGAACTGACTATACTTTGATTAAAAAATATACATACAAAGAACTACATATGTACTTAAAACTTGGATTGTTAAGTCTTTGATTTGGCATTTATGTTGACGTGGTGATTTGGTTTGACTAGAAGAAGAGGGCATATTTTAAGTCCCCTGACAAATGTATGCTGTAGCCAGCTTGTCCTATTGTGAGAGCCTTAAATATTCAAGAAGTTTGCAACATTTAATAGCTTGAAATGGGAGAAAGTGCATCCTGGAAATTAGCAAACACTAGAAATCAGGGCTTTTTTTGAGAGTTAGTTTACCCTGCATGCCTACTGGCCTTACAGACTTACGTTGTTCTTGACAGATGAAATATTGGATGATGATAGAATTCAGATCCTCCAGTCATTTACTGTAGCTGAGGAAGAAGTAAGTCTTTTTTTTTTTGTTATTATTAATTATTGACACAAACCTTAATGATTCTAGTTCCTTTTTTTCATATCTCAATTTTTCTTTCAGGGTCATGCTTTTAAAAAGGCAGTGTTAGCAATTTATGTCTGTGGGAATTTGACTTTTCTCATTGTATTCTTATCTGCAATCAACCATCTGTGAGCATGTGAAGACTTTGGCTTTTGCAGACCAGGTGATAATTATTATCAAGCCAAAAAACTCTATGCCTGTACCGACTGCCTAGAGCATGTTCATGAATTCTAATTAGGAAGACCAGGCCATGTCTACAGAGGAATTCTGAAGTCTGGTCTTTAAAGGTCAGCATTCAACAGAGTCTATGGGCTATAAACCAATGTCAAGCCTTCAGGTCTAATTCTGAGTCTTAAAGGGGATGTTGTGCTTGAGGAGAAATAACTCAAATATTTTTTATGCTGAAATTTTAAGGATGTTAGCATTTAAGAAAAGAACTATTTGGAAAAGCAAAAAAGATGTCATTAAGATAAAATGGGGGTTGTATTAAGGTAAATGTGTTTTGGACTATAAAGGTGCTATGGTACTTTAAAGAAAACATTTATTTTTACTAGTTTATTTAAATGGTCTCTCTTAGGGATTTTTGAGAAACTATATTTTTCAGTCCGGTTTTTCAGACATGTGCTTTGTTCCATGAATTTTGTTATTTCTGTGGTAAAGGTGGAAGTGGGGCTAACCCCCTTTCATTAACATTTAAACATATTATTAATATTATTATTTATTTCTTAGCAATGAAATGCAAGTATGCATCTTCTGATTGAACATCTTTGTATATCCCATGCTCTTAGATTGGAAGAATTAATCTTGTTAAAGTGACCATACTACCCAAAGCAATCTACACGTTTAATGTGATCCCTATCAAATTACCCATGACATTTTTCACAGAACTAGAAGAAATAATCCTAAAATTTATATGGAAGCATAAAAGACCCTGAATTGTCAAAGCAATCTGGAGGAAAAAGAGCAAAGCTGGAGGCATAACCCTTTCAGACTTCAGATAGTACTACAAGCTTACAGTAATCAAAACAGTGTGGTATTGGCACAGAAGTAGACATGTGGATCAATGGAAGAAAACAGCCCAGAAATAAACCCACACACTTAGGGTTAATTCATCTTCGACAAAGGAGACAAGAATATGCATTGGAGAAAAGACAGTCTCTTCAGTAAGTGGTTCTGGGAAAGCTGAACAGCTGCATGTAAATCAGTGAAGTTAGAACACTCCTTCATACCATACACAAAAATAAACTCAAAATGGCTTAAAGACTTAAATATAAGATAAGACACTATAAAACTCTTAGAAGAGAACATGGCAAAACATTCTCTGACAAAAATCATATGTCAGAAAATCAATGTTTTCTTAAGTCAGTCTCCCAAAGCAATAGAAATAAAGGCAAAAATAAACAAATGGAACCTAATCAAACTTAGAATCTTTTGCATAGCAAAGAAAACCATAAACAAAATGAAAAGACAACCTACAGACCAGGAGAAAATATTTGCATATGATGTGACCAACAAGGGCTTAATTTCCAAAATATACAAAGAACTCTTAAAACTCAATTACAAAAAACCAAATAACCCAATCAAAAAGTGGGCAGAAGACCTAAATAGACATTTCTTTAAAGACATTCAGAAAGATGGCCTATAGGCACAAGAAAAGATGCTCAACATTGCTAATTATTGGAGAAATGCAAATCTAAACTACAAAGAGGTATCACCTCATGCTGGTCAGAACAGCCATCATTAAAATGTCTACAAGTAATAAATGCTGGAGAGAGTGTGGAGGAAAGGGAACTCTCCTACACTGTTGATGGAAATATAAATTGGTACAGCCATTATGGGAAACAGTATGGAGGTTCCTTAGAAAACTTAAAATAGAGTTGCCATATGATCCAGCAATCCCATTCCTGGGCATATATCTGGAGAAAATGCTAAATCAAAAAGATATATACACCCTGGTGTTCATAGAAGTGCTACTTACAATAGCCAAAACATGGAAGCAATGCAAATGTCCTTTGTCAGATGACTGGGTAAAGAAGATGTGGTATATATACACAATGGAATATTATTCAGCCATAAAAAAGAATGAAATAATTCTATTTGCAGCAACCTGGATGGACCTAGAGATTATTTACTAAGTGAAGCAAATCAGACAGATAAAGACAAATATCATATGACATCACTTATATGTGGAATATAAAATATGATACAAATGAACTTATTTACAAAACAGAAACAGATGCACAGACATAGAAAACAAACTTATGTTTACCAAAGGGGAAGGAGAAGGGGTTGGGGAAGGGATAAATAAGGAGTTTGGGATTAGCAGATACAAACCACTATATATAAAATAGGTAAACAATAAGATCTTAGTATATAGCACAGGAAACTATATACAAAATCTTGTAATAAACTATAATGGAAAAGAATATGAAAAAGAATATATATATGTAACTGAATCACTTTGTTGTATACCTGAAACTAACACAAAATTGTAAATCAACTATACTTAAGTTTAAAAAAAAGTGTTTATATATTCAGCTACAAAGCTGAAATAGCATTTTACATGTTAATTATTTTGACTTTAAAATTTAAGTCCTAGCCTTTGGAGATTGTAAACTTGCATTTCAAAATTAATAAAATTCACTCTTGTGAACATATTTAAGAGTTATTATCTTTCCTTGTGGCAGTAAAATAATGTAGGTGGTTCTGTTTTGTTAGAAGTTCCTGATTCTGTAGTGAATTAGAATTATCAATTTTCCTTCCTATTCCAATAATTTTTCTTATTTTGACTGGGTCTCATGTTTGCTATGAGGACTTCTAGCCAGTAGGTGTCGCCATAATACTACTTCTTTGTTTCTGTTTCCTTGTGCTGTGATTTCATTTTTAGTACTTAAATATATCTTGGGGTGGCATTTCCCTTAAAATTTACTAACTCAATATTTATTTGAAACATTTCTGTCTTTCTTGTTTCTTGGAGAGGGTGGTAAGGTTGGGGTTATGAGTGAGAAACTGAAATTATGGACCAATGTTGTTATTTTCTGTTTCTTTTCTTTTCTTTTCTTTTTTACATTTTTTATTGATTTATAATCATTTTACAATGTTGTGTCAAATTCCAGTGTAGAGCACAATTTTTCAGTTATACATGAACATATATATATTCAGTGTCACATTTTTCTCTCTGTGAGCTACCGTAAGATCTGTTTGTTTTCTAACCACGTTTATTTGTAACAATTGTTTGGTATTTCCCTTTACATCCCGGTGACCCTGTAACACACGAACACATGAACTATCTAAGGCAAAGCAAACAAGCAAAACTCTATATTCTTAAAATAAAATGTTTAGGGAAACATATTCTACTTTTTAGGGTGTTCTTTGTGGTTATTTAATAGTTTCTGCTTGGTCCAAGGACCTAACTTCTATCTGGTGTAAGTAATATCCTCAGCTGTGTATGTTACATCTTTCTCTGTTATATTTTTGTTATTTATATAGGTCTTTATCACAAGTACCTTATGGTTTGAAATGTGAACTTTCTGTGTTCTTATTCTGTAAGTGCCAGGCTACTTACAGTCTAAACTTTCCTTTTGAATGCCTTTATTTAAAAAACATTTTTTTAGTAGATAATTGAATGTATACTAAAATATCTTCCTCTAATTTTCAATTATAAGGGGCTTAAAGGTTAATAAATCCTTCTTAATAAACTGTATTCTACATATGACATGGAAAGATTCTTTTCAGGAGAAGATGAACCTTGGTGTGTTTGGTTTTCAAATACCTGAACTTGCTGGATCTCCTGTGCTCAGGCTAACATATTTTAACTTTCGTTTTTCACTGATTCATCTGTTGGCACTATTTTGACAGATCATCAATTGATGCAGAGTTGTTCAAAGATGTCTTTGTCATTTAACAGTAGAACAACAAACCTTTTCATTAATCCTAAATTGTGATTCTTCTGCTTATGAATAATTGATATCTACAAATTGAGAATACCTATTCTTCACTCCTCTCAATTTTCCTTCCTGTTTTTATAAGATACAGCCTGTTTTTTTTAAAGGTATCTTTTGGTAAGAGTGATTGTTAAAATAAATGCATTCATATCTTCAGCAGTGTTGCCCCAAATAGCAAAATCATGAGTTTTCTTCTTAAAGATGGGTTCTTCTATAAAATAAAAATGAGTTTTTTTTTTTTTTGAAAAAAATGAAAGTCTAGAAAGTTGTGGTTGGGGTAGAATTCATAACTGAGGCTATTTTTGTTTTTATTGTTTTCTTATCTGGGGAAATCAGTCTTAAGGATGTAGATAGCTTATGGCATAACTTATCAAGTAAATGATTCAAGTTCACTTCAGTACCTATTTTGTTTTTGTCAGGATTTGGCTCTGATGTGTGTTAAGTGATAGTCATCCCCTCCACATCCTGCTTCAGTCCAGGCTGCAGTGGGAACAGACATGCATCAGATGCCAACCAGGAAGCCCTGGGGGACTGTAGTTTTTGGCTGAAAGTTCTATTTATCTGTATATTCTGGTAAAGCAAGAAAAAAAAAAAAAAGAAAGAAAGAACAAAGGTTCTTGTTTAAGATAATCCATTGTAGATGGGAATGAAAGGAAGGATTCGTCTAAGCTCTTGTCCAGTCAGGTTGGGAAACACACTGTCCTTGTCCTCATTCTGCTTCTTTCTTTCTTGCCCTAAACTTGGTATCAGCTTAATTTCTTGTTTCGTTATCAAAGAGTTAATGTGATTTTTTATTATGCCTGGTCTTATAGCTCTGGTTTAGAGGCGAGGAAGTTCCTAGAGCGTTATCTTTAGAAGTATATCTTCTTCATGTGATATCTTACTCGTGTATAAAAGAAACTGTACTGTACTCTGGGTTTCTTGTAAGGACTAAACAAGTTTTTTGATTCCCAATCAGACTCTGAGATATGGTAATCAAGCTCTGGGAAGAAGAATTTCCTGAACATTCTAAATTTGTGATTTCCACTGCCAGTAATGGCTAAGATCCTGCCAAATAGAATCTCCTTTGAAAAACTAGAGTAAATTTCAAAAGGCAGCTGCCCGAAGCCCCAGAGAATGAAGAGAAACAGGAAGATTTAGACGATGTGTCCACACTCAGAGGAGGAAAATTGTTTGGAGTTCCAGATTTTCACTGTTTTTTGCTTCAGAACAGTTGAAGTCAACTGTGTGTGTGGTGCTGGATGGCAGGGGATCTGCAGTGTTCCTGGCACATAAATCCAGATGACTGATGGCTGGGCCAGCTGCAGCTGTAGGGAGTGGGGTGAAGGGAGGAGAGTTCCTTCTTGGAAAGGAAAACACCAGAGAGGGCATCCCAAATCCTGTTTGCCCACAGGTCTGGTTGACCCCTGAATATGTTCACATGCATGAAACAGACACAAAGCAGCTAGACCAAACAAAAAAGATGACCTGAGATTGGAGCTGTAACACAAGAAATGGAGTTTGCAGTCCAACTCAATTAACTGCCTGCTGAAACAAAAGAAGCAACATTCATTGGAGAAAAATAAGAGAATTCAGTATTTTATGATGTACAGATGACAATTCAAAATTACCTGATTTAAGAAGAATCAAAAAACTCTAGCCCATTCTCCAAAGCAAGGATTAACTAACCTTTTCTTTAAGGGACCTGGTAGGAAATATTTTAGGTTTTGTGGATCACATATGGTCTCTGTAGCATAGGCTTTTTTTTTTTTTTTTAAATAACCCTTCAAAAATGTGCAAAATCATTTTTAGCTTATGGGCCATACAAAAACAAGCTGTGGGGTTGATTTGGCCCTTGGGCCATAGTTGTCAACCAATCAAGGGAGACCAAACTTTGAGATTTCTTAGATGATTAGATTCAGGAGGTAAGGATTTTAAAGCATGCATTATAACTGTTCTCAATTAGTGTAAAAAGAAATTTGCTTGCTATAAATAAAAATGCATAGAGATTGAAACAATGCAAGAGGACCATATGGAAATTGGAAAGCTGAAAAAAATAAAATATGTGAAAGAGTTCACTGGAGAGAATTAATATCAGAATGGAGATGACAGAAAAAAGAGCCAATGAACTTGGTATCTCCTTTAATACTAGATTGATACTTAGCATCTATCTGATGAATGGAAATTATCTAATGCTGGAACAGAAGAAAGAAAAAAATTTTGGGAAAGGATTGAATGCACTCTTAGGACCTGTTAAATGATAGCATCTTTAGGTATTACTTCAGAAGGAGAGGAGAAACTGAGGAAAGAATGACTGGAAAATCCCAAGATTTGCTAAAAGGCCTAACTTTACTAATTCATGACGCAGGGAAACTCAAGCAGGGAATGAACAGTCATGCTTATACAAATCATAGTTATGGTCTTGAAAACCAAAAATACAGATCAAATCTTGAAAGAAGATATAGAAAAATTAAGCATTCCAGAGAGGGGAACAATGATTTGGTTAACATCTGGCTTTCCATAGGAATCTATGGAGGCCAGACAGAGTGGTAAAACATCTGAAAAAGAGAAAAAAAAAAAAAAAGTGAAAAAGAATTCCACATGCAGAAAAAATATCCTTCAAGAATAAGAACAAAAATGAAAATATTTTTGGGTGAAAGACATCTAAGAGAATTTGTTGCTAGCACATTTGCCGTACGGTATGCAAAAGAAAATTCTTTAGGCTGGAGAGAAATGATACTATTGGGAACCTGGATCTGGGGAAAGGAATGATGAGCACTGAAAAAAGGTAAATAACTCGTAAATAAAAAGCCCTTTCTGGACTTCTCTGACTTAAATTCTTTATAATAAATGTCTATGTATAGAAAAAAAAAGAGTCTACATTGTTTTGTGGATTTTATAATATATGCAGATATAGTACATATAACAAATTAGCACAAAGGATGGCAAGAGATAATGGACTTGTAGAGTTGAAAGATGTCTGCATTTTAAATAAAGTTATGCAATGTTAGTTCTAAGTGAAAAGTTCTAAGTTTTAATGTAAAAAGTTAGAGATGTATATTGTAATTCCTATAGGAAAAAAAGCAAGACATATATAAAAAGCCAGTAAAAAAAATAATGCTGGAATTCTAAAATTATTTAAATAATTTAATTAAAAAGGCAACAAAGGAAAAATAAAGGAGCAAAAAACCAGAGGGGATAAAGAGAGAACAAAGAAAATAGTAGGCCAAAACTTAGCCATAATAACAATTACATTAAACATTCATGGATTAAATACTCCAATTGAAAGGCAGAGAATGCCAGATGGATAAAAATGTAAAACCCAGATAGATTACAAATAAATTAATGGAAAAAGGTATAGTATGAAATAATAAGCGTGAGAAGGCAAAATATCTGTATTTATACTAGATAAATTCCATTTCTAGCAAAAGAGTATTATCAGAGGTGGAGACATCCTTCTGAATTGATTAAAGCATTAATTTATCAGAAATACATTACAGTGATAATTACGTATGTGCCTAATAACAGAGTTCAAAATACATGAAAAAAAGTTGACAGAATTAAAGAGAGGCACCCATTCATGGTAAAAATACTCAACAAATGTGGGACAGAAGGGGATTTCCTCAACCTGATAAACCCATCTAGGAAAAATAAACAGCTAGCATCATACTTAATGGTAAATGAGTGCACACTTTCCTGTTAAGATCAGAAACAAGACAAGAGTGTCCTCACTTTGTTGACTTTGCATCAACATTATATTGGAGGTTTTAGCAAGGGCAAGTAGGTGAGAAAAAGAAATAAACGGCAAACAGATTGTAAAGGAAGAAGTAGAACCATCACTTTTCACAAATGGCATAATCTTACATATGGAAAATCCTAAGGAGTCCAGGAAACTACTACTAGAAGAAATGAACAAGTTGAGCAAGGCAGCAGGGTACAAAATCAATATGCAGAAAAATCAACTGCATTTCTAAACACTAACAATAAAAAATTTGAAAGTGAAATTAAGAAAACAATTTCATGCACAATCATCAAAGAGAATAAAACAGAAAAAAAATTAAGGAAATGCAAGACTTGTATACTGAAACTACAAAACATTACTGAAAGAAACTGAAGATCTGATAAAATGAAAAGACATCTCACATTCAAAACGTTTATAGTGTATGTCAAAGGTGCTTGGGAACCAACTGGAGGAGCTTCCAGCGGCCAAAGCTGGAACAATTTGAGCAACGAGTTGTATTGGATTATAACTCAAGTGTAGTGTAAACATCCATACTGATTTAAATCTGACTGAATAAATAAACAAATGGGGGAGAATAGACAAATCTGTGCAGAAGAATTTGAAATAATTTATGTAGTCTGTCCTCAAGGAGAGTGAGCTTAACTTCCTACTCCTAAAGTGTGGGCTGTGCAATGTGACTTCCTTCCAAAGCAGACAGTATATATAAGAAGAGGGAAAAAGAGTAATTTTACAGTGAAGCAACCTGACAAAACTATCAGCCAGTTATCGAGGTCAACATTAACAGCAATAAACCATATTGAAAGTACGTACCCTTGATATGATGTGATGAAAACAGCATTTTAACTCTTTGGTCTTCCTTCCCCAAACTTATGACCTCAGTCTAATCATGAAAGAAATATCAGACAATTTGCAATAGAGAGACATCCTACATAATACCTGACCAGTAATTTTCAAAACTGTCAAGCTTGTCAAAAACAGGAAAATCTGAAGCATTCTCACAGCAAAGAGGAGCCTAAGGACGTGTGACAACTAAAAGTAATGTGGTTTTGTATATGGGATCCTGGAATAGAAAAAAGGACATTAGGTAAAAACTAAGGAATCTGAATGAACTATGAGACCTTATATAATAATAATGTATAATGTTAATAGTATATCACTATTGGCTCATTAATTATAACAAATGTAGCACAATAACATAAGATGTTAATAACAGGGGAAGTGAGTATGTTAATAATATGGGAACTTTGTATAATCTTCTGAATTTTTCTTTTAATCTACAACTACTCTGTAAAATAATGTTGCATACAGTTAGCGGTGGATACAGTGCCTCAGGAGCGTGTCTTCTCATTCTGGGGAGAAGGTGAGACAGTGTATAAAGGATAGCTGCATCTTATTAGATGAAATAAGTTGTTTTTTAGTTGCTTGAACCATCAAATGTATGCAGAAGAATAAATATGGAAGCTGAGTAGAAAACCGGTGAACTGTGCCAGCTTAATGCTTCATCTTTATCTTCATCATTTAATCCTTCATCTCCAAATCCACACTTCTTTGCCCTGCTTTGTGATGTAAACTTTTCTCCTTTGCCATCTGATGCAGTGTTAGGCTTTGCCATAAATGGTACTAGAGGAATGTCGCAAGGCAGTAGTGGCAAGAAGGCACTTCACTTCCATTCTCCAACTTTCCTTCCTTTTCACTGGGCACAGGAGCCAGTGGATGGGTGTGTGGATGGTCCTGTCGCACCTCAGCAGCCCTGACTGACCAGCTCCAGCTTTGCACTCAGGCCCCGTTCTGCCCACCTGGCAGCTAGTTCTGCAGCAGCTCCGTCTTCACCCCCAGGCAAAAGACGTCTCCAGCCTCCCACACCTTCTGGCCACGCTGGACTACTGCCACATACAAGCCCTGGTCCATGCCCCATGGTAAGTGGCTAGATGATCTGCCAGCCAGTTTCTGGCTCACGTTGCCTGAGCCCAGCTGGTGTTACGCAGCTGGCCCTTACAGACTACATCTTTAACCTTCTGAACCATTTATGCACTCATTTGTTTATTGATCACTTACTAGATGCCAGACAGTGTTCTATTAAACTTTTGTGTACAAAACCCCAAACCAAGAACAATGACTTAATCACAAGGATGGCAGAGCTACAGAAGAATGTGCAGACTTGACAAGTCACTTATGCTAAAGTCAGAAGCATGATAGGGAAGGGATGGGACCCTAGCACCTGGGATAGGGGTGTTGCGTGAAAGTGTCTCTGAAATTTGGCCCTCCAGATTACCCAGAACATTTCAGGCTAGCTGAGGAGCTCTTTCCTCATAAGGACAACTGCCCTCTGCAGACAACTCTTCTGAGGCTGATGCTTCCCAGATAAATGCTTGTCCTCATAGGAGCTGCTGCTTTTACCTCTGCATTGCCTCCACACCAGTAGCTAAGATAATCTCATCTTAGCCTCACCAGGGAAATTCAGTTTTTTCCCTGTGAGGAAACAGACTATGCACTGAAAGACTTGGCAGGACCTGGGCAATTGGTGCTGGCATGACCCAGGGGAAGATGTGTAGGAGTGGGTTGTGAGAGTGCTGGGTGGAGGGCAGTACAAATCATGATTTAACATCCTGGCTAGAATACTTAGGAATGAAATGTTGTACATCTTCTTATTAAGTTTAATGTTAGGATTCTAACTTGTTTACAGGAATTGGTCAAACATTAGACCAGGATTGTGTTGAGAATTTGGGAATTCCTCCATCCAATAGCCTTAGGTCACAGTCATTGCACTCTGGGATTCACATTTCACTGAATGAAAGAAAAGATGACATTTCAAGAAGAATGAGCATATTGGTTATTATCTGTAAATCATGTACACTATCAAGATCATCCAAATCCAGTCCCCAGATATGAGGATAATTATTGCATGCACCTTTAAAATGCATGCAAAGAGTTTTAAGTCTCTGTCAAATCAATTGAACTGATCCTTAGCTGGAGGATGTGGTTGTCTTAAAGCCTTGTTGACTTCCTATGGCATGTTTACTTGTCAGAGTTGAAGATGAATATTTCTGTGATGAGATACAGTGGCTTCCTATGATGTTTGTATTAGCAAAATTACAACAGCAGTTAATAAAATATAGTCAGGCTATTTTAAATAACTTTATTTTTAAATTTAACAAGCTCTTATTAGAAATGCTTTGGTATCAATACAATAAAAACATCTTGGTTTCCCCCTCCCCGCTGAATCATATCAAGTAAAAGGAAAATTTAAGCATTTGTTCTCCCTAGCTTTTTTTGGATTTTTTAAACAAATAATGACTACTTCTTATTCACATGGCTTAATATGGGTATAATTATACTTTTTGTGTGTCTCAGGAAAAAGAAACAAAATATCCAGAAGAGAAATTTGCAAACATTTCTTAGTTTCTTCAAAGGATGTTTATGTAGATGGTACACCTCTCAGATAACTTTTTTCCCCAGCTTTGCCATTCTCATCCTTAGAGCTGCAAATTAAAGGAAAAACAGAGAGAGTTATAAAAAAAAGGTTTATTTTTCACTGTAAATGACCATTTCATAGATTGCAGGAAAGTTTGAAACATACCTCAGATGATTTTATCCAACAATGTGAGCATTGTTTTAGTAGCATAAAAAGATAGTAGAGATAATAAGCTATGGTTAACTTAGGGTAGAAGCAGCCTCAGAGCTAGAAGGAACCCATTTCTATAAAAATCAATAGAGCAAACACAGCATACATTGAGTAAATACAGGATTAGTGCACAATATCATTATTAGCCATAGATAAACAGCTATGGGTCAATGACTGTGTTTCGTGCATTTTTCTCGGTTATGCACTACTAAAGAAAAAAAAGCATTGACATAAACCCTAATTCATGATGGCTGGTTTATCTTTTAACTCATCAAACTTGGTTATCCTAAGGGGCGTTATCCTTAGATATAGAATGGTAAGAAAAAATTTCTTCATAATGAAACAACGTGAGCCAGTAATGAAGAGCTGGAGTAATTATAAAATGTCTTTGTCAAGATATAAGTACTTCAAGTGGCAAATTTATCTTTTTAACATATTTCACTGCTAATGATATATTGGATGTAGAAACTATTTAAAAATGTAGATTTAAAATTCATAGCACTCCCCTGATGTTCTGGTATCATGCCGTTAATATTTAGGACCTCAGAGCATACATAGCTGCCTCAGTCATGTTCCAAAAGCTGAGAAATTCTTTCAAGGCACTGATCATTACACTCATGTGTGATATGGCCCAAGAACCAGCTATTTCCCTGTTTACAAGATTTTGTTTAATAAAAAAATAACGAGGGAAGCGTGTTCTTTCATGTCACAGCCATAGATTAGTTGTCTATTAACAAATGAAATGACCCTAACTCTAAGAAGCTCTTTTCCACAAATATGAGAAAGGATGGGGCTCTACTAGGGTAGCAAGACAATGGTCATTTTTATTGTCATTCTACTTATACAAAATGTTTTTGTTTAAATGAAGTCAAAGAGCATTATTTCCCTTGGAACCTTAAGGAAAATGATTATTTCTCATGGCAGGATCAAGAATATTGTCTTGAATTTGTGATTAGCTGAGAGAATTTCCTTTGCTCTGTAGCCAGGAGGATGGTCTCGACTGCTGGGAGATGTTGGATGGTGAAACCTGAGGAGAGGACTGTACTTCCATAGCAAGAGGTCAACTGAAGGCAGAAGGCAAGACTTTATAGTTTTGACTCTTGGATTTTTGGACCTCTACCTTGCCCATACCAGAAATGAGAGCAGGGGCCAAATTTCATTTTAAGGGGCTTTTTAAAGGTCTCTGTTCAGGCAAGGGCAAAGTCCTCCTCCCTACAATTACTCCTCAACTTAGATTCAGTAAATCACACATGCCCAGTGTGCTGTGGACATTCAATGAAGTTCTTAAAGGACATCTTGGATGTCTGTATCCTCAATAGTAGGGTAATCCAGTAACTCACTGTCCCATTCTTTAAGGGAGGACAAGGCATTCTAGACTGTTAGGGTCTGCTATTCCTTTCTCAGGCCTATGGTAAGTAGACGACGTGAGTTCCAAGTAGATATGCAGGGCCAGAGCATGTTGGCAATGGGGAGGCCCTCAGTTGTAGCAGCCAAAAAACCTGGGTCATCAGCTCTCCTTTATCCTTCTTCTTTCTGCTCTTCTCCGATCTCTGCCTCCTCTTCTCATAGCAATCCAGACACATAGTTTTGGCTGGTTTAACTGTATGGAAGAGAGCTTGCCTCCTTCCTCTCCATATCCCTTGGCTCCTAACGGTTGCCACAGGTTGGCAATTTTGCACCAATAGCTTGTGAGTCCCATGGAGCTGAGGTTCCCTACCCTTCACCCTGAAATGTCACAGACATCTATAACAGAGCTAGAAGAAAGTACAAAAGTAGGTTGGTGAGGACTCCCAAAGGAAGCCAGCTGTCTAGTTGGTGGGGATGGTAGTGGAGTCCCTGTAAAAGCATACTGGGGCCACTCAGTGATGGACATCGAGCCAGATACTTAGAACATGTCCCTGTTCTGTTTACATTAGCAAATGGACATAACTTTGCCCACATTTTCTCATCATGTCTTATCCTATTCAAAGTTTTAACTAAAAAAATCTGGTCTTTGGGATCTCCAGATTCCACCTTTTCCCACCTTTCTTCCTCCTTCATGCTCTTTTCCGAGTTAAAAGTTGCTCTTAGATAAGGCTCTGATAGCGACATTTATACTAAAAAAAAAGAGACTAACAATTCTTCACTATTATGCTTCCCAGAAATATTTCTATTTAGTAGGGTACCTAAGCCATAAATAAAGTAATTGACTGAAAGGTGGATTTTCAAGTACCAATACATATTTTTTTGTGGGGGGGGGGGTTGAGGGAGAAGCTCAACCCATTTGGTGCTTGTGAAACTGAAATACATAGGTTGCTGTATATTCTATGCATATGGATGTCCCCTGAGGGCATATGCTGTATATTCTATGCATATGTCAAACCCTGAGGGTTATTTTTAAAACCCATTAAAACTATTAGCTCCTTAATCCATATGCTGAATTGGAAAACAGGAATGTAAAACAATATCATGACAGAAGGTGAGGAATTTGGAGCATTCTGTTTATAAGATGCTTTGATTGATAGTACAAAACTTTGTATTGTTACTTTGGAAAAAGTCTTCCTGTTTTCATTATTTTAGTTCAGTAGCATGATTAGTGTCGTCTGGAAACATTAGTCACTTCCTGTCTTTTTCTATGGGATACATGTGTTGACTTGGGTAGGGGAGAAGGAATAAGGGTGTTCAGGAGGAGCTGGCTAACATTCAAATTTAAAAAATGGGAGGTTTTACATTGGGTAATGTCTTGACCATAAATAGAATGTTCATTTTTTTCCTTAAGTCTCCTGTGTCATTGTTTAAAAAATGAATTTAAGATGCAAAGTTCGACTGGCAAACAAAGCTCATTCTCAAAAGAGAACAGAACTTTTAAGTTTTAGCAGGTTTCCATTGTGGGGACATACCACTCAACTCTAATTTAGGAGGATAATATAACTGTACACTTATCAAGAGGTTAGAAATTCTTCAGATAATTACATTTACAACTGATAGGCCTAATTTAACTACTTAGAAAAATGGAAGAGGTCCATTTCATTGTATTACTGGGAACCCGAGACTGGGTTTCTGGGTTTCAGAGGAAGAAACCTTCCTGAGCTGTGCAGTTACTACCACAGTTCTGAAGCATTAGCAGGTTCTTTGATTGCTGGATTAGCTGGGACTTAACAGTTACTGCTTTTTAATGAAAATTCTTCCATTAAAACATTTAAAATTACTCTTGCTTTCACACATCCAGTACCTGTGTCTGGGTAATTTGACTTATGTCTTTAGCCATGGTAAGTGTAGCTATTATAAATGATTTTTATCATATTCGTATTTATTGTTTATAAATAAGTAGAATACAGTATTCAAGTGATAGCAAGGAATCTAAACTGGTGAGCTATCACCTTCGTAGAAAAAAGTGTTATCTTCTAGTCAATGCTAAAAAAGCTACATAGCTGTAAAACTTTACAGACAATGAGAATATATGGGATGCCACTATTTAGAAAATAAAAAAATAAATTTTCTAAGTTAGGGAAGATTATGTGAAGTTAAATCTTATAGATACTGTAAGACAAACTGATATTCTATTTTAAAAGGTAGAAAAATTAAGGAAATTAAGTTAATAAAATTATAAAAGTATAGAGAAACAAGATATAGCAAAGTAACAAAATATCACACTGAAAATAAAATTTGTCTTATTTTTTCTTGCAAACTTAAGGCAGTTTGTTAAATTACGTAGGAAGTCTAAAACCACAGAGAAGCACATACAAAAGGCTGGCATCAGATTCTCATGGGGAGAGTTCTGGTACTGATGCTCCAATGGGAGAGTGATCCAGATACATTCACACACAGTACATACCATGACAGAAGCAGCATGTCAAGCCACTAAGGTCAGTCAATGCAGTATCCGAAGAAGGCAACACATTTTTTTTCACTTTCTTTATCTTTTGAAGTGACAATCGCTTCACTTATGATGGTAATAAATCACATAAGCATTAATTAAAAAAAAATCTTAGCATGTATTAGGCTATGAGGTGGTCCAAAAAAGCTGAAAGCAAGAGGGTTTGGTACAACACAGAGAGAAGATTGTCACATGAGTAAACAGCAGTGGCAAGCCTTGCCATTTTTGTTACCTGTTAAAGATGGATCCTCAGTGCCATCTCCTGCCATCTGAACGTCAAGCGGAGAATGGCGGACGGGGTTGCCTAAGCTTTCCTCTTGCTCTTTCAGGGATATGGAGTTTTTGTGGGGAGATTTATGGTTTGTGTTTTCACGGGGATTAACTTCTGACCTCTTTCTCGGCAGTGGTGTTGGTCTGGCAGGCTGGAAGACCTGACTAGAAGGAGGTCTGGGATGGTAGGATGGGTTCTCAGCTTCTCCTTCACCCTCTTCCTCCTCATCGTCAATCACAACCAGCTCAGCGTGGATGATCCCGTCATACCCCGTCAGAAGCTTCTTCTCTTCCTCGTTGTCTTCTGCCTGCTGGTACCCCATGAAAATCATGGTCACGGGCTCTGTCTTATCTATGTCAGAAGGCAGGGAGTGAACAATCTTGTATCTAACATCTTCCTCATCCTCCTGGCAAGGAGGAGAAGAACCCTGGTGTTCTGACTTCCCAGAGAGGCCCTTGCTGGGACTCAGTCCTGCCTTTGGAGATGGAGCATACTGGTCCTGCATCACATGTGATTCTTCCCAAGGAGTTGTCATCCTCTTTTGTAGGCTATGGGGCATCTCCTCTGCTTGGTGAGTCATTGATCGGGGATGAGGTATTGGCCGAATGGGACTCACGTGATTGAAGCTGTTGCCCCTCTCCTCTGAAAGTCCATTGTCCATGTTGTGTATGGACCCATTCATATCATTACTCAGTCCATTAGCTTTAATCTTAATCCTTTCTTGGAAGTTTGGTCCAGGAGTTACCTTCTCTCTCTGCGGAGTCGTCGGTCTGCAAAATGGATTGGCATATACAGGCTCATGGTACTCTGTTGGGGATTTAGAATTTCTCTCTGAAGCTTGTCTTAGAAGTTCCTCTACTTCGACTGGTGCCAGGCCATCGGTGCCATTGTAGGCTGCACTGTGATTAGAGCTTACTGCATATACTGACTTCTGCCCGTCGTCATAAACTTTTATCCCTGTACCTTTAAAGTCATCTGATGGGAGAGGTATTGATGACAGGACTGTACTTTCTCCAGTTTTCAAGTCTTTTTCAACTTTGATTTCCATGGCATACAAAGCTGTTGAGAGACAAATTCGATCCTTGATTTAGTCAACTTTTTCTCCTGTAAAGTGTCTTGCCTTCAGTGTTTATTTGTATATTAAGTATATACCCTTGATGGTCTTTTATGAGATGTCTTTTTTTTTAATTTCAGATTTTATTCATTAATTATATAATGACTAATGCTTTAATGACACGAGTTGTTTTTTTGTAAGGATGTATGAAATTACTGAAAAACTCCAGTAGGAAGGACTGAAGAAGAGAAGCTGATTGGAGAAGAGAAACAGATGGTTCCAAACAGTACAGATTTTCATTGGGGAACCAAAAGATATCTTCTTTCTAATTAATAAATCCAACACAACAGATTTGTACTTTTTTACCTTGCTAAGGGGGAGGAGTCAGATCTTTTATTTTATTTATTTATTTATTTATTTATTTATTTATTTATTTATTTATTTATTTATTTATTTATTTAGGGGGTAGGTAAGTAGGTTTATTTATTTATTTATTCTTGGAGGAGGTAGTGGGGACTGAACTCAGGACTTCCTGCATACTGAGTACACACTCTGCCACTGAGCTATACCCTCCCCACTAGGTTGTTTTTCCAGTTAGGAGGACTGTGTTGCTCTGTGCGTGACCACAGGCAAAAGGCCTGTACATTCTACTACGTTGCGTCCTTGCTGCACAGGCTAGCAGCCTGCTGAAACTAGAAAGGAGTGCTCTAAAGTTTTCACAACTGGGACGTTGTTTAAATGTGGCTCTGGTATTGAAGAGGGAAGGAGAAGTCTAGAATCACATGCTTCTCCTTTTGCCTTATGTTTCTTTTCATTTTCACTCCCATTTTCAAGGAGAAGAAGGGCTAAGAATAGAGCGATATCAGCTGCACTGAAACAGCTGACCTGGGGAGAACTGGTTGACTTTGGGGAAGCTGAGATCTGCTTCTCGGCCCTGGCAAGATCCTTACGGCTGGGATTGTAACTGGCAGAGTAAAGCTGATGAGACTCTGGGCAAAATTACAATGTAGCACTGCTTGGTTTACTGTGTCGCCCCTGCCTTCCTCTTTGAATGCATCTGGCATTCCATCCTCCTCCACAGCCCAGTGCTTCTTGGCCTTTGCCGGCTACCCAGCTAAAACTGCAACACCCTCACCCACACTCACCCTATCCGCCTTCTCTGCTTTATTCTTCTCTTCAGCATTTTCATTTCCTACCATGATGTATTTTATTTATTTACCTAATTTTTAATCTATTTTCTCCCTTAAACTGGCAACCCTGTGAGGGCAGAGATTTTTGCTATTTTATTGACTACTGTATTCTTAATGTGAGAACTGAGCTTGGCCAAGAGTAGGGCTTCACTGAGTATTTGTTGAATGAATGAATGACTGCTCCCTGTAGATTAAGTATAGCTTCTCTTTTCACTCTGAAATTCAAAGGTTCCCTCTCTGCCCCTGTACAAGCCTTCATTTTCCCAGGGCCTTTGAAGTGTTAGTTTTATGAAAATCATTCCCACATGGGGGTAAATAATGCCTGGATTTCTCAAAGGGAATATTTTAATTTCATTCATTTCATTTCTTTTTATTCTAGTGTCTACTACATGGAATATGTTGAGAGAGATGTTTTTGAGCAGGGGGCTTTGCTTTAAGAGCTTCTCATCTTGAGGATTTTATCTTCCCTGTCCTTACCTAGTTTGCTGGGGAATAAAATGCATGGAACGAGTACTGTAACCCCATTATCTCTACTTGTGCAAGTGACTCACGTACCTCATGGAACTTTGTAGACCATTGAGTACCCTGGATAAGATGTCATAGCAAGTTGCTAACATTTGATATTGTAAAATCTGAATTTGAGCACCTACCACTGAAGACAGAATTTTCATTTACCTTTTCTGTTTTGTTCATCATCTTCTATTCCTTCATTTCTTTCCTTCCGTAATCTGGAAGGTACGTAGGATTTTGGAAGGTCAGGGATATTAGCATAGATGTCTTCAATTGACTCTGTAAAATTAATATTAATTCAAAATACATTTAGAACATATTTACAACAATGGGAAAAATTTCAGTGGACTTAGCCAAAAGTATCTTAGTTAGACATTGCACAGATTGCTCAGAAACATACCTTCTGATGTTTCTTCCCTTTCCACTTTCACCGACTGTAAGAAAAAAGAATTCTCCATGATAATACAGTTTAAAAAATAAATTCAATTATTTGAAGAATTATACGCCATTTGTGGACTAATTTTGGGAAAATTAGTTTTAAAATTATAGTTTTAAACTTAGCTAATGCTCACCCTTATTATGTCTTCTGTTGTCCTCTCAACTGATTTTAGTTTCTTTAAAATTGCCTCTTCATGGGTTGAGATTTGCAGTTCAGCCTTTTCGAGATCTTGGATCTCTTTCTCAAGTCTGACAACAAAAAGATATACATTTTATTGCTGAAGACAGTGCAAGTACAGAGCTCTCAAATATACCTTCCTCATACATCAACTTTCCTTGGAATATTGCCTGTAAGTATCCAGATACTTTCTAAGAACGGAGCATCACCCCAAACATCACATGAAGTACATGGCAGATTCCTAATACCTGACTTTGACTTAATCATTTTCAATTGAAGTTTTTTTATTTTTTATTTTTGACAAAGGGAATTCTTAGGTAAAGTGTTTGACCATTGGTCCCATTTTCTTCATTGCAATGACTAATGTTACTTCCAAATGAAATAGAGAAATTTCTTTTATAAAGAGACTTAAGTTTAAGCTTAGACCAAAAGAAATGGTCCATCTGTTGTTATTCGGTAGATTGCCAATTTTTCTTACACAAGTTTCCATATAAATAATTTGGAGAAAACATATATTTATTTTTCTAGCCAAGCAACACTGTATAACATTATAATTATTAGACTTGATTTAAGTCATTGCTATTTAACACTTAAAATCCCAGCATATCCTAACGTTGCAAATGACAACTTCATTTAAATTTCATGGTTTCCTAAAAGTTGTGCCACATTATACTGAGTAGAGTGCAGAGGTGAGAAATGGACAAAAGCTAGTCCAGTGGCCTCAGCCGCTGCTGTTACAGGGACGATATTTCCATTTGTCAGGCCACTTCTCACATGGCCTGACAAAAGTGTAAGGGAACTGACTCGTAGGGACAGAAACAGACATTTGAAACTGGACTGTCGCAAACATTCTGAGCTGGTATCTTGACCATTGTAGAGCTGCGTGTCAGATTCAAGTTAATTCCAGTGTGTGGCATTGTGACCTCTATCCTGTACAAAAACACACAGCCACTGGCACCCACCCAGTTAGTAAGGCTGGCCCTTGGCAGCCATGAAGCGCATGTAGTTTCTCAGCCAAATACTCTGAGCTCTAAAATCAGCTGCCTCGGAGGACGGCTGCTTAGATACAGCAGCTTGTTCAGGAGATGACAGCTGTGGGCATTAGTGTCAGCTAAGATAACTGTCAGTTTTCTTGACTTCCTTCTTTAAGATGGTCATGTATCTGGCAGCTCAGAATTCCGGTGCTGTCGTCACACCAATAAAAGCCCAAGATATGGTCAGACAGATCATTCTCCTATTCGTTGCTTTTGTTTAAAAATTCTGACTTTCCTGCTACCTCTACCTTCCTTTGAGGAGCCACTGGGAATCCTGGGCAGGGGAGAAGTATGCTAGGACAGGAAACTTAAACACGTCCGTTGGCCGCTGTACTGAGAATAGACTGGACGGGGCAGACATGGAGGTCGTGGTTGTTGCAATAATTCAGATGAAATGGCTTAATCCAGGGTGTTCGCTGGTACAAGGGTGAGAAGTGATTGGACTGTGGAACTATTTCAGAGGAAGAGCTGCTAGGAGTTGTTGATAGATTACATACAAGGTGTGAGAAAAAGAGATGTTAAGGGTGATTCCAGGGTTTGTGACCTGAATAAGTGGAAAAGTGTGAATGCAACTGGCCAAACAGTAATCCGGGAAGGAGAAGAAAGGAGACTGGTGGCGGATGTGTTATACCTGAGACGGTCAGATGGCGATATGGAGAAGACAGTGTGTAAGATGTAAAAGCTGGGGGCTCAGCGAAGTCTGGGTTTGAAGTGACAAATTTGGGAGTTGGTGTTTATAGCCATAGGAATGAAAAAGATTTCCAAGAAAGACAGGGATTCCAAGGAGTGAGTCCTGAGGCAACTAGACACCTAGAGGTATGGACAATGCTAACTATTTCGTGGGGCTTAATAAGGAATAAAAGAAATAGTGAGCACTTGGCAAATGCTAGTTTCCTCCTGTTTCTGCCGCTGCCTATTTCTGGGGACCAGAGATAGAGCTCTTGGTCTTCCTGGGCAATTGCAGCTCAGGGAGTTTGACGTGCACTGGTATTTGTGGCTGTTTTCCTCTGTAGAGGGGCCTGTGGGTGATGTACTGTCATGTAATTCCCATGAATGTCTTTAATATGGTAAGAATATGAGGTTGCAACCCTGCTAACTCTATCAAAGTATCTGCTAATGAATGTTTTTGAAGGTTTTCAAGTCCTTGGTGAAAGCTACATGAGTATGAGGCTGCAGTCAAATGACACGTCACGATGTGTTTGTGAAAATCAAACAGAAGCTCGCGCACACCCACTTTCTGTTTTTTATCACTTCATTACAACCAACTCTCCGTTAAGTAGGATAATAAGGAAGCGTCTTGGTGCCAATTACTTTGAATCACAAAGTTCTGCCAGGAGATGCTCACTGATACAGAGCATTTCTGAAAATTCTCACTTTAATATTCTATTTTTTTATATTGACTTATGGACGACATAAATACTGTTAAGACATAAATGTTAGAGTTTTTTTTTTTTTTTTCTCTGAAAAAGCTTTCTAAAAGATGAGAATGTCAGTGGAGGTGATGGGAAACAAAGGAAACAATAACTGAGAGTAAGGAACTGGCTTCTCTCCAGCCTCCACCCCCCACCCCCACCCAAGGTCAGAGCTCAGAGGGGCAGGCGCTGTGGTGGCCCAGCAGGAGACGAGCAGGTCTGACAGCCTCCCACCAGATGATGCGCCAAGTGTTTGAGAAATGACGATTCTTAAGGAGCATAAGACAAAAATCACAACTGGGAGGCAGGTGCTGTCTTTGTGTATCTAGTGCAGCGGGCCTCAGCTGAGGGCAGTGTCCTCCCTAAGGTCACCTGGTAATGTCTGGAGATGTTTTGGGCTGGCACAACCTGAGAAGTGCTGCCGGGGGATGCTGCCAACCATCCTATAATGCACAGTCCCCCACAACAAAGGCATCTCTGGTTCAGAGTGTCAGAGGAAACCCCAAGGTCGAGAAACCCCGGGCACCTGGAACAATGCCTGGTAGAGTATAGGTGCTTGATACTTGCTTTATAAAGGATTTTTAAATGTCCATCTCTGGGATATTTTTTACTTTTTCCTCATTATTCCTCTCTTCCATGTAGCCGTAATATAGAATCTAAACTTATTATTTGTTGACTAGGATTTGATCATCCTGCTTTAATTGAAAATTATCACTTGGGTTAACTTGCTTTTCAAGTCTCTCTCTCTATTTCTATATCCATCAAATCTATCTATCTGTCTATATTTATTTATTTCTTTCCTGGCTCAGTGACTGTTCATAGAGGACACTTAACCCTGATTTAAAGCTCCAAAAATGCAGGGCTTAAATTAGGGCCTCATATCTAAGTCTTTTCCTAAGGTTTTGCGTGGAGAGAATTTAGCAAGTGTAAGTGAAGAACTGGAGGAATATATATGTATCTCTGTATGTGTGTGTAGGTAATTCATATACATATGTATGTATGTGTATGTGTGTATTTTTGTGTATGCATATGCAAAATTTCAGTTTTACATATATAAGTAGAAATTCATGTGTATGTATATTTGTGAACGTAAATCTAATTTTTTTTTAACATAGAAAGCTTTGGGTAGGTCTCTGTGGAATAACTCTCTAACCTTCACCTGCTTATCTCTCAGCTAATGGGTTAGAATTTCCATAAATGCTGCCATCCCCATCTTTAGAGGTATTACCTTTCTGAATGGGAATTGAGCTCCTAGAAATGCTGATTCAGTTGGGTGAGAAACGGGCAGCAGAGAAAGAGAAATATCCTTCCCAGTGCCTCCTGGGCTGTTAGGTGGGGCCTGATGGATGAGTTAGGACCTCTCTCAATTTCTGAGAGATGGTGGGCAGGCGTCATGTGCCAATTTAGATAAGCAGAGTACATGAAAAAGGATTTGTAATGCTATCCATTATTGGAGTCTTTCTTCTCCTTGCCTATTTGCTGGAGAAAAAGAGGGTTATTTTCAAGAGCTCCCTAGGTGAAAGCAAGTAGCTTTCATTTCATGCACTGTTCTAGTAATAACTTTCCTTAATCATCACGAGATAATGTCCCCAGTCCAATTCCAACACACAATTTTTTTGTCTTAGAAAAAGGACAGCACAGAAATGCCAGATGCTCCAGAAAAGGGTTATTTCAGAAGGCAATTTTTCTGCTGCTAAGGGTCCATTTATCTCTTTCAGTTTTTGGTGGCATTAACAAGGACTAACATCCTGATGGAGTTTGCTATTAAAGGCCAAAACAATGGGAATTCAGGAGAAAAAATTCAGAAGTTCGTGCCCTACCTTATAGCACTTCACTTGCTAGCAATTAAAAAATCATTTAAAATGTACTGAGTATTTACATCTGCCAGGCACCAGTCCTCACCGCATCCCCTGTGAGTCATGTTACTAGTTCCATTTGACAGATGAGCAGACTGGGCACCTAGACAGGCAACTGGTCCAGAGGCTTGCAGGCCGCCTGTGGCAGGATGGAGCTTGAAATCGAGCCTCTGCCCACAGAGCCTGAGCTCTTAACTCCTTACTAATTAGCCACCGTGGGAATAAAACCTTTAAAAATGGGTTCTCGTGAACTTACAGACAGCATTCACTTGCCCAGCAGCACGAAAGGATTTTTTTACTTTCTGTGATAATAAAGTGAAGAGTGAACTGCTGGCTGGGGTCTACCGACGTGCGGCAGTGCTGACTCCTGACCTGCGGAGGTGGTCCCTCCCTCCTGATCTTCATGAGGGTGTTTGTTGCTGTGCTGAGAATTTCTCCGCTTGGTGGCCCAGGCAGTCTGACTGGGAAGAAGTCCACGCTTTGTCGCTTTTCTCCTTGGCTACTTGAGTTTGGTTTTTGGTAGGAGTTCTTAGAAGAGCTTTTTTCCTGAGAAGTCTGAGGTTTCCTAAGCCAGGGCTTCTTTACAGGGAGACTATCTCTGCTTGGGCATAAGATTACTGGTCAAAGTAATGGAAGCTTTAGGTCTTACATAGAAAGCTGGTTATGCAGTTAGATTGTAATACTGCAATTTGAATGCCATCACCAATGCTATGTTTGAAATTAAGTTTATGACTGGCTTTAGCTGTATACTTTGAAAGGACTGACAAGTTACTTGTGTCTCGGTAGCTCAAGCTCTCTTGTTAAAAGCCAGGACCACACCCAAAGAGATGGCCCAATGGCCACTTCTCTGGGATGGGCTGAGTCAGCATGTCTTAGACCCAGGCTGTGCCACTACTGATGTACCTCTGAGACCAGCTGATGGCAGTGCTAGGACCACCTCACCAACTGCACCCCAAGCTAGGATCCCCAAGAAGGATCCAGTTTCTTGTCAGACTCCCAGGCTACCAGATGTGTTTACCTCCAACAGGTATTGAATTCGGCATGGAGTGGTGAGCAGTTGTAACCCTTGACTCTTTCCTTGAGCCAGAGATTCTCTTTCCTTTCTTCCCCACTGAATCTTGGGAGAACAGGAGGTGGCTAGTGGCTTACCTATGTTTTGTGAGTTTTTGTGTGAAGGTCCATTTTTCATTCCCCAGCTCCACCCATGGGAACAGAAAGTGAGGACATATCAAAGCTAACACACTTGTCTTAATTATTGAATCCCTCCAAGCTTCAGTTTTCTCATTTGGGGAGTAATAGTACTCACAAAGTGTTGTCTTAAGGAGGTAAGTGAGATAGTGTTTGTAAGCGTCTAGCACAAGGCTTGACATAGAGGAATTCCTCAATAACGATTAGTTACCCCTTTCTCTTCCTCAGTCTGCCAGGGAGGGAAGGGCCATCTCTGACAACTCCAGTGAAAGAGAAAACCTACCAGGTCCATTTTCGGATTTGATCTTTAACTTTAATATCAATGATTTTAGAGCAAGCATGGTGCTAATATAGTTTCAGGGACACACCTGTCCTTGAAAATACTGTTCTAGACAGAAAATGAAAACAATGATCCAGCATTATCAGAGGTTTCATAATAGTTATGAGGATAGTGTCTATTTAATAAATGCTGTTCAATAGATGATGTCTATTTAATAAATAAAAGAATATGTTAGTCTGTTTTGATAACCTGCAATTTCCCCTCAAACCCATTCCTCCTATGTTTTTAGTAACAGAACTCCCTGAGTTTTATGTCTCCCTGCTGCCCTGCTACAGACTACATTTCCCAGTCTCCTCTGCATTTAAATGATGCCATGTGACTAAATTCTGGCCAATAGGATATTAGCAGGAGTTAACTCTGGTATTTTCAGGTCATATCCTTAAAATAGCACTGTTTGCCCTCTGTTTATCTTCCCCTTCCTAAGCTGGAATGCAGATGTGGTGAACTGCCTTTGATTATACAACCAAGGGGACCCCTCAGCGAGTAGCAAAGCAGTAAGACAGAAAGAAACAGGGTCTCTTGATAGTCTCATGTAAAGTTGCTGCTCCCCTCCCTTGAATTTCTCCCAGCTAGGATTGTTATGTGTAGGAGGAAAGCGAACCTTTCTAATCTTGTTTAAGCCACTGTTCTTCTGGAGTCTTTTAAAGCAGCAAAACCAGTGTGCTAATTATTGTATAACCTTATGGAGGATGAATCTTGATGTGACAAATTTTATGAAATCTTTTTCATAATTTTTTGTTGATTCATGGAATTAATCATTAGCATCTTGCATTTCGGGTAGTTCACCAGTAAAAACAGAAAAATAAATCAGTTTTTGCTCCTAGCGGTTAAAGAATTTATGTTTCTAAATGGTATATCAAATCCAACATAGTTTGTTTTGACATTAGCTAGTTAATATTGAATGACTAAGGTTTGCAATGAAAAAAGGAAGGCTTATTTTATTTTTTAATCATAACTCATCTGAAAAATAGCTCTGAAATTGCAATGGATATTCTTGAGTACACATAGTTGATGATTTCAATCAGGTAATTTTGACCGTACTGTTTATCATATGCGATGGGCAGATACATTATTACTACTGGGTCAGAGGTTATAGGTGTTTCATCTTTACAGATAATTTGGCCAATGGGAACGTCAAACTCTATTTTCCCAGTAAAATTGAGAGCATGTAATCTCATAAGGGATGGGCTGTTTCGTTTTATTTTTAAAGTTAGGGTCCAGTAAATTTCATCAAACATTGAACAAACTTTTATTAAGCACCTAGTATATGCCAGGCACATTTTATTCACCAAACTGAATTAAAAGTATATCAAAAAGGATGAAGAACCCTTTTATGCATGGACATAGGTATTGCCTTATAATCGGCCCTTGCCGAACGGCATGTGTGTAAGAAGAAAGGTTTAACCCACCAGTGCAAACAATCACATGCCATGGGTAAGCCTGCCAGAGAATTAAAGGGCATTTGGCATACAGCAAACACTAAGTTTACCCCGAGCCAAATCTACTGCCTCTAATCCTACGCATTGAAGAACAGGGCAAGCGATGCAGCCACGGCAACTTCAAGATAACTAGAGGCAGAGATCTGGCCCAACAGTGACATTGGAAAAAGTGTCAGTCTGCTCTGATAGTTGGGAACAGAGCAGAAATTTAGAAAAGCTGAATAATTTATAGTTAGATGTGAGCCGCTTTTGCATGGGTCAATCTCATCTCCTAATATAACTCTGTAAATATTAACAATTATCTTATGGGGAGATGACACTGTCATGATTTGAAACTGCCTGATAGGTGGGTAATGTCAGAAAAGAATGATTTAGCAGAAAAGCAAGCCCTCTTAATCAGAATAATATTTTGTACATTAAAGGTTGCATCTGCCATGAAAAGCAAGAAACCAAACCAGTTTTCAGAGAACCAGCCACCTTTATGTGCAAGTTACAAATGTAATTTTCAAATGAATGCAGACAAACCCACGCCCTGGAGGTTGGTGTGGTTGCAGCGAATTGGTTAGTTATGGGCTTCTCAAATGTTCTGCCAGGACAGAAGCAGGGTGTGTGGTTTTAATTAGGGCCTGGGGAGAACCTTGCAGGACATGCCAAACACTTGTTAAGAGCTAAATAACTGTAATAATGATTGAAATCGACCTCTACGTAGGTGACATGAGTTTTCGCAAGTGACCTTCAAATACTGCTGTAGCCAGGTTGTGGCAAATTTTTTATTTATTTAATTTTACTTTTCTCAGGTCATGGCAAGTTAATTGCAGATATGCTTACCCATGATTTTGGAAAGCTTTCTTTCCTTTAAAAAAATAGTTGTAGGGGAAAAATATTTTTAGTGACTGTACTGCTTGTAATCATATTATGGAACGACAAAACATATTCAGCGATGTATATAGCCACTTACTGTCTCCATTCAGAAATAATTACTGGCTTGGTGCCTTGTAACCCTTAACATTTTTCTCTAATAGTATTATAGAGCAGCCACTGTATTTTCTACTTTTTATCCACCTCATTTTTACTTTGCTTCTAGTGTTAATTGTTCCTATTTGATACCAAGAACAGGACTCTTATTATTCGAAGACCAAGAATATAAATTCCAACCTCAGTATAACATAGAATAACCAACAAAGACCAGTTAGCCTTGGGTGAGCTAAATGAACGAAGTGACATTTGCTTTATGGCCGACAAAAGCTGCATTGCAAGGGGGTGTTGTGGAAGTTTCCTGAGCTGGTAAATTTGGTCTCTGGACACTCTCCGGGGGTATGGGGAAGCCTGGGCCCCATAGCAGCACAGACCCTTTCTCTAACACAATGAGTCTCTGCTTCTGAACATTCTTTCTTCATGACCACCGCCTGGAGGATGGATCACTGACACTAACTCTCCTCCCACTTTATGGATTGTTCAGTTGCTTGTTTTTCCTTCTTAAATCATGTCAGTTTAGCCAAAGACCTATGACATCCCTGTTCATGGCCTTAAATTTGTGTTTCGAGTCACTGAATATGGTGTTTAATGAGATACGTAATGTTAAAGCACTTTGAAAAGTTAAAGGATCTAAAGAGAGGTAAACACAAATAAAAATTTGCTCTGAGGAGTTTATGATTCTTGAATCTCCTCTCGAGAAACAAAGACTTATATGTGGCGGGTCCTTAATAAACGTTTGTTAAAATAAATCAAGAACAGGCAGGGTGAAGCATGATGGAAAGGGTGTGGAGTCAGAGAGATCTGCGTGTGATTTATGGGCCAGTTGTTAAAAGGTTTATAGCCTTCTGTGCTTTAGTGTCCTTATGTGTAGAACGAGGCTAATTAGACTTCCCTCAGGGAATTGTCATTCTCAGAATAATGCTTAGTACATAATATTTACTCCATAAACGGTAATTGTTTTTCCTGAATTGCAGGAGAGTGAAGGAAGGACTCTTGGAGGTTATTATTCTAATCTACTTTTTTAGCCTCCCATTGTGGTGGGCAAGTGTTTATTCTAGGTAACCGTTTAATTCTTATTTCTACTCACATGTAAATGAGATTGGCAGGTCTGAACAAGGGAGAATGCTGGGAGGTGGGGATAAGGAAATAAAAGAGCATACGAGGAAGGGGGAAAGGTGAAAAGGGAAGTGATGGCGAGATGCTAAAACATGCCATCAACAACTGCCTCTGAAACCAGGGGCGTATTACTGTCACATAACTTTGCCGTTGACTCAGGACAGTTGGGTGTGTTTATTCTTTTTTATTTTTAAAAGAAATTCGAGGCTTTCCCTTTTAGTTTATTAACATTCAATTCATTGTCTTATCTTCAGCTTCTCCTTAAATCCATGGTATTTTCAAGTCCATCCATCCATCCATCCATCCATCCATCATTCATTCACATATTAAGCTATGTAGTCACGGGTATTCCTACTATGTGCTAGGCATCGTACTTTATTTTTTTGTGGGGGAGATAGATTTCTTCCCTTTTTTGATGGAAATTTGGTTAACTTAGCTCCTTTTGTTAAATTAAAAAGGCTTCTAAATTAAAAATAGTCAGAATATCTGGGAAATTAAAAACAACAACAGATGAACTATTACAAATCTGGTAAGCCAATTAGTCAAATATGGGGAGTGGAAAACATGCTCAGAATGATTTTGACTCAAATAATTGCCTGAGAATCATTTCTTAAGTGTTTCCAGGCAACAGCAAATTCACGAAGAAACAAATAGTGTTTTTCTCTCCTTTTTTCTTTTTCCCCCTTCCTCTTCTCTCTTATATTGTCACAGAAGAGCAGCTTGTCTATCTCCCTGCAATGTGTTGCTAGATGTATGTGGCTGAGTGGGTCAGAGCAGGAAAGCAGAAACATTTAGAATGTGATATGTTTCATGCAGCGTGTATCACTGTGTTTGATGAGACACTAGTCTCACTAAGGTACAACTGGCTTGTACAGGTAGATCAGAACATTAAGTAGGGGTTAAACTTGGACAGAAATAATAATCAGCTAAGCTTGGATAAACGGTGACCAGTAACAAAGTCATTTAACCTTTATATTCCTATATCATTGCTTTGGGTTCCTTTTGGAAACAGAATCTTGCCTGCTATCTTTTGAGTTAACTGAGTAGATTATTGCATTACATGATACTGAGTAGAATGCATTTTCTATTAGCCATCTCCATTTGTGGAGGAATTTCCCTTAAGTGATGTGGGATGACTGCTGTTGCTATAACAGCCCACTCTCCAGCTTTTGTGATGACATATAATTACACAGAGATCCAGTGTTTCACCTGTACCTTCCCATCAGAGCCATATGTGGAAGGCAGTTTCTGACTATTTGGAGACAAATGCAAGTTCATTAAAGAAAGGCAGAAGGTCAGAAGGGTAATTTGGAATATTAAAAAAAATTCTTACTGGAGAACATTTAATCATAAGTAGATAATCCTTCTCAAAGGGAATGCAGTGTATTTGCATCATTCTCCTTGGCAGTTAATCTTTTGCATTTTATGCTTATGACATTTCTGTCAAGTGCTCTGTGTGCTCCAACTGAAGTCAGGTCTTTGGGCACAGTTCAAAAAGTAGCAAGTGTCTGGACGGGAGCTTAATGCAAGGCAGTTTGGCAGAGGGAGTCATGGAGAACCGCAGGGTAGCTGGACAGGAAAGAGGAACCTAGCATGTGAATGATGTAGCTCCTTTGGACACTTCTTAGGGTGCTTGGGGTGTCTTTTGGGTATAAGTATTGGATAGAGAAAAGCAACAGAAGTGACAGAACAGGATTTCTAGGGCTGCCTATACATTTGGGTACATGGATGTTTGAACTGAGTCAATGCTGGTTTTGCACCCATGCCTACAATCAGGAAGAAAATGTTTCTGTAGTCAGACTAAGAGTAGGGCTCATCTGGGAGGCAAACTGAAACTCTAACTTGAGCAAAGTGATTCAGAGGATGTTCAATATAGTTTTCCTCCTGAGAGCATTTCCTCCTAAGGTATTAATCTGGGCACCAGGCAAAATACTCACTAATATTGTTCTAAAGCTAAGAATGTGACTCAGAGACAAAAACCATGGAAACGCACTTATTTTCTGAAATGTTGCCTCTCTCGGAAATAAATGAGAGGATAAACATGCAGACATACTTTACTTAAAGTTTACGGGTGAGTCAGGGAACCTCTGAGTGTTTTTAATATGCTAAAGAGTCACATGAATATCTATATAAATAATGTATATAGGAGTGAAAAAAAGAGTGATATCATAGCATGGATTGGGAATTAAAAATGCTGTGAAAGGATGGCATTTAACTTCTGTAAGATTTTTCTGCAGGATCTGAGGCACAATTTATTTTTAAGATTAGGACTTTAATTTGATTTTAAATTTTGGCTCTTAATTTTTTAGCTGTATGCATGAAGCAAGTTAGCCTCTATAAATGTCAGTTTTCTCGCCTGAATGTTATCTATTTCATAAGATGGTTGTGAGACTTCAATGAAATAATATATATGAAGGGTTAATACAGTGCCTGGTCTTCAGCAAATGCTCTGTAAAAATTAACTCCTATTATTAACATTTTAGTCTTCAGGCCATAAAGGAAACCCATCAGTTACTTCCAAATGGAAAGAAGCTTAATTGGGTGATAACTGCAGATTACTCAAAGAAAAAGATTCTTTGAATGAGCATAATGAAATGAGAGGTCTTGGCCAAAAGATGAAGATCCCCAGATGAAGCTCCAGGCAGTGTCCTTCTTTTAATAATTTTTGACTCCTAATAAGAAATAGAATCTAATGTTTTCTGAACACCGACCATGCGTCACATGGACATGGCCATGGACCGTCACTCATCGCAGCCCTGTGAAGTGGCTATGATGGTCCCACTATTACAGACAAGGAAGGTGAGGCCCAAAGAGGTGAAAGAACACAGCCAGGCTTATGTACTGTGGTCAGCAGAACAGGGATTTGAGTGCCAAAGGCCATGCTCCTTCAGTTCACCTCACGAAGCTGTGGAAGTAGAAGGCATGCAAACTCCATGGGCAGTCTGGCCCTGCCACAGAACCTGCAGTTATAGCGACGTTTCTACTCTGACGCTCCTATTAAAATCTTGTCGTCTAGCTAAGAGGCAAATGTTACCCTTGAGCAGGCACCGGAGATAAATCCCAGTCAGGGACTGGGCTACTTTCTCTGCTTAGGGAAGGAGGGTGGCGCTGCCTAGTTCAGCCTTGTCAGTTGGCTTGGTTGCCATTCCGAGCTTACAGGACAATGTACTGTATTTAGCTGCCAATGAAAGCTTTTAAGTCCTGTGGGTAGTTGTTTCTGAGAAAGATTGAATTTAAAAGCGTGCACCTGATTATTTAGCAGCTTTAGAAATATCTGAGAAGAAAATGTCCAGTTATCAGGTAAAGCTGCTTTGGCAATGTGACTTCTATAATGCTGGGCGCTACTGGACGCTGCTTAATACAGACAAGGCACAGATATTTTATGTCTCCATATGTTGCTTTAGAACGTTCTGTTCCCTGCACATTTTAAACAAGATAAACATGCCTTGATGGGTCACAAGATTGCAAATTCTTTGTGAACTCTTTGCAAATACATCTTTTTAGGACTATTCCTTAAACAAAGCAGTTTGCTCTTAGGTGTTAAGTCTATTACCATTTCCAGAGCATTTAAACCTACAGCTCTCTTTTAATTTTACAGCTGGAGAGCACTGAACCTGACTTGCCTTGAGACCCATGTCTGTCCTTTACTGGCTCTGCGACCTTAATGAAGTCTCTTATCCTCTCTCAGCCTATTTCCTCATCTATGAAATGGAGGTATCGATGCTTTCTTTCCAGGATTGCTGTGAAGTATTAAATGACTTAATGGAGTTGCAAGTGCTTTGTAAATTGCACAAGGTCATTTAAAAATGAACCATTACTGCTATTATTATTTATATATGGGAATTAAAATTATTTGGTTTTAATAAGGGAGCACTGATGGGTTAATGACATCCTTAAGATCTAAAATAAAGTCATAGTGAGACACCAGAAACTGGGTAACGAACAGACATTTAATTGGTAATTTAACAAAGACATTAATGGGACATGTAAGAAGGTCTTGTGTGTGGTAGGAGCTGTGTGGAGAAAGGAGAACCAAGGAACACACTATGCTACAAAGGCTTCCTATAAGAGATGATGCCTTTTCAGTCCACTAGAGGTTGCTGTGTGCCATTATTTTATAGGCTGCACAGGACAGTGAAATGAGATAGTCTCTGATCTGCCACTTCCTAAGTGTGTGAATTTTTTAATCTCTCTGCAAAAAATGAAGATCGTAACACCTGCCTCACAGGGTTATGAAGATTAAATGGGATGATGTATGTGAAGTGCCTGCTATGTATTACGGCTCCGAAAATGTTTTCCTCCTCCTCCTTCTCCTCCTCTTCCTCTTCCTTCTTTTCCCTTCTTCTCTTTTCCTCTTTTTTTTGGTCAGATAGGAGCCCTAACTGGGCAAGCACCAGAACTACTAGATGCTCGTGTGCTTCTCAGAGCACTCAGGCAAGGCCATCGCTAGAGTCCTAGTACCTTCTCTGGGATGACTCAGAGCGGCCTAAGCTCGTTAATGGAGTTTGACTAAATGTAACCACTTCAGTTGCCATCAGATGAGAGGAAGTTCTAAGGTCTTGGTATGTGGAAAGACTCCAAAGGAGGGGCTCTGAGAGGAAGCAAGGTGGTGTCTGTGCAGGGCCAGGGTTTACAGGGATTAATTCAGGACTCCTTAAGAGACAAGGATTGTGTGTGGAGGAATGAGGAAGGCAATCACTGGCTAAGCCAGACTTTGTCAGGAAGCTCTTGCTAAGGGATGACTTACAAAGAATCAAAGTTTCCAAACGGTTTAGTTGATTTATTGAGTTATTTTAAAAATATTTGTTATCTGCCATTCAGAAGTAGTTGATATCTTTGAACAAACAACTGAGGGGCTTATAAATGTAAACATCTCAGTGGTAACTTTTTAAGAATTGTTAATTTAAAAAAACATCCAAATAAGAATGAGTGGTTAGTGATTTTTAGCTATTAAATATACAAGTGTATGAAATGAAGCAAGTGAAATAAAAATCAGTTAAAAAAAAGAAGGTTTTTTTCCCCATGTTGTCCATTTCAGGCTTGATGCAATCTGTTTGTATAGTGTGGAGAGTATGGACAAAATGCGGCCATACCACAACTACCGGATAGTTTTATCTTCCAGGTCTTTCCTGTAGTCCTCACTAAAGATAACAGATTTGCAGTGAGCGAGGTTTTGGAAGTTACCCATATTTCAAAGACAGGTAGGCTTTAAATTATTGTCATTATTAGACCAAACAATGTTCCGTCTTTTTTTCCATGTGTAGGTTAGAAAATGATTCTGACATTTCTCATATCTCTGTCTCCCATGCTACCTACACTGAGCGAAAGTATTAATAATCCCATCTTACATTTGAGTTTTCCAGTTTTTTTTATGCCCATCACCTCATTTTAAGCCAAGGCGATCTAAAACCATTGCATGTCATGGAAGTTGCTGACTCTGTTTCATTGTGTCTGATGGGCAGGGAAGGACGTCAAGAAGTGAAGTCAACCCTTGCGACTGAACAATCCAGGCAGCGGAAGAGAAAAACGATAGTGAACGAGTCGTGTAGTGTCTTCTCTTTCGAAATCCTGCGGCTGTGGCTGGGGAGGGTCTGGGAAGAGGTGTGATGGAGGGACAGTGTGCACACACCCGTAGAACTGTCACCTGTCCTAAGGTGAGCGTAGAGGTTGGGGCTGTGAAGAGCTGTTTTCTGATCTTTGGCCAGGTGCCAGGTAGTGCTAGGAGGTTAGGACATGCAGTTTTAAGCTGCTCAGCAACTCTAAAAGACAGATACTGTTACTACCATTTTGTAGGTGAGGCAATGGGCCCAGAGAGCTCTGGGTAAGTCACCTTATGTATTGAAAAAATAAATCCTGTGTTGCTATGAGTAGGGGACATTTACAGAAAAATTTCTCTTGTTATTTTCTGGTGTGTTTCCTTAGTCTTTGTTAGAAATCTAAATGGAAAATCTGATTGTGCCTCTAAAAAGGAGAATGGCTCTTATACATTCAAAGTGGGTCAGAGTCAAAATAAAGACAGTTGCGGAGTGTCTCAGTGAGGGCCTTACCTGAGGATGCTTTGCTCTAGAACCTGGATCTGGTGCTGGTCTTGCTGGTTTTGCTTCTTCATCTCTTCCTGTTCTTTTCCGGTGCTGATTCCGTCTAGAAGCCATTTCTCCCTCAAGGCCTTTTTCTGATGATCAGGAAACATAAAGAGATGTTCTTAAATTGATCAGCAATTCCAAAACCTCTGACTGCTTTCAAATCTTGTGAATTTCAGTGGTGGAGGTATTAAGGAGAAGCTGTTTTCCCTCATTGCCTTGCCTGAATAACTCTGATGGCTTCCTGCTCTGCACCCTTCTTGAGCCCTTTCTCAAGCCAGTTTTTATAGATCTGAATCCTACGTATATTCTAAGGTCTAATTCAGGTCCTCCTTCTCTGTGAAGATCTCTGTCCTCCCCCTGCATCCGCCCCACAGCCCGACCTCCCCTCACAGAACTCTTTCCTCAGGCTCACACAGCCGTGTGTGTTTACACATACTGGATGTTTAGCAGTCATGTAGGGACCTCATCATGGTGATGCTTTACTGTTACTTGTTGGGTTGATGGGTGTATATCTTGTGTCAAAGTAACAAGCTCCTTGAAGTCGTTTGATGTTCATCCCAGTGACAGTCTACAGTGGCCACTCCCCCCCCCCAAAAAAAGCCCACCAACTTTTGTGGGATTAGTTGGAATGGTGGGCAAAACAAGAGACTGCTATTGTGTCTTTAGTTCATGATGGTCTTAGGATGTGTGGTTGATATGGGTTTGCCTACTCAGTACCCCTTCTTTCTTCTGAGAGCCTCCCTGGTTCTAGATATCCTTTAAGTTCAGCCCCCCTACTTGTCTCAACAATGCAGAAAATTCCCTGATCTGTCTAAATACTGCTGAGTTGAATTTCGGTCAACTTTGACAAAACAAAACAAAAAAAGATTTATGTTTCATCATATGGAAAAAAAAAATCCCCCTGAATTTGCATGAATGAGTTACATTCCTGGACTTGAGCCTAAGAAGACAAAGCAAATGATAAGGACCTGAAAATTTGGAGAGGCTGTGGTTAGCATCCTGTCCGTGTCTCAAGTAAAAACTGTTAGATATTATTTTCAAAGAGTTTGAGTTTCTCCTTTCCTTCCTGGAGGAAAATGCTGTCACTATATATCTAATACGACCTTTGTAAATTATTTGTTCCATAATTATTCACTGGCAATTTACTATATCTAAAATGGTGGGGAGAGAAGAATGGGAACTTTATTTTTCTGGGACTTCTTTCTCTAACCTCATGATTAAAATGAAAGCAAGTAAGAATTTTTGTCTTTTTTTTTGTTAAAAGCATGCTGGAATTAATTCAACTGAAATATAAATATCTCTGAATTTAAAATAAATTTAAATAAGTTTGATTGGGCTAGATATTTACCAAAGGAAGTTCAGTTAAACTAAGGCAATGGTTTTCAAATCATTAAAAAATATTATACTGTCACAAATGAAGACTATATGGAATGTATGTATTACATGGAATAACTTGTCGAATAAATGAAAGATGGCCTGCTCTAGTTGAACCAGTGAGGGGTCTTTGAAGCCTGCAGATGCACAGGACACAGTTTGAAAACCACAAGATTAAGTCAGTGATAGCCTCACCCCCAATCATCATATTTGTGTTGGCTTTTTCAGAGTTTCAAGCAATTGCATGTGGCCAACACACATCATAAGAGCAGTTTTATTATTCCAGTTGGCAGCTGCAAGAGATTCTTTAGTCCAATGTTATGTTTTCCCTTAATTATAGCTGTTTAGTTGTTTGTAAAAGGGGTTCCCACAGACACAATAAATATTATTAATAAAGGTCAAGATTTATCTCCTGATAAGATGCCAAGAAAATCTGAGTACATCGGCATTTAAGAAGCTCCCTTGATTTTAGTTTATTTTTATTTGATGGACTATGGTGATAGCTAATGCACAGTAAAGAAGACAGATGACAACTATCAAAGTAAATTACAGTCTTTACAAACAACCTCCAAGGATAGTTTCAGTCAGTTACATCCGTATCACTATAAGGAACAACTCAGATAGGACGGTCTTATGATGCTGGCTTGCAGAAGGTGGAGAATGGTTCTCATGGCATGATTAGGGTGTCTTGGGACTACATTCTTGGTTCTCAGTTTGGTTAGGAGTAAGAATAATTTTAATTTTAGCCTTATAAACTTTGTTCATAATTCATGAATTGTCTTTTAGCTCCAGCAGAGAACTCTTTGCATCTAAATATAAAATATGTAATTTGGATGTGCAGTCAAAATGATACGGTACAATCACATATTGTGGTAACGAAAACACAGTTATTTTGCTTTTACGTCACAGTTTAGACTTATGCTTTAGTCCTTGAGGCTGATGAATAGAATAAAATCTATTTCACAACAATGACATTCAGAATCAGAAGCCATATTAACTAAATGAAATGTAGGTGACAGGCAGGTAGGAGGGCTTTGGGCAGGTTTTCCTGAAGCATGTCTATATTCTATGCAACAGTTATGAGCGACTTTAGGAGTGAACTAGTTTTTCATACCATGATTTAAATGGACTTCCAGAAAAGACAAGTTTTCTAGGTTGAGTATACTTTGTGTTTCTTGGTTGGCATTGGGTGGTGATCAGGTGGTGATCATGATACTAGGCCAGAAGAGCCACAGTGCCCAAGCTGCAGAGATGTTTGAATGTGAGGACGTGGATAATAGCCCTGGAAACCCCCTTTCCAGGATGTCATTGGTATGAACGTCAGGTTCTGGAGCTGAAGAATATTAGAGTGGATTACCACAACTATTTTGAAGTGTGTGTGCTGTGTACTGATGATACAGAAGGAGCACTTTGTAAATGTTTGTCTTCATATTGCTTGAAGTTGCAGTTGGGAAAGTGGTGGGGCTAGTCACTGGAATGGTGACAAATGGATGAAGAAGAAAATAAAAGAAAGACCAGTAATTGCAGAAGCCAGCAGAGCTTTTTTTGACATGGTGAACGTATTTTGCAATCAATTTTAAAAATACTTCTGCACATTTTTGAACCCTATTTTGGAATTAGGCCTAGCTGCTGTTTGGAATAGCCAGTCATCTTCTGCAGAACTTGGAAGGATGTACTCCACTGAAACAGCTGCTCTTTCCTCTGTGTCCCCTTTGCAGCTGATGCCCCTGTATTGTGTTCATCCCAGTATAAATGTCACGATAAGTGTATGTGTCAGTTACCATTTTAAGGGCACAGACCAAACTTGTTTTATATTCTTAATGTCCAGCTTGGTACCTTGCACATAGTTGGTGCTTAATAGATGTATATTGACTGAAAGGCCCCACGTACAGCTATATAACTTCTGTTTACCCGTGAAGACTTAGGTCAAGTCCCACACCTTTAACAGAACCTTTTTTGACCACTCCAGGTTAAAGAATTACTGCTTATACTTATGTTTAAATTGAAACAATGATCATTTAACTTGTCCTAATTATTGATTTGACCTTGAACTTCCCGGCTAGGTGGCCAGCAGAGGGGCCCCAGCTCTCAGAGCCATGGCTAATCCCTAAGGCACTAATATGCAGATAAGGAAAGGGTGTGGTTCCCCACTGCTACCCCTCGGGTCAGCGCACAGCTTGGGAAGGTGTCAGCACTTGTCTGCAGAGAGAAAGAAACTGTCCTCCAGACAGAAGCAGCCCTGTGCCAGGGTGCATGGTTTCGAGGGCGTATGGGCAAGATTTCCACACACACCCCACCCCCTCAGGTGTCTTCACACAGTGTGCCGTCTGCACGACTGTCTACCGCAGCCCAAAGCGTGATACGTGTTTTGACTGGGTCGGATCAGAAGAGGTCTCCTGGGTTCCAGAAATCAAACCTACAGGGAATTTCACTTTTTGGACTTTTTTGTTAAGTATTGAAATGAGATGTCACCTCGGAAATGGACCTCTCAGTGCGTCAGAGTTTTCCTATGTGAACCTTCTTGGAATGAACTGAGGGGATGTGTAAACCTTTTCTACTGTGAGCTCTGCTGTTACCTGGCTGCCTATTCTGCAAAGATAGCAATTACTCAGAAGCAGTAATTAGTTCACTGTGAGACCCGAATTGTGTGCAAATTGCATGTGTGTGTGTGTGTGTGTGTGTGTGTGTGAGAGAGAGAGAGAGAGAGAGAGAGAGAGAGAGAGAGAGAGAGAGAGAGAGAGAGAGAATGAGAGACTGAGAGAAAAAGCACTGATTTTGGAGTTAGGAACTGGGAGTACACACTGCATTTCTTATAAGGATAGCAGGTTAGCTATGCTTTGAAATTATCCATCAAGCACTGGAAATGTCAGTTTGTATAGGAGCAAAGAAGCAAACAGAATCCAGAAAACTGGCACTAATTTGCACTTAAATTACGCTTCTTTTCAGAGGCCGATACTTAATCCATTAAAAAAGACAGGTTTAGCTGAATTTGGCAAGTTTCCCAAAAGACTGCAGACCCCACGAGTGTGTGGCATTGTTTCACTGAGGGATGTAGTATATCTATTGATAGAAGCCCTGCCAGATAAATAGTTTCCTGCCTGGGCCCGTTCACAGGAGCTCCTGTTTGTCATCTGGTTGCATCCTGTGACAAAGCTGTGCAATAAAATGTTGAGACTCGACGTGCTTTAATTACAAAATGACCACACCCATGGAAGACGTAAAGTCTGAGTTTAAAATGAAAGTTTATTTTTGGTTATGATCTCATGTTCTGTCAAAACAAAATAAAACAGAACCTTGAACCACACTCAAACAGCATTGGATTCATCGCGCTGAGCTTTTACATACGTGCATCCTTCAGCAGGCCTGGCGGTGTCTGTTCTGTACCCCCTGGGGACAGGCAGGCCTTTCACTGATTTCAAAAGGAACTTCTTAGCTGGGTCCACCCCCAAGGGATGTTAAGCAAGACTGTGTTCAGGGCCAAATTATTAAGGCTGAATTCTCAAGGTTGCCCAAGAAAATGAGGAAATTCAGTAATAAAGGCTGAAAGTAATAAAACCATATTTTCAACTTTCCACATATTTGCCAGAAGGAATTAATCTCATATGCAAATATTACTAGCTTGTTGGCCTCCCCTGTAATTACTGGGGTGTTAGTATAACTATGTTGGAATTTTTTCCTTCCTAAAGCAACTTTACTATTGAAGTTTGAGTCCAATTGGAACATTTGAATGCAAAGTCATAGAAATGAAATTAAAGTCATCAGTTACCTTCAAATGCTGGTGCTTTAGCTTGTCTTCCTCTATTTTCAGACGTTTCTGTGAGATTTCTTCCTGTATTTTTCTTTTATCCTGAAATAAAAAAAAATGTTCCAGCATAATCTACTTTTTTCAGTTGGCTTACGTATATCTCCTTGGGGATACTGTCATTACCAAATGGCTGGCCAGTGGTGTGCTCTTGCCATTGGTACGAAGCTGCTATGAAACTTCTATTTCAAAGCAAAGAGGAGCAAAGGGAGGCATTCAAAGCGCTTCACTGATGGAAACTGGTAGAAGGTGCTTTTTCAAAGGCAGCTTAAAAATATTTTAATGTCTTTCCTCCCCCAACCCCCTCAGTTTTTCTATCTTCCCCATTAAGCCTAGCAAGACTGAGCTACTGAGTGCTGCAATGGAAAACGTGACTTTTAAGGAGGGAGTTTTGAAATAGGCATGAGGAAACATTGTGAGGAGAGAGACTGTTCCTGGCACAAGGCTGAAGAAACTGCTAGGGGAAAGGTCTGCTTATGGTGGAAAACAGGGCGGACTACGGAGCCTTAGAACACTGGGAGGGTAGAAAGTGGGACCGTTTCCTCCTGGACACCTTGTTATGGGAATAGAGAGAGAAAAAGGGACTAGATAATGCATGTTAACACTAAGGGGACTTCTAGCGGAGGTCTAAAAAAAATCATGAATAAATATAGTATCTTTCACTAAGTTTCAGTTGCAATACTTTATAAAACCAAGACAGCATAACTGTTAGTGCACAGACATGGTACTTTTTTTTTTTTTAGAAAATATAGCCTGTATACTGAATAGCCTGGTTTCAGTTTTTGGCTCTGCCATTTGCTAGCTCTCTGTCCTGGGGCAAAATCCTTAACTTCGTTCCTCAATTTCCTCATCTGTAAAATAGGGGTAATAAGACATCCACCTCATAAGATGTGAGCATTAAATGAGCTAACATATGCAAAAGTTCCTAGAACAGTGCTTGGCGCATAGTGCTCTCTATGTATTTGTTTGATAAAATTAAATAAATAAACATATAACCTGTTAGTCACATGGAAAGCAACACACTAATTCTGATAATGGTTCCATTGGTCTGAAATGTTCTAGAAACTCTGTCTGGAATTGTTTGAGATGTTTTACAAGCTATACAAAAAAGACCTTATTTCCTGATTTTTGACCAAAGGTGACATTCTCCTCCATCTTATTTATAAAAGTTGATCTGAAATCTGCTTTCAAAGTTGAAAACTTCCAAAGGTAAACGTTGTTGCCAATGAAGACATCATAAAGAATTTGAAGCAGGCTCAGAAGGTAATTTAGAAAGAAGAGTTCCAAAGATATTTGGCAGCATTATTGAAACAAGTGCACGGTTCCCTGATGTGACTCCTTTTGAAGATAAAAACTCCTTCTTGATGTATCAGTTCAGGTACATTTGTTGAAGAGAAACAACATGTTGCTGTCCAAATTTATGTCATGTTTCTTTTTGTAAGAAGCACACGTGACCTCATCAGTATTACTGTTAAAATTTCATAAACAGCTCTTCCGGAGAAAAAAAGCCGGGCAACCATCATGGGTCTTCAGATTTACTTTTTTCTGTGGATGAAATCTGGTCATTAGGAATAAAAACTATGAAAATCACCATGAGTTGGTTCTCCACTATATCTAGGGACTGTTATTGAGCAAATATTAGTAATGTTTTAAATGTATTGTGCCAAACATTTGGTAAGTAATTTACGGGCAATATTTAACTCCATTGTCATAACAACAGAGATATAATAACATTACACTTAACAGTCATGATAACAAACAGATACTGTAATAATTTTCATGTTACAGAAGAGGAAATAGAAGTTTTGAGAGATTAACTAACCAACCCAAGTTCTTATTCTAGTAAGTGGCAGAGCCAGGATTTGAACCCAGGCAATTTGAGTTCAGCCTCCATGATCTTAGCCAGTTCACAACACCATTTTCCCGAGTGGGAAGTTAGTTCGGCTTCTCCCGACTTCCCTCCTTGTCCTGCCCGTTGTGAAGCACTGAGGCCTGGAGGCAGTGCCTGCACAGCTAGCACAGGAGGGGGGCCCATCACCGGAAAGGAGCACGTTCTCACTTCCCTGCGTGCTGGTGCGTAACTGTCCACCCCTCTCTCTCTGGACGGCCCCTAGAGAGGAGCACGCTATGTATGTGTAACTGCGATGCTGGACCCAGCGACGCCTCCCCACCCCTGTCGATAGCCAGTTTGGGCTGGTTGGTTCATCTCAGGGTTAGTAATGAGGTAATAAAAGCTGTGGGTAGAGGCAAGGCGTTTGAAGTGTTTTGGCAACATGATGCTTACAGAAGGGTTGCTAAGGAATACCAGTGTTTTGTCACTCGGAGGTAATGCGATGCCTCTCTCCTATCAGTCTAGGTAGTTAAGAAGGTAATTTTATAATGTTTTATAGGCGTGACTCTTAAGATAGGAGTAGCTTTTCCTCCTAAGATATTCACCAACTGCAAATTATTATCCTTTTGCCAAATTTCATAAAGATCTATAAGCATTACTGAAAAGCAGTATGGCAACAATTCTGTTTCATTAAGGCAGAATAAACTATAAGGCGAGCTTAAGTTGTACATGTAGTTCTAATGCCAGCACAACCGAAAGTTACCATAGCTGGCTAATTCCTTCCCAAATTATCATGGAGGAAATAGATGTGAAATGCCATCTGCTTCCCAGAATTTCTCCAGAAGCTTGAGCATCTCTCTACACACCTGTTGTAATCTGGCACATGAGATATTTATTATTGTTAACCATTATGAATAACTTAGATGGCTGTTCAGTTCTTCAATGCTCAACCAACAAAGACTTTTTGTTCAACGAACAATTGCCTAGATTTTCAGCTGTTTGACTTGGAATATTTTAGAAGCTGACACCCACAAATTCCAATTCTGTAAAAGGCTACCTCTTAATTATTTCAAAAATTAATTTATTTATCTTCTGCAACTCTAAAGCTTTAACGACCATTTATGATTCAATGATATTACTGCCATCACATAACTATTAAAAGTTAGCACAATACGTAGGAATGTATTTTACAGATATTATTGATGGACAATTAGCTAATATTCTAAAATGCTTGAATCTGTCAAGAAGGGAGGATTGATCCTGAGTCATTTAACTTTAAATTTATCTAATACTCAGGGACTTCTGTACAAATACTATTCAAGGTGATGTTAGGAGTTGTGCAATGTTTAACAATTATTCAGAAGTAGATACCTTCACCGAAGAACTGACATTCTCTTAAAAGAGGAAAATCACTTGTACAAGGAACTGTACAAATAAAGTGCTAAACGTCGTTAGTAAGGCACAAATGAGGTACGTGAGAGTGGAGGGAAAACAGGGAGTGGTCGCTTCTTGCTGATGTGGCTGGGAGAGGCTTTGAAGTAGCGCCCACACAGAGTGTGCTGGGGAGTCGCTGGGGGACTGGAGAGTGCAGAGAAAGGGCAGTCAAGCCGAGCATTCATTGTGAGCAAAGGCCTGGAAGTAGAAAATTGGAACGTTATTTGAAACAGCAAGTCTGGAATCTAAGTTGTCATACAGGGATTAGTGGGAAGTAAAATAAGAAAACAAGATGAGGGTAAACCCTCAGGGGAGAATGCTGGTGAGGCAGGGGGTTTAGAATTTATTTATATATTGAGATAGGGGGCAATGAAAGGTTTTCAGAGGCAAAGGAAAGATAGAGTTAAAACCATGTTTTAAGAAGTTTACTATAGTCTGATTGTGTAGATATTGAAGGAGGACAGCTTGAAGGGGATAATCAGGCTACAACTTATATATAAGATCAAGAGAGCTTGAACAAGAGGTAGCAGAGGGGTGTGGATGTCAGAGATACCAAGGAGTTAAAATTAGCAGGACTTGGCCACTGATGATATATGAGTTCAGGAGAGGAAGAACTGGGAGTATATATGGGCTTTTATACCTAGGTAACTGAGAGGACAGCAGAACCACTGATAGAAATAAGAAATTCAGGAGGAAAAAGAGGGAGGGAAGATGGTGATTCGCATCATGTTTGGATGGTGGTTCTCAACAACCAGGTGGCATTATCTGGTAAGTAGTTGAAACGTTGGATGGAGAGAGATCAGAAGAGAAGTCAGAGCTAGAGATAAAGATGCTCGAGTTTTGGAAGGGATAGCTTGAGGCCAGGAGACGTTTTTGTGAAAAGTAAAGGCGATCTAAAGACAGAGCCTTCTTGAAGCACCTACATTTATGGGGTATTGGAGGAAGGGAATCCGTATTTATTTTGGGATCAATCAGATACTATTGATAATAGAACTTGGTGAATTGGGCCAATTCAGTTAGTCAAAAGGTTTCAGATTATGATGGTTGTGACAATAGTTAACATTTATTGAGAACTTTTTAATGTGTCAGGAACTACTTAAAGCACTTAAATGTATCGATTAATTTAATTTCCCCCAAATGCTTATGCAGTAGGAACCATGTTTATCCCTGTTATGTAGGTAAAAAACTGAGGATATCTAGATCATGGGAATTCAGTAGATCTTGGTTTTAACATGACTTTTGACAAAATTTCTTATTTTATTCTTTTGGAGATGTGTGTAAATGTGAACAGAAAGTAATATTTATTTGAAAGTGATTGTCTTAACTTTTTTTTTTTAAACCAATGTTCAGTAAGAAGAGGTAGAAAACTAAGTCTAAACCCAATCAACAAATAAACACCAACATATTAAGGTAAGTTTCTGAATCAGAATCTCAAGGGTGAAGTAGGGGTGTGCTGGAAGATTTTTTTGCTAAAAACTGCCCCAGGTGACTTTAGTGAATAACTAGGTTTGGGAACCAATGAAATAAAAGATGACCAAGTTAAGACTGTGAAACATCTTGTCTCTTAGGAAGGATGGATCCAAATTAATGATTAATTTTACTATCAATAAACGTAAACTGTGAAACCTATAGGATATGTTAATTGTAGAACATTTGAAAAATCTACACAACTTTAAAGAAAAATATAAAAATCCCCCATACTCCCACTGCTTTAGAAATATTGTCTTCATTTCGGTGCATTTTATGCCACTCATTTTTCAATAAACCCAAACCACAGATATGCATGCTTACACACATGTGTGCAAACCACACAAGGAGTTTTATGTTTCTTTTGCACTTAATATTGTGTCACGAGCATTTTTCATTAATAACATTTTATTAATAAAAATGTTGAATTTTATTCAGAATATCATAATTAGCTTAATCAGTCTCATTTCTGCCTTTTAGATTGTTTGAATCTTTGGCTGTTATAAGTAGGTGTGTGATCAAGTTTCTTGTATGTAAAGTTTTGACCACTTTTGTCTGGTTATTTCCTCAGGATGGGTCCCTAGAATTTAATCACCTAGTCAAGGGGTAGCAATGTTTCAAACATTCTTGATGCAGATTGCTAAAAAGACTTAAATGAAAAGGTATTTTAACTTATATTCACAGAACAGTATCCGTTGCCTCATTTTTACTAATTTTGAACAGAAGATCCTTTAACAATGTAAATAGAGCAAAAGTAGTGTCTTATTTTGATGTCCTAATGAGATTTCTGGGATTAGTGTTGTCAAATATTGTTTATAATTTTCTTGGCTATTTAATTGTTTTTAATTGCCTGTTTTTAATGTATAGTCATTTTTTAGTAAAGCCTGTTAATTATTTACTTAATAATTTGTAAGATCTCTTTGAGTTAGGAAACCTTTTGTTTTCCATATGAGTTGGAAACAGTTTTTTCTGTTTGCCTTTAAATATTGTTTATGGTGTTTCTACAAGTATTGAAAAGATTTTTTTCTATTGCTTTGATTTTTTAATACCTTTTACTATCGGAGATACAGTAATTGTTCATCTGTATTTTCCTCCAGTTTTCTAAAGAGTTAAAAAACAAAAACCTCCTAAACCTAGCTACATTTATTTTGATTTATTGTAAATGCTGAGGATCTAATTTTTTTCCTCCAAATTTTAACTAATCTGAAGTTTTACCGAAGAATTCTTTTCTATTGATTTACTTTAGTTTCACTCACTAACTTTATCATTTACTAACTTTTAACATTTACCATTTTAAAAAATGTATATTAGGGTCTGGTTCTGGGTTATCTGTATAGTGTCTTTAATTACAGACTTTGGTACTAATTCTCTATAGCACCAATGAGATAAATTAACATTTTACTCGACAAGTTTTCATTTATTGCTTTTATCTAAAATGTCTTGATTAGTAGCAGTAGTTTATTTTTCCAGTTGGACTTTGGATTCATTTTGTTAAATTCTAATAGAAGCTAAATTGAAAATTCAAACAATTCTTTATCCCTCCAAACCAAAAAAAAAATCTACCAACCAGCCAACCAACCAACCAACCAAAACTGCACACACCATGATGGGATTTTAAAAGTAACTCATAATAGTAATTGTCATTGTCCAGAGATAATCAGAGTTCGATACTGTTATATATGATTTTATATCTGTGTGATAATTATAGTTCATATAAAATTAAAATTGTTTGTTACATGTTTAGTATTTATTAGACTTATTTCTTTTAATATATCATGAACATAATGATATACCATGTCATTAGTCTTCTTCTAAATTATTTTTAATGGCTATATGTTATTCCATTATATACATATTCCATATTATTCCATTATACACATAGACACATATATGCACTATATTTATTTTAAGTTATTTTTAATGGCTGAATATTATTCCATTATATGTATGCAATATATACATATATATGCACTATGTTTATTCAGTTAATTCCCATTTTTGGACATTGAACTTGCTGTTTCTTTTGTGCTATAAGAAATGACTGTTATGTTGTAAACATCTTAGGAGTTCACCTCGTGTGCATCCCTTATTTTTCTTTGGTGTAACTTCACTTGTTAATGAAATTCTTGGTAAAAGATCAAGCAGGTTTTAGTTTTCTTTTTACCAATTGCCAAATTATCCTGTTTTAGCAATTTCATGCTGCCACTGGCAGTGAATAAGAATGCCTCCTTAGGGATTTTGACTGGAATTGCATTAAACTTAAAATAAATTTGGAAATATATGACAGCTTTTTTGTGTTCATACTTTACCCCCAGACACATCTATTTTATTGCTTAGTAAAGTTTCATTATATAAATTCTGCACATTTCCTAAGTAGGATTTTTTTACGTTTTAACAGTTTTTTAAAAATGTTGTAGCTGTCAAGAATGGGATACTCTCACATTACATTTTCTGACCAATTATTATTTTTCAGAAGCTATTGTATTTTGTATATTCATTGTGTATCTGACTTTTGAGCTTTCAGGTTAATTCTTTCCTTAACTTAAGAGACACTGGAGTACTAGAGAGTTTATCAACTTTCCCAGGCCATATGGTTGGTCCAGTGTTGGAACTGGTGTTGAACCTAATGTTCTGTAATTTCAAAGATGATACTTTTTATACCACCCCTTATCACTTCCCAAATATATCATTAGAAACACAATTCCCCAAACAAGGGAAATGATAGCACTGAGGGCTCTCTACTGGCCAGAGTGTTCTGTTCAGCTCTCAGCACCACGTTGTAAGAGTGACACTGACATTGAAAAGAGTGTCTAGAACGAGACTGTGATGTGAGGAATGGCTGAAATCAAGAAAATGGAGTTGTCTAGCTTCAGTGGCCAGAGTCATGATGACTGGGTGGAAGTTAAAGCAAACCCGATTCTGGCACTTTATGCTGGATCTCTTAACACAGAGAGCTGTCCTTAAATGGAACAGGGTATTTTGGGAGGTATAACCACCCGCTATTGGAAGTGCAGGGGAACCTGGGTGAGCATCGCTTGAGCACAGTATAACGGAGATGGGACTGTGGACAAAGAAATCCCTGTCTTCTCTTGATTCTATGATTATTTCTGCACTTAGCTTTGAAAAAACGCTAACTCTTAAGTTAGCCATAGGAACTGGATGTCGTTGTTGCTACTACTTAGGGGATGAATTAAAAAGCACACATTTTCTAAACCTCATATATCCAGTAACTTTAGTCTACTTTCCCAGCCTTACAACAAATTCTGACAGATCTCTAAACGGAATCCAGTTTGTATTATTTTTTATTCTTTTGTCTACTCTTTCTTGTTTGCTCTAATGAATAGTGGCAAAACAAAACAAGGCTAAACAACAAACACAAAACCAGCCCCTGAATAATCAAAGGGTGATGGTAAACTTGGCCGTGTCTTCAGTAAAAAAAAAAGTCTGTTAGCAGGCTAGACAATCATTAGCTTTCTACCTCCTTTCAGATTAATGGTATCCACTCATTCATTTACTCGTTCAATATGGTTTGTTTTTTTCGTGTGTGAGCTCAGGGTTGGAGGCTGTGAGAGATGTGGCAATGTTTTTGCCTTAAGAAATGCTGGCTGAAAGGGTAGAGACTGTGAAATGAAAATGGAATGGAGAGAAAGCAATGAAGCCTTAGTATATGAGATGCTCTGAAAAATGATTCTGGTCCAGCTCTGTTAAAACAATAACAAATGCTTCTAAAAGGGCATCTCATTCTTTGCTTTCCTGCGTCTACCTCTCTCAGCCTGGGGGAGAGGAGAGGAGACTGCAGGACGTGAAGGGACTGGTTTGGGTTAAAAAATGTGGTGACAGGAAGCAGCACCTACATAGATTCTTCTCTGCTCCACTTCAAACTCTGCTAAGAGTGAACAACAGAGGAAGTTCTGAATGAGGGTGAGGTTTATGGTTTTGATGTTTATTAGAATTCATAGTGATGTCATGAACAGAGACTGACATTTGCTACTATTTAACTAAGCCCTCAACTTTTCTTGGTCTTAGGTTTTTCACGTATAAAATGGATATGGTAACATCTGCTTCTGAAAATGCTCCTAGGACTGTTGGATAAATAAGATAATGAATTTGAAAGTTTTTATTTTTAAAGCCTAAATGCTATGCAAGAATAGTGCTGTTATTAATTGCAGAATTCTTGTGCTTAAGAGATGTCCTTTGCTTCCTGTATTTGTGAGCACAAATTGAGTTTTGAGTAACGGTTCAAGCTCCTTTTAACATGTTGCATCACCCCATGTCAATCACTGATGCGGTTACATTGAAAACTTGATGCTTAGGACAGAAGCCAGTTTCGACTTCCATTCAGAGGTTCAGAAAATAACCTGGCTCTATGTTTCATATGGTTTGACTGAATCCACTCAATCACTGGGGTTTTATGTAAAAAATGTTAACATAGATCTCACTCAAACTGCTCCTATGGTGTTTTAGGAAAATAGACACGTCACAGGGTTCCTGGTGAAGAAACTTCTGGAGGCACTGCATTTTCAGGGAGTTTCTTCCCAGAATGACAGCACTGCCATATAAATAAAATATCCTTACGTTATTTTAAGAGAAGCTAGTATGAGACGAGGGTAGGAAGTGGAAGCTCTGCTTTGGTTTTTAGCCTGAACTGTACTGCCCTTGTTTAGACTCTTGTTAGACTTTGTCACTCAGCCTCTGGTTTGTTTTAATCATGGTTTTCTAAAGAAGCAGATTTTCCTTCTCCCTGTTCAGTAATGTTCAGAAAGTTCATGGGGATCCTTGTCTGTAGCGGGCTTTGCAAATCAGCATATCACTCTGTAGCACACTGGAAAAACCCTTCCCCGGTTATCAAGAAGCAGTTTCCCTAATAAGCTATCAAAATCATCGTACCTCATCACACGGCCTCCTTTGTGGGTGGGCTATTTTGTTTGGCAAGGAAATGTGGCCTAGCACATTTGTTTGAAGAAACCTTTCCTTCTCTGGAAGAAACATGTAATCTCAGTACAGCACTGTGGAAAACCGTGCGGAAGCTTTATTGTTTGAATATACCGGCATAGGACATCTTTAGGCGATTTCTACGTCTCCACGTACCGTCTTTATGTGACTGTCCTGGGATGCCCATGACAGACAGGGAGTTCTTCCCGCAACTTTGTCTTAGTCATGAGGTCCACTGGAATAGTTGTTCGTTGTGCTTTCTTTTAGCCATTATTACTTGAAGGGGTCCTCAGAGCTCTAAATAACACAATGATCCAAACGCATGTGAAGGTCTAAATTTTGTCGAGATCCAGGCTGGCCTGTTCTTGTTTTCATGCTCTCATTTGTACGGGAAGAATGAACGGAGGGGAAAAAATGTGTGTGACCGACCTGGGCTTCTCAGGCATGTCACCTGTGAAGTTGTACACAGCCCCAGGCTCAGGAGGGCCCAGACTTCAGTCTTCGTGCTGTTGAACTTCACGCTGTGACCATGTTGAAATTTACAATACTTCTTGAACAGAGGTCCCCACATATTCATTGTACACTGAGCCCCACAAATTACGTAGCAGGTCCTGTTTTGAGGTCATTAACTGTCTTATTAACTGGGAGGAGATCCCAGATATTGGGGAAAAAAAAAAAGGAACAAGATGAGGTGCAGTGTCCAGTGATGGGAATCATGTGCTAACGAGGACCTGTGTGGATTCATGTTATTGTTCTAACAGCGGTCTTTGTATTGGGTAGATTTCTGTTTTATACAAAGAACTTTCGGCCTCCTACATTCCTATGTTTACAAGTCAAGAAGAAATTCCTTGGGAGTGGAACAAAATAGGGAGTGGATCTGGGGAAATGTGAGAGCTCTTGATTATTTTGCGTCATGAGCCGCTTTGGCTGGCAAATCTGGCTCTGTTGCTGAAATTCCAGTGTCAGGGCTTTATATGGCTCATTACCAAGTGGAGTCAGTCCTAGGCAGGTGCTTGTTCTTGTGATTATTGCTGTTTGTCTAACTTTTGACAAAGCTCCCCTCCTTCATCTATGCTCAAATGTCACCCTCTCTGTGGGGCCCATCCTGGCCAGTCTACTGCAAATCACAACTCAGCTCACCCCACTCCTGACACTCCTGTTTCCCCTGTTTTCATTCAAACGCATAAGATCTGGCACACAGTAGGTGCTCAATAACTATTAATTAAATGAAGGAATGAAAGGATGGATTGATCACATGCATGTCTAATAGTTAAAAGCCGTGATGAGAGTAAGAATGTCAGCTTTATTCTTACCCCCTTTCTCCTCAGCTGAGTTTGCTCCCTGTAAATTGATTCTAGTTCTCAGAATTCTTCTGAGCTCACTCCCCCAAACAGCACTATTTTTATGACTCTGTAATCTCTGGTCAGTTTAAGATCGAGGAGTTTTCCAGGCTGAGGGGCCCCATATCGCTTAGCAACAATATTTTCTAATGTCACCATGGGAATGGAGTTAAGACCACGTGTTCCTTGTGGAGGAGGATGTGGACATCCATAGGGTGGTACTGCTCATCAGGGGATCTTTCTGAGGCAAATCCACCTGGGCCTTCTCACCATTTTTTGGTGTGGGCCATGTTAGCTCCCAGAGAGGAGCTCTGTGGGGATGACTCTGTCAGTCCTTCACCTCACTCTTTCCGAGAACACTGGGGACAGTTCTGGCAATATTCAAAGTGAGATTCAAATTACTAGCCTACTCCAATAGCTATGAAAACCAGCTACCTGTTAAAATATGTACTAACTTGAAAAAATCCTCAAAAGACTTTATAATCAATGTAATATTTAATTAGTTTGAGGTATCCTATTCTCCACTTATAATTGAAAACTGAACTCTGGCTAAGAGATACTTTGACTGTTAATTTCATAAGGGAAGCGTTGGTACAGGTGTACCTTGTTTTATTGTGCTTCAGCTTAATTTCACTCCATAGATACTGATTTTTTTTCACAAATTGAACGTTTGTGGCAACACTGTGGGGAGCAAATCTATTGGTGCCATTTTCCCAATGTTTGCTCACTTTGATAATTCTCACAGTATTTCAAACTTTTAAATTATTATTATATTTGTTATGGTGATCTGTGATCAGTGATTTTTTTTTTATCATGAGCAGTCATTTTTTTAAAAAATTGAAGTATAGTTTACTTATAATCTTATGTTAGTTTCAAGTGTACAACATGACAATTCAATATTTTTATAGATCATTCTCTATACAAGTTATTAAAAATATTGACTGTATTCCCTGTGCTGTACATTTCATCCTTGTAACTTTAAAATTTTATACCTAGTCGTTTGTACCTCTTAATCCCCTTCACCTATTTTGTCCCTCCCCTGAACCTTCTCCCTACTCTGGTAACCACTAATTCTCTGCATTTGTGAGTCTGTTTCTGTTTTGTTATGATTGTTAGTCTTACTTTTTTTAGATCTCACACATAAGTAGAAACATCCAGTATTTGTCTTTCTCTTTCTGTGATCAGTGACCTTGATGTTACTATGGCAAAAAGATTACGACTCACTGAAGACTCGTGATGGTTAGCATTTTTTTTAGCAATGAAGTATTTTTTAATTATGGTACGAGCATTGTTTTTTTAGACATAATGCTATTGTGTTATTGAATATAGTGTAAACATTGCTTTTATCTGCTCTGGGAAACCAAAAAAAAATTCCTGTGACTCATTTTATTGTGACGTTTGCTTTACTGCAGTAGTTTGCAACTGAACCTGCAACTATATCAGAGGTCTGCCTGCACATGGATACAGTAATGAAGGAGAAACATGAGAATAAGAACACAGAATAGAATCTGAATTTGGTGTACCCAGACTGAGGTACCTTCTTTTAAACAATCATTTCTGTGTACTTTCATAATTCTGTTTTTATTCTCTTTAAGTCTTTGAGAAGACTTCTGGCTAAACCGCAATTCAATTTACTGGTAATGAATGGCACCATCAAGGTAATTTCGTTTTCAGTTTGAGAGCCTAGTGTCACATCCCACTTCCTGCATTTAATCTGAGTTTTTAAAAGAGGAACAAGAAGACTGGCACTTGATCCTGTCAAGTTATAGGCATATACCTTTGTTCTTTAAATTCCTTGCAGTGGAAATCATGCCTTTTTGGACACTTGAAACCACATGGAATAAATACAACAGTGAAGATTATTTCATTTCACAGCCAGGAATTGGAGGAACAAATTTGAGTATAAAAATCAAATAGATCTTAGAATGTAAATAAGTTTTATTTTATTTTATTTTCCTAACAGAGTGAAGTCTGAGTTGCTATGTTTGATTACATTAGGGAATTATCTTATGGTCTCGTTCTTGAAGTGTATAAAAATCATTTCAGTGTACGGAAATTGGAGGAAACAGTTAAAATGAGAATATTGTCTAAGGGTTTCAGTCTAGGTCAGAGATTCTGAAGATTTTGAGCACATCCCAACATGAAGTAATCCCCGCCAACGGTCTGCACACGGTGTTGTCATTTTCTCGGTGGGAAGGGGAATAGCTGAGTTGGCTTCCTGCGTAAGACAAGGGTGGAGGAGGCGGGCATTTCCCAGGGTGTCCGGGAGGGAGATGAGAGCATATGTTGTTTCCACGGACACACCACTGCTCCATTTTCCCCTTTTAGGTGGTGACAAGTGTGGCTGGACTTAGTCTGGTGAGGTGTAGGCTAGTAGAGATTGATTCCCATAAACTTACCCCATTTTTTTCTCTACAATCTTTATACAAGTATCTTACTTCCAAAATAGAATTACTTTGTGATCTTACTTTGGAGATTTGCTTAATTCTTTCTAATGGGATATGTTTAGGCTAATGAAATAATCCAAAAAGTAGTTCTTCTTGTTCTTTTTTTTTTTTTTTTTAATCATCAAAAACAGCACATGCCCAGTATATTCAGGAACCTGTTTACTCTCTTGGCTGCTCATAAGGCATCGTGACTCTTGTTCTAGCGCTGTGGGCGTGGAACTCTCGGAGAAAATCCCTAGTTTTCCTGAATACCTGTGGGCAGTTAAACCTTCAGAACACGTGCTGCTTCAGTGCAAGTTACAAGGTGCACCGGGGGTAGCAAGGGCTGAGACAAGGGTGTGCTGTGATTCATCAAGGAAAACGCGGAACAAGGGGCCACTGGTGTTATTTTATTGGACACATGATTTAATTTAGTTCCTTCGGAGATAGAAGCGTCAGGAAAAGCAAAGCTTGTGCCCACACAAGTCACAGTCTAATAAAGTAACCTTTAGACGACAGCTGTAATGTAAAAGGCCTTCGCCAAAAACAACAGAGCAGGGCCCAGTTCCTATCCCTCAGAGCAGGCCAGCTGACACGGTGGCTGAGTTTAACAACAAAAAAGAACAAAGCAAAACAAAACAAAACAATCCAAACCAAGGTTTTCTGAGGAAAGGAAAATGTACTAATTAGAAGCTGGACATTTTGAAAGCACAGTTTTACGGAAAAGTGCCAACTCTGTCTGTGGACTTTTGGTTCCTAAACCCTGGCTGAGAAACTATTTCAACTTGTTGAATCCTTTCTGGTGGCACTGAGACATTGTATCCATTGAATAAAAATTCTAAATTACTACTTATGCTATGGGAATTTGAAGAGCAAAGAATTTGCATCAGTTTTTTTAAAAGTACTCCTGGAACAGCTAATTTCAGTGGCAGAAAATGCTGAAAAATTGGGATGCTGATTTCCAAAATATTTCTGTTCTTAAAAAAATAATATGATAAGCTTTAACTAATGATAGATGATTGTGCCAGAGATTTCCAGGTTACTGCCAAATAGAGGATTTTTGTAAAATTAAAAAAAAATCTGGATCATTTAAAGAAAGTAATTCATTTCATAATTTGACTCTTTCCCAGAACAAACATAAAAAAATGCACGATTCTCCTTCCCGGTATTAACGAAATATTTTCCAAATCCATTGCATTGCATGCATTGCATTCCTTTATCAGGATCTTATTCAGTTTGTGACTCTGCTGGAAACTGATATCTTAGAATTAACCTGATATGTGCTTTTACCTACTTTTCTCTTGTTTAATGCTTAGCTTAAGCATAACAACATTCATTTTAACTCTGTTAGGCTTTCTGGAACACACTACCACAAATACAAATGAAAAGTTTCAAGTTGTTTGTTTTCTTTCTTTTTCTCTCCCCCTTTTAAAAGGTTTTAACTTTTGGGTATATGAATTGGTTAAAAAAGTTTCCAAGTTGGGGAATCTGTTTTTTGATCTAATGTTTGTCAAATAAAAATGTAAGGAAAAATTGCATTTTTAAGGTACACAGAAGGTTAACCAAACTGCCTTAAAAGCTTCTAACTGCTATTCAAAACAAAGGCACAGTTTCTGTGAATATCAAGAACATTTGCCCTGTACTCAGGTTCGGAAGCCCCAGAGTTACAGAGGGTGGCCAGGGTTAAGAGAGCGGCAGAGACGCGTCCATGAAAGGTGACAGTTCTGTTTTTTCGCTTATGGGGCTCAGCACGGGGCAGCTAGCAACGTGTCTGCCGTTCCTGTAAGCAACCACCTCCCTGAGTTATAAGTGTATGCAGACTTACTGTGATGGCCTGAAGTCTCTCCTTCACCAGCTCAGCTTCTTCCATTCCAGAAGTCAAGGACAGGCAGCCAGTAGGGGAGTCCAAAGCTACCATAAAGCAGGAGGCTCCTTGGGGAGAGCAGTGGAGGTGACCGAGGAGAAGCAGGGAGAAACCCACTCTCGCACCGGTGGAGAAAAGCAGAAATCCCCGACTCGGCAGGAGCGTCTCCGAGCAGATGTACAGATCAGGCCAGACAGACACATGTAATGAGGGTGTGCTGGGGAGGCAGACGCTGAGGCTGCTGGCACGGGCTGACTGACAAGTTTGAACGGCAGCGGCACAAGCCCTTTTCCTTCAGGAGCTGCCAGCCCTTTGTTGTAATGTGCACAGTTAGCAAGGCACATTTGCTTATTAACTGTTCCTTACCCACCTCATTCTCTTCCAGGAGTAGCACAGGGAGCCCACGCACAGTGTTTAATCAGCCTCTGCTCCAGCCACACACAACCCTCTCTGCATGTGCGGGGCTATGTGTGTTTGTGCAAAGGTGCTTACCTGCACTCTGCTCCAGCGTCTGCAAAGACAGAGACTTACCTTGACTGGGCCAAGTCACTTGCTTGCCTTTCCTCTTTGGATTGGTTTTAGATAATAATAAAAAAACTCTATAGTTACTTTAGAATGTAATGTAGTGGTAGATTTACACCAGGCTGTCCTTGCCTCTTCCTCCCCGCCCCACTTCAGCAGTTTGTTTCAAACTCTGGAATCTTTAGGTCGTGGAGAAGTCAAAGGTGCTAACGTGACTCTGTTGGGAACTTGGTCCACCAGCCGTGTTCAGTGTGGTTTAAATATCAAGTACCACCCTCTGTTATTTCTTGTCTTGGATTTCTATGCAATGCAGTTCTTTCTTGGACCTTGTTCAGCAATGACACTCAGGAAGGTGCCCATTTTGATCTCACCAGATATGCAAGAGAGTGGAGTGAACCCCTGTAAGTGTGATGAGACATTCTGTAACTCATGCGGTCTGACACTGTGTGAGCAGTCCCTGGCCCTTTAAAAAAAACTCTTAGGTCGAAAGCAGAGGCTGGGAAGCTTTATAATTGACTTTATTTTCTTTCCCCTATCATTTCTTTAATTAAAATTTGACATAATAAATCCTAATTACCATCTACCTCATTGTTATGTGTGTGGATGCTACCAAGCACTTTCACCCCAATCTTCAGTTGACGTGGTTAAAAGGGCAACTCAGACATTGAACTGGTGGTCTCATTTCCTTTGCATGGTGGATATCAGCAATAATAACAGCTAATATTTATTGAGTACTCTCTCTAGGCAAATGCTTTACATCTGATTTACCTTACAGGATGCTGGCAGGTAGATGCTATTAGCCTCGTCTTAAAAATGAGGAAACTGAGGCTCAGAGAGGTAATTTGCCACACAGCTAATAAATAGCAAAGCCAGGATTGGAACCTGGACTGTCTGACTTTCTAACAGCTATCCATCAGGTCTGCCCAAGAAAACAGGGCAAGGTGAAACACAGGCTGAAGGTTAATGTCTTTGTGGGAAAGAGCTGGGCCCCCAGCCTCCTCCTCCACCCAGCTCCCAGAACACTTAGAGCTGGGTGCAAACACCTTAGTTGGAACCCTGTGGGGATCTCCTCTGGATAACCCCAGTGGCCCCAGTGAGAAAAGATACCCCCGTATTGTCATGTAAAGCCACCCCACCATAGAATCCTAAGGTGAAATCTACTACTTTCAAGAGTCTGAAGTCATACTTGAGAGTAGTTTGTCCTTTCTCATACATCCTCAAAAGACATTTAGAGAAACTAGAGAATAGGAGAACTGACCAGGTGTGGGCCAAGTCTGAGTGCTGTTGGATGGATATTCGAGCTTAAAAAACATCAGACCTTTAAAATTTTTGATTTTGTTTATCTGCAGATCCTGGCTGAAATTAAAGACAAGAGAGCAGCAGTGATAAGTATCTCAGAATTGCATATTTGCTGCCCAGAACAGATGGCAGTCATCCAATTATTAGCCTGGATCTTTTCCTGAAAACAATTTACCTCTCAAATCTCATTTCTGTTATGGGAAAACCCAAGTGTTTTCTAGTGTAAAGGGAAGACTAGATTAAATAAGAGAATCAGGGAACTTAGGAGAGAGCAGAGATGTGACAAGTGATTGGGACCATCAAGTGTTTATTCATTTACTTGATTGATAATACTAATCATTGCTAATATTTTAAACATTTGTTGTCCATTTATTCTGCACAGATTTGCTGAGCATCTATGATGTGTCAGGTGCTGTGCTAGATGTTTGAGACAGCTGGGTAACAAAACTCCTGCTCTGCTGGAACCTACACTCTAGTGGGCAGTGAAAGATAACTGTAATAAACCAGCAAGATATAGGAGGTGAGAAGATGATCATGCTAGTCTGAATCCCTTTGAGAAACAAATGCCAAGGCAGATTAAATGTGATTGCTTTTATTAGGGGAATGATAGTATGAAAGAAAATGGGGAGGTAGGCAGAAAAGGCTGGAGCTGGGAAGGTCTGGAAGAGTGGCCAGACCATCGTGCAAATCTGACCGGAGTGCAGGCAAGAGGCAGAGAAAGTTTAGTGGGAACAGCTCAATCTGCAGTGCAGTGTGAGGGAGATTGGCAAGGCCATCCGAAAGTGCTGGAGCCAAAGTCAGCCACTAGAGAAGCCCTGTGTCTCCCAGGAACCAGCCTACTTTATTTAGCATTCCTGCCGGAGTAACCCCTGAGATGCACAGTCTTGATGCAAACACGGGGATGGATTTCAGAGTACGACAGCTGGGACCCTTGGTCAGTCATGTTCCTGCCGTTGGATGTCTGAGAGGTGCATTCTCATGACCGCCACAGTGATAAATGTCGTGGAAGAAAATAGGGCAAGAGAGGAGAAAAAAGATTGCAATGAGTGGCAAGCTGCAGTTTAGAACTGGGTTATTAAGGTAGCTTCAACGAGAAGGGTGCATTTGAACAAGGCCTTGAAGGTGGGGTGGGAGTTAGCCGTGAGGGCATCCGTGGGAAGAGCATACCAGGAAAGGCCTGTGCCAAGGCCCTCTGGTGGTCTGTAGTTGGCGTGTTTTAGGAACAAGGCTAGTATGGTTAGACAGCGGGGACTGGAGGGAACTGTAGCAGGAGGTGTGGTTGGAAATGTAACAGGCCCCGGTACCAGCAAATGTCTTGTAAGGCCATTGTAAGGACTTGGAATTTTACTCTGTGTCGGGTAAGAAGTCATTGAGACGTTCTGAGCAGAGAAGTGACATGACCTAGCATGTTTTGCACAGATGGAAGCAGGGAGACTAGGCAGGATGCTACAATAGTAATCCAGTTGAGAAATGACGGTAGCTTGAGCCGAGGTGGTAGCAATGAGCGTAGTGGGAATTGGTTGAACTGTGGATATGTTTTAAAGTAGAACCCAAAGTACTTCCTGAGATTGGATATAAGGTTTGAGAGAAAGAGAGGATGCATGATGACTCTAAGACTCTTAGACTGAGCAAATGGAAGTTGCTATCAATTGAGATACAGAAGTTATGGAATAGTTGTATTTTTTAAATTTGTTTGTTTGAGGGAACTTAGTTATCACATGGAGATGTTGAGTAGACAATTGGATTTATGAGTTTGGAGTTCAGGCAAGACATCTCATGGGGATTTACAAAATTTATTTTATCTCTGGTGGTAAGCAGGACCACAAAGTACCCAGACTTCTAGACCATAAAACAGCATAATCTAGTGAACTTGTGTTTATTCAACATTAAATCTGTATTTATGACCAAAGTCAGTCTTTGTAAAATAGATACACAATAGAGCCCTAGCTGCTCTCAATTCTCTTGTTAAACGAATTTTACTAAATATTTTGTTGTTTGTCACCCAATGTAAATGAGGATGGCAAGAGCTAAAAGGTACAATTACCTGACCTTATATTAGGAGTTAAGAGTGATAAGAGCTTCTGAAACAGTGTCTTTTCTTGAAATGAATTTGCTTTCTGGTTGGAGAGGTAAGACATATGCTTGAAATAATTCAAGGACAAAAGAATAGTAAACCGACTGTCACTGTATGCTGATAAAACATGGTGCTGACTATTGTACTCTTTGGGACCAGGGTAGTGTAGTGTGGTGAGTAATAGTGGTGTGTGGCACCAGTCTCTCCTACCGCAGGGAGAAAGCAGAACTTTAAAGCAGAGAAGTCATTCTAAGTGTCAGAGGGAGGGAAACATAATGTGTTAAAAGACCAGAAAGGAAATTGTCTTACCTGGGGCAGAGAGGAGAAATCTGATAGAAACATCGATAGAAATACATCTCCGTACATAGAATTTGATGTTCAGGGGAAGTGGGCTAGAAAGTGGAAGAGGAAAGATCGATTCATATTTCAGGAGAATAAAACTGTCATCTATCCTCAGAACATACATGAAGATGGAAAGATTAGGTAGGAAGATCTTTTAGAAAGGTAGGAAATATGAAATTTGAGTGTCTGTGGAAAGAGCCTAAAAATTTTCCAATGTTCTGTAAAAGCAAATGTCTCCAGATACTTCCTAACCTTCAGAAAGTCTGAACCGAGAGGCCAAGAAGTAAATGAATAAGTAGAACAAAGTAAGTGGAGTAGTACTCGAGGTGCTGATATAAATATTTTAAAACCCAAGGGTGATGGCGAGAGGAATGATTTATAAGGGAGAAATCGGAAAGAAATTTCAGTAAGAGGGTTAAATTAGCGAGAAGGATGAGAATTTGATAGGCTCCAAACTGCATACAGAGTAGAATCTTAGATTAGAGATTTTGGATTGAAAACCAAAGAGAAATAAAATCCAAATAAAACAACAGCAGGAAGAAAACTGAAGGAAACCAAAGTAGGAAGTAAATACTTCTCGGATGCACATGTGAAAAGGCTTTTCTAGAGCCTTCCTGAGACCAGATCCCATTTAAAAAGTGGGTGCTCACTCTGACTCTTCTCTCTCTCTTGTTTTTTCTCTCTCTTTCTTCCCTTCTTTCTTTATGACTTCTCAGACATCTGGAAGCCAGAAATGGTGTCCACCTACGGAGAATTTAATTCTCATAGTCAGTAGATGTTTAACCAATGTGTGATGTGTGGCCAGATGAATGAACAAATGGTCAGAACTCAGAGTACCTGTGCTTCTGTGGCGTAGTGACACCCCTTTACAAGTCCATATCCAATTCCATACTTGCATCCTTGTGATGGACAAACTGTTCTTTGAAACTTACATATCTCTGAAAGAATTACTAAGAACAGACTGACCTTCATATTTCTTCTGTGATAACCAGTCCCTCTCTATTCTTCTTGTCCTTGACTCTTCCTCTCCCGTGTCCCAGGGCCATGTGAGTTTTTTCGCATCCTTTCCTCTAAGAAATTCCTGATACTGCTTTATTTTCATTCTAGAGTCCTCTTTGTAGTTGGGTCGACACTATACCTATTTCTTTGTTAGGTAATTTGAACTTTACGGTTAGGAGGCGAATGGGGAAAATGCAATAGGCTTCAAGACAGTCTGTGGTGCAGGTGCTCATCTTACTTGAACTGTTCATGGCGTTGGGCAGAGTTGACTCCTCTTTCCTTCTTTCTTCACTTGGCCTCTAGGATACCACACTCTTTTGACTTTACTCCCATCTCACTAGTCTCTCCCTCATAGCCTTCTTTGCTGGTTCTTTCTCTTCTCCCCAACCTAAGCACCAGGGCTCAGTTGTGAGTGCTCGTTTCTTCTCTGTTCTTCTCTACGCACCCCCTACAGATGTCATTTAATCTCATTCTAATGCCAAGACTCTGCGTTTATTTATACCTCCAGCTTAGACTCCTCTACTGCCACAGATAGCCGTATGGCTCATTTCCTCAGCTTTTTTTAGGTCTTGGCTAACACATCACCTTCTCAATGAAGCCTATGTTGACCACACTATAGAAAATCACAAATTATCTCTCTCTGATTCTGCCAGTCCACCTCATTTGCCCTATTTTTTGCCATAGCCCTTATCATCTTCTACAATAATATATAAGGTACTTTTTTGTTGGTTGGTTAGTTGGTTTATTGTCTTCTTTCACTAGAGCGAAACTTCCACATGGTGAAGGGTTTTGTCTGTATTTGGAAATCAACACTCAAAAAGATTCAATAACCTATCAAGAGGTTACATACCCAGTCAGCAGTGAGCCCAGGATTTAAATCTGGGATTGTCTACTCCGAAAGCTCTCCCCCAGTCCACTACTTCATTTTTCCTCAATTGTAATGAGATACCATAGCACCGGCTTAACTACATATATTATTACATGCCTAGAATAACACATTATGCATGACAAGCAAATGCGATCAGTTTGGTAATTGGTGGAATTGATTTTTTTTAAGACTGCACACAGTCTATACCCATTTTTGCTTAGGAATTTGTTTAAAGATTAGATTATAATTTTTCTGTTAGTGAAGTATTCCAGAGATATACCAGTACCAAAAAAAAAAAAAAAAATCTACCAGCAGATAGTGGAAGAGTGTATGTGTTTAAGTAAGCATGTTGCTTTCTCTTTGAACAAGTTACTGGTCTTTCAGGCTGAGTTTCCTAGAATTCAAACAACTGCTAATTTAATAGAAAAGAACATTTAACTAAACCAATTGTTGGGCTTTTTGGAGACAGAAAAAGGAAGCAGCTGTTTTTTGAACTCAGTCTCGGTTGTCTAATGGCCTATCAAAAATAGCCACAGATACAAAGGAACCTATTAACGAAAGAAACATAGATAACAAAACAATCTGCCAAACACATGTCAAACAAAATGCAAGTGTTCCATAATTTCTCTTCTCATGTGCACATAAAATGAGAAGTTAATACTTAACATATTTGGGATCTTGTATTTTAGTTTCCTCTGCCTCAGTTGACAAATGGACATGAAAATAATCAGCATCATGAAAAGATTTAGCATTACTTTAAGCCAGAGAAAAGCAAGAGGCTAAAGTCTGTAATTATTGTTCCACCACACCCAAGGACTCCAGGTGTTTCAGCACAACGACTGCTCCTCCAGCAATTCACCACTCACACGTCCAAACCTAGCGGCTTTCGCACCCGCATATAGTGTGCACCGTAGAGGGGATGGATGGACCATCTGAGCTGAACTTTGAATGTACTTGTTCTGAGTCAGAGCGGTTGGTGAGGACCATTTGCCTTATTCCCTTTCCTTCCTTTGTCCGCAGTGTAAGGAAGCTGCTCTTCCTTCAGCATTGTTTTCGGGTTTGGGTGTTTAAAAAAACGCTGTTCCACTGTGATACCTTCACTTGATGCTTTCACTTTGTCAGTCAATTCAATGCAACATTTAAAATATTTGGACCGAGAACGTTCTGAAGTCACAATACGTGTCCACGGTATGGTGTCCGTGTGATACTCCATGTGCTACACTGGACGTCTAAATTGTCCGGTTTGCCTCTGTGTGCACTCAGCTGTTCTCTGAACTTGAAATGTTTGCACTTCATTTGCTTTTTGTTTTGAAAAGTGATTTTGTATTTTTCTCCTCAAATTTGTGATTTTTAGTCTAAAGAGTAACTGATTTTGCGAGTTTTAGCATTTGAGTCATTGGCCGTTATTGCCCTAGATTTGCACAAAGAAATAGTGAATGGAGCTTCTTCTACTTATTAAATTTTTTTTCATTCCCTTTTTACTTTGTCCTTAAATTTGAATCTCAGTTTTTGTGGGTAAAGCAAAATAAATATTCTTATATCCGTACTGGGATCATAAATGCAAACAGAGAAGTTGAAACTGGTCATTGAGGAGCTGTTCTTCCCATAAAGAAGTCTCTGATTCCATAATTCTGCCAGACTCTTGAATTTAGACATGGGGATTCCTGGTTCTAATACTTCAGTCTCAAACACCTGTGTTCCCTAAGGAGTTTCATAGAAGAGTTTGGCCATCACAAGGATGCCGTTATGGAACTGGATATGGATTTGTAAAGGGGTGTCACTACCACATGGAAGCCTGAGTACTATGAGTCTGGTCATTTGTTCATTCACCTGTCCATACATCACACGTTGGTTAAACATCTACTGAGTCTGCAACCGACATCGTGCTGTGTGCTGGAGACAGAGATGAATCAGACAACGAACCCTTTGTAGTAGAGAAGACAGGAGGTCAACACCAGAAGACAAGCAAACACTGTGTGAAAAGTGCTAGGTCACCAAAGTCAGACTCAGGGCAGAGGGAAGGCCAGAGTTCAGCTAAGTCATCCTAGCAGAAATGACGGCTGAGCTGAGGGCTTGAGTCTTTCAGGTCTGGGCAATTAGGAGTTAATTAAACAAGGGAATGAGTCAGGTGAGGGGGTGGGAAGGCAAAGGGGAAACTGTACAGTCACAGTTCCGGACTTTCTAGCTCATCATAGACAAACTGATTATTTTCCCCAGATACAGATTCCTTAGCAGATACTCACCAAACTGTCCACATAGGCTTATAAGTCCCTGGTTTATTACGTAAAGTATGTGGTATTCAAAAACTATATTATAAATACGTTTGTCTACATATATATTTATTAGTGATCCTTAACTAATTCGCATACATCAAAATCTTGAATCTCCACCATTAAAAGTTAATAAATGTAAGTGGTTTTGGAGTCAGAGAGATGGGCTTGTTTCCTGACTTTTCCTACTTACTAGATGGGTAAACTTGGTAAAATCACTTACTAGCTCACAGAGTCTGGTCTTTGGTGTAAACTGATAGTAATAATAGTTCTTAAAATTTTTTTTGATCAAGGGTAGATGAATATTTAGGTAAAGGTGGTCATGGACATAATAGTTGCTTAATAAATGGCAACTATGATTATTATTTCTTAATTTGTTATTATACAAGTCAAGTTCTTAGGAGGGTCTGTTCAATAGGGCAAACACATCATTCTTTCTTTCAGTGCTTTCACATTTGCTTGAAGGCGTCTTTCTACACATATAACCTAGTACTGTGATGGACTTGTTCAGGGAAAACACCAGAGTCTCATCCTTCTCTGTGAACCAAGAAGGCATGACATGTGTCCATTTCCAGCATGGGGAAACTGAGGCTTAGATGGACTGGCTGATTTGGGCAGGGTGCCGATTCATTAAATTCTCTGTCCAGCGGTCTTTCCACTACACTGACTATGGAAATCTTGGACGTCTTGGTCTGATTCTTTGTTATTATGGAAATATGCTATAAGCTTATCCAATTAGATTGGCTACGAGGTAGAGCCATCGCTCTGAAAGCTAGGGTGCGAACCAGCTAAGTTAAAGAGGATTTACATGGCAAAGCAGGAAATGAGCCAGCTGTCAGTGTGTCTGCCCTGCAGTCCATTTTACTATTAAGAGTGAAGGCTCTGGGGTTTTGCTTACTGACAGATTGGATCCCAGACATTTGTCATTCTAGCCTGAAGATTTTTGGAAATAAGTATTTTGAAAGATGCCAACTGAAATCTTACTTTTAAAATATTTAATGGGTCTCTCTTTGGAGAGATGGATGCTTTGTCAGGGCCAATCTTTGTTGCCTGCCTTTGATAGGCCTTTAAAAAAAGAACCTAAACAAAACAAAACAAAGCTGAACAATTTCATTTGGAGGTTTTACTCTATTTTTTGTAGGGTACGAAAAATTGTTGTTATTTCATCGTTAAGCCCTCTCCTCTCCCTGTTCTCCTCTCCTCTTCTGTTTGGTGAGATTTTAACCGTAGGTGTTAGATTGTTTAATGTGTGCCCAGAGCGAAGACTGAAAGAATTGCATTATGCAGTCATCCAGTGGTGTGGGTGGGGTGAGAATTTAAGAGAACACTACGTTCCAAGAAATAGAGTTGCTACAAGCAGATCTGTAGGTCCTCCCTTAGAGGTGGAGGCTAATGAGAGTCCTTACTTCCTGTGAAATGTGAAGTTCTAGAGTACAGTCCAGATAGCGATGGAGAGAGCTGTACTTTATACCCACATCAGTTCTCTATCACCCACTTTTTAAAAAAAGCTCAGTAACTAAAATATTCCTCTGTATAAATCTAATTTTAATGTTGTAACATGAGAAATATTTTCAGAAAAGAAATGTAAAAACAATTTAAATAAAAATTTCCTTCTAAGTGAAACTCCAGAGAGCAGTCCACTCTCTTTCATAGACCTTGGATTTCTTAAAAATGAAACCCTGAGCCATTTTGGTACCACAATAGTAGCCAGCCCTCTAAAGGCAGCCCCTGAATAGGGGAAGAATAGTAATTCAGTTGGGAAAGAAAGGTCAAGTCAGATGACTATCTCTGGTTAATTTTGTCCAAGATTTCATTAACTTACTATGGTTAGCCCATTTGACATTTGATTTTAATCAAACTATATTCTTACCCACCTCCTTTATTTATGGATCTCTTTTGGAAATGGATATGAATGAAATAAAAATCACATCCTTTTAGGGTGTGGGGCAGACCCATTTTCCTTTCTTTGAATTTACCAAATCTGTGCATATGAAGAAGCCAGAAGTGCCTTTTATGACTGCCTAATGGAGTAAGTATTATGTTTCCTGGAGCTATTCAGGGTAGTCAGCTCACTTCCAACAGTGCAATGTAAATACTTCCAATTTTGTGTTGAGCTTTGTACGACCACTGGGTCTTCTCGCTCTTCCCACGAATCTACCAAGTACAAACGCACAGGCTGACAAGTGGAATGCAAACAAATGGTATGCAATGGGCACGCGTCAGGGAAATGTACAGAGAGGCTCTTCTAGGCCATTACAAACAGGAGCCCCAAATGCCAAGTTATTTATAAAGAGGAGAAGCAGTGACTTCCTAACATTGGACTCAAAATAGAGACAGGTTTGTCCACAAAATAGAATGGAGTGATTCAGTTTTGTGCATTTGTTTATCGGTGATCACTTTTTCCCCTTACGTCTTGACATTCCACCAAAGCAAACGGCATGATCTTCCCCTTGGGAGCCAATCCAGAGCTTAGCTTTATTTACAAATTTCATTACACTGAAGAGCAAAATGTTCTAGCTGATTGAATAGATATCACATGACAACCCACTGATTTCTCTATTTGGGAGAAATATTTGACTCCTACAGAGAAGTACTAAATGTTAGCTGATTCACAGTTAGTTTTGTTTTTGTTTTTGTTTTTTATTTACCGTAGCCCAAACTTCTTTCTTTTTCTCTCTTTCTTTCTTCCTTCCTTCCTTTCTCTTTCTATCTTCCTTTCTTTTTTTCTCACTCTCTTTTTCTTTCTCACTATGGTGTTTCTGTAATTCAGGGATCCACAGGGATGAGAAAGACTTGGACTTTTAGCAGTGCAGTGCCCTCACGGACTGGGGGTTCCAGCATCAAAGATAACTACAGCCACTACTATATCCTTGATTGTCTCCCTGGCTTTCTAGGATGGGTGTCGCCTGGGAAAGATATTTCAACACACATAGCTATTCCAATATTGCAGTGTAAATTCGACACTCTACACAAAAACATCTTTGGAAAGAGACTAGATTTTTCTAAAGTCACTTTGATAAGGTATTGGAACAATAGTTGAGTCCTTGCTCCCCACAGCAACATCACTGCAGCTTTTATTCCTATCTCTGTCAATAGTCCTTGGTTCTTTCCATCCACCAAACCAACGAGTGCCAACACATTTGAAGCTTGTAACCAACACTGTGACTCACGCAGCATGCATAATTAATCCCATATCATGATCAGTGCTGCTTACTCGCTCTCATCCAAATGTGCTCAGAGTTCTTGATTATTACCTGTGTCCTCACTACCTAAACACAGCCCACTTGTCCCTCCCCTTTTTCCTCCCTCCCTTTAACCACAGACTTGTTATCCTTAGGTAAAACATAACCAAATGAGTCTAGGTATATTTACTAGTTCTACCACCCTTCAAAGTGTTTCGGTCAACCTGAGTGGTATATTTAGGAGTGAAAACTCTTCCCATAGTCTAAATGGACTGTGAGCTTAAGCCTTCGTGCTTTACTAAGTGGTCATCTCAGGTATGAAAAGAAGGACCCTTCCCCTAAGGAACTAGCTTGAAATTCGTAGCCCTTTGTGGGAACTACATTCTCCATATCACCTATGTGTCAGCCGGTGTTGTGCTGGGGCCTCTGTGGTTAGCTGGAAAGGATGAATCACTTGGAATGACAAACAAAATCTTGGTTCAAACATGTTGCCAGGAATCAGATGATTACTGAAAGTCTTTTGAGATTTAAAACTCTGTTCACAGTGTGAACCTTTTCAATGCTGCACACCTTAGAGAGATGATCATTGTGGCATGGTTGAGTTCATGCACGCAGCCAGTATTTGCTGTACATTTACTACGACTTAGGTACTGTGCGCGAGGCTGTGCAGGATGGACACTGGCTCTGCTATCCTGAGCCTTAGTTTTCAGTGGTGAGAACAGACGTGAGAAAAGGAAACACCACTGACAGTTAGACAGTATTAAGTGCTGCAGAGAAGACAAAGCAGGGCTCTCAGCAGAGTGACTGGCTGCGGCAGTGAGGGGGTGATGGTGTTTAGCCTGCTCAGACTGAGTAGTCAAGGAAGGCCTCTCTTAGGAGATAATGTTTGAATTATCCCAAGTTGAAAACTCAGGGATCTTTTTGGCTTGGAATCTTCTTTTCATGGTTCTAGATTTGTGAAATTTAGCTAAATACTTATTTGAGTTTTACTTTCTCTTTCTGAATCAGTCAAACCTTTTTGCTGTTGTCATAGAAACATTTAATAAGCTTTCAAGTTGAGCACATGGAGAGTTTGTTTCCTTTTAAGAATTACAGTAAATATCTCACAACTAGGGAAAAACTGCCTGCAGGTAACAGGTGATACCTGTTAAAAAAAAAAAAAAAACAGCCTCATGACTTTAATAGCCAGACTGTAGCTATGAGCATAATTTCTTTGAGAGATAATAGATTTTCTTTTTTACACAATGAAAAGCCACTTTGCTTTTAGTAATTCTATATGTTTAAACCCATCTCAACATTGTTGGCATGAGAGGTGTGTCTTTTTTGATGCCTTCCCAATCAAAGAAGTTACCAAAGACATTATCTCAGTCCTTTCAGAATTTAGTTATGTGATAAGAGAAGTAATTTAGATAATTCCCAAACTATGGTAGCCCCACCAGCCTCCTCAGAAAATATAACCTACCCAAATGTCCTTATTGTTAAGTCAACTTGTTTGACCTTCATTCTTAATGCATTTTAACCAGGTACATGGGTAATTGGATTCTGCGGTGAATGTTTCAAGAAGGGTAGTTCCCAGGAGATACTGAGATATTGATATACTGGTCAATGATGACCTCAGTGGAGGGTATCAGTCGATAGAGGGTACCAGTCAATTGCTGTCCTCAGGGCCCCTCCTGTGATGCTTCAGGAGACATCCATTAGGGAGAGGAGCTATGAGCTGATTTCCACTAGAGGCTTGCCCTGGAGGTCACCCAATCCTGATCTTTCTCCCTTAAGGAATTAAATAAAAATATAGGTCCAAAACAGAAAAAAATTTAGAGACCTTTAAAAATGCTGACTGAAAGATAGTGTTTGAATGAGGCACTGAGGTGGTTAACTGTTTGGTTCATTTATGACACATTCATTCACAGATATTTATAGAGAGGGGGCGTGAGAAGGCAGAGAGCGACTTCAGACCGTGAGTCAGGTCTGCCACTTGTGAAAGGAGAGGGCAAGGGGGGGGGACTGTGTAGGAGGAGCTTCAGACCTCAGTGCGATTCTGAAAAAGCCTCAGATAGGCTGATGGGGAGTTCCTGGGTCAAGGCTGTTCATTAGAGGAGCCCCACATTGCAACAGCCTGGCTCCAGGTCTCCTGTGCATTTAGTCATTCTGGAAACAGTCAGGAGGGAGCACTGCCTCAGAGCGCACAAGGAGGTGGAGCTGAAGAAGTGCCCTCTGAGGCAGCTTTTCTTTTTCCTTTCACATAGAGGCACCGGGGATTGAACCCAGGACCTCGTGCATGCTAAGCCTGCACTCTACCTACCGAGCTATTACGCTCCCTTGAGATAGGTTTTCTTAAAGTGAGGTCTGAATGGTGTACCAGTGGCCACCACAGATGACACCCTAGAATTTTGTCTTGAGGGACTCTTAGTGCAGGAGCATGAATGAGAGGGAAACAGGTGTGTTTTTGTTTGTATATAAATTAAGAGTGTGGCTTTGTAAGTTTTTTCTTCTTTTAAGTGGAGGTACTGGGGATTGAACCCAGCACCTGCATGCTACCACTGAGCTATATCCATCCCTCAAGAATGTGGTTTGAGACTTGGTAAATTTGAAACACCTACGACATCCACATAGAGGTAGATACACTAGGATATACTAGACAGGAGCCCAGAGAAGAGGTTTGGGCTGGAAAATCAGTTTTGAAGTCACCATCTTTTATAGACGGTGTTTAAAGCCATGGGAATAGATGACATCATTGTGGGTAGAGACTGCAGAGAAAGAAGAAGATGTCCAAGACTGAGATCCGTGGAAACCCAATACAGAGATGTCGGGAACCGGAGGAGAAACAAGCAGAGGAGACTGAGTAGGAACAGCCAGAGGAAAGGCAGGGAAGTGTGCAAGATGTGTGTTAAAAAGGGACGCCTTGAGACAACTACATCAAATGCTGCTTTTTGGATCAAATTATAAGAACAGAATTGGCTGTCGGGACGTCTCTGGTGACTTTTTTTAGTGCTATAATAAGTTCAGAAGACGGTTTGGAAGAGGCTAAAGAGAGAATGGAAAATGAGTAAATATGTATTTAAAACTCAAGAAATTTGGTGATTTATGGAAGCAGGGAAGTAGGGCAGTGGCTGGAAGTGGGCGTGGAGAGAAGAAAAGTTCTTGTTTGTCGGGATGTAGATATTGGAAGGTGTCTGTAAGACGATGGGAATGATCCTATGGAGGGTGAGCAGTTAATTTTGTAAGAGAAAGAGAGAATAGCTGAAGAAGAAGGTGGTTGGAGAGATGAGTCTGGGATCCCAAGTGCAGACAGAAGGACTGGCCTTTGCCGGGGAGGGAGGTGGACGGTCACTGGCGCTGGTGCCACGTTCCAGATATTGTTCTTCCCTTGGGGTCTGCAGTGTGTCTTCTGTCAAATTTCCATTCATCCGGAGCGGGCTGGAAGGTGGTGTTCGTTCTGTGTGGCCATGTGCTCAGCTACAGATTCTGTTACCAGGGAAGAAAGAAAAGTGGATATTGGAGGACAACTAGGAACAATCTTTATTAGATTTATTCCTAGGTACCATATATTTTTGTGACTATTGTAAATGATGTCTCTCTTCTTTAAAAGTTACATTCCACAGTTCTCCTTTAAAGCACAGATCTTATCATATCACTCCCCTGCCTCCCTTAACGACATAGTGAAGTCCAGACCTCTTAGCCTTACAGTCAAAGCCCTTTGCAACCTGTCCTCTCCTACCTGCTCTCCACATTTACCATTTTACTTACTATTGCCTGCATATGAAATCCACCATGAAGTTACTCAGTCCCTCTCCTCCCCAGCTCTAGAACTTCTTTGCACCCTTCCTAGGCCTGCTGAAAAGACACCTCCTCTCTGAAGACTTCCTGGACTGGTAGAACTAATTATTCACTCATGTGCCTCCACAGCCCCTCATACCTACTTTTTATTACACCACTCAATAAATTGTAATTTCAAATGTATTCAGAAATCTGTCTGCCTGCTAGAACATGAGATTTGCAAGTTCAGAAAGTGTTTTAATCATCTGGTAGTAAATTCCTCTTTAATTCTTAATGCCAAACTCGTAAGATATATTTTTGGAGAATTTTTCTTACAGGCTCATGAAAGCCATATGATGACATTGGGCCTGTTTTTGTTTGTTTGTTCATTTTTTCATTTGTATTATTTTTAAAAACGTATTTAATTTTTTGAGGGGGGTGGTAGTTAGGTCTACTTATTTATTTTTAGAGGAGATACTGGGGACTGAACCCAGGACCTCGTGCCTGCTAATCGTGCGCTCTACCACTTGAGCTGTACCCTCCTCCCTGTCTGTTTGTTTGTTTGTTTGTTTTATACAAAAGGTGATGATAAAGTGACTCTTTTGCACTGGGCCTGAGTATTTGAGTGGAAATGTAGCTGCTCCTGCAACATTATCTTTCTTCTTGACAGCAAGGACAGAGTTCACCGAAAGACAAGACTATATGCCGAAGAAGAGGTACTGGTAGGCGGAAAACATACTTCTCTTGAACACACGTCTCTCTTTCCCAGTCTGCCTGGCCCGGACATGTGCGAATGGAACCCACGCCTTCACATCTGTGGGAATCTCTAGCCACCTCTCTTCACACTCCTTAGGTTTTATAATTATTAGGATTAAGCAGTCACCGTGTGCCAGCTACTTCAGTAAGTGCTATGCCTTCCCTATCTCACTGACTTCTTACGACACTACTAGAAGGAAGGTGCTTTTATTATTTGCATTGGAAATTGAGACCAAGAGCAACGAGGAGGCTTGCCCCAAGTCACATGCACACAACCTGCAGCACAGAGAGGAGTTCAGTCCTCTTCTGCTTGAGTTTAGAGACTGATCTCTAAACACTGTGCTCTGCAAACCCTCCCAGATTAGTCTGGTCAGTGCGTGTCTCTGCTGGGAAGTCCCAGGATGCTGGCAGAGCTGATTTAAGAGACCCTCGTGGCATCTGACAGGGCTCGAGGTCAAATCCAAAGAAGGATGGTGCTTCTTTGAATGTTTTCCAAATTCTTCTTCTCTGCAGTCTACTTTAATGCCATCCCCCAGATGTCTAAAAACCCACCCAAACACACAGAAACTTTCTGTTTTTCAAAAACAGCTTTATGGAGATATAATTCACAAACCAAGTAATTTACCCATTAAATCAGGTTTTTAGTATATTCTGAGTTGTGCATCCATTGCCACAATCAATTTTAGGATGTTTTTGTTACTTCAAAAAGAAGCCCATACCCCTTAGCCATCACCCCAATCTCCCTGTGCCGGAAAGCCCTAGGCAACCACTAATATACTTTCCATCTCTACAGACTTGCCTATTCTGGCCATTTCCTATAAAAAGGAAGCGTGTAATATATGACCTTTTGCTTCTGACTTCTTTTATTTAGCATAGTGTTTTCGAGGTTCATCCATGTTGTAGCATGTATTGGGACTTCATCGCTTTTTATGGCCAAATATTATTCCATTGTTTGGGTATATCACACTTTATTTATCTCTTCATCAGTTGGTGGCTATTTCGGCTGTTTCCACTTTTTGGCTATTAAAAATAATGTTGATGTGAACATCGCTCAAAGTTTCTCATCCCATCTCTTTATTCTTCTACGCAGAACTTCTGCTTCTTCATCTCCAAGTCCAGAGGTAGGAGAGCATTAGCACCGTCTAGTTATCACAGTTCATACTGAGGGGTAGATGACGGAGGTACCAAGTGCATTTAAAGAAGAGCGTTGTGACTCAGGTGAACTTCGAATGGGTGAATAGTTGCAGGTAGTTCTTTCTGAGAAGTGAGGTCTTCCCAGGGTCCTTTTCTGACACTGGCTCCACCTGTCACTGTTTTCTCCACACCCACAAAATTCCCAAAGAAGCAGGTTAGCTGTCATTTCCTTTCAACAGTTTTGGGTTTAATTCTTTCTTGTTTTCTTCTGGTCACATTCTATTTTTATTCTTTATAGTAATTTTTTTTTCTGGGTCAATAAAAAGATTATTATTCTGAATTTTGTCCTTATCCATAATTGCAATATCTTCATAATCTCTTCCCGCTCAATGATCATTACTTCTTACCTCCTGGCTCCCTCCTTCCAGAACCCTGATTTCAATAATTTGATTCCACTTAGATCTCCAATCCATTGACCTCACTACCTTTTCACTGTCACCCTCCTGATGGCCTCTGTTCACTCTTGACCAAGCTTGAATTCCATTCACACACTGTATAGTCACTCCTGTGCGTGGAGCCTCAGTTCCCTTGCCTGTTTTGGCTTCAGTGTTCTTCCTCGCAAAAGCCTCATAAATCCATCTGTCTGTCTCCCACACACCTACACCAGTAAATCAGACCATGGCAAGCGAAAATAGAAACCTTGCCTCACTGTGTAATTTGCACAGGTTTGTCCCCCTGTAAACTGATGACCACCTACTTCAGGTGGGCCTCTGATGCTTTATACTTGATTCTTAATGCTGCCTAGAAATTGTTATCCTAGACTATTGACTTTCCCACTTTTCTAGTTCATATTTTTCACCTCTCTCCTCAAACCTCAAATACCTCCTCCATCATCCTCAGTCACAGCTGAAAGAAAATTCTCCAGCCTCCAACCCCAACTTATACTCAGCGTCTGCCTCCACTAGCTCTGCCATCTGCAGTAGTCTCTACTGCTTCTCCTTGGAGAGAAAGCTCATCTTTCCATTTGCGTGCTGGATCCCATCCTTCTTCACCTACTAAAGAGCATCGCTCCAGCAAGTCTCCCTCTTTCTCCTGCTTTCTCAATTTTTCGTTTTCTTGGAACATTAGTATCAATATGCAAATATACTGTTTATTGTATTTTCTATCTTAAAACAAATAATGAAAACCAAAGCTTTCCACTGACTCCACTGTCCTTGCCAGGTACCATCCCATGTCTCTGCTTTCCTTTGCAGCTAAACTTTTTTGAAGCGGTTGCCTCTATCTGCTGCCATCTTGAAATCTCCACTGAAAGAGCTGACCGACACCACAAAAATACATCCAGAGCGCAACAACGTCCGATCTTCGCCCCTGTGATACTTCGTCTCCCTTTGTCCCCATCTCAGGTGGTGGCAACACCACCCTTTTCCTGGCTCAGCACCAGGTTCCTAGAGGCACCCCGATCATCTCTTTCTCTCTCATCTCACATCCAACCAGTCAGAAAACCTCACCGCCCTCCTTTTGGACGGTCTGCTTCACGTGGCCAGTTCTTATCACCTCTACCATTAGCACCCGTAGAGCCCGCTGTTGTCCCTCACCCCCTAGTTGGTCTCCCAGCTCCCCTCCTTGCTCTTTACCATTTGTTCCAACGAGGATTGATCCTTGTAAAGCCTGAGTCAGATCATGCCACTCCTCTGCACGTGACCCCAGTGTAAAAGCCAAGATACGAGCAACGGCCCACACAGTCCTGCAGGAACTGGGGCCCTGTGCATCTCTGACCTCGTTTCCTACCACTCTTGCCCTCCTCCTCATACAAGCTGATAATGCTCTACCTTGGGGCCTTTGCACAGGCCTCTGCCTGGAATTGTCCTCCCTGGAAACCCACCTGACCAGCTCTTTCACTTGCTGGAAGCCCCTCAAGCATCCTCTTCTCAGTGAGGTGCACCTAGGCCACCCTGCCTAAACCCGTATAGCATCTGCGCCCGGATTGTCTCGCCCTCTCCCATTTCTGCAGCGTTTGCCATCCTCTAATATACCATATGATATCTCTATTTTTTAATGTTTATTTTTTATTTTCTGTCTCTTTCCATTAGAATGTAAGCTCCATGAAGTCTAGGACTTTTGTCTGTTTTAGTCACAAGCATTTAGTGCTGGCCCACGGTAGGTGCTCAGTTAATATTTGATCAATGCATTAATCTGAGAAATTGAGAAATGCATTCAGTACAGCCTATTCAACGTATTGATCAAATTGCTCTACTATGTGAAATATCAATTTTCTTTGAAGGTTTGGTACTGATGTAATGTATTAAATTTGAAGCTTATTTTAAAAAAAATATTTATGTAGATATATATACACACACATGTATTTGTCCCCTCATTGCCATCTTGGTCATAGGTTGTTATTTTAAGGGTTTGCTATAGGAAAATCTTTGTTTTAGACTACATTATATTTAAAAGCAGCATTCTTTTGACAACTAAAACCGGAAATCATGCATTTGTTTTAAAAAGAGAAGTTTGAAGCAGCAGGATTAGCTCTGCGTCCTGGAATTTGGCATTGAGGACTCCCTAGAATTCTCCAACTGCTGGAGACCTAGCTGAGAGCTAAGAATAGTGTGGAACGTAAACGTCTATAGAGGCAACTGTGAAAGAAATTTTTAGAAGCAGTGTGAGACTATAGCATTTTCAAAGAGTTTGGGAAATGGCACCTTTTGTCAAATAGTGCAGATTTTTAGGCATATATTTTACTATACTAAATTTGTAAGGAAGTTTGGGGGAAAGCTTGTAGATCTGTGCCTCCCAGTTTCATTAATTCTCTCCATTCATGTCTTGTTTAACATTATTATGAAGAAACATAGGGCAAAGGCCTGTATTTGGCAAAAGGCATGTACTTATTGCCACGTTTCACAGAGTGTCTTCAAGGTTCGCCAGAAATGCATGTGGCAGTTTTATTTGACATTTGGATTATGACTGGTTGAATGCATTTTAGACCTGGAATTCTCATTTTTGTTTGTAACCTTCCAGGACTCATGGAAAGTTAGTGGGATCTTGGAAGTGAAGTGACATTAGCTTTGGTCTCCTTGTATCTTTCCTTGCAGCATTCTGATCTCCCCTTTCAGCATCCTGATCCTTAAGGCCGGTCCGGTCATGGGGAAGCCCACAGAGCTCTGCCCTCCTCGGGCAGTGCTATGTCCTGGCTCTACCTGGCTCCTTCCCCTTCAGTGGAAGCCTGTTCTTAACTGGATGATTGTTGGGAAAAATGCTTAGTCTACATCTTTTTTTAAATAAAATAAGGAAATTTGTCTAGATAATATCCAAGATCCCTTTCTGCCTTAAATCTTGAACTTATTTTCTCTCTTTTCTGGGCAAAATGAAAACTACTGATTATAAACTTTCCTGAGGAAATTGCCGTTTTTACCATGTTTGTGGAATTGCCCTTTTTGTTTTGTTGATCTCTGTCTCTCTCAGGAATATTATTTGGACCTAAAATAATATCCTGATAACAGCACACTTCATAGAAGATAGGTCAGTCTCAGGCCAGGTTTCTAGGGGTTTGGATTTCAAGCACCTAACTGGGACTGGCAGGCAGTTTGGTGGAAGATGCTGGTGCATTTCCCACTCTTGGTAAAGGCATTGCTTTACAGCCTCTCAGCATGTGCTTCTCTGCTTTTGGACTCAGCATTGGACCACAGAGTCCTCAATAGAATTGTTCATCAAAAGGTGTAATTTTGCTGGCACTATTATGGTTTGCTAGGTGTGGTCCTGGCAGGCAGTCCACGTGAGAGCACACCTTGGACTAGAAAGAAGTAAATGAGAGTTATTGTCCATCCTGAAACGCACAGGCCTCTGCTGAGATTAATTGTTGGCAAACGTTCCCTAAGATCCTTGACTATAAGGCACTCTGGGGAATGCAAAAGATTACAGTCATTACCCCGATGAAAAGCCGAGCTAATTTTGCCTGGATCTGACCCTCTGGTTCCAGGGAGTCTAGCCATTCCAATCCCGTCGCTTAGATGACACACCACAATGACGACATGGAGAGTGTGATCAGCTGTGCTTCAGATGCTGGCCCCTGAGCATTTCCTTTCCAGCTCACAGATACTCCCCTGGAATTTAAAACGTCTCCGGAAACAGGGGGCCTTCCATCTCTTGTCAGTCATCCCTACTCTGTAGCTGGCCAGTCGCTGTCCGCAGAAGGTGGGAGGACAGCCAGCCTCAGACACATGAACCCACAGTGAGCCCCATGGAGCCGGGGCGGGGGAGGGAGGAATGACAGGTGCTGGCACCCAGGGCACAGGCGGGACCGTGCTCTCACAGCCAGGGATTAGGGAACGCGGGCGAACTACCTGCAGAGCGAACTCATTAAGTTTCATGTTCTTTTCCAGAGCTTTCTTCTTTGTTTCTGTATGACTGGTGGACACCCACGGTCACGCCTGATTATAGTATTGCCTACTTCGTTACCAAGGCAGCTTTATTACTGAAACTTGGTGAAATATTATAAAGAAGCTAGTCATGATGTATCATGAAACAGCCCCAATGAGGGAAAATAAATTCTTAATAAAAGACAAGTGAGGATTTAGACCAAGTTTTCTCGCCACTAAATACTGCTGCCTTTGTGATGCAGAACGAAGTTGGAAGGCAGAGGGGAAGGAATTTGGAATACAATTTTTAGTTCAACTACGGTTTCAGCACAAGGGTAAATGCAGGGTGTTGAAGTTAATTAGCGCTGAAATGACTTTGGCTGTAGCCACTTGAGTAATAGCTGTTATAGGGCCTGGCACTTCCTGAGGAGGAGAGGAGCTGCCAGTTCCTAAAATCCTCCCCGCCTCTGGGTGGTTAATCCTCAGGAAGCACCTTTGTTGAGTCATCACTGCTACGACTGAGATGGTAGGACTCAGTGCTGACTTAAAAGCCAGTGTGTACAGCACAGCACTGTGCCCTGCAGTGCTCGCCCTCCGGGGTTTCTTTGGGGAAACCTGCCCCATCCTAGTCCCGTTCTTGATGGCAGATGCTTGGCATGATGTGATGCTCTCTTTTAGGAGTTTAGGGTGTCACTGATGTACACTAACGTGCAGAACTTGAGTGAAGTTTGGAAGACAGGACAAGAAAAGGAATTTCTGTCTTGAAGTATCAGCACAGAAGATGCATATATTATATTCATTGTGCTTTATCATTTATGAAGTGATCCCATCCCTCACTCTACAACACTAGAACTTCTTTTCTTTACACAATTATTTCTCTTTTTCATTTTCTAAAGTTGCCTTGTCCTGACTTGCTCACTTCATTAGAAAAGGCCTATTTATAACACATATAGCTTAGTGTGGATTGGAAACCCTGACTCATCCAGCCTCACTTTTAATAACTACCCAGACTGAATATTCGCCCCCTGACAGTGCTCAGTCTTTGCTATGGGAAAGGGACAGTGACCACATTTTAGTTCCAAGGCACTAGTAAGAGCTAGAAGTCATTTTGAAAATAATAAAACAATAAAATGTTTAGCCTGTATCTTGGAGACATTTTCCACCCCTTAAGATACATTCTCGAATGTCACATAATAGTGATGATAACATTTAGTGAGAACTTGCTTTACACCCAATGGTGTAAAGTCTTTTTTGGGGGGGGGAGGTAATTAGAGTTATTCATACATTCATTCATTCATTCATTTATTCATTCATTCATTCATTTATAGCGGAGGTACCAGGGATTGAACCCAGGGCCACATGCATGCTGACCATGCACTCTACCACTGAGCGACACCCTCCTCCTGGTGTAAATCCTTGACGTATATTGACACACAATTTTCAGAACAACCTGGTGCGCTAAGTCCTATTAGCGATATCTCAAGGGAAGGGCTGAATGGCTAGTGATCTGGCCATTCATTTAATACACAGACCAAGAGTTAAAGGAGGGAGTTTGATTCTGAACATCATGTGGTGGCTGCCTTCTGGGATCTAGCTGCCCTGGCACAAGATTCTTTTCTGGGGACAATGGCTAAGCCTGTGAGAATTAAAGAAGTAAAAATCTGAGATGCAAGTCTGGGGAAGCACCATGGCCATGACTGTGATCTGGTCCAGTATGGGTGTCACCTTCGCAGTGGCTGGTTGTCTTTTAGACAGTGCAGGGACTCTGTGACAGTGAACCACGTTATGGCGCTAGCGGACTGATGGGCCGTGCCATTCTCTCCTTCTGTTGGTATTTGGAAGAACAAACGAATGCTGAACTGAATTGTGAAAGCTCTTAGAATTCTTGGACAAGTCAGGGTTAGGATGGGATGCCCTTTTTATGAGAGAGATGCCAGACTTTCTGCTCGGGCAGATACCGTTTCTAGCAATAAGTTGAAAGGTAAAGGAGATATGACCATATTTATGCCCGAAGCTGGAAGAGGGTCTTACCTCTATGAATTTACATTTCTGTGAGTCAGTGCCTTGTCCAGAATTCTCCAAAGACTGCCCATTACATATGGTATCAAGCCTAAATTCCTCATGCCAGCCTCCGATGTACCTCACTTCTAGCTGTTCTTTTGGGATCCGACGGGGATCTTCTGCTGAATCTAAGTAAAGATCTTCCCCGAGGTATGATGGGGTTATGTGCTGGTAAACCCATTGCAAACTGAAAGCACTGTAAGTTGAAAATGCATTCAATGCACCTAACCTACCAAACATCACAGCTTAACATAGCCTACCTTAAACGTACTCAAAACATTTGCATTAGTCTACCATTAGATAAAATCATCTAACTCAAAGCCTATTTTATAGTAAAGTCTTGAATATCTCATGCAATGTATTGAGTACTGTAGCAAAAGCGAAAAACAGAATGGTTGTATGGGTACAGAATGGTGGTGTGTGTATCTGCCCTTTACTCTCGTGATCACGGGGCTGACTGGGAGCTGCGGTTCAATGCCCCTGCCCAGTATCAGGAGAGAGTGTCTGTTGCATAAAGCTAGCCTGGGAAAAGATCAAAATTCACAGCTCGAAATATGGTTTCTACTGAATGCATATCGTTTTTGCACCACCATGAAGTTGAAAAATTGTTAAGTAGAACCATTGTAAGTCAGAGGCCGCCTGTAGACTCATTTCTGTTTCCAAAATATTCTGTACTTCCCGACTTGGAGTTTTGCTCATGATTTCCTCTGTAGCCTCCAAAAGGAATAATTCTTTCCCTCCCACTGTCTGAATTGTACTCCGCCTCCACTAAACCCCCTGCTCTTCATGAAGGTGTTCTTTACTGCATGCTAATCTCTTCCCTCGCTAAATTCCTGTTGCCTTTGCTTTTCACGCTGTTCCTTTGTTTCCATGAGAATCAAGTGCTAGTTATCATTAATTACCTACTTTGTATATTTATATCTTTTCTTTTTAACAAAGCTTTAAATTCTGAGAGGACTGAACTACAGAACTTCTTTTGTGTTCTCCACACGGCAACTTTGATACAAAGGAAGGAAAGCTGTGCATTGAATCGAAAGACCTGAATTTCAGTCCTGGCTCTGCCGTTTCCTAGTTGTGACCTTAGGTGACCTTTTCAAGCCTCAGCTTCTTCATCTGTAAAATGGAACTAATGAGAATGATCTCACAGGTTTACTATGAAAATGAAACATGACAGGGTATGTGAAATAAGTGTGCACAGGCCAGACACATGTAAAGCATTAGGAATATTTGCTCATACAATCCTTTTTAAATGAATGACTGTTACACAACCATACTCTTCTAATCACAGGAATTCATGCCATTTCAATACCTTTACTGGGAATGGCAGAATATCTCAGGTTACTTAGACTTCATTTTAAACTGTGTGAAAATCATGACCTTCCTTCTAAGCATCCTTTGTTTTCCTGTGCAGACTGGACCCTGCTGTTAGTCACAGCAGGGATGTGCTGTCTGTCATCTTCAAGTCCTTTTCCCTGCTGATCTCCTACGTTTCCAGTTTTGCTATATTTCTTACCTTTTGCTGCAAACGAATCACTTCAAAATTTAGTGGCTTGAAATAGTAATCATTGTTTATTATCTCTCATTGTTTCGTGGGTTAGGAACTTAGGAGCATCTCCTGACATTGTCATCAGATGTCGGGCTTGTCTCCCATCACCTAAGGGTTTATCAGGGGCTGGAAGATCTACTTCCAAGAGGGTTTTCTCACAGAGCTGTTGCTCAGGGACCTCAGTTCCCCTCCACAGGGGGAGGAAAAATCTTCTTTCCTTCTAAGTTCTCAGCCATATCAGAAATGTGCTATCTACTGTCTTCTAGGTTCTAGGCTGGGGCCCCCATCACAACAGACAGATTAACAAGAGAAAAACAAAGAGACGTTTACTAACATGTATATTGTTGGGGAGAAAAATTTTCTTCCTTTACCTGCCCAGGTTCTGTGGCTGTTCTAATAATCAGATTGACATAAGACAGACTAATCAGAGAAAAACAAATTTAATGACATATATACAGGGGCCCCACAAAGACAATGAGACCTAAGGGCAAGTCTGGCAGTTGAGTCTTATCCATCCTCTTGAGCCAAGGAATGGGACAGGGGCCTGGGGCTTCAAAGGGGAGGAGGGTTATTACAGGACAATAAAAAGAGCAAATGTTTGGTAATTAGATGTTGTCCTGCCATCCAGATGGGTCATTCAGATAAAAAGTTGTCTCTGGTAATGGCTCTCTTTCTGGGCTAGGCCCCCTGTCTAAATTCTTTTAGGTTGTTAAGGGAGAGGTAAAAGTTTTCTTGAGTCGGCTGGGTCTTGATTGCTTTCAGCTCAAAATAGTCCACATGCCACAGTGGCACATTTTGGGGAGGCTCATTCTGAACCCCTTCAAGATCTTATATATACGTGGGAGAAATTTAGGGGTGGGCAATTCAAGGAAGTGGCTAGAAATGGGGCATAAATACTATCTTCAGCTAAAGCAAAGAAAAAACCACGTGGGGGAGGCATGTTATGGGATGGTAACCAGGAAAAGCACACTAGTAAACAAGGGTACGTTTTGTTATGCAGATGTACCTTCTCCATTGGTAAGAGTGTTTCCTTTCACAGTTTAGAGTATCCTTCTCTTCCTGGTACAAATAGGGAGATAACTTGACAAATTGCTATATATTTTTTTTTAATAAATTTAAACATCCCTTACAAAAGGGCAACTTCTATTCTATTTTCAGAGCTCCTCCTGTGTCTGGTATTTCTCAAAATAATTCTTATGCAAAAGAGGCATATTTTGAGGAGGCATATTCTGGTCTCCTACGTTATGACAGCTGGCTTCCCCCAGAGCAAATGAACCAAGAGACCACCAGGGAAGCGGAAATGCTTCTTATGACCTAGTCTTAGGTGTCACACACTGTGACTTCTGACATATTGTACCGATCACACAAGGGCAGACCTTATTCATTATAAGTGGGGGGAGATGTTACGGCATGAATACGTGGAGACGAGCATCACTGGAGGCCATCTCTGAGACTGGATACCACAGTCCCCCTTCTGGTCCCCAGTGGTTCATGTCCCTCCCGCTTAAGAAATATACTGTTCCCCTTCCACAAGACCCCTAAATCTCATGCCATTACAATATCAGCTCAAAGACCAAAATTGCAACAACTAAGTCAGATCTGGGCACAGGTCCTTGAACATTGTTCTTGTAGACCTGAAAACTGGTGAGCAAGTTTCTGTCCTCCTAGGTGCCCAGTATCCAGTAGTCATTAGAAAGGCGTAGGGTAATAGCAATCACAACTCTTCAAAATGGGAGAAAAGGGGAATCACACAGAATCACTGGTCTATGGCAGCTTTGCACCCAGCCAGGAGCACAGTGCCAGTTCCTGGATGAGGGCTCGATGAGGGCTCACCTCTGCTGCCTGGGGAGGATTCTCCAAGACTCCAGTCTGTGCTCTCTGGGCTTGATTATTCCTTCTGAGTCTTCCTTTTTTTTTTTTTTCTTCATAAAAAATGGCCAGTATTTGTACCTGAGTGGTTTTCTCAACCTGCTTCTTACCTATAGTGGTTTGGGGATCCAAAGTCCTCTCATTTTGTACTGCCTCAGTCCCTTAATTCATGAAGACATTTTTTTTTTTTAACATTCTGTGGGTTCTTAATGAATAAATTTATAGTCCACTTTAGTAGACAAAAGCTACATGTACATATCTTTTCAAGATAAGACCCTCTTCACCTTGATCTTCCTATGAGGTCACTGAGAGACATGACTTTAAGGGTTTCAGAGAGATTTTTGTTTCAAGGAGTGAATTTGCGAGACGTTGTCTTAGACCTCAGAGGACCTTTTGTCTGACTGAACAGTTTTTCCAGTGAGAGCCTTAGATCTTTCTAAGGCCTTAAGAAAGGATCTCACAATTGTTCACTGTATTTGATCTCTGTTCTGAAGCCATTTCTTAGTTTGAGAAGCTTGGAAGGGCTGAGGGCGAGAGGGTTTCATTTTTGAACTCAGCAAGTCTTGGCTTCTTTATCCTTAAATGGTGATCTTCGGTGCATCTTTCCTTTCACATTTTACCGTGAGGAGCAAAGGCAGCCAGGTGGCACTTTCAGCACCGCGCCTGGAAGCCTCCTTCGCGAGATCATCCAGTTCATCAGGTACATTGTCTACTTTGCCCATCACTGCCGGCAGCAGACTGCTAAATTTCCTGCCACTACATAACAAGGACACTCTTTCCTGCAGCTTTCAGGGACATTTTCCACATTTTCTTTTTAAACGAGGCTTTGTTTTTTAAACAATTTTACCGTCACAGCAAAATCGTACAGAAAGTACAAAGAGTCCTCGTGTGCCCACTGTCCCCACGCAGGCACAGCTTCCGCATTATCGACACCCCCGCCACAGGGGTGCATTTGCTACAGCTGATGAACTGACACTGACGTGCCATCACCCAAAGCTCGCAGTGTACATGAGGATTCACTCTCGGTGTCGTTAGTCTGTGGGTTTGGAGACATGTATAATAACATGTACCACCACTATAGCATCAGGAAGCGTGGTTGCACTGCCCCAAAGTCCTCTGTGCTCCATCTGTTCACTCCTCCCTTCCCCCAGCCCCTGGCAACCACTGAGCTTTTTACTGTCTCCATAGTTTTGCCTTTTCCAGAAGGTCATACACTTGCAGTCATACCATATGTAGGTTTTCCAGATTGGCTGCTTTCACTGGGTAATATGCATTTAAAGTTCCTCCACGTCTTTTCATGGCTTGAGAGTTCATTTTTTTTTAAAGTGTAATAATATTCCATTGTCTGGATGTACCACAGTTTATCTATCCATTCACTCACTTTCTTTTAAACCCTCATTGAAAGCCTCCATGAAGCACATGGGGTTTTCATTAGCAGTCTCTTCGAAGTCCTTTAGGCTCTCACTGGCATTCTTCTCAAGATCCTTCCAGTTTCTGCCTGTCACCCATCTCAAGTCACTCTCCCATGTCGTACATTTTTGTTGTAGTAGTATGCCATTTCCAGGTGCTTAAACCTGGGTCAGTTAGGGTTTGATCAGAGAACCATTATCTCCCCCTCTCTATCATCCATACAATCGATATTTGTCTCTATATCCTTTAGTATATAAAAATCAGTACACACATACTATAAAAGGATTTACTTCAGGGACTTGGTCTTGTGCATTTGTAGGAGCTGACTGCACAATTTATATGAAGCTTTTGTTTCTTTGTCTGGTAGTGGAACCCGAAGTTTGCAGGACAGGCAGCTGAGAAGGGACGATACCATGCAATGGTCCTAAAGTCAAACGGCACTGACTTCCTGACTCTAAGCCTTTAACTCGGGTGATGGGCTTATCCTGCAAGAGAAGCTGGCACCTTTCGTCACAGGGATAAACATGCACCTGGCCCAGGATTTGGAAAAGCTGAAGCAGGAGATCTGGCAGGAGCTGGAGAAGTTGTGCTCTTGGCTGCTGCCAGGGGCCAACCAGGGGGCAGCACACAAGGACAGTGTCCAGGAGCCTCAGCAGTGCCTTGAGCCTGGCTCTGACCTTTGCAGCACAAATGGAAGATGGCTCCTCTTTCTCTTTCACCTTTCAAATGTTATACAAATGTCTTTTGTGCTCCAGACTCACCCGGTCCTGCGTAGGGAAGGAAATTGTTGGAAATTTACTTCAATTGACATAATACAAATTCACTACACTTGCCTACACTCTACCTTGTCTTCCCCCCACCCCATCTGTTCTTTATATCTTAACTCAGGGACCATAACATGAGATGCAAAATTTTTCACACTGGATTAACTAAATTCAATTGAATCTTTGTTATTACAGGACATTTTTTTTTCACTTGTTGAACTTTTATTTAATTCTCATTTAATTCCTTACAGCAGCTGTTTTAGACTTTTTCTAAACCCTTATTATTTTTCAAACCCTGACTATTGCCTCATGCTTCTCCTATTACCAATGACAACTAAGGTGAAGGGATATAGGATAGACTGGCAGTTCTCAAACCTTGATATGACTGAGACTCAGCTGAAGGCCTTATTATGACAGAAATTGCTGGGCCCCACCCCCCGTGTTTCTGAATCAGTAGGTCTAGGTAGAGCCTGAGAATGTACATCTAACAAGTTCCTACGTGATGCTAGACTCCAAAAGTCTTTAGTGATGAACGAGGGATGGGGGAGTGCTGAGCTAGGTGCTATGGTGAGAATGAGATTTGGGAGAAAGACCAATGTGTTTTAAACATTTGAACGGCTCCCTTGGCCCTCGTGTCACACACCCTGCTACAGCCAGGGTTACCTCTGTGAGTTTCTAAGAAGATCTCAAGACTGTTTCATGTGTATTTTGGTTTTGGCAAAACAAAACAAACAAAACAAAACAAGACGTACTTGAACAATTGCGTATCCAGACCCTCGACAAAATGGTGAAGACACGAGGCAAAGAAGTTCAAATCTTGCCAACTTGGTGTAGCCGTCTGGAAATTACTTTGCTGTGCAATATTTTATATTTGTGGCAGCTGACATCAGCCCCCTGGTCCTGCAATCTGTTGACGTTTAGACATGTGATGTCCTATAAATGCTGCAAATCCCTGGGGGAAATTTTTATACTTTAAAAGTATTATTTTCCTAATCTTTACCCAAATGTGGGGAGAATGTTTATTCTCACTGTATCTGAGATTGTCATCTACATTGGAGCCTCTTGCTTCTCTGATGTATTGAGTGGATTCTGAGGCAAGCGAGCCAGAGGCAGTTTCAGCAAAGGGCACAGACAGGTGGAATAAGCTTTAGAGCGGCCTCGGTTCCTAACGAAGGGAACGCGAGTCCTGGGAGCCAGGAGACAAACTCTAGCTCCAAGCCTGCAATTAACATGCTGCAAGATTTGATCGAATCACTTGAATCATCAGGTCTCGGTTTTCTGAACTGTAAAATAAAGGGTATGGATGAGATAGTTAAAAAGGTTCTAAGTCTAAAACTCAATGATAATTTTAATGGAAAACAGGTTCATTAAGTAACAGGATTGATGTCTTTACTCTGGGAAGTAATATTGGTAATACTAGTCATAGTCATATCATACGAACAAATTTACAAAATAGATTGAAATAACCTATTGTAGCTTGAGAACTTTGATCAGAGTCTTACAGGACAAGCTAATCTTCTAACTGGTTTTAAGCGAATTGAACTTTTTAAGGTAGGTTGAGAGAGCCGGCTCTAAGACTGTGCACCCTGGTACACCAGTCTCTTATTTAATACAATTTCCTCTCAAGGGCCAATGTCAACAATCAAGTGCACACAATGAAAGCCATTGAGTCAAAGTTTCAATGCACCAGTGACTGTGGCAGGGTAAATTTTGATGGTGGAATTTGATAAATCATCTAGATTGTTTACTTATGACCTTCATCAACTGAAACTTAATTATAAATAGCTCTGAACAAATCTGACATTGAATGTCCTCTGTGAAGGCATCCTTTTGGAATTTAATTACATCATTTGGTGATAATAATAGCATGAAACAATTTTTAATCTAATTTCTTCAGTATAAAGACATTAAAAATTTAGATTTTTTTCAGTTTATTATATTTTTATATATATTTTTATTTTTATACCATTTTAAAGGTTACTTTCCATTTACAGTTATTACTATAAATATTAGCTATATTCCCAGTGTTGAACAACATCTTTGAGCTTATCTTACACCCAATAGTTTGTGCCTCCCACTCCCCCACTCCTCTGTTGCCCCTCCCCTGTGATGGTAATCCCTAGTTTGTTCTTTATAGAAAATTTAGATTTTTTTAAATGGAGTAAACCATGTTATTTAGTAGTCCCAGGAATGATGATTAATTCAAATACAATTTTTTTCCCAAGGAGAAGTAAAGATTTATAAGCAAAATTTAGATTAAAAAAACTGTCTTCTTATTTCTACCGTCTTAAATAGTGAGCAGAAGGAGAAACCCGCGGCAGTCCACCCAGGAGGGAGAGGCAGCAGATTTCCAGGCTGCGGCGAGGCAGCGAGAGCGGTTCTGGAAAAAACTGTGAGTAAAGGTTGTTTCTGATGCACTTCCACTATCTCTTTTTATTCATTTTTCAAACAATTTAGTAAGGATCTGCCAAGTGTAAAGAACCTGCATGCTGGAACCTAGTCTCAATCCCTTCGTGTTTTTCAGCTAGGCTAGAAATACATGTGATGAATCTTGATGGCAACATGACAAAGCAGAAGAGAGCCCTGAAGTGAAAATGGTCCAAGAAGAGAGGACTTAAGGAGTCTTTAAAGTCTTAGTCACCCCAGGGTGTGTGTATTTATACACAGAACAGTTCCACAATAATACTGAGTATGTATCATGTTCTAGGTTTTTTTTTTTTTTCTGACTTTAAAAAAACTCGCAGGGAGGTATTATTATCAGCCACTATTTGAATTAAAAAAAATAACTGACCTTTAGTGTTTAAATTATCCTGGTGAGTAGTGAATATGAGACTCACACCCAAATCTCCTATTGCCAAATCTCATCCATAACACCTTGTTCTCTCTGATTTCACGTCTGGGAACAGATTACTAGATGTAGCGCCTTAAATCAGAAGCCTCTTCATTAATCTGGACCATTAGAAAGGTCCAATCTAAATATAAACACTGCAAAGAAGCTTTTAGGCTATAACACCCCTCCCCACTCTTCCCCTCTCCTCCCCACTCTGCCCCTCCCCTCCCCTCCCCTCATCCCTGACAAATAAGGAGAGAGGAATTTACAGAACTGTAGTCTTTGCAGAACCAAGCTGGCTGATTCAGGAGGCTATAACCCTAAAAATAGATTCTGTTAGGAGAAAAAAATATGTACAGTTGTACAGTGTCCTTGCAGGGTCTCGATTAGTTATTAAAATTTGATTTTGACAGGACTGGCTACATAATTTTCAGGGTTCAGTGCAAAATGAAAATGAGAGGGCTCTCAATTCAAAAGTTACTAAGAATTCGAAGACAGAGACAGCAGAGCACTGAATGAAACGTGAGGGCTCTTTAAGTGTGGAGACTGTGACCACACACAGTTTGCACACCTGTGAAACTGGTCCTGGGTCCAAACTCAAGGAAGCAATTATCTCTCCCAGTTCTTTTTGTTGATCTACATTGACGCTAACTTGATATAAAGATCGAAAGGTTACTCACAGTAATAAGGTTGTAGAGTGACAAGCAGGGTTCTCATTAAAATTGAAAAAACTTTAATCTGCGTAAAATTTATTGGCACAGACAAGTTCTAGAATGGTTAAGTCTACAATTTTGTCATTTTCTTGGTGGGGGAAGACAAGAGTGGGAGAAATGTATTTTAATAAATACATTTAGAATTACAGTCCATACTTAACTGTTTGGAAACTGTATGACTTCGTGGACAGAGGAGGTAATAGGAACATGAAAATACGTTTTATTTGTATTGATAATCTACTATTTTTTTTCATCTTCTCTCTTTGAGGGAGAGGACAAAAGGTCATCTGCACATAAGTTACACAGCTAAGTAGTTGAAAATCCCTGCTTAATTGTCTTCAGACTTTCTGGAGCTGTAGGAGAGAGTAAATAAGTGAAAGAAATAGCCTTGCCTTTCAAAGAAATGACAACTTAGCTGAAATTTCAGCAAACAGATTTAGAAAAATACTTAAAGTGTGTGTGGTTGAACTTGAAGAAGATTGAGGATGATTTAAGAATAACTTCCAAATATTTTAGGAATCATTTACCTCAATCAGAAGGTCAATGGAAAAGTGCCATGTAAGATGTATGATCTACAAAAGAAGGGCTTACTGATAATTCTGAAAGACTATCATTCAGTTTTTCTTAAAATTAACAGTCTAGTGAGCTTATATTTGAGAGGCATGATGCTTCGAAGTAGGACAAACAAGCTGCTCATTAATATTTATAGAATTTCAATATCCTTTCTAGAGAATTGCTACATTCTTCATCTGAAATTAGTTTGTCTTTATGAATTAGCTACATTGGCTACAAATAGCCTCAAGGCAAAGGCTATTTAACCTGGTAATTTTGTATATAGGAAATACAACACTATTTACAGATGGTGTTAGCTGTACATAATTGGCCTGAGATCCTCCAGTCACCAATAGTTATAGTTGTAGACATTTTTTTAAACTAGAATGGTTTTTAAAATTATGATAATAAACTCTTTTTTCTTCCAGTTTTATTGAGCTATAATGGTGTATAGCACTGTATAAGTTTAAGGTGTACAGCATAATAATTTGATTTATATACATCATGAAATGATTATCACAGTAAGTTTAGTGAACATCTATCATCTCATATAGATATGAAATAAAAGAAAAAATATTTTTCCTTCTGATGAGAACCGTTAGGATTTACTCTCTTAACAACTTTCATACATAACATACAGCAGTGGTAATTATATTTATCACATTGTACCTTATATCCCTAGTACTTATTTATGTCATAACTAGAAGGTTGTACCTTTTGACCACCTTTATCCAATTCCCCCTTCCTCACCCTCTACCTCTGATAACCACAAATCTGATCTTTTTTTTGAAGAGTTTGTTTATTTGTTTTTGAAATATAATTGACCTTTAATACTGTATCAGTTCCTGGTGCACAACTTAGTGATTCAGTGTTTCTATGTATTACAAAATGATCACCATGATAAGTCTGGTTACCATCTGTCACCACACAGAGATATTACATAGTTATTGACTATATTCCCCACATTGCACGTTTCATACCCATGACTCATTTATTTTCTAACTGAAGGTTTTTGCCTCTTAATCTCCTTCACCTGTTTCTTTCTTCACCCCATTTCCCTCCCCTCTGGCAACCACTTGTTTGTTTTTTATATCTATTACTCTGTTTCTGTTTTCTTATATTTGTTCATTTGTTTATTTTTTAGATCTCACATATTAGTGAAATCATACTGTTTTCATCTTTTGCAGTCTGACTTATTTCATTTAGCCTAATACCCTCCACATGTTGTCACAAATGGCAAGATTTCATTCTTTTTGACGGCTGTGTAATATTCCACAGTATATATACACCATCTCTCTCTGTTGTGTGAGGCTGGGGCCAGGGGGGCCCTAGGGCTGCTTCCTCCCACTGGTGGTGAGGCCAGGTTCAGGGTTAGGGCTGGCTCTCTGCTGGGCAGGGCTGAGTCCTGGGGTGCCTGGGATTAAATGGGCGCCTACAGCTACTGCTGGCCTGCTGGTGGGCGGGGCTTTTTCCCCAGGTGGCTGGCTGTTTGGCTTTGTTGCAGGGGTGGAGGTCCCAGGACTATTGCTGATTGGCTGGTGGGTTGGGCCCGGTCCCAGTGCTAGTCAGTGAGAGGGAGGACTCCAAAATGGTGTCTGCCAACACCAGTGTCCTCATGGTAGCATGAGCTCCCCCAAATGGTGACCACTGTCATCTGTATCTTCAGGGGGAATCCCAGTTGCTTCCTGCCTCTCTGGGAGGCTCTTTAAGATTAGCAAGTGGATCTGAGCCAGACTGTTTTCAAACTGCTGTTTCTGTCCTGGGTCTTGGAGGGTGTGAGATTTTGTGTGCACTGTGTAAGAGTGGAGTTTCTGTTTCCTATGGCCCTCTGGGTCTCCTGAAAGCAAGCCCAGCTGGCCTTCAAAGCCAGATGACATTCTGGGCCTCATCTCCCAGTGCAAGACTCCTGGGCTGAGCAGCCTGATGTGGGGCTTGGACTCCTCGCTCCATGGGGAGGACCTCTGTGATGGTGCTATTTCTCCCCTTTGTGGGTCACCTACCTGGGGGTGTGGGTCTTGACTATACCGTGTCTATGTCCTTCCTACCCATCTCATTGTGGTTTCTTCTTTATATTTTCAGTTTTAAAAGACCTTGCCTGTTAGTCTTCAGGTTGTTCTCATTGATTGTTGCTCTGTAAATAGCTGTAATTTTGGTGCGCCCATGGGAGGAAGTGAGCCCAGGGTTGTCCTACTCTGCCATCTTGGTCACTATCCCAATAATAAACTATTAATGCTACAATCTAATTTTATAGCTGAACTAGTTTAAAAATTATTTTTATTCTGCAGTCTGTATTATAATATTTTAAAAGGTCCCTGTAAGACAGTTTGGCAGTTTCTCATAAGGTTAAACATAGATTTACACTATGATCCCATAATCATACTCCTAGGTCTTTCCAAACTGAATTGAAACCTCTAGTCAAATACAAATCTGTAAATAAATGTTTATAGAAGCTTCATCCATATTCACTAAAAATTGGATTTAACCAAGATGTCTTTTCTTTTGTGGATTTGTGATTTCTCACTGCAGAGAAATCCATCTCAGTTTGAAAGATCTTGTGGAGTAAAAAGTCAAGCCTTACTTGGGAATGCTGGATGACAGATATTCCGTGTCTCTTTTGCTGAGAGATAACCTCACAAAGGATTTATAGTCTGAGGCTGTACACGAAGGCGTCTTCTCTAGGGGGCCCAGATTTGTGTGGACTTCAAGTGGAAAGGCTGGAGGGGTGAATATGAAACCTTATGCCCAATCCTGACATCTGCTCCTATAGCTACAGACAGAGAAGTTTCAGAACCAGAGGCTGGAATCTAAAGTGAGAATAAGATGTCACAAGGCAGGGGTTTCCAAGAGTGCACCGGGGAGGAAGAGGGCGGGCCAGGGGCCAGGTTTCCTCTAAAGAAGAAAAGACAATAGAAAAGGAATTTCTAATGGGGTAGGGGTGACAAAAAACAACCACAAAAAGACCGAAACCAAAACAAACGAAACTGCTTTTAGTGGAAGCAAATCTGTCATATAACACTCTTTTGCTAAATTATTTCATTAGTCTTCTGTTTTACCTTCCTATCACTAATTTCTCCCTCCTTGAGTTTATTCTGCACACACTTTTCTGAATGATTTTCTTAAGACATCTTAGAGACGGTGTAACCTTCATGGTCAAAAACTTTCAACGACTCATCATTGTCCCAGGAAGAAAAGCTAAACATTTGAATTTTGGTTTTCAAGGCTTTAGATCATTAGCCAAATCACAAAACTTTTCTGAGTTTGTTTTCTTCATTTGTAAAGTGACACTGACTGATAGGAGTTTATAGATTATCTCGGTAGCCTAGGGCAATATATATCTAAATACTATTTTTAAAAAATGGTTCAAAGGTAGTTTTTGCTATCTGTCTAATCATCAATCTTCTAATAGCAGTAGTAGTTTGTACTTAGGGTGAATATAAATATGGCATATGAATTATTCCAGTTTCCAATGGTACATCGATTTACCTCTATAAGTGGTTTTGATTTTGGTTACTTTGATTGACACATGCTAACTAAATATAACATACCAAAGAAAAAATAATCACATTTTTATTAGGACTTAGACCGATCCCGGCAATATTAAAAAATGAGAACTTTTTTGGTGCCTGTTATATATTTTCAGGAGGTTTAGTAAATAATTGGTTTGATATAATCTCTTAATCTTCAAAAATCTCTTGAGCAAACCCCTGACCACATCTGCGTTCAGTAAGGTTAATTATAAAACAGTTAAGTTCTAATGAGGTTTTAGCTTCCTTATGCTGTTTACCAGCACAATTTCAACATCCTTCTATTGATATGAAATGTGTGGAAACGCAATTTTTTTTTTTTCTTTTCTGTTTAATCTTGATGCTGGAGGTCCTGGTAGAACAGTTAAGGAGATTTCTGAATAGTGAACAGGGGAAGTCTTTTTTTCTCTTTTGGTTTTGATGGTACACAAATGAACTCGTTTCTTCTACTGAGCTGGAAATTTAGAATAAAGGAACATATTAGAAATATGAATATTCCTCTTCCTGATTCTTAAGTTTCATTAGAAACTTCTTATGTTACATAACTTTTACTGAAAGGAGAATGGACGCAGGGTTAACCAAGAATATTTGTTAATGTAGAACTGAGAAACAACATAGAATCACTAATCACTTATCCAACAAATAACATAAACACCATTGCTTACAGAGACAGTATGATTCGGAGGTAGAGGTTTAAGTTTATCTCAGGTTGCCATTGAGAAGGGTATAGTACTTACCAGGCACCTACTGGTTGTCAGCCACCATGTAAGGCATTTTCCCCCATATTTCATCTCGTTTAATTCCTACTGCAGTCCTGTGGCTGGGTAGTTTTCCCATTCAGATTAGTAGAGATAAGGAAATTGAGACTTAGGGAGTTTTAACTGCATGTTCAGGGTCACACATCTACTAAATTGCAGGCTTAGATTTGAAACCACTTTTGTTTGATGCAAAACTGATACAATTTCCACTCTACAGCACACTTCTTCGTTGAGGTTTTTATACCCTTCAGAGTCCAGTTTCCTGCCGTGTGAGACTCGCCTTGTAATCTTGATCTGTTTTGCAAGAATGAATGGGCTAGTGAATTAGTACTTGTAAAGAACTCTGGTACTTGTGGAGAACTTGTGTTATTGAAAAAACCCAAGACATTTTATAGTTACTTTCTCAGATTTGTTTTGGTTCAAACAAACCCTATATAAAGCTATCCCTACTCCCTGTTTAATGGCATGAATTAATGGAAAGCAAACAGGAATTTCCTAACAGTTAACTCATCCTTTCCTGCTGCTAACTTCTCTCAGGTGTTTAGATTCATGGGGACACAAAGGCCAGACTGCTGTCTTATTAAATTCTTCTTTAGGTAAGAGTATGTGAGATGCAAGCGAGAAAAGTGCTAAAGACCATCTCTGGGTTTTATAGCTCTGCTTTAGAAGGATGTATCTATAGGCTATAAAGTGGAGACAAAAGAGCATGCCCAGCTGTATACGTAATAGAGCTACAATGTTTTAATGCATAAAACAAAAAACATATCTGAAATAAATGGGCCCAAATGTGTGGGCCACTGGTCACCTGTCAGTGAAGAGCTCATAGGGACATTTCATTTCATTTAAAAAATATTTTTCTGCATTTCTTTGTGTTTTCAAAAAAGAAAAATAGATTCTATAATTAGAAGAATGCAATGAATTTTCATCCACACTTTTAAAAGACACGTTCTTTTGAAAGCAGCTCTGTTGGAGTGTGAGGGTGAGAATATTCTCAAATGGAAACAATTTTGTTTGTCAGGGAATTCAGCTTTAAAATGGAAGCAAGGCATTTGTCTCTCTGATGCCATGGCAACCAGAAGAAAACTGCAAAGTCCAACAATGGTATAAAAATGTGCCTCAAGGGTGGGTAAGAAGGAGGCAACCTTGGACCTCCTTTTTTTTCCATTTCCCCTCGAACAGAAGGCCGCATTGTGTTTTTCTAGCTGACTCTATCGCTTCCCAGCTAGGCTGCTGCGATAGGAGAGAGCAAACAATAATAACAACCTTTTCCTCATGAAGTTTTGGGCCTCTCCGAAAAATGTGTGCTTTCTCTGTGGAGAAAAGCTTTGTTTCTTTTGAATACGTTTCTCTGCTTCCCCTCCCTTCAACATCCTCAAATTCAGCCATTTTTATGGTAAAGGTTCTCAACCCCCCAAACAACTCCGTCTCAGAACTCCCCTTGACTTGCTGCCCTCTTTGAAGTTGCAGGGCTGGACTGATCTTTTCTCTGTGGTCACTGCTTTCTTCACACCCAAGAGTGCCTTCTATGAATACTTCTGTATGAAGTATAGTCGGTTTACAGTGTCGTGTTAATTTCTGGTGTACAGCATAGTGATTCAGTTTTATATGTGTGTGTGTGTGTGTGTATGCACATGCATACACATATTTTTTTCTTATTCTTCTTCAATTATAGGCTATCACAAGATATTGAGCATAGTTCCCTGTGCTGTACAGTAGCACCTTGTTGTTTATCTAGTTTATATATAGTAGGTAGTATCTGCAAATCCCGAACTCCCAAATTATCCCTCCACTCCCTTTTCCCTGGTAACCATGTTTGTTTTCTATGTCTGCAGGTATGTCTTTGTTTTGTAAGTAAGCTCATTTGTGTCATTTTTCTTAGGTTCCACATTAAGTGATAACATATGGTATTTTTCTTTCTTTTTGGCTTACTTCACTTAGTATGACACTCTCTAGGTCCATCCATGTTACTGCAAATGGCATTCCTTTATTCTATTTTATGGCTGAGTAGTATCCCATTGTGTATAAATACATCCCATCTGCTTTATTTATTCATCTGTTGATGGACATTTAGGTTGCTTCCATGTCTTGGCTGTTGCAAATAGTGCTGTTATGAACATTGGGGTGCATCCATCCTTTCAAATTAGATATTTCTCTGGATATATATTCAGGAGTAGGATTGCTGGATCATAGAGTAAGTCTATTTTTGGTTTTTTAAGGACTCTCCAAACTGTTAAAAACTTTTTTTTTTAAACCTAGTCTTCAGGTAAATTGAATTTCTCCAAGCCACTAAAGATTGCTAAAGGTCCTCATTTTGGTAATACTAATTCAAATACTGCACTACAGAGATTTCCAAGGGGTATTATTCCCATTACACAGGTGGGCAGTGATATTACAGTTTTCTCTTGTGGTCTGTGTCCTATTGCCTGCTACAGTGATAGTAGGACCAGTATGTTGAGAATTGTTGACTTCTGTGCTGGAATTTGCTTTAAGATTCTACATTTTTGGGTTCAGAACTTTAGTCAGCTTAGAAGCTCCCAGGAGCCTGAGCAAGTGACCATCCAATTTTATCCCTCATATCAGTGCTTCTCAACCAATCCAAAGAAAAGGTATTGAGAAGAGAACTTCAGAAAAGTAACTTTAGAGAATTGCTGGTCCTCGAGGTGGCAGCTAGAGATACAGTCTTGGGAGTGAAGGAACCTTAGTAGCAAAGCCAGTCCTTGCCCCAGTGTCACCCTCTGGCATTAGAAACCACAGGAGAGCTATGCAGCTCCTGGGCCTCCAGTGGGCCCAGCCAGCTGGTCATTCCCGAAAACTGAAAGTGATGGTGTCACTCCTAGGAGCATCGTCCAGCCAGAACTATTTTGTAGCTCTGAGAAAGCTAACTGTGGCACATGGAGGGTTCGTGCTATGCATCTTTTGAATCTGATGGCAGTGCTAGTGGACTTTCCCAGGTCAGATAAATTTAGATTAACCCAAGGTTTTATCAGAATACTACCAGACAATACACAGTGAAGGGAACAATTTAACACGCCATGTTCTTTTGCTTTGATAAGAGAGAAACAATAGAGTGTGAAGCTATGTGAAAGAATACTAGGAGTGGTCAGAAGCTGAAATAACTTCATTTGATAAAATGATCTGGGGATGGGCATGCCTTTCTGTAATATGTGTATTGCTTAAGACCATGCTGGTACTTACTAGGTTCTCAGTAAATGTTAGTAAGATGTAATAATAATAAAAAATAACAAATTATGCATGGCCCTGTTTTTTTTTTGTTTTCTCTTTTCTTTTATTAAGCTTGAGTTCTATATTGCTTTCGGCTGCCAGGTTATTCTGTCTACTTACTTGGTTCTTGATATACTAGGTACTCAATACAATTTTTTGAGTGGGTAAATGAAGGAAAGAAGTCTTGCAGTGGCTCTGTGTATTTCTTTCTGAGGAAGGAGCTCAAAAAATTCACATTTATTACAACTTATCACAATTTTATTAGCATCAGAATTTCCATTATAAACTTAGTGGTGTTAGTCATTTTAATATTAGAATAACCAGTATGGCTTTTCTTTTTCTTCTCCTTTTCTTTTTTTACCCTTCTTCATAGATTTTTCTTTCAAAGTCCTTTAAAAAAGGGGGATAATTTTACCTCTTAAGTTAGCAGTTTTGAAAGTCATTGTATTTTAATATTTAAGTATAGTCAAAGACAAAGCTGGATGCTAATTAAAGTGGTAAAGACAGATTTTAATCAATGATAGAAGATTGCAGTAGGGAAAATAATCCAGCAGAACTGAACTCAACTCAACTTTGATTTTATAAAGAGGTCACTGGGCATTTTAAAGAGAGGATGAGGGACTAAGTAGAGGGATGGGAGGCTGCCCAGCAGAGTCAGGGAGAACAGTTATAGGAAAGGGAGGGTTAATCCGTGTGAATCCCATCTGGGTTTGCTAATTGGCACTTATCAGATCATGCTCTGTGATGGTTAACTTCATGTGTCAAATTGGGCCACAGGATGGCCAGTATCTGATTAAATATTATTTCTGGAAGTGTCTGTGAGGGTGTTTCCAGAAGAGATTAGCATTTGAATTGGTGAACTCTGTAAAGCTGATGGCCTTCCCCAATGTGGGTGGGCCTCATCCAATCTGTTGAGGTTTTGAATAGAACAAAAAGGCAGAGGAAGGTTCAGTTCACTCTCTGTTTGCTTGTTTAACCTGGGCTGTTGATCTCCTGTCCTCTGTGCTTCTGGTTCTCAGGCCTTTAGACTCAAACTGGAATCTCCAGCATTGGTTCTCTACTTCTTAGGCTCTCAGGCCTTCAAACTACACTGTGGGCTTTCCTGCATCCCCAGCTTGCAGATGGCAGACCGTGGGACTTCTCGGCCTCCATTTTCATGTGAGCCTTACGCCTTATAATAAATTAGAATAATAGATGTAAAATATTAAGCACATAGCACATAGAAAAGATTCAATAAATGTTGGTTACTGTAACAGATGTCATATGTTGGCTAGCTCAACATCTCTTCCAATCTCTGTTATGCCTCTCCATAAAGCTAAAAGAACTGCATTTCCTAGACTCCCTTGCAGCTTGGGGGCCATAAATGATTTAGAGTCTTTCTATCCAATGCATCTGTTTGAGTCTTGACTTGGAACTGAAGAAGCAAGGCATCCATTTCATGGCAGAGTGTAGTGGATTTGTACTCTGTTAACGTAGCAAAAATTGAACTACATTTCTCAGAATTCCCTTCCCTGCATAATTATGGCTTGGTGACTGTGTGATCTTGCATGAACTTTGGAAGGTGGAAGTAAAGCAGTAGCCATGTTCTGGTCATCTTCAGGACCAGGCACGGCTGCAGTTTGTGCATGTTGTGGTTATCTGCCGGTTCACCTTGTTGGTGAGGGGCAGTAACTGAGCCCACATCAACTCTAGATTCCCCTCCTCTAGCTTCTCCAATTCCTAGGTCAAGTTTGTGTATAAAAGGATGCCAGCTTCTCCTGCAAGACACCCCATTATTGAAGTTGGAGGCTTATAGAAGCGATGAGACCAATGTGGGTTTCAGGTTTTGTTTGTGGGCTCCAGCGCGCATTCTTACCGGTTCCAGATTATCTTTGTTCTCTTCTGCTTCACATCTGTATTGCCTTCCTAATTGTCTGCCCTGCTGACCTGGAGCAGTCAGGCTCCAACACCAGGTACAGGAGCAACAGTCAAACAGAAATCATTGAACAATTCACACCATTGTGTAAGGTCAGATCCCTGCAAGAACTCCTGTCGTCTAGATTTATCATCTCTCGTAGCTCTGTTTCTCTGAGACATGGAGGCAGTGTGGTCCTGTGGTCAGTGGCCTCCTGCATTAGTAGCTTCTTGCAGAGGAAAAATGATTCTGAGGTTCTAGATGTTTCCTAAAAGCCTAGAATCTATTGACTTTCAATAATTTTATGAGTTCCTGATACCTCTTTGCTCTTTTACCAGCCAGAGCGCTTTCTGCTGTCTGTTATAGAACTTTACTGCCTAAGGCATTATTATTATTGCGAGTTTAGCAATGGATTTTGTCTTCATGGGGCTTATGGTCTAGCAAGAGAGAAGATATTACAAGTGTGATGTGTTCCCTTTCCTTCCATTGAAAATATTTCCTTTGATTTTTATTGACCCTTTTCCCAGTTCCTAAGAGGGAAGTCATCTTTTTCCCCTTGCTACATCAAAAGGAAGCAGAGGACATCTTGCTAAATTTTTCACGTAGGTTTGGTGTGAGAGCCAGTGGCTCATTACATGCTAGCTCCAAGATTTGGGGAAGTGTTGATTCAGAGTGGCAACTGCTTAGACACTGGGTTGGGAGAAGGGCTGGAAAGTATTTTCGTGCTAAACATGATAGTGAAAGAAAATATCTGATTTGGAATCTTTCAAAAGATAAGAAAGAAAAAACAAAGCAACAAACAAATAAAAAAAGCGATCAGAAGGCCTGGCACCCCTTATATCTAAGCAGACATAGTTTTCATATCATTTAAAGTTAAAACCAAACTTACATTTGTTGTTAAAGTTTGCCTTTCCAAATGTCACTGAATGCTATTGTCATAGGACTACTATGCTGAAGATTATAAATTGAAATACTCAGACTAAAGTATAAGGCAATGTTTTGAATTTAAAGTATTGCCATTTGAAAGTTCTAAAAGCTATAATAACATTTACATTTTATATCTCTTCATCCAGCAGGATTTTAGGGTTTTAGTGCATTCTGTAAATCACAGTAGGGTCAGACTTCTTTTTTTTGAAGATATTCTTTCAGTCATGAAAGTTATTTCTCCCAGTGTACTCATCTACTGGTAATAGTCAACACTGATGAAAACGGAGTGTAAGGAAAACACACGTCTTTCCCTCCAGAATCCCAGGGCTCTGGAGCTCTGATTTTAGTCTCTATGTTTCCCTAGTGCACCTGTGAAATTCCCTGAATCCCTTGCCTCGGCAGGCATTCACACCTAATGCAGACACTTTATTCCTGAATCTAAGCTGCCGATTTCCCAGTATGGAAATAGTGAAGTGGTCTGGAAGCTGATGTCACCAACTCAGGAAAGGGTGGTGCCGGCTTCCTGGATAAGGCGTCTGCCTATAAGGGGAGGAACAGTCTTTAGCTGGTGTGGAGGTTCCCAGCATACTGTTTCAGGAAGAGAGATTTAAATCCAACAGGGATTGAGTATTTATTACGTATCAGGCCTGTGCTACACACATATCATCTTCACAACAATCTTGGGAGACTAGCATTACGGTGCATCATTATCGCTGCTTTACAGAGAAGGAAATTGACAGTCATGTTTGAAACATGGGCTTTCTTTGGATTAATATCTTCATGGTATTTCTTTTCTAGTCCTTTATTTCCAAACTTTCAGTTTGCTTTTATTTTAATGTGTTTCTTGTAAACTGTGTAGTTTTTCTTGATTGTCACTTAACAGGTGGTTTACTCTTTTTATGTTTATTATGGTTATTGGTACCTTTGGACCTGCTTCTACTATTTCGTTTGCGGTTTTGGCTGTCATCCCTTTCCCCTGCCCCTCCCTTTCTTCCTCCCTCCTTCCTTCTCTTTATCCCTCCTCTTTCTTTCTTTTGTCAGAGTTTTATGCATAATCCCTCCTTTTGTTCCTCTCCTGATTTAGAAGCTAAAATTATATAAATATATACACACACATACATGCAATATACATGTGTTGTATACAACTAGAGGTGATTATACACCATTTTATATTTATATTACACACATAAACACCTTTGCCTCTCTAAATACAGAGATCTTTGTTTATGTAGAGTTTATAGGTATTCTTATTATGTCTGAAATTATTTTTATTTTTCTCCTACTCTTGAAAGATAGTTTGGCTGAGTATAGAATTTTAGGTGAAGCATTATTCTCCCTAAGCTTTTAGAAGATATCACTCCATTATTTTCTATATATCAATTATGGTTGGAACACGAGCTTAAGGAGGATGAAGGAGGCTCGAAGTGTGAATTTAGAAGTGTTACACTATATTTAAAATTCATGGTTGCTGAAAAGAATATAAGTTGATTTTTGGTAGTTCTGGTCCAGGGTTGTCCCATCTAAGACCTATTAACATTTTGGGCCAGATGATTATTTGTTATTTGGGGAGGGGAAAGTCTTGTGTATTGTGCAATGTTTACCAGCATCCTTGGCCTCTGTCGACTAGATGCTAGTGGCAGTAGCCCCCCTCCCTCCCAGTTGTGATGACCAAAAATGTCTTCAGATCTTGTCAAAATACCCTGGGGGTCAAAATTACCCCCAGTTGAGAACTACTGCTCTCATTTATGAATTTCTCTTCCTCTTCTGTCTGTCTCATCCCTGGTCATGTAAAATCAGTACTTGATGCTTTACATACATAAAGAAAATTTAAACTAATAATTAACTTATCTTTTTGAGTAAGTATTGCCTCAGCACTGGACTTCTAAGGAACTCAGTTCATAAGGTTTCAAGATAACATTGTCCAATTTTGATGTTAGTTGCATTAGATCACATGCGATTTACAAGAATGTTCTGGAGGGCGGCAGAAAGGCATAAACAGTAGTGGGCTTGAACGATTGTGATTCGTCCTTGGCCTTCTCTCGTTCTAATTCCTCTTGCAGGACTGCCTCTATGATACACTATTATTTTCATGAATAGTTTCATTTAGTAAATGCCACCTGTACTCAGCCCGTTGTTGGCAGGATGATGCTGTCAAGCTTTGGCTTTGAGGGAAAGACATGGAGGCTGAGGTTGTCGTGTGTAAGGGTTTTCACTTCTCCTGACAGCTCTGGCTGGGCTAGAAGAACGACTTGATTATCTGCACTAAGGGTTCACTAATCTAGCCCCTTCCTGAGTGCTCTGCTCATTCTTTCAGGAGGTCTAAGACTGAGACTTGGTTTTGACATGACATTTTGTAACGAAGAAGAGCAGTTCTACTCCTACAGGTGAAGGGCTAAGATGCAAACTTCTCTGGTCCTGGACTGAGGTCTGAATGAGTGGTAGACACTTGCTATGTTACCATAAGGAGGGGCGATGATACAGAGTGCTCAGGTGGGTGTCTGGAAGGTGGTAGCTTGGCTGACGCATGCTGGCAGGGATCAGAGAGGTGCAGCCTGAGGAAGAGGAGCCAGACTGGGAAGGTGGGAAAACTAAGGGAACACTGACCTTGGAACAGAAGCCCTTCTGTTTCTGTCCTCTCGATGTTACAAAGGAAGCTCTTTCTAACAGACGCTCACTGTTGTCCTTGTTTTGTTAGGCAGGTTGCTCCCCCGAGGTCTGGAGTGTGTTGTTATACTCAGGTATTAGATGACCGTGTGAACTAAGGTGTGGCTTTTGTGACCTTCAGGACTCACAGCTGATGAGTAGCAATGTTGTTGTAGATTAGTCCGTTGCCAAGACATACTTCCTGCCTTTATGATTGTATGTATTTCCTAGCTTTATGGGGCCTCAAGTCCCGGAATGCAGGCATGATTAACAGGAAAAAAACCAAACCAAACCAAACCAAAAGAGGACTACTTCTCTTTACCTGTGGCCGTCCCACAGCTCGAAGTGAAGCACCTTAGCGGCATTCTCCAGAGGGCTGTGTACTAGGTTTAATGTCACCTCAACTACTTGGCTTGGGCCCTTCTATGATAGGAAAAAGCCCATTCTGTGCCCCAGTGTTCACATCCTCTGAACAGAAAGGATGTGGATTTGCCATTGTCACCGACTCGGTACTCCCATGAATTCTCCATATGAACTCTTGTTAGTCAGAGTCCAGCTAGAGAAGCAGAGCCACTGTGGGTGTTATCAAAGTAGGGATTTAGTATAGGAATTAGACTTTTAAAAGCCATAGGAGGAGCTGAGGGAGTGAACTTCAAAAAGGGGAAGTTGGAGAATAAGACAAGTGACTAACTTTTCCTCTCAAAGCGCTTGTCCAGGTGGAAAAGCTGGAGTTGTAGGGAAAATCTGAGAATCAAGCATGTCCAGCCATTGAAGTGGGAGTGAGGACAGGAACTTGTGTAATGCCTATAGAAAGCTGCTGATCTATACAGCTGCTGCCTCTGTGGGTCCACAGCCAAGCGTCTGGTGGTGGGCACGAGGCAGAGGAAGAAGGGCTGGGTGCGTGGTGGAGGAGAGCCAAGGCAAGGGGACCTGCCCGGTGACTCTGTCCCTCGCTACATCTCACTTCAATGGCTTTCAGAGAGTAGTGCCCACTGCTTCACTTCTGCCTACCAGATCTCACACAAGCTTCTCTTTCGGCCAACTCCAGTCTGGAGCCATATGGGGAAGAGGATTTTGAGAGCCTTTCCTTCTGGCTTAATGATGTTGATAATAAGATTGTCCAGAAAATAACACTATTCTGCAGCACGTGGAAAGGCGTGTTAATATAGTCTGCTACGGGAAAACACCCAACATCCTTAGAGTTTAGGGAGAGTGCAAAAACATCTTAGTTACCATATGCATTGTATCCTCTAGTTGTCCATTCAGATTTACCTATAGGTGGTATGGTAGATTGTGTTTTATAAAGATGGCCATATAAATAGGTTTATTCAATTCCATGTGCTGTTTTTATGGTGTGACTTACACCACCTAGAGATGGGTCTGCCAACTGGTGGATCCTAGGTCCTCATCCTGTGAATTGAGGTTCTGGTCAAGAATGGTAGGAGTGATGCTCTGACTTCAGAAGCTAGGTCATAACAAGGACACAGCTTCTGCCTTTCTTTTTCCTCTCTCCTCTGTCTCTCTCTCAGGATACTTGCCTATGGAACTCAGCCACCATGTTGTAAGGAAGTCAAGGCCACGTGGAAAAGCCGCACAATGGTGTTCTATCCCCTGGCCTTCGAGTCTCCCAGATGAGGCTCAGACACCATGAGCAGAGACAGGCCATTTCCCCACTGTGCCCTGTGCATTACTTGTCCACAAAAACCCTGAGAAACAATAAATAATTATTATTAAGTCCCAAAGTTTTGGGGATAACTTTTTATGTAGCAATACATAACTAAAACAAGTGGACCTTGGAAATCGCCTCCTCCGTCTGTTTCCCTGATCCCCCACCTTTGTTTTACATCCCCCAGCCAGTGTCCTGCCTCCATTCTGCTCCCATCAAGATATATTCAAAGCCAGTGGGATCCATTTTTGGTTCTGTCCTGGAGAAACTAAGATACTTAAGATTGGCTCCGAAGCACAAGAGTAGTGGTGCTGGCAATTCGAACATGCCAAAGGGAGCCGTAAAGTGTTTCTTTTAAGTGAAAGGTGAAAGTTCTTGACTTAACAAGGGAAGAAGGAAAAATTGTACTCTGAATTACACGGTAAGGGCCAATCTTCTATCCATGAAATTGTGGAGAAGGAAAAAGAAATTTGTGCTAGTTTTGCTGTTGTACCTCAGATTGCGAAAGTTATGGCCACAGTGCATGGTAAGTGCTTAGTTAAGATGGAACAGGCTTTATATTTGTACAGTAAGATATTTTGAGAGAGAGTTCATATTTACACAACTCTTATAACAGTATATTGTTATAATTGTTCTATTTTATTATTAGCTACTGTTGTTAATCTCAGTGTTTAATTTATAAATGAAACTTTATCATAGGTGTATATGTATAGAAAAAAACATGGCGTATTTAGGGTTTGGTTCTACCTGCTGTTTCATGCGTGCGTCCACCGGGGGTCTTGGCATGCACCCCTGGGGTCATGGGGAGGCTACTATAAGCGTTGTCCATGTACAATTACATCAGGCTAGTTTGTGAGTTCTGGGACTAATTCTTTTTGGTTGCCAGTTACATAAGGCTAGGTTGTAAATTCTGGGACTACTTTGGACTATAATGAGCAGCACTATAGCCCTGTAGGCCCCAGCATCCACGTTCTTCACCAGTAGGACACTGTCGTCTGCTTATTGTGAAAGGACATGGCCAAACGGTCTGGTCATCTCATGAGGCAGACTGCTAGTGTGGTTCTCTAAAGTAATGCTACTCAGAGAGGGAGGTTTTAGGAAACCTTGAGCAATGTGGGCTCCAAGTGGGAATTTCGTGATTTTGTGACCAACCAGTGTTCAAGCATTGTCCTTTTATGGTTGATAGTACAGCATGAGGTACAGCATGAAGCTGGTCAAGGTCTTGGTTCTGGAGTCCAGTGGCACTGTGTTTGAATCTTAGCACTGCTGCCTACTGTGCTGTTGAGCAAACTACTTAGACACCTTAAACTTCAGTTTCATTATTTTTTAAATGAGGCTAATAATAGTATCTGAGTTTACTGTGTAGATTAAATGCCATTATACATTATGTCATACATTATACTATGTACCTTACACAGAGTAAGCATCCATTAAATGGTAACTCTTACTGTTATTAAAATGTATTCTTTGGCAAAAGACACTTCCTATTCAATTGTCCCTTGAAAACATCAAAGCTTTTCCTTACGATGCACTCAGTTTTCCTACTTCCTGACTTTCTCTCCAAAGCGAAATACTATCAGTTCATCTCTTAAGTCACTCTCCTTCATGAAGTACTTCCCAGCACTTCCAGTTCACTCATATCTTTTCTTCTTGAGATTCCCATCTCCCATATCACTAAGACCAAACCATACTATTTAATTAACCACTACTTGTTTTTTTTTTTTCACATGGCTCAGGTATGATCATCCCTCTTAATAGAATTTTAAGTACCTTGAAGACAGGGATCCTGCCTTCTGCCATATTTGTACCATCTCCAGTATTCTAGATGATGCTGGGCAAGGAGCTGGTGCTCAGCAAACAATGGGGGATTTCACTTTCTATTTGGAAGGTGATTAAAATAATGTTCTTTCTTGGGAATGGATCAAAAGGACAGCTCATGAAATGTCACTGATCGCTCTTAGCTGGGTCTAGCGAGATGATTCTTGGGCTTCATGAAGACCCAAAGGATTCTGGCTACACATCACATGCGCACAGGATATGTGAGGAGACCAGCGAACATTCAGTAAAGGAATATGGCTTAAACAAACCAAATTGCCACATCCCCACTGCTCTGCCCCTGCCCATGGCTGGTTCAGAGCCTTTGGTGTGCTGCTGGAGAGGTGGGGAAGGGTCAGATGCCTGGCTGTATGTCACACACCTTTAACAGAGTTCTCTCTATTCCAACAACTCCAGATTTCTCAGTAGGCCTAGGACACATCTAGAATAGAGCGTTGATAGACAACAGATCACCGTGCTTAAGTAGGACTGAGAGAATGGAAAAATTGATTCACAGGAGGTCCACACTGCCAACTCAGCGGCAGTTGGAGGAAGTGCTTTCAAAACATACTGCGTGGAGGCTGGCAGATCAACACAAGGAGACATGCCAAAGCTTGCAAGCTCCCTATCTGAGACAGGGTGGATTCCACGTGGCTAAATCCAGCTTTTCCAAAAGGTCTGGTATCTCCCAACTGTCTTCTCTATCCCTGCTAATCTTTCAGTATGATCTGGACTGGCACTGTTAGGTAAAGACTAAAGAGAGAAAAACAGCTCAGGTTCACAGGGAGTGGTGGACTGGCTTAGAGCTTACTCTTCAAAAAATAATCATAGATATTCTATTTTATGCTAATTTTCCTATCCTTGAACGGTGAACTTCATGAATGCAGCTAGATTGTAGTAAGTGAGCACTGAATTTCACGGACGTAGTACTTGCTTACGTCATTGAACAGGTGAGTAGAATGGGCAACATTTCTCGTGCTTTCTGGTTCAGTTTCATAGGTCACATACTGAGAAACAGACTTCAACATGACTGCAGCTACAGAGCTGCTATCTTAGGGAAGGGGCTGGCCTGGTTTTTCTTGATTGGGAAGAAATAAACATGTTTAACCAGATGACTTCATCCTTATTCCAGTGAAGAAAGAAAAAATACAACAAAAGAAGAAAAAATACAACAAAGGCTAACTTACGGAAGAATGATGCGCATTTCCCTGGAGAAGCTGGTGGGGAAGGGGGTGAGGGTGGTACTGTTGAAGGGACTGGTTATGACCTGCTTGGAAGAGGTGGAATAAAACTGTGATTAACCCTCAAAGAGCAATTTTTAACCTTAGGCTTAAAGTAGCTGGTTCAAAAGAAAACAAATGCATTGATGTGAAACGCTGTGATTATTGGCTTCAGATGAAAGAAAAAATGGAGCCATTGTGATTTGGAAACAGCAAACACATTGAGTTTATTCTGCCTGATTCATGGAGATCTATTTTATATAATAGGTCGTTAACCATTTCATGAAAAAAGATGGAAGAGGCCTTCTACTTTATCCTGTAGAAACAGAAACATGCCTTTTCTCACCTCAGTTCCATCAAGCACACACAGACTCCAGACTCAAAGCTATTGTTGAATGATGAGGAAACCTTTATAGATAAACATGAAGAAGAAAAGGAGACCAATTTTTGATAATACAGTGGGACAGATTCTTTTTCTTTACCGTTGGCTTCAGGTTTCCCTGTCTTTCTAATGTCAAGTCTGTGATCAGAGGATACCTGAAAAGTCTTTGTAAGGAAATGCTACCCTCTGACTCCTCACATGTATAGAGCAAGTGAAGAAACAGTGGCCTGAAAGAAAATTCAATCCTTCTCTGTGGGCAGGCGACTTTGATAAACTCTCAAGGCTGCTAGAAGTGTAACCTTTTACTTAACTCACTTCTTAAATGAGCAGAGATCCTTAGCACCCCAGTGGGGTGGCAGGAAAGCTGATGCTTTTGGAGGTCTTGTGTGGTTTTGAAGTGATTTTTCAGAATTTCAGAAATTTATATGAATGTCCTGAAATATGATCGCATGACTGTTTGTACTTTCTGAATTCAAATGGCCCAAATTGGCAAGCAATTTAGGAGTAGAGAGAAAACGGAATTAGAATGCAGAATTAATAATCCTGAGGTGCTGGTGAATAGCACTTGGGAAAGACATGGAGCCAGGAAAAAAAAAAAAAAACCTTATTCTACTCAGTTTGGGGAAAACCAGAACAAACCAAAAAGTCTAGCTATTTAATGTCAAATTAAATTCCAAATAGATTATAGTAAATATTTTAAAAAGAATAATGACAGAGGAAGAACATATAAGATTTTCATAATCTAAGGACAGGGAAGGACGTTTTCCCTAAAACTAACATCTAAAGCCCGAATCCAAAGAAAAATTCATGGATGAGTTACGTGAAAATATCACCATGGTAGAAAGCAAAGTTGAAAGACAAAAAGTACACGGCTTTATTACATTAGAGGTTTTATAAAAGAGGTTTGTAAAATCAACTAGTAAGTCACGGATAAGTGCAAATGAAAAGAGTGCTTACCATCTTACCAGCGGAAAATATTTTTAAAAATTGGTAATAACCCATGTTCAGCAAGATTGTGAGGAAATGGGCCCTCTCATTCACTGTGGGAGAGCATATACAATGGTGCAAATTGTATGAAGAGTAATCTTGCAACCATTGTCTCAAAATGTAAAAAATGCACATTTTGACCCTGTATGTCTGCTTTTAGGGATTATATAAGGAAATAATCACATACAGTAAAGATGTGTATGTAAAATGCTCACTGCTGCTTTATTTAACGTAACAAATGGAAGCTACCTAAATATCTGTAATTGAAGATTAGTTTTAAAAAGGTAAAGCAAAGCCTTACAACGGACGACTTTTGCAAATAATACTGTACACATACATTTATTGATATGAAGAAGTACTCATGATATACTTGGTGAAAAAAGGTCATGAAACAACACTCATAATGTGACAATTTGACTGGCAATGCTCAGGTTATGCACATGATAAGTTTGCATAGTTTATTTCTCAACATTTTATTATAAATTTTTAAACATACAGAACAGGTGAAAGGGTAATAAGAATTCTTATATTTTCCATCTAGATTAAATAATTGCTAACATTTTGCCATATTTATTTCTCTCTTTCTCTGAACACACACACAAACACATACACACACATACTTGATTTCACTGAACTGTCTGATTCATGAATCTTCTCTAATCATTTATTAGGGCCCAGATTCTGCCTGAAGAAGCGGTGAAGATCTCTGTATCATGAAAGGCAATCTGTTTTTGATTGTGTTTTCTAATGAGGTTTTCGCCTAATCTGCATTAAAATTGAATTTTTTGGTGGGAGGTTATTGACACTATAGTTTGGCTGTCATTTTTTTCCTTAGGTAAGAAAGTGTGCTGAAACAAAAATTTAATCATTTGAGATAAAGTGGGAATATCTCAATTCTAGCTTTTATGTTACAAAAAGTAGCAATATTAGTAAGTCTTTGGCAGGTTTGCTTAAAAGCAAAGTCAGAGTGAGGCTTTAGAAAGAGTGCTGTCTATTAATCTCTCTCTCTTGATCTAAACTGGAGGAGGGGAGGGGGATAGCGCCCATTCAGACATCTTCACCTGCAAACAGCTTTCCCTCCTACAGTCTTGTGGAGCCGCCACCATGCTCTGGGACGATTCTAGCCTGTCAGGGAGGCCGAGGCTGGATAAGAAGATGCTGACAGCATTCTGGTGCCGATCCAAGCTCCCCTTCTGAGTTCATCTCCTTCATCCTGATCTCTTCATCTCCACCAACCCACCCCACCTCACTGGGTGGGGCGAGAACTCTTTTCTTGCCACTCTTCTGTGCTTAGCCTAGCATCTCAGAGTGGTTGATTGTAATCCACTCTCTTTCGTAATCTAACCTTCTCAGAGTGTGGTGTGTGTTTGTGTGCATGTGTGAGAAAGTCAGGATGAGAAGCTGCTTTCTGTAAGTTGGGAGATGGGATTCCCTGCCCTCCTGTTTCCTACAAAGTTCTCAGACTTGACCTCATTCGCTTCCTTTTCCTTTTAGTTTCTTACTCCCCCGTTCCACTTTCTGCTTCCCTTTCCGTGCTACACTCTTCTCACTGCGATGTTCCCTTGCTATTTCTCCTCTGTTTAGGCTGTCACTCGTCTCAGTTTGCCTGGGTTTGTTCAACTGTGAAATCTGATTTCCTTCTTTAGAGTTGTCCGTTAGGTTCTCTCACCAGGTTCTTCCCAGTTCTGGCTTATCTCAAAATTTCCAGTGGGATGGAAGTTTCCTAAGTGTGTCTCGGCAGTGGTGCTTGGATTCAAGGTTAATGAACATTAGAGATCTGGGCAGGGGTTTGGGCACCAGGTTGAATGCCGGATTTCCTGTTCATAATTACAAGTCCACCATGTTTGTTTTAGGATTGGCCTCCAGAGATTAGGCGTTGAGTTAACATAAAGGTCAAGTTCCACAGACTGATTATAGTAAGAGTTTACAATGGACACAGATAAGCTTTCACCTTTATTCAAAGTGTACGCTTTTTTTTTTTTAATTGAAGTACCGTCAGTTACAATGTGTCAGTTTCTGGTGTACAGCACAATGTCACAGTCATGCATATACATACATAACACTCGTCTTCATATCCTTTTTCATTACAAAGTTTACTATAGTCTTACTTTGTTAAAGATTGATACACTTAAGAAACTGGAAAATTGCATCATCAGTTAACTTGCCATGGTTTCCTTGCACTATTGTGGCCTATATCCCTCTCCTCTGCCTTCCCAAGAAAGTCAGAATTCATGGTGAGGACCAGAGTGCTTGTCAACCTCATCATATATTTGCTTTATAAGATCTTTCAAGGTTAGAACTATGTACATGCTGAACATCAGTCGAATTTCTATATTAAAATATCAAAATGAAGAATATAAAAGTCATTGGGTCATTGAAAAGGAAATGGACTAATAAAATCAGAGGCTGTCTGTCAGCTCTGCCAGAGCAGCAAAGGAAACAATGCCAGGGAGACTGAGGGCTTTAGGGAGATTTACACTGAAGGGCTACCTGGCAAGTATAGGAGGTGAATACGCACAAAGCATTTCAAATGACGTAGTATATTAGCGTTATTAATGAATGGCATGTATAATATAATAAACAGGTAAAACTAAATTTAGACCTTACAGCATTACAAATGGTTAAAAGATCATTTAATCTTTTAATGAGGTAGAACGATGCTTTGACAATCTCTCAAGGCCTTTTCCGGTATATTTTATTTCTATAGCTCTTGCATATTATGTATTATTTTTATTGGTGGCTGTCTCAGCACCAGTTACATATCTATATCAGTTTCAGTAGAGATGTCTATATGTGAGCTAAACAAAATCTGGTCCGATTCGACTTTCCACATCCGCAGAATATTTTAGAGAAAGTATTTCATGTTTGTTGAAGATGATAGCCCTGGTTAAAATGCAAAAGGCCAGGACCAGGTAAGTCAGAAGCTCTGCACGGGGCACCCACTGCTTGTACGGCAGTGCGTTACACGTGGTGGAGACTACAAAGGTGGATGGTCAGCCTTTGTTTCTAGAAATGTGCAGTCTATTCTTGGCATCCAAGTTGCATTCATGTAAAATACAGATAATGAGTTGTGAAAAATAAATAATAACACAAGATAATATGTAGTAAGTGGCAGGTGAAAGATGATGCTGCCGCGTGGAGCACCAGGCGCAGGAGATGGGGTTTTGTTCTGTCATGAAGATAATAAAACATTTTCCAGAGGATGAGACTTTGAAAAAAATTGGAGTGTTTTTACTGATAATGGGTATGCTGGTATACTACAGATCTGCTCTGAACGTAAGGAAAAGAGGGAAAATATTTAAAAATTGAATTGAAATCTTTTTATTTACTTATAGCACTCGATCACTTAAATGAAGGTCAACCCAAAGCAGGTGACATGAATTTTGTCCCAGTCAAGACCTTGGCCACCTTGCCCTTTACCTGCAGGATGTTGCTGTAGTCTGCTGTAACCAGATCGTATGTCACACATTTCTTTAGGATTTTGAAATCGTCTAGTTTTATTTACACACAGCTGCTGTGTTTTCTCTCGATGGTATTGACTCAACGATTTATATTCTTGTATACACATTTCAATTTTTTTTCACAGATATTTAACTAAGCTGATTTCACTTGTTAAGCATTTCTTTGTAGAATTCTTGAGCAAAGCTGTACACACAAACCGAAATTCAGGAGAGTTTAAAGGGAAAGTTAAGTACTCAGAATTCCAGGCATGTTCTATACAAATATTTGACCTTTACCTAATATGTCTGATTGGTATTTATCAATTAATGGTAACAATAGTTTTTTATTTCATTGCAACTTATCAAGCTGTTATAAATTTTAAGACTCACCATTTTCCCAATCAGTTGTGTTAAAATTGTCTTATATCAAGGAACTTTTACAACTAACTGATGAAGGGAACAATTAAGCCTGCCAACCAGAAGCAAGATTTTTTTGAGATTGCAGATATAAATCTTTCAGCCTAATTTCTTACCTCAATAGTAGCTGTAATTTGGCTAAATATTCTCAAGTAATTTCATCCAAGTGAATTGTCTACAGGAGAGACAGAGTACATTTACAGGCTAGGACTTTTACAGAGATTCTAGAGCTGTGCACCTCTGAGCAATAAAAAGAAAACATACAAGGGAGACAAAATGATGGAGGCATCTATTTGGAGACAAAAACAAGAAGTGTTCCTCCATTGTGGTGAATACAGGAATGTCCGTGAAAAGGTGTCTTGGGAATGCTGAGCAAAAAGGCAGGGCCCTGCCTCGTGTGGAGAGAATTCTCTTTCTGGCTCATGGAGGGCTTTGGCTTTAGGGGAAGGGATAGGACCTGGAGTTTGAGCGGCCTGGGCTCAAACCCGGTCTCTGTGCCCTAAGAGCTGCATGACGTGGGTGTATTACTTTGTCTCTTGGTGCCTCTGTGTTTCCACATGTAAAACGAAGGCAGTACTACGCATTCTCCAAGAAAGTTGTGAGGGTTTCCCATCTGTGTAAAGAACCCGGTCTAATGCTCTGTAACTGTCAGTGCCCCCATTTCTCCCTTCCCCACATCGAGCAGATGCTCAGTGTGAGAGCTGCATGCCCAGCCACTGTCTGTACACTGTGAGAAGGTGCCTTCTAATAGTAGGGCAGAGAGCAGCCTTAGCTGGCTTCAGAATCAAATAAACCTAGAGGAAAGGGTTTTCACACAACTGCACAGATAGAAAAAAAGCAGTCAGGTGGGAAACGGCTTTTATTTCAAAAAAGACAGCTTGGATGGAAATGAAAGGGAATCGAAGTGGTACGAAATAACAGTGGGTTGATTGTTAGAGTAATTAGTGGCAGAACTGAAATGTCAGGTTGTTTTTGGATCCTAAAATTCCCACAATAAACCTATGGGAAGCTTCTCTCCGTGAGTGGCAGCTGGCCAGGTCTGAGTACGGGTGTTTGAGTTTCCTAGAGACGGGGAAGGATGTTGTCTGGGCTACTTAGGACCCAGGGCTCCAGGGGGTTTGGTAGGTCGACACTGCTCATCAAGGGCCAGCCTGTGTGTGAGCAAGAAGGACCTGGACTTTTCTTTTCTTTTCTTTTCTTTTCTTTTCTTTTCTTTTCTTTTCTTTTCTTTTCTTTTCTTTTCTTTTCTTTTTTTTTTTTTTGAGGAGGCTGCCTCTGTGACCCTGTTTAGAGTGTGATTTGATAGAAAATCTCTAAAAATATATCCTCACCTGTTGTCCCCTGGTTAGAAGTTTTGCTCTAAGGCATTTGTTTCTTTGGGTTAAGATAACCATTTCCAAGTGTTCTCTTTTGATATGGAAGACTCCACAAGAGGGTCTGATACAACTGGTTTTTGTCTCATTCCTTCACTTGGTTTTAATTCCCCTAATGGGGAATCAGCCAGAGCCTGGGCTCCGCTCCTTCCAGGGCTGCGGAGCTGTGAACGCGTCGGGTGTGGCGCTGGGGCAGCTCACAGAACTGCCTGTGCAGGCTGGGTGGAAACTTCGTTCTAAAAGGAAAAAGAGCCAGACCCTAAGCTTGGTTGAGCTATAAAGCCTTAGATAGTCAAGAGGGAAAACGAGTCTGATGTAGAAGTGGGGTGTTTATCTTTTGACGGGGAAAGAAAACAAGTGAAAATAGAAAAATCTATTTCACTAAAATATAAACAGTGAAGTTTGAGAAACACCTCTGGGGATCCCCAGCCCTTGGAGGTTAACCCAGGCAGAGGAGAGGCCTTATCCCGTGAGCCTGCAGGGGTCGCCTCGGAAGCCCTGGCGACCTGTGGGTCAGCGGGCTTGGGTGGGCTAGAAGTTGTTTTTTTCTTTTTATCTTTTTCATTTTTTATTTTTTTGTTTGAGGGGGAGGTAATTAAATTTCTTTATTTATTTACTAATTTTTTAATGGAGGTACTGGGGATTGAACCCAAGACCTCATAGCATGCTAGGCATGCACTCTACCACTGAGCTATACCCTACCCCCATTTTTTTTTTTTAAATTTTTTTTGTTTTTTGGAAGTTCTAGGTTAAGAGGTGGGGAGCCTGTGGAATTAGCTCAGGTTGCCATTAGAAAATGTGTTTATATGATCGGGCTGGATATTGAAGATATAAAGAAAGAGAAAACAAAGGCATAGGTTTTAAAATGCAATTATATTTCTGTTCCCGGGTGGTGGAGAGGTGAAGGTTCAGTAAAATAGGGAGTCACTGTGAAACTGTGATTAAAGGTTAAAACCAGCTGCAGAAAGAGCACTCTAATCCTGTGCAGGCCAATTTTGGTCAGAGAGTCAATTATTAATGGAAAAAAAATATCTAGCTCATTAAAGGTGTGGGGAAAAAAATCTGACAAAAAGTCTATTTAGAAATATTTGCCAAATTCTTGCCAGAAAGTTTTACCAAACAGAAAATAAGCAAATGAAAGTGTTTGGTAGACTCACCATACCTGGAGACTGGTATTTCTGCTCTAAGAATTATTTGGTTCAGTTATATAATGAATATAAATTTAGTGCTTTTTAAGTAGATGTTTTTAATTTTTGAAACGAAGTCAGGTTTATACAAAGTTGGGCTCAGTGTTCTGTAAAGCTTATATTCTCATCATTGGCACTGTCTGTCTGGTGGCAGTAATTTGAAGGATGAGGTAAAATTCCTGGCTGGGATTTGTGAAGTCAAACCAGGAATTACCTCAAAAATATCAAATGCTCCAATGGTGTGACTGGGACATACGCAGAGGCAAAACCGAGTTGTGTTGGTCATCTAAGGTGTTAGTATCATTTAAAATAGTTGAGAATAGGATCCTAGGATTTGGAATTTTTGATGAGAAGAAGGAAGTTTGCTAAAAGAGATGGAAAGGACACAGTGGGAACGTGGGTGTGTGTGTTTGGGAGCTTTGCACAGCTCGGGCTGCTCCTGGTGGGGGGGGGGGGGCTGGCAGAGAATGAGGGAGACCGGGGGCTCTGAGTGGTGGCACCTCCTTTAACTCCCAGCTCAGATGCACTCCTTAGAGACACACACTCAGGGTTTCCTAGGAGAATCATGTGGCAACTTTTTATGACATCTTGAAAGTAAACATCCTACTTAGAAACTGAAGTGCTTTACCAAATATTGCACATGGCACTCAGTAATAATGATTTCACCCTGAAGAAACCACTGTGGGTTTCAGGAGTTCTGAAAACTGGCAACTGTAGCACGTCTCTCTCTCTCGTCCTCAGTCCAGTTTAACAAACGTTTATGAGCACTGTTCTGTGCCCAGCACTGTGCTGGCCCCTGGGCCGATAAAGATAAGTAATAAACGAATGGTGAGAAATGGTTTTGGTGATGGATGGCATTTGGATAGATGGGTGGGTAGGGTTTGGGTAGAAATAGATGATGGCATGGAAGCTTTTCCAGAGAGAAAATACTTGTCAGATAAGGAAGGGAGAAAAAACATTTCAGATAGAACCAATTCTTCTTCAGGAAATAGTGAGCAATTTGGTGGGATCTGAATCCAGGATGTGGAAAAGAATCTAGTGAGAAAGACTAAATATAATTATCACTGTTATTTACCAAGCACTTTTTTTGTACATGAAACTTGATTAAAGTCAGATTGTTAAGCCTTAACTGTTATGCTAAAAGATTTACTTTTTATTTTATTCTTAGAACAAAAGAGAATAGTTCCCAGTAATAGAATTGTGAACAAATTCACAATTCTCTAGTAATGTAATCATGGCTATAATTATTGAGTATTTATTTTGTGTAAGGCATTGGGCTAAGTATGTTAAACATTATCTCATTCATTAGGTCAGAGTTTATTATATTAGTATAACAAGACATGATAAGGGCCTTGATTAGATTTATAGCGGTATAAAAACTATTTTATTTATTTATTTAAATTTAATAGACTTTATTCTTTTAGAGCAGTTTCAGGTTCACAACAGAACTGAGCAGTAGATACAGAGTTCACACATAGCTCTCCTCAGCCACACATATATACTCTGCTGCCCTCAACATCCCTCATCAGTGTGGCATACTTGGTACAATCGATGAACCAAGACGGGCTCATTATTATCAACCAAAGTCCATCGTTTACATTCGGGTTCACTCTTGATGTTATACATTCTGTGGGCTTGGACAAATGCATAATGACATATAGCCACCACTATAGTATCATACGGAATAATTTCATTGCCCTAAAAATCCCTTGTGATAGAGCAACAATTTAAACAGTTGTGGGGAAAATATTTCATTAATCATGAATCGTTGATTCATTCATTCTCTTAGTCATTCATTCATTCAAAAATATTTATTAAGGTACTTACTCTTTCCCAGGCTCTGGGCCAAGTACCAGAAGCCAGGTGTGTGCAGTGAGAGCTTACTGAGTGCCAGAAACTGTTCCAAGTGCTTCGCAGGTAGGTGCCTTATTATTGTCATTATTACAGGTGAGGAAATAAAGACACAGAGAAATCAAATAACTCAGCTAAGTCCAGCCAGCTACCACGTAGGATCTGACCCACATGGTCTGGCTGCAGAACAGTCAACCTTTAACCCTCTATACCACATCTCACAGGTGGGTAAGACCTCAGACCTCGAACATGTCATTTTTCAACTGGGGAGAAGGACGTGGAACAAATAACTAAAATGCTTCCAAGAGTATAATTCCAGTACACAAAGGGCCATGTGTTATTTCTAGTTTTGGGCTATTATGAACAAAACTGCTACAAATATTCATGCACATGTTTAACGTGAATGTGAGTCTTCATTTTTCTGAGATAAATGCCTAAGAGGGCAATTTTTCTCTGATCGCCTAATAGTTGCATTTAGTTTTTGAAGAAACTGGTCAAGTGTTTTCTAGAGCAGTTGTGCCATTTTGCATTTCCATTAGCAAAGTGTCAGTGATCCAGTTTCTCTGTATCCTGGCAGAGTTTGGGGTTGTCCCAATCTTTTATTTTAGTCATTCTGAGAGGTGTGTAGTTACATGACTTTGTGGTTCTAGTTTGCACTTCTCTACTGGCTAATAATGTCAAACGTCTTTATTTGCCATGTGTCTGTCCTCGTTGATGAAATGTCTAAAGTCTTTTACCTATTTATTAACTAGGTATTTTTTCCTGTTAAGTTTTGAGAATTCTTTATATATTTCAGTCATTAGACGTCAGTCCTTTGTTGGTTATTTGGTTTGCAAACATTTTCTTCTAGTCTGTAGCTTGTCATTAAGAAGACCTTTAGCATAGTGAAAGCTTTAATTTTGATAAAGTCTAATTTATCAATTTTTCATTTGATACCAAGGCTAAGAACTCTGCCCAATCTTAAGCTCTGAAAATTTTCTCATATGTGCTCTTCTAAAAGTTTTATGTTTTTCATTTAAGTCCAATTTTTGCATTAATATTTGTAAAAGGTAAAGTTTAGGTCAACTTTCTTCTTCCCGGAGCAGGGGGACTCCCCCCTCCCCACACCTCCAGGAAGAGGCGGAGGGGGAGGATGAGGCGGAGGAGGCGGGGGAGGAGGAGGAGGAGAGAGGAGGAGGAGAGGAGGGGAGGAGGAGGGAGGAGGGGAGGAGGGGAGCTTCTGGGAGAAGGAAACCTCCCGAAGAAGATAAGAAGCAAGCCTACAACACTTCTCCTCCTCCTCCTCCTCCTCCTCCTCCTCCTCCTCCTCCTCCTCCCCCTCCCCCTCCCCTTCTTCCCTTCTTCTTCTTCTTCTTCTCCTTCTCTTTTTGCTTATGGCTGTCCAATTGCTTCAGCATGAGTTGTTAAAAAAGGCAATATTTCCTCCACTGAATTGTTTTTGTGCTCTTGTCAACAATCAGTTGGCGTATTTGTGGGTTTTCTATTCTGTTCCATTGACCTATGCGCTTATGCCTTCCAACAATAGCACACAGCCTTGATTACTAGAGCCTTGAATTACTATAAGCTGAATTCAGTTAGACTGATTCTTCCTGCTAGTTTTTAAAAAATTGTTTTACCTGTTCTAGTTCCTTTGCTTTTCCATGTAAGTTTTAGAACAGTTTTGTCTATGTCTACAAGAAATCTTCCTGAATTTTGATAAGAATTGTGTTAAACCTTGTATATCAATTTGGGGAGAACTAATGCCATTTTATGCTTAGTCTTCTTCCAATCTGTGAATAAAACGTGTCTCTCCCTTGATTAGATCTTCTTTAAGTTCTCTCATAAGTGTTATGCAACTTTCAGCATATAAGTTCTGTACTTGTTTTTGTAGATTTACATCTAAGTATTTCATTTTGGGGAACAATTGTAAATGGTATTGCATTTTTAATTTCAGTGTGTGTTCACGTAGAAATATAATTGATGTCTGTATGTTTATTTTATATCTTGTGACCCTGATGAACACATTTATTAGCACTAGAAGGTACTAGAAGTTCTTTTGGAGATTCTTTAAAATTTTATACATAGACAATCATGTCTTCTGAAAATATGAGCAGTTTTATTTTTTCCTTTCTAATCTCTATGCCTTATTTTTCCCCATTCCTTATTGTATTAACTAGAACTATGTATTCTGGAACTATGTTGAATAGTGGTGAGAGTGACATTACTGCCTTCTTCCTGATCTCGGTGGTGACTGTGGTGGCGTTGTATGTGCAGACATAATGCTATTTAATATCCTTGAACGTGATTGCCATAGCTTTTCTGTTCAACAAAAGGAAGCCAAATTAGAATAAGCGGAATCTTTAAAAGTGGAACTAGAAAAAATACATTTACATTCCCTTTTAAATTTTATTAATTAATTAATTAATTAATTAATTAATTTATTTACTATTTTTTATTCGCATTCACTTGTATGTGCACAAAATCTCTGAAAGAATAAACAGGAAATTATAATGATGGTTCTTTGTTGCAGGGCAGGGTACAGTGGTGCTGCTGGTGTGGTTGCAGGGCTGGACAGGTGGGTTGGAGGGGACCTTTTTATTAGGATTTCATAATTTAAAAAATTTGATGTCTATGAATGTACTACTTATTAAACATTTTTTTTTAAAGGGAAAAAGGTAGAATTGGCAATCTTAAGAATTTATCTGTTCCCTTCCCTGGAAGTGTCGGGGGTTGAGTGTGTGTGTCCATTAATCAAGGAAATTGCAAAGAGACATTCCTTCTGTGGATGAGAGGTGGAATCTGATGGCCTCTAATGTCCCTGTGTTGTGTTTACCTGAATGTGAATGGGTTCTCTCCTCTCTCAGCCTTTATTCAAGAAATACATGTTAACTATATGCTGCAGTCTGTTAACTTAGTCAAATCCAGCAGGTACTGCTCCTAATTGCATGCTTTGTCTACTTTTTGTGTCGACTATATTACTTTGTCAACTAAAATGGCTTTGCATTAAAGGAGAGATTGTACTACACCTAACGTCACTCAACTAAACTAACATTGAAAACGTTGTCCTGCCGGTGTCTGAGTGCTAGACAGGGCCCCTTGATTGATGGGAGCAGAGTGACCTAATGACCCACATTGACAAAGTCCAAAGGCCAAGGCTATTAGTCAGTCCCATTTCATAAAGAAGACAGATTGCCCAGTGCCCTTATTCATCTAATAGTTTCATGCTTCTGTGTGGCAATAATCTGAACAGGGTAGGGAACCTTTATCAGCTTGACTTCTGTGCTGACTGGTGAACTCGGTTTTGGATCCTAGTCTCAGTGTTGTTGACCCTTGTCTGCTGGTCCTGATGTGAACTATGCTCCGTGGTGAGGTTTGAGATTTGCTTTTTAGTTTGTTCAGAATTTGAGTTTCTTTCCGCTTTGATCTGACAGTCTTTCAAGAATATTTCAACTTCCCCCAGAGAATAATTTTCCAAATCACTATTATCATGGAGTTGCCTCTATGATTATTCAGCATTAAATTTCATTCCCTGTACAGCAATGGCATTACCACGTGAGGTAAAAGGGCCACCTGTTATTGTCATCAGGTCACTGTTGTGGAATCCTGTGACTTTCTACAATGTGTTGGAATTATGAAGACATTTTATTTGTGTATTTTTTGAGCATAATTCATGAAGTTTGATAAAATAAAGCACAATTATCCAGAAGCACTATATACCAAACAAAATTTCCTTCCTCTCAGTTAGTCGGGGAATGAATATTACTAAGGGAGTATGGGAAAAAGCTTTACCAATATTGACCTCATCTGACTAGTGAGTGGGTAGTAAGTGAGTCATCTCTTAGAGGTAAATGAATCCTTTCAGGTAACTTTGGCACTAAGCAGTTTGCTGGAGACGGGCATTGTTAAATGAGTTAAGACATGTGTTGGTAAATTGTTAAATAATTTATGATCGGATTTCCCTCACTTTTAAAAGCACGTGCTGCTCGATACCAGTCCAGTCAAGCTCATTTTATGCAATATCAAATAGAATCCCAGTAAGCCTTAGGTTAATTGGTTTCCACACGAAACATCTTTCTATAGAGCCTGGGAATTGCAACGTTTTCTCATCACCTTTTGAGAAGGAATCTCTGTGAAATTTGAGCATATTTTACAACTCAAAATTTCCCCAGGGACTGACTCTCTTTCTAATTGATTACTCAGTGCCACATCACTGGGCAAAAATTCCCCAGAGTTCAGTTACCTCTTGGCCACATTTGGTTTGATAAGAATATTTAACTGAGGAGTATACCAAATATTTGCTGTGTCTTCTTCCTTGAAACTTAAGCTATTTTTGAAAGCTTACCTAAAGCAATTGTAGGATACAATTTTGTAGACTAGTAAGTCTTTTATGTACAAGGTCTAAAGCAAAAAATACAAAACACATTAAAACCATTTTTATCACTAAAAAAGTAAAACATTAATATAACTATCATACTCTTCTGTACTCATTGCTTTTAGTTAATAGTTTACTAAGGAAAATAACTTTCTTAGTTTGCTTTTGAATTTAGGCAAATGGCAGTTAGGCTGGTTATAACATTCTTGGGCTATGACTGAGAATTTTATCATTTTCTTTTCTTCTAGCGTTGATTATTGCAGAAAATATTGCTAAAGCTAGCTGATTTTAACTGCTTTAAAGAGACTGGCTCCGCAACTTCAGAATTTCTTCTTTCTGCCCCATTCATTTTCGGTTCTTCTTCTGGGACTTCAGTTGCAAGTAGTGAGACTTTCTCACTGTATCTCCTGTATCTCTTACTCTCTCTTCTGTATTTTCTCTGTTTTATCTCTCCATGCTTCGTGTTGAGAATTTTATTCCAATTTTGCTTCTTCTTCACTTATTCTGTCTTTCGCTGTATATAATATAATTTTAGACTAACCCATTGAATTTTTTAAAATTGAAGTATAGTCAGTTACAATGTGTCAATTTCTGGTGTACAGCATAATGTCCCAATCATGTATGTGTGTATATATATATATGTGTGTGTGTATACACACACACATACTTGTTTTCTTATTCTTTTCATTAGAGGCTATTACAAGATACTGAATATAGTTCCCTGTGCTATACAGAAAAACTTTGTTTTTTAAATTTATTTTTATATATAGTGGTTTACATTTGTAAATCTCAGACTCCCAAATTTATCTCTTCCCACCACCTTTCCCCTGATAATCATAAAATTTTTTACTATGTCTGTGAGTCTGTTTCTGTTTTGTAGATGAGTTCATTAGTGTCCTCTTTTTCTCTTTTTTTTTAGATTCCACATATGAGTGATATCATATGGTATTTTTCTTTCGCCATTGAAGTTTTAATGTCAGTTATTGTATTTTTCATGTCCAGAATTTTTGTTTGGTTTTATTTTAGAGTTTCTATTTCTTTGTCAAAGTTCTTAATATTGTACTTTGTCTTTTTGGACATATTAATAAAATCTTAAAGTCTTTATGTAAAACCTTCATCATTTAGATCTCCTGCAGCTCTAAATCTGTTTTCTCTTATTTCTCTTAGATTTTACTTACATTTACTGTTACTTTTGATTGTGTTAAACAGTGGATGATGAAAAACTATTCAATAGTTTGAAGCATGTGATAGTGTTATCCCAGAACTTATTAATTGTATGTTTTCTTTTGGCAAGAGCCTAGGAACACGAGCAATCCCAGATCATCGCGTTCTAATTATAGACATTAATATGATATGAAGCTGTGTTTCAGTCTCTGAGAAGGTTGAACTATTTCTGGTTTATCCTTAGTCCCAGAGCTCAGCCCTTTGGAGTCATAACACAAAATATGGGATATTTCACCAGGGAAAAAGTTTATTCCTCTAGCCTTAGGCTTTTAAAATGTCCACTCAGCATCTCAGCTTCTTTCCTGAAAGCGTCTCCAGAAAAAAGTGGCCCTGAATGCAGGGCTTAATTCTCTGGGTTTCTTTCTTTTCATGGTCAGTTTGTATTTATAGACAATATTGATGAACTAAAAATAAAGTCTTGTCTTCCTAAGCCTTTAATCATATCATTCCACCCCCATCCTGCCCACCTCCTCAAGAGCCTGCTTTTCAGAAACTTATTGATGGAACTTCAAAAATCTCCAAGAAGGATCTGGGTCCTTCTTGGGCCACAGAATTACATTGACTTGACAGATGTGCAGGTGCTGTATAATCTTTCCCAGGCCTCTTTCTTAATATTATCGACATTTGTCAGAATACAGATTTAAAGGAAGATTCTACTAAGGATTTAGGAGGATTTCAAAAAATTTGTGAGAGAAGAATGTTTAGTTTCATGATTTTTATTTATTCAATCTAAACAATTGGTAGAATTAATAGTTCGGTAGTAAGTTTACTTTGTTTTGGATAAACTAATGTAGTTCCCAGGAGTGGACACATTTGCCTTGAAAAGAGTTTGTTAGGAAATATCTGTTCAAAGCTTTCCTCCAGTGTATTTTTCACAAAGGGTTTACTTGTAGTTTTGAAGAATGACCAGAGCTGTTTGGCCTTTTTGGAGGCCACAAATACAAAATTGTCCCTTGCCAAAAAGTAATTAGGGCCTGAAATAAACTTTGTAGTGAAGCCCAAATTAAAATTTAGCTACAACTTTCATGAAATCCATTGGCTGATCTAGCAGTAGCCACTTCACGGCCTTGCTGGGGCCAGCATGATGTGAGGATGTGATCGCATAATGAGGTTTAATTCTGGTTCTGTTTTTTTGTTTTTTTGGTTTTTTTTGCTACCCAATGGTTCTCTAAATAAAGATAATATAAGTGAGCCTCATTTTATGTAATTGGAAAAGTACTTGGGAATATATTTTAAAATATATTAAATACATTTTAAATGTGCTTTGAAAAATATTTGTTTACAAACTGTTCATCTTTTGTGAATTAAAGGAATATTTACGAAGCATCCCTCGTGATTACTATGTAAATTTCAAATTTTTTCTGTTTCTTAAACTTTCTTGAGTTTGGACATATCTGTTTAATTCTGTGAGTGTAAACAGGAAGTAAATGTCAGGGAGAAGGAAGGTGAGGAGGTAGCTAATAAGGGAAGGAGGCAACATCATACCTGGAGACAGAGCTCTTCATCGCAGGCCTTTGGTGAAAAGGAAGAACATAGCTCACAATGCAGCTGACAAAGGTGAGCAATCTTTAAGGTATGGTGTAGAAAGAGAGCCAACAGTGCTATTAAGATAAACATTTTTTTCCTTTGTGTACTGGTGAGAGTGAGATTATGAACTATGTCTATCTGGTGAGTTAGGTTTGCTGGTCACTAATCTCGTAGGTGAAAGCAAAACGAGCTTGCTTCTAATACACGATTAGCACCTGACCTCCAGCAGTACAGTCCCTGCTGATAGCACCTCAGAGTAGCGGTGTTTATCTTCACAGAGCTCAAAGCGCTTCATGGACGCTTTCTGTTTCTTAGATCCTTTATTCTCCCACATGCGTCTGTACCTACTAAGCCCAGAGTGGGAGTTCAGCCAGAGTTGTTGACTAATAGATTCAGTGTGTGAAGCTGCCCAGCCCTGCGAAATGCTGGATTTGCCACTTAGCAAGAGATGCTTTTGAGGGTTCTGGGGGTGTCTTCCTAATCATTTCTCCATAGCTTCACTGAATTTGCTCATGCCATCTGCTGACATCTGTGCGAAACCACACACTTGGAAAAGCTGAAGTCACTTCTACTTCTTTTCATAACCAGTTACCACATGCCTTCCCATCCTCACTGGCTCCCTTCCTGCTCTCACTACCTTCTCTAGAAGGTGAAGGGAATGTTCATTTCATAGGAGGAAATCTGAAAGCCCACAGAGTATTTGCTGCATCTCCTGGTCACTCAGTAACTATAAAAGAAGAATCAGGGTTCCCTCTGTCCTCCTCTTGTGTCCTAACTGTTGGATCACACTACTTCCTTATAGATGACCAACTTTCAATACAGAGCAGAAAGGAATTTCTTTGAAGAGGCTGAGAAAGGAAAAGATACTGAAATAAGCCAGGAGTTTGGGTTCAGAAGTCTAGCAGTTGAGCTGTAGCCCAGCACTTACTAGTTGGCTGGCCTTGAGCTTTAGTTTCCTAATCTATAAATTGGGAATAATAGAGCCCAGCTCATGGGGGACGGGGAGGATTGCAAGAGTGCTGAACAGTGGAAGTGTTCCATAGACCGCAAGATTTACAAAATTGTTAATTATTATTTGGATGTTTGATTTTGTGGATGCGTGTTCTTGTAAAAATCCAGAAAATTTAGAATTTTCTGGTAATATTAGATGGCTGAAAAGTTGAGCACTTTTTACCTTTTGACTTTGGAGCAGGGAAAGGCAGAAGGAAATTGAAAAAAAAATTTCTGCTTCACCCTTCTGTGTCTTCCAGGTGATTGCAGTCGGCGCTACCAAAAGTTTAGCCTCCAGGAAAATACTAGTTTACCCAGCAGCTCTTATTGGTCTTGCTGCATTTTATTCTTGCATGGATCTGAGGAATTTAAAAGCCATGATAACATTAAAGGTTAGAAGAATTATTGCTCTAGTGTCCAAGTCAAATTTCCAATAGAATTTTCCAAAAACGTATAAAGGTTCATTCTTACAGGACCTGTCTCAATGAATTGTTCTTTATGTGCCAGGCAGAACTTTGTAAATATTTAACTTTCTTTAGAGTTTGGAATGTACAAGTGTGATTTATTATTTCTAATGATTGAAGAGGCTTGGTATCTGCAAACAAAGGTATGAATTGAAAGAGAATGGATGATACAATACGTGCCTTTGTAAGCAATAAGTAGGGCAACATTAAAAAGAGGGAGTGATTCCCAACATGACTTATCTCTCAGAAATGCCCAAGAAGTGGTGTTTTGAGTAATAACAGCTTTTACTCACTGAGCACTTACTACGTGCAAGGCTCTGTTTGGACTAAGTGCTTTACGTGTGTGTTCTCCCTGCAGTAGAACCCTGGCTGATAGAGGATGCAAACTGGGTTGTGTTGAGAATGTTATTCACCTATCTTGGTATGTTACAATATCAGTTCTTTTCAAGTACTTTAAATGATAAAGATTCTTGAGAAAGAGAAAGAGAGGGACAGACAGATAGCCACACAAGTGGTAGGGAGAGAAGGAAAGAGGGAGAGAGGCAGAGAAAGAGAGAAGACAGAGAAAGATTGAGACATTAGTTTTGAGATTCAGGCCTTTGTGGAAAAACATGACTCACGGCATGTGATGAAAACACAACTTTATTATCACCTCCGTCAGCCTTATTCCAGACATTCAGTGAGAGTAATTATCTCTTGCTGCTGAATCAGAACTTGGGTAGGTTCCATTCTATTTTGCTCACATGTGAGTATTAGTATATCCTACCATCTCTTATAAGAAACAAGTCTAGTCTCACTGAATGAATCAGAGCTGTCAAGTCTAAGATGTTAATACAAACTGAACTTGATTCAGCATTGGATGTTTCCCCTTTTCCAACTCAGGCCTTCTTCCGGCTGATAGACATGGTGGGCTCAGCAGGCTTGGCTTCTGTCTTTCTAAGCCTTGTGCGTTCCTCCTCCTTAACAATCTTTTCATCCCAGTTTTGAACTTGTTCCTGACCCTACTGAGGTTAGAAAGTGTAGGATTAAGGGGATAGAAAAAGTTATAAATTGGCCCTTCTGGGTTGGGTACATTTCTAAGGCAGTTCTCTCTCTGGTGGGCATTTTGTGGGTTCTTCTCTCCTCCCTGAAGACCTCTCATTTTTAGGTTTGTTGAGCTGTCAAATCTATCTCTAAAATGCAGGGTCACCATGACTCTCTCCCACAGTCCCCAGGGAATTAAGGTCTTCTAGCTTCTTGTTCCTGGGATTCCTTTGCTCCTCCAGGCGCCTGTACCTCACAGGACCTGCTTTGATGCCATGCCAGCTCTTTCTACTAAGAGACTTGCATCTCATCCAACAAAGACATCCATGCAACGTTTGTCCCATCAAAAATTTGGGAGGGTAGGGCAATCCCAACAGGGCCAACCCATTAAGGAGCCTGCCACGGGTTACTCTGTCTAGCTCACACTTGAGTCAGGCTTCAGTCTTCTGTGCCCATTAGATGCAAGGGAAAACCTAGTTCTTCAAATGGGGTCATGAAAGTCCATTTACTCAGCTGGAGAGAAACGAGAAGATAACAGAACACTCCTCTGCCCTGGGTAAGTGGGAGGAAACTCAAAGTGTAGCTCCCTCCAAAGAAATCTCTTCTCAAATCCTTTTCCATTTTCACTCTCTCTCCTTTTCCCTTTTTTATATTTTCTTTTTTTAATTTTTAAATTATTTTTTAAATTTTTAGTTTTTATTGAAGTATAGTTGATTTGCAATGTTAGTTTCAGGTGTACAGCAAAGTGATTCAGTTATACATACACATACATATATACATACATACATATATTCAGATTCTTTTCCATTATATGTTATTATAAGAAATCTAATATTGTCCCCTGTGCTATATAGTAGGTCCTTGTTGTTCATCTATTTTATATATAGTAATGTGCATATGTTAATACCAAACTCCTAATTTATCCTTCCCCTATCCCTTTCCCCTTTAGTAACCATGGTTTGCTTTCTATGTCCATGAGTCTATTTTTGGTTTGTAAGTAAAATTTGTATTTTTTTTTAGATTACACATTTAAGTGATAGCATATGATATTTGTCTTTCTCTGTCAGACTTACATCACTTAATATGATAATCTCTAGGTCCATCCATGTTGCTGCAGATGGCATTATTTCATTCTTTTTTATGGCTGAGTACTATTCCAATGTATGTGTATACCACATCTTCTTTATCCAGTCATCTGTCAGTGGACATTTAGGTTGTTTCCATGTCCTAGCTATTGTACATAGTGCTGTTAAGAACACTGAGGTACGTACGTCTTTTCCAATTATAGTTTTCTCTGGATATATGCCCAGGAATGGAATTGCTGGATCATATGGTAAGTCTATACGTAGTTTTTTAAGGAACCTCCATACTGTTTTCCATAGTGGCTGCACCAATTTACACTCCCATCAACTGTGTAGGAGGGTGCTTTTTTCTCCACACCCTGTCCAACATTTATCAACTGTGGACTTTTCAATGATGGCCGTTCTGACTGGTGTGAAGTGATACCTCGTTGTAGTTTTGATTTGCATCTTTCTAATAATTAGTGATATTGTGTATCTTTTCATGTGCCTGTTTGCCATCTGGATGCCTTCTTTGGAGAAATGTCTATTTAGGTCTTCTGCCCATTTTTTTTTTTTTTGGACTGTTTGTTTTTTTGATATTAAGCTGTTTATATATTTTGAAAATTAGTCCCTTGCTGGTCGTGTCATTTGCAAATATTTTCTCCCATTCTGTAGATTGTCTTTTTGTTTTGTTTATGGTTTCCTTTGCTGGGCAAAAGTTTTTAAGTTTAATTAGATCTCATTTGTTTATTTTTGCTTTTATTTCCATTACTCTAGGAGCTGGTTTGAAAAAATATTGCTGCAATTTGTGTCAAATAGTGTTCTGCCTATTTTTTTTAAAGAGTTTTATAGTATCTGATTGTCCATTTAAGTCTTTAGTACTTTTTGAGTTTATTTTTGTATATGGCATTAGAGAATGCTCTAATTTCATTCTTTTACATTAGCTGTCCAGTTTTCCCAGCACCACTTATTGAAGAGACTATCTTTTTTCCATTGTATATTCTTACCTCCTTTGTTGTAGATTAATTGACCATAAATGCGTGAGTTTATTTCTGGGCTTTCTCTCCTGTTTCATTGATCTATGTGTCTGTTTTTGTGCCAGTGCCATACTGTTTTGATGTCTGTAGCTTTGTAGTACAGTCTGAAGTCAGGGCTTGTGATTTCTCCAGCTCCATTTTTCTTTCTCAAAATTGTTTTGGCTATTTGGGGTCTTTTGTGTTTCCATATAAATTTAAATTTTTTTTGTTTGAGGTCTGTGAAAAATGCCATTGGTAATTTGATAGGGGTTGCACTGAATCTGTAGATTGCATTGGGTAGTAGTCATTTTAACAACATTGAATTTTCCAGTCCAAGAACATGGCATATCTTTTCATCTGTTTGTGTCATTTTCAATTTCTTTCATCAGTATCTTACAGTTTTCGGAGTACAGGTCTTTTGCCTCCTTAGGTTAGTTTATTCCTAGATGTTTTATTCTTTTTGATGTGATAGTAAATGGGATTATTTCCTTAATTTCTTTTTCTGGTAGTTCATTATTAGTGTATGGAAATGCAGCAGGTTTCTGTATATTAATTTTGTATCCTGCAACTTTACCAAATTCATTGATGACCTCTAGTAGTTTTTTGGTAGCATCTTTAGGATTTTCTGCGTATAGTATCATGTCATCTGCAAAGTGACAGTTTTACTTCTTTTCCAATTTGGACACATTTTATTTCTTTTTCTTCTCTGGTTGCTGTGGCTGGTACTTCCAAAACTATGTTGAATAAAAGTGGCAAGAGTGGGCATCTTTGTCTTGTCCCTGATCTTAGAGGAAATGCTTTCAGCTTTTCACCATTGAGTATGTTGTTAGCTGTGGGTTTGTCATTTATGGCTTTTAATATGTTGAGGTATATTTCCTTTATGCCCACTTTCTGGGGAGTTTTTATCATAAATGGATGCTGAATTTTATCAAAATCTTTTTCTGTATCTGTTGAGATGACATATGGTTTTTATTTTTCAACTTGTTAACATGGTGTATTATAGTGATTGAGTTCTAGATATTGAAAATCCTTACATTCCTGGGATAAATCCCACTTGATCATGGTATATGATCCTTTTAATGTATTATTGGGTTAGTTTTGCTTGTATTTTGCTGAGGTTTTTGTATCTATGTTCATCAGTGATATTGGCTTTTAATTTTCTCTTTTTTTGTGATATCTTTGTCTGGTTTTGGTATCAGGGTGATGGTGGCCTCACAGAATGAGTTTGAAAGTATTCCTTCCTCTGCAATTTTTTGGAATAGTTTCAGAAGGATAGATGTTAACTCTTCTCCAAATGTTTGGTAGAATTCACCTGTGAAGCCATCTGGTCCTGTACTTTTGTTTGTTGGGAGTTTTTTTCTTTTGTTTTGTTTTTTTTAACTACTGATTGAATTTCAGTACTTGTAATTTGTCTGTTCATATTCTCTGTTTCTTCCTATTCAGTCTTGGTAGGTTGTACCTTTAAAGAATTTGTCGATTTCTTCTAAGTTGTCCTTTTTATTGGTTTATAGTTGCTCATAGTAGTCTCTTATGGTCCTTTGTATTTCTGTGGTGTTAGTTGTAACTTCTCCTTTTTTATTTCTGATTTTAATAATTTGAGCCCTCTCCCTTTTTAAATTGGTGACTCTTGCTAAAGATTTATCAATTTCGTTTATCTTCTCAAAGAACTAACTTTTAGTTTCATTGATCTCTTCTTCTTCTTCTTTTTTTTTTTAGCTTCTATTTCATCTATTTCTGCTCTGATCTTTGTGATTTTTTTCCTTCTACTAACTTTGGGTTTTGTTTGTTCTTCTTTCTCTAAGTTGCCTTAGGTGCAAGTTTAGGTTGTTTATTTGAGATTTTCTTGTTTCTTGAGGTAAACTTCCCTCTTAGAACTGCTTTTGCTGGGTCCCATAGGTTTTTGATTGTTGTGTTTTCATTTTGATTTGTCTGTAGGTATTTTTGGATTTTTCTTAGATTTCTTTAGTGATCCATTGGTTGTTTAGTAGCATATTGTTTAGCACCTACATGTTTGTGTTTTTTGCAGTTTTCTTCTTGTAGTCGATTTCTAATCTCATAGTGTTGTGGTTGGAAAAGACACTTAATATGATTTCAGTTTTCTTAAATTTGCTGAGGCTTGCTTTGTGGCCTAGCCTGTGATCTATCCAGGAGAATGTTCCTCGTGCACTTGAAAAGAATGTGTATTCTGCTGCTTTCAGATGGAATGCTGTATAAATATCGATTAAGTCCATCTGGTCTATTGTCATTTAAGGCCTGTATTTTCTTGTTGATTTTCTGTCTGAATGATCTGTCCATTGATGTAAGTGGGGTGTTAAAGTCCCTCACTATTATTGTGTTACTGTCAATTTCTCCTTTTATGTTTGTTAACATCTGCCTTATATATTGAAGTGCTCCTTTGTTTGGTGCATATATTATATATTTACAATTGTTATGTCTTCTTCTTGGATTGATTCCTTGATCATTATGTAGTGTCCTTCTTTGTCTTTTGTAATAGTTTTTATTTTAAAGTCTATTTTGCCTGAAATAAGTATTGCTACCCCATCTTTCTTTTTGATTTCCATTTTCATGGAATACCTTTTTCCATCCCTTCGTTTTCAGCCTGTGTGTGTCTCTAGCTTTAATGTGGGTCTTTTGTAGACAACATGTATACAGGTCTTGTTTTTATATCCATTCAGCTGGTCTTTGTCTTTTGATTGGAGCATTTAGTCTGTTTACACTTAAGGTAATTATTGATATGTATATTCTTATTGTCATTGTGTTAATCATTTTGGATTTGTTTTTGTAGGTCTTTTTTTCTTTTTCTTCTATTGTTCTCTTTCTTGTGATTTGATGAGTATCTTTAGTGCTATGCTTAGATTCCTTTTTCTTTTTTGTATTATCTTTAGTATAGATTTTTGGTTTGCAGTTACCATGAGTTTTTGGTACAGCAGTCTCTCTCTCTCTCTCTAATTACATTTCTTGACCTTAGAGAAGTGGCCCTCTCTAGGAGATGTCCTGTACATCCCAGCAGTGCACTCCCCACTCATCATGCAAGGGCTAGGGGCCAGTTGGTTCCATGGTAGGGTCTAGCCTGTGTTTGTGGATTCATTCCATCAGCTATGATATCATAGTTTTCTTGCTTCTGGTGTCTGCCCTCTGGTGGGAGAGGCTGATCTATCAGCTTGTGCAGGCTTCCTGGTGAGAGGGATCGGTGCCTGCTCACTGGTGAGTGGAGTTGGGTCTTGGCCCTATGGTGGGAGGACTATGTTTAGAGGTAGCTGTGGGCTCAGGGAGCCTTTGGGCAGCCTGTCTGCTGATGAGAGAGGATATGTCCCCACCCAGTTAGCTGTTTGGCCTGAGGTGTCCTCGTACTGGTGGCTATGGGCTGTTGGATGGGGCCAGGTCTTGGTGCTAATTACCCAAGCAAGATGTCAGCCTCCAAATGAGTTCATGCAGATGAATACTCCCTGATATGTCTTCCACCAGTGTCTATGCCCCCAGGGTAAGCCACAGCCACCCCCACCTCCCTAGGAGACCCTCCAGGAGCAACAGGTAGGTCTGGTCCAGGCTGCTATGAAATTACTGCTTTTGCCATTGGTCCCAGTGTGCATGAGATTTTGTGTGTGTTCTTTAAGAGTGAAGTTTCTATTTCCCCCAGTCCTGTGGAGCTCTGCTGGCCAATTAAGCCCTTGGCTTTTGAAGCTAAGTACTCTGGAGGTTCCTCTTCTTGTGCTGAATCCCCAGGCTGGGGAGCCTGACATGGGGCTCAGAACATATGCATACAATAATTAATCAGATGCACAGTAATCTGTGGCATTAAAATTGTGTGTGAGACATTAAAAAATTCTAAAAGGGATCCTTAATGGGATGACAATGAAAAAAAATTTGAAAAACACTGCTATAAATGGATTTTGGCAAAGTGACAAATTTTATGGAGCCCTCTGAAGAAAGTAACTTGCCTTACTTAAGTTCTAGTTCTGATCCATTTCATAGAGTACTGATTTGAGGTACATCTAAGTAATTTGAGTAAAAATAATCCACAAATTCAAATTGTTAACATAATTTTGGAAATTGTATGTGAAGTAAATTCTACAAAAGTTGTTTTTTTTTCCTGACTCATGGAAAGAATGACTTCCAAAGCAATTTTTTCCTTCCCCTTGATTTTGGTGGCTTGGCATTATAAAGCACGTGGATTGCAGGATGCTCTTAAAAATCCATTACAGTCATTAAATAATGAACACTCTCTTTACCAATCTTACCAATTCCATTAGGTGTGACATCATCACTTTTTAAACCCAAAGACATAGACCTGCTTTTTTAAAAATTGCGGAACAGTTTAACAGTAGAGCTAGGATTGAAGCATAGGAGATGCTCTCAGTTTATTTTAGTCATTTTATTAACAAATATTTATGGAAACACCAAAGGTATAATTATTGTAAGTGCCAGCCCCATGGGGCAAAAGATTTAGAAGATTGAAGATACCTTTACTAGTGTAATAGGGAGTTGGAGAAACAGTAAATAAAATCATGAGAATTTATGTTAGAATGAATTCATGTAGTAATCTGATATCTTTGACAAACAAAAACAAAACAAAAAAAACCATTAGTGTTTTTGAAAATGTGTTCCTCTTTGGGACAGTAATACTGTATTCCAGACTTGACAAAACTAGTTACATAGAAATAAGCAGGAAGCATGATAAAGACAATTTTGTTTACCCTTGGAAAATAGAATCTATTGAAACTCAGTAGAAAAAAAATAGGATCAATAATGGTTGCAATAGGAATGTGTCACAGATTACTGTTGATCAATATCCATATCCTCACCCTCCTGAAGACTGTTTCAGACACGTGACTTCCTTTAGCCAATGAAGGTGAGTGGAAGTAATGTGTGTCACAGCCAGGCAGAAGTGTTGAGAGCAGGTTCATGCTTTGCCACAATCTATTTCTCTGCTATGATGCCAGTGATGTTCCAGATGGAGGTTGTTCCTTCAGGCCAAGTCCCAGGATGAGAAGCAGTGCAGAGCTGCAGTGACTCTGCCATGCTGTGAGCCATGAGTGGGAAGTGACTTCTGCTCTTGCAAGCTAATGCAATCTTGTTTGTTACTAAGCGTAGCCTTGCCTAGTCTGACTGCTGCTGAAAGCTAGGCTGGCAAGACATCAGTGAGTAAATGCAATTCTGGTGGGGCTGATAAATGAGAACTGTGGACAATCCATTCAGAGAAAACCAGCTGGCTAGAACTCAATAGGAGAGGCGATGATTATAATCCAACAATCCTTCAGTAGGATAAGACAGTGTACTCACCACGGGTTATATTTTTGTGCATTTATCTATTTCAGTTAGCAGAGAGAGAAACAAATTAATCATCTGAAGAGGAAAATAAGTAATGAATAATTGTTGCCTATTACTTACTATTTTTCAACCATGCAATGCAATTTGTATTAATTTGCCTCCCTCAGAAAGTGGATAGTTTCAGAGAAAAAAGAATCTAACACGATTTGTTCGCCTGTGACTTCAAGGTAGGGCTTTTCTATCATTCACTCATATATCTCCCAGTCTTATAACTTACTACTCCCATTCCTGCACATACATTATATTGCTTTTTGCCTTTTACCTTTTTTTTTTCATTCGAGTGTGACTGCTGTCACTACATTGGCACTTCTTTGATGCTATTGATTTATGTAAGAGGAAGGATGACCCAAGTGAAATGATGATGGTTAATCACTAACATTTTTAAGGCATTTGTGGTTATCAGACAGTCTTGTAAGAGTTTCCCCTGGATTATATCATTTAAATCCTCACAACAACCCTATGACATAGGGACATTATTAGCTCAGTTTATCAGTATAGGAAACTGAAGTATGGAGAAGTTAAAGTTGTACAGTCTTACAGTGAGTGGAAGAACGTGGATTTAAGAACCTAGAAAGTTGGAATTGGGATCCATGAAGTCATTTTCCATCCTTGTGTCTGCCACTAATGCCTGGTACAATTTGAGCAATTTCATATTTCTGGGCTACAGTATTTCATGTTTCCATAAGAAGGGTTGACTAAGGAAGTCTCCCAGCTGTGAAGCGCTGTAAATTTATGGACTGTTAATGACTATATTTAAATCATCCAATGTATTATGAGAAAGAGCTGTGACCTACTAGAAAGGCTACTAGTTTTGCTATGACCAAACCTATGTGATTTCTGACAAGTCTCTTAACTTTACTGAACCTGTTTTTTCACGTTAATCGTCAGTAATGTCTATCTCAAAAATTTGTTGTCAAGTCTAAAAGAGCTAATATATGTTGGGGTCTTTTGCTAGTATTAAGGAACAATGTAAATAAGTTACCACTGTGTAAAGTGATTCTTTCATTAACCCATGCATTCATCCACCCATCCATTCATCCCTTAAATACTAAGTGCCATTTGCAAAGATGAAAAGTAGGGTTTTCTTCCCATAAGGAGCTCGTAGTCCAAGTGGGAGACAGAAGCACGAGGGAATTACCACACAATGTGATGAATGCTCAAGGGAGGCAGGCTGGAACACAATGAGTTTACATGAAACACTTAAGGTGGCCTGAAGCACTCAGGGAAGCTTCACAGAGGAGGCAGTATTTAAAATAAGACCCAAACGTATAAGTCATTTAAGTGTATGTTGATGCGGATGAGGGTAGGTGAGGGATATTCCAGGAGAGGAAACAGAATATGCAAAGACATGGACCCGTGAGAAAGCAAGGCTGATTTCAAGGATTTACAAGTAGTTCGTTTAGTCTGGAATGCAAACTTGAAGGTGGTGAGGGCAGGAAAGGGCAAACAGGTATGTGAACCTAGATCATCGAGTGTCTTGTACACTGAATTAGGGAGGTTACATTTTATCCCATAGAGGGTAGGAATCTACAGAAGGATTTTAAGGGGAGGGGTGTGACTGGTTTCACACATTAAAAATACCCATCAAGAGTACAGTGGAGAATGGAGTGGAAAGGACAGGACGAGAGGCAAAATTGATGGCAGTGGAGTAGCCTCTTCCAGTCACTCTGTGAGGCCTCCAGCAGTGACTTGGCCACAGATAGTTCTGAAATTGCAACCACAACAATCCTGGAGTCTGAGTGGAGAATCAAAGTGAAAGAGAAAGGGACGGTAGGGACAAGACTCCATCAGTTATGCTGGCAAGGCTCACTCGGAGACAGCTAAAGTCGTGTTGTTACTGGGAATCCACCCATACACGCTCTAGACCATCCAGTGTTCTGCTCTAAGCTGGTCCTGGGGAAGCACTGGTGACGACAGGAATATTTATTATAGGTGGGTGTATAAACTTGATCTAGACTTTGATCATTACATTGTTTGATTTCCCTTTTAAATCATCTCCAGCAGAACTGACATCAAACTATAAAAAATTGTCATGTTTGTGTTTTTCCTTTGTTCTATTCTTTGTTTTCTGATAGAAACATTGGGAAAGCCAGAAGCCTAGATGATCCAGGAATTCTTTAATTAATTCCTAATTCTCCCCTTCCATTGACTATAATAAATAAAACAGATATCCAAGGAAATAATATTTATATATCTTCCCATACGTGTAAACACATATGTAGACATCTTTCTACATGTATAAGTTAAAATGAATACTTATTCTCAACATTTGTATCAATAAATACAGAATATTATAGAATATCATAGCAGTGCCACCTCTGGAACCAGGATGTTTGGTGTCAAATCCTGGTTCGTCTTCTTGCTGGCTGTGTGACCTTGGACAAGTTAGTTAAATTCTATCTCCCTCAGTTTCTTCAAGAAAATGATAGTTCCTACCACTTCAAAGTGGTTTCCCTGGACATAAAGGGCTTAGAACAAGGTCTGGACCACAGTCAGAGCCTTATCAATGTTAAAATTACTATTTTATTAACTGTGATTAATATCCACACTGCTGAAGAGGCAAGTTTGCCTACTCAGGGATATTTCTAAGGGCAGAAGTGTAGAATTTAAATGTATGGCAAGAAAGAAGCTTGCCCTTCCTCAGTACAGAGTCAAGTAGAGTCAGAGGACAGGGAAACAAGAGAAGCTCAGAACTGAGAGGTAAATTGAACTTCTTTTAGAGTCACCTTTTAAATTATAGCCTCGGCATCTCACACATGAGCAAGCCATTCTTCCCTAGCAGAACGCACGCTGGCGTTGTGCTGTCTCCTGTTCCTGTCTTCTCTCTGATGTCGGTAGCCCTGAGCCTGACCCCCTCTGACTTACAGTACAGACCTTCTTCGTTCCAAGTGCCACAGTTTCTGGGCGTTCACCACCGGCTACGTGCTACAGCACAGGAGGTATCCAAATGGCCTATAAATAGAGCTGTGTCTGGGTTGGTGCCAACTCCTCCTGCTTCAGAAATACTTAAAAGTCTCCTGCTAATAATTTCAAACTGGTTTCCTAGCAAAACAGCCATAGTCAGTATCGTCACACTAGATTGCTACGTCTTTGAATATAAGGGACTTGCTTTTATTAAATGAGTGAATTGATATATAGACGCAGCAGGGATTCCCCCTACTTAGTTCACAAAGTATAAAAAAGGAAAACAATGGAAGAACCTGGTTGGTAAATTTGGTTTAAAAAACTTAAAAACTCACAATGTAAAAAATCATAAGCAATATTAAAATGTAGACCAAGTTGGAAAATTTCATGAGTTGGGACAACTGAGAAATTGATTTTCTCAAAGTATAAATAATGCTTACCTACCAATAAAGAAAATATTGAAAATGGGGCAAGGATGAGAAGAGATAATTCATGGCAGAAATAATTAAAATCGATAAACATGACAAATTTACAAATTTCATTAGTCATCATGAAACAAAATAAAGAGTTGTTCTTTTTTTGCCTATGATATTGGTAATAATTAAAATAGGTGATGATGACAAGGCTACTACAAAATTGATTTTTTTTTACATTATCTAAATAGTACCATAGTTTAGGACCAGACTCTGACAATAAGTTAAGGAAAGCCTTAGAAAAGTCCATACCCTTTGATCCAGTGATTTCAGTTCTAGAAATATCCTCTGTGGCATTAGAGATTCATAGAAAGATTTTTGCACAGAATATTTACCAAAATCTTATTTATAATAGCAAATAAACCCAGTAACATCAACAACAAAAAACAACAAAACAAAATGAAAATCAAACAAATAAAAACTGGAAACAAGTATTCCTAATGAGTTAAAAATAGGGAATGAGGAAGTAAACTATCGTTTACTCATATAGCAGAATTATTAACCACCCCATGTTTTCAAATGCAGCCATTATTAACCATGTTTGGAAATAATTTTTAATAACATGAAAGTGCACATATGTATATACCATAATTTATTATATGTCATATATGACCTGTTATATTAAGTTGTTATTAACCCTGTTTTGGAAGAACTTTTATTAACCTAGGGGTACATATATACATATATTATAATAGATGCATGTATCATGATACATAACTGTATCATAATAAAATGCCTGTATTTTTAAACGTATATGCATATGTACACACAAATACATATACACATATTCTAGGAAAAGACTGGAAGAAAACACACAAAATCTTAACAGTTATTATTGCTGGCCGACAGAGGAGAAAGGGCTGCAAGAAGCTGTGCAATTAGCAGTGAGCAATTCTGCCACAGAAATGTGACTTACGCAGCATTTTTGCATCTTTTTCAAGCTGAGTCTCACTACAGTACTGTGGGTAAGTGCCGGCAGGTGTTATTTCCCCCCCTTTTTAAATAGACAGTGGTGCTGAGGCTGAAGAGAGATGCTTGCATGTAGTCAGGATCACAAGGCAGCTAACGTAAGGCAGAGCTGAAATGTGAACACGGCTCACTTGATGCCATGTCTGGAGCTACTTGCACTAAACTTGGTTGCCTGTAAGATCACGTGGCTAGAATATCTACAGCTATAGGGAGGCCAGGAGACGGTGGGAACTTACAGTTAGAATTCTGGAAAGTTTCATAGGCATTTATATGAAATAGGAAAAGGCAACTGAAATTCTGGGTAGTAGTTCTATGCAGATGAAAGGTTCTGCAGGCTGAGAGAAAATTATTTATTATTCAAAACATCTGAGCACACTGGCTAAGTTGAAGAGCGTTTTCATGAGTCATCCCTGAGAACTTTGAAGGAAAGTTAGTGGGTATTATCTCAGTGTATACAAAGGGAAACAAACTTGTAAGTAAGGAAGAATACCCTTTGGGCTCATGCACACCAAAACAGCGGGCGAGAGTGAGGTCCACCTCCTGCTCCTGACGCCTGCGTCCTGTGCTGGCCTCATGTTCCTAACATCCCAAATGGTGTGTTACTGCGGAAGTGCTCGGGCTTGTTTCCAACTGAGTAAGCATGCGCACTGCTCACTGAGATGCCTGCCTCTCTACTTTATTTCTTTTTATGTTCTACTTTGTGTTTCCAAATAATAATTCTTAGCCAAGAGTTTTGGAATTAGAAAAAAATGAGCTTTGGAGTAATTTCATCAGGAAACTACAGCAGGCTTTTTTTTTTTTTTTCCCCACTCCTCATTCATTTGAAAAACCTATACTATAATTGGTGCAGGAAGGCCCCAGTGGGGCCAGTATCTCATGGGTGCCAATTATTTTTATCTCGGTATCAGGTTTTATTTCATTTCATCAATAAAGTACTCATTTATGTAATTTGGTCTTTCCTCTTAAGACATTATCTACTTCATTCAAGCTGTAAAATGTTTCCTTCCATTTTCTAAGTTTGGCTAGAGTGCTTTTCCTTCTGAATTTTCTAAACATTTTTCTTAATCCATCAAATCACTTTGCATAGACAGACCTACTGTTTATTATTCTTGAAATGTAAAATATATTGTTAGTTTATTTTATGCTTGATTCTACTTTTGTGCTGTGGCATGTTGAGAAAAATTCTGTACAAAGAAGACAACAGTAGCTATTCAGAGCTGATTGGCAAATAGTAAGACTCATGCATATTTAGAATACTATCTAACATCAATATTTTTCAGCAAACATTATATACATTGCAAGAAAGGAATGCTTTGTTAAACTCTGATGGCTTTTATCAACTTTAAAATCGTAATCTAATGCCCCAGAAGTAGGTGTGTTCATTTCTGACTACAAGTTTGTGACCCTCTCAAACTCAGGTCTGGTCATTTAATCTCCTGCATTTGGACTCTTCAAATGGGAATAATTTATTGGCCGGGTTACACTACTGTACATAAAAATATGCTTGGCGATAAATGGGTAACAAGAGCATATACTCATGCTAGGAAGTAAGATGAGTCTTTGTGTGTGTCTATAGCATATAGGTGCATTAGTTTAGGCATTTTGAATAGTTCTGTGGCTTTAATAGGCTTATCATATACTAGGGAAGGAAATTAAACATACTCATCTAAAATTAAATAGCAACAATATAAAACAAACAGTAAGTGAGACAATATAAAGTGTGCCCAACTGTGTTCTGGAGAAGAGCTTGGTTTAGATCGGGAGAAATTGCTATCATATGGCAGTCATCAAGAAAGTTTCCATGGAAAGTTGGTCAGAATGACAGGGCAACACAGCGAGTAGCAGCATCAGCTTTAGATCAAGACAGGCCTGCGTTTGAATTCTCGCCTTGCGGTGCTGAGCGAGTTATGGTACCTCTCTGAGCTTTGGTTGTCTTCTGTTAAACCGGCCTAACAAAACTTACGTTGCAGATGTGTTGGCAACACAACACAATGAAATAATGCATGTAAAGCATTCAGCTTTGATCCTGGTACATAGGAAATGGTGAACGTTACACTGGAGCTTGAATGTACCAGGTGGTTATTTCCGTGGTGGGAGCTGGCATTGATGGAACAGAAGAGAAAGGGTGGAAAAATAAAAGCAGAATAGTAAAGGCAGAAGATCTTGCTGGTGGAGCAAAAGCATGAATAAGGGGGGGAAGGCCTAAATATGCAGAACTGTGTAAGGAGGATGTAAGTGGATCACACTGAAGATTTTTAGGGGCTGAAGGTGTTATGCTGTTTGTCTCGAACAAAGGCAATTTGCTTTAGATTACAAACCACTTGACCTTAGCAGGTGGCTTGGCGTCTTCCTTTAGGATGCTGAGATGCTGCCTTTTGGCAAGGTAAACATCCTATATTTATCTAGTTTCTTGCTACACAGCACCTTGGGGTGTCTTACACATGACATAGTTCTTATATAACACACCTGTGAGGCAGGAAGAGCTGTGGATAAAAGTGCCTGACGTGGACCGAGTGGCTCACAGCACATGAGTGTGGGCCTGGCTCCAGGTTGTCTTCTTCCCAGAGCCTCTCTGCAAAAGCCCATGTGGCCAATCGTGGCAGTTTCTCATCGCACACCTGCTCTGGGGGAGAGAGAAAGGATGAGAACTGAGCACTGTCAGAACTTAAACAAGAGGCCTCGAAGTCTTCTGCAAATGACTCATACAAATAGTTTGCTTTACATACATGGACTATGGATCTGTAGCTACGAAAACATTTGTGCATCATTTTCTCAATAGCAGGTGTCAAGAAGCAGGTGTTTCCTCGTGTCGGCAGAAAGAGCTCACCTGACTTCTACAATGTTTATTTTTATAAAATCTTTCATGTCAGACTTGTGCTTTTCTTTGGATATATAACAGCTGTTTCTCCTTTTCCTCTGATGAATGGCTAGGTGAGCAGAGATGGCAAACATCCTATGAAACAATATAAGCTTTGGAGAAAATTTGCATCCGCTGAAGTCACAAAGCTAAAGCCAAAAATCATCTCACTGGATTTTCCTCCTTGTTTTGTGAGCGGTGAAAGAAGACTGACTAAAGGAAATTTTTTTCATGGAAGATTACAGAGTTGAAGACCTTGGACTGGAAGGATGCTCAGAGATCATCTAATTGATGTTTTTACAGAAGAGAGTTGAAGCCAAGAGAATTTAACTCTGTGATCCCCAACCTTGGCTGCTGTTGGAATCACCTGTAGAGATCTAGGAACCACTGCTTTCCAGGGCCCTATTTCTGCATTCTCTCATGTAATTGGTTTGGGATGTGGTTAGGACACTTAGAGATTTAAAATCTCTCCAGGCAGCTCTGTGTAGCCCCAAATTGAAAACCACTGTGTTGTGAGAGATACCACTTACACGGATATGCTCTTAATAAGCTATGTCAATATGAACACCCAGATTTGTCCGTAGGAGCTCAGACTGCTCAATCTGAAGCAATTTCCTCAAGCCTCCAAACTGCTTTCAGCATATTCCTTCATTCATCTTCCTCTTTGCATTCGTTTCACTGCCCATGGCATTTGCTTGGGCAGTGAAAGGAATTCACTGTCTCTAAACTAGCAAAATAAGTTACTAGAAAATGCACCAGTAAAGGCATCATCCCGAGTGTCGCCGACTAAAATCTGTAATACCTCTTCTAGATGCAGCTGCATTTTAACCAAAAAACAAAGTCCCGATGGAAAAAGCCTTCACACTAACCATGAAATAATAACCCATTGGAGAGGCAATCAGATTTTCTGTGTCAGGCGGACTAGGTGGATCGCTTAGGAGAACTTCAAGTTCTCTAGCTGTTAACATTTGGGTGTGCAAGCTTCCCGGGCAGTTGGCATCTGAGGACAAAAAGCCCATCACTTCAACTATGAAGGCCAGGTTTCTACTCAGCTTGGGTAATTCTTCCCTACTCTCAACCCTTCTGTAATTATGAGAGGACCTGAGATCAGTGTCCTCTTCCTGGAACAAAACTGAAGGATGTTGGGCTGTGCCTGGCCAGAGCATGCCTCTTCATGGGATATGAAAACCTGGTAAAGTATATGAGTTCTGCTAGCCTCATGCTTGTAACTTAACCTAAGAAATCTGCTTTGTGCCTCCACTATGTGTCTGTACTCTGTCTTTACTCCTTGCCTGGTTCTGTCTTTCTGTAAGGTTGCATTTAAGTAATTAGGCAATTATCATAGCTGTATAGAATACATGTTTCTTCCACAGAGCATCACGGGAGAAAGAAGTGTAGATATCAACTTGTTCATTGACTGGAATTCCTACGGTCTCTCTGTTACAGATTTTCTTCTCTAGGATGATGGCATGTTGATTCTTCCTATAGCAGGATTATAGTTATTGGTGGAATTATCTACTGGAAATATGCTTTTATTATGATATAGTTGGTGAAGTGTGGAAAGAGAGGAGAGAAGGGAATATGGAATAGCAAAGAAATGAATCAAGAGGACTTAAGGCTTTGTTGAAGAACTTTATGCATGACTTTAAAATTTGGCCATGATTAGCTTGTGTCAGACTTCTCCTTCTACCAACATGTATATAAATATGGAAAAGTATATAAAAATTATTTTTAGGACGTGTGCAGCAGCCAGCGCAAGGCTGAGATCTCTGAGCTAAGGGAAGCACATGAGCTACATCCTACACTCACCCTGATTTCTCCCTGGGTGCAGTTTCCAGACCATTGTATGGGGGAGTAGCCCAGGAAGAAAATAGAAGTTTTGCTGTCAGAGGAAGCAGAGCCTGGTGTTTGGAGTTACTATAGTGATTGGAATTTGAGGGATAAGGTGTCAGACAGGAGAGAGCTTCAAAGAAGAAGCCCCCAAAATCTTCATACAAATTCACATTGGGTCTTTGGCTGACACATAAAGCTATGTATTTGCAGAATATTTCAAGCGATGGAGCAGAGAAAAAAATGCAGGGAGCCTAAAATATAATCAGGAATTTCAGAGATTTCACAGCTTTGGGGATATTAAAATTTGGGTTCAGATAGTGAATACTTTGGGCTTGTTTTAAATGTCATTGAACTATCACATCCTACAAGTTGGAAGAAAGCTAGGCGTCTGCAAGAAGTAAGGGCAGACTCTAGGAGAAAGGGCAAAAGTGAGATAGACGCACCATAACAAAGACTAAAATCAAGCTGTGCAGGATCAGAGTGATCCGCTAGTCATTTAATTGCTTGCCAGATAAAAACTTAACACTTCCTCAGAGAAGATAACCTGCTCCACAGCATCTACGATGTATCATTTATGACTTCCAGCATATAATAAAAAAGTATTAGATATGCATATGAACTGGAAAGGTGACTAATAATCAAGAGATAAAATAGAAACTAAGTAATGACCTAGAGATGATATAAATGTGGAATACAGTAAGGAGTTCAAAACAATTCTAATTAATATCTTAAAAATAAAGTAAAAAATGACCAAAAGGAGTAAAAATATGGATTATTTTAATGGAAAGTTGGAATCTGTTAAAAGATTCTAATAGAGATATGGGTCTGCAAAGTACAATATCTAAAATTAGGTCTTTATGTCTGACAAGTGACTAATTAGTATAGAATCTCATGGTAATTGTATTTATCTGCCACATAGGATAAAATCTGTGATGTGTAGTAAACAGAGAAACCGATCAATGTAGGCTGATGACTGGCAATGAACTATAAGAGATTGAAGTTGTGTATACAAAAGAGAAAATTTTTTTTTATGGACTGTACTGGACTTCGACCAAACAGATGAGACAACTATAAAATGTGACAGTCAATACATCAGAAATAACATAGCATATTAATTTGCTAGGGCTGCTGTAACAAAGTAACACACACTGGTTGGCTTAAGCAACAGGAATCACAGGGGGTTCTCCCTGTAGGTGTGTCTGTGTCCAAAATTCTTGCCCAAATTAATTGGAATTAAGTTGCTGTTGCCTTCAACCCAAAGACCTAATAATTAAAATAATTGGAACAAGACATAAGCCTTTGAAACTTCAGCATATTTATAAATAATCAGAATGGTATAGAACTTGTAGTTCCAGATGGACAAACCACCCAGTTCCTTAGAGGTCAAAAGAATGAACAGCAAGTAATTTGGAATGGCTGGAAGAAAATATGGTAGAATTAAAAGGAAGACTGGTTTGGGGAACAGCTGTGTAGGAGAGGCCTGATTTCAGAGTCTAGTTGTTGGACAGGATCCCAAAGTAAGGAAACCCTAAAATCTGCCTTCATGTTTAGATTGTCTAATTTGATCACATGACATAATTGAACACTGGTCTCTATTATATCTTGATGCTAATCTATGCTTACACTTGTAAGTAGTTCCTTGACTGCCTTCTAAATCAGCTCTGTTTCCTTTTAAAGTCATATTTTCATGAAGTAACAACAAGGCTGGAAGGTGATGTTCACATTTACACCTTGGCCCTAAAGCTGCAACTGGGCCTCTAGATCTCCTATGCCAGAAAATATATCAGAATGCAAGTGAAAGTAGTGTTCTTGAAAAAACCTTGGGTTTTTTCCTTTAACCATTATTGCAGTGAAGAATTAAACCTTGCCTGAGAGAGTTCTGCCCTCTACCCTCAGCTTCTGGGAGGTAAGCTCTAAGCCCTTGCAATGTTGTGCCTGATAGGGGGTGTGTCTGTGTGATAGGGGGGCTTTGGGCCATGCCAAATAGTCTAACAATGTTATTGATGGTAGAAGCTTTGAGTCATACGGTGTCAGCTTAAACTCAAGTGTCTGGAAATGAAGCACAGCCATGTGGGTGGTCAGCCACGGAGCTCAAATAAAGGTTCTGGACGCTAGGGCTGGAGTGAACGCCCCAGGTTGGCAGTGCTTGCTGTGTACCATCACACCCTGAGTAATGTTGTCCATGGAGAGAGAGCAACTTGAAGCTCCTGAATCGTCCCTAGACTCTGCCTCATGTGCCTCTTCTCTTGGATGATTTTTAATCTGTATCTTTTAACCTAACCTCGTCTGTATCCTAAATCATAATCATGAATATAAGAGCTTCCAGTGAGCTCTGTGTCTTTCTAGTGAATTACTGAACCTAAGTGTGGTCCTGGGACCCCTGAACTTGCAGTTGGTGTCAGAAGTGAGAGTAAGCTGGCGGACTGCCCCCTAACTTCACACTCTTTTAAAAAATAATTTATAAACTGTTTCTGCAGTTACTAACAGTGACAAGTTACCTGTGAAGAACTGCTGAACAACTGGCATGAGAATAATGCTGATGGCTGTTCATTGTAAGGAAGAGGATTTAGAATTTAAAATACCTGGCAGGTCCCTTACATACTGAGGTGTTCATTCATTTAGCAAATGTTTGCTGAGCACCTTACTACATGCTTTATAGTGTATCTTAAAGTGTCGCTTATATTGGGATTAATTCCTAGCTTTGAAACAAAAATGATTGTAACAACTAACAGAGAAATCTGATTCAATTCAAACAAGAATTAGTTTGCTAACAGAGACAGATACACCAAAGCTATCAGGTCTATCTTACTTCTAACAGTTTAAATTGTGATATTTGGAGCCAAGTAAACCTACGCTGACTGCCTAAAGTGATTTTTAGTAAACATACTGTGATCTTCATTGCAATCTTTAGTGCTTTCTCAGTTTCCTCATCTGTAAAATGGGCAGAATATCTACATCATAGACTTGTTGTGAGGATTAAATGGGATGATGTATTAAAAAGCCAGTCATATAATCAATACATGTTATTGATTATTATTATTATTATTATTATTATTATTAATATTCACTGGTGCATCTTTTACTGAATAATTTTGTTAAAAAAACTGAGTGGAAGGGCGTGTTGCTTCCCAGCACACCTATATTAATTTTAGTGGCCACTTAGTCCCTTGGTCCAGGAGCACAGTTTTGAACTGTATATTGTAGCAGAAAAGAGCAAATGAACAGGTTTGGGATTTATTTGGTAGCAGTGACTTCAATTACATCTGCTTTTGCTGCCTTTTGTTTTGTCAGTAAAATACCAAAGAGATTTGGCTGTTGTATATACAGGGGCACAAAGCCCCAGAGAAGGTGAAATTGGATTTTGTGATCTCACGGCTTTTAGGCTGGAGAAGGATTATGAAGCAGCTGGTGAGAGTAAAATATTCATTAGTTTAGTCTGTAGCAACATTCAAATGTTTAGATGGTTTCTCATCTGGGGTAGCTCAGGCTCTGCCCCTAGACATTTCAATTGTGCAGAATCTACCAAACAGGCAGAACTACACGGATCTTTGGTAAATTGCTTATTTCTGAGATGTTCTTCATCCTCACAAAAGTACATGTGAGATATTAGTCTACTCAAATTTATGAGATAAAGGGAAGAGCCAACATAACATGAAAAGCCCAGGTAACATTTATAACATTTTATAGAATGCTCTCCCCTGAGTACATTAAAAAAAAAAAAAGCCATGTTATCCACCGTGTACCTTCTACACACCCCCGCCTTCAAGCAGTTTAGCTGCTGCGGCTCAGTGTGCCTAGTCTCTTCCAGGTAATTATACTTCGCACTGACATGGCACCTTGGACTCTTTCCTGTTCTCAAAATTAATAAATCATTTGGCTAGCAGGGTAGACCACATGACACCCATTTTAAGTAAATTGCTCCAGGTCACAAGGATAGACAGTGGCAAAACTAATTCAGTGCTGGTTCCCTCTTCAGTGGACTCAGAGTCTCCAGGCTCTCACTTGCAACAGAGTCACATGGGAAGCTTGTAGAGAATGCATGTGCCTGGGCGAGGCACACAGAGGTGCCGATTCACATCGTCTGGCGCAGGGACCAGAAATCTGCATTTTTAGCAACCACACTTGGTAATTCTGAGACAGGTGATTGTAGGACAATACCATAGAGATTACATAGGAAGGCTTCCCCTAGCAAAGGCTGTGGGTTATTTCTCCATCCTTTAAACATCCGTGCTATTTAGGGTTAATGCCATTCCCTGTGACATAGAAGGAAATAGAGCTGGTTTCTCCAAAAGAGAAATGATGTTTTATGTTTCTCTGCCTTCCTGATGACACTGCTGGAAGAGGGTTGTGTGTAACCCTTTTGAAAGTTTTAGGTTGACACTAAGCTTTACCCTTGGGAACCCCAGAGATGCTTCTGTTTGTGATGTTCATTCTGCATTTAGGAAGTGAACATAAATATAATAGAAGCAAATCAAAGCTTCACACATGGAACGTCCCTCTTTCTGGACAATCCACTGATACCCTCTATAGCCACGGATTAAATGCCATGGCCCCACCCTATTCCTGCCTGTGTCTGGTCTGGTGGACTCCTACCAACCTTTGCAAGTAGTTACCAGGAAACAAATAACATGTTTCTTTCTCAGGACTCACTGCTTCTTCCCGGAAATATCTAAGCAAGCCGTCTCATGAGAATTAAAAATTGCCTCTGGGATCACTCTGGTCATCAGTCTCCAGAGGACAGTAGTGTCTTCAGCAATCTGACGCTCTTACTTTGTGCTGAAGTTGGAAGCTGCCACCTTTTCTTTACATTAAGTAAAGTTCAGGTTTTGGCATGAGCTTGTGTTATCTTTCTTAGCCTCAGATTTTTCTGGTCCTAATGGGAACTACTTTCCTTCCTACAGTGCAAGTGCTAGATATATAGTGTCGGAATAAAATCCCACGTTCTGTGGGACCCCCAGGAATCATCATTGTGTCATAGAGACAACAAAGCAGGCTAATGAAGCAGGTTTTATTTCTGTCAGTGAACAGTCTGCACACATATAAGTTTCCTGTAACTAATAAAGATAACACATTGGGAAATTTCTTAGCAATGCTTGGTATTATATGACTGTATTTAATTTTCTCATCAGGAGAATGAAGGTGGTAAGAATAGATGAGGGACTGGCAAACATTTTTTGTAAAATGTTTTAGGCTTTGCAGACCATCCAGTCTATTTCACGATCACTCGGTGCTGCTGTGGAAACACGGAAGCAGCCACAGACAACACATCACTGAGTGAACAGGTCATTTGCAAGAACCTGGTGGGCTATGCTTGTCCTGTGGGCTATAGGTTGCTGACTCCTGGACTCTGGTCTTTTTTAGATTCCAAGTTTTGTAATTCCATTTAAGCAAATTAAAATCCAGCTGTCACTTGGTTGCTTTCCGATTATGACCTCTAGTGTTGATTCATGTTTAATTTTATCTGTCAAGGACCATTGAAGTTAGAACAAATAATAATAATACTATTTATGGAAAAATTCGTGTGCCAGGAGTTTGAGAAATATTTTTCAAACACTATTTAACAGAATCTTCTCAAACTTAAAAGAATGGTACTATTATTATGATTTGCACTTACAGATGTGGAAAACAGGAGGGTCAGAGAAATAATTATGAAACGATTGTGTGTGCTCAGAGTAGATGGTACAGTTGGCAATCAGAAAGGGTCTGACGACTGTCAGGCCCTAGTGATTGGGTCCAGAAGCCAGATTACAGGAGGAATGATAAAGGAAAGTAAATGAAGGCTTGTCATTTTAGAAAATTGGCAATACAGTGGAGAGAAGTGGGGTGGTTACTTCCAACTCTTCCAGTTTTCTCATTTTCTCTACATGGAGTAGTTGAAAACGAAAACAGAAACGAGAAACAGCTGAGGCACAGGTATCCTTTCATAAATTGATCCGTAGGTTGCTTGGCAAGGTTGCCATGAGTGAGCTAAACCTCAGGAATTACCCCTGTTCAGAAGCAAATGCTTCTCTGTGTGGCAGACATGCATTAGCCCTGAGCTCAGTCCGGTGAGTGACCGAGTGGGCACTAAGGTTTTCTTTCTGGTGGTTGAGGGTTTTGCTTCAGCATCACTGAGGTCATTGTTCTCTTACTTTCAGAACAAGATGAAATTAAGAGGTCAGTCTGCTGGGAAGTCAGTTCACTGTGTCACGTGTTGGAGCAACTGCTGTTCCTGAAAACATACCGGGTCTGGAGTAACAAGCAGAATTCTTTTGATTTTGCTTTTCTCGTAAAGTAGGAGAAATGGATCAAGTCTGGTAGGGTTCGAAGCACTCTTTCTGTCACTGAAGAGAAATATCTCCAAGGGCCAGGAAAGTAGGAAGACAGTGTGTTTATGTCAATCCCTAAGTTAGAAAATCTCACTGGCTAAAGTTCCAAACTATGTATTTCTGTCTACAGCAACTAAGTGAGAGCTGGGGACCTGGTGCTGACTTTGAGGAGAGTTGGAATCTTTGCCTCTTTTGCAAAAATCTTTTAAGTTGAGCAATTGTTTTCAAAACAGATTGTCTATATTGATTCATTCTGCAGCACTTTAAAAAACTCTTTCAGAGACAAATACCATATGATTTCACTCATACGTGAAATCTAAAAAAAAATAATAAACAAACAAAACAAAACAGAAACAAACTCATAGATACAGAGAACAGGTTGGTGGTTACCAGAGGTGAAGGGGGTGGGGGAGTGAGCAAAATGGGTGAAAGGGAGTCAATTGTATAGTGATGAATGGTAACCAGACTTTTGGGGGTGATCACTTTGTAGTGTAGACAGATGTCAAATTATAACGATGTATACCTGAAACTTACATAATATCATGTACCAATTTTACTTCAATCAAAAAAACTCCATATTTTAGAGTCATTATCTTGTGGGACACTTTAAGATTAAATACATAAATGTCTTGGGCAATCCAATATGGAAACTTGAGTGGAGGTCAAAGTAGTCTAAGACAATTATAGATATTTTAAAAATAGAGGAAAGTATAAATTATCTATATTAACCTTAGTAATGTCATGAACAATGGGCATCCACCAATAATCTGTCTCAAATCTTAAAGCCATTATACAAGGCTCAGTGCTCAGTAAAAGCAAATATTTTTTCAGTGTGGCTAATAAATTGCAAACTGATATTCCACACATTAAAACTTTATTTTCTATTTTGATAATGGTGATTTGTGACCGGCTCTACGAATTGTTATTAGATGCAAGGAGGTGGGGCAAAAGATCTGAATAGTTCATTCACTAAGTTGTATAACTGAGGCTTGGCAAAAAAAAAAAAATGTAATGTAATTCAATGATTTAGTGAACACATGGGTGATGGTGGGCACCTTCTAGTATTTTAAGAGATTTGATACTTTTCATTTGCCTTTAACTGTAATTTTTCTTGTACTTAATTCTCTGGTTTAAAATTTTTAAATTTTTATTGAAGTGTAGTCAGTTTACAATGTTAGTTTCAGGTGTTTCAGCAAAGCGCTCTTAATTCTGTATGATCTATAAAAAGGAATTAAAAAACCTTTTTATGATATTGTAGTAGGTCATAATTTGTTCATTATGGAAGAATAGGAGTATAATTATTAATTCATCTTTCTGATCCTTTCATTTATCTGTATGACATTTATTCAGCTCTGAATTCAGAAGGTCTTTACCTAGTTCTACAGTTGACTCTAAGCACCAGTAATTAATTTCTCTTATAGATGCCAACCCAGTTATTTATCATAGTGGATTCAAATGTTGCCTAATTAGACCCTTCTGGTTTTCCCCCTAGGTCATTCTTAGACTGATGACTGAAGACCTTTTGTTTTAGAAAACATTGGCTTAGTGTGCAGTGCCTGACACAGAGCCCACCACACACATGGTAGGTATCTGGAAAATGATTTGGCGTTTATGTTCTCTTAAATAGACATTTTATTTTGCCCTTAACTCCTTTTTTAAGTTAAATCTAATTTGATATAATTTTATAGACAACCAAGATTCCTATGCTATCAATTAGATGCACTTAAGTAGTCACCTACTTTTCTTGGTGATGTTGAAGTTGACTTTAGAAGTGAGCCTATCACCTAATAGTTTATTCAGGTGCTTATGGTTTTTTTATGGTTTCATGTAAAGAAATGAAATCAAACAAACTCTAAAACCCACAGCCAGGCCTGTGTCTATCGTTAGAGTAAGAAGTACTTCTGTTATTATAGTTCAAATCTTAGGGTAAAATTTACTTTTTGAGGACCTGTTTCCTCTTCTTCTTTGTGTTAGTCATGAAAACTTAAAATGTAAGTATAGTAGACTTGTAATTACTGCTTACTAGCAGTTTCTCTTATATTGAGACAGTTTCATTTGTACTAAAGGTATGAAATTGATAATTGTATGTATGGATATTTAATTAATTAAAAAACTGATTACTGGGGCTTTCATATTTATTTTGAAAAACAGAAATATATTCCAAATATTTAATATGTTGAAACATGAATCTCACACTCTTCCTAGGATGTTCCAGACAATAATACTTACTTGCTTGAAAAATCTTGTTCTTGCCATGGGAGCAATCAAACACATATTTACCAGAAGAAAAAAAAAATATCTGAAATCATCTTGCACTGAAACAAATTTTCTTATAATCCCAACTAACTAATATTAAATTCTAAGTTGCTGAGTTTTAGTATGTTTTCTGTTGCAAAGTTTAAACTCTAGATTTTAAATTATGATAAGAATTATCATAGAAGGAAGCAGAACTTTATTTCTGGAAAAATCAGATATTGTCTGTTTTTTTGGTGAGGTAGCACAGGAAATATTCTCAAAATTAATATTTAATTTCTAAGTAAAAATTAATTTCTCATAATCAATATTTAAGAATTTCTGTATCTTATTTTGTCCACATATTAAAATAGTTTGCCTTCCACTTTGTTAGAGATGGAGATAAAAGGTAAAAGGGCAGTTTTAAACACGATTAATGTAGTAGCAATATTCATTTGACTATTTATGTTAACATCACTAAGAAGCACCCAGCTCTGCACATAATTAATTTCTGAACTGTTAGAATGTTCTCTTTTTAGTACTTGTTGGAGACTGAATTACGTCTCTCCCCAGTCCACTCCACCCCTCCCAAATTCATATGTGAAGCTTTAAGTCCCAGTACCTCAGAATGTGAGCGTATTTAGAGATAGGGTCTTTTAAAGATAATTAAATTAAAATGGGGTCTTCAGGGTGAGTCCCAATCCAATATGACTGGTGTCCTTATGAGAAGACACACAGTAAATGTTGGATAAGTGTTAAATATTATTATATTCACTTTTGCATTTGACTGACAAGTGGCTTCAAGTGGAACAAAAGTTTAGTCCCAGTGATCGGTGAGAAAAGAAATATACAGTGTAAGTGAAAATATTTATTTTGTTAAAAAAGAGAAGAATGCACACCTTTCTTGATTTCATTCATTCATTTCTACATTTAAATGAATCTTGATTTGAATCCTGGCTCCTTAAGCTACCAGCTTGCATGATTTTGGGCTGCTTATCTTATCTCTGAGCTCATAAACTTTAATTTCCTCAACTGTAAAATGAGAATAATGATCTCTACTTCATAGGGTTATTGTGAGGATTAAGAAGATGAAGTAATGGGTTTGAAGACTCTTACATGGTGCCTGGAAAGTGGGAGGCACTAAACATCTTTTGCTTCCCCTTCCATCCTCAATATGCCCATAATCTCAGTAGGGTACCAGGGTTACCCGCTCAAAGAAGGGAATCAAAGTGTGAGAACTGGGAAGGCACTTAGAAATCAACCAGCTGGTCTGCTCATGAATAGCTCGACGACTCTGAGGCCAGATGAGAGGGAGGATTGTTGCACTTTCTGCGTCAGCCTGCTCTCATTTTAATATACACCCCTCTGTTCCTCTCCCCTCCCTCCCACATGAGGCAGAATCGAATTCAGTGCTGTGGTTTATAGAAGGTAGAGACTGGCAGAGGAAACCAGATAATGGTAAGGATTTAGCAAAGCTTTTGTTGTTTTTCCCCTTCTTACAAACGTGAACATGTTTTATTTTTCATAGGATTACGACTATCAGCCTTTTAGAAGTCCATGACTTAAGTGCTAAGTCTCTGCGTGTTCCTTCTCTGCCCTCTGAGCCTTTTTCATGGCCCTATTGATTTTCTGATATTTGCCTACCTTCCTGTCTTAATTCAGGGCTCCCACAGTCAAGCAATGGGAAAATGCATCAAAGTCACTTTGCTCTCTGAGTTGAGAACTGACACAGCCCTCAGCAGCATTTGGCCCAGTGGCTGATTTGCTGTAAATTTCTTTGGTCAGTACAATTTATTAGCCAATTAATTTCCATTTTAATCTCTTTATGACCCTCACACAGTGTAGACAAGTAAAGGAGAATCTATTGATAAGATTCGAAATTCCTCAGTAATATAAATCCAGTCTACACATATTTTGGTTCTTTTTCAAGGGAATGCTAAACGCTGATAAGGCTGACAATGACTTGGGAAGAAAAGCTTGAAATTTTTACAAGAGGCCAGATGGTGGCAGCAGAGAATGTGAAAGAAAAACTTATGAACAATAATGGTTTAAAAACATGATACAAATGTGTTGCAAACAGTTGCAAAACTAATTATTGATGACAGTTAAAGTAAGGAAACTGGGTAAGGAAATGCTCTTCAGTATTAGGGATATCTGAATTTGACTCAGTGGCTACAAAGTCGTTTTGGGATTAAGAGAGAATGTAGGTAAAACGTTTAGCCTATGCCTAGACTAGGTAAGTACTAGCTCACGTAAGGACTTAACAGAGAGAGTGAGGGGGAGAGAGAATGAATTGTGTCAAATATGAGCATGGTGTCTCACAAGGAAGTTTCTGTAGGGGAGATGGGCGCAGGCAGAAGGGAGATGCGTTGTCTGTAGCTTGTTTAAATACAATAATAATACCAACTAAAATCAGCCTGCTTTTAAAAAAAATCACTCTGCACCAGCAACTCTATATCATGCCAGTGATAAAGAGCTCTTCCTCCTGGAAGCTCCTCTGTCCCTAACAAATTGAGGTTTTCATTATCAATTAAGCATTTTAAGACCCTTTACCCTCTGGCCTCTAACTTCTCTGCTCTCTGTACTTATCTCTCACTGACTCTCTCTTTCCAGTCCAATTGGACCAACCGTTTAATACAGATATTCTGCACAGTCCTGCCTTCGCATTTTGATCATACAGTTTCCACCATCTGAAATGCCTTGATGTCTCCCTTTCATTTATCTAGATCTTTCTTCTCCTTCACCGGCTCAGGATGAGGGGTCTTTTCTGGTAAGCCTTCCTCCTCTGCTGGATTCCTGATCTCTCCCTTCTTGTGTTATGTAGCTATTAACCTAGATTGCCACTCCCTCCCACTGAAAAGGAGGAGCTCATTCATGGAGCTTGGTCCTCCCCGCCACCATAATCTGGACCAGCTTTAGGTTTCCCTGTCATCTCTACACTGGGCGCCCACAGTTGTGCTTGGAGTTCCTGCTGTTCTGTTTCACAGAGTAAACGCAACTGGTGGGTAGCTTTTATTTTGAACTGTCTCTGAGACATGTGTATATTACCTTAAATAGTGTATATAATGTATTATCGATCAACCTTGAACATTTCAGAAAGAAGAAATGTGACCATATTGTGGGTGTGGGGGCAAATGACTGTGGTCTGTGTTTCAGAACTGAGTTCAGTCTGAAAGGCCCATGTGTGAGCTCTGGACTCAGATCCCATAGGAGCTATTTTTCAGTCTTTTTCAGAGGGATCTGGAATCCTTTGATCTCTTCTTTGCTGGTGCAAAATGTAATGCAAGTTTTAGCACCTGATGTCCACACCCATTGCTGACCGCAGGACAACACCGGGTCTTTGACCTCAAACCTTGACCTTGCCTCTGTGTTTTAACCAGTTTCTGCGAACACTGTACTGTCAGCATTCACTTTGGCATTCCACTAGAGAAATACATTTTTAGAAGGACATATCATCTAACAGACTACTTCTGTTACTTCTCCTTGTTACTTTTTTTTTCTATTTTTACTTCTTAAATGAATTGAGAAGATCATTAGAGAAAATGTAACATGTCAGTGTGAAATATCTCCCTTCACATCTTCATAGTCAACAAGTTAGCTGTGTACTGTGAGGTCCTTTGTGAAAACCTCAGCCAGATCCTAGGATCAGAGGCTCACTCTCCAGAAGTACAGGGGTCCAGAGGTGCTGGGGCTCTAAGGGGTGCTCCAGACAGAAGGAAGCCTGTTTTGACTCATGTGGCTCCTGCTCAGAAGGAATTCTGGAAATAAGGTTTGGTTTTCATTCTTCTCAGACTCTAGTGAGGTTGGACCTGAGTGTTCAGTCTCTCACTGCTTGTGGGAGTTGGGGGAGTAGAGCTTTGCCTCATCTCATCACTGATGAGAATTACTATCTTAGTTGTCTCAGGAGCCTTGTTCTGGGAGCAAATCAAAGTTCATCATTACCAAAGGCACACCAACATTGTGGTAAAGGACAACATGGCAGATGTCTTTAGCTATTTGAAACTTTGCCATATGAAAAAGGACTGAAACTTACTCCCTATAACCCCAAGGAATAAAATCAGGAACCTTGGTACTAGACTTCAGTCCAAAATAAATAGCAGAGCTTTCTACCAATCAATTGTCCTGATACAGAGTGGACTGTTAGTGTTGATACTGAGTTTTCCATGATGTGAGATACTCACACAAGTGGGAATTCTGCAAAGTGTTCAAATATCAGGGAATGATGTGAATACATAAATTCTAGTTCTCCTTATCCATAGGCTATAATTTTGTGATTCTGCCTTTTCTTTTCCCAAATCTGTTGATTAGCCAGTCAGAATTTTTCAAACATGTCAAATTCAAATGAGCAAATATATGAAAAACAAGCTGTTTTTCTTCTCTCTCTTTCTTACTCTCATTTTATTGTAGACTCTGGTCTTGTCTTCTAACTTCTACCTGTTAGGGGCATAGAAGGAATAACCTCCAAGTAGAAAAGTATGTGGTATGAAAACAGTACACATACAAAAAAATCACACGGGATTTTGGAAGACTATGTGCAGAATTTCACTTTTTTTTTTTTTTTAAAGCTTGGAAAGAAAGGCAGTCTTGTAATGAAGTCTTAGGTGGCATGTGAAATGAGGAATCAGGAATCTGGCTTTCCTGCTGTGTTTCCTATCAGTGGAAAGCTTTATTCACATATGAACAATTCTTTCTCTCAGCCTGGGTGGTCCCAAGAGAGGCACTGAATGAAGAGCTGGTGGGAAGCACAAGTGCTGTATCTATTCTGCCTTCTATTCAAGGGGTAAAAAGGAAATTACAAGCTTCTTTCGGTGTCTGACTCACATGTTACATGTAGGCAACTTCCTGTATCACAAGAAAAAGAAAATTGACTCTCTGTCCTTTGTTAGAGTGGGGTTGAGTTTAGGCTCTGCAGTGAAGTGGTTTGAAGATCCTTAGAGGGAGGGTAGTATTAAGCCTGCTGTAGGATGTTCAAACCACTGGGTTGGAGGAAGAATGATGTGTGATTGTATCACTCTGTGACAGAAACCACGTAGTAATTCGTTACCTGAACAGGGAAAGTTACATATAAAGAATTGTTGACTATAACAGGGGATTCAAGTAGTTAAAAATTAGATGGTATAAACTGAAGAGAACTCTAAAAAAATACAAGAATAGCATATGTAAGGAGCAGCCACTACCTGGAGGGCTGAGATACACACACTTTGTTGGAGAAGACACAGTATGCGTCACTAGAAGGCAGAGAACTGACTGGGGTACTCACGGGTGGAATTTGCTGGAAATCTCAATCTAGGGTTCCAAGGAGAGCTGTTCATGAGGAAGTGTCTCCCCAGAGGTTGCTCTCCGACGAAACCACCCAAGGGAGGTGCTGGGGAAGCTGCTGGCTGTTGAATTCTGCTGACTGCTTTTGGTTTCATTTATTACTTTTCTTGTTGTCCTCAATTCCTTTGATTTCTGCTCTTTTTATTATGTCCTTCCTTATGCTTGGTTTGTAATTATTTTACTCTTTCTGTTTCTAGTTGTCTTAGATTAGAAGCTTGGATCATTGGTTTGAAATTTTTCTTGTATAGTTATGAGTGTGTAGTGCTATGAATTTCCCGTAAGCACGGCTTTAGGTTCACCCCAGATTTTGATACCTTGTGTTTTCATTTCCATTCAATTTAAAATCTTTAATTTCCTTTGCGATTCCTTTTTTTTTTTTTTTTTTACAATCACCTCTTCTCTTTCTGTTTAAATCTGGCTGATTTCTATCGATCTCTTTTAAATTTCACTTCTTTTCTTAGTTGTGTTAAATCTCCCACTGAACCTGTTGAAGGAGTTCCTCAGATGTCACTGTATTTTTTACTTACAGCATTTCCTTTTGCTTTTTTTATATAGTTTCTGCTGAAATTCCTGTATGTTCTTACATGCTTTCCACCTTTCCCATTAGAGTCTTTTGCATTTAAACATAGTCGTTTTTAATCCCTGTCTAATACATAGACATCTGGGTCATATCTGAGTCTGGTTTTGGTGATTGCTTTGTCTCTTGACGTGTTTTTTAAATTGCTTCTTCATGTTTCTTCTAGGTTTTGTATGCGGGATATTAATCTTGTGTAGGAATGTGGAGAGGGAGGTAAATGGAATCTGGAAATAGGAGCTTGGAAATTGTTACCCCTCTTACCTTGCTAAACCTTTTGCATGGAGATTGAGTTAATCTAGTCAGAAATTGAGCTGGGTTTGTGTTTTGTTGTTATCATAGTTACTGTCTGTGCACATTCCTTGGTGCATTTGCGTGTTCCTGTTACGGGATCTTCCTACCAGCAGTTATCTTCCAGTGGCACCGTTGCTCATTCTATTGTGTCTAATAGTATTTAATAATATGTTATGTTTAATTGTATTAGGGCTGTACCTATGGTGGTCTACTCACTTAGTATACACTTGTGTATTTCTTTTCTAACTGATGGAAGTAAAACCAAGTTCTGGTGATCTATGCCTGAAATGCAGAAGCAGAGACTGGTTACATAGCCTCATCCTTCATCCCCACCCTTGCTTCTTCCTTGCTCCTGCACAACACACAGGCACTTCTATGACATGCACATTCTCTTTGGTGCACAGTCATACTGGTTTCTTCTTGGCTTCTTCAATTCAACCCATGTAGAAGAACGTCTTTGTTTCCCTCTTGTTTTATAGCCCGATTGTTCCTCCTTGAGAAGACATCTACTTTTCAGGACCTTATACACCACTTCTATTTACCAAAGACCAAAAATGCTCCCTTTTATTCAAGAATTTATTTATTCCATTTTCCTTTTAATGACAGCTGATGGTTGAATATTTTAAAATTTCATATATTTCTGAGAACAGAGGTATAAATGTCCTCTTCCCGTCTTGAGAGCTATGATGGCCAGGGACTCTGAAACACATCCTTCCCCATTTTTAGTGTCAGTGCCTAATGGAGTCAAATGTAGACAGTATCCTATTTCCTATTATGTTCTCAAGTTCACACAAAGATGCCAGAATTAACACTATTCCACCCACAGTGCTCACTACCAAAAGGGGAACATCTTTACTGTTGAATAAAAACAATCAAAGAAGGAAAAAATTAAAATACTGACTTTGGAAACTATCGAAAATTCTTGAATTGGTGTCAGAAAATCAAGATTCACGTGGTTCAGAATGTATTGCATGACAAACAGCTTTTCCTGGCTGAACCTCATCACTGATTTCCTTCTTTGATCATATTTCCTACCTTCTGTCTCTATCATCAAAGGTATTTCTATTAGTAAGAGTTATTATCTCATTCTTTCTTCTTAGGTTAGTCCAAGAGCATTCTCTAACATCCCCTGAATAAATTTCTTTCAAGACAGTTAAAGGTACAGGCAACTATCCTCTTGCTCAAATAAAATTCATGGTTTCACATTTGTTTGGGCACCTGAACTCCTTTAGTAAGGAAAAATGTAATGTTTCCATTCAGGGTACAAGAATATTCACAAAGCATTTGTTCTTATTTGGGGATGGGTGGTCAAGGACAGAGCTTACTTTAGTACAGATGCGTTTTTAATCATTGCTGTAAGAAATAAACATCTTAGATAAGACCAGAGACGAAGAGATTCTTTCGGACAATTATCCTCCATATGGATCTGTGTTGTCATCATTTCTCTTTCTAAAAAAATCTCTCAAACATTATTCCTGGGAATTCTGTCCCCTATTTTTACCTCACACCATTCAAAGCTATTAATTTCTGGAGCTGGGTGTATTACCCCATGTAACAGGGTCAGGACAGAAGCATTGACTTACAGTGACTTGAATAACGTAGATACTTGCTTCTCTCTTGCATTTGAGAAATGTGGAAGATACAGCGTAGGACTGAATGGCATTCCACAGGGTTAGGGAAAGATGTGGGTTTCCATCTCTTTGCTACCTTTCTTGTGCATTAGTCACCATTCTCAAGTTTGCTGATGGTCCAATAGGGCTACATTCCAGTCAGGAAGTAGAAAGGGCTAAATCAAGGTGAGCACCCTTTCTTCAAGAACACCTCCTGGAAGATGCTTTACATCACCTTCACATAGGCCAGCTCTCAGTCACATGGCCACACCTGGCTGCACAAAGAGAGGGGGAATGTCTACATGTTGAGCTGCCGTGTGCTCACCTAAATTTGGGGATTTCTGGCACTAAAAGGAAAAGGGAGGATGATTTTGGCAAACAGTCATTGATGTCTGCCCCATGCCACATTGATATGCTGCACATTTTTAAGAAACATATCACAGAAGCCAGTCAAGTTCAGAACTGAGAATCCCATTTATTCTAAAAGATAATTCATAAATTCAGTTGCATGCCATTTGTATGTTAGAGCAGCCTGCACACCATAGCAATTTTGAATGCAATTCTAGTCTCACACCTCAATATATAGCTCAATAGAATTAAAATCTATTCACAGTCATTTTGATACAAGCCTAGAGTCATTTCCTCATAAAAGCTAACACGAAAAATATGGAAGTTACTGATTAATATGTCTCAATAAATTCTTTAACAGTTTTAGTGTATGTGTTCATACCATTAGGTGTATTAATATTTTATCTTCTGCTTGTTAGACCAGTTTTATGTTCTGTGGTGTTACATCCACAAGAGTTAAAAGAATCCAATGATCTGTAATAATCGGAAGAATCAATAAGAATTCTTTACACTCAAATTAAAATATTAAAGGAAATATTTAATTGAGGACTGCATCTGATTAGAGTTACATTGGCACTACTCTGCATCCTCAAATTGATTTGTATGAATCCACAAGTTTGTCTTCTTGTTAACAAAATATATGCCAATTTTAAACCTAGCCATTCAAAATGAATCAGATTAAAAATTAACTCTTAATTATCAAGGGAAATTTTAATTTCTATTTAAATTTAAAGCAATACCTTTCACCAAAAAGTTCATTCAGTTAATTCTTTAGATCACAAAAAATTTTGTCCTGACCCCATTCACTCTCAAATCATTGTTCCATTCCTCCACTTTCTTTTGGACAAAAACTCTTTGAAATATTATTCTATATTTTGTGTATTCAATTACCCTCCTCCCAATCTGTCCTGAATCAACTTCGGTTAGGTTTCCCCCTCGCCATTCCGCTCAACCTCTGTCAGTGACTTCTAGTTTTCTAAATCCGATGGTCACTTTTGAGTACTCATCTTATTAATGCATCTGCAGCATTGGTACCATTGATCACTTCATCCTTTTTGAAGTTCTTTTCCCTCTTGGCCTCCAGGACACTACATGCTTCTTGTTTTTCTCTTATCTCAATGGCCTTTCATTTTCGGTTTCTTTGGCTGGTTCTTCCTCATCTTACCAAACTCTTAGTGTAGAAGTGCTATGGAGCTTACACTTGAACTTGGTTTTCTCTGTGTGCTCAAGGTCTTAACAAGTCTGGTGGTTTTAAAAACAGTCTCTACACTGATGATGAAACGGTTTACAACTATAACCTGGATATTTCCCCTAAACCCAGACTCATTGCAACTGCCTACATGACATTTCAACAGACACAGGAAACAAATTTATGGTGACCAAAAGGGAAAAGGGGGAAGGGATCAATTAGGACTTTGGGGTTGGCAGATACAAACTACTATATATAAAACAGATAAACAGCAAGTTCTTATTCTATAGCACAGGGAACTACATTCAATATCTTGTAATAACCTATATGAAAATGAATATATGTATATGTGTGTATATATGTATGTGTGTGTATGTATGTGTGTGTGTATGAATCACTATGCCATACATTAGAAACTAACACAGCATTGTAAATCAACTAAACTTCAAAAAAAATCTAATAATTTTCAACGTAATTCATCTAAAACTGAGCACCTGGACTGTGCTCCAAGACTTCCTCCACAGTCTTCTTGAACTTAGTGATGCCTCCATCATGCCAGTTGATCCAGCCCAGAGCCTTGGAGTCATTCATTCAAGCTGTTTTGTACACCATATGTAATCATTTAGCATTACCTCTTAGCACTTGCCTTCAGAGAACATTCAGTCTCTGACCATTTCTCACCATCGCCACTGCTCTCATGATAAACCAAGCTACAGACAACTGTTGTCTGGGGATTATTGCAATAGTTTCCTAACTGTTCTTTCTTGTTCTCTTGCCCACTGTCAGTTTCTTCTTATTTGAGCAGTCATGTCATTTCTATGCTCAAAACATGCCAATAGCTTTCCGTTTTCACTCTACGTAATAGCTGAAGTCTCTCTGAGATTCTTGTCTGCTGTTCTCCTAGAAACTTTCTGCCCTGCAAGTCACAGGGCTCTGCATTTAGCACTATAGGATGGGGTGAGAGAGAAATGAACTCCTCTGGGAGCTTCCCAGACACAGTGGGGAAAGACGGGTGCTTACACAATCCTCTCCTGTTCCTTTGCGGGATAAATCATGGGCCGAGGAAGATCTTTCTTGGCCCTAAGCCGTACCACCTCGGGAGACTGGTGACACAGCTGAAGTCAAACTGCTCCTCTTACCTACTCCACTGTGTCCTAACCTGTTCGTTTGTTTGTTTCTGCCCCAACAGTGCGCTGGAACTTCTCTTCTGGAAACCCGTACTTCCACAGATGCTCTCTAATCCACGTCTGGTTGTCTAAGTCGGCATTCTCCAGGGGCTCCCAGACTGCAGACCAAGAGAGGCTGGAGCGGGTTCACAGGCCGCTGCAGGGTCCGCAGCTGAGACTGAGGTCTGTCTGCCTCTTACCCTACGCACAGGTGGGTAGGTGTCCTCCCGGGCCCCACTGGTGTATGGCGCTGGATCCCACAGCTCCCTCACCCTACCCTGCTGTGACGCTGGCGTCACTGCTCACTGTAACCTTGAATTTTAGCACCCCTGCTTCTTTGGCCTTCTTCTTGTCTCCAGAAGTTTTCTTTAAAACCAACTAGGGAGGAATATTTCTCATATCTCTGAATAAGAAACAGATAAGCCACTAAAACCATAATAAAGGAAAAAAAAAAAAGGATTAGCCCCATCCAACTGAGTTAAAAATAAACAAAACACTGATTCACTAGAAATTATTGGTAAGAGGCTTGTGCTTTGAAATGCCTGCTTTAATGAATCAGAGGCAAATAAAAGCAACTGAATAAAGTATCTATTACAGAAAAATCATTTCACTTAACCCAATTTAGAGTGAATGACCTTAATTGCCTCTTTGAACATGGGAAGGACCCTTCCACCAGATAGTGGCTCCAGGGTGTAAGTGGGTAAACTTTCAATGAAGGAATTTTTTTTAGTTAAGAAAGGCTGTATGGCGAGAAAGTTCGAGGTCTAAGAAAGACTTTTTCCTACAAAGAAGTAGTGTGAGAAAACTTCGGGTAGAAGTAAATGGCATGTGTGAAAGTTGGAGGTGAGACCACAAAAGACATTACAGGAAGTGGAAGTTACTTTTATGTAACCACAATAGCATGGATGAGTGGAAAATATGTAATGCCAAAGGAATGTAGCTTTCTGAAGTTTTGTGACCCAACCAGCAGTTTTATTTTGATCCTGTAAGACTTTCTGAGAAGGAAAGTATGTAGTGATCCTGTGACCTGGTGGGTCTTTACTCCTGGCTGAGTTTCCAGGTCATTCAGTTTCCTCATCCATAAAATGCAGGTTTAATTGCAGAAGTCCTTTTCAGCTTAAAAATAATTTGTAAATCAACAACAAGTAGAGTAAGAATTGCTCTAAAACCCAAGATGTAAGAATATCATGTAGCCTTTTTTTCTAGGTGAAATGAAATCTGGTGTATTTATTCAACAAATAATCATTTAATGACTATTATATGCCATGAGTGTGCTCAATTCTGGAGATATTTTTGGAAAAGAAGGCAGACAAACTCTTGCCCTCCTGGAATTTTTCCTAGCTTTCATTTTCCAAGGATGAAGTCTAATATCACTCATTTTTCACAGGTCCTGCCCTATGTCTTGGGTTATTCCAAACCTGTGATTTACACAGCCCGGGAAAAATAAGAGAAATCCTTGGCTTTTTGTGTATGGCTCCCACAATTGCCATTGCCTCTGTCTGATCATAAGATACTGTTGAAAATGCCTGGCTCTGCAGGTGGCATCCCTTCTTAAGAACAAAGTGTTGTTCTAGGAACTTTTGCCAAGGCTCCTTTTACTTCTGTTTCCACAGGGACTCGTGTATCTGTCAATGTCTTAGATCCTGTTCTTTTTTAAAATTTTTTTTATAATGCAATGAATAAGTTAGCCAGTGTATGGTACTCCGCAAAACCCCACCTTTGTCCATCTCTCTAGTCTCTGAGAATCAAGCTACCGTGAAACTTTGAACTACTACCCTGCTCAATTCTCAAGGCTACCGCTTCCACCGTGTCCTACTTTGGGCAATGTAGTCCTTATCTTCTTACGGCCGAAGGCTGCAACCAGTGGCCCAAGGATTGAGTCTAACTCACAGATGGGCTTGTCCTCCAGGTGCTACAGTCTCCATGACTCCCTTTTAGTTCCCCGAAAATACACTGGAAAATCTGCGTCATCATTCTTTCACTGTTGCTTTTCTTGTATTTGTGGATAAGAGCACAACTCCAAAAACTCAAGATTGTTCAAGTTTAAATCCAAGCTCTGTCACTCACTACCTGTATGGCTCGGTCAACTTGTTTAGCCTGTTTATCTCTGTATTTCCGTTTCTCCATCTTTAGATTGCAGATGAATAAAAGACACCGGTCTCATAAGGACTGTACGGTTGTAAGGATTAACTGAATTAGTGTATGCGTGGCACTGAGAACCATACGTAGCACATAGTAAGTGCTCTGTAGGTGTTTTTATTTTATATTATTACTGTTTATTATTTATCACTATTACTGACCTGGCTTTTTTAAACATTTGAATGAAGTCAATGGACCAGATCTATCCACATAAAGGTCTTAGTGAGAGTTTTCTTCAAAGTAGTTCTACTCTCAGCCACACTTTACCAAGGTTTTTGGCCTTTAACAACAAAAATGTTTCACTAGATCCTTAGAATTTAAAGAAAAGGTCTAATGGAAAATTTTTTTGGAGGAAGGAGGTGTGTGAAGATTTATCCCTCATTCCTTTGATGTGACTTTTTAAAAAAATTACCCTATTTAACAGGCTAGAGGAAGTGTACCAAGTTTCTAACTCTGAAATCTGCATGGATTTCCTAACTCTGCCCCTTACTTAGGCATCACCAAGAAGATGTTTCTGCTACATTGAGAAATTGGCTAAATTTTTCTCCCCATCTGTTTCCTAAGACTAAATGGTGGCTTTTCATTCCACATCACTTATAACTCAAGGTAATTTGAATTGCTCCTTCAAGTCTCAGTCTTAACCTGTTAGCTGGCTTGTCAATAATCCGTTTTCTGTGATGAGTCAAAAATATTTTTCACTTGGTGAATAAAATATGTATATTTCATTTTATTGAACCATTTCAAGTTTCTAGAGTTGAATTGCTGATATCTTGAGATTCTTTGCACCTGCTTAATTTTGATACATGACCTCTACATCGCTTTGAAAGTCAAACGTCTCATGGGGGAGATTTTATTTTAATGTACACACTGGCAGGTTTCACAGGTTCATAAGCTCTTTCTTTCATGTACAGAGAATGAAAAGAAATGATCCTTTGCCAGCCTGTCAGCCAGAGTTTCATTACCTATGTCTGACCATGTCCCTTAGGTAGACACAGCGACCAGGAGCAGCTGGGTTTTATTTCTCGCTATGACATTTTGTAGACATTTATAAGGAACCATGGTTGTAGATCTAGAAATAAGGTACATGTAGAGACCAGGAGACCTAATTTCAGAAACGGCCTGAATGAGCCTATGATGAAATGGGCAGATCCTAATCCAGCTTCTTGTTGCCTTATCTTCTGAGTAATAAAGCCCTGCCACTACCCGGGGGAGGAAAGGCCTTTCTATAAGGCTGCACCTCAGACACTTTCTCCCTTCTGCATATGCTGGTCCTGCAGTGTGCTTTAGGAATGTGGACATCGGGGATGGGGAGGGCGAAGGTGGTGAGGGATTGAAGAAATCAGGGAACGGGGACATTTTTTAAAGTGTTTCAGAACGACAACTCCAGTGAGGCACGTCAGAGAACACGTTTGCTATGGTGGTGGCTGTAGTTGTAGTTGTGGTGGTGGCTGTAGTGGTGCAGGCCTAGAGACTAAGAAGGTCAAAAGAAAAGAAAAAAGAAACATATTAACTATGTTTCAAGAATTGCGTTCAATGCTCTACAAATGTTACTTCTTTTTACCCTACAATAATGCTATGAGATAAAAACTAATTTTTTTTTGTGCCTGTTGTAAAGGTGAGAACATTTGGGATCGAACAGGCAAAGTAACTTGTCCAGGGTAACCTGTCCAGTGAGGGCAGAACCAGAATGAAACCCAGTCTGTTTGTTTTAGATCACGCAGTGAGAGAAGCAAAGCCTACTTGCCCTCAGGACTTCCCTGAAGTATGGACAATTTTATTTATTGATCGTTTATGGTAGACTTATAGACCATGTAAAGTTACTAAGCTCTTTTTAGGAGTATTTCTTTTTGTTGTTGCCATGGCTTTAAATGCAATTTTAGAAGTTCCCTCTCTTCATGTTTAAAAATTATGGTGACACTGATGACTATGTTGCTAGTTAGGCTCTGGTGAATTGTCTTCTTCAGGTAGCAGGGACTTACTTTGCGTGTTCATGGAGAAGTAAGGAGGCAGAGGAAACTGTTTTCCAAATGTCACAGTGAAATCCGATCTATCTCAAAAAACTGGAACGTTTTTTGAGATTCGACAACTGGTCTGAGACCAAATAGCAGTTCTTGTGACCTGGCTGTTTTGTCATCCACTCGGAAATGGGAGTCTGAATTCTTGCTCTGGGCGCTCCAGGTCCCCCAGCTGAGGCCCGTACAGAAGGGTCACACACGGTGACAAAACATGACAACTTTAATAGAAGACATTGTCTCCAATTGTTTTCCTCACTGGGGATGAGGAGGACGTGATAGGTACTTAGACACCTCCTCAGTACAGCTCACATTTGCAATACACATTTACAGCTGTATTTACTGTAATTGCTGTAAAATAAAGAAATGACTTGTATTTACAAGTTTGCACTAAAATGATTACAATTTAAACTGTCAAGAAATAGGACGCTTTTTAACTTCTAGTTGAAAATAGAGATTGAGGTTATTTGAAAACTTAGTGATTTTTCCACTTAGATTATTAATTAGACAACTTCATTAAGAATCGAGTAAACTTTCATTTCTAGCTTTAGCATTGGGCATCTTGTTTAATCATAGTTCTTGCCTGCAATGGACTGAATGTTTATGTCCCTTCAAAATCCGTATGTTGAAATCCTAGCCCCCTAAGATGGGAACTTTAGGAGGTGATTAGGTTCTGAGAGCAGAGACCAGATGCATGGGGTTAGTGCCTTTTATCAAAAAGACCTTGGAGAGGTCCCCCACCCCTCCTCCATGAGAGGTTATAGTTAGCAGGTGCTAGAACCAGAAATTTGAACCAGAAATTGGGTTCACACTAGACACTGAATCTGCTGGTGCCTTACTTTTAAACTTCCCAACCTCCAGAACTATGAGAAATAAATTTCTGTTGCTTATAAGCTACTCAGTTTATGGTATTTTGTTCAGCTGCCCCAAACAGACTAAGACATAGCCATAGAATTAGTCTTTCCTGCAACACGATGTATTTACAGTAAGAAGAATAGTGGGCTTGGAATTATTTTGTATTAATAGCTTCATGATTTTAGGTAAGCTTACTTAAATTTTCTAAGCCTCAGATTTCTTATGGTATTTAAAATGGAGTTAATAATTCTACTTTGCTGTAAAACAATTATTAGTAAACTTTTGGAAAAAAAGCTTGAAAAATATATTGTGTTTGAATCATTCATCAAACAGTGTCTTGAACAGAGGAGTTAACTGAATTACGCTGGAATGAGTTTAATGTAATTTAATTTACAGTGACTGGAGAATCTTTGTTTTTGTTTTTTTTTAAGTCCTCAGATTTTGAGATCCTTAGCCAATCAGAGAATCCTGACACATACATTTTAATTGGATTTAGTTAGGCATGAGAGAGAACAGAATTATCAAAAAGAGTGACCTAAACTATCTCTCTTTCCTCACTTGACCTATAAAATCATCTCTTGCGATTGAGACTGTGGCCTTCAGCAGATTCCTTGAGCTGCCCAGTGTCAGCTGATACTGGCAATTATGTGCAAGGAGACTTATCGGCAGTGACAATGACATTAATGCCTGTGGAGTCAAAGCAAGCCACAGGCATATGGAAGCGCATGCTATCTTTTCCCTTTAAGCAATTTCCTCTCTGAATGAGAAAAATATACCTATATACAGCTGCTTCTAGAAAAAAAATTTTTTTCCAAAAACCAAAGGTTTTTCTACCCATGAGGGTAGACATTGGAACGGCACGCGGTCCCTGGGGGTGAGCACTGCCTCTCGTCTGTGCCTGTTATGGGCCTGAAGTGTGTTAAGGACCCCGGACGCTTTAGCTTGGGTCTGTCGGGGCTACATTAGTCACACAGGAGGAAATCACCAACCTGCTGGTAACTCGTTATTTGAAAATATGTATTCCACAATGCACCGGCAGAAATATAAAATCCAGCCTCACCATAGGAGTGTAGAGATTGGGCTTTTTTCACTCTCTCAATGATTTTATTCAGAGAAGGATTATCTTTTCTTTGTTTCAAGCTGCAGTGATTCGGCAAATGTGCAGGCTCCCTGAAGGAGGGGGTTGAAACAGAGAGAGAGGGAGCTGGGAGGGAGATGCACGTTGAGCTGGCACGTGGTGTCACTGAACAGACTTAAAGGTATTTTAATCATAGGCCTTTAGTGCTATTTTAGAACCTGTGTGTGGCTTCCCAGCATATCCCCTCCCTTCTGCTCCAGCTGCTGAGGCATACGCAAACGAACACAGTGCATTTAAGGATCCTGCATTTTTGATCCCAAGAGCTGAGAACGAGCAAGTTTGCAAAACCACGTGCCTAGAACAGTGCCCCTGTGATTACAGCTCCGCCTTCGCATTGACGGGGCTTCAAGAGCCCGTGACAAGCAGCTACCTGTGCAGGTTCAGGCTCATTGATTTGCTGCTGCCTTATTTCCCCTGAAATACGCCTCTCTGTTCATGCCACCCTGGTTTCTAGTCCACCCTGTAATTTGTGCAAAAGAAAAGCATCAGACGTGCCTGCTTAAACATATTGGCATTTTGCAGAAGAGAACAGATTGGCCCTGTTTTCTTTCTGCAGTCAGTTTGAAGTACTTGAACCTTCCTAACAGCTGTGAGACAATATTTATTCTCAATCAGCAACTGATTTCATGAATCTGATACTATGTCATGTATGTGACTGTTTATTAAGCCAAGCAGAGCTGCCCGTGTGATGAGGCAGAACTTCAGCAGGAGGAGATCAAGAGTGCGCCGAGAGGGAGCTTTGGGATCGTGGAATGAATGGGTCGGACTCTATTCTGGGAATCTAACAAAATGGTTCAGGAGGAGGCCAAGGATTTCTGTTTCCAGGAAGGCCAGTCAGACTCACTGGCAGAAGGAATGTTTGTAGAGTTTTACCTGGTGATGGTGGTGGTGGGGGTGTGTGTCTGGGGCTCAGAGTTAGTGCAACAGAAAACTCGTGGGAGGATGCTTAGGAAGTAGCCATTGGTGTGTGAATTTCACAGGATATCAAATAAATTTCACCAACTTCTGCTTGTTTTTATATTATTGCTAAGGAGCCACAGAGAAGGGTTTAGATAATGCACCTTTGGAGTGTGTGCATAGAATCACTTTGGGAGCTTATTAAAAATGCAGAATCCTGTTTGCATTCTTTAGACTTTCTTGCTTAGATGGTCCAGGGTGGAGCTAAGGAATTTGCATTTGAAACAATCACCACAGGAAATTCTTTAAAAAATTTTTATTGAAGTATAGTTGATTCGCAATGTGTTAGTTTCTGGTGTACAGCAAAGTGATTCAGCTTTATACATACATACCACATCTTCTTTATCCAGTCATCTATCAATGCACATTTAGGTTGCTTCCATGTTTTGACTATTGTAAATAGTGCTACTATGAACATGGGGTGTATATATCTTTTTGACTTTGAGTTTTCTCCAGATATATGCCCAAAAGTGGGATTGTTGGATCATTTGATAACTCTGTTTTTATTTTTTTAAGGAACCTCCATACTGTCCTCCATAGCGGCTGCACCAATTTGCATTCCCATCGACAGTGTAGGAGGGTTCTTTTTTCTCCGCACCCTCTCCAGCATTTATTATTTGTAGACGTTTTAATGATGGCATTGTGACTGGTATGAGGTGATATTTCATTGTAGTTTTAGTTCACATTTCTCTAATAATTAACAATGTTGAGCATCTTTTCATGTCCCTGTTGATCATCTGTATGTTTTATTTGGAGAAATATCTATTTAGATCTTCTGCACATTTTTTGATTGGGTCTTTTTTTGTTTGTTTGTTTGTTATCGAGTTGTATGAGCTGCTTGTATATTTTGGAAATTAATCCCTTGTTGGTCACATCATTTGCAAGTATTTTCTCCCATTCTACACGTTATCTTTTTGTTTTGTTTATGGTTTCCTTTGCTGCACAAAAGATTATAAGTTTGATTAGGTCCCATTTGTTTATTTTTGCTTTTATTTCAATTGTCGTGGGAGACTGACATAAGAAAATATTGCTATGATACGTCAGAGAGTGTTTTGCCTGTGTTCTTTTCTAAGAGTTTTATGGTGTCATGCCTTATATTTAAGTCTTTAAGCCATTTTAAGTTAATTTTGTATATGGTGTGTAGGTGTGTTCTAACTTCATTGCTTTACATGCAGCTGTCCAGCTTTCCCACCACCACTTGCTGAAGAGATCATCTTTTCTCCATTGTATATTCTTCCCTCCTTTGTTGAAGATTAATTGATCAAAGGTGTGTCACCACAGGTAATTCTGGTGCATGTAATTTAAGCAAAACCATTTAAAATTTCAAAAGGAGCATAAGGAATCTAGTATTCTTGGTGCCCATGATTAAAACTCATCACCAATCCACAAATATTCAATAGTAGAATCAAGGAGCAAAATCAACTCTGTTATATTATTGTGTAATTTGATTGCAAGTGATGGGAAAGTAATTAACAATTTTTAGTTCTTAATATACATCAGATGATTGAAACAAAATAAGTTTTATTTAATCTTTAATAGAGCTCAGTAAGTCAGTTAATGTTACCTCGTTTTGCAGGTGGTAAAGTAGGCCCAGAGCTGTTGAGTACCTTGTTCAAAATGACATATTTAGAAACTATCAGGGCCCTTTAGGCTCTTCACTCTCCCTGTTATGCTTAGAGAAGTTTATCTACCGTGGCTTCCATCACAAAGTCTACATCAACAAATACGAAATCTGTGCCTGCAGTCTGGATCTCTCTTGTGTTCTCCAGCCATCTTTCCAATGACCTGTTTGACATCCTTGCCTAGATGTTTTTCAATCACCACAAGTTCTACATATTCTTAATTTTACTTGCTTTTTTCCTCCTCATATCTATTTCTCCTCTACTATCCTGGAGCTCACCCAGTAGACCCTACCATCTACTTATTGATCCAAGTCCAGAATCACGGAGTTCTTTTGACTGAAACATCTAAATATCTCTTGATCCTATGTCTTGCCTATGCTCACTGTTAACATGATAATTCAGGCCAGCTTCCTCTCTTGCAGATGTATCAGTTAGTGTTTGCTGCGTAACATGAATTTCCCCATAACCTAGTGGCTTAAAATAGAGATCATCTTACTTAAATCATATTTATGTGGGTCAGCCACATAGTGCTTTCGGTCTGGACCAGTTTGGCTAATCTCTGTTGGGCTTTCTCTTGTGTCTGTGATCTACTGGTGAGTTGCCTGGTGGCTTAATGACCCACCGCGGCCCCACTCACACATCCAGTGGTGGGTGGGTTGTCAGCTGACAGCTGGATGGCTCTTGGCTAGGATGCCGAGGTTCTTCTCCCTGTGGCCGCTCATTCTCTAGCAGGCGAGCTTGGGCTCATCCAGGTGGCAGTGTCAGGATTCCAAGTGCAGTAAGAGAGAACAACTCCAGAAAACAAGAACTTTTCAAGTCTTAGGTTTGCATTATATTTGTTAATGTCATCCAAAGTCACTGAGTCACTATGACAAGGCACTATCAAAAGCTGTGGATAGAGGGACAGGAATATTTTATATCCATTTTTGCAACCGATTACACTGCGACTTTATAATAGACTCTTAATAGTTTCATTACCCTCATTCTTCCCCTTCCACTCCCCTTTTCATACACCAGTCAGTGACAGTCTGTCAGGCCACTACTCTGCTTAAAACTTCACCGGCATGCCATGGCTCTGAATGTTCTAAAGTCCTAGCTCCTTAACGTGACTTACAAGGTGCAGGATTTTTATTCTACCTCTTCAGGCTTTGACTCTCTGCCTATTATATTCTTAACTTTTCCTGGTTACTCAGATAGCCAGATTTAGTCTCCCGTAGTCAAAGGGAACACGCTGCAGTATGCGCCTTCTCTCTCTCGACCTGAGAAGCTCTTCCTCATTTTCCTCTCTTCCTTCCCCTGTTTTGCCAAACTAATATATTAATCCATTCATCTGAGCCTAAATATCCCTTCTTCAGGCCTCCCTTTGCTCCTTTGAATAATAGCACTTACGCTTTATTGCAGTTATGTGCCCAAAGTGAGCTTCCCTCTGAGAATGTAAGCTTTGTGAAGTCAGGGACCATGTCTGCCCCCCCCCAGCACTGAACCTCTGACATGTAGCACAGTGCCCGGTACGTAACAGGTGCTCCGTGTAGAAGAGCAGACACGCCCGACTGGCCTGCCTTCAGGACCCATCTTCCTGTGGCTCACTGCAGCTGACACTCATTTGCTGATCTTTTCCTTTTGCTTATATATTTAATTTATTTTGTGTGCATGGACTAAAACTGATTTTAGTGATATAAGGGGAAGATAAATATATATATATATATATATATATATACATATATATATTTACGTATACATATATACATATACATATAAAACAGTGTTATATATATTGCAGTTGACCTTGAACAGTGTGAGTCTGAACTGTGTGGGTCCACTTACACGTGGATTGTTTTCTGTGGTAAATACTGCAGTGATTTGTGGTTGGTTGATTCTGTGGATGCAGAACTGCAGATACGTAGGAACTGCGTACGTATGGAAGGCCAGCTGTTAAGTTATGCATATTTTGGACTGCACGGAGAGTCAGCGCCCCAACCCCTCTACTGTTCAAGGGTCAACTGTATATTTTTAGTAAATTTAGTAAATTCACATTGTTTCTTGTTCAGAGGTCAAGTGCAAATGACATTATATGTCAATGTATTTTTCTTGCATCCCAACCTCTTGAGAGAGAAAAATAACTGAGTGATTTAAGGTGAAAAGGTCTGGAACCTTCCAAAGGGAGCTTAGACAGTTGCAGTGGTCTGAGAGCAGTCTCACCTATGTGGCCTGAGCTGTGTTCTGATGCTCCTGGACATTTTGCTGGTAGGCTGGCATCATGAAGATTGACCAAAGTCTGCTCTGTGGAGGCCAGTCAACTCTGGAGGCCATTCTAAAAGTCATGGAAAACCTACTTGGGAAATAAAGTTCCAAGGCCTGACTTCCATGACTTGTGTCATTTCAGAAGTGTAGCCTGTGACCCGTACCATTTGTGTCAGGTGAAACTGCCACAGTGAAGCTCATAGTAGCTCACCTCTGTTCCTATAAAGAAAGAACAGAAAGACATTTTCAGAAATCTTCTCTGGATACTAGGAAAAAAAATGTCAAATCAAATCATTCTTCTTAAATCAAAATTATCTTAACTGCCAAGGAAAATTGTCATGTATAATTAATATAAATCTATTTACTTGGAAACCTACAGAGTGTTTCACAGCCTCTCCCTATACCCTTTACCTTCCAGGTTTCTCAGCTTTCCAATCTATGAAATGGAGACAGTCATAATCTTATACTACATAAGATTGCTATAGAGCTAAGATGAGAGAGTATTTTTGAAACAACTTTGTGTAAGATAAAGTGCTAGTCATTCATCAAACATTTCTTGACTACATACATTTCAGACCTTGTGGTAGGCCCAAGGGAGGGATATACAAATAAGTGAGGGACCTTGTTCTGACTGAGCACACAGCTGAGGGATAATACAAGATCATAATACAAGATGAACGAAACAGCAGTGTCACAGATAGGGTGCAATTAATTCTGTCTGGAGTGTTCGCAGAAGAGGAGACATTTGATGTGGGCTTGGAAGGATGGGTAAGATTTCACCAGAGGGAGAAGATAGGAAGGGCATTCTAGTCTGGTGTCTACCTGTGATCTGTAACAGGACATCACTCTGTCTTTAAAACAGTGCTAAGTGGCAGGAAGATACCCAGAAGGCATATAAAAGGGGTATAACTGTGAGCCTTATTTATTTATTTTTGGATTAAGAGAAGACAAGCTAAGGTCATAAAACAAAGCAGCATCAAGGACAACTGAAGCACAGCAGGAAGAAATAAAAGTTCAGCGGGGGAACGAGTAAGCTGTGACTTTCTCTGTTTGCCCTGAAAGTGCATGAGAGCTTTGAGGCCACCGCCCGCACCTGCGTGAATCGGGAGAGGATGCGCCTTCCTTCCTTAATGATCAGGCAAGTGAGCGTGTCAACCTAGAGAGTGAAAATCAAATCGAAAGTGACTAACAGTGTTTGGTCAAGGATACATTCGAATGCCGTTTACAAAACTACTTCAACAACAATTCTTGGGTGAAGCAGAAAGATAGGAGATTAGCTGAGTTCTAATTGGAATTATTATCAGCGCTTTGTGTCATAGGTATAAGGGCTCATTCCTCCTTTGTACTCTCTTAGCCCTTTTGCCAGGGGACTTCAGAGACCGAGAGTATTCTGATTTAGCTTTAAAGATAGAAATCTGGCAATACCAATTCAAGAAAAAACAGCGAATTTTTTTTACATTACTTAATTATTTTTTATTTTGGGGGGGAGGTAACTAGGTTTATTTATCTTTAGAGATACTGGAGATTGAACTCAGGACCTTGTGCATGCTAAGCATGTGCCCTACCACTTGAGCTATATACCCTCCCCAAAACAGCCAAATATTTTAAAGGTAAAGGATTCAAAATCTCAGGGGAAACATGTACACATACACAAAGCTCATTTCCCACTTTCGGACATATTAAGTTAAAGATTAGACATTTTATTTAAATGATCCAGAAGGATGCCACTGAAAGTGAAAGGGAGTGCGATTCATAATTGTCACCAGGACAACAGGTGCAAACCTGGATTGTCTTGGGCAAGCTGGATGTATGGTGACCTTAGTCATGGGAACCATACAGTTACCCTTTGTTAGACAGGATAAAGTAAATGCTTTTATTCCCTGCAAGGAGCTCTGGGGCTTCTGGTCTTGAAACACCAGAAGTTTGGTTTAGACAGAATTTATTATCTAGATGGGGATTGAGTGGGATAAGGACCAGTGTATAACATGTGGTTAAGAGCTTTGACTACTTTCAGATCCTGGCTAATTAACCGTGTGACCTTGGGCATGTTGCTTAACCTCTCTGTGGCTCAGTTTCCTCATCAGTAAATTAAGGATAATAATTATGCGAATTAAATGAAGTAATATACAGAAATTGCTTTTACAAGAGTGATTCACAGGATCATAGAAATGTCTTTTATTTTTATGATATCCCCAATTTATTGATTGCAAAAAAAAAATCAGAAAACAAAAGGAACAAATGAACAAATTATGTTCAGGGTTAACCTGATATTTAGGTTCACTTTAGTCAAAAAGTGATCCAGGATAGAGAGCTGGAAACTTGGATCTCTCCAGGAGGAAGTATTTCCCAGTGTTCTCTGGAAGTGAGTGGAGGGGAGAAGATGGTCTGACCAAGACCTTCTTTTATTGGTTTAAAGTCTCTGCGGTGTCCAGTGCTGGGTCTGATCTGTACCTGACTTGTCACTCGTAAAGTTGTGTTGTCAAGACAAATGAGGTTTGAAAAAAATACTAGAACAACCACAGCAAGTTCCCATATTTATATGCTTACATTTAAGTCTTGCCCATTAGGCTAAATCTTCTTCATTATTGTAAATAAAAATAATTGTAGCTACATTCTTGAGCATTTACTAGCTGCCAAGCCCCGCCTAAATGCTTCATATGAATTAACTCATGTAATACCTAAAATAAATATTTGAGTTAAGCTCTATGACTATCACCATTTTGCAGATGAAGATACTGAGGAACAGAGGAATTAAGAATTTATTCATTTTGGTGTTTCATTATGCCAGATACATAACAGGCATCTAATAAGTATTGAATCAATTTCCTTCTAAGTTTATTAATATTTTCTAGTGGAACCCACTTACATCGTTGATTTTATTCAGTAGGAAGAAACTTGGCAATCTTTTGGAAGAAAAAACATTTACAACTGCCTTGTTATCCTTGCATATATTTGTCCTTGATATTTTGATCTCATCATTATGAACATTTCAAACAACCTTTCAAGTACCATCGTAGAAGGATAGAAGTGTTAAATGAGATTTTAAATTATGGAAATCAGCCCGACAAATGAATAAGGACAACTTTTAATAAATCATTTATATTTGGCTTTGGAAAGCATTATTGTGGACGTTTTTTCCTCTAAGGATTTGATTTCCTAATTATGTTTACCTCTGGACAATACTGTAACTGCTTGCTTGCATTTTCTGAGCAAATGCCAGCTGATAAAGGAAGGGGGCCCTGCTGAGCAGTTCTGTACGTGTCAGTAGGCCAGTCTGGGGTTAATGATGTGCTCTGAATTTTCCACATAGTGGAAAACCATACAGAAAAATTCCCCCAGTGGTTAGTACGCCTGTGGTAAAATGCATGAGTACAGAAAGGATGCCAAGCAGAGAGGGAGGCGGCAGGAAAGACAGCAGCAGAGAACGCAGGGGAGACAGCGCAGAGGAGCCATTAGCAGCAATTGATCAGGGAAACAAATAGAGGATGCTAGTAAATTTTTATTCTCCTCTGTGGGGTATTTTGCAAAGGTATTTTGTACCCTAAGTGGTTGGCTACAAAAGCAGACATCACAGGTTTAATGTTCTGGTCAGTTACAGAAAACAATAACAGGCGAGAAACAGTATTCCCAAGGATACGGTGATATCAATGTGTGTTTAGTTGCTGCATTTCAGATTTAAAGGGCCAGGCTCATGAAATGAATTATGGTTAGAGCAAATGCTTCCCCAAGTGCCAAAGGGGTGCGATGGCTTACCCCTGCTTCACTCTTGTCATGCCTCAGATTGATAACTGAAATCTGAGAACTGCCATAATCTTATCAGACTTGCATCTTTAATAAAAGCTATTATCCTTAATGATCCATCCATTCAGTAAACACTCATTGAGTAGTAACCATGGGCAGGCAAACAGTCTGGAGAGGGAGAGAAACACTAAAACACTATTACAGCTCTCCCCCTAATTATAGCTATGTTAAATGCCATGAAGAAAAATTATATTATTTCTCAGAACATTGTGCAGAAGGACCTATCCTAGACTGGTGTGTATGCTGGGAGAGGAAGGCGGTTAAGAGAAAATGTCCCATAAGTTACACATAAAGAGACTTGAATAAATAGAAATTGGCCAGGTGAAGGTAGTGGTGGAAAGAGTCAGAGTATTCATGACTGATCTTACTCTATTCTTTATATTTAAAGGGTTTTGTAACTTCAAAAACTTAGCCAGTCGACTATTTCTGGCGTGGCTGATTGGAGAGAATGTAATGGAAATTGGAAAAAATCACAAAATAACAATAGGGCACTAGGCTGTTGTATGTCTTTCTTCAAAACCGCTTCTCTCCACCCTGGAAAGCAGAGATATGTGGTAGAATTATAGAAGTGTCAGTGAATGGGTTGCCTTCTTTTTGGCCTTGAAGGTGTCAGCGGAGGGAGGAAGAGTCTGGGCTGGGCGGAGGTGGAAGGCGGTAACCGGGCGCCGGCAGATTGCTGTCCTCAGGGAAGCGCATCTTTATGGACTAAAGGGGTCACCCCCTGGACAGACAGGCGAAGGCATAAAATGCCTCCCAAGTTTGGCAGATATAAAAAAACTCAGAGGGCAGATATACAAAAATCCATCTCCAAAGACATTCTAAGGGGAATTCAGTGCAGTTCTAGAGCAAGGATTTTAAATCTAGACAACCTATTTATCACAATCATGTTGCTGATAATTTCAGGTGTTTATTTTTATCGACACAGGAGGGAGAGGAGACAACTCTTTCTATGTTTAATGATGATTTTGTAAATCGCCTCAGAATATGTCTGACATTAAAAGTAAAAATGAGTTAAAATCTCATGTTTTGAAAAAAAAAAAAAAAGCTGTGTGGGAGGCAGTGCTGAGGCTGGGAGATGTGAGACGAATGCTCTCACGACGTTCACAGCCCCCGCCATCACACGGTGCAAGTTCTCGGGGAGGGAGGTCTTTGGCAGCAGCAGTGGCATCTTTAATCACATTTTCCTAAGAGCAGAAGATTTCATGTTCAAGTTTTTTATTCACATTAAGATTTGAAGAATTGCTCTTTAATTATGGAAATGTCAAAATATATTTCTGTAGTATCCTTTCAGAAAACAGATTCCCCGAGGAATAATTTAATGATAGGAAGGCGCTGGCTCATTATGCACTCAGCTAGGAACATGTGTGTGTTTCCGTGTGAACCCCAGATAGGAATATGCATTAGATTATTCTATTTTCAGGTGGATTAAATGAGCAAATCCCACAAGGGTAGTCCTCCTGTGAGAATTATGACTATACTGAGAGTTCATTCTCAAGTACAGATTTGAAATCGAAGGAGCCAAACATAATAGTTCCTCCGTCAGCTCTTGCTTATTAGGGTGAAAATTACTCTTTAATGCTAAACGGACTTCCTATGGCCAATAACATCACTTGATCAGGGAGTCCAGATTACTTGCGTTTTCTGCTATATGCCAGCTGGATGCTGAAGGAGATAGGAGAGTTTCCTAGTAATGGTAATAACGATAGTTCATATTTATTAAGCATTGCCTATGTGCCAGGTGATATTCTAAATGCTCTCCATGTTTTATCTCATTGACTCCTAAAAAATCCCCTGTGAAATACAAATTACTCTTATTTTCACTTCATAGATCAGAGAAAGGGAAATTGTAAAAACCGGCCCGTCCCACATCTGACAATTGTGATCAGGCTGACAATCTAACTTCCCCACAAAATGTTACATCAGAAGTGAAACATATTTTACTGGCTCTTTTATTTTAAAAAACATACTCAGTTACAAATTTATCTTAATTCGTCCCTAGTCAAGTGTTTTCATTTGCTTGTGACACAAAATTAAATGACAGTAGAAGCTAAACATTATTGATCAACACTTGTGGACCAGTCCTAGGATCTTATTCCTGCTTTCTCACTTTGGTATTGTCAATTTGTCAGAAATGCTACTTTTTTTTCCCCTTTTTCTCGTCTCTTAGTGCGAGAAAGTCATGAATAGATCTTTAAGAAACTTCCTTAATAGGTACAGAGTATGCAGCATGTAACAAATGTATTTAATCATGAACCCCTCATTCTGCACAATAAATGTTTCCCAAAACACCCTTTGGTAAGTGCGTATTTTACCTCCTTTTCTTTTCTCAAATGACTAAAGTCTGGATTTTGTCTTCAAGACTTCTGTAATTTTAAATCCAAATGCTTCTTCTCAGATCACATCTTACAACTTCCTAGTAAGTGACTTTGAAGACCATTTCTGACCCTCTTGGAAATTCTCCTTTCTGGGTTTCCAGTTCACTGTTCCCTTCCAGTTTTCTTTCTTCTCCTCTGTCTTCTCTTCTGGGTGTCCTTTATTAACTTGTCTTCATCTAATTATTTAATATTAATGCTCCCTAAGGACCCATCCTTAACCGTCTTCTCTTCTATTCCAATGATGTATTTCCAGTTGCTTCACTTAGACTTCCACACTCACCCTTACTTTATTCATCTTCCCTTTCTTTTTTTGGTTAAAATATAATTGACTTCTAAGACTATGTTAGCTCTAGGTGCACAGCATAGTGATTCAATATTTCTATATATTGCAAAGTGACCACTGCCATAAGTCTAGTTACCATCTGTCACCATACAAAGATGTTATATTGTTACTGACCGTATTCCCCATGGTTTACGTGTCATCCCTGCGACCCATTTATTTTGCAGTTGAAAGCTTGTACTTCTTAATCTCCCTCACCTCCTTGTCCTCTCTCCTCCTCCTTCTTCCCTCTGGAAACCACTTGTTTGTTCTCTATAGTTATGATTCTGTTTCTGTTCTGTTTGTTTGTTTGTTTGTTTGTTTTTCATTCCAGGTATAAGTGATATCATATGCTATTTGTCTTTCTCTGACTTACTTCACTTTGCATAATATTGTCTAGATGCATCAATGTTATCACAACTTTATCCATTCATCTGTTGTTTCCATATCTTGCCTCTTATATATAATGCTGCAATGAACATATAGTGTGTATGTCTTTTCAAAATAGTGTTTTTGTACTCTTTGAGGAAAAAGCCCAGAAGTGGAATTGCTGGATTATATGATCGTTTTATTTTTAATTTTTGAGGAACCTCCATACTGTTTTCCATAGTGGCTGCACCAGTTGACATTCCCACCAACAGTGCACAAGGGTTCCCTTTTCTCCACACCCTCTCCAACATTAGTTAGTTGTTGTCTTTTTGATAGTAGCTATTCCGACAGTTGTGAGGTGATATTTCATTGTGGTTTTTATTTGCATTTCCCTGATGATTAGTGATGTTGAGCAACTTTTCATGCATCTGTTGGCCATCTGTATTTCTTCTTCTGAAAAATACTTGTTAAGGTCTTCTGCCCATTTTTCAATTAGGTTGTTTATTTTTTGATGTTGAGTTGTATGAGATTTTTGTATATTTTGAATATTAATCACTTATTGGCTATATCATTTGAAAATATCTTCTCCCATTTTTAGACTGCCTTTTTGTTTTGTTGATAGTTTCCTTCACTGTGAAAAAGCTTTTTAGTTTGATGTAGTCCCATTTGTTTATTTTTCCTTTGTTTCTCTTGCCTGAGGAGACATAACCAAAAAATATTGCTAAGATCAATGTCAAAGAGCATTCTTCTAAGAGTTTTATGGTTCTGGGTCTTATATTCAGGTCTTTAATTCATTTTGCATTTATTTTTGTATACAGTGAGAGAAAGTGCTCCATTTGATTATTTTTGATGTAGCTGTCCGGTTTTACCAACTCTCAAATGTGAGCCTTCACCTTCCCATAACAAGGGCTTTCCATGACTTCCATGGCAGAAGAGAGAGATTAGAAATTGAGTAGGGGCTTCTGCTGCCTCATACTGGGCTGGCACAGGTTTTGGCCGTTCACATTTCATTGTCTGTAGGTAATCACAGGGTTCTGTCTGTCGAGAGTGGTGCTGGCAATGTTAGTCTTCCACGCACTCAGGAAAGAAGGGGCAACTTTGGTGAGCAGTTTAGCACTGGGATTGTATCACAGTTATCTTTAAATCTCCAGTCCTTGGCACAGAGTTTGATAATAAACATCCAATAAATGTTTCATAAATTGAATCTTAAACTAGTCAAAACTTGAGTCATTTTACAGATGGAAAAGCTGAAGCCCCCAAAGGAAAGTAACTTTCCCCAAATTACTCAAGTGGATATTTACAGAACTAGAACAAGAATATAAATCTATCGCTCTTTTTACTACCCATGCTGTTCATGCAGGAATTTGTTCTGGAAGAATTTTATGATTTTATGAGGTTGAGCATTATCTCCATTAAGATTGCGAGTTTGTTTCATTGCTTGTTTTGAATTTTTGCTTACACAGTGACCAGAGATAAGGCATGAACTAAATCAGCAAACTGATTCAAATACAACAGAAAAAACTTAGTATAGATTCTCAGCTGGTTTCCAGGAAACATCAATAACTATTTCTGGGTCCTAAATAGCCCACATATATTTGACTGGTATTGTCTCCTTTGCTACATGGTTTTTAATTGCATATCAAATACTTTTATTAATAGAAAGAAAAAAGGAGGTTGAAAAGAGAACCACATTCATACATTATCACCTACTCTAACTTCTTTAGTTCTTCGCTGTAGGTTCTGGAATAGTAATTCTATGTATTTGCTTAGCAATTTGGGACCTCTTTTCCCATTTTACCCTAACTAATTTTTAAATCAGTAGGTGGGGATTCTCCCAGTGCTATTTTATCTAAGAAAATATTAAGATTCTATGGCTACTCTGTCATCTCTTTGGGGCAATCTTACTTATTTCAACGCCTTGGTGGTCTTACTTACCTGACATCTCAGGGTTCTCCTCAAAACTCCATTGAGGTTCTCTCTTAAGATCTACTTCTACATGTGAAATCCCATTTGAATGTTTCTAAAATAAACTCAAGATCTTCCTCCCTGCTCTCAGTACTCCTCAAACAGATAAACGAACAGTGGCAGAGACTGCTGGCTGAGACACGTGGCTGATTTCTAGTCAATGGTACAGAAATACAAGTTATGGGTGTCCCATCCAAGTCTGGCCCATACCATCTTCCTGGCCTACAGCAAACAAACTGGCAAACAAAGAAACAAAGCAACGATAACAACAACAGATTAAAAAAAAAATCTTCTCCCTCAATTTCTACTTAGCTGGAGATACCTGTGCCAAACTTGGAAGCCGTATGAGCTTCTATCAGCCTGAGTTCTTAAATGACTACAGGCAAAGACCCCCATCACCCTCCTGGACTGTTTAGAAACCTCAGTTTGCTCATCTATGAAATGAGAATAGCTACTTTATTTCGAGAACTAAATGAGATCATGTAAACAAAGCATTTATTTTAATGTATGTCTAAAGAAGACCAGTGATGAATTTTAGTTTCATTACCTCCATCCTCCCATGGATATGAGGAAAACAATCCTTTTTCTTGCTTCTTAAGCCTCTGATTCCATTACCATATTTTCTTCTGTTCTCTACTTGGCAGAGCCATTGGTGGTTGCGAGACTGAGACTTTGTTAATTTCCTACTGCCAAATCTGCAATAGACATGGGCCCAAATCCCATTCCTCTCCTTTCCTCCTGCCCAGTCATGCTCCCGCGATTGATTATTAGCCAGTATTTATTGATTAGCATGTGCCAGGCAATATGTGAAGCTCCGCATGGGCTATGTCCTTCGAGCTCACGAAGTAGGCACTATTTCGGAGACCTGTATTGCAGGTGAAAGAATTGAGAACAGAAAAATTAAGCAGTTTTTCAAAAAACAAGCCTGGTAGAGCCTTCGTATGTCCTTAACCTCTCTCACTCTGTTTTCACTTTCTGTCTGCATTTAAGCATGTTTCCATCCCTGAAACTACTGTGCCCTCCTGCATCCTCTTCATTTGCAGTCTCTGCTTCCTCCCCTCTCGCCCTTCGAGAAACCTGGCTTGTGTACTTATCACTCTAATGCTCTTCCTCTAATTCTCTAGTAACACATACAGGGGGAGACTGCCTACTTCTTACATCACTCCGCTTCTCTGAAATAGTTAGCTGCCTTGACTGCTTCTCTTTCCTGAGACATGCTCTCCTTTCTTGAGCCCCTCTCCCGCTCCACACTACCCTTCTAGCCACTCTTTCCTCGGTCTAACTTTGGGGATTATTTTTCCTCTGACTGTTTCTTAAAGGGTTGGTGCTCCTCAGGGTTCTTTACCCCTAATTTTTTTTTTTACTCTAAATATTCTGCTATTAATATCATTCATTCCTATGGTGTCAGTTACAAAAATATGCCATGGAGTCCCATTTTTATCTAGTCCACCCATTGTTTTTGACTTCTATAACCGTTGAATCAATTTCTGTTTGATGTTACCAATTTAGATGCTGCAAAAGCACCTCAAACTTAACATTTCTGAAACTGAATTGATAATCTCTCTCTCTCTCTTTCCTTCTTGCAGTTTCTCCCCCTAAACTTCCCTCCTTCAGCAGTTTGCACATTTGTCCCAGCTGGAAATTGCACATCATCTTTGGATCTGCTCCTACAGTCATCCCCTACACCCAGTCAGGTTCTCTAAGTCTTGTTAATTAACAAGTAATTCCATTTCCTAAATACAATTCAACTAGGCTTTTATTCATTCATCATTTCCTGCTATTTGCCATTACCCATGTCTCCTGAGCATTGAGTGCTGCAGCTACATTATTTGCCATTCTTGGAAAAATATTTGTCAGAAAGTTTGCAGCTTTTTGAGGACCATCTCTCCTCCTAGATTGTGAGAGCTCTGAGGAAAGAAGGTTGTCTTTATTACGGTGAACTGGACACCTCCTAGACTGAAAATATATATGCAAGAAGTCCAGTTCACTGAAAGGCCATTTGCCAAATAGCTGGATTCACCAGATTTACCCAATTCATCAATTTATTCCAAATGGACTTAGTAGGTAAAGCTATCTGACTGTTGAAGTTTGGTGCCCTGATAATGAAATACGGTTTTCTGCCTATTAACTTTTTAATATTGATATATCATCTGAGAACCTGATCCCAAATATCTATAAATGCTTAAGTTTAGAAAAACAGAATCAGTATTAATTTTAAAAAATTCTCAAAGGAAAAGCTGTTTTCTGACCTCCCCTCTTTTTGCCCTGTTTTATAGTAATGAGACCACTTGTCTACCTCTGAAATATTTTCAGTTGTCTTTGAATGTCATTTTCTATTTCAGTAACTTTAAGCATTCTCCTATTTCTCTTGCCATTTCCGCAAATGGCATACCAGCTTTCCTTTTATATCCCTAGCATTTAAAGTTTAAGATTAAATTAAACTTTAATTAAGATTAAATTTTAAATTTAAACTCACAGGCACTAAAATAAATCAGAATTTTAAATTAAATTAAATTTTAATTAAACAAAATGTTTAAGTTAAATTTAGAATTAAATTTGAATTTATCTAAAAGAATCAGAATTAGTTAAAAACATCACATTTCCATGAAACTAAAAATGCAACTTCTCTCAAGGAACAATTAGGGTATCTTGACTTGGTTGGTGGCAATTTGCAAAATAATTCTTAAAAGCACAAAAAAACAATGAAAAGAAATGACCACAGTGGACCAAATAAAAAAGATGTTAAAGAAAGATAAAAAAAAATAAATTGCTTAAAAATACTATAAATGTTAACAGATGAATGCTAATAGGGTGGCTCAATACAAAATGACATTTTTAAAAGGAAAAGAAATCAGTATAAACTGAGAGTTCTCATGTGAAAACTAATTTTTTGCTTACTACATATGAGCTATTTCATCTTCAGTCATCAAATTAAATATTTTTCTTAAAACCTATAAGATTATCTTTTGTCAAGTCAATGTATTTATTTGGTTTGTTGTCAGTGAATCAGCCATTTGGTGAACTGATTTTTTAGTGACTTTGTCTGCTAGTTTGCCGCCAGCAAACTTGCCTATACTCTCGAACTTTCTCTAATTTTTATAGCTTTCTTGTGTTTATGGAAGTCTCTCTTCCTCCTGAGATTTCCTGGCATCCTTTTTAAGTGACATCTGCTAACATTTTTTACAACCAGGATACTTTCAACTTCTCTGGTCAGAGGTTTGTTTCTTTGTTTTCCTCTTTTTCAGGCTCTTCTTCTCCCGGACCAATATATTCATGTTGTCCTCAAGGCTTAATTCTATACTTCTGTTTTCTGTGTTCTTTCCTCAGGCAATTTCATCTTTGCCATAGCTTCAGGCACTATCTTTGAGCAAATAATTTACCAGTATGTGGCTCTTGATGTGGCCCAGATCTCTGTGGGCATACCCCCGTGCACTGGATGTCTCAGAAACTCTTCAAACTCAGTGTTTCCAAGACCAAATGGAGCTGTATGCTCTCCTTTCCCTGACAACCCCAGCTCTCCAAATCTGATCTTCCTTGGAGGTCCCTATCTTAGAATATAGTACCAACTTTCCTTTCAGTTGTATAAACCAGAAACCAAAGAGTCATTCATGTCACTCCCTTGTCTTCAATCTCCAAACCAACCCATCATTGATTCTGCCATATATTTTTCAAATGTATTTTCATCATTCCTCTCCATTGCCACCGTTTTAGCCCAAGCTTCCATCACCTTTGGTTGAAACTACTATCATAGCCTGTTACCTCCCTTATGGGATTGTTACAATTAAATTTTATACCTTAAATCTTAGAACAGAGGCTGGTACCTAGTAAGCACTCACCAAATGTATGATAATTTAATAGAAGTAGAATATTATTTTGTTCCTTTATCTCCTCTGTTCTTAAGGTTTATTTTAAAAGATTTATAAATTTCTAAAATACAAATCATATTATATCACTGTCCTCTTTAGAACTTTTTAATGGCTTCCCATTACTCGTAAAGACCTAAATTCATAGCATGGCCCACATGATCGTGCGAGTTTGGGCCCCTGAATACCTCTTGGTGCTTCTCTCTCCTTCCTTGGGCTCCAGGCATTGACCTTTTCAGACCCTGGAACGGGCCACACCACGGCCCAGTGCAGAGCTTTTTTCGGTGTGCTTTCCTGTGCAGGCCTTTTTCCACCTACCCCAATGCCCTTTGCTGTGAAACTCCCCTTCCTCTTTTCTTTGTAGTAGACTTTATTTTTCAGAGCAGTTTTAGGGTCGTAGTAAAGTTGAGTGGAAAGTACAGAGAGTTCTCATATTCTCCTTCACCCTCCACATACACAGCCTTCCCTACTCCCTTCCTCTTTTTAGGCAACTGCCCCCCTACCCCATGCTAGATATACTTCATTATTGGCTCTCATAGAACCATATCCTCTTCTTCAGACACCACTTGGAATTTGTAATTTTTTAATGTGATTTTTTGTTGCTTGTCTTTTTTTCCTCACAAGGCATAAACTCCATGAGGGCAAAGATTGTGTTTTTAGTGCTTATAATTTCCTTCCCAAGATCTAATCCAGTGCCTGGCATATAGTAAGAACGTCTTCAGTAAACAGTCATCACTGTCACTCAGTGTCATCTATCATTTAATCCTGTATACTCTCTGGGTAAAACATAGCTCTATGTAATTACCATTATAGGACTTTGAAAACCTAAAATAAAAACAGTAATTTTGCTATTTGTTTCTGCTCGGACTAATTTAGATTCTGAATTTAAAACTATTTTTGTACAGTAGCTCTTAAAAATTAACCACAGATGTTACATTAAGTATATATATATGTTGATGGATATAAAATTATTCTGTTATGTATTAAGTGTAACAATTCCTTCCTACTTTCATTTTTTTTTTTTCTTGTCTATTTTCAGGCCTGAAGTTTGTTTCTCTCTAAAAATTTGCTTATCTGAACCTGAGAAGTGCATACCACCACAAGGGGGCAGGGATAGACAAATATTCAGTTCTTTTAACTCAGATTTCTGTGTCATGAGATTACTTGTTGACAGAGTTAATTTGGGCCATTATTTTTTGGCATGGGTTTCTTTTTTCATTTGCCATTTAGTTAAAAATATATAAGCACTGTTACCGTTTTCATATAGTTTACATCTTAAAGATGAACAGACCTCTACTATATGAATTGTAGGCATAAAATAACTCTCTCTTCACTACATTAAGCAATTTTACAGTTATAAGGATGATATGCCACACATTGGAATAAATTTTTTCATTGGTAATTTTATAGTTTTCATTCTTCTGTTTTGTCTTTAGCCTATACATACACACGCACACACATGTTGGTGGAGGGAAAAGATTTCATGGCTTTTTTTTTTTTTAATACTCATTTTAGGGAGTACTTAGGTATTCATGGCATAGAAATGAGAAACCAAACATTTTGGGGGGAACAGGATTTCACGGTATAGTTTGCTTTGTTGTCCTACCCTTTGTGCAGTAAACACACATCTATCTTCTTGTTCACTTAGATTAAGAAAAACACATCCTGAGATGTATGTGGCTTTCTCAACAGAATTCTCCTAAACAGTTCAGGTGAGACTTTATATTAGTGATCTAATTCCATGACTAACTTTGTATTGGTAATTCTGAAATTTAGTTCTCTGTAAATGAAAAGTCCATCAAATTTAGAGGCGAATTTTAAGAATGCCAAGTTTAATGGTAATGACAACAAGACGATTTTTAGGTGAACAAATGCCTTGGTTAGGAGAAAGTTTAGAAGATAAAGAGAGCTTTTTTTAGAGAAGCTAACAGCAGAAAGAGTAAGTCTCTGATTCAGATTGGGAGCCACCAGAGAGTACATGGGCGGTTCGGATCCGTCACCTGAGTTTGATGCTTTTCCAGGCTTCGATGCCTGTTTCACTTCAAATCATCAAAGGATCATATAATATAAAGACTTCGGAGCGAATGAAGATTTCCCATGAGTCAATAATGGACACGACTAAATTGGACATAAAGTATTAGATACTGGAACTCCTCTGAGACACAATCTTTGAAAATATTTAGTTAAACTCAGATTTTTGAGGGGAAATATTTCAAAGTCTTTCAAGGATATTTAATGTGATTTCTGTTTCTAAAGATCGGGTAAACTCCAGGTTAATTCCTTTTACGCCCTGGTCTCCTCACCTAAGAAGAGAAGGCTCAGAGCTGAAAATCTTGTCATGCATGTGACCACTTATTTATAAGCATACACAGTTTTCAGGCTTCATAACTTGTGTCATAGAAGCAGATGGCCTCTGGGCCATCTGTTTTCGTTTTTTTTTTGACACATTAAGGAAAAGGTTATGAAATGCTTCAGAGCTGAGTGATTAAATATATTAATAAGATTCTTAGGTGTTGTCTGTGTCGGTGCTGTCCCGGAGAACTTTTTGCCACAGTGGCAACGCTCTCGATTTGTGTTTTCCGATGCAGTAGCCAGTAGCTCTGTGTGGCCATTGGGCTCTTGAAATGTGGCTACTGCAACTGAGGAACTAAATATTTAATTTTCTTTAAAATAAATAATTAAAATCTATATTTAAATAGCCATATTTAAATATATGGTGCTGTATTTGGGTAGTGCAGGCCTGGAAGAGTAAGTGCCCAGTTAGAGTGCTCCAGGTTTTGAAACGAGATATTGAGATTTTCAACAAACAAGATCTCAGGCTAAAACTGGAGGAAAACTCCAGACTTATATTCTGGGAGCTTTAAAAAGCAACGAGTTAAGCACCTCCCATGCGCTAGACTCTTTGCTAGGCAGCTTCATATGCAGCATCTCAGGGAAGGCTCATTACAGCTCTGCAAGTACAGGGTTTATTTTCATTTTACAGGCAGGAAGTCAGATGTGAACCTTTCCCCGTGGAAACAGGATAGAAC